>NW_028133388.1:0-1265524 GCF_964374135.1 Grampus griseus
GGCCGCAACACCGCAGGATTGCTTCAGGCCCTAGTGTGGTTCCGGCATGGCACGCTGAGCCTTTGGTTAATTCCTCTTCCTGGTGGGAAATGAGAGTTAAATTTGCCCGTCCAGACACCTCCAGCTAGTCTCTCATTGGTTCTCCCTATTCCTGTTCATTTTCCACAGAAATTGCAAACTGGGACAAACAGGAGGTTAAAGGCACTGACTCTCCAAGTGGGGAGAGTGTTAGTAAAGCGTCTGGAATGTGGCACCCGAGTACCAAGGGACGAAAACTGAGACACATTTGAACACATTTCCCGATCACACGGTGGATCATACTCTGTTTTCCACATGCATGTTTTAGCTGAAGGAAGAATCCCTTAAACCTGGAGAGTTGAGACCCATGGAATGGGTACCATGCAATATGACTTCAATGGGTCTGCATTTGCTCACCGAACCTCACCAATCCTATCACTGCTGCATTTATGCCGCTGTACACACGCTTGATTCTCTTTCGGAGACATATAAATCCATAGGTTTTAAGATTCTTACTAGTCAGGAATATTCTTAGGCGTTTAAGATGGTGTGTTGAGTCCACTTCGTTGAGCAAGGAGTAGCTCTTGTCTATAACATACTTGGCTTATGGAACGGTATCTGTGCTAATTTCAATCTCTGGTTTTATGCAGCACCCCAACTCACCATTGCCCTTAAGCAAGCATAAGTTTGTTTTCTACATTTGAGACCCTGTTCTGTTTTGTAATTCAGTTCCTGTGTAGCCAAGTTTACATTCCGTGTATTAGTGATACCTTATGATGTTTCTTTTTCTGTGTGACTTATTTCACTTAGAATCATCGTACCTGAATCCACTCATGATGCTGCTACTGGCCTGATGACATAGATTTCATTGCTGAGTGATATTGCATTGTACGTAAGTACCACAACTTCTTTATCCATTTTTCGCTTTCTGCGATATTGAACTTGTACCGTATACGAGGTTCTTGTAAACAGAGCCGTCCCAAACTTTGGGGTGGCTGTGTCTTTTTGATTTTAATTTCCCTAAGCTATAGGACCATAAGTGGAAGTGCCCTAGGCTCTGTTGCTTTGTTTTTTAGATGTTTCAGGAAACACCATACACTTCTCCAGAGTGGCTGTTGGCAATTTACATCCCGCCCATCAGCATAAGAAGGCTCCCAGTTCTCCATGGCCTGTCCTCCCTTTCTGGATTTTACACTTTTTTCAGATGGCCCTTTTGACCTGGGCGCAGTGAGACTTCATTGTAGTGCAGATTTCCTTTGCAAGCTTGGTTGGTTGGCCAAAAAGGGCGTATGCGTTTTTTCCTGAATATATTCAGGAAAAAACGCATACGCCCTTTTTGGCCAAGTGCATCATTGTGGACATTCTGCCTCTTTTCCTATGCTTTACATGCAATTCCAGTCTACCTCCTGAAATCGGTTTCCTGCAATTCTGCCTCGCTTTCAAGTCCTCTTGGCAGGCTTACTTCAATATATTTTTGGACGATAGCTGTCATTTATAACTCTGCAGGTTTGTGAATTACAGGGCCCCGGAGCTCCTTTCTTCAACTCGCTTTCTTGTGAGCTGGCCGCAACACCGCAAGATTGCTTCAGGCCCTAGTGTGGTTGCGGCATGGCACGCTGAGCCTTTGGTTAATTCCTCTTCCTGGTGGGAAATGAGAGTTAAATTTGCCCGTCCAGACACCTCCAGCTAGTCTCTCATTGGTTCTCCCTATTCCTGTTCATTTTCCGCAGAAATTGCAAACTGGGCCAAACAGGAGTTTAAAGGCACTGACTCTCCAAGTGGAGAGAGTGTTAGTAAAGCATCTGGAATGTTGCACCCGAGTACCAGGGGACAAAAACTGAGACACATTTGAACACGTTTCCCGATCACACGGTGGATCATACTCTGGGTTCCACATGCATGTTTTAGCTGAAGGAAGAATCCCTTAAACCTGGAGAGTTGAGACCCATGGAATGGGTACCATGCAATATGACTTCAAAGGGTCTGCATTTGCTCACCGAACCTCACCAATCCTATCACTGCTGCATTTATGCCGCTGTACACACGCTTGATTATCTTTTGGAGACATATAAATCCATAGGTTTTAAGATTCTTACTAGTCAGGTATATTCTTAGGCGTTTAATATGGTGTGTTGAGTCCACTTCGTTGAGCAAGGAGTAGCTCTTGTCTATTACATATTTGGCTTATGGAACGGTATCTGTGCTAATTTCAATCTCTGGTTTTATGCAGCACCCCAACTCACCATTCCCCTTAAGCAAGCATAAGTTGGTTTTCTTCATTTGAGACCCTATTCTGTTTTGTAATTCAGTTCCTGTGTAGCCAAGTTTACATTCCGTGTATTAGTGATACCTTATGATGTTTCTTTTTCTGTGTGACTTATTTCACTTAGAATCATCGTACCTGAATCCACTCATTATGCTGCTACTGGCCTGATGACATAGATTTCATTGCTGAGTGATATTGCATTGTACGTAAGTACCACAACTTCTTTATCCATTTTTCGCTTTCTGCGATATTGAACTTGTACCGTATACGAGGTTCTTGTAAACAGAGCCGTCCCAAACTTTGGGGTGGCTGTGTCTTTTTGATTTTAATTTCCCTAAGCTATAGGACCATAAGTGGAAGTGCCCTAAGCTCTGTTGCTTTGTTTTTTAGATGTTTCAGGAAACACCATACACTTCTCCAGAGTGGCTGTTGGCAATTTACATCCCGCCCATTAGCATAACAAGGCTACCAGTTCTCCATGGCCTGTCGTGCCTTTCTGGATTTTACACTTTTTTCAGATGGCCCTTTTGACCGGGGGGCAGTGAGACTTCATTGTAGTGCAGATTTCCTTTGCAAGCTTGCTTGGTTGGCCAAAAAGTGCGTATGTGTTTTTTCCTGAATATATTCAGGAAAAAACGCATATGCCCTTTTTGGCCAAGTGCATCATTGTGGACGTTCTGCCTCTTTTCCTATGCTTTACATGCAATTCCTGTCTACCTCCTGAAATCGGTTTCCTGCAATTCTGCCCCGCTTTCAAGTCCTCTTGGCAGCCTTACTTCAATATATTTTTGGACTATAGCTGTCATTTATATCTCTGCAGGTTTGTGAATTACAGGGCCCCTGAGCTCCTTTCTTCAACTCGCTTTCTTGTGAGCTGGCCGCAACACCGCAGGATTGCTTCAGGCCCTAGTGTGGTTCCGGCATGGCACGCTGAGCCTTTGGTTAATTCCTCTTCCTGGTGGGAAATGGGAGTTAAATTTGCCCGTCCACACACCTCCAGCTAGTCTCTCATTGGTTCTCCCTATTCCTGTTCATTTTCCGCAGAAATTGCAAACTGGGCCAAACAGGAGTTTAAAGGCACTGACTCTCCAAG
Source organism: Grampus griseus (assembly GCF_964374135.1). Taxonomy (NCBI): domain Eukaryota; kingdom Metazoa; phylum Chordata; class Mammalia; order Artiodactyla; family Delphinidae; genus Grampus; species Grampus griseus. The sequence goes on from NW_028133388.1 coordinate 3,378, forward strand.
TGGGGAGAGTGTTAGTAAAGCGTCTGGAATGTTGCACCCGAGTACCAGGGGACAAAAACTGAGACACATTTGAACACGTTTCCCGATCACACGGTGGATCATACTCTGGGTTCCACATGCATGTTTTAGCTGAAGGAAGAATCCCTTAAACCTGGAGAGTTGAGACCCATGGAATGGGTACCATGCAATATGACTTCAAAGGGTCTGCATTTGCTCACCGAACCTCACCAATCCTATCACTGCTGCATTTATGCCGCTGTACACACGCTTGATTCTCTTTTGGAGACATATAAATCCATAGGTTTTAAGATTCTTACTAGTCAGGTATATTCTTAGGCGTTTAATATGTGGTGTTGAGTCCACTTCGTTGAGCAAGGAGTACCTCTTGTCTATTACATATTTGGCTTATGGAACGGTATCTGTGCTAATTTCAATCTCTGGTTTTATGCAGCACCCCAACTCACCATTCCCCTTAAGCAAGCATAAGTTGGTTTTCTACATTTGAGACCCTGTTCTGTTTTGTAATTCAGTTCCTGTGTAGCCAAGTTTACATTCCGTGTATTAGTGATACCTTATGATGTTTCTTTTTCTGTGTGACTTATTTCACTTAAAATCATCGTACCTGAATCCACTCATTATGCTGCTACTGGCCTGATGACATAGATTTCATTGCTGAGTGATATTGCATTGTACGTAAGTACCACAACTTCTTTATCCATTTTTCGCTTTCTGCGATATTGAACTTGTACCGTATACGAGGTTCTTGTAAACAGAGCCGTCCCAAACTTTGGGGTGGCTGTGTCTTTTTGATTTTAATTTCCCTAAGCTATAGGACCATAAGTGGAAGTGCCCTAGGCTCTGTTGCTTTGTTTTTTAGATGTTTCAGGAAACACCATACACTTCTCCAGAGTGGCTTTTGGCAATTTACATCGCACCCATCAGCATAACAAGGCTCCCAGTTCTCATTGGCCTGTCCTGCCTCTCTGGATTATACAATTTTTCAGATGGCCCTTTTGACCGGGGGGCAGTGAGAGTTCACTGTAGTGCAGATTTCCATTGCAAGCTTGCTTGGTTGGCCAAAAAGGGCGTATGCGTTTTTTCCTGAATATATTCAGGAAAAAACGCATACGCCCTTTTTGGCCAAGTGCATCATTGTGGACGTTCTGCCTCTTTTCCTATGCTTTACATGCAATTCCAGTCTACCTCCTGAAATCGGTTTCCTGCAATTCTGCCTCGCTTTCAAGTCCTCTTGGCAGGCTTACTTCAATATATTTTTGGACGATAGCTGTCATTTATAACTCTGCAGGTTTGTGAATTACAGGGCCCCAGAGCTCCTTTCTTCAACTCGCTTTCTTGTGAGCTGGCCGCAACACCGCAGGATTGCTTCAGGCCCTAGTGTGGTTCCGGCATGGCACGCTGAGCCTTTGGTTAATTCCTCTTCCTCGTGGGAAATGAGAGTTAAATTTGCCCGTCCAGACACCTCCAGCTAGTCTCTCATTGGTTCTCCCTATTCCTGTTCATTTTCTGCAGAAATTGCAAACTGGGCCAAACAGGAGTTTAAAGGCACTGACTCTCCAAGTGGGGAGAGTGTTAGTAAAACTTCTGGAATGTTGCACCCGAGTACCAGGGGACGAAAACTGAGACACATTTGAACACGTTTCCCGATCACACGGTGGATCATACTCTGGGTTCCACATGCATGTTTTAGCTGAAGGAAGAATCCCTTAAACCTGGAGAGTTGAGACCCATGGAATGGGTACCATGCAATATGACTTCAAAGGGTCTGCATTTGCTCACCGAACCTCACCAATCCTATCACTGCTGCATTTATGCCGCTGTACACACGCTTGATTCTCTTTCGGAGACATATAAATCCATAGGTTTTAAGATTCTTACTAGTCAGGTATATTCTTAGGCGTTTAATATGGGGTGTTGAGTCCACTTCGTTGAGCAAGGAGTAGCTCTTGTCTATTACATATTTGGCTTATGGAACGGTATCTGTGCTAATTTCAATCTCTGGTTTTATGCAGCACCCCAACTCACCATTCCCCTTAAGCAAGCATAAGTTGGTTTTCTACATTTGAGACCCTGTTCTGATTTGTAATTCAGTTCCTGTGTAGCCAAGTTTACATTCCGTATATTAGTGATATCTTATGATGTTTCTTTTTCTGTGTGACTTATTTCACTTAGAATCATCGTACCTGAATCCACTCATTATGCTGCTACGGGCCTGATGACATAGATTTCATTGCTGAGTGATATTGCATTGTACGTAAGTACCACAACTTCTTTATCCATTTTTCGCTTTCTGTGCTATTGAACTTGTACCGTAAACGAGGTTCTTGTAAACAGAGCCGTCCCAAACTTTGGGGTGGCTGTGTCTTTTTGATTTTAATTTCCCTAAGCTATAGGACCATAAGTGGAAGTGCCCTAGGCTCTGTTGCTTTGTTTTTTAGATGTTTCAGGAAACACCATACACTTCTCCAGAGTGGCTTTTGGCAATTTACATCACACCCATCAGCATAACAAGGCTCCCAGTTCTCATTGGCCTGTCCTGCCTCTCTGGATTATATACTTTTTTCAGATGGCCATTTTGACCGGGGTGTAGTGAGACTTCATTGTAGTGCAGATTTCCTTTGCAAGCTTGCTTGGTTGGCCAAAAAGGGCGTATGCGTTTTTTCCTGAATATATTCAGAAAAAACGAATACGCCCTTTTTGGCCAAGTGCATCATTGTGGACGTTCTGCCTCTTTTCCTATGCTTTACATGCAATTCCAGTCTACCTCCTGAAATCGGTTTCCTGCAATTCTGCCTCACTTTCAAGTCCTCTTGGCAGGCTTACTTCAATATATTTTTGGACGATAGCTGTCATTTATAACTCTGCAGGTTTGTGAATTACAGGGCCCCGGAGCTCCTTTCTTCAACTCGCTTTCTTGTGAGCTGGCCGCAACACCGCAGGATTGCTTCAGGCCCTAGTGTGGTTCCGGAATGGCACGCTGAGCCTTTGGTTAATTCCTCTTCCTGGTGGGAAATGAGAGTTAAATTTGCCCGTCCAGACACCTCCAGCTAGTCTCTCATTGGTTCTCCCTATTCCTGTTCATTTTCTGCAGAAATTGCAAACTGGGCCAAACAGGAGTTTAAAGGCACTGACTCTCCAAGTGGGGAGAGTGTTAGTAAAGCGTCTGGAATGTTGCACCCGAGTACCAGGGGACGAAAACTGAGACACATTTGAACACGTTTCCCGATCACACGGTGGATCATACTCTGGGTTCCACATGCATGTTTTAGCTGAAGGAAGAATCCCTTAAACCTGGAGAGTTGAGACCCTTGGAATGGGTACCATGCAATATGACTTCAAAGGGTCTGCATTTGCTCACCGAACCTCACCAATCCTATCACTGCTGCGTTTATGCCGCTGTACACACGCTTGATTCTCTTTCGGAGACATATAAATCCATAGGTTTTAAGATTCTTACTAGTCAGGTATATTCTTAGGCGTTTAATATGGGGTGTTGAGTCCAGTTCGTTGAGCAAGGAGTACCTCTTGTCTATTACATATTTGGCTTATGAAACGGTATCTGTGCTAATTTCAATCTCTGGTTTTATGCAGCACCCCAACTCACCATTCCCCTTAAGCAAGCATAAGTTGGTTTTCTACATTTGAGACCCTGTTCTGTTTTGTAATTCAGTTCCTGTGTAGCCAAGTTTACATTCCGTGTATTAGTGATACCTTATGATGTTTCTTTTTCTGTGTGACTTATTTCACTTAGAATCATCGTACCTGAATCCACTCATTATGCTGCTACTGGACTGATGACATAGATTTCATTGCTGAGTGATATTGCATTGTACGTAAGTACCACAACTTGTTTATCCATTTTTCGCTTTCTGCGATATTGAACTTGTACCGTAAACGAGGTTCTTGTAAACAGAGCCGTCCCAAACTTTGGGGTGGCTGTGTCTTTTTGATTTTAATTTCCCTAAGCTATAGGACCATAAGTGGAAGTGCCCTAGGCTCTGTTGCTTTGTTTTATAGATGTTTCAGGAAACACCATACACTTCTCCAGAGTGGCTGTTGGCAATTTACATCCCGCCCATCAGCATAAGAAGGCTCCCAGTTCTCCATGGCCTGTCCTCCCTTTCTGGATTTTACACTTTTTTCAGATGGCCCTTTTGACCGGGGGGCAGTGAGACTTCATTGTAGTGCAGATTTCCTTTGCAAGCTTGGTTGGTTGGCCAAAAAGGGCGTATGCGTTTTTTCCTGAATATATTCAGGAAAAAACGCATACGCCCTTTTTGGCCAAGTGCATCATTGTGGACGTTCTGCCTCTTTTCCTATGCTTTACATGCAATTCCAGTCTACCTCCTGAAATCGGTTTCCTGCAATTCTGCCTCGCTTTCAAGTCCTCTTGGCAGGCTTACTTCAATATATTTTTGGACGATAGCTGTCATTTATAACTCTGCAGGTTTGTGAATTACAGGGCCCCGGAGCTCCTTTCTTCAACTCGCTTTCTTGTGAGCTGGCCGCAACACCGCAGGATTGCTTCAGGCCCTAGTGTGGTTGCGGCATGGCACGCTGAGCCTTTGGTTAATTCCTCTTCCTGGTGGGAAATGAGAGTTAAATTTGCCCGTCCAGACACCTCCAGCTAGTCTCTCATTGGTTCTCCCTATTCCTGTTCATTTTCCATAGAAATTGCAAACTGGGACACAAGGATGTTAAAGGCACTGACTCTCCAAGTGGGGAGAGTGTTAGTAAAGCGTCTGGAATGTGGCACCCGAGTACCAGGGGACGAAAACTGAGACACATTTGAACACATTTCCCGATCACATGCTGGATCATACTCTGTTTTCCACATGCATGTTTTAGCTGAAGGAAGAATCCCTTAAACCTGGAGAGTTGAGACCCATGGAATGGGTACCATGCAATATGACTTCAAAGGGTCTGCATTTGCTCACCGAACCTCACCAATCCTATCACTGCTGCATTTATGCCGCTGTACACACGCTTGATTCTCTTTCGGAGACATATAAATCCATAGGTTTTAAGATTCTTACTAGTCAGGTATATTCTTAGGCGTTTAATATGGGGTGTTGAGTCCACTTCGTTGAGCAAGGAGTAGCTCTTGTCTATTACATACTTGGCTTATGGAACGGTATCTGTGCTAATTTCAATCTCTGGTTTTATGCAGCACCCCAACTCACCATTGCCCTTAAGGAAGCATAAGTTGGTTTTCTACATTTGAGACCCTGTTCTGTTTTGTAATTCAGTTCCTGTGTAGCCAAGTTTACATTCCGTGTATTAGTGATACCTTATGATGTTTCTTTTTCTGTGTGACTTATTTCACTTAGAATCATCGTACCTGAATCCACTCATTATGCTGCTACTGGACTGATGACATAGATTTCATTGCTGAGTGATATTGCATTGTACGTAAGTACCACAACTTCTTTATCCATTTTTCGCTTTCTGCGATATTGAACTTGTACCGTATACGAGGTTCTTGTAAACAGAGCCGTCCCAAACTTTGGGGTGGCTGTGTCTTTTTGATTTTAATTTCCCTAAGCTATAGGACCATAAGTGGAAGTGCCCTAGGCTCTGTTGCTTTGTTTTTTAGATGTTTCAGGAAACACCATACACTTCTCCAGAGTGGCTGTTGGCAATTTACATCCCGCCCATCAGCATAAGAAGGCTCCCAGTTCTCCATGGCCTGTCCTCCCTTTCTGGATTTTACACTTTTTTCAGATGGCCCTTTTGACCGGGGGGCAGTGAGAGTTCATTGTAGTGCAGATTTCCTTTGCAAGCTTGCTTGGTTGGCCAAAAAGGGCGTATGCGTTTTTTCCTGAATATATTCAGGAAAAAACGCATACGCCCTTTTTGGCCAAGTGCATCATTGTGGACGTTCTGCCTCTTTTCCTATGCTTTACATGCAATTCCAGTCTACCTCCTGAAATCGGTTTCCTGCAATTCTGCCTCGCTTTCAAGTCCTCTTGGCAGGCTTACTTCAATATATTTTTGGACGATAGCTGTCATTTATAACTCTGCAGGTTTGTGAATTACAGGTCCCCGGAGCTCCTTTCTTCAACTCGCTTTCTTGTGAGCTGGCCGCAACACCGCAGGATTGCTTCAGGCCCTAGTGTGGTTCCGGCATGGCACGCTGAGCCTTTGGTTAATTCCTCTTCCTGGTGGGAAATGAGAGTTAAATTTGCCCGTCCAGACACCTCCAGCTAGTCTCTCATTGGTTCTCCCTATTCCTGTTCATTTTCCACAGAAATTGCAAACTGGGACAAACAGGAGGTTAAAGGCACTGACTCTCCAAGTGGGGAGAGTGTTAGTAAAGCGTCTGGAATGTGGCACCCGAGTACCAAGGGACGAAAACTGAGACACATTTGAACACATTTCCCGATCACACGGTGGATCATACTCTGTTTTCCACATGCATGTTTTAGCTGAAGGAAGAATCCCTTAAACCTGGAGAGTTGAGACCCATGGAATGGGTACCATGCAATATGACTTCAAAGGGTCTGCATTTGCTCACCGAACCTCACCAATCCTATCACTGCTGCATTTATGCCGCTGTACACACGCTTGATTCTCTTTCGGAGACATATAAATCCATAGGTTTTAAGATTCTTACTAGTCAGGAATATTCTTAGGCGTTTAAGATGGTGTGTTGAGTCCACTTCGTTGAGCAAGGAGTAGCTCTTGTCTATTACATACTTGGCTTATGGAACGGTATCTGTGCTAATTTCAATCTCTGGTTTTATGCAGCACCCCAACTCACCATTGCCCTTAAGCAAGCATAAGTTTGTTTTCTACATTTGAGACCCTGTTCTGTTTTGTAATTCAGTTCCTGTGTAGCCAAGTTTACATTCCGTGTATTAGTGATACCTTATGATGTTTCTTTTTCTGTGTGACTTATTTCACTTAGAATCATCGTACCTGAATCCACTCATGATGCTGCTACTGGCCTGATGACATAGATTTCATTGCTGAGTGATATTGCATTGTACGTAAGTACCACAACTTCTTTATCCATTTTTCGCTTTCTGCGATATTGAACTTGTACCGTATACGAGGTTCTTGTAAACAGAGCCGTCCCAAACTTTGGGGTGGCTGTGTCTTTTTGATTTTAATTTCCCTAAGCTATAGGACCATAAGTGGAAGTGCCCTAGGCTCTGTTGCTTTGTTTTTTAGATGTTTCAGGAAACACCATACACTTCTCCAGAGTGGCTGTTGGCAATTTACATCCCGCCCATCAGCATAAGAAGGCTCCCAGTTCTCCATGGCCTGTCCTCCCTTTCTGGATTTTACACTTTTTTCAGATGGCCCTTTTGACCTGGGCGCAGTGAGACTTCATTGTAGTGCAGATTTCCTTTGCAAGCTTGGTTGGTTGGCCAAAAAGGGCGTATGCGTTTTTTCCTGAATATATTCAGGAAAAAACGCATACGCCCTTTTTGGCCAAGTGCATCATTGTGGACATTCTGCCTCTTTTCCTATGCTTTACATGCAATTCCAGTCTACCTCCTGAAATCGGTTTCCTGCAATTCTGCCTCGCTTTCAAGTCCTCTTGGCAGGCTTACTTCAATATATTTTTGGACGATAGCTGTCATTTATAACTCTGCAGGTTTGTGAATTACAGGGCCCCGGAGCTCCTTTCTTCAACTCGCTTTCTTGTGAGCTGGCCGCAACACCGCAAGATTGCTTCAGGCCCTAGTGTGGTTGCGGCATGGCACGCTGAGCCTTTGGTTAATTCCTCTTCCTGGTGGGAAATGAGAGTTAAATTTGCCCGTCCAGACACCTCCAGCTAGTCTCTCATTGGTTCTCCCTATTCCTGTTCATTTTCCGCAGAAATTGCAAACTGGGCCAAACAGGAGTTTAAAGGCACTGACTCTCCAAGTGGAGAGAGTGTTAGTAAAGCATCTGGAATGTTGCACCCGAGTACCAGGGGACAAAAACTGAGACACATTTGAACACGTTTCCCGATCACACGGTGGATCATACTCTGGGTTCCACATGCATGTTTTAGCTGAAGGAAGAATCCCTTAAACCTGGAGAGTTGAGACCCATGGAATGGGTACCATGCAATATGACTTCAAAGGGTCTGCATTTGCTCACCGAACCTCACCAATCCTATCACTGCTGCATTTATGCCGCTGTACACACGCTTGATTATCTTTTGGAGACATATAAATCCATAGGTTTTAAGATTCTTACTAGTCAGGTATATTCTTAGGCGTTTAATATGGTGTGTTGAGTCCACTTCGTTGAGCAAGGAGTAGCTCTTGTCTATTACATATTTGGCTTATGGAACGGTATCTGTGCTAATTTCAATCTCTGGTTTTATGCAGCACCCCAACTCACCATTCCCCTTAAGCAAGCATAAGTTGGTTTTCTTCATTTGAGACCCTATTCTGTTTTGTAATTCAGTTCCTGTGTAGCCAAGTTTACATTCCGTGTATTAGTGATACCTTATGATGTTTCTTTTTCTGTGTGACTTATTTCACTTAGAATCATCGTACCTGAATCCACTCATTATGCTGCTACTGGCCTGATGACATAGATTTCATTGCTGAGTGATATTGCATTGTACGTAAGTACCACAACTTCTTTATCCATTTTTCGCTTTCTGCGATATTGAACTTGTACCGTATACGAGGTTCTTGTAAACAGAGCCGTCCCAAACTTTGGGGTGGCTGTGTCTTTTTGATTTTAATTTCCCTAAGCTATAGGACCATAAGTGGAAGTGCCCTAAGCTCTGTTGCTTTGTTTTTTAGATGTTTCAGGAAACACCATACACTTCTCCAGAGTGGCTGTTGGCAATTTACATCCCGCCCATTAGCATAACAAGGCTACCAGTTCTCCATGGCCTGTCGTGCCTTTCTGGATTTTACACTTTTTTCAGATGGCCCTTTTGACCGGGGGGCAGTGAGACTTCATTGTACTGCAGATTTCCTTTGCAAGCTTGCTTGGTTGGCCAAAAAGTGCGTATGTGTTTTTTCCTGAATATATTCAGGAAAAAACGCATATGCCCTTTTTGGCCAAGTGCATCATTGTGGACGTTCTGCCTCTTTTCCTATGCTTTACATGCAATTCCTGTCTACCTCCTGAAATCGGTTTCCTGCAATTCTGCCCCGCTTTCAAGTCCTCTTGGCAGCCTTACTTCAATATATTTTTGGACTATAGCTGTCATTTATATCTCTGCAGGTTTGTGAATTACAGGGCCCCTGAGCTCCTTTCTTCAACTCGCTTTCTTGTGAGCTGGCCGCAACACCGCAGGATTGCTTCAGGCCCTAGTGTGGTTCCGGCATGGCACGCTGAGCCTTTGGTTAATTCCTCTTCCTGGTGGGAAATGGGAGTTAAATTTGCCCGTCCACACACCTCCAGCTAGTCTCTCATTGGTTCTCCCTATTCCTGTTCATTTTCCACAGAAATTGCAAACTGGGGCAAACAGGAGGTTAAAGGAACTGACTCTCCAAGTGGGGAGAGTGTTAGTAAAGCGTCTTGAATGTGGCACCCGAGTACCAGGAGACGAAAACTGAGACACATGTGAACACGTTTCTCGATCACACGGTGGATCATACTCTGTTTTCCACATGCATATTTTAGCTGAAGGAAGAATCCCTTAAACCTGGAGAGTTGAGACCCATGGAATGGGTACCATGCAATATGCCTTCAAAGGGTCTGCATTTGCTCACCGAACCTCACCAATCCTATCACTGCTGCATTTATGCCGCTGTACACACGCTTGATTCTCTTTCGGAGACATATAAATCCATAGGTTTTAAGATTCTTACTAGTCAGGTATATTCTTAGGCGTTTAATATGGGGTGTTGAGTCCACTTCGTTGAGCAAGGAGTAGCTCTTGTCTATTACATATTTGGCTTATGGAACGGTATCTGTGCTAATTTCAATCTCTGGTTTTATGCAGCACCCCAACTCACCATTCCCCTTAAGCAAGCATAAGTTGGTTTTCTACATTTGAGACCCTGTTCTGTTTTGTAATTCAGTTCCTGTGTAGCCAAGTTTACATTCCGTGTATTAGTGATACCTTATGATGTTTCTTTTTCTGTGTGACTTATTTCACTTAGTATCATCGTACCTGAATCCACTCATGCTGCTACTGGCCTGATGACATAGATTTCATTGCTGAGTGATATTGCGTTGTACGTAAGTACCACAACTTCTTTATCCATTTTTCGCTTTCTGTGATATTGAACTTGTACCGTAAACGAGGTTCTTGTAAACAGAGCCGTCCCAAACTTTGGGGTGGCTGTGTCTTTTTGATTTTAATTTCCCTAAGCTATAGGACCATAAGTGGAAGTGCCCTAGGCTCTGTTGCTTTGTTTTTTAGATGTTTCAGGAAACACCATACACTTCTCCAGAGTGGCTTTTGGCAATTTACATCGCACCCATCAGCATAACAAGGCTCCCAGTTCTCATTGGCCTGTCCTGCCTCTCTGGATTATATACTTTTTTCAGATGGCCCTTTTGACCGGGGTGTAGTGAAACTTCATTGTAGTGCAGATTTCCTTTGCAAGCTTGCTTGGTTGGCCAAAAAGAGCGTATGCGTTTTTTCCTGAATATATTCAGAAAAAACGCATACGCACTTTTTGACCAAGTGCATCATTGTGGACGTTCTGCCTCTTTTCCTATGCTTTACATGCAATTCCAGTCTACCTCCTGAAATCGGTTTCCTGCAATTCTGCCTCACTTTCAAGTCCTCTTGGCAGGCTTACTTCAATATGTTTTTGGACGATAGCTGTCATTTATAACTCTGCAGGTTTGTGAATTACAGGGCCCCGGAGCTCCTTTCTTCAACTCGCTTTCTTGTGAGCTGGCCGCAACACCGCAGGATTGCTTCAGGCCCTAGTGTGGTTCCGGCATGGCACGCTGAGCCTTTGGTTAATTCCTCTTCCTGGTGGGAAATGAGAGTTAAATTTGCCCGTCCAGACACCTCCAGCTAGTCTCTCATTGGTTCTCCCTATTCCTATTCATTTTCCGCAGAAATTGCAAACTGGGCCAAACAGGAGTTTAAAGGCACTGACTCTCCAAGTGGGGAGAGTGTTAGTAAAGCGTCTGGAATGTTGCACCCGAGTACCAGGGGACGAAAACTGAGACACATTTGAACACGTTTCCCGATCACACGGTGGATCATACTCTGGGTTCCACATGCATGTTTTAGCTGAAGGAAGAATCCCTTAAACCTGGAGAGTTGAGACCCTTGGAATGGGTAACATGCAATATGACTTCAAAGGGTCTGCATTTGCTCACCGAACCTCACCAATCCTATCACTGCTGCATTTATGCCGCTGTACACACGCTTGATTCTCTTTCGGAGACATATAAATCCATAGGTTTTAAGATTCTTACTAGTCAGGTATATTCTTAGGCGTTTAATATGGGGTGTTGAGTCCAGTTCGTTGAGCAAGGAGTAGCTCTTGTCTATTACATATTTGGCTTATGGAACGGTATCTGTGCTAATTTCAATCTCTGGTTTTATGCAGCACCCCAACTCACCATTCCCCTTAAGCAAGCATAAGTTGGTTTTCTACATTTGAGACCCTGTCCTGTTTTGTAATTCAGTTCCTGTGTAGCCAAGTTTACATTCCGTGTATTAGTGATACCTTATGATGTTTCTTTTTCTGTGTGACTTATTTCACTTAGAATCATCGTACCTGAATCCACTCATTATGCTGCTACTGGACTGATGACATAGATTTCATTGCTGAGTGATATTGCATTGTACGTAAGTACCACAACTTCTTTATCCATTTTTCGCTTTCTGCGATATTGAACTTGTACCGTATACGAGGTTCTTGTAAACAGAGCCGTCCCAAACTTTGGGGTGGCTGTGTCTTTTTGATTTTAATTTCCCTAAGCTATAGGACCATAAGTGGAAGTGCCCTAGGCTCTGTTGCTTTGTTTTTTAGATGTTTCAGGAAACACCATACACTTCTCCAGAGTGGCTGTTGGCAATTTACATCCCGCCCATCAGCATAAGAAGGCTCCCAGTTCTCCATGGCCTGTCCTCCCTTTCTGGATTTTACACTTTTTTCAGATGGCCCTTTTGACCGGGGGGCAGTGAGAGTTCATTGTAGTGCAGATTTCCTTTGCAAGCTTGCTTGGTTGGCCAAAAAGGGCGTATGCGTTTTTTCCTGAATATATTCAGGAAAAAACGCATACGCCCTTTTTGGCCAAGTGCATCATTGTGGACGTTCTGCCTCTTTTCCTATGCTTTACATGCAATTCCAGTCTACCTCCTGAAATCGGTTTCCTGCAATTCTGCCTCGCTTTCAAGTCCTCTTGGCAGGCTTACTTCAATATATTTTTGGACGATAGCTGTCATTTATAACTCTGCAGGTTTGTGAATTACAGGTCCCCGGAGCTCCTTTCTTCAACTCGCTTTCTTGTGAGCTGGCCGCAACACCGCAGGATTGCTTCAGGCCCTAGTGTGGTTCCGGCATGGCACGCTGAGCCTTTGGTTAATTCCTCTTCCTGGTGGGAAATGAGAGTTAAATTTGCCCGTCCAGACACCTCCAGCTAGTCTCTCATTGGTTCTCCCTATTCCTGTTCATTTTCCACAGAAATTGCAAACTGGGACAAACAGGAGGTTAAAGGCACTGACTCTCCAAGTGGGGAGAGTGTTAGTAAAGCGTCTGGAATGTGGCACCCGAGTACCAAGGGACGAAAACTGAGACACATTTGAACACATTTCCCGATCACACGGTGGATCATACTCTGTTTTCCACATGCATGTTTTAGCTGAAGGAAGAATCCCTTAAACCTGGAGAGTTGAGACCCATGGAATGGGTACCATGCAATATGACTTCAAAGGGTCTGCATTTGCTCACCGAACCTCACCAATCCTATCACTGCTGCATTTATGCCGCTGTACACACGCTTGATTCTCTTTCGGAGACATATAAATCCATAGGTTTTAAGATTCTTACTAGTCAGGAATATTCTTAGGCGTTTAAGATGGTGTGTTGAGTCCACTTCGTTGAGCAAGGAGTAGCTCTTGTCTATTACATACTTGGCTTATGGAACGGTATCTGTGCTAACTTCAATCTCTGGTTTTATGCAGCACCCCAACTCACCATTGCCCTTAAGCAAGCATAAGTTTGTTTTCTACATTTGAGACCCTGTTCTGTTTTGTAATTCAGTTCCTGTGTAGCCAAGTTTACATTCCGTGTATTAGTGATACCTTATGATGTTTCTTTTTCTGTGTGACTTATTTCACTTAGAATCATCGTACCTGAATCCACTCATGATGCTGCTACTGGCCTGATGACATAGATTTCATTGCTGAGTGATATTGCATTGTACGTAAGTACCACAACTTCTTTATCCATTTTTCGCTTTCTGCGATATTGAACTTGTACCGTATACGAGGTTCTTGTAAACAGAGCCGTCCCAAACTTTGGGGTGGCTGTGTCTTTTTGATTTTAATTTCCCTAAGCTATAGGACCATAAGTGGAAGTGCCCTAGGCTCTGTTGCTTTGTTTTTTAGATGTTTCAGGAAACACCATACACTCCTCCAGAGTGGCTGTTGGCAATTTACATCCCGCCCATTAGCATAACAAGGCTACCAGTTCTCCATGGCCTGTCGTGCCTTTCTGGATTTTACACTTTTTTCAGATGGCCCTTTTGACCGGGGGGCAGTGAGACTTCATTGTACTGCAGATTTCCTTTGCAAGCTTGCTTGGTTGGCCAAAAAGTGCGTATGTGTTTTTTCCTGAATATATTCAGGAAAAAACGCATATGCCCTTTTTGGCCAAGTGCATCATTGTGGACGTTCTGCCTCTTTTCCTATGCTTTACATGCAATTCCTGTCTACCTCCTGAAATCGGTTTCCTGCAATTCTGCCCCGCTTTCAAGTCCTCTTGGCAGCCTTACTTCAATATATTTTTGGACTATAGCTGTCATTTATATCTCTGCAGGTTTGTGAATTACAGGGCCCCTGAGCTCCTTTCTTCAACTCGCTTTCTTGTGAGCTGGCCGCAACACCGCAGGATTGCTTCAGGCCCTAGTGTGGTTCCGGCATGGCACGCTGAGCCTTTGGTTAATTCCTCTTCCTGGTGGGAAATGGGAGTTAAATTTGCCCGTCCACACACCTCCAGCTAGTCTCTCATTGGTTCTCCCTATTCCTGTTCATTTTCCACAGAAATTGCAAACTGGGGCAAACAGGAGGTTAAAGGAACTGACTCTCCAAGTGGGGAGAGTGTTAGTAAAGCGTCTGGAATGTGGCACCCGAGTACCAGGAGACGAAAACTGAGACACATGTGAACACGTTTCTCGATCACACGGTGGATCATACTCTGTTTTCCACATGCATATTTTAGCTGAAGGAAGAATCCCTTAAACCTGGAGAGTTGAGACCCATGGAATGGGTACCATGCAATATGCCTTCAAAGGGTCTGCATTTGCTCACCGAACCTCACCAATCCTATCACTGCTGCATTTATGCCGCTGTACACACGCTTGATTCTCTTTCGGAGACATATAAATCCATAGGTTTTAAGATTCTTACTAGTCAGGTATATTCTTAGGCGTTTAATATGGGGTGTTGAGTCCACTTCGTTGAGCAAGGAGTAGCTCTTGTCTATTACATATTTGGCTTATGGAACGGTATCTGTGCTAATTTCAATCTCTGGTTTTATGCAGCACCCCAACTCACCATTCCCCTTAAGCAAGCATAAGTTGGTTTTCTACATTTGAGACCCTGTTCTGTTTTGTAATTCAGTTCCTGTGTAGCCAAGTTTACATTCCGTGTATTAGTGATACCTTATGATGTTTCTTTTTCTGTGTGACTTATTTCACTTAGTATCATCGTACCTGAATCCACTCATGCTGCTACTGGCCTGATGACATAGATTTCATTGCTGAGTGATATTGCGTTGTACGTAAGTACCACAACTTCTTTATCCATTTTTCGCTTTCTGTGATATTGAACTTGTACCGTAAACGAGGTTCTTGTAAACAGAGCCGTCCCAAACTTTGGGGTGGCTGTGTCTTTTTGATTTTAATTTCCCTAAGCTATAGGACCATAAGTGGAAGTGCCCTAGGCTCTGTTGCTTTGTTTTTTAGATGTTTCAGGAAACACCATACACTTCTCCAGAGTGGCTTTTGGCAATTTACATCGCACCCATCAGCATAACAAGGCTCCCAGTTCTCATTGGCCTGTCCTGCCTCTCTGGATTATATACTTTTTTCAGATGGCCCTTTTGACCGGGGTGTAGTGAAACTTCATTGTAGTGCAGATTTCCTTTGCAAGCTTGCTTGGTTGGCCAAAAAGAGCGTATGCGTTTTTTCCTGAATATATTCAGAAAAAACGCATACGCACTTTTTGACCAAGTGCATCATTGTGGATGTTCTGCCTCTTTTCCTATGCTTTACATGCAATTCCAGTCTACCTCCTGAAATCGGTTTCGTGCAATTCTGCCTCACTTTCAAGTCCTCTTGGCAGGCTTACTTCAATATGTTTTTGGACGATAGCTGTCATTTATAACTCTGCAGGTTTGTGAATTACAGGGCCCCGGAGCTCCTTTCTTCAACTCGCTTTCTTGTGAGCTGGCCGCAACACCGCAGGATTGCTTCAGGCCCTAGTGTGGTTCCGGCATGGCACGCTGAGCCTTTGGTTAATTCCTCTTCCTGGTGGGAAATGAGAGTTAAATTTGCCCGTCCAGACACCTCCAGCTAGTCTCTCATTGGTTCTCCCTATTCCTATTCATTTTCCGCAGAAATTGCAAACTGGGCCAAACAGGAGTTTAAAGGCACTGACTCTCCAAGTGGGGAGAGTGTTAGTAAAGCGTCTGGAATGTTGCACCCGAGTACCAGGGGACGAAAACTGAGACACATTTGAACACGTTTCCCGATCACACGGTGGATCATACTCTGGGTTCCACATGCATGTTTTAGCTGAAGGAAGAATCCCTTAAACCTGGAGAGTTGAGACCCTTGGAATGGGTCACATGCAATATGACTTCAAAGGGTCTGCATTTGCTCACCGAACCTCACCAATCCTATCACTGCTGCATTTATGCCGCTGTACACACGCTTGATTCTCTTTCGGAGACATATAAATCCATAGGTTTTAAGATTCTTACTAGTCAGGTATATTCTTAGGCGTTTAATATGGGGTGTTGAGTCCAGTTCGTTGAGCAAGGAGTAGCTCTTGTCTATTACATATTTGGCTTATGGAACGGTATCTGTGCTAATTTCAATCTCTGGTTTTATGCAGCACCCCAACTCACCATTCCCCTTAAGCAACCATAAGTTGGTTTTCTACATTTGAGACCCTGTCCTGTTTTGTAATTCAGTTCCTGTGTAGCCAAGTTTACATTCCGTGTATTAGTGATACCTTATGATGTTTCCTTTTCTGTGTGACTTATTTCACTTAGAATCATCGTACCTGAATCCACTCATTATGCTGCTACTGGACTGATGACATAGATTTCATTGCTGAGTGATATTGCATTGTACGTAAGTACCACAACTTCTTTATCCATTTTTCGCTTTCTGCGATATTGAACTTGTACCGTATACGAGGTTCTTGTAAACAGAGCCGTCCCAAACTTTGGGGTGGCTGTGTCTTTTTGATTTTAATTTCCCTAAGCTATAGGACCATAAGTGGAAGTGCCCTAAGCTCTGTTGCTTTGTTTTTTAGATGTTTCAGGAAACACCATACACTTCTCCAGAGTGGCTGTTGGCAATTTACATCCCGCCCATCAGCATAAGAAGGCTCCCAGTTCTCCATGGCCTGTCCTCCCTTTCTGGATTTTACACTTTTTTCAGATGGCCCTTTTGACCGGGGGGCAGTGAGAGTTCATTGTAGTGCAGATTTCCTTTGCAAGCTTGCTTGGTTGGCCAAAAAGGGCGTATGCGTTTTTTCCTGAATATATTCAGGAAAAAACGCATACGCCCTTTTTGGCCAAGTGCATCATTGTGGACGTTCTGCCTCTTTTCCTATGCTTTACATGCAATTCCAGTCTACCTCCTGAAATCGGTTTCCTGCAATTCTGCCTCGCTTTCAAGTCCTCTTGGCAGGCTTACTTCAATATATTTTTGGACGATAGCTGTCATTTATAACTCTGCAGGTTTGTGAATTACAGGTCCCCGGAGCTCCTTTCTTCGACTCGCTTTCTTGTGAGCTGGCCGCAACACCGCAGGATTGCTTCAGGCCCTAGTGTGGTTCCGGCATGGCACGCTGAGCCTTTGGTTAATTCCTCTTCCTGGTGGGAAATGAGAGTTAAATTTGCCCGTCCAGACACCTCCAGCTAGTCTCTCATTGGTTCTCCCTATTCCTGTTCATTTTCCACAGAAATTGCAAACTGGGACAAACAGGAGGTTAAAGGCACTGACTCTCCAAGTGGGGAGAGTGTTAGTAAAGCGTCTGGAATGTGGCACCCGAGTACCAAGGGACGAAAACTGAGACACATTTGAACACATTTCCCGATCACACGGTGGATCATACTCTGTTTTCCACATGCATGTTTTAGCTGAAGGAAGAATCCCTTAAACCTGGAGAGTTGAGACCCATGGAATGGGTACCATGCAATATGACTTCAAAGGGTCTGCATTTGCTCACCGAACCTCACCAATCCTATCACTGCTGCATTTATGCCGCTGTACACACGCTTGATTCTCTTTCGGAGACATATAAATCCATAGGTTTTAAGATTCTTACTAGTCAGGAATATTCTTAGGCGTTTAAGATGGTGTGTTGAGTCCACTTCGTTGAGCAAGGAGTAGCTCTTGTCTATTACATACTTGGCTTATGGAACGGTATCTGTGCTAACTTCAATCTCTGGTTTTATGCAGCACCCCAACTCACCATTGCCCTTAAGCAAGCATAAGTTTGTTTTCTACATTTGAGACCCTGTTCTGTTTTGTAATTCAGTTCCTGTGTAGCCAAGTTTACATTCCGTGTATTAGTGATACCTTATGATGTTTCTTTTTCTGTGTGACTTATTTCACTTAGAATCATCGTACCTGAATCCACTCATGATGCTGCTACTGGCCTGATGACATAGATTTCATTGCTGAGTGATATTGCATTGTACGTAAGTACCACAACTTCTTTATCCATTTTTCGCTTTCTGCGATATTGAACTTGTACCGTATACGAGGTTCTTGTAAACAGAGCCGTCCCAAACTTTGGGGTGGCTGTGTCTTTTTGATTTTAATTTCCCTAAGCTATAGGACCATAAGTGGAAGTGCCCTAGGCTCTGTTGCTTTGTTTTTTAGATGTTTCAGGAAACACCATACACTTCTCCAGAGTGGCTGTTGGCAATTTACATCCCGCCCATCAGCATAAGAAGGCTCCCAGTTCTCCATGGCCTGTCCTCCCTTTCTGGATTTTACACTTTTTTCAGATGGCCCTTTTGACCTGGGGGCAGTGAGACTTCATTGTAGTGCAGATTTCCTTTGCAAGCTTGGTTGGTTGGCCAAAAAGGGCGTATGCGTTTTTTCCTGAATATATTCAGGAAAAAACGCATACGCCCTTTTTGGCCAAGTGCATCATTGTGGACATTCTGCCTCTTTTCCTATGCTTTACATGCAATTCCAGTCTACCTCCTGAAATCGGTTTCCTGCAATTCTGCCTCGCTTTCAAGTCCTCTTGGCAGGCTTACTTCAATATATTTTTGGACGATAGCTGTCATTTATAACTCTGCAGGTTTGTGAATTACAGGGCCCCAGAGCTCCTTTCTTCAACTCGCTTTCTTGTGAGCTGGCCGCAACACCGCAAGATTGCTTCAGGCCCTAGTGTGGTTCCGGCATGGCACGCTGAGCCTTTGGTTAATTCCTCTTCCTGGTGGGAAATGAGAGTTAAATTTGCCCGTCCAGACACCTCCAGCTAGTCTCTCATTGGTTCTCCCTATTCCTATTCATTTTCCGCAGAAATTGCAAACTGGGCCAAACAGGAGTTTAAAGGCACTGACTCTCCAAGTGGGGAGAGTGTTAGTAAAGCGTCTGGAATGTTGCACCCGAGTACCAGGGGACGAAAACTGAGACACATTTGAACACGTTTCCCGATCACACGGTGGATCATACTCTGGGTTCCACATGCATGTTTTAGCTGAAGGAAGAATCCCTTAAACCTGGAGAGTTGAGACCCTTGGAATGGGTAACATGCAATATGACTTCAAAGGGTCTGCATTTGCTCACCGAACCTCACCAATCCTATCACTGCTGCATTTATGCCGCTGTACACACGCTTGATTCTCTTTCGGAGACATATAAATCCATAGGTTTTAAGATTCTTACTAGTCAGGTATATTCTTAGGCGTTTAAGATGGTGTGTAGAGTCCACTTCGTTGAGCAAGGAGTAGCTCTTGTCTATTACATATTTGGCTTATGGAACGGTATCTGTGCTTATTTCAATCTCTGGTTTTATGCAGCACCCCAACTCACCTTTCCCCTTAAGCAAGCATAAGTTGGTTTTCTACATTTGAGACCCTATTCTGTTTTGTAATTCAGTTCCTGTGTAGCCAAGTTTACATTCCGTGTATTAGTGATACCTTATGATGTTTCTTTTTCTCTGTGACTTATTTCACTTAGAATCATCGTACCTGAATCCACTCATGATGCTGCTACTGGACTGATGACATAGATTTCATTGCTGAGTGATATTGCATTGTACGTAAGTACCACAACTTCTTTATCCATTTTTCGCTTTCTGCGATATTGAACTTGTACCGTATACGAGGTTCTTGTAAACAGAGCCGTCCCAAACTTTGGGGTGGCTGTGTCTTTTTGATTTTAATTTCCCTAAGCTATAGGACCATAAGTGGAAGTGCCCTAGGCTCTGTTGCTTTGTTTTTTAGATGTTTCAGGAAACACCATACACTTCTCCAGAGTGGCTGTTGGCAATATACATCCCGCCCATCAGCATAAGAAGGCTCCCTGTTCTCCATGGCCTGTCCTCCCTTTCTGGATTTTACACTTTTTTCAGATGGCCCTTTTGACCGGGGGGCAGTGAGACTTCATTGTAGTGCAGATTTCCTTTGCAAGCTTGCTTGGTTGGCCAAAAAGGGCGTATGCGTTTTTTCCTGAATATATTCAGGAAAAAACGCATACGCCCTTTTTGGCCAAGTGCATCATTGTGGACGTTCTGCCTCTTTTCCTATGCTTTACATGCAATTCCAGTCTACCTCCTGAAATCGGTTTCCTGCAATTCTGCCTCGCTTTCAAGTCCTCTTGGCAGGCTTACTTCAATATATTTTTGGACGATAGCTGTCATTTATAACTCTGCAGGTTTGTGAATTACAGGGCCCCGGAGCTCCTTTCTTCAACTCGCTTTCTTGTGAGCTGGCCGCAACACCGCAAGATTGCTTCAGGCCCTAGTGTGGTTCCGGCATGGCACGCTGAGCCTTTGGTTAATTCCTCTTCCTGGTGGGAAATGAGAGTTAAATTTGCCCGTCCAGACACCTCCAGCTAGTCTCTCATTGGTTCTCCCTATTCCTGTTCATTTTCCGCAGAAATTGCAAACTGGGCCAAACAGGAGTTTAAAGGCACTGACTCTCCATGTGGGGAGAGTGTTAGTAAAGCGTCTGGAATGTTGCACCCGAGTACCAGGGGACGAAAACTGTGACACATTTGAACACGTTTCCCGATCACACGGTGGATCATACTCTGGGTTCCACATGCATGTTTTAGCTGAAGGAAGCATCCCTTAAACCTGGAGAGTTGAGACCCATGGAATGGGTACCATGCAATATGACTTCAAAGGGTCTGCATTTGCTCACCGAACCTCACCAATCCTATCACTGCTGCATTTATGCCGCTGTACACACGCTTGATTCTCTTTCGGAGACATATAAATCCATAGGTTTTAAGATTCTTACTAGTCAGGTATATTCTTAGGCGTTTAATATGGGGTGTTGAGTCCACTTCGTTGAGCAAGGAGTAGCTCTTGTCTATTACATATTTGGCTTATGGAACGGTATCTGTGCTAATTTCAATCTCTGGTTTTATGCAGCACCCCAACTCACCATTCCCCTTAAGCAAGCATAAGTTGGTTTTCTACATTTGAGACCCTGTTCTGTTTTGTAATTCAGTTCCTGTGTAGCCAAGTTTACATTCCGTGTATTAGTGATACCTTATGATGTTTCTTTTTCTGTGTGACTTATTTCACTTAGTATCATCGTACCTGAATCCACTCATGCTGCTACTGGCCTGATGACATAGATTTCATTGCTGAGTGATATTGCGTTGTACGTAAGTACCACAACTTCTTTATCCATTTTTCGCTTTCTGTGATATTGAACTTGTACCATAAACGAGGTTCTTGTAAACAGAGCCGTCCCAAACTTTGGGGTGGCTGTGTCTTTTTGATTTTAATTTCCCTAAGCTATAGGACCATAAGTGGAAGTGCCCTAGGCTCTGTTGCTTTGTTTTTTAGATGTTTCAGGAAACACCATACACTTCTCCAGAGTGGCTTTTGGCAATTTACATCGCACCCATCAGCATAACAAGGCTCCCAGTTCTCATTGGCCTGTCCTGCCTCTCTGGATTATATACTTTTTTCAGATGGCCCTTTTGACCGGGGGGCAGTGAGAGTTCATTGTAGTGCAGATTTCCTTTGCAAGCTTGCTTGGTTGGCCAAAAAGGGCGTATGCGTTTTTTCCTGAATATATTCAGGAAAAAACGCATACGCCCTTTTTGGCCAAGTGCATCATTGTGGACGTTCTGCCTCTTTTCCTATGCTTTACATGCAATTCCAGTCTACCTCCTGAAATCGGTTTCCTGCAATTCTGCCTCGCTTTCAAGTCCTCTTGGCAGGCTTACTTCAATATATTTTTGGACGATAGCTGTCATTTATAACTCTGCAGGTTTGTGAATTACAGGTCCCCGGAGCTCCTTTCTTCAACTCGCTTTCTTGTGAGCTGGCCGCAACACCGCAGGATTGCTTCAGGCCCTAGTGTGGTTCCGGCATGGCACGCTGAGCCTTTGGTTAATTCCTCTTCCTGGTGGGAAATGAGAGTTAAATTTGCCCGTCCAGACACCTCCAGCTAGTCTCTCATTGGTTCTCCCTATTCCTGTTCATTTTCCGCAGAAATTGCAAACTGGGCCAAACAGGAGTTTAAAGGCACTGACTCTCCAAGTGGGGAGAGTGTTAGGAAAGCGTCTGGAATGTTGCACCCGAGTACCAGGGGACGAAAATTGAGACACATTTGAACACGTTTCCGGATCACACGGTGGATCATACTCTGGGTTCCACATGCATGTTTTAGCTGAAGGAAGAATCCCTTAAACCTGGAGAGTTGAGACCCATGGAATGGGTACCATGCAATATGACTTCAAAGGGTCTGCATTTGCTCACCGAACCTCACCAATCCTATCACTGCTGCATTTATGCCGCTGTACACACGCTTGATTCTCTTTCGGAGACATATAAATCCATAGGTTTTAAGATTCTTACTAGTCAGGTATATTCTTAGGCGTTTAATATGGGGTGTTGAGTCCACTTCGTTGAGCAAGGAGTAGCTCTTGTCTATTACATATTTGGCTTATTGAACGGTATCTGTGCTTATTTCAATCTCTGGTTTTATGCAGCACCCCAACTCACCATTCCCCTTAAGCAAGCATAAGTTGGGTTTCTACATTTGAGACCCTGTTCTGTTTTGTAATTCAGTTCCTGTGTAGCCAAGTTTACATTCCGTGTATTAGTGATACCTTATGATGTTTCTATTTCTGTGTGACTTATTTCACTTAGAATCATCGTACCTGAATCCACTCATTATTCTGCTACTGGCCTGATGACATAGATTTCATTGCTGAGTGATATTGCATTATACGTAAGTACCACAACTTCTTTATCCATTTTTCGCTTTCTGCGATATTGAACTTGTACCGTATACGAGGTTCTTGTAAACAGAGCCGTCCCAAACTTTGTCGTGGCTGTGTCTTTTCGATTTTAATTTCCCTAAGCTATAGGACCATAAGTGGAAGTGCCCTAGGCTCTGTTGTTTTGTTTTTTAGATGTTTCAGGAAACACCATACACTTCTCCAGAGTGGCTGTTGGCAATTTACATCCCGCCCATCAGCATAAGAAGGCTCCCAGTTCTCCATGGCCTGTCCTCCCTTTCTGGATTATACACTTTTTTCAGATGGCCCTTTTGACCGGGGGGCAGTGAGACTTCATTCTAGTGCAGATTTCCTTTGCAAGCTTGCTTGGTTGGCCAAAAAGGGCGTATGCGTTTTTTCCTGAATATATTCAGGAAAAAACGCATAAGCCCTTTTTGGCCAAGTGCATCATTGTGCACGTTCTGCCTCTTTTCCTATGCTTTACATGCAATTCCAGTCTACCTCCTGAAATCGGTTTCCTGCAATTCTGCCCCGCTTTCAAGTCCTCTTGGCAGCCTTACTTCAGTATATTTTTGGACGATAGCTGTCATTTATAACTCTGCAGGTTTGTGAATTACAGTGCCCCTGAGCTCCATTCTTCAACTCGCTTTCTTGTGAGCTGGCCGCAACACCGCAGGATTGCTTCAGGCCCTAGTGTGATTCCGGCATGGCTCGCTGAGCCTTTGGTTAATTCCTCTTCCTGGTGGGAAATGAGAGTTAAATTTGCCCGTCCAGACACCTCCAGCTAGTCTCTCATTGGTTCTCCCTATTCCTGTTCATTTTCCACAGAAATTGCAAACTGGGACAAACAGGAGGTTAAAGGCACTGACTCTCCAAGTGGGGAGAGTGTTAGTAAAGCATCTCGAATGT
Source organism: Grampus griseus (assembly GCF_964374135.1). Taxonomy (NCBI): domain Eukaryota; kingdom Metazoa; phylum Chordata; class Mammalia; order Artiodactyla; family Delphinidae; genus Grampus; species Grampus griseus. Next base: position 27,096 of record NW_028133388.1, read on the forward strand.
TGCACCCGAGTATCAGAGGATGAAAACTCAGTCACATTTGAACATGTTTCCCGATCACACGGTGGATCATACTCTGGGTTCCACATGCATGTTCTAGCTGAAGGAAGAATCCCTTAAACCTGGAGAGTTGAGACCCATGGAATGGGTACCATGCAATATGACTTCAAAGGGTCTGCATTTGCTCACCGAACCTCACCAATTCTATCACTGCTGCTTTTATATCGCTGTACACACGCTGGATTCTCTTTCGGAGACATATAAATCCATAGGTTTTAAGATTCTTACTAGTCAGGTATATTCTTAGGCGTTTAATATGGGGTGTTGAGTCCACTTCGTTGAGCAAGGAGTAGCTCTTGTCTATTACATATTTGGCTTATGGAACGGTATCTGTGCTAATTTCAATCTCTGGTTTTATGCAGCACCCCAACTCACCATTCCCCTTAAGCAAGCATAAGTTGGTTTTCTACATTTGAGACCCTGTTCTGTTTTGTAATTCAGTTCCTGTGTAGCCAAGTTTACATTCCGTGTATTAGTGATACCTTATGATGTTTCTTTTTCTGTGTGACTTATTTCACTTAGAATCATCGTACCTGAATCCACTCATTATGCTTCTACTGGCCTGATGACATAGATTTCATTGCTGAGTGATATTGCATTGTACGTAAGTACCACAACTTCTTTATCCATTTTTCGCTTTCTGCGATATTGAACTTGTACCGTATACGAGGTTCTTGTAAACAGAGCCGTCCCAAAATTTTGGGTGGCTGTGTCTTTTTGATTTTAATTTCCCTAAGCTATAGGACCATAAGTGGAAGTGCCCTAGGCTCTGTTGCTTTGTTTTTTAGATGTTTCAGGAAACACCATACACTTCTCCAGAGTGGCTTTTGGCAATTTACATCCCGCCCATCAGGATAAGAAGGCTCCCAGTTCTCCATGGCCTGTCCTCCCTTTCTGGATTTTACACTTTTTTCAGATGGCCCTTTTGACCGGGGGGCAGTGAGACTTCATTGTAGTGCAGATTTCCTTTGCAAGCTTGGTTGGTTGGCCAAAAAGGGCGTATGCGTTTTTTCCTGAATATATTCAGAAAAAACGCATACGCCCTTTTTGGCCAAGTGCATCATTGTGGACGTTCTGCCTCTTTTCCTATGCTTTACATGCAATTCCAGTCTACCTCTTGAAATCGGTTTCCTGCAATTCTGCCTCACTTTCAAGTCCTCTTGGCAGACTTACTTCAATATGTTTTTGGACGATAGCTGTCATTTATAACTCTGCAGGTTTGTGAATTACAGGGCCCCGGAGCTCCTTTCTTCAACTCACTTTCTTGTGAGCTGGCCGCAACACCGCAGGATTGCTTCAGGCCCTAGTGTGGTTCCGGCATGGCACGCTGAGCCTTTGGTTAATTCCTCTTCCTGGTGGGAAATGAGAGTTAAATTTGCCCGTCCAGACACCTCCAGCTAGTCTCTCATTGGTTCTCCCTATTCCTGTTCATTTTCCACAGAAATTGCAAACTGGGACAAACAGGAGGTTAAAGGCACTGACTCTCCAAGTGGGGAGAGTGTTAGTAAAGCGTCTGGAATGTGGCACCCGAATACCAGGGGACGAAAACTGAGACACATTTGAACACATTTCCCGATCACACGGTGGATCATACTCTGTTTTCCACATGCATGTTTTAGCTGAAGGAAGAATCCCTTAAACCTGGAGAGTTGAGACCCATGGAATGGGTACCATGCAATATGACTTCAAAGGGTCTGCATTTGCTCACCGAACCTCACCAATCCTATCACTGCTGCATTTATGCTGCTGTACACACGCTTGATTCTCTTTCAGAGACATATAAATCCATAGGTTTTAAGATTCTTACTAGTCAGTTATATTCTTAGGCGTTTAAGATGGGGTGTTGAGTCCACTTCGTTGAGCAAGGAGTAGCTCTTGTCTATTACATATTTGGCTTATGGAACGGTATCTGTGCTTATTTCAATCTCTGGTTTTATGCAGCACCCCAACTCACCTTTCCCCTTAAGCAAGCATAAGTTGGTTTTCTACATTTGAGACCCTATTCTGTTTTGTAATTCAGTTCCTGTGTAGCCAAGTTTACATTCCGTGTATTATTGATACCTTATGATGTTTCTTTTTCTGTGTGACTTATTTCACTTAGAATCATCGTACCTGAATCCACTCATTATGCTGCTACTGGCATGATGACATAGATTTCATTGCTGAGTGATATTGAATTCTACGTAAGTACCACAACTTCTTTATCCATTTTTCGCTTTCTGCGATATTGAACTTGTACCGTAAACGAGGTTCTTGTAAACAGAGCCGTCCCAAACTTTGGCGTGGCTGTGTCTTTTTGATTTTAATTTCCCTAAGCTATAGGACCATAAGTGGAAGTGCCCTAGGCTCTGTTGCTTTGTTTTTTAGATGTTTCAGGAAACACCATACACTTCTCCAGAGTGGCTGTTGGCAATTTACGTCCCGCCCATCAGCATAAGAAGGCTCCCAGTTCTCCATGGCCTGTCCTCCCTTTCTGGATTTTACACTTTTTTCAGATGGCCCTTTTGACCGGGGGGCAGTGAGACTTCATTGTAGTGCAGATTTCCTTTGCAAGCTTGCTTGGTTGGCCAAAAAGGGCGTATGCGTTTTTTCCTGAATATATTCAGAAAAAACGCATACGCCCTTTTTGGCCAAGTGCATCATTGTGGACGTTCTGCCTCTTTTCCTATGCTTTACATGCAATTCCAGTCTACCTCCTGAAATCGGTTTCCTGCAATTCTGCCTCACTTTCAAGTCCTGTTGGCAGGCTTACTTCAATATGTTTTTGGACGATAGCTGTCATTTATAACTCTGCAGGTTTGTGAATTACAGGGCCCCGGAGCTCCTTTCTTCAACTCGCTTTCTTGTGAGCTGGCCGCAACACCGCAGGATTGCTTCAGGCCCTAGTGTGGTTCCGGCATGGCATGCTGAGCCTTTGGTTAATTCCTCTTCCTGGTGGGAAATGAGAGTTAAATTTGCCCTTCCAGACACCTCCAGCTAGTCTCTCATTGGTTCTCCCTATTCCTGTTCATTTTCCACAGAAATTGCAAACTGGGACAAACAGGAGGTTAAAGGCACTGACTCTCCAAGTGGGGAGAGTGTTAGTAAAGCGTCTGGAATGTGGCACCCGAGTACCAGGGGACGAAAACTGAGACACATTTGAACACATTTCCCGATCACACGGTGGATCATACTCTGTTTTCCACATGCATGTTTTAGCTGAAGGAAGAATCCCTCAAACCTGGAGAGTTGAAAACCATGGAATGGGTACCATGCAATATGACTTCAAAGGGTCTGCATTTGCTCACCGAACCTCACCAATCCTATCACTGCTGCATTTATGCTGCTGTACACACGCTTGATTCTCTTTCGGAGACATATAAATCCATAGGTTTTAAGATTCTTATTAGTCAGGTATATTCTTCGGCGTTTAAGATGGGGTGTTGAGTCCACTTCGTTGAGCAAGGAGTAGCTCTTGTCTATTACATATTTGGCTTATGGAACGGTATCTGTGCTAATTTCAATCTCTGGTTTTATGCAGCACCCCAACTCACCATTCCCCTTAAGCAAGCATAAGTTGGTTTTCTACATTTGAGACCCTGTTCTGTTTTGTAATTCAGTTCCTGTGTAGCCAAGTTTACATTCCGTGTATTATTGATACCTTATGATGTTTCTTTTTCTGTGTGACTTATTTCACTTAGAATCATCGTACCTGAATCCACTCATTATGCTGCTACTGGCATGATGACATAGATTTCATTGCTGAGTGTTATTGCATTCTACTTAAGTACCACAACTTCTTTATCCATTTTTCGCTTTCTGCGATATTGAACTTGTACCGTAAACGAGGTTCTTGTAAACAGAGCCGTCCCAAACTTTGGCGTGGCTGTGTCTTTTTGATTTTAATTTCCCTAAGCTATAGGACCATAAGTGGAAGTGCCCTAGGCTCTGTTGCTTTGTTTTTTAGATGTTTCAGGAAACACCATACACTTCTCCAGAGTGGCTGTTGGCAATTTACATCCCGCCCATCAGCATAAGAAGGCTCCCAGTTCTCCATGGCCTGTCCTCCCTTTCTGGATTTTACACTTTTTTCAGATGGCCCTTTTGACCGGGGGGCAGTGAGACTTCATTGTAGTGCAGATTTCCTTTGCAAGCTTGCTTGGTTGGCCAAAAAGGGCGTATGCGTTTTTTCCTGAATATATTCAGGAAAAAACGCATAAGCCCTTTTTGGCCAAGTGCATCATTGTGCACGTTCTGCCTCTTTTCCTATGCTTTACATGCAATTCCAGTCTACCTCCTGAAATCGGTTTCCTGCAATTCTGCCCCGCTTTCAAGTCCTCTTGGCAGCCTTACTTCAATATATTTTTGGACGATATCTGTCATTTATAACTCTGCAGGTTTGTGAATTACAGTTCCCCTGAGCTCCATTCTTCAACTCGCTTTCTTGTGAGCTGGCCGCAACACCGCAGGATTGCTTCAGGCCCTAGTGTGGTTCCGGCATGGCTCCCTGAGCCTTTGGTTAATTCCTCTTCCTGGTGGGAAATGAGAGTTAAATTTGCCCGTCCAGACACCTCCAGTTAGTCTCTCATTGGTTCTCCCTATTCCTGTTCATTTTCCACAGAAATTGCAAACTGGGCCAAACAGGAGGTTAAAGGCACTGACTCTCCAAGTGGGGAGAGTGTTAGTAAAGCGTCTCGAATGTTGCACCCGAGTATCAGGGGACGAAAACTCAGACACATTTGAACATGTTTCCCGATCACACGGTGGATCATACTCTGGGTTCCACATGCATGTTCTAGCTGAAGGAAGAATCCCTTAAACCTGGAGAGTTGAGACCCATGGAATGGGTACCATGCAATATAACTTCAAAGGGTCTGCATTTGCTCACCGAACCTCACCAATCCTATCACTGATGCATTTATGCCACTGTACACACGCTTGATTCTCTTTTGGAGACATATAAATCCATAGGTTTTAAGATTCTTACTAGTCAGGTATATTCTTAGGCGTTTAATATGGGGTGTTGAGTCCACTTCGTTGAGCAAGGAGTAGCTCTTGTCTATTACATATTTGGCTTATGGAACGGTATCTGTGCTAATTTCAATCTCTGGTTTTATGCAGCACCCCAACTCACCATTCCCCTTAAGCAAGCATAAGTTGGTTTTCTACATTTGAGACCCTGTTCTGTTTTGTAATTCAGTTCCTGTGTAGCCAAGTTTACATTCCATGTATTAGTGATACCTTATGATGTTTCATTTTCTGTGTGACTTATTTCACTTAGAATCATCGTACCTGAATCCACTCATTATGCTGCTACTGGCCTGATGACATAGATTTCATTGCTGAGTGATATTGCATTGTACGTAAGTACCACAACTTCTTTATCCATTTTTCGCTTTCTGCGATATTGAACTTGTACCGTATACGAGGTTCTTGTAAACAGAGCCGTCCCAAACTTTGGGGTGGCTGTGTCTTTTTGATTTTAATTTCCCTAAGCTATAGGACCATAAGTGGAAGTGCCCTAAGCTCTGTTGCTTTGTTTTTTAGATGTTTCAGGAAACACCATACACTCCTCCAGAGTGGCTGTTGGCAATTTACATCGCACCCATCAGCATAACAAGGCTCCCAGTTCTCATTGGCCTGTCCTGCCTCTCTGGATTATATACTTTTTTCAGATGGCCCTTTTGACCGGGGGGCAGTGAGAGTTCATTGTAGTGCAGATTTCCTTTGCAAGCTTGCTTGGTTGGCCAAAAAGGGCGTATGCGTTTTTTCCTGAATATATTCAGAAAAAACGCATACGCCCTTTTTGGCCAAGTGCATCATTGTGGACGTTCTGCCTCTTTTCCTATGCTTTACATGCAATTCCAGTCTACCTCCTGAAATCGGTTTCCTGCAATTCTGCCTCACTTTCAAGTCCTCTTGGCAGGCTTACTTCAATATGTTTTTGGACGATAGCTGTCATTTATAACTCTGCAGGTTTGTGAATTACAGGTCCCCGGAGCTCCTTTCTTCAACTCGCTTTCTTGTGAGCTGGCCGCAACACCGCAGGATTGCTTCAAGCCCTAGTGTGGTTCCGGCATGGCACGCTGAGCCTTTGGTTAATTCCTCTTCCTGGTGGGAAATGAGAGTTAAATTTGCCCGTCCAGACACCTCCAGCTAGTCTCTCATTGGTTCTCCCTATTCCTGTTCATTTTCCGCAGAAATTGCAAACTGGGCCAAACAGGAGTTTAAAGGCACTGACTCTCCAAGTGGGGAGAGTGTTAGTAAAGCGTCTGGAATGTTGCACCCGAGTACCAGGGGACGAAAACTGAGACACATTTGAACACGTTTCCCGATCACACGGTGGATCATACTCTGGGTTCCACATGCATGTTTTAGCTGAAGGAAGAATCCCTTAAACCTGGAGAGTTGAGATCCTTGGAATGGGTAACATGCAATATGACTTCAAAGGGTCTGCATTTTCTCACCGAACCTCACCAATCCTATCACTGCTGCATTTATGCCGCTGTACACACGCTTGATTATCTTTCGGAGACATATAAATCCATAGGTTTTAAGATTCTTACTAGTCAGGTATATTCTTAGGCGTTTAATATGGGGTGTTGAGTCCAGTTCGTTGAGCAAGGAGTAGCTCTTGTCTATTACATATTTGGCTTATGGAACGGTATCTGTGCTAATTTCAATCTCTGGTTTTATGCAGCACCCCAACACACCATTCCCCTTAAGCAAGCATAAGTTGGTTTTCTACATTTGAGACCCTGTCCTGTTTTGTAATTCAGTTCCTGTGTAGCCAAGTTTACATTCCGTGTATTAGTGATACCTTATGATGTTTCTTTTCCTGTGTGACTTATTTCACTTAGAATCATCGTACCTGAATCCACTCATTATGCTGCTACTGGACTGATGACAGAGATTTCATTGCTGAGTGATATTGCATTGTACGTAAGTACCACAACTTCTTTATCCATTTTTCGCTTTCTGCGATATTGAACTTGTACCGTATACGAGGTTCTTGTAAACAGAGCCGTCCCAAACTTTGGGGTGGCTGTGTCTTTTTGATTTTAATTTCCCTAAGCTATAGGACCATAAGTGGAAGTGCCCTAGGCTCTGTTGCTTTGTTTTTTAGATGTTTCAGGAAACACCATACACTTCTCCAGAGTGGCTGTTGGCAATTTGCATCCCGCCCATCAGCATAAGAAGGCTCCCAGTTCTCCATGGCCTGTCCTCCCTTTCTGGATTTTACACTTTTTTCAGATGGCCCTTTTGACCGGGGGGCAGTGAGAGTTCATTGTAGTGCAGATTTCCTTTGCAAGCTTGCTTGGTTGGCCAAAAAGGGCGTATGCGTTTTTTCCTGAATATATTCAGGAAAAAACGCATACGCCCTTTTTGGCCAAGTGCATCATTGTGGACGTTCTGCCTCTTTTCCTATGCTTTACATGCAATTCCAGTCTACCTCCTGAAATCGGTTTCGTGCAATTCTGCCTCGCTTTCAAGTCCTCTTGGCAGGCTTACTTCAATATATTTTTGGACGATAGCTGTCATTTATATCTCTGCAGGTTTGTGAATTACAGGTCCCCGGAGCTCCTTTCTTCAACTCGCTTTCTTGTGAGCTGGCCGCAACACCGCAGGATTGCTTCAGGCCCTAGTGTGGTTCCAGCATGGCACGCTGAGCCTTTGGTTAATTCCTCTTCCTGGTGGGAAATGAGAGTTAAATTTGCCCGTCCAGACACCTCCAGCTAGTCTCTCATTGGTTCTCCCTATTCCTGTTCATTTTCCACAGAAATTGCAAACTGGGACAAACAGGAGGTTAAAGGCACTGACTCTCCAAGTGGGGAGAGTGTTAGTAAAGCGTCTGGAATGTGGCACCCGAGTACCAAGGGACGAAAACTGAGACACATTTGAACACATTTCCCGATCACACGGTGGATCATACTCTGTTTTCCACATGCATGTTTTAGCTGAAGGAAGAATCCCTTAAACCTGGAGAGTTGAGACCCATGGAATGGGTACCATGCAATATGACTTCAAAGGGTCTGCATTTGCTCACCGAACCTCACCAATCCTATCACTGCTGCATTTATGCCGCTGTACACACGCTTGATTCTCTTTCGGAGACATATAAATCCATAGGTTTTAAGATTCTTACTAGTCAGGAATATTCTTAGGCGTTTAAGATGGTGTGTTGAGTCCACTACGTTGAGCAAGGAGTAGCTCTTGTCTATTACATATTTGGCTTATGGAACGGTATCTGTGCTTATTTCAATCTCTGGTTTTATGCAGCACCCCAACTCACCTTTCCCCTTAAGCAAGCATAAGTTGGTTTTCTACATTTGAGACCCTATTCTGTTTTGTAATTCAGTTCCTGTGTAGCCAAGTTTACATTCCGTGTATTATTGATACCTTATGATGTTTCTTTTTCTGTGTGACTTATTTCACTTAGAATCATCGTACCTGAATCCACTCATTATGATGCTACTGGCCTGATGACATAGATTTCATTGCTGAGTGATATTGCATTGTACATAAGTACCACAACTTCTTTATCCATTTTTCGCTTTCTGCGATATTGAACTTGTACCGTATACGAGGTTCTTGTAAACAGAGCCGTCCCAAACTTTGGGGTGGCTGTGTCTTTTTGATTTTAATTTCCCTAAGCTATAGGACCATAAGTGGAAGTGCCCTAGGCTCTGTTGCTTTGTTTTTTAGATGTTTCAGGAAACACCATACACTTCTCCAGAGTGGCTGTTGGCAATATACATCCCGCCCATCAGCATAAGAAGGCTCCCAGTTCTCCATGGCCTGTCCTCCCTTTCTGGATTTTACACTTTATTCAGATGGCCCTTTTGACCGGGGGGCAGTGAGACTTCATTGTAGTGCAGATTTCCTTTGCAAGCTTGCTTGGTTGGCCAAAAAGGGCGTATGCGTTTTTTCCTGAATATATTCAGGAAAAAACGCATACGCCCTTTTTGGCCAAGTGCATCATTGTGGACGTTCTGCCTCTTTTCCTATGCTTTACATGCAATTCCAGTCTACCTCCTGAAATCGGTTTCCTGCAATTCTGCCTCGCTTTCAAGTCCTCTTGGCAGGCTTACTTCAATATATTTTTGGACGATAGCTGTCATTTATAACTCTGCAGGTTTGTGAATTACAGGGCCCCAGAGCTCCTTTCTTCAACTCGCTTTCTTGTGAGCTGGCCGCAACTCCGCAAGATTGCTTCAGGCCCTAGTGTGGTTCCGGCATGGCACGCTGAGCCTTTGGTTAATTCCTCTTCCTGGTGGGAAATGAGAGTTAAATTTGCCCGTCCAGACACCTCCAGCTAGTCTCTCATTGGTTCTCCCTATTCCTGTTCATTTTCCGCAGAAATTGCAAACTGGGACAAACAGGAGGTTAAAGGCACTGACTCTCCAAGTGGGGAGAGTGTTAGTAAAGCGTCTGGAATGTTGCACCCGAGTACCAGGGGACGAAAACTGAGACACATTTGAACACGTTTCCCGATCACACGGTGGATCATACTCTGGGTTCCACATGCATGTTTTAGCTGAAGGAAGAATCCCTTAAACCAGGAGAGTTGAGACCCATGGAATGGGTACCATGCAATATGACTTCAAAGGGTCTGCATTTGCTCACCGAACCTCACCAATCCTATCACTGCTGCATTTATGCCGCTGTACACACGCTTGATTCTCTTTCGGAGACATATAAATCCATAGGTTTTAAGATTCTTACTAGTCAGGTATATTCTTAGGCGTTTAATATGGGGTGTTGAGTCCACTTCGTTGAGCAAGGAGTAGCTCTTGTCTATTACATATTTGGCTTATGGAACGGTATCTGTGCTAATTTCAATCTCTGGTTTTATGCAGCACCCCAACTCACCATTCCCCTTAAGCAAGCATAAGTTGGTTTTCTACATTTGAGACCCTGTTCTGTTTTGTAATTCAGTTCCTGTGTAGCCAAGTTTACATTCCGTGTATTAGTGATACCTTATGATGTTTCTTTTTCTGTGTGACTTATTTCACTTAGTATCATCGTACCTGAATCCACTCATGCTGCTACTGGCCTGATGACATAGATTTCATTGCTGAGTGATATTGCGTTGTACGTAAGTACCACAACTTCTTTATCCATTTTTCGCTTTCTGTGATATTGAACTTGTACCATAAACGAGGTTCTTGTAAACAGAGCCGTCCCAAACATTGGGGTGGCTGTGTCTTTTTGATTTTAATTTCCCTAAGCTATAGGACCATAAGTGGAAGTGCCCTAGGCTCTGTTGCTTTGTTTTTTAGATGTTTCAGGAAACACCATACACTTCTCCAGAGTGGCTTTTGGCAATTTACATCGCACCCATCAGCATAACAAGGCTCCCAGTTCTCATTGGCCTGTCCTGCCTCTCTGGATTATATACTTTTTTCAGATGGCCCTTTTGACCGGGGTGTAGTGAAACTTCATTGTAGTGCAGATTTCCTTTGCAAGCTTGCTTGGTTGGCCAAAAAGGGCGTATGCGTTTTTTCCTGAATATATTCAGGAAAAAACGCATACGCCCTTTTTGGCCAAGTGCATCATTGTGGACGTTCTGCCTCTTTTCCTATGCTTTACATGCAATTCCAGTCTACCTCCTGAAATCGGTTTCCTGCAATTCTGCCCCGCTTTCAAGTCCTCTTGGCAGCCTTACTTCAGTATATTTTTGGACGATAGCTGTCATTTATAACTCTGCAGGTTTGTGAATTACAGGTCCCCGGAGCTCCATTCTTCAACTCGCTTTCTTGTGAGCTGGCCGCAACACCGCAAGATTGCTTCAGGCCCTAGTGTGGTTCCGGCATGGCACGCTGAGCCTTTGGTTAATTCCTCTTCCTGGTGGGAAATGAGAGTTAAATTTGCCCGTCCAGACACCTCCAGCTAGTCTCTCATTGGTTCTCCCTATTCCTGTTCATTTTCCGCAGAAATTGCAAACTGGGACAAACAGGAGGTTAAAGGCACTGACTCTCCAAGTGGGGAGAGTGTTAGTAAAGCGTCTGGAATGTTGCACCCGAGTACCAGGGGACGAAAACTGAGACACATTTGAACACGTTTCCCGATCACACGGTGGATCATACTCTGGGTTCCACATGCATGTTTTAGCTGAAGGAAGAATCCCTTAAACCAGGAGAGTTGAGACCCATGGAATGGGTACCATGCAATATGACTTCAAAGGGTCTTCATTTGCTCACCGAACCTCACCAATCCTATCACTGCTGCATTTATGCCGCTGTACACACGCTTGATTCTCTTTCGGAGACATATAAATCCATAGGTTTTAAGATTCTTACTAGTCAGGTATATTCTTAGGCGTTTAATATGGGGTGTTGAGTCCACTTCGTTGAGCAAGGAGTAGCTCTTGTCTATTACATATTTGGCTTATGGAACGGTATCTGTGCTAATTTCAATCTCTGGTTTTATGCAGCACCCCAACTCACCATTCCCCTTAAGCAAGCATAAGTTGGTTTTCTACATTTGAGACCCTGTTCTGTTTTGTAATTCACTTCCTGTGTAGCCAAGTTTACATTCCGTGTATTAGTGATACCTTATGATGTTTCTTTTTCTGTGTGACTTATTTCACTTAGTATCATCGTACCTGAATCCACTCATGCTGCTACTGGCCTGATGACATAGATTTCATTGCTGAGTGATATTGCGTTGTACGTAAGTACCACAACTTCTTTATCCATTTTTCGCTTTCTGTGATATTGAACTTGTACCATAAACGAGGTTCTTGTAAACAGAGCCGTCCCAAACTTTGGGGTGGCTGTGTCTTTTTGATTTTAATTTCCCTAAGCTATAGGACCATAAGTGGAAGTGCCCTAGGCTCTGTTGCTTTGTTTTTTAGATGTTTCAGGAAACACCATACACTTCTCCAGAGTGGCTTTTGGCAATTTACATCCCGCCCATCAGGATAAGAAGGCTCCCAGTTCTCCATGGCCTGTCCTCCCTTTCTGGATTTTACACTTTTTTCAGATGGCCCTTTTGACCGGGGGGCAGTGAGACTTCATTGTAGTGCAGATTTCCTTTGCAAGCTTGGTTGGTTGGCCAAAAAGGGCGTATGCTTTTTTTCCTGAATATATTCAGAAAAAACGCATACGCCCTTTTTGGCCAAGTGCATCATTGTGGACGTTCTGCCTCTTTTCCTATGCTTTACATGCAATTCCAGTCTACCCCTTGAAATCGGTTTCCTGCAATTCTGCCTCACTTTCAAGTCCTCTTGGCAGACTTACTTCAATATGTTTTTGGACGATAGCTGTCATTTATAACTCTGCAGGTTTGTGAATTACAGGGCCCCGGAGCTCCTTTCTTCAACTCACTTTCTTGTGAGCTGGCCGCAACACCGCAGGATTGCTTCAGGCCCTAGTGTGGTTCCGGCATGGCACGCTGAGCCTTTGGTTAATTCCTCTTCCTGGTGGGAAATGAGAGTTAAATTTGCCCGTCCAGACACCTCCAGCTAGTCTCTCATTGGTTCTCCCTATTCCTGTTCATTTTCCACAGAAATTGCAAACTGGGACAAACAGGAGGTTAAAGGCACTGACTCTCCAAGTGGGGAGAGTGTTAGTAAAGCGTCTGGAATGTGGCACCCGAGTACCAGGGGACGAAAACTGAGACACATTTGAACACATTTCCCGATCACACGGTGGATCATACTCTGTTTTCCACATGCATGTTTTAGCTGAAGGAAGAATCCCTTAAACCTGGAGAGTTGAGACCCATGGAATGGATACCATGCAATATGATTTCAAAGGGTCTGCATTTGCTCACCGAACCTCAACAATCCTATCACTACTGCATTTATGCTGCTGTACACACGCTTGATTCTCTTTCGGAGACATATAAATCCATAGGTTTTAAGATTCTTACTAGTCAGGTATATTCTTAGGCGTTTAAGATGGGGTGTTGAGTCCACTTCGTTGAGCAAGGAGTAGCTCTTGTCTATTACATATTTGGCTTATGGAACGGTATCTGTGCTTATTTCAATCTCTGGTTTTATGCAGCACCCCAACTCACCTTTCCCCTTAAGCAAGCATAAGTTGGTTTTCTACATTTGAGACCCTATTCTGTTTTGTAATTCAGTTCCTGTGTAGCCAAGTTTACATTCCGTGTATTATTGATACCTTATGATGTTTCTTTTTCTGTGTGACTTATTTCACTTAGAATCATCGTACCTGAATCCACTCATTATGCTGCTACTGGCATGATGACATAGATTTCATTGCTGAGTGATATTGCATTGTACGTAAGTACCACCACTTCTTTATCCATTTTTCGCTTTCTGCGATATTGAACTTGTACCGTATATGAGGTTCTTGTAAACAGAGCCGTCCCAAACTTTGGCGTGGCTGTGTCTTTTTGATTTTAATTTCCCTAAGCTATAGGACCATAAGTGGAAGTGCCCTAGGCTCTGTTGCTTTGTTTTTTAGATGTTTCAGGAAACACCATACACTTCTCCAGAGTGGCTGTTGGCAATTTACATCCCGCCCATCAGCATAAGAAGGCTCCCAGTTCTCCATGGCCTGTCCTCCCTTTCTGGATTTTACACTTTTTTCAGATGGCCCTTTTGACCGGGGGGCAGTGAGACTTCATTGTAGTGCAGATTTCCTTTGCAAGCTTGCTTGGTTGGCCAAAAAGGGCGTATGCGTTTTTTCCTGAATATATTCAGGAAAAAACGCATACGCCCTTTTTGGCCAAGTGCATCATTGTGGACGTTCTGCCTCTTTTCCTATGCTTTACATGCAATTCCAGTCTACCTCCTGAAATCGGTTTCCTGCAATTCTGCCTCACTTTCAAGTCCTCTTGGCAGGCTTACTTCAATATGTTTTTGGACGATAGCTGTCATTTATAACTCTGCAGGTTTGTGAATTACAGGGCCCCGGAGCTCCTTTCTTCAACTCGCTTTCTTGTGAGCTGGCCGCAACACCGCAGGATTGCTTCAGGCCCTAGTGTGGTTCCGGCATGGCACGCTGAGCCTTTGGTTAATTCCTCTTCCTGGTGGGAAATGAGAGTTAAATTTGCCCTTCCAGACACCTCCAGCTAGTCTCTCATTGGTTCTCCCTATTCCTGTTCATTTTCCACAGAAATTGCAAACTGGGACAAACAGGAGGTTAAAGGCACTGACTCTCCAAGTGGGGAGAGTGTTAGTAAAGCGTCTGGAATGTTGCACCCGAGTACCAGGGGACGAAAACTGAGACACATTTGAACACATTTCCCGATCACACGGTGGATCATACTCTGTTTTCCACATGCATGTTTTAGCTGAAGGAAGAATCCCTTAAACCTGGAGAGTTGAGAACCATGGAATGGGTACCATGCAATATGACTTCAAAGGGTCTGCATTTGCTCACCGAACCTCACCAATCCTATCACTGCTGCATTTATGCTGCTGTACACACGCTTGATTCTCTTTCGGAGACATATAAATCCATAGGTTTTAAGATTCTTATTAGTCAGGTATATTCTTAGGCGTTTAAGATGGGGTGTTGAGTCCACTTCGTTGAGCAAGGAGTAGCTCTTGTCTATTACATATTTGGCTTATGGAACGGTATCTGTGCTAATTTCAATCTCTGGTTTTATGCAGCACCCCAACTCACCATTCCCCTTAAGCAAGCATAAGTTGGTTTTCTACATTTGAGACCCTGTTCTGTTTTGTAATTCAGTTCCTGTGTAGCCAAGTTTACATTCCGTGTATTATTGATACCTTATGATGTTTCTTTTTCTGTGTGACTTATTTCACTTAGAATCATCGTACCTGAATCCACTCATTATGCTGCTACTGGCATGATGACATAGATTTCATTGCTGAGTGATATTGCATTCTACTTAAGTACCACAACTTCTTTATCCATTTTTCGCTTTCTGCGATATTGAACTTGTACCGTAAACGAGGTTCTTGTAAACAGAGCCGTCCCAAACTTTGGCGTGGCTGTGTCTTTTTGATTTTAATTTCCCTAAGCTATAGAACCATAAGTGGAAGTGCCCTAGGCTCTATTGCTTTGTTATTTAGATGTTTCAGGAAACACCATACACTTCTCCAGAGTGGCTTTTGGCAATTTACATCCCACCCATCAGCATAAGAAGGCTCCCAGTTCTCCATGGCCTGTCCTCCCTTTCTGGATTTTACACTTTTTTCAGATGGCCCTTTTGACCGGGGGGCAGTGAGACTTCATTGTAGTGCAGATTTCCTTTGCAAGCTTGCTTGGTTGGCCAAAAAGGGCGTATGCGTTTTTTCCTGAATATATTCAGGAAAAAACGCATAAGCCCTTTTTGGCCAAGTGCATCATTGTGCACGTTCTGCCTCTTTTCCTATGCTTTACATGCAATTCCAGTCTACCTCCTGAAATCGGTTTCCTGCAATTCTGCCCCGCTTTCAAGTCCTCTTGGCAGCCTTACTTCAATATATTTTTGGACGATATCTGTCATTTATAACTCTGCAGGTTTGTGAATTACAGTTCCCCTGAGCTCCATTCTTCAACTCGCTTTCTTGTGAGCTGGCCGCAACACCGCAGGATTGCTTCAGGCCCTAGTGTGGTTCCGGCATGGCTCCCTGAGCCTTTGGTTAATTCCTCTTCCTGGTGGGAAATGAGAGTTAAATTTGCCCGTCCAGACACCTCCAGCTAGTCTCTCATTGGTTCTCCCTATTCCTGTTCATTTTCCGCAGAAATTGCAAACTGGGCCAAACAGGAGGTTAAAGGCACTGACTCTCCAAGTGGGGAGAGTGTTAGTAAAGCGTCTCGAATGTTGCACCCGAGTATCAGGGGACGAAAACTCAGACACATTTGAACATGTTTCCCGATCACACGGTGGATCATACTCTGGGTTCCACATGCATGTTCTAGCTGAAGGAAGAATCCCTTAAACCTGGAGAGTTGAGACCCATGGAATGGGTACCATGCAATATGACTTCAAAGGGTCTGCATTTGCTCACCGAACCTCACCAATCCTATCACTGATGCATTTATGCCACTGTACACACGCTTGATTCTCTTTTGGAGACATATAAATCCATAGGTTTTAAGATTCTTACTAGTCAGGTATATTCTTAGGCGTTTAATATGGGGTGTTGAGTCCACTTCGTTGAGCAAGGAGTAGCTCTTGTCTATTACATATTTGGCTTATGGAACGGTATCTGTGCTAATTTCAATCTCTGGTTTTATGCAACACCCCAACTCACCATTCCCCTTAAGCAAGCATAAGTTGGTTTTCTACATTTGAGACCCTGTTCTGTTTTGTAATTCAGTTCCTGTGTAGCCAAGTTTACATTCCATGTATTAGTGATACCTTATGATGTTTCTTTTTCTGTGTGACTTATTTCACTTAGAATCATCGTACCTGAATCCACTCATTATGCTGCTACTGGCCTGATGACATAGATTTCATTGCTGAGTGATATTGCATTGTACGTAAGTACCACAACTTCTTTATCCATTTTTCGCTTTCTGCGATATTGAACTTGTACCGTATACGAGGTTCTTGTAAACAGAGCCGTCCCAAACTTTGGGGTGGCTGTGTCTTTTTGATTTTAATTTCCCTAAGCTATAGGACCATAAGTGGAAGTGCCCTAGGCTCTGTTGTTTTGTTTTTTAGATGTTTCAGGAAACACCATACACTTCTCCAGAGTGGCTGTTGGCAATTTACATCCCGCCCATCAGCATAAGAAGGCTCCCAGTTCTCCATGGGCTGTCCTGCCTTTCTGGATTTTACACATTTTTCAGATGGCCCTTTTGACCGGGGGGCAGTGAGACTTCATTGTAGTGCAGATTTCCTTTGCAAGCTTGCTTGGTTGGCCAAAAAGGGCGTATGCGTTTTTTCCTGAGTATATTCAGGAAAAAACGCATACGCCCTTTTTGGCCAAGTGCATCATTGTGGACGTTCTGCCTCTTTTCCTATGCTTCACATGCAATTCCAGTCTACCTCCTTAAATCGGTTTCCTGCAATTCTGCCCCGCTTTCAAGTCCTCTTGGCAGCCTTACGTCAATATATTTTTGGACGATAGCTGTCATTTATAACTCTGCAGGTTTGTGAATTACAGAGACCCTGAGCTCCTTTCTTCAACTCGCTTTCTTGTGAGCTGGCCGCAACACCGCAGGATTGCTTCAGGCCCTAGTGTGGTTCCGGCATAGCACGCTGAGCCTTTGGTTAATTCCTCTTCCTGGTGGGAAATGAGAGTTAAATTTGCCCGTCCAGACACCTCCGGCTAGTCTCTCATTGGTTCTCCCTATTCCTGTTCATTTTCCACAGAAATTGCAAACTGGGACAAACAGGAGGTTAAAGGCACTGACTCTCCTAGTGGGGAGAGTGTTAGTAAAGCGTCTGGAATGTGGCACCCGAGTACCAGGGGACGAAAACTGAGACACATTTGAACACGTTTCCCGATCACACGGTGGATCATACTCTGTTTTCCACATGCATGTTTTAGCTGAAGGAAGAGTCCCTTAAACCTGGAGAGTTGAGACCCATGAAATGGGTACCATGCAATATGACTTCAAAGGGTCTGCATTTGCTCACCGAACCTCACCAATCCTATCACTGCTGCATTTATGCCGCTGTACACACGCTTGATTCTCTTTCGGAGACATATAAATCCATAGGTTTTAAGATTCTTACTAGTCAGGTATATTCTTATGCGTTTAAGATGGGGTGTTGAGTTCACTTCGTTGAGCAAGCAGTAGCTCTTGTCTATTACATATTTGTCTTATGGAAAGGTATCTGTGCTAATTTCAATCTCTGGTTTTATGCAGCACCCCAACTCACCTTTCCCCTTAAGCAAGCATAAGTTGGTTTTCTACATTTGAGACCCTATTCTGTTTTGTAATTCAGTTCCTGTGTAGCCAAGTTTACATTCCGTGTATTATTGATACCTTATGATGTTTCTTTTTCTCTGTGACTTATTTCACTTAGAATCATCATATCTGAATCCACTCATTATGCTGCTACTGGCCTGATGACATAGATTTCATTGCTAAGTGATATTGCATTGTACGTAGGTACCACAACATCTTTATCCATTTTTCGCTTTCTGCGATATTGAACTTGTACCATAAACGAGGTTCTTGTAAACAGAGCCGTCCCAAACTTTGGGGTGGCTGTGTCTTTTTGATTTTAATTTCCCTAAGCTATAGGACCATAAGTGGAAGTGCCCTAGGCTCTGTTGCTTTGTTTTTTAGATGTTTCAGGAAACACCATACACTCCTCCAGAGTGGCTGTTGGCAATTTACATCACACCCATCAGCATAACAAGGCTCCCAGTTCTCATTGGCCTGTCCTGCCTCTCTGGATTTTACACTTTTTTCAGATGGCCCTTTTGACCGGGGGTAGTGAGACTTCATTGTAGTGCAGATTTCCTTTGCAAGCTTGCTTGGTTGGCCAAAAAGTGCTTATGCGTTTTTTCCTGAATATATTCAGGAAAAAACGCATACGTCCTTTTTGGCCAAGTGCATCATTGTGGTCGTTCTGCCTCTTTTCCTATGCTTTACATGCAATTCCAGTCTACCTCCTGAAATCGGTTTCCTGCAATTCTGCCCCGCTTTCAAGTCCTCTTGGCAGCCTTACTTCAATATATTTTTGGACGATAGCTGTCATTTATCACACTGCAGGTTTGTGAAATACAGGGCCCCGGAGCTCCATTCTTCAACTCGCTTTCTTGTGAGCTGGCCGCAACACCGCAGGATTGCTTCAGGCCCTAGTGTGGTTCCGGCATGGCTCGCTGAGCCTTTGGTTAATTCCTCTTCCTGGTGGGAAATGAGAGTTAAATTTGCCCGTCCAGACACCTCCAGCTAGTCTCTCATTGGTTCTCCCTATTCCTGTTCATTTTCCCCAGAAATTGCAAACTGGGCCAAACAGGAGGTTAAAGGCACTGACTCTCCAAGTGGGGAGAGTGTTCGTAAAGCGTCTGGAATGTGGCACCCGAGTACCAAGGGATGAAAACTGAGACACATTTGAACACGTTTCCCGATCACACGGTGGATTATACTCTGTTTTCCACATGCATGTTTTAGCTGAAGGAAGAATCCCTTAAACCTGGAGAGTTGAGACCCATGGAATGGGTACCATGCAATATGACTTCAAAGGGTCTGCATTTGCTCACCGAACCTCACCAAACCTATCACTGCTGCGTTTATGCCGCTGTACACACGCTTGATTCTCCTTCGGAGACATATAAATCCATAGGTTTTAAGATTCTTACTAGTCAGGTATATTCTTAGGCGTTTAATATGGGGTGTTGAGTCCACTTCGTTGAACAAGGAGTAGCTCTTGTCTATTACATATTTGGCTTATGGAAAGGTATCTGTGCTAATTTCAATCTCTGGTTTTATGCAGCACCCCAACTCACCTTTCCCCTTAAGAAAGCATAAGTTGGTTTTCTACATTTGAGACCCTATTCTGTTTTGTAATTCAGTTCCTGTGTAGCCAAGTTTACATTCCGTGTATTACTGATATCTTATGATGTTTCTTTTTCTGTGTGACTTATTTCACTTAGAATCATCGTACCTGAATCCACTCATTATGCTGCTACTGGCCTGATGACATAGATTTCATTGCTGAGTGATATTGCATTGTACGTAAGTACCACAACTTCTTTATCCATTTTTCGCTTTCTGCGATATTGAACTTGTACCGTATACGAGGTTCTTGTAAACAGAGCCGTCCCAAACTTTGGGGTGGCTGTGTCTTTTTGATTTTAATTTCCCTAAGCTATAGGACCATAAGTGGAAGTGCCCTAAGCTCTGTTGCTTTGTTTTTTAGATGTTTCAGGAAACACCATACACTCCTCCAGAGTGGCTGTTGGCAATTTACATCGCACCCATCAGCATAACAAGGCTCCCAGTTCTCATTGGCCTGTCCTGCCTCTCTGGATTATATACTTTTTTCAGATGGCCCTTATGACCGGGGGGCAGTGAGAGTTCATTGTAGTGCAGATTTCCTTTGCAAGCTTGCTTGGTTGGCCAAAAAGGGCGTATGCGTTTTTTCCTGAATATATTCAGAAAAAACGCATACGCCCTTATTGGCCAAGTGCATCATTGTGGACGTTCTGCCTCTTTTCCTATGCTTTACATGCAATTCCAGTCTACCTCCTGAAATCGGTTTCCTGCAATTCTGCCTCACTTTCAAGTCCTCTTGGCAGGCTTACTTCAATATGTTTTTGGACGATAGCTGTCATTTATAACTCTGCAGGTTTGTGAATTACAGGGCCCCGGAGCTCCTTTCTTCAACTCGCTTTCTTGTGAGCTGGCCGCAACACCGCAGGATTGCTTCAGGCCCTAGTGTGGTTCCGGCATGGCACGCTGAGCCTTTGGTTAATTCCTCTTCTTGGTGGGAAATGAGAGTTAAATTTGCCCGTCCAGACACCTCCAGCTAGTCTCTCATTGGTTCTCCCTATTCCTGTTCATTTTCCGCAGAAATTGCAAACTGGGCCAAACAGGAGTTTAAAGGCACTGACTCTCCAAGTGGGGAGATTGTTAGTAAAGCGTCTGGAATGTTGCACCCGAGTACCAGGGGACGAAAACTGAGACACATTTGAACACGTTTCCCGATCACACGGTGGATCATACTCTGGGTTCCACATGCATGTTTTAGCTGAAGGAAGAATCCCTTAAACCTGGAGAGTTGAGACCCTTGGAATGGGTACCATGCAATATGACTTCAAAGGGTCTGCATTTGCTCACCGAACCTCACCAATCCTATCACTGCTGCATTTATGCCGCTGTACACACGCTTGATTCTCTTTCGGAGACATATAAATCCATAGGTTTTAAGATTCTTACTAGTCAGGTATATTCTTAGGCGTTTAATATGGGGTGTTGAGTCCACTTCGTTGAGCAAGGAGTAGCTCTTGTCTATTACATACTTGGCTTATGGAACGGTATCTGTGCTAATTTCAATCTCTGGTTTTATGCAGCACCCCAACTCACCATTCCCCTTAAGCAAGCATAAGTTGGTTTTCTACATTTGAGACCCTGTTCTGTTTTGTAATTCAGTTCCTGTGTAGCCAAGTTTACATTCCGTGTATTAGTGATACCTTATGATGTTTCTTTTTCTGTGTGACTTATTTCACTTAGAATCATCGTACCTGAATCCACTCATTATGCTGCTACTGGCCTGATGACATAGATTTCATTGCTGAGTGATATTGCATTCTACGTAAGTACCACAACTTCTTTATCCATTTTTCGCTTTCTGCGATATTGAACTTGTACCGTATACGAGGTTCTTGTAAACAGAGCTGTCCCAAACTTTGGGGTGGCTGTGTCTTTTTGATTTTAATTTCCCTAAGCTATAGGACCATAAGTGGAAGTGCCCTAGGCTCTGTTGTTTTGTTTTTTAGATGTTTCAGGAAACACCATACACTTCTCCAGAGTGGCTGTTGGCAATTTACATCCCGCCCATCAGCATAAGAAGGCTCCCAGTTCTCCATGGCCTGTCCTGCCTTTCTGGATTTTACACTTTTTTCAGATGGCCCTTTTGACCGGGGGGCAGTGAGACTTCATTGTAGTGCAGATTTCCTTTGCAAGCTTGCGTGGTTGGCCAAAAAGGGCGTATGCGTTTTTTCCTGAGTATATTCAGGAAAAAACGCATACGCCCTTTTTGGCCAAGTGCATCATTGTGCACGTTCTGCCTCTTTTCCTATGCTTCACATGCAATTCCAGTCTACCTCCTTAAATCGGTTTCCTGCAATTCTGCCCCGCTTTCAAGTCCTCTTGGCAGCCTTACTTCAATATATTTTTGGACGATAGCTGTCATTTATAACTCTGCAGGTTTGTGAATTACAGAGACCCTGAGCTCCTTTCTTCAACTCGCTTTCTTGTGAGCTGGCCGCAACACCGCAGGATTGCTTCAGGCCCTAGTGTGGTTCCGGCATAGCACGCTGAGCCTTTGGTTAATTCCTCTTCCTGGTGGGAAATGAGAGTTAAATTTGCCCGTCCAGACACCTCTGGCTGGTCTCTCATTGGTTCTCCCTATTCCTGTTCATTTTCCACAGAAATTGCAAACTGGGACAAACAGGAGGTTAAAGGCACTGACTCTCCTAGTGGGGAGAGTGTTAGTAAAGCGTCTGGAATGTGGCACCCGAGTACCAGGGGACGAAAACTGAGACACATTTGAACACGTTTCCCGATCACACGGTGGATCATACTCTGTTTTCCACATGCATGTTTTAGCTGAAGGAAGAGTCCCTTAAACCTGGAGAGTTGAGACCCATTAAATGGGTACCATGCAATATGAATTCAAAGGGTCTGCATTTGCTCACCGAACCTCACCAATCCTATCACTGCTGCATTTATGCCGCTGTACACACGCTTGATTCTCTTTCGGAGACATATAAATCCATAGGTTTTAAGATTCTTACTAGTCAGGTATATTCTTATGCGTTTAAGATGGGGTGTTGAGTTCACTTCGTTGAGCAAGCAGTAGCTCTTGTCTATTACATATTTGTCTTATGGAAAGGTATCTGTGCTAATTTCAATCTCTGGTTTTATGCAGCACCCCAACTCACCTTTCCCCTTAAGCAAGCATAAGTTGGTTTTCTACATTTGAGACCCTATTCTGTTTTGTAATTCAGTTCCTGTGTAGCCAAGTTTACATTCCGTGTATTATTGATACCTTATGATGTTTCTTTTTCTCTGTGACTTATTTCACTTAGAATCATCATATCTGAATCCACTCATTATGCTGCTACTGGCCTGATGACATAGATTTCATTGCTAAGTGATATTGCATTGTACGTAGGTACCACAACATCTTTATCCATTTTTCGCTTTCTGCGATATTGAACTTGTACCATAAACGAGGTTCTTGTAAACAGAGCCGTCCCAAACTTTGGGGTGGCTGTGTCTTTTTGATTTTAATTTCCCTAAGCTATAGGACCATAAGTGGAAGTGCCCTAGGCTCTGTTGCTTTGTTTTTTAGATGTTTCAGGAAACACCATACACTCCTCCAGAGTGGCTGTTGGCAATTTACATCACACCCATCAGCATAACAAGGCTCCCAGTTCTCATTGGCCTGTCCTTCCTCTCTGGATTTTACACTTTTTTCAGATGGCCCTTTTGACCGGGGGTAGTGAGACTTCATTGTAGTGCAGATTTCCTTTGCAAGCTTGCTTGGTTGGCCAAAAAGTGCTTATGCGTTTTTTCCTGAATATATTCAGGAAAAAACGCATACGTCCTTTTTGGCCAAGTGCATCATTGTGGTCGTTCTGCCTCTTTTCCTATGCTTTACATGCAATTCCAGTCTACCTCCTGAAATCGGTTTCCTGCAATTCTGCCCCGCTTTCAAGTCCTCTTGGCAGCCTTACTTCAATATATTTTTGGACGATAGCTGTCATTTATCACACTGCAGGTTTGTGAAATACAGGGCCCTGGAGCTCCATTCTTCAACTCGCTTTCTTGTGAGCTGGCCGCAACACCGCAGGATTGCTTCAGGCCCTAGTGTGGTTCCGGCATGGCTCGCTGAGCCTTTGGTTAATTCCTCTTCTTGGTGGGAAATGAGAGTTAAATTTGCCCGTCCAGACACCTCCAGCTAGTCTCTCATTGGTTCTTCCTATTCCTGTTCATTTTCCACAGAAATTGCAAACTGGGCCAAACAGGAGATTAAAGGCACTACCTCTCCAAGTGGGAAGAGTGTTAGTAAAGCGTCTGGAATGTGGCACCCGAGTACCAGGGGACGAAAACTGAGACACATTTGAACACGTTTCCCGATCACACGGTGGATCATACTCTGGGTTCCACATGCATGTTTTAGCTGAAGGAAGAATCCCTTAAACCTGGAGAGTTGAGACCCATGGAATGGGTACCATGCAATATGACTTCAAAGGGTCTGTATTTGCTCACCGAACCTCACCAATCCTATCACTGCTGCATTTATGCCGCTGTACACACGCTTGATTCTCTTTCGGAGACATATAAATCCATAGGTTTTAAGATTCTTACTAGTCAGGTATATTCTTAGGCGTTTAATATGGGGTGTTGAGTCCACTTCGTTGAGCAAGGAGTAGCTCTTGTCTATTACATATTTGGCTTATGGAACGGTATCTGTGCTAATTTCAATCTCTGGTTTTATGCAGCACCCCAACTCACCATTCCCCTTAAGCAAGCATAAGTTGGTTTTCTACATTTGAGACCCTGTTCTGTTTTGTAATTCAGTTCCTGTGTAGCCAAGTTTACATTCCGTGTATTAGTGATACCTTATGATGTTTCTTTTTCTGTGTGACTTATTTCACTTAGAATCATCGTACCTGAATCCACTCATTATGCTGCTACTGGCCTGATGACATAGATTTCATTGCTGAGTGATATTGCATTCTACGTAAGTACCACAACTTCTTTATCCATTTCTCGCTTTCTGCGATATTGAACTTGTACCGTAAACGAGGTTCTTGTAAACAGAGCCGTCCCAAACTTTGGGGTGGCTGTGTCTTTTTGATTTTAATTTCCCTAAGCTATAGGACCATAAGTGGAAGTGCCCTAGGCTCTGTTGCTTTGTTTTTTAGATGTTTCAGGAAACACCATACACTTCTCCAGAGTGGCTGTTGGCAATTTACATCCCGCCCATCAGCATAAGAAGGCTCCCAGTTCTCCATGGCCTGTCCTACCTTTCTGGATTTTACACTTTTTTCAGATGGCCCTATTGACCAGGGGGCAGTGAGACTTCATTGTAGTGCAGATTTCCTTTGCAAGCTTGCTTGGTTGGCCAAAAAGGGCGTATGCGTTTTTTCCTGAATATATTCAGGAAAAAACGCATACGCCCTTTTTGGCCAAGTGCATCATTGTGGACGTTCTGCCTCTTTTCCTATGCTTTACATGCAATTCCAGTCTACCTCCTGAAATCGGTTTCCTGCAATTCTGCCCTGCTTTCAAGTCCTCTTGGCAGCCTTACTTCAATATATTTTTGGATGATAGCTGTCATTTATAACTCTGCAGTTTTGTGAATTACAGTGCCCCTGAGCTCCATTCTTCAACTCGCTTTCTTTTGAGCTGGCCGCAACACCGCAGGATTGCTTCAGGCCCTAGTGTGGTTCCAGCATGGCTCGCTGAGCCTTTGGTTAATTCCTCTTCTTGGTGGGAAATGAGAGTTAAATTTGCCCGTCCAGACACCTCCAGCTAGTCTCTCATTGGTTCTCCCTATTCCTGTTCATTTTCCACAGAAATTGCAAACTGGGACAAACAGGAGGTTAAAGGCACTACCTCTCCAAGTGGGAAGAGTGTTAGTAAAGCGTCTGGAATGTGGCACCCGAGTACCAGGGGACAAAAACTGAGACACATTTGAACACGTTTCCCGATCACACGGTGGATCATAATCTGTTTTCCACATGCATGTTTTAGCTGAAGGAAGAATCCCTTAAACCTGGAGAGTTGAGACCCATGGAATGGGTACCATGCAATATGACTTCAAAGGGTCTGCATTTGCTCACCGAACCTCACCAAACCTATCACTGCTGCTTTTATGTCACTGTACACACACTGGATTCTCTTTCGTAGACATATAAATCCATAGGTTTTAAGATTCTTACTAGTCAGGTATATTCTTAGGCGTTTAATATGGGGTGTTGAGTCCACTTCGTTGAGCAAGGAGTAGCTCTTGTCTATTACATATTTGGCTTATGGAACTGTATCTGTGCTAATTTCAATCTCTGGTTTTATGCAGCACCCCAACTCACCATTCCCCTTAAGCAAGCATAAGTTGGTTTTCTACATTTGAGACCCTGTTCTGTTTTGTAATTTAGTTCCTGTGTAGCCAATTTTACATTCCGTGTATTACTGATACCTTATGATGTTAATTTTTCTGTGTTACTTCTTTCACTTAGAATCATCGTACCTGAATCCACTCATTATGCTGCTACTGGCCTGATGACATAGATTTCATTGCTGAGTGATATTGCGTTGTACGTAAGTACCACAACTTCTTTATCCATTTTTCGCTTTCTGCGATATTGAACTTGTACCATAAACGAGGTTCTTGTAAACAGAGCCGTCCCAAACTTTGGGGTGGCTGTGTCTTTTTGATTTTAATTTCCCTAAGCTATAGGACCATAAGTGGAAGTGCCCTAGGCTCTCTTGCTTTGTTTTTTAGATGTTTCAGGAAACACCATACACTTCTCCAGAGTGGCTGTTGGCAATTTACATCCCACCCAGCAGCATAACAAGGCTCCCAGTTCTCCATGGCCTGTCCTGCCTTTCTGGATTTTACACTTTTTTCAGATGGCCCTTTTGACCGGGGGGCAGTGAGAGTTCATTGTAGTGCAGATTTCCTTTGCAAGCTTGCATGGTTGGCCAAAAAGGGCGTATGCGTTTTTTCCTGAATATATTCAGGAAAAAACGCATACGCCCTTTTTGGCCAAGTGCATCATTGTGGACGTTCTGCCTCTTTTCCTATGCTTTACATGCAATTCCAGTCTACCTCCTGAAATCGGTTTCCTGCAATTCTGCCCCGCTTTCAAGTCCTCTTGGCAGCCTTACTTCAATATATTTTTGGACGATAGCTGTCATTTATAACTCTGCAGGTTTGTGAATTACAGGGCCCCGGAGCTCCTTTCTTCAACTCGCTTTCTTGTGAGCTGGCCGCAACACCACAGGATTGCTTCAGGCCCTAGTGTGGTTCCGGCATGGCACGCTGAGCCTTTGGTTAATTCCTCTTCCTGGTGGGAAATGAGAGTTAAATTTGCCCGTCCAGACACCTCCAGCTAGTCTCTCATTGGTTCTCCCTATTCCTGTTCATTTTCCACAGAAATTGCAAACTGGGACAAACAGGAGGTTAAAGGCACTACCTCTCCAAGTGGGGAGAGTGTTAGTAAAGCGTCTGGAATGTGGCACCCGAGTACCAGTGGACGAAAACTGAGACACATTTGAACACGTTTCCCGATCACACGGTGGATCATACTCTGGGTTCCACATGCATGTTTTAGCTGAAGGAAGAATCCCTTAAACCTGGAGAGTTGAGACCCATGGAATGGGTACCATGCAATATGAGTTCAAAGGGTCTGCATTTGCTCACCGAACCTCACCAAACCTATCACTGCTGCGTTTATGCCGCTGTACACACGCTTGATTCTCTTTCGGAGACATATAAATCCATAGGTTTTAAGATTCTTACTAGTCAGGTATATTCTTAGGCGTTTAATATGGGGTGTTGAGTCCACTTCATTGAGCAAGGAGTAGCTTTTGTCTATTACATATTTGGCTTATGGAAAGGTATCTGTGCTAATTTCAATCTCTGGTTTTATGCAGCACCCCAACTCACCTTTCCCCTTAAGAAAGCATAAGTTGGTTTTCTACATTTGAGACCCTATTCTGTTTTGTAATTCAGTTCCTGTGTAGCCAAGTTTACATTCCGTGTATTAGTGATACCTTATGATGTTTCTTTTTCTCTGTGACTTATTTCACTTAGAATCATCGTACCTGAATCCACTCATTATGCTGCTACTGGCCTGATGACATAGATTTCATTGCTGAGTGATATTGCATTCTACGTAAGTACCACAACTTCTTTATCCATTTTTCGCTTTCTGCGATATTGAACTTGTACCGTAAACGAGGTTCTTGTAAACAGAGCCGTCCCAAACTTTGGGGGGGCTGTGTCTTTTTGATTTTAATTTTCCTAAGCTATAGGACCATAAGTGGAAGTGCCCTAGGCTCTGTTGCTTTGTTTTTTAGATGTTTCAGGAAACACCATACACTTCTCCAGAGTGGCTGTTGGCAATTTACATCCCGCCCATCAGCATAAGAAGGCTCCCAGTTCTCCATGGCCTGTCCTACCTTTCTGGATTTTACACTTTTTTCAGATGGCCCTTTTGACCAGGGGGCAGTGAGACTTCATTGTAGTGCAGATTTCCTTTGCAAGCTTGCTTGGTTGGCCAAAAAGTGCGTATGCGTTTTTTCCTGAATATATTCAGGAAAAAACGCATACGCCCTTTTTGGCCAAGTGCATCATTGTGGACGTTCTGCCTCTTTTCCTATGCTTTACATGCAATTCCAGTCTACCTCCTGAAATCGGTTTCCTGCAATTCTGCCCCGCTTTCAAGTCCTCTTGGCAGCCTTACTTCAATATATTTTTGGATGATAGCTGTCATTTATAACTCTGCAGTTTTGTGAATTACAGTGCCCCTGAGCTCCATTCTTCAACTCGCTTTCTTTTGAGCTGGCCGCAACACCGCAGGATTGCTTCAGGCCCTAGTGTGGTTCCAGGATGGCTCGCTGAGCCTTTGGTTAATTCCTCTTCTTGGTGGGAAATGAGAGTTAAATTT
The DNA here is from genome assembly GCF_964374135.1 of Grampus griseus. NCBI lineage: Eukaryota > Metazoa > Chordata > Mammalia > Artiodactyla > Delphinidae > Grampus > Grampus griseus. Next base: position 55,378 of record NW_028133388.1, read on the forward strand.
GCCCGTCCAGACACCTCCAGCTAGTCTCTCATTGGTTCTTCCTATTCCTGTTCATTTTCCACAGAAATTGCAAACTGGGCCAAACAGGAGATTAAAGGCACTACCTCTCCAAGTGGGAAGAGTGTTAGTAAAGCGTCTGGAATGTGGCACCCGAGTACCAGGGGACGAAAACTGAGACACATTTGAACACGTTTCCCGATCACACGGTGGATCATACTCTGGGTTCCACATGCATGTTTTAGCTGAAGGAAGAATCCCTTAAACCTGGAGAGTTGAGACCCATGGAATGGGTACCATGCAATATGACTTCAAAGGGTCTGTATTTGCTCACCGAACCTCACCAATCCTATCACTGCTGCATTTATGCCGCTGTACACACGCTTGATTCTCTTTCGGAGACATATAAATCCATAGGTTTTAAGATTCTTACTAGTCAGGTATATTCTTAGGCGTTTAATATGGGGTGTTGAGTCCACTTCGTTGAGCAAGGAGTAGCTCTTGTCTATTACATATTTGGCTTATGGAACGGTATCTGTGCTAATTTCAATCTCTGGTTTTATGCAGCACCCCAACTCACCATTCCCCTTAAGCAAGCATAAGTTGGTTTTCTACATTTGAGACCCTGTTCTGTTTTGTAATTCAGTTCCTGTGTAGCCAAGTTTACATTCCGTGTATTAGTGATACCTTATGATGTTTCTTTTTCTGTGTGACTTATTTCACTTAGAATCATCGTACCTGAATCCACTCATTATGCTGCTACTGGCCTGATGACATAGATTTCATTGCTGAGTGATATTGCATTCTACGTAAGTACCACAACTTCTTTATCCATTTTTCGCTTTCTGCGATATTGAACTTGTACCGTAAACGAGGTTCTTGTAAACAGAGCCGTCCCAAACTTTGGGGTGGCTGTGTCTTTTTGATTTTAATTTCCCTAAGCTATAGGACCATAAGTGGAAGTGCCCTAGGCTCTGTTGCTTTGTTTTTTAGATGTTTCAGGAAACACCATACACTTCTCCAGAGTGGCTGTTGGCAATTTACATCCCGCCCATCAGCATAAGAAGGCTCCCAGTTCTCCATGGCCTGTCCTGCCTTTCTGGATTTTACACTTTTTTCAGATGGCCCTATTGACCAGGGGGCAGTGAGACTTCATTGTAGTGCAGATTTCCTTTGCAAGCTTGCTTGGTTGGCCAAAAAGGGCGTATGCGTTTTTTCCTGAATATATTCAGGAAAAAACGCATACGCCCTTTTTGGCCAAGTGCATCATTGTGGACGTTCTGCCTCTTTTCCTATGCTTTACATGCAATTCCAGTCTACCTCCTGAAATCGGTTTCCTGCAATTCTGCCCTGCTTTCAAGTCCTCTTGGCAGCCTTACTTCAATATATTTTTGGATGATAGCTGTCATTTATAACTCTGCAGTTTTGTGAATTACAGTGCCCCTGAGCTCCATTCTTCAACTCGCTTTCTTTTGAGCTGGCCGCAACACCGCAGGATTGCTTCAGGCCCTAGTGTGGTTCCAGCATGGCTCGCTGAGCCTTTGGTTAATTCCTCTTCTTGGTGGGAAATGAGAGTTAAATTTGCCCGTCCAGACACCTCCAGCTAGTCTCTCATTGGTTCTCCCTATTCCTGTTCATTTTCCACAGAAATTGCAAACTGGGACAAACAGGAGGTTAAAGGCACTACCTCTCCAAGTGGGAAGAGTGTTAGTAAAGCGTCTGGAATGTGGCACCCGAGTACCAGGGGACGAAAACTCAGACACATTTGAACACGTTTCCCGATCACACGGTGGATCATAATCTGTTTTCCACATGCATGTTTTAGCTGAAGGAAGAATCCCTTAAACCTGGAGAGTTGAGACCCATGGAATGGGTACCATGCAATATGACTTCAAAGGGTCTGCATTTGCTCACCGAACCTCACCAAACCTATCACTGCTGCTTTTATGTCACTGTACACACACTGGATTCTCTTTCGTAGACATATAAATCCATAGGTTTTAAGATTCTTACTAGTCAGGTATATTCTTAGGCGTTTAATATGGGGTGTTGAGTCCACTTCGTTGAGCAAGGAGTAGCTCTTGTCTATTACATATTTGGCTTATGGAACTGTATCTGTGCTAATTTCAATCTCTGGTTTTATGCAGCACCCCAACTCACCATTCCCCTTAAGCAAGCATAAGTTGGTTTTCTACATTTGAGACCCTGTTCTGTTTTGTAATTTAGTTCCTGTGTAGCCAAGTTTACATTCCGTGTATTACTGATACCTTATGATGTTAATTTTTCTGTGTTACTTCTTTCACTTAGAATCATCGTACCTGAATCCACTCATTATGCTGCTACTGGCCTGATGACATAGATTTCATTGCTGAGTGATATTGCGTTGTACGTAAGTACCACAACTTCTTTATCCATTTTTCGCTTTCTGCGATATTGAACTTGTACCATAAACGAGGTTCTTGTAAACAGAGCCGTCCCAAACTTTGGGGTGGCTGTGTCTTTTTGATTTTAATTTCCCTAAGCTATAGGACCATAAGTGGAAGTGCCCTAGGCTCTCTTGCTTTGTTTTTTAGATGTTTCAGGAAACACCATACACTTCTCCAGAGTGGCTGTTGGCAATTTACATCCCACCCAGCAGCATAACAAGGCTCCCAGTTCTCCATGGCCTGTCCTGCCTTTCTGGATTTTACACTTTTTTCAGATGGCCCTTTTGACCGGGGGGCAGTGAGAGTTCATTGTAGTGCAGATTTCCTTTGCAAGCTTGCATGGTTGGCCAAAAAGGGCGTATGTGTTTTTTCCTGAATATATTCAGGAAAAAACGCATACGCCCTTTTTGGCCAAGTGCATCATTGTGGACGTTCTGCCTCTTTTCCTATGCTTTACATGCAATTCCAGTCTACCTCCTGAAATCGGTTTCCTGCAATTCTGCCCCGCTTTCAAGTCCTCTTGGCAGCCTTACTTCAATATATTTTTGGACGATAGCTGTCATTTATAACTCTGCAGGTTTGTGAATTACAGGGCCCCGGAGCTCCTTTCTTCAACTCGCTTTCTTGTGAGCTGGCCGCAACACCACAGGATTGATTCAGGCCCTAGTGTGTTTCCGGCATGGCACGCTGAGCCTTTGGTTAATTCCTCTTCCTGGTGGGAAATGAGAGTTAAATTTGCCCGTCGAGACACCTCCAGCTAGTCTCTCATTGGTTCTCCCTATTCCTGTTCATTTTCCACAGAAATTGCAAACTGGGACAAACAGGAGGTTAAAGGCACTACCTCTCCAAGTGGGGAGAGTGTTAGTAAAGCGTCTGGAATGTGGCACCCGAGTACCAGTGGACGAAAACTGAGACACATTTGAACACGTTTCCCGATCACACGGTGGATCATACTCTGGGTTCCACATGCATGTTTTAGCTGAAGGAAGAATCCCTTAAACCTGGAGAGTTGAGACCCATGGAATGGGTACCATGCAATATGAGTTCAAAGGGTCTGCATTTGCTCACCGAACCTCACCAATCCTATCACTGCTGCGATTAGGCCGCTGTACACACGCTTGATTCTCTTTCGGAGACATATAAATCCATAGGTTTTAAGATTCTTACTAGTCAGGTATATTCTTAGGCATTTAATATGGCGTCTTGAGTCCACTTCGTTGAGCAAGGAGTAGCTCTTGTCTATTACATATTTGGCTTATGGAAAGGTATCTGTGCTAATTTCAATCTCTGGTTTTATGCAGCACCCCAACTCACCTTTCCCCTTAAGAAAGCATAAGTTGGTTTTCTACATTTGAGACCCTATTCTGTTTTGTAATTCAGTTCCTGTGTAGCCAAGTTTACATTCCGTGTATTAGTGATACCTTATGATGTTTCTTTTTCTCTGTGACTTATTTCACTTAGAATCATCGTACCTGAATCCACTCATTATGCTGCTACTGGCCTGATGACATAGATTTCATTGCTGAGTGATATTGCATTGTACGTAAGTACCACAACTTCTTTATCCATTTTTCGCTTTCTGCGATATTGAACTTGTACCGTAAACGAGGTTCTTGTAAACAGAGCCGTCCCAAACTTTGGGGGGGCTGTGTCTTTTTGATTTTAATTTCCCTAAGCTATAGGACCATAAGTGGAAGTGCCCTAGGCTCTGTTGCTTTGTTTTTTAGATGTTTCAGGAAACACCATACACTTCTCCAGAGTGGTTTTTGGCAATTTACATCCCACCCATCAGAATAACAAGGCTCCCAGTTCTCCATGGCCTGTTCTAACTTTCTGGATTATACACTTTTTGCAGATGGCCCTTTTGACCGGGGGGCAGTGAGACTTCATTGTAGTGCAGATTTGCTTTGCAAGCTTGGTTGGTTGGCCAAAAAGGGCGTATGCGTTTTTTCCTGAATATATTCAGGAAAAAATGCATACATCCTTTTTGGCCAAGTGCATCATTGTGGACGTTCTGCCTCTTTTCCTATGCTTTACATCCAATTCCAGTCTACCTCCTGAAATCGGTTTCCTGCAATTCTGCCTCGCTTTCAAGTCCTCTTGGCAGGCTTACTTCAATATATTTTTGGATGATAGCTGTCATTTATAACTCTGCAGTTTTGTGAATTACAGTGCCCCTGAGCTCCATTCTTCAACACGCTTTCTTTTGAGCTGGCCGCAACACCGCAGGATTGCTTCAGGCCCTATTGTGGTTCCAGCATGGCTCGCTGAGCCTTTGGTTAATTCCTCTTCTTAGTGGGAAATGAGAGTTAAATTCGCCCGTCCAGACACCTCCAGCTAGTCTCTCATTGGTTCTCCCTATTCCTGTTCATTTTCCGCAGAAATTGCAAACTGGGCCAAACAGGAGGTTAAAGGCACTGACTCTCCAAGTGGGGAGAGTGTTAGTAAAGCGTCTGGAATGTTGCACCCGAGTACCAGGGGACGAAAACTCAGACTCATTTGAACATGTTTCCCGATCACACGGTGGATCATACTCTGGGTTCCACATGCATGTTCTAGCTGAAGGAAGAATCCCTTAAACCTGGAGAGTTGAGACCCATGGAATGGGTACCATGCAATATGACTTCAAAGGGTCTGCATTTGCTCACCGAACCTCACCAAACCTATCACTGCTGCTTTTATGTCACTGTACACACACTGGATTCTCTTTCGTAGACATATAAATCCATAGGTTTTAAGATTCTTACTAGTCAGGTATATTCTTAGGCGTTTAATATGGGGTGTTGAGTCCACTTCGTTGAGCAAGGAGTAGCTCTTGTCTATTACATATTTGGCTTATGGAAAGGTATCTGTGCTGATTTCAATCTCTGGTTTTATGAAGCACCCCAACTCACCTTTCCCCATAAGCAAGCATAAGTTGGTTTTCTACATTTGAGACCCTATTCTGTTTTGTAATTCAGTTCCTGTGTAGCCAAGTTTACATTCCGTGTATTATTGATATCTTATGATGTTTCTTTTTCTGTGTGACTTATTTCACTTAGAATCATCGTACCTCAATCCACTCATTATGCTGCTACTGGCCTGATGACATAGATTTCATTGCTGAGTGATATTGCGTTGTACGTAAGTACCACAACTTCTTTATTCATTTTTCGCTTTCTGCGATATTGAACTTGTACCGTATACGAGGTTCTTGTAAACAGAGCCGTCCCAAACTTTGGGGTGACTGTGTCTTTTTGATTTTAATTTCCCTAAGCTATAGGACTATAAGTGGAAGTGCCCTAGGCTCTGTTGCTTTGTTTTTTAGATGTTTCAGGAAACACCATACACTTCTCCAGAGTGACTGTTGGCAATTTACATCCCGCCCAGCAGCATAAGAATGCTCCCAGTTCTCCATGGCCTGTCCTGCCTTTCTGGATTTTACACTTTTTTCAGATGGCCCTTTTGACCGGGGGGCAGTGAGAGTTCATTGTAGTGCAGATTTCCTTTGCAAGCTTGCTTGGTTGGCCAAAAAGGGCGTATGCGTTTTTTCCTGAATATATTCAGGAAAAAACGCATACGCCCTTTTTGGCCAAGTGCATCATTGTGGACGTTCTGCCTCTTTTCCTATGCTTTACATGCAATTCCAGTCTACCTCCTGAAATCGGTTTCCTGCAATTCAGCCCTGCTTTCAAGTCCTCTTGGCAGCCTTACTTCAATATATTTTTGGATGATAGCTGTCATTTATAACTCTGCAGTTTTGTGAATTACAGTGCCCCTGAGCTCCATTCTTCAACACGCTTTCTTTTGAGCTGGCCGCAACACCGCAGGATTGCTTCAGGCCCTAGTGTGGTTCCAGCATGGCTCGCTGAGCCTTTGGTTAATTCCTCTTCTTGGTGGGAAATGAGAGTTAAATTCGCCCGTCCAGACACCTCCAGCTAGTCTCTCATTGGTTCTCCCTATTCCTGTTCATTTTCCGCAGAAATTGCAAACTGGGCCAAAAAGGAGGTTAAAGGCACTGACTCTCCAAGTGGGGAGAGTGTTAGTAAAGCGTCTGGAATGTTGCACCCGAGTACCAGGGGACGAAAACTCAGACTCATTTGAACATGTTTCCCGATCACACGGTGGATCATACTCTGGGTTCCACATGCATGTTTTAGCTGAAGGAAGAATCCCTTAAACCTGGAGAGTTGAGACCCATGGAATGGGTACCATGCAATATGACTTCAAAGGGTCTGCATTTGCTCACCGAACCTCACCAATTCTATCACTGCTGCTTGTATGTCGCTGTACACACACTGGATTCTCTTTCGTAGACATATAAATCCATAGGTTTTAAGATTCTTACTAGTCAGGTATATTCTTAGGCGTTTAATATGGGGTGTTGAGTCCACTTCGTTGAGCAAGGAGTAGCTCTTGTCTATTACATATTTGGCTTATGGAACGGTATCTGTGCTAATTTCAATCTCTGGTTTTATGCAGCACCCCAACTCACCATTCCCCTTAAGCAAGCATAAGTTGGTTTTCTACATTTGAGACCCTGTTCTGTTTTGTAATTCAGTTCCTGTGTAGCCAAGTTTACATTCCGTGTATTAGTGATACCTTATGATGTTTCTTTTTCTGTGTGACTTATTTCACTTAGAATCATCGTACCTGAATCCACTCATTATGCTGCTACTGGCCTGATGACATAGATTTCATTGCTGAGTGATATTGCATTTTACGTAAGTACCACAACTTCTTTATCCATTTTTCGCTTTCTGCGATATTGAACTTGTACCGTATACGAGGTTCTTGTAAACAGAGCCGTCCCAAACTTTGGGGTGGCTGTGTCTTTTTGATTTTAATTTCCCTAAGCAATAGGACCATAAGTGGAAGTGCCCTAGGCTCTGTTGCTTTGTTTTTTAGATGTTTCAGGAAACACCATACACTTCTCCAGAGTGGCTGTTGGCAATTTACATCCCGCCCATCAGCATAAGAAGGCTCCCAGTTCTCCATGGCCTGTCCTCCCTTTCTGGATTTTACACTTTTTTCAGATGGCCCTTTTGACCGGGGGGCAGTGAGACTTCATTGTAGTGCAGATTTCCTTTGCAAGCTTGCTTGGTTGGCCAAAAAGGGCGTATGCGTTTTTTCCTGAATATATTAAGGAAAAAACGCATACGCCCTTTTTGGCCAAGTGCATCACTGTGGACGTTCTGCCTCTTTTCCTATGCTTTACATGCAATTCCAGTCTACCTCCTGAAATCGGTTTCCTGCAATTCTGCCTCGCTTTCAAGTCCTCTTGGCAGGCTTACTTCAATATATTTTTGGACGATAGCTGTCATTTATAACTCTGCAGGTTTGTGAATTACAGGGCCCCGGAGCTCCTTTCTTCAACTCGTTTTCTTGTGAGCTGGCCGCAACACCGCAGGATTGCTTCAGGCCCTAGTGTGGTTCCGGCATGGCACGCTGAGCCTTTGGTTAATTCCTCTTCCTGGTGGGAAATGAGAGTTAAATTTGCCCGTCCAGACACCTCCAGCTAGTCTCTCATTGGTTCTCCCTATTCCTGTTCATTTTCCGCAGAAATTGCAAACTGGGCCAAACAGGAGTTTAAAGGCACTGACTCTCCAAGTGGGGAGAGTGTTAGTAAAGCGTCTGGAATGTTGCACCCGAGTACCAGGGGACGAAAACTGAGACACATTTGAACACGTTTCCCGATCACACGGTGGATCATACTCTGGGTTCCACATGCATGTTTTAGCTGAAGGAAGAATCCCTTAAACCTGGAGAGTTGAGACCCATGGAATGGGTACCATGCAATATGACTTCAAAGGGTCTGCATTTTCTCACCGAACCTCACCAATCCTATCACTGCTGCATTTATGCCGCTGTACACACGCTTGATTCTCTTTCGGAGACATATAAATCCATAGGTTTTAAGATTCTTACTAGTCAGGTATATTCTTAGGCGTTTAATATGGGGTGTTGAGTCCACTTCGTTGAGCAAGGAGTAGCTCTTGTCTATTACATATTTGGCTTATGGAACTGTATCTGTGCTAATTTCAATCTCTGGTTTTATGCAGCAACCCAACTCACCATTCCCCTTAAGCAAGCATAAGTTGGTTTTCTCCATTTGTGACCCTGTTCTGTTTTGTAATTCAGTTCCTGTGTAGCCAAGTTTACATTCCATGTATTAGTGATACCTTATGATGTTTCTTTTTCTGTGTGACTTATTTCACTTAGAATCATCGTACCTGAATCCACTCATTATGCTGCTACTGGCCTGATGACATAGATTTCATTGCTGAGTGATATTGCGTCGTACGTAAGTACCACAACTTCTTTATCCATTTTTCGCTTTCTGCGATATTGAACTTGTACCGTATACGAGGTTCTTGTAAACAGAGCGGTCCCAAACTTTGGGGTGACTGTGTCTTTTTGATTTTAATTTCCCTAAGCTATAGGACCATAAGTGGAAGTGCCCTAGGCTCTGTTGCTTTGTTTTTTAGATGTTTCAGGAAACACCATACACTTCTCCAGTGTGGCTGTTGGCAATTTACATGCCGCCCAGCAGCATAACAAGGCTCCCAGTTCTCCATTGCCTATCCTGCCTTTCTGGATTTTACACTTATTTCAGATGGCCCTTTTGACCGGGGGGCAGTGAGAGTTCATTGTAGTGCAGATTTCCTTTGCAAGCTTGCTTGGTTGGCCAAAAAGGGCGTATGCGTTTTTTCCTGAATATATTCAGGAAAAAACGCATACGCCCTTTTTGGCCAAGTGCATCATTGTGGACGTTCTGCCTCTTTTCCTATGCTTTACATGCAATTCCAGTCTACCTCCTGAAATCGGTTTCCTGCAATTCTGCCTCGCTTTCAAGTCCTCTTGGCAGGCTTACTTCAATATATTTTTGGACGATAGCTGTCATTTATAACTCTGCAGGTTTGTGAATTACAGTGCCCCTGAGCTCCTTTCTTCAACTCGCTTTCTTGTGAGCTGGCCGCAACACCGCAAGATTGCTTCAGGTCCTAGTGTGGTTCCGGCATGGCATGCTGAGCCTTTGGTTAATTCCTCTTCCTGGTGGGAAATGAGAGTTAAATTTGCCCGTCCAGACACCTCCAGCTAGTCTCTCATTGGTTCTCCCTATTCCTGTACATCTTACGCAGAAATTGTAAACAGGGCCAAACAGGAGGTTAAAGGCACTGACTCTCCAAGTGGGGAGAGTGTTAGTAAAGCGTCTGGAATGTTGCACCCGAGTACCAGGGGACGAAAACTGAGACACATTTGAACACGTTTCCCGATCACACGGTGGATCATACTCTGGGTTCCACATGCATGTTTTAGCTGAAGGAAGAATCCCTTAAACCTGGAGAGTTGAGACCCATGGAATGGGTACCATGCAATATGACTTCAAAGGGTCTGCATTTGCTCACCGAACCTCACCAATCCTATCACTGCTGCATTTATGCCGCTGTACACCCGCTTGATTCTCTTTCGGAGACATATAAATCCATAGGTTTTAAGATTCTTACTAGTCAGGTATATTCTTAGGCGTTTAATATGGGGTGTTGAGTCCACTTCGTTGAGCAAGGAGTAGCTCTTGTCTATTACATATTTGGCTTATGGAACGGTATCTGTGCTAATTTCAATCTCTGGTTTTATGCAGCACCCCAACTCACCATTCCCCTTAAGCAAACATAAGTTGGTTTTCTACATTTGAGACCCTGTTCTGTTTTGTAATTCAGTTCCTGTGTAGCCAAGTTTACATTCCGTGTATTAGTGATACCTTATGATGTTTCTTTTTCTGTGTGACTTATTTAACTTAGAATCATCGTACCTGAATCCACTCATTATGCTGCTAGTGGCCTGATGACATAGATTTTATTGCTGAGTGATATTGCATTGTACGTATGTACCACAACTTCTTTATCCATTTTTCGCTTTCTGCGATATTGAACTTGTACCGTAAACGAGGTTCTTGTAAACAGAGCCGTCCCAAACTTTGGGGTGGCTGTGTCTTTTTGATTTTAATTTCCCTAATCTATAGGACCATAAGTGGAAGTGCACTAGGCTCTGTTGTTTTGTTTTTTAGACGTTTCAGGAAACACCATACACTTCTCCAGAGTGGCTGTTGGCAATTTACATCCCGCCCATCAACATAAGAATGCTCCCAGTTCTCCATGGCCTGTCCTGCCTTTCAGGATTTTTCCCTTTTTTCAGATGGTCCTTTTGACCGGGAGGCAGTGAGACTTTATTGTAGTGCAGATTTCCTTTGCAAGCTTGCTTGGTTGGCCAAAAAGGGCGTATGCGTTTTTTCCTGAATATATTCAGGAAGAAACGGATACGCCCTTTCTGGCCAAGTGCATCATTGTGGACGTTCTGCCTCTTTTCTTATGCTTTACATGCAATTCCAGTCTACCTCCTGAAATCAGTTTCCTGCAATTCTGCCCCGCTTTCAACTCCTCTTGGCAGCCTTACTTCAATATATTTTTGGACGATAGCTGTCATTTATCACTCTGCAGGTTTGTGAATTACAGTGCCCCTGAGCTCCTTTCTTTAACTCTGTTTCTTGTGAGATGGCCGCAACACCGCAGGATTGCTTCAGGCCCTAGTGTGGTTCCGGCATGGCTCGCTGAGCCTTTGGTTAATTCCTCTTCCTGGTGGGAAATGAGAGTTAAATTTGCCCGTCCAGACACCTCCAGCTAGTCTCTCATTGGTTCTCCCTATTCCTGTTCATTTTCCACAGAATTTGCAAACTGGGCCAAACAGGAGGTTAAAGGCACTGACTCTCCAAGTGGGGAGAGTGTTTGTAAAGCGTCTGGAATGTTGCACCCGAGTACCAAGGGACGAAAACTGAGACACATTTGAACACGTTTCCCGATCACACGGTGGATCATACTCTGGGTTCCACATGCATGTTTTAGCTGAGGAAGAATCCCTTAAACCTGGAGAGTTGAGAACCATGGAATGGGTACCATGCAATATGACTTCAAAGGGTCTGCATTTGCTCACCGAACCTCACCAATCCTATCACTGCTGCGTTTATGCTGCTGTACACACGCTTGATTCTCTTTCGGAGACATATAAATCCATAGGTTTTAAGATTCTTACTAGTCAGGTATATTCTTAGGCGTTTAATATGGGGTGTTGAGTCCACTTCGTTGAGCAAGGAGTAGCTCTTGTCTATTTACATATTTGGCTTATTGAAAGGTATCTGTGTTAATTTCAATCTCTGGTTTTATGCAGCACCCCAACTCACCTTTCCCCTTAAGCAAGCATAAGTTGGTTTTCTACATTTGAGACCCTATTCTGTTTTGTAATTCAGTTCCTGTGTAGCCAAGTTTACATTCCGTGTATTAGTGATACCTTATGATGTTTCTTTTTCTGTGTGACTTATTTCACTTAGAATCATCGTACCTGAATCCACTCATTATGCTGCTACTGGCCTGATGACATAGATTTCATTGCTGAGTGATATTGCATTGTACGTAAGTACCACAACTTCTTTATCCATTTTTCGCTTTCTGCGATATTGAACTTGTACCGTATACGAGGTTCTTGTAAACAGAGCCGTCCCAAACTTTGGGGTGGCTGTGTCTTTTTGATTTTAATTTCCCTAAGCTATAGGACCATAAGTGGAAGTGCCCTAGGCTCTGTTGCTTTGTTTTTTAGATGTTTCAGGAAACATCATACACTTCTCCAGAGTGGCTGTTGGCAATTTACATCCCGCCCATCAGCATAAGAAGGCTCCCAGTTCTCCATGGCCTGTCCTCCCTTTCTGGATTTTACACTTTTTTCAGATGGCCCTTTTGACCGGGGGGCAGTGAGAGTTCATTGTAGTGCAGATTTCCTTTGCAAGCTTGCTTGGTTGGCCAAAAAGGGCGTATGCGTTTTTTCCTGAATATATTCAGGAAAAAACGCATACGCCCTTTTTGGCCAAGTGCATCATTGTAGACGTTCTGCCTCTTTTCCTATGCTTTACATGCAATTCCAGTCTACCTCCTGAAATCGGTTTCCTGCAATTCTGCCTCGCTTTCAAGTCCTCTTGGCAGGCTTACTTCAATATATTTTTGGACGATAGCTGTCATTTATAACTCTGCAGGTTTGTGAATTACAGGGCCCCGGAGCTCCTTTCTTCAACTCGTTTTCTTGTGAGCTGGCCGCAACACCGCAGGATTGCTTCAGGCCCTAGTGTGGTTCCGGCATGGCACGCTGAGCCTTTGGTTAATTCCTCTTCCTGGTGGGAAATGACAGTTAAATTTGCCCGTCCAGACACCTCCAGCTAGTCTCTCATTGGTTCTCCCTATTCCTGTTCATTTTCCGCAGAAATTGCAAACTGGGCCAAACAGGAGTTTAAAGGCACTGACTCTCCAAGTGGGGAGAGTGTTAGTAAAGCGTCTGGAATGTGGCACCCGAGTACCAGGGGACGAAAACTGAGACACATTTGAACACGTTTCCCGATCACACGGTGGATCATACTCTGGGTTCCACATGCATGTTTTAGCTGAAGGAAGAATCCCTTAAACCTGGAGAGTTGAGACCCATGGAATGGGTACCATGCAATATGACTTCAAAGGGTCTGCATTTTCTCACCGAACCTCACCAATCCTATCACTGCTGCATTTATGCCGCTGTACACATGCTTGATTCTCTTTCGGAGACATATAAATCCATAGGTTTTAAGATTCTTACTAGTCAGGTATATTCTTAGGCGTTTAAGATGGGGTGTTGAGTCCACTTCGTTGAGTAAGCAGTAGCTCTTGTCTATTACATATTTGGCTTATGGAAAGGTATCTGTGCTAATTTCAATCTCTCGTTTTATGCAGCACCCCAACTCACCTTTCCCCTTAAGCAAGCATAAGTTGGTTTTCTACATTTGAGAACCTATTCTGTTTTGTAATTCAGTTCCTGTGTAGCGAAGTTTACATTCCGTGTATTAGTGATATCTTATGATGTTTCTTTTTCTGTGTGAATTATTTCACTTAGAATCATCGTACCTGAATCCACTCATTATCCTGCTATGGACCTGATGACATAGATATCATTGCTGAGTGATATTGCATTGTACGTTAGTACCACAACTTCTTTATCCATTTTTCGCTTTCTTTGATATTGAACTTGTACCGTGAACAAGGTTCTTGTAAACAGAGCCGTCCCAAACTTTGGGGTGGCTGTGTCTTTTTGATTTTAATTTCCCTAAGCTATAGGACCATAAGTGGAAGAGCCCTAGGTTCTGTTGCTTTGTTTTTTAGATGTTTCAGGAAACACCATACACTTCTCCAGAGTGGCTGTTGGCAATTTACATCCCGCCCATCAGCATAAGAAGGCTCCCCGTTCTCCATGGCCTGTCCTGCCTTTCTGGATTTTACACTTTTTTCAGATGGCCCTTTTGACCGGGGGGCAGTGAGACTTCATTGTAGTGCAGATTTCCTTTGCAAGCTTGCTTGGTTGGCCAAAAAGGGCGTATGCGTTTTTTCCTGAATATATTCAGGAAAAAACGCATACGCCCTTTTTGGCCAAGTGCATCATTGTGGACGTTCTGCCTCTTTTCCTATGCTTTACACGCAATTCCAGTCTACCTCCTGAAATCGGTTTCCTGCAATTCTGCCCCGCTTTCAAGTCCTCTTGGCAGCCTTACTTCAATATATTTTTGGACGATAGCTGTCATTTATAACTCTGCAGGTTTGTGAATTACAGTGCCCCTGAGCTCCTTTCTTCAACTCGCTTTCTTGTGAGCTGGCCGCAACAGCGCAGGATTGCTTCAGGCCCTAGTGTGGTTCCGGCATGGCTCGCTGAGCCTTTGGTTAATTCCTCTTCCTGGTGGGAAATGAGAGTTAAATTTGCCCGTCCAGACACCTCCAGCTAGTCTCTCATTAGTTCTCCCTATTCCTGTTCATTTTCCGCAGAAATTGCAAACAGGGCCAAACAGGAGGTTAAAGGCACTGACTCTCCAAGTGGGGAGAGTGTTAGTAAAGCGTCTGGAATGTTGCACCCGAGTACCAGGGGACGAAAACTGAGACACATTTGAACACGTTTCCCGATCACACGGTGGATCATACTCTGGGGTCCACATGCATGTTTTAGCTGAAGGAAGAATCCCTTAAACCTGGAGAGTTGAGAACCATGCAATGGGTACCATGCAATATGACTTCAAAGGGTCTGCATTTGCTCACCGAACCTCACCAATCCTATCACTGCTCCGTTTATGCCGCTGTCCACACGCTTGATTCTCTTTTGGAGACATATAAATCCATAGGTTTTAAGATTCTTACTAGTCAGGTATATTCTTAGACGTTTAATATGGGGTGTTGAGTCCACTTCGTTGAGCAAGGAGTAGCTCTTGTCTATTACATATTTGGCTTATGGAAAGGTATCTGTGCTAATTTCAATCTCTGGTTTTATGCAGCACCCCAACTCACCTTTCCCCTTAAGCAAGCATAAGTTGGTTTTCTACATTTGAAACCCTATTCTGTTTTGTAATTCAGTTCCTGTGTAGCCACGTTTACATTCCGTGTATTAGTGATATCTTATGATGTTTCTTTTTCTGTGTGACTTATTTCACTTAGAATCATCGTACCTGAATCCACTCATTATGCTGCTACTGGCCTGATGACATAGATTTCATTGCTGAGTGATATTGCATTGTTCGTAAGTACCACAAATTCTTTATCCATTTTTCGCTTTCTGCGATATTGAACTTGTACCGTAAATGAGGTTCTTGTAAGCAGAGCCGTCCCAAACTTTGGGGTGGCTGTGTCTTTTTGATTTTAATTTCCCTAATCTATAGGACCATAAGTGGAAGTGCCCTAGGCTCTGTTGCTTTGTTTTTTAGATGTTTCAGGAAACAGCATACACTTCTCCAGAGTGGCTGTTTGCAATTTACATCCCGCCCATCAACATAAGAACACTCCCAGTTCTCCATGGCGTGTCCTGCCTTTCTGGATTTTTCACTTTTCTCAGATGGCCCTTTTGACCGGGGGGTAGTGAGACTTCATTGTAGTGCAGATTTCCTTTGCAAGCTTTCTTGGTTGGCCAAAAAGGGCGTATGCGTTTTTTCCTGAATATATTCAGGAAAAAACGCATACGCCCTTTTTGGCCAAGTGCATCATTGTGGACGTTCTGCCTCTTTTCCTATGCTTTACATGCAATTCCAGTCTACCTCCTGATATCGGTTTCCTGCAATTCTGCCCCGCTTTCAAGTCCTCTTGGCAGCCTTACTTCAATATATTTTTGGACGATAGCTGTCATTTATAACTCTGCAGGTTTGTGAATTACAGTGCCCCTGAGCTCCTTTCTTCAACTCGCTTTCTTGTGAGCTGGCCGCAACACCGCAGGATTGCTTCAGGCCCTAGTGTGGTTCCGGCACGGCTCGCTTAGCCTTTGGTTAATTCCTCTTCCTGGTGGGAAATGAGAGTTAAATTTGCCCGTCCAGACACCTCCAGCTAGTCTCTCATTGGTTCTCCCTATTCCTGTTCATTTTCCGCAGAAATTGCAAACTGGGCCAAACAGGAGGTTAAAGGCACTGACTCTCCAAGTGGGGAGAGTGTTAGTAAAGCGTCTGGAATGTTGCACCCGAGTACCAGGGGACGAAAACTGAGACACATTTGAACACGTTTCCCGATCACACGGTGGATCATACTCTGGGTTCCACATGCATGTTTTAGCTGAAGGAAGAATCCCTTAAACCTGGAGAGTTGAGACCCATGGAATGGGTACCATGCAATATGACTTCAAAGGGTCTGCATTTGCTCACCGAACCTCAACAATCCTATCACTGCTGCGATTAGGCCGCTGTACACTCGCTTGATTCTCTTTCGGAGACATATAAATCCATAGGTTTTAAGATTCTTACTAGTCAGGTATATTCTTAGGCGTTTAATATGGGGTGTTGAGTCCACTTCGTTGAGCAAGCAGTAGCTCTTGTCTATTACATATTTGGCTTATGGAACGGTATCTGTGCTAATTTCAGTCTCTGGTTTTATGCAGCACCCCAACTCACCTTTACCCTTAAGCAAGCATAAGTTGGTTTTCTACATTTGAGACCCTATTCTGTTTTGTAATTCAGTTCCTGTGTAGCCAAGTTTACATTCCGTGTATTAGAGATATCTTATGATGTTTCTTTTCTTGTGTGACTTATTTCACTTAGAATCATCGTACCTGAATCCACTCATTATGCTGCTACTGGACTGATGACATAGATTTCATTGCTGAGTGATATTGCATTGTACGTATGTACCACAACTTCTTTATCCATTTCTCGCTTTCTGCGATATTGAACTTGTACCGTAAACGAGGTTCTTGTAAACAGAGCCGTCCCAAACTTTGGGGTGGCTGTGTCTTTTTGATTTTAATTTCCCTAATCTATAGGACCATAAGTTGAAGTGCCCTAGGCTCTGTTGCTTTGTGTTTTAGATGTTTCAGGAAACACCATACACTTCTCCAGAGTGGCTGTTGGCAATTTACATCCCGCCCATCAGCATAACAAGGCTCCCAGTTCTCCATGGCCTGTCCTGCCTTTCTGGATTTTACACTTTTTTCAGATGGCCCTTTTGACCGGGGGGCATTGAGACTTCATTGTAGTGGAGATTTCCTTTGCAAGCTTGCTTGGTTGGCCAAAAAGGGCGTATGCGTTTTTTCCTGATTATATTCAGGAAAAAACGCATACGCCCTTTTTGGCCAAGTGCATCATTGTGGACGTTCTGCCTCTTTTCCTATGCTTTACATGCAATTCCAGTCTACCTCCTGAAATCGGTTTCCTGCAATTCTGCCCCGCTTTCAAGTCCTCTTGGCAGCCTTACTTCAATATATTTTTGGACGAGAGCTGTAATTTTAACTCTGCAGGTTTGTGAATTATACTGCTCCTGAGCTCCTTTCTTCAACTCACTTTCTTGTGAGCTGGCCGCAATACCGCAGGATTGCTTCAGGCCCTAGTGTGGTTTCGTCATGGCTCGCTGAGCCTTTGGTTAATTCCTCTTCCTGGTGGGAAATGAGAGTTAAATTTGCCCGTCCAGACACCTCCAGCTAGTCTCTCATTGGTTCTCCCTATTCCTGTTCATTTTCCCCAGAAATTGCAAACTGGGCCAAACAGGAGGTTAAAGGCACTGACTCTCCAAGTGGGGAGAGTGTTAGTAAAGCGTCTGGAATGTGGCACCCGAGTACCAGGGGACGAAAACTGAGACACATTTGAACACGTTTCCCGATCACACGGTGGATCATACTCTGGGTTCCACATGCATGTTTTAGCTGAAGGAAGAATCCCTTAAACCTGGAGAGTTGAGACCCATGGAATGGGTACCATGCAATATGACTTCAAAGGGTCTGCATTTGTTCACCGAACCTCACCAATCCTATCACTGCTGCGTTTATGCCGCTGTACACACGCTTGATTCTCTTTCGGAGACATATAAATCCATAGGTTTTAAGATTCTTACTAGTCAGGTATATTCTTAGGCGTTTAATATGGGGTGTTGAGTCCACTTCGCTGAGCAAGCAGTAGGTCTTGTCTATTAAATATTTGGCTTATGGAAAGGTATCTGTGCTAATTTCAATCTCTGGTTTTTTGCAGCACCCAAACTCACCTTTCCCCTTAAGCAAGCATAAGTTGGTTTTCTACATTTGAGACACTATTCTGTTTTGTAATTCAGTTCCTGTGTAGCCCAGTTTACATTCCGTGTATTAGTGATATCTTATGATGTTTCTTTTTCTGTGTGACTTATTTCACTTAGAATCATCGTACCTGAATCCACTCATTATGCTGCTACTGGCCTGATGACATAGATTTCATTGCTGAGTGATATAGCATTGTACGTATGTACCACAACTTCTTTATCCATTTCTCGCTTTCTGCGATATTGAACTTGAACCGTAAACGAGTTTCTTGTAAACAGAGCCGTCCCAAACTTTGGGGTCGCTGTGTCTTTTTGATTTTAATTTCCCTAATCTATAGGACCATAAGTGGAAGTGCCCTAGGCTCTGTTGCTTTGTTTTTTAGATGTTTCAGGAAACACCATACACTGCTCCAGAGTGGCTGTTGGCAATTTACATCCCGCCCATCAGCCTAACTAGGCTCCCAGTTCTCCATGGCCTGTCCTGCCTTTCTGGATTTTACACTTTTTTCAGATGGCCCTTTTGACCGGGGGGCAGTGAGACTTCATTGTAGTGCAGATTTCCTTTGCAATCTTGCTTGGTTGGCCAAAAAGGGCGTATGCGTTTTTTCCTGAATATATTCAGGAAAAAACGCATACGCCCTTTTTGGCCAAGTGCATCATTGTGGACGTTCTGCCTCTTTTCCTATGCTTTACATGCAATTCCAGTCTACCTCCTGAAATCGGTTTCCTGCAATTCTGCCCCGCTTTCAAGTCCTCTTGGCAGCCTTACTTCAATATATTTTTGGACGATAGCTGTCATTTATAACTCTGCAGGTTTGTGAATTACAGTGCCCCTGAGATCCTTTCTTCAACTCGCTTTCTTGTGAGCTGGCCGCGACACCGCAGGATTGCTTCAGGCCCTAGTGTGGTTCCGGCCTGGAACGCTGAGCTTTGGTTAATTCCTCTTCCTGGTGGGAAATGAGAGTTAAATTTGCCCGTCCAGACACCTCCAGCTAGTCTCTCATTGGTTCTCCCTATTCCTGTTCATTTTCCGCAGAAATTGCAAACTGGGCCAAACAGGAGGTTAAAGGCACTGACTCTCCAAGTGGGGAGAGTGTTAGTAAAGCGTCTGGAATGTTGCACCCGAGTACCAGGGGACGAAAACTGAGACACATTTGAACACGTTTCCCGATCACACGGTGGATCATACTCTGGGTTCCACATGCATGTTTTAGCTGAAGGAAGAATCCCTTAAACCTGGAGAGTTGAGACCCATGGAATGGGTACCATGCAATATGAATTCAAAGCGTCTGCATTTGCTCACCGAACCTCACCAATCCTATCACTGCTGCGTTTATGCCGCTGTACACATGCTTGATTCTCTTTCGGAGACATATAAATCCATAGGTTTTAAGATTCTTACTAGTCAGGTATATTCTTAGGCGTTTAATATGGGGTGTTGAGTCCACTTCGTTGAGTAAGCAGTAGCTCTTGTCTATTACATATTTGGCTTATGGAAAGGTATCTGTGCTAATTTCAATCTCTGGTTTTATGCAGCACCCCAACTCACCTTTCCCCTTAAGCAAGCATAAGTTGGTTTTCTACATTTGAGACCCTATTCTGTTTTGTAATTCAGTTCCTGTGTAGCGAAGTTTACATTCCGTGTATTAGTGATATCTTATGATGTTTCTTTTTCTGTGTGAATTATTTCACTTAGAATCATCGTACCTGAATCCACTCATTATCCTGCTATGGACCTGATGACATAGATATCATTGCTGAGTGATATTGCATTGTACGTTAGTACCACAACTTCTTTATCCATTTTTCGCTTTCTTTGATATTGAACTTGTACCGTGAACAAGGTTCTTGTAAACAGAGCCGTCCCAAACTTTGGGGTGGCTGTGTCTTTTTGATTTTAATTTCCCTAAGCTATAGGACCATAAGTGGAAGAGCCCTAGGTTCTGTTGCTTTGTTTTTTAGATGTTTCAGGAAACACCATACACTTCTCCAGAGTGGCTGTTGGCAATTTACATCCCGCCCATCAGCATAAGAAGGCTCCCCTTTCTCCATGGCCTGTCCTGCCTTTCTGGATTTTACACTTTTTTCAGATGGCCCTTTTGACCGGGGGGCAGTGAGACTTCATTGTAGTGCAGATTTCCTTTGCAAGCTTGCTTGGTTGGCCAAAAAGGGCGTATGCGTTTTTTCCTGAATATATTCAGGAAAAAACGCATACGCCCTTTTTGGCCAAGTGCATCATTGTGGACGTTCTGTCTCTTTTCCTATGCTTTACATGCAATTCCAGTCTACCTCCTGAAATCGGTTTCCTGCAATTCTGCCCCGCTTTCAAGTCCTCTTGGCAGCCTTACTTCAATATATTTTTGGACGATAGCTGTCATTTATAACTCTGCAGGTTTGTGAATTACAGTGCCCCTGAGCTCCTTTCTTCAACTCGCTTTCTTGTGAGCTGGCCGCAACAGCGCATGATTGCTTCAGGCCCTAGTGTGGTTCCGGCACGGCTCGCTGAGCCTTTGGTTAATTCCTCTTCCTGGTGGGAAATGAGTGTTAAATTTGCCCGTCCAGACACCTCCAGCTAGTCTCTCATTAGTTCTCCCTATTCCTGTTCATTTTCCGCAGAAATTGCAAACTGGGCCAAACAGGAGGTTAAAGGCACTGACTCTCCAAGTGGGGAGAGTGTTAGGAAAGCATCTGGAATGTTGCACCCGAGTACCAGGGGACGAAAACTGAGACACATTTGAACACGTTTCCCGATCACACGGTGGATCATACTCTGGGGTCCACATGCATGTTTTAGCTGAAGGAAGAATCCCTTAAACCTGGAGAGTTGAGAACCATGCAATGGGTACCATGCAATATGACTTCAAAGGGTCTGCATTTGCTCAACGAACCTCACCAATCCTATCACTGCTCCGTTTATGCCGCTGTCCACACGCATGATTCTCTTTCGGAGACATATAAATCCATAGGTTTTAAGATTCTTACTAGTCAGGTATATTCTTAGACGTTTAATATGGGGTGTTGAGTCCACTTCGTTGAGCAAGCAGTAGCTCTTGTCTATTACATATTTGGCTTATGGAAAGGTATCTGTGCTAATTTCAATCTCTGGTTTTATGCAGCACCCCAACTCACCTTTCCCCTTAAGCAAGCATAAGTTGGTTTTCTACATTTGAAACCCTATTCTGTTTTGTAATTCAGTTCCTGTGTAGCCAAGTTTACATTCCGTGTATTAGTGATATCTTATGATGTTTCTTTTTCTGTGTGACTTATTTCACTTAGAATCATCGTACCTGAATCCACTCATTATGCTGCTACTGGCCTGATGACATAGATTTCATTGCTGAGTGATATTGCATTGTTCGTAAGTACCACAAATTCTTTATCCATTTTTCGCTTTCTGCGATATTGAACTTGTACCGTAAATGAGGTTCTTGTAAACAGAGCCGTCCCAAACTTTGGGGTGGCTGTGTCTTTTTGATTTTAATTTCCCTAATCTATAGGACCATAAGTGGAAGTGCCCTAGGCTCTGTTGCTTTGTTTTTTAGATGTTTCAGGAAACAGCATACACTTCTCCAGAGTGGCTGTTGGCAATTTACATCCCGCCCATCAGCCTAACTAGGCTCCCACTTCTCCATGGCCTGTCCTGCCTTTCTGGATTTTACACTTTTTTCAGATGGCCCTTTTGACCGGGTGGCAGTGAGACTTCATTGTAGTGCAGATTTCCTTTGCAAGCTTGCTTGGTTGACCAAAAAGGGCGTATGCGTTTTTTCCTGAATATATTCAGGAAAAAACGCATACGCCCTTTTTGGCCAAGTGCATCACTGTGGACGTTCTGCCTCTTTTCCTATGCTTTACATGCAATTCCAGTCTACCTCCTGAAATCGGTTTCCTGCAATTCTGCCCGCTTTCAAGTCTTCTTGGCAGCCTTACTTCAATATATTTTTGGATGATAGCTGTCATTTATAACTCTGCAGGTTTGTCAATTACAGTGCCGCTGAGCTCCTTTCTTCAACTCGCTTTCTTGTGAGCTGGCCGCAACACTGCAGGATTGCTTCAGGCCCTAGTGTGGTTTCGGCATGGCTCGCTGAGCCTTTGGTTAATTCCTCTTCCTGGTGGGAAATGAGAGTTAAATTTGCCCGTCCAGACACCTCCAGCTAGTCTCTCATTGGTTCTCCCTATTCCTGTTCATTTTCCGCAGAAATTGCAAACTGGGCCAAACAGGAGGTTAAAGGCACTGACTCTCCAACTGGGGAGAGTGTTAGTAAAGCGTCTGGAATGTTGCACCCGAGTACCAGGGGACGAAAACTGAGACACATTTGAACACGTTTCCCGATCACACGGTGGATCATACTCTGGGTTCCACATGCATGTTTTAGCTGAAGGAAGAATCCCTTAAACCTGGAGAGTTGAGACCCATGGAATGGGTACCATGCAATATGACTTCAAAGGGTCTGCATTTGCTCACCGAACCTCACCAATCCTATCACTGCTGCGATTAGGCCGCTGTACACACGCTTGATTCTCTTTCGGAGACATATAAATCCATAGGTTTTAAGATTCTTACTAGTCAGGTATATTCTTAGGCGTTTAATATGGGGTGTTGAGTCCACTTCGTTGAGCAAGCAGTAGCTCTTGTCTATTACATATTTGGCTTATGGAACGGTATCTGTGCTAATTTCAGTCTCTGGTTTTATGCAGCACCCCAACTCACCTTTACCCTTAAGCAAGCATAAGTTGTGTTTCTACATTTGAGACCCTATTCTGTTTTGTAATTCAGTTCCTGTGTAGCCAAGTTTACATTCCGTGTATTAGTGATATCTTATGATGTTTCTTTTCTTGTGTGACTTATTTCACTTAGAATCATCGTACCTGAATCAACTCATTATGCTGCTACTGGACTGATGACATAGATTTCATTGCTGAGTGATATTGCATTGTACGTATGTACCACAACTTCTTTATCCATTTCTCGCTTTCTGCGATATTGAACTTGTACCGTAAACGAGGTTCTTGTAAACAGAGCCGTCCCAAACTTTGGGGTGGCTGTGTCTTTTTGATTTTAATTTCCCTAATCTATAGGACCATAAGTGGAAGTGCACTAGGCTCTGTTGCTTTGTTTTTTAGACGTTTCAGGAAACACCATACACTTTTTCAGAGTGGCTGTTGGCAATTTACATCCCGCCAATCAGCATAAGAAGGCTCCCAGTTCTCCATGGCCTGTCCTGCCTTTCTGGATTTTACACTTTTTTCAGATGGCCCTTTTGACCGTGGGGCATTGAGACTTCATTTTAGTGCAGATTTCTTTGCAAGCTTGCTTGGTTGGCCAAAAAGGGCGTATGCGTTTTTTCCTGATTATATTCAGGAAAAAACGCATACGCCCTTTTTGGCCAAGTGCATCATTGTGGACGTTCTGCCTCTTTTCCTATGCTTTACATGCAATTCCAGTCTACCTCCTGAAATCGGTTTCCTGCAATTCTGCCCCGCTTTCAAGTCCTCTTGGCAGCCTTACTTCAATATATTTTTGGACGAGAGCTGTCATTTTAACTCTGCAGGTTTGTGAATTATACTGCAACTGAGCTCCTTTCTTCAACTCGCTTTCTTGTGAGCTGGCCGCAATACCGCAGGATTGCTTCAGGCCCTAGTGTGGTTTCGGCATGGCTCGCTGAGCCTTTGGTTAATTCCTCTTCCTGGTGGGAAATGAGAGTTAAATTTGCCCGTCCAGACACCTCCAGCTAGTCTCTCATTGGTTCTCCCTATTCCTGTTCATTTTCCGCAGAAATTGCAAACTGGGCCAAACAGGAGGTTAAAGGCACTGACTCTCCAAGTGGGGAGAGTGTTAGTAAAGCGTCTGGAATGTTGCACCCGAGTACCAGGGGACGAAAACTGAGACACATTTGAACACGTTTCCCGATCACACGGTGGATCATACTCTGGGTTCCACATGCATGTTTTAGCTGAAGGAAGAATCCCTTAAACCTGGAGAGTTGAGAACCATGCAATGGGTACCATGCAATATGACTTCAAAGGGTCTGCATTTGCTCACCGAACCTCACCAATCCTATCACTGCTGCGATTAGGCCGCTGTACACACGCTTGATTCTCTTTCGGAGACATATAAATCCATAGGTTTTAAGATTCTTACTAGTCAGGTATATTCTTAGGCGTTTAATATGGGGTGTTGAGTCCACTTCGTTGAGCAAGCAGTAGCTCTTGTCTATTACATATTTGGCTTATGGAAAGTTATCTGTGCTAATTTCAATCTCTGGTTTTATGCAGCACCCCAACTCACCTTTCCCCTTAAGCAAGCATAGGTTGGTTTTCTACATTTGAGACCCTATTCTGTTTTGTAATTCAGTTCCTGTGTAGCCAAGTTTACATTCCTTGTATTAGTGATATCTTATGATGTTTCTTTTTCTGTGTGACTCATTTCACTTAGAATCATCGTAGCTAAATCCACTCATTATGCTGCTACTGGCCTGATGACATAGATTTTATTGCTGAGTGATATTGCATTGTACGTAAGTACCACAACTTCTTTATCCATTTTTCGCTTTCTGCGATATTGAACTTGTACCGTAAACGAGGTTCTTGTAAACAGAGCCGTCCCAAACTTTGGGGTGGCTGTGTCTTTTCGATTTTAATTTCCCTAATCTATAGGACCATAAGTGGAAGTGCCCTAGGCTCTGTTGCTTTGTTTTTTAGATGTTTCAGGAAACAGCATACACTGTTCCAGAGTGGCTGTTGGCAATTTACATCCCGCCAATCAGCCTAACTAGGCTCCCAGTTCTCCATGGCCTGTCCTGCCTTTCTGGATTTTACACTTTTTTCAGATGGCCCTTTTGACCGGGGGGCAGTGAGAGTTCATTGTAGTGCAGATTTCTTTGCAAGCTTGCTTGGTTGGCCAAAAAGGGCGTATGCGTTTTTTCCTGAATATATTCAGGAAAAAACGCATACGCCCTTTTTGGCCAAGTGCATCATTGTGGACGTTCTGCCTCTTTTCCTATGCTTTACATGCAATTCCAGTCTACCTCCTGAAATCGGTTTCCTGCAATTCTGCCCCGCTTTCAAGTCCTCTTGGCAGCCTTACTTCAATATGTTTTTGGATGATAGCTGTCATTTATAACTCTGCAGGTTTCTGAATTACACTGCCCGTGAGCTCCTTTCTTCAATTCGCTTTCTTGTGAGCTGGCCGCAACAGCGCAGGATTGCTTCAGGCCCTAGTGTGGTTCCGGCATGGCACGCTGAGCCTTTGGTTAATTCCTCTTCCTGGTGGGAAATGAGAGTTAAGTTTGCCCGTCCAGACACCTCCAGTTAGTCTCCCATTGGTTCTCCCTATTCCTGTTCATTTTCCGCAGAATTTGGAAACTGGGCCAAACAGGAGGTTAAAGGCACTGACTCTCCAAGTGGGGAGAGTGTTAGTAAAGCGTCTGAAATGTTTCACCCGAGTACCAGGGGACGAAAACTGAGACACATTTGAACACGTTTCCCAATCACACGGTGGATCATACTCTGGGTTCCACATGCATGTTTTAACTGAAGGAAGAATCCCTTAAACCTGGAGAGTTGAGACCCATGGAATGGGTACCATGCAATATGACTTCAAAGGGTCTGCATTTGCTCACCAAACCTCACCAATCCTATCACTGCTGCGTTTATGCCGCTGTACACACGCTTGATTCTCTTTCGGAGACATATAAATCCATAGGTTTTAAGATTCTTACTTGTCAGGTATATTCTTAGGCGTTTAATATGGGGTGTTGAGTCCACTTCGTTGAGCAAGCAGTAGCTCTTGTCTATTACATATTTGGCTTATGGAAAGTTATCTGTGCTAATTTCAATCTCTGGTTTTATGCAGCACCCCAACTCACCTTTCCCCTTAAGCAAGCATAAGTTGGTTTTCTGCATTTGAGACCCTATTCTGTTTTGTAATTCAGTTCCTGTGTAGCCAAGTTTACATTCCGTGTATTAGTGATACCTTATGATGTTTCTTTTTCTCTGTGACTTATTTCACTTAGAATCATCGTACCTGAATCCACTCAATATGCTGCTACTGGCCTGATGACATAGATTTCATTGCTGAGTGATATTGCATTGTACGTAAGTACCACAACTTCTTTATCCATTTTTCGCTTTCTGTGATATTAAACTTGTACCGTAAACGAGGTTCTTGTAAACAGAGCCATCCCAAACTTTGGGGTGGCTGTGTCTTTTTGATTTTAATTTCCCTAAGCTATAGGACCATAAGTGGAAGTGCCCTAGGCTCTGTTGCTTTGTTTTTTAGATGTTTCAGGAAACACCATACACTTCTCCAGAGTGGCTGTTGGCAATTTACATCCCGCCCATCAGCATAAGAAGGCTCCCAGTTCTCCATGGCCTGTCCTGCCTTTCTGGATTTTACAGTTTTTTCAGGTGGCCCTATTGACCGAGGGGGCAGTGAGACTTCATTGTAGTGCAGATTTTCTTTGCAAGCTTGCTTGGTTGGCCAAAAAGTGCGTATGCGTTTTTTCCTGAATATATTCAGGAAAAAACGCATACGCCCTTTTTGGCCAAGTGCATCATTGTGGACGTTCTGCCTATTTCCTATGCTTTACATGCAATTCCAGTCTACCTCCTGAAATCGGTTTCCTGCAATTCTGCCCCGCTTTCAAGTCCTCTTGGCAGCCTTACTTCAATATATTTTTGGACGATAGCTGTCATTTATAACTCTGCAGGTTTGTGAATTACAGGTCCCCTGAGCTCCTTTCTTCAACTCGCTTTCTTGTGAGCTGGCCGCAACAGCGCAGGATTGCTTCAGGCCCTAGTGTGGTTTCGGCATGGCACGCTGAGCCTTTGGTTAATTCCTCTTCCTGGTGGGAAATGAGAGTTAAATTTGCCCGTCCAGACACCTCCAGCTAGTCTCTCATTGGTTCTAACTATTCCTGTTCACTTTCCACAGAAATTGCAAACTGGGCCAAACAGGAGGTTAAAGGCACTGACTCTCCAAGTGGGGAGAGTGTTAGTAAAGCGTCTGGAATGTTGCCCCTGAGTACCAAGGGACGAAAACTGAGACACATTTGAACACGTTTCCCGATCACACGGTGGATCATACTCTGGGTTCCACATGCATGTTTTAACTGAAGGAAGAATCCCTTAAACCTGGAGAATTGAGACCCAAGGAATGGGTACCATGCAATATGACTTCAAAGGGTCTGCATTTGCTCACCGAACCTCACCAATCCTATCACTGCTGCGTTTATGCCGCTGTACACACGCTTGATTCTCTTTCGGAGACATATAAATCCATAGGTTTTAAGATACTTACTAGTCAGGTATATTCTTAGGCGTTTAATATGGGGTGTTGAGTCCACTTCGTTGAGCAAGGAGTAGCTCTTGTCTATTATATATTTGGCTTATGGAACGGTATCTGTGCTAATTTCAGTCTCTGGTTTTATGCAGCACCCCAACTCACCTTTCCCGTTAAGCAAGCATAAGTTGGTTTTCTACATTTGAGACCCTATTCTGTTTTGTAATTCAGTTCCTGTGTAGCCAAGTTTACATTCCGTGTATTAGTGATATCTTATGATGTTTCTTTTTCTGTGTGACTTATTTCACTTAGAATCATCGTACCTGAATCCACTCATTATGCTGCTACTGGACTGATGACATAGATTTCATTGCTGAGTGATATTGCATTGTACGTAAGAACCACAACTTCTTTATCCACTTTTCGCTTTCTGCGATATTGAACTTGTACCATAAACGAGGTTCTTGTAAACAGAGCCGTCCCAAACTTTGGGGTGCATGTGTCTTTTTGATTTTAATTTCCCTAATCTATAGGACCATAAGTGGAAGTGCCCTAGGCTCTGTTGCTTTGTTTTTTAGATGTTTCAGGAAACACCATACACTTCTCCAGAGTGGCTTTTGGCAATTTACATCCCGCCCATGAGCATAAGAAGGCTCCCAGTTCTCCATGGCCTGTCCTGCCTTTCTGGATTTTACACTTTTTTCAGATGGCCCTTTTGACCGGGGGGCAGTGAGACTTCGTTGTAGTGCAGATTTCCTTTGCAAGCTTGCTTCGTTGGCCAAAAAGGGCGTATGCGTTTTTTCCTGAATATATTCAGGAAAAAACGCATACGCCCTTTTTGGCCAAGTGCATCATTGTGGACGTTCTGCCTCTTTTCCTATGCTTTACATGCAATTCCAGTCTACCTCCTGAAATCGGTTTCCTGCAATTCTGCCCCGCTTTCAAGTCCTCTTGGCAGCCTTACTTCAATATATTTTTGGACGAGAGCTGTCATTTTGACTCTGCAGGTTTGTGAATTATAGTGCTCCTGAGCTCCTTTCTTCAACTCGCTTTCTTGTGAGCTGGCCGCAATACCGCAGGATTGCTTCAGGCCCTAGTGTGGTTTCGGCATGGCTCGCTGAGCCTTTGGTTAATTCCTCTTCCTGGTGGGAAATGAGAGTTAAATTTGCCCGTCCAGACACCTCCAGCTAGTCTCTCATTTGTTCTCCCTATCCTGTTCATTTTCCCCAGAAATTGCAAACTGGGCCAAACAGGAGGTTAAAGGCACTGACTCTCCAAGTGGGGAGAGTGTTAGGAAAGCGTCTGGAATCTTGCACCCGAGTACCAGGGGACGAAAACTGAGACACATTTGAACACGTTTCCCGATCACACGGTGGATCATACTCTGGGTTCCACATGCATGTTTTAGCTGAAGGAAGAATCCCTTAAACCTGGAGAGTTGAGACCCATGGAATGGGTACCATGCAATATGACTTCAAAGGGTCTGCATTTGCTCACCGAACCTCACCAGTCCTATCACTGCTGCGATTAAACCGCTGTACACACGCTTGATTCTCTTTCGGAGACATATAAATCCATAGGTTTTAAGATTCTTACTAGTCAGGTATATTCTTAGGCGTTTAATATGGGGTGTTGAGTCCACTTCGTTGAGCAAGCAGTAGCTCTTGTCTATTAAATATTTGGCTTATGGAAAGGTATCTGTGCTAATTTCAATCTCTGGTTTTTTGCAGCACCCCAACTCACCTTTCCCCTTAAGCAAGCATAAGTTGGTTTTCTGCATTTGAGACCCTATTCTGTTTTGTAATTCAGTTCCTGTGTAGCCCAGTTTACATTCCGTGTATTAGTGATATCTTATGATGTTTCTTTTTCTGTGTGACTTATTTCACTTAGAATCATCGTACCTGAATCCACTCATTATGCTGCTACTGGCCTGATGACATAGATTTCATTGCTGAGTGATATAGCATTGTACGTATGTACCACAACTTCTTTATTCATTTCTCGCTTTCTGCAATATTGAACTTGTACCGTAAACGAGTTTCTTGTAAACAGAGCCGTCCCAAACTTTGGGGTGGCTGTGTCTTTTTGATTTTAATTTCCCTAATCTATAGGACCATAAGTGGAAGTGCGTTAGGCTCTGTTGCTTTGTTTTTTAGATGTTTCAGGAAACACCATACACTTCTCCAGAGTGGCTTTTGGCAATTTACATCCCGCCCATTAGCATAAGAAGGCTCCAGGTTCTCCATGGCCTGTCCTGCCTTTCTGGATTTCACACTTTTTTCAGATGGCCCTTTTGACCGGGGGGCAGTGAGACTTCATTGTAGTGCAGATTTCCTTTGCAAGCTTGCTTGGTTGGCCAAAAAGGGTGTATGCGTTTTTTCCTGAATATATTCAGGAAAAAACGCATACGCCCTTTTTGGCCAAGTGCATCATTGTGGACGTTCTGCCTCTTTTCCTATGCTTTACATGCAATTCCAGTCTACCTCCTGAAATCGGTTTCCTGCAATTCTGCCCCAATTTCAAGTCCTCTTGACAGCATTACTTCAATATATTTTTGGACGATAGCTGTCATTTATAACTCTGCAGGTTTGTGAATTACAGTGCCCCTGAGCTCCTTTCTTCAACTCGCTTTCTTGTGAGCTGCCCGCAACACCGCAGGATTGCTTCAGGCCCTAATGTGGTTCTGGCATGGCACTCCGAGCCTTTGGTTAATTCCTCTTCCTGGTGGGAAATGAGAGTTAAATTTGCCCGTCCAGACACCTCCAGCTAGTCTCTCATTGGTTCTCCCTATTTCTGTTCATTTTCCGCAGAAATTGCAAACTGGGCCAAACAGGAGGTTAAAGGCACTGACTCTCCAAGTGGGGAGAGTGTTAGTAAAGCGTCTGGAATGTTGCACCCGAGTACCAGGGGACGAAAACTGAGACACATTTGAACACATTTCCCGATCACACGGTGGATCATACTCTGGGTTCCATATGCATGTTTTAGCTGAAGGAAGAATTCCTTAAACCTGGAGCGTTGAAACCCATGGAATGGGTACCATGCAATATGACTTCAAAGGGTCTGCATTTGCTCACCGATCCTCACAAATCCTATCACTGCTGCGTTTATGCCACTGTACACACGCTTGATTCTCTTTCGGAGACATATAAATCCATAGGTTTTAAGATTCTTACTAGTCAGGTATATTCTTAGGCGTTTAATATGGGGTGTTGAGTCCACTTCGTTGAGCAAGCAGTAGCTCTTGTCTATTACATATTTGGCTTTTGGAATGGTATCTGTGCTAATTTCAATCTCTGGTTTTATGCAGCAACCGAACTCACGATTCCTCTTAAGCAAGCATAAGTTGGTTTTCTACATTTGAGACCCTATTCTGTTTTGTAATTCAGTTTCTGTATAGCCAAGTTTACATTCCGTGTATTAATGATATCTTATGATGTTTCTTTTTCTGTGTGACTTATTTCACTTAGAATCATCGTGCCTCAATCCACTCATTATGCTGTTACTGGCCTGATGACATAGATTTCATTGCTGAGTGATATTGCATTGTACGTAAGTACCACTACTTCTTTATCCATTTTTTGCTTTCTGCGATATTGAACTTGTACCGTAAACGAGGTTCTTGTAAACAGAGCCCTCCCAAACTTTGGGGTTGCTGTGTCTTTTTCATTTTAATTTCCCTAAGCTATAGGACCATAAGTGGAAGTGCCCTAGGCTCTGTTGCTTTGTTTTTTAGATGTTTCAGGAAACACCATACACTTCTCCAGAGTGGCTGTTGGCAATTTACATCCCGCCCATCAGCATAACAAGGCTCCCAGTTCTCCATGGCCTGTTCTGCCTTTCTGGATTTTACACTTTTTTCAGATGGCGCTTTTGACCAGGGGGCAGTGAGACTTCATTGTAGTGCAGATTTCTTTGCAAGGTTGCTTGGTTGGCCAAAAAGGGCGTATGCATTTTTTCCTGAATATATTCAGGGAAAAACACATACGCCCTTTTTGGCCAAGTGCATCATTGTGGACGTTCTGCCTCTTTTCCTATGCTTTACATGCAATTCCAGTCTACCTCCTGAAATCGGTTTCCTGCAATTCTGCCCCACTTTCAAGTCCTCTTGGCAGCATTACTTCAATATATTTTTGGACGATAGCTGTCATTTATAACTCTGCAGGTTTGTGAATTACAGGGCCCCTGAGCTCCTTTCTTCAACTCGCTTTCTTGTGAGCTGCCCGCAACACCGCAGGATTGCTTCAGGCCCTAATGTGGTTCCGGCATGGCACCCTGAGCCTTTGGTTAATTCCTCTTCCTGGTGGGAAGTGAGAGTTAAATTTGCCCGTCCAGACACCTCCAGCTAATCTCTCATTGGTTATCCCTATTCCTGTTCATTTTCCGCAGAAATTGCAAACTGGGCCAAACAGGAGGTTAAAGGCACTGACTCTCCAAGTGGGGAGAGTGTTAGTAAAGCGTCTGGAATGTTACACCCGAGTACCAGGGGACGAAAACTGAGACACATTTGAACACGTTTCCCGATCACACGGTGGATCATACTCTGGATTCCACATGCATGTTTTAGCTGAAGGAAGAGTCCCTTAAACATTGAGAGTTGAGAACCATGGAATGGGTACCATGCAGTATGAATTCAAAGGGTCTGCATTTGCTCACCGAACCTCACCAATCCTATCACTGCTGCT
The DNA here is from genome assembly GCF_964374135.1 of Grampus griseus. Taxonomy (NCBI): domain Eukaryota; kingdom Metazoa; phylum Chordata; class Mammalia; order Artiodactyla; family Delphinidae; genus Grampus; species Grampus griseus. The sequence continues at coordinate 87,329 of NW_028133388.1, forward strand.
TTTATGTCGCTGTACACATCCTGGATTCTCTTTTGGAGACATATAAATCCATAGGTTTTAAGATTCTTACTACTCAGGTATATTCTTAGGCGTTTAATATGTGGTGTTGAGTCCACTTCGTTGAGCAAGCAGTAGCTCTTGTCTATTACATATTTGGCTTATGGAAAGGTATCTGTGCTAATTTCAATCTCTGGTTTTATGCAGCACACCAACTCACCTTTCCCCTTAAGCAAGCATAAGTTGGTATTCTACATATGAGACCATGTTCTGTTTTGTATTTCAGTTCCTGCGTAGCCGAGTTTACATTCCGTGTATTAGTGATATCGTATGATGTTTCTTTTTCTGTGTGACTTATTTCACTTAGAATCATCGTACCTGAATCCACTCATTATGCTGCTACGGGCCTGATGACATAGATTTCATTGCTGAGTGATATTGCATTGTACGGAATTACCACAACTTTTTTATCCATTTTTCTCTTTCTGTGATATTGAACTTGTACCATAAACGAGGTTCTTGTAAACAGAGTTGTCCCAAACATTGGGGTGGCTGAGTCTTTTTGATTTTAATTTCCCTAAGCTATAGGACCATAAGTGGAAGTGCCCTAGGCTCTGTTGCTTTGTTTTTTAGATGTTTCAGGAAACACCATACACTTCTCCAGAGTGTCTGTTGGCTATTTACATACCCCAATCAGCATAACAAGGCTCCCAGGTCTCCATGGCCTGTCCTGCCTTTCTGGATTTTACACTTTTTTCAGATCGCCCTTTTGACCGTGGAGCAGTGAGACTTCAGTGTAGTGCAGATTTCCTTTGCAAGCTTGCTTGGTTAGCCAAATAGGGCGTGTCCTTTTTTTCCTGAATATATTCAGGAAAAAACGTATACACCCTTTTTGGCCAAGTGCATCATTGTGGACGTTCTGCCTCTTTTCCTATGCTTTGCATGCAATTCCAGTCTACCTCCTGAAATCCGTTTCCTGCAATTCTGCCCCGCTTTCAAGTCCTCTTGGCAGCCTTACTTCAATATATTTTTGGACAATAGCTGTCATTTATAACTCTGCATGTTTGTGAATTATAGTGCCCTTGAGCTCCTTTCCTCACCTCGCTTTCTTGTGAGGTGGCCGCAACACCGCAGGATTGCTTCAGGCCCTAGTGTGGTTCCGGAATGGCATGCTGAGCCTTTGGTTATTTCCACTTCCTGCTGGGAAATGAGAGTTAATTTCCCCGTCCAGACACCTCCAGCTACTCTCTCATTGGTTCTCCCTATTCCTGTTCCTTTTCCGCAGATACTGCAAATTGGGCCAAACAGGAGGTTAAAGGCACTGACTCTCCAAGTGGGGAGAGTGTTAGTAAAGCGTCTGGAATGTTGCACCCGAGTACCAGGGGACGAAAACTGAGACACATTTGAACACGTTTCCCTATCACACGTTGGATCATACTCTGGGTTCCACATGCATGTTTTAGCTGAAGGAAGAATCCCTTAAACCTGGAGAGTTGAAACCCATGGAATGGGTACCATGCAATATGAATTCAAAGGGTCTGCATTTGCTCACCGAACCTCACCAATCATATCACTGCTGCGTTAATGCCGCTGTACACACGCTTGATTCTCTTTCGGAGACATATAAATCCATCGGTTTTAAGATTCTTACTAGTCAGGTATATTCTTAGGCGTTTAATATGGGGTGTTGTGTCCACTTCGTTGAGCAAGCAGTAGCTCTTGTCTATTAAATATTTGGCTTATGGAAAAGTATCTGTGCTATTTTCAATCTCTGGTTTTTTGCAGCACCCCAACTCACCTTTCCCCTTACGCAAGCATAAGTTGGTTTTCTACATTTGAGACCCTATTCTGTTTTGTAATTCCGTTCCTGTGTAGCCAAGTTTACATTCCGTGTATTAGTGATATCTTATGATGTTTCTTTTCCTGTGTGACTTATTTCACTTAGAATCATCGTACCTGAATCCACTCATTATGCTGCTACTGGCCTGATGACATAGATTTCATTGCTGAGTGATATTGCATTGTACGTAAGTACCACAACTTCTTTATCCATTTCTCGCTTTCTGCGATATTGAACTTGTACCGTAAACGAGGTTCTTGTAAACAGAGCCGTCCCAAACTTTGGGGTGGCTGTGTCTTTTTGATTTTAATTTCCCTAAGCTATAGGACCATAAGTGGAAGTGCCCTAGGCTCTGTTGCTTTGTTTTTTAGATGTTTCAGGAAACACCATACACTTCTACAGAGTGGCTGTTGGCAATTTACATCGCACCCATCAGCATAACAAGGCTCCCAGTTCTCATTGGCCTGTCCTGCCTCTCTGGATTATACACTTTTTTCAGATGGCCCTTTTGACCGGGGGGCAGTGAGACATCATTGTAGTGCAGATTTCCTTTGTAAGCTTGCTTGGTTGGCCAAAAAGGGCGTATGCGTTTTTTCCTGAATATATTCAGGAAAAAACCCATACGTCCTTTTTGGCCAAGTGCATCATTGTGGACGTTCTGCCTCTTTTCCTATGCTTTACATGCAATTCCAGTCTACCTCCTGAAATCGGTTTCCTGCAATTCTGCCCCGCTTTCAAGTCCTCTTGGCAGCCTTACTTCAATATATTTTTGGACAATAGCTGTCATTTATAACTCTGCAGGTTTGTGAATTACAGTGCCCCTGAGCTCCTTTCTTCAACTCACTTTCTTGTGAGCTGGACGCAACACCTCAAGATTGCTTCAGGCCCTAGTGTGGTTCCGGCATGGCACGCTGAGCCTTTGGTTAATTCCTCTTCCTGGTGGGAAATGAGAGTTAAATTTGCCCGTCCAGACACCTCCAGCTAGTCTCTCATTGGTTCTCCCTATTCCTGTTCATTTTCCGCAGAAATTGCAAACTGGGCCAAACAGGATGTTAAAGGCACTGACTCTCCAAGTGGGGAGAGTGTTAGTAAAGCGTCTGGAATGTTGCACCCGAGTACCAGGGGACGAAAACTGAGACACATTTGAACACGTTTCCCGATCACACGGTGGATCATACTCTGGGTTCCACATGCATGTTTTAGCTGAAGGAAGAATCCCTTAAACCTGGAGAGTTGAGAACCATGGAATGGGTACCATGCAATATGACTTCAAAGGGTCTGCATTTGCTCACCGAACCTCACCAATCCTATCACTGCTGCTTTTATGTCACTGTACACACGCTGGATTCTCTTTTGGAGACATATAAATCCATAGGTTTTAAGATTCTTAATAGTCAGGTATATTCTTAGGCGTTTAATATGGGGTGTTGAGTCCACTTCGTTGAGCAAGCAGTAGCCCTTGTCTATTACATATTTGGCTTATGGAACGGTATCTGTGCTAATTTCAATCTCTGGTTTCATGCAGCACCCCAACTCACCTTTCCCCTTAAGCAAGCATAAGTTGGTTTTCTACATTTGAGACCCTATTCTGTTTTGTAATTGAGTTCCTGTGTAGCCAAGTTTACATTCCGTGTATTAGTGATACCTTAAGATGTTTCTTTTTCTGTGTGACTTATTTCACGTAGACTCATCGTACCTGAATCCACTCATTATGCTGCTACTGGCCTGATGACATAGATTTCATTGATGAGTGATATTGCATTGTACGTAAGTACCACAACTTCTTTATCCATTTTTCGCTTTCTGCGATATTGAACTTGTACCGTAAATGAGGTTCTTGTTAACAGAGCCGTCCCAAACATTGGGGTGGCTGTGTCTTTTTGATTTTAATTTCCGTAAGCTATAGGACCATAAGTGGAAGTTCCCTAGGCTCTGTTGCTCTGTTTTTTAGATGTTTCAGGAAACACCATACACTTCTCCAGAGTGGCTGTTTGCAATTTACATCCCGCCCATCAGCATAAGAATGCTCCCAGTTCTCCATGGCCTGTCTTGCCTTTCTGGATTTTACACATTTTTCAGATGGCCCTTTTGACGGGGGGGGGCAGTGAGACTTCATTGTAGTGCAGATTTCCTTTGCAAGCTTGCCTGGTTGTCCAGAAAGGACGTATGCGTTTTTTCCTGAATATATTCAGGGAAAAACGCATACGCCCTTTTTGGCCAAGTGCATCATTGTGGACGTTCTGCCTCTTTTCCTATGTTTACATGCAATTCCATTCTACCTCCTGAAATCGGTTTCCTGCAATTCTGCCCCGCTTTCAAGTCCTCTTGGCAGCCTTACTCCAATATATTTTTGGACGATAGCTGTCATTTATAACTCTGCAGGTTTGTGAATTACAGGGCCCCTGAGCTCCTTTCTTCAACTCGCTTTCTTGTGAGCGGGCCGCAACACCGCAGGATTGCTACAGGCCCTAGTGTGGTTCCGGCATGGCACGCTGAGCCTTTGGTTAATTCCTCTTCCTGGTGGGAAATGAGAGTTAAATTTGCCCGTCCAGACACCTCCAGCTAGTCTCTCATTGGTTCTCCCTATTCCTGTTCATTTTCCACAGAAAATGCAAACTGGGCCAAACAGGAGGTTAAAGGCACTGAGTCTCCAAGTGGGGAGAGTGTTAGTAAAGCGTCTGGAATGTTGCACCCGAGTACCAGGGGAAGAAAACTGAGACACATTTGAACACGTTTCCCGATCACACGTTGGATCATACTCTGGGTTCCACATGCATGTTTTAGCTGAAGGAAGAATCCCTTAAACCTGGAGAGTTGAGACCCATGGAATGGGTACCATGCAATATGACTTCAAAGGGTCTGCATTTGCTCACCGATCCTCAACAATCCAATCACTGCTGCATTTATGCCGCTGTACACACTCTTGATTCTCTTTCGGAGACATATAAATCCATAGGTTTTAAGATTCTTACTAGTCAGGTATATTCTTAGGCGTTTAATATGGGGTGTTGAGTCCACTTCGTTGAGCAAGGAGTAGCTCTTGTCTATTACATATTTGGCTTATGGAATGGTATCTGTGCTTATTTCAATCTCTGGTTTTATGCAGCACCCCAACTCACCATTCCCCTTAAGCAAGCATAAGTTGGTTTTCTACATTTGAGAACCTGTTCTGTTTTGTAATTCAGTTCCTGTGTAGCAAAGTTTACATTCCGTGTATTAGTGATATCTTATGATGTTTCTTTTTCTGTGTGACTTATTTCACTTAGAATCATCGTACCTGAATCCACTCATTATGCTGCTACTGGCCTGATGACATAGATTTCATTGCTGAGTGATATTGCATTGTACGTGAGTACCACATCTTCTTTATCCATTTCTCGCTTTCTGCGATATTGAACTTGTACCGTAAATGAGGTTCTTGTAAACAGAGCCGTCCCAAACTTTGGGGTGGCTGTGTCTTTTTGATTTTAATTTCCCTAAGCTATAGGACCATAAGTGGAAGTGCCCTAGGCTCTATTGCTTTGTTTTTTAGACGTTTCAGGAAACACCATACACTTCTCCAGAGTGGTTGTTGGCAATTTACATCCCGCCCATCAGCATAACAAGGCTCCCAATTCTCCATGGCCTGTCCTGCCTTTCTGGATTTTACACTTTTTTCAGATGGCCCTTTTGACCGGGGAGCAGTGAGGCTTCATTGTAGTGCAGATTTCCTTTGCAAGCTTGCTTGGTTGCCCATAAAGTGCGTATGCGTTTTTTCCTGGATATATTCAGGAAAAAACGCATACTCCCTTTGGGGCTAACTGCATCATTGTCGAAATTCTGCCGCTTTTCATGTGCTTTAAAGACGAGTCCAATCTATCTCTTGAAATCTGTTTCTTGCAATTCTGTCTTGCATTCAGTTCCTCTTCTTTGCCTTACCTCAACATATTTTTGGACGTTAGTTTTCATTTATAACTCTGCAGGTTTGTTAATTGCAGTGACCCTGAGCTCCATTTTTTAAGTTGCTCTTTTGTGAGCTGGCCTCAAAGCCGCAGAATTGCTTCAGGCCCTATTTTGGCTCTGGCGAGGCGGGCTGAGCCTTTTTTTAATTCTTATTCTTAATGGGAAATTAGAGTGACATGTGCCCGTCCAAACCCTTACAACTATTCTCTCATTGGTTCCCCCTTTTCCCGTTCATCCTCCTCACAATTTGCAAAATGTGTGAAACAGAAGTTTAAATGTGCTGATTCTCTAAGTGGGGAGATTCTAAGTAACGTGGCTGGAATGATGAACAGGAGCACCAGGAGAGGATAAATGAGGTGCATTTTAGACACATCTCCCGAGAACACGGTGTACAGTCCTCTGGGTTTTCCATGCATGTTTTAGCTGTAGGAAGATTCCTTGAACGTGCAGATTTGGGACCCATTTAATGGGTACCAGGTAGTATTACTTTAAAGGGTGTGCATTTCCTCACCCAACCTCACATTTCTCTTAGCGCGAACAGTTTCCAGCCTTATGTCTCATCCTGCTGTGTGTCTAGATGTGTTCAATACATGTTGCATCACCGTCCCTGAGGAAAAGTTGTAAGAGGTTTTCTCTGTCTCTCTGTCGTTTATTTTTTTCAATTTATTACTATATTGGTTACAGCTGATTTTCAAAGCTCTGTTTCTTGCTGCTGTACATCCACTTGATTCACGTACAGAGAGACATCAATAAATTCTTTTTCAGATTCTTACCAGTCATAGATATTCTTTTCCGGTGACTTGAGTGTGCTGAGTGCAGTTCTTTTAGCTACCGTGTAGGCCTTGTTGATTATCAGTTTGGTATTTGGAATGGTATCTTTGCTAATTTCAACCTCCTGGATGATGCCTCACCCCTCCCCACCTTTCCCGTTTAGCAGCCTTACGCGTGTTTTCTACATATTTGACTATGTTTTTGTTTTGTAATTTATTTCATGTGTAGCCATTTTGGGTTCCAACTTTAAGTGATATCTTATGATATGTGTCTTTTTCTTTTTGAATTATGTCACTTAGAATGATCATACGTAACTCCTCCAGAGTTGTTACAACTGGCCATATTTCATTGATTTCCAGGCTGAGTAATAGTCCACTCTACATAAGTACCACATCTCTATCCATTTTTTCCCTCCAGAGATATTTAAGTTATATCCTAGTCGAGGATCTTTTAAACAGAGAGGCAGTAAACATTGGGGTGACTGTGTCCTCTCGATTTTTGTTTTTCCCAAGATATACGCCCATGAGTGCAAGTGCCCTATGCTCTGTAGCTCATTTTTTAGATGCTTTAGTAAACACAATACACTTCTCCAGAATGGCCGTTGGCAATATACATTTCCACTCTAAGCCTCACAGGGCTCCCTCTTCTCCTTGCCCTGTCCTGCATTTCTGGTGTTTACACTTTATGAGGATGGCTCTTCTGACTGATGCGAAGTGATATCTTTTGTAGTATTGATTTCCAGTGCCCACCTGTTTGGTTGGCTAAAAAAGTGTATGCCCTTTTCTTGAATATATACAGAAAAAAACGCATACAGCCTTTTTGGCCAACTGCAATGTTGGCAATGTTCAGCCCCTTTTCTTGTGCTTAATGGCGAGTCCTTTCTACCTCCTCAAATCCCTTTCCTGCCATTCTCCCTTGCTTACCAATCCTTTTCTCTGACTTTCCTCAAGACATTTTTCAGTGATAGATATTTTCAACTCTGCAGTTTCGTGAATTTTACTGCCCCTGAGTTCCATTGTTCAACTTGTGTTTATGGGAACTGGCCACAAAGCAGTGGGATTTCCTCAAGCCCTATACTGTTTCCATGGGCAACCCTAGCCTTTGGTCAATTCGTCTTCCTGATTGGAAATTAGAGTGACATGTGCCTGTCTGAACACCTAGGACTTGTCTCTCATTGTTCCTCATCCTTCCGCTTCATCCTCTGGACAAATTCCAAACTGTATGCAACAGGATGTTGACAGTGCTGACTCTCCAAGTGGGGAGACTGTTAGTAAAGACGCTGGAGGGGTGAACCCGAGCACCAGGAGATGAGGAGATGAGATGCCTTTTCCAAACTCTTCCCGATCAGACGGTATACCATCCTCTGGGTGTGACAGACATGTTTTAGCAGTAGAAAGAGTCCCATTCATGTAAGGAGAACACCAGGGCTTTTTCAAAATCAGTGTCTCCCCGAACCCCAAACTGGGGAATTTTTTAAGCTACGGCTACACATATGTTCATTAAGGGCCTTGGGAAGTAGGCAGAGTCCAAACTTTAGATGATTGAAGTCTTCAGGGTCAGAAGCACTCACCACCAGCTTCCCTTAGGTTACACTTTAACTGTCATTGATAGATGATGTCAATAAAAATATCTATTCTTTTTCCGATTATTTTCCCTTATAGGTTATTGCAAAATATTGAGTGTAGTTCCCTGTGCTATACAGTAGTTCCTTGTTGATGATCTATTTTATACATAGCAGTGTGTATGTGTTAATTCCAAACTGTTAATTTATCCCTCCTCCCACCTTTCCCCTTTGGTAATAATAAATTATAAGATTTTATACTTCTCAGAAATGGGGGAGCTGAAAGAGAGGTATCATTTTCAATGGAAAAGCATTTAAAACAAGATTGAAGCTTTAACCAAGATTATTAGATGAACATCCTTGGAAAGAAATCACTTCATTTCTCTAATATTGACCTGACAAATAAGACAACCCTTTTCACTGAACTTGCTTATAATAAAGTGATGGAAATATCAAATGGAAGTGTTAGAAACATCTTATTTTACCCGAGCCTTATAAACTGTTCTATGTTAACTAGAGTTTGGCTCACACATCTGTTCATTGAAGTTACAATAGTCTCAATTTCTGTTACTGATCCTCCAGAGTGGACCCCAACAAGTGTCCCCCTGCCCAGTGTCATTGGGGCCAACAGATCGAGACTGAGTTTGGTTCACAAGCAAAGGAAACTTTATATTTTGATCAGAGAATGGAGAGGTGAGAGCATGCTCTACCCCGTGGGCTGTGGACTGGGCTGCTGTGTAGAGATCCTGTCAGATTCAGTGGGAGGGAGGGGGCGGAGCTCTCGAGGGCCGGGTTGGCTGCAGCTCAGGCTCTATATCTCGGAGTCTGCACTGGGCCCCAGGAGCTGAGGTGTCGACCCAGCCATTCTGCACTAGGAAATCTGGTCTGAAGTGCCGGGTGTGGAACCTCTGCATGCGGGACCCTAGGAGCACGTGAAATTAGACAAAGCACAAAGGATAAAAAAGGTCAGACTTGACTTTATTGCCCAGATTCTATTTTTATCTCCCAGGGATTTTTCATGGGCTTTGCTGGGGACAAACCCCTCCTCTGCCTTTTGTCCCGTTCCTCATTCTTGGAGTGCTGAGGGTGCAGACCCTTCTTCTGTAACTGCTGAGTGCTGAGTTGGGAGCCCTCATACCAGGGGACGAGGGTCAGAACTTCTCCCCAGCAGCCTCCAGGTGACGTTGATTGGCCCCAGGACCCCTGCCTCCCTGCTCGTCCGCCTGAGCACCAGCATTGGAAGTGTTATAGATTCTAATGACCTTTAAGGGTCCAGGAAAGAGATGTGCAGAGACGCTGTGGGGGCCGATTTCACCCCGCCCCACATTTGTTCGGCCACCTTAGGCTGACCGTTTCTGCCAGCCTAGATGCTCTGACCAGTAGTCTGCTCTTTCTTCAATTAGGCCCCTGAATTAACGTAAAAACAGCACCAGGTGTCAGAGCCCTGCCCGCTCAACTCCCAGACAGTCCAGGGTCAGTGGTGATCAAGGACCATGATGGCCACTGAGTCAACAGCCTTTTGAAGTAAACAGGAGTCCAGCTGGTCTTATTGGCCACCATCATCACGGTGTCTGTAGGCTTTTCTATGGTGACAGTGTGATATACGGTTCCCCCGCCAAGATTATTGGCTCCCCTCCGGGTGCAGTAAGTCCTGCAAGCAGTAGTCTACTCCTTCGGGACACACTATTGTTGTTTTATGAGAGAAACTCCAGGTCAAGTGATGTTCACACGAGTCGTCATGGTGCCCTGCTGCCCCCGGTTATCTCTCTGGATGTTGGAGTTGGAGAGCCTCCTCACTCGAGGTCGGTGTGCCCACGGAGCGAACCCTGCAACTTCAGGGCATGGTTGGTGATTAGGATCACCACGTGGGGTCCTTTTCCCTTAGGAGGGAGGTGGCCTTTTGGGCTGCTGATTTCCAGGGTTTTAGATACCGCCAGTATCTTGGCCAGATGTGGCAGTGGGCCAAGCCCCTTGGTGACTGTAGTTTATCCTACCTGGATGGCATTCTTGCGTTGTTCCATTTCAAGTGGTCCCAGTTTTTGCACTAATTCTCCAATGGCGATTCACCTTTCACCGGGAATGGAAAGGTCAAAGGGTTTAGCTCAATTAGGGAGTTCCAGGGCAAGGGTCTGAATTGACTGCTCTTTCCATTCTTGAAAGGCCACTTCTGGATTCTGTTCAAAAGGATCGTCATCTTTTCCTTTCAGTGTTTCATATAGAGGCCCAGCTAGTAGACTGTAGTTAGGGATCCAGAAGCAGCAAACCCTGGCCTCCCCAGGAACCCCTAAGCTGTCTTCTCGTTTTAGAAAGGAGTAAGGCTGCAAATGGTTTCTTCCCTTTCCTGGGATGGGCTTCTCTGACCTTGTGTGAGAATGAAGCCCAGGCAGGTCACTGCAGTCTGTGATATTTGAGCTTTTTCTTGGACAACTTCTATCCTTTATTGGCTTGGTAGTTCAGAGGCCTCCTTAGTAGGGCTGGCGATCAGAATGTCGTCTGCATATTGAAGGAGGGTTTCCTTTTCCAGAGGTAGAACTTTTCGGTCTTTAGCTAAGCTTTCCCCAAAGATGGTGTGGGAATTTTTGAACCCTTGGGGCAAGACGGCCCGGAAGTATTGTTTTAGTTGTATGTTGAGTCCTGCCACTCACAAGCCAAAATTTCTTGTGACTCTGGGACTAATGGAATACAAAAGAAGGCATCATTGAAGACTAATACAGAATACCATGTCCTGGTGGTTGGTAGAATGACCAGCAGGGTGTAGGAATTAGGAGCAACTGGAGGTATATCCTCGGTGGCTTCACTGACTGTCCTGACATCCTTTACCAGGTCCCCAGCAGCCCATGGGGCTCTCGTGGTCAGGCCAATCCCAGGATATGGAGCTCTCCTGGGCAGGTACCCCACCCCCAACCCAGCCCACGGGGCTCTCGTGGTCAGGCCCCTCCCAGGATACAGAGCTACCCTTGCAGGTACCGTGGCAGGGCTGGGCACACAGGAACCGTGCACATAGCCCTCATTGAAGAGCACCCCCAGCTCACCTGTCGCTCAGAGCTGACACAGAGCACCTCAGAGCAGGACTTGAACTAACAAACAGCAGCTCCGACAGGTCTGTGACCCTGGGCATCACTCTGTGTGGCCTCCCTCCACCTGGTCTTCCAGAGACTTCCACTGCACCCGGGGCACCAGGCCTCTGTCTCCAACCACCACCCACCCCTCCTCTCCCTGACTCCTGGGTTCCTCTCATTAGGAGAGGGTTTTCTTGAAGTTGTCTCCCACTCATGGGCCAGATAAAATGATTAGAAAACAAGCCAAAGCTGCAGCCCCTTGTCTATCCTGTCTCTCAGGAGCCCACACCTGTTCCTTGGACCTGGCCGGTTCAGCAAGTTCCATTTTCTGCAACTGTGAGCCCCTGAGGGGTGATGATTGGCTGACCTGGGCAGCCTTACGGTGCCGGCCAGCCCTCCCCAGGTGTGCCTGGGTTGAGATCAATATAAATACCACTCCAGGCAGCAAGAGTCCCTGCAGCTGTGTCTGACACCATTTTCTCTGCCCTGTCAGCAGTCTCGGGGCTGGGCTGGTGGGAGGGAGTGAGAGGCCACGGCTTTGTGGGTGGCCCAGTGTGAGTGGGGCTCTGCTGGACTTTCTGCAGCAGTTGCCAGGCTGCCACCTGCTAAAGAAGAGGATGTGTCACCCATACCTGCTGCTGGAATTGCTCCCTGGGCAGAGGTGAGGAAGGAAAAAAGCAGTGGAGGCAGGGACAGGACGGGTATCTCAGGCAGGGAAATGGAAATCTTCCAGAAGAGCACCCAGGGCCAGGACCATCCTGGCTGGCCTGCAGGCACCAAGTCAGCTGGCATGCTGTCACTCGTGTGGCTCCATGGCCCTTCCTCTAGGCTTTCAAGTCCTTGTATATATTCAGGTGTTTTACCTGGGAAGGGTGGGAACAGTTCAGCAGCAACTGGCCTGGGGCTCAGCTCACGTTTACTCACAGATGCCTCGGCACGGTGCCCCAGCTTTGCAATGAGGACGCTTGTTGTGTGGGGGCTGCTGGCTGAATGGGAGACGATTCCCCACCACTGACCAACTTCAGAATTGTTTACAACTGGAGCAAGTGCCCTGATACGGTTTTCCTCTGAGTAACTGGTGGGTTCTGTTTTTTTTTTTTCTCTTTTTCGTTTTTGGTTCAAGGTAGATTTTATTCCTCTTTTTTGTATTTACAGATATAAGCATGGAAATAATTTATTCATATAAATACATGTATGTGAAGGGAATAATTGTTTTTTCTGTTTTATTTTTTAAATTTTATTTCTTTTTAATTTTGAATTTTATTTTATATTTTTATACAGCAGGTTCTTATTGGTTATCTATTTTATACATATAAATGTTTACATGCCAATCCCAATCTCTCAACTCCTCCCACCACCACCACCCCCAAGAGCTTTCCCCCCTTGTTGTCCATACGATTGTTGTCTACATCTGTTGCTCTAGTTATGCCTTGCAAAACGGTTAATCTGTACAGTTTTTCTAGGTTCCACATATATGCATGAATATACAAGATTTGTTTTTCTCTTTCTGACTTACTTCACTCTGTATGACAGTCTCTAGATCCATCGACGTCTCTACAAATGACCCAATTTCATTCCTTTCATGGCTTAGTAATATTCCATTTTATATATGTACCACATCTTTATGCATTCGTCTGTCTGTGGGCATTTAGGTTGCTTCCATTACCTCGATATTGTAAATAGTGATGCAATGAACATTACGGTGAATGTCTCTTTTTGATTTATGGTTTTGTCTGGGTATATGTCCAGTACTGGGATTGCTGTATCATATGGTAATTCTATTATTAGTTTCTTAAGAAACTCCATATGGTTCTCCATAGTGACTGTACCAATTTATATTCCCAACAATAGTGGAAGAGGCTTCCTTTTCTCCACACCCTTTCCAGCACTTGTTGTTTGTAGATTTTCAGATGATGCCCATTCTAACAGGTGTGAGGTGATACCTCATTGTTGAGTCCATTTCGATGAACAAGGGGTAGGTCTTGTCTATTACATATTTGGCTTATGAAACGGTATCTGTGTTAATTTCAAACTCTGGTTTTATGCAGCACCCCAACTCACCTTTCCCCTTAAGCAAGCATAAGTTGGTTTTCTAAACTTGAGACCCTGTTCTGTTTTGTAATTCAATTCATGTGTAGCCAAGTTTACATTCCGTGCATTAGTGATACCTTATGATGTTTCTTTTTCTGTGTGACTTATTTCACTTAGAATCATCGTGCCTCAATCCACTCATTATGCTGGTACCGGCCTGGTGACACAGATTTCATTGCTGAGTGATATTGCATTGTACATAAGTACCACAACTTCTTTATCCAGTTTTTGCTCTCTGTGATATTGAACTTGTACCGTAAACGAGGTTCTTGTAAACAGAGCCGTCCCAAATTTTGGGGTGGCTGTGTCTTTTTGATTTTAATTTCCCTAAGCTATAGGACCATAAGTGGAAATGCCCTAGACTCTGTTGCTTTGTTTTTCAGATGTATCAGGAAACACCATACACTTCTCCAGAGTGGCTGTTGGCAATTTACATCCCGCCCATCAGCATAACAAGGCTCCTTTTTCCCCATGGCCTGTCTTGCCTTTCTGGATTTTACACTTTTTTCAGATGGCCCTTTAGACCGGGGGGAAGTGACACTTCATAGTAGTTCGGATTTCCATTGCAAGCTTGCTTGGTTTGCCAAAAAGTGTGTATGTGCTTTTTCCTGAATATATTCAGGAACAAACTCATACGCCCTTTTTGGCCAAGTGCATCATTGTCGATGTTCTGCCTCTTTTCCTATGCTTTAAATGCAAATCCAGTCTACCTCCTGAAATCGGTTTCCTGAAATTCTGCCCCGCTTTCAAGTCCTCTTCGCAGCCTTACTTCAAAATATTTTTGGACGTTATCTGTCATTTATAACTCTGCAGGTTTGTGAATTACAGGGCCCCTGAGCTCCTTTCTTCAACTCGCTTTCTTGTGAGCTGGCCGCAAACCCGCAAGACTGCTTCAGGCCCTAATCTGCTTCTGGCAGGGCACGCTGAGCCTTTGGTTAATTCCTCTTCCTGGTGGGAAATGAGTGTTAAATATGCCCGTCCAGACACCTACCTCACTCTCAACCCCTTGGTGATGTGGGTCCTCTGGTTTGTGGCCACCTTTGCTGGGTTCCTCACCTTTCGATGATGTGGCCCCACTAGTGTGAGGACACTCCTGCCTGGTTCTCATCCACGTGGTTATGTGGACCCCCTGGTGAGAGTCTGTTCCTGGCTGTGTTCCTCACCTTTCTGTAAGGGAGACCCTCTGCTGATAGGTCACTCCTGCATGGCTGGCACACATTGCCTTGGTGAAGTCAGCCGTGTGGTGGCAGTAGGAGCGTGCTGGGAATCTCCTCCCCCCGGTGATGAGGGCCCTCTTGCGTCAAGCCCTAACTGCTGGGCTCACCAACTTTTCTTAGTGAGCCCAGTGATGCTCGGGCACTCCTCTTAGGATGCCATCTCCATGGGGATGTGGGCCTTCTGCTCTGAGGTCCCAACGGCTGGGTTGTTCACATTTTCATGATGTGGGCTCTCTGGTGTTAGTTCACTGTGGCCTGGATCCCATAGCCTCTGTGCTCTTGGCTGCCTGTTGGGAGGTTCCAACTGCTGGATTCCTCACTTTTTTAATTTTTTAGGCCCTCTGTTGTGAGGATCCTCCTGCCTGCCTCACTCCCAGCCCCTTCGTGATGTGTGTCGTCTGGTCTGAGGCCACATGTGCTGGGTTCCTCACCTTTCGATGATGTGGGACCAATGGTCTTAGGAGACTCCTGCCTGGTTCACATCCCCTTGGTGATGTGGGCCCTCTGTTGAGAGTCTGATCCTGGCTGGGTTCCTCACCCATCTGTGAGGTGGGCCGTCTGCTGTGAGGTCACTCCTGCCTGGCTTGCTCACCTCGCCTTGTGGACATGAGCCCTCTGGTGGCACTTGGAGCCTGCTGGGAGCCTCCTCCCCTCGGTGATGAGGGCCCTCTGGCGTCAGGCCCTAACTGCTGGGCTCCCCACATTTTGTGATGTGCGCCCAGTGGTGCGAGGACACTCCAGCCAGGTTCACATCCCCATTGGGATGTGGGCCTTCTGCTCTGAGGTCTCAGCGTCTGGGTTGCTCACAGTTTCATGATGTGCGCTCTCTGCTGTTAGTTCACTCCTGCCTGCATCCCATAGCTTCTGTGCTCTCGGCCGCCTGCTGGGAGGTTCCAACTGCTGGATTCCTCACCTTTCTTATTCTTTGGGCCCTCTGTTTTTAGGCTACTCCTGCCTGCCTCACTCCCATTCCCTTTGTGATATGTGTCCTCTGATTTGAGGCCACATGTGCTGGGTTCCGCACCTTTCGATGATGTGGCCCCACTGGAGGGAAGACAGTCCTGACTGGTTCCCATCCCCTTGCTGATGTGGGCCCTCAGGTGAGAGTCTGATCATGGCTGGGTTCCTCACCCTTCTGTGAGGTGGGCCCTCTGCTGTGAGGTCAATCATGCCTGTCTGGCACACGTCACCTTGGCGACGTGGGCCCTCTGGTGGCAGTTGGAGTGTGCTGAGATCCTCCTCCCCTCGGTGATGAGGGCCCTCTTGCATTAGGCCATAACGGCTGGGCTCCCCACATTTTCTGATGTGCGCCAAGTGAGTGAGGACACTCTTGCCAGGTTCCCATCCCCATGGGGATATGGGCCTTCTGCTCTGAGGTCAAAACGGCTGGCTTGCTCACAGTACCATGATGTGGGCCCTCTGCTGTGAGTTCACTCCGGCAAGGATCCCTTATCATCGGTGCTCTGAGCCGCCTGCTGGGAGGTTCCAACTGCTGGATTCCTCAACTTTTTTATTCTATGTGCCCTCTGTTGTGAGGCTCCTCCTGCCTGCCTCACTGCCAGCCCCTTGGTGATGACTGTCCTATGGCTTGAGGCCACATGTGCTGCGTTCCTCACCTTTCGATGATGTGACCCCACTCGTATGAGGACACTCCTGCCTGGTTCCCATACCCTTGGTGAGGTGGGCCCTCTGGCGAGAGTCTAATCCTGGCTGGGTTCCTCAACGTTCTGTGAGGTAGGCCCTCTGCTGTGAGGTCACTCCTGCCTGGCTGGCACACGTCACCTTGGAGACGTGAGCCCTCTGGTGGCAGTTGGAGCGTGCAGGGTGCCTCCTCCTCTCGGTGATGACGGCCCTCTGGCATCAGGCCCTAAATGGTGGGCTCCCCACATTTTCTGATGTGCGCCCAGTGGTGCGAGGACACTCCAGCCAGGTTCCCATTCCCATGGGGATGTGGGCCTTCTGCGCTGAGGTCCCAACGCCTGGGTTGCTCACAGTTTTATGATGTGGGCCCTCTGCTGTGAGTTCACTGCGGCCTGGATCCCATAGCCTCGGTGTTCTGAGCCGCCTGCTGGAAGTTCTAAATGCTGGAATCCTCACGTTTTTTATATTATGTGCCCTGTGTTGTGAGGCTACTCCTGCCTGTCTCACTCCAAGGCCCTTGGTGATGTGGGTCCTCTGGTTTGAGGACACATGTGCTGGGTTCCTCACCTTTCGATAATGAGGCCCCACTGGTGTGAGGATAATCCTGGCTGGTTCCCATCCCCTTTGTGATGTGGGCCCTCTGGTGAGAGTCTGATCCTGGCTGGATTCCTCACCCATCTGTGAGGTGGGCCCTCTACTATCAGGTAACTCTTGCCTGGCTTGCTCACCTCGCCTTGTTGACATGAGCCCTCTGGTGGCACTTGGACCCTGCTGGGAGCCTCCTCACCTCTGTGATGAGGGCCCTCTGACGTCAGGCCCTAACTGCTGGGCTCCCCAACTTTTCTTAGTGAGCCCAGTGATGCTCGGGCACTCCTCTTAGGTTCCCATCTCCATGGGGATGTGGGCCTTCTGCTCTGAGGTTCCAACGGCTGGGTTGATCACAATTTCATGATGTGGGCTCTCTGGTGTTAGTTCACTGTGGCCTGGATCCCATAGCCTCTGTGCTCTTGGCCGCCTGCTGGGAGGTTCCAACTGCTGGATTCCTCACTTTTTTAATTTTTTAGGCCCTCTGTTGTGAGGATCCTCCTGCCTGCCTCACTCCCAGCCCCTTCGTGATGTGTGTCATCTGGTTTGAGGCCACATGTGCTGGGTTCCTCACCTTTCGATGATGTGGGACCAATGGTCTTAGGAGACTCCTGCCTGGTTCACATCCCCTTGGTGATGTGGGCCCTCTGTTGAGAGTCTGATCCTGGCTGGGTTCCTCACCCTTCTGTGAGGTGGGCCGTCTGCTGTGAGGTCACTCCTGCCTGGCTTGCTCTCAGCTCGCCTTGTGGACATGAGCCCTCTGGTGGCACTTGGAGCCTGCTGGGAGCCTCCTCCCCTCGGTGATGAGGGCCCTCTGGCGTCAGGCCCTAACGGCTGGGCTCCCCACATTTTGTGATGTGCACCCAGTGGTTCGAAGACACTCCAACCAGGTTCACATCCCCATTGAGATGTGGGTCTTCTGCTCTGAAGTCCCAACGGCTGGGTTGTTCACAGTTTCATGATGTGGGCTCTCTGCTGTTAGTTCACTCTGGCCTGGATGCCATAGACTCTGTGCTCTGGGCCGCCTGCTGGGAGGTTCCAACTGCTCGATTCCTCAACTTTTGTATTCTATGGGTCTTGTGTTGCGATGCTCCTCCTGCCTGCCTCACTCACAACCCCTTCGAGATGTGGGTCCTCTGGTTTGAGGCCACATGTGCTGGGTTCCGCAACTTTCAATGATGTGGCTCCACTGGTGTGAGGACACTTCTGCCTGGTTCCCATCCCCTTGGTGATGTGGGCCTTCTGGTGACAGTCTTATCCTGGCTGGGTTCCTCACTCTTCTGTGAGGTAGGCCCTCTGCTGTGAGGTCAATCCTGCCTGACTTGCACACATCACCTTGGCGACGTGGGCCCTCTGTTGGCACATGGAACCTGCTGGGAGCCTCCTCCCCTCGGTGATGACGGCCCTCTAGCATCAGGCCCTAACTGCTGGGCTCCCCACGTTTTCTGATGTGAGCCCAGTGATGCCAGGACACTCCTGTCAGGTTCCCATCCCCATGGGGATGTGGGCCTTCTGCTCTGAAGTCCCAACGCCTGGGTTGCTCACAGTTTCATGATGTGGGCTCTCTGCTGTTAGTTCACTCCTGCCTGCATCCCATAGCTTCTGTGCTCTCGGCCACCTGCTGGGAGGTTCAAAATGCTGGATTCCTCACCTTTTTTATTCTTTGGGTCCTCTGTTTTTAGGCTACTCCTACCTGCCTCACTCCCATCCCCTTTGTGATGTATGTCCTCTGATATGAGGCCGCATGTGCTGGGTTCCTCACCTTTCGATGATGTGGCCCCACTGGTGGGAGGACAGCCCTGACTGGTTCCCATCCCCTTGGTGTTGTGGGTCCTCTGGCGAGAGTCTCATCCTGCCTCGGTTCCTCTCCCTTCTGTGAAATAGGCCCTCTGCTGTGAGGTCACTACTGCCTGGCTGGCGCATGCCACCTTGTAGACGTGGGCCCTCTGTTGGCAGTTGGAACCTGTTGGGAGTCTCCTCCCCTCAGTTATGAGAGCCCCCTGGCGTCAGGCCCTATCTGCTGGGCTCCTAACATTTTCTGATATGTACTAAGTTGTGCGAGGCCACTCCTGCCAGGTTCCCATCCCAATGGGGATGTGGGCCTTCTGTTCTGTGGTCCCAACGGCTGGGCTGCTCACAGGTTCATGATGTGGGCCCTCTGCTGTGAGTTCACTGCGGCCTGGATCTCATAGCCTCGGTGCTCTGGGCCGCTTGCTGGGAGGTTCCAACTGCTGGATTCCTCAACTTTTATATTCTATGGACCCTGTGTTGTGAGGCCGGTCCTGCCAGCCTCATTCGGAACCCCTTGGTGATGTGGTTCCTCTGGTTTGAGGCTACATGTGCTGGGATCCTCACCTTTCGATGATGTTGTCCCACTGGTGTGGGGACACTCCTGCCTGGTTCCCATCCCCTTGGTGATGTGGGCCCTCTGGTGAGAGTCTGATCCTGGCTGTGTTCCTCACCCTTCTGTGAGGTGGGCCCTCTGCTGTGAGGTCACTCCTGCCGGGCTGGCACACATCGCCTTGGTGACGTTGGCCCTCTGGTGGCAGCTGGAGCCTGATAGGAGCCTCGTCCCCTCGGTGATGAGTGCAGTCTAGCGTCAGGCCCTAACTTCTGAGCACCCCACGTTTTCTGATGTGAGCCCAGTGATGCCAGGACACTCCTGTCATGTTCCCATCACCATGGGGATGTGGGCCTTCTGCTCTGAGGTCCCAATGTCTGGGTTGCTCACAGTTTCATGATGTGGGCTGTCTGGTGTTAGTTCACTCTGGCCTGGATCCCCTAGCCTCTGTGCTCTGGGCCGCCTGCTGGGAGGTTCCAACTGCTGGATTCCTCACCTTTCTTATTTTTGGGCCCTCTGTTGTGAGGCTCCTCCTGCCTGCCTCACTCCCAGCCCCTTGGTGATGGGTGTCCTATGGTTTGAAGCCACATGTTCTGGGTTCCTCACCTTTAGATGATGTGGCCCTACTCATGTGAGGACACTCCTGCCTGGTTCCAATCCATTTGGTGATGTGGGCCCTCTGGTGCGAGTCTGATCCTGACTGGGTTCGTCACACTTCTCTGAGGTGGGCCCTCTGCTGTGAGGTCATTCGTGCCTGGTTGGCACACATCGCCTTGGCGACGTCAGCCCTCTGGTGGCAGTTGGAGCCTGCTGGGAGCCTCCTTCCCTTGGTGATGAGGGTCCTCTGGCGTCAGACCCTAACTGCTGGTCTCCCAAAATTTTCTGATACGTTCTCAGTGGTGCGAGGACACTCCTACCAGATTTATATCCCCATGGGGATGTGAGCCTCGTGCTCTGAGGTCCCAATGGCTGGGTTGCTCAGTTTCATGACATGGGCCCTCTCCTGTGAGTTCACTGTGACCTGGATCCCATAGCCTCGGTGTTCTGGGCCGCCTGCTGGGAGGTTCCAACTGCTGGATTCCTCACTTTTTTATTCTATGGGCCCAGTGTTGTGAGGCTACTCCTGCCTGCCTCACTCCGAGGCACTTGGTGATGTGGGTCCTCTGGTTTGAGGACACATGTGCTGAGTACCTCACCTTTCAATGATGTGGCCCCACTGGTGTGAAGACACTCCTGCCTGGTTCCCATCTCCTTGGTGATGTGGGCCCTCTGGTGAGAGTCTGATGTTGGCTGGGATTCTCACCCTTATGTGAGGTGGGACCTCTGCTGTGAGGTAACTCCTGCCTGGCTTGCTCACGTTGCGTTGGCAACGTGAGCCCTCAGGTGGCAGTTGGAGGCTGCTGGGAATCTCCTCCCCTCGGTTATGAGAGCTCTGGATAAAACACATATGCCCTTTTTTGCCAAGTGCATTATTTTCCAAGTTCTGTCTCTTTTCCTATGCTTCAAGAGTGACTCCCGTGTACCTTCTGAAATCAGTTTCCAGCAATTCTGCCCCGCATTCAAGTCTTCTTCGCAGCCTTACTTCAGTATAATTTTGGATGATACCTGTCATTTATAACTCTGCAGGTTTGTGAATTACAGTGCCCCTGAGCTCCCTTCTTCAACTTGCTTTCTTGTGAGCTGGCCGCAAAACCGCAGGATTGCTTCAAGCCCTAGTGTGGTTCCGGCATGGCACGCTGAGCCTTTGGTTATTTCCTCTTCCTGGTGGGAAATGAGAGTTAAATTTGCCCGTCCAGACACCTCCAGCTAGTCTCTCATTGGTTCTCCCTATTCCTGTTCATTTTCCGCCGAAATTGCAAACTAGGCCAAACAGGAGGTTAAAGGCACTGACTCTCCAAGTGGGGAGAGTGTTAGTAAAGCGTCTGGAATGTTGCACCCGAGTACCAGGGGACGAAAACTGAGACACATTTGAACACGTTTCCCGATCACACGGTGGATCATACTCTGGGTTCCACATGCATGTTTTAGCTGAAGGAAGAATCCCTTAAACCTGGAGAGTTGAGACCCATGGAATGGGTACCATGCAATATGACTTCAAAGGGTCTGCATTTGCTCACCGAACCTCACCAATCCTATCAATGCTGTGTTTATGCTGCTGTACACATGCTTGATTCTCTTTCGAAGACATATAAATCCATAGTTTTTAAGATTCTTTCTAGTCAGGTATATTCTTAGGCGTTAAATATGGGTTGTTCAGTCCACTTCGTTGAGCAAGGAGTAGCTCTTGTCTATTACATATTTGGCTTATGGAATGGTATCTGTGCTAATTTCAATCTCTGGTTTTATGCAGCACCCCAACTCACCTTTTTCCTTAAGCAAGCATATGTCGGTTTTCTACATTTCAGACACTGTTCTGTTTTGTAATTCAGTTCCTGTGTAGCCAAGTTTACATTCCGTGTAGTAGTGATATCTTATGATGTTTCTTTTTCTGTGTGACTTATTTCACTTAGAATCATCGTACCTGAATCCAATCATTATGCTGCTACGGGCCTGATGACGTAGATTTCATTGCTGAGTGATATTGCATTGTACGTAAGTACCACAACTTCTTTATCCATTTTTTGCTTTCTGCGATATTGAACTTGTACCGTAAACGAGGTTCTTGTAAACAGAGCCATCCCAAACTTTGGGGTGGCTGTGTCTTTTTGATTTTAATTTCCCTAAGCTATAGGACCATAAGTGGAAGTACCCTAGGCTCTGTTGCTTTGTTTTTTAGATGTTTCAGGAAACACCATACACTTCTCCAGAGTGGCTGTTGGCAATTTACATCACACCCATCAGTATAACAAGGCTCCCAGTTCTCCATGGCCTGTCCTGCCTTTCTGGATTTTACACTTTTTTCAGATGGCCCTTTTGACCGGGGGGCAGTGAGACATCATTGTAGTGCAGATTTCCTTTGTAAGCTTGCTTGTTTGGCCAAAAAGGGCGTATGCGTTTTTTCCTGAATATATTCAGGAAAAAACCCATACGTCCTTTTTGGCCAAGTGCATCATTGTGGACGTTCTGCCTCTTTTCCTATGCTTTACATGCAATTCCAGTCTACCTCCTGAAATCGGTTTCCTGCAATTCTGCCCCGCTTTCAAGTCCTCTTGGCAGCCTTACTTCAATATATTTTTGGACAATAGCTGTCATTTATAACTCTGCAGGTTTGTGAATTACAGTGCCCCTTAGCTCCTTTCTTCAAGTCACTTTCTTGTGAGCTGGACGCAACACCTCAAGATTGCTTCAGGCCCTAGTGTGGTTCCGGCATGGCACGCTGAGCCTTTGGTTAATTCGTCTTCCTGGTGGGAAATGAGAGTTAAATTTGCCCGTCCAGACACCTCCAGCTAGTCTCTCATTGGTTCTCCCTATTCCTGTTCATCTTCCGCAGAAATTGCAAACTCGGCCAAACAGGAGGTTAAAGGCACTGACTCTCCAAGTGGGGAGAGTGTTAGTAAAGCGTCTGGAATGTTGCACCTGAGTACCAGCAGACGAAAACTGAGACACATTTGAACACGTTTCCCGATCACACGGTGGATCATACGCTGGGTTCTACATGCATCTTTTAGCTGAAGGAAGAATCCCTTAAACCTGGAGAGTTGAGACCCATGGAACGGGTACCGTGCAATATGACTTCAAAGGGTCTGCATTTGCTCACCGAACCTCACCAATCCGATCACTGCTGCGTTTGTGCCTCTGTACACACGCTTGATTTTCTTTCAGAGACATATAAATCCATAGGTTTTAAGATTCTTACTAGTCAGGTATATTCTTACGCATTTAATATGGGGTGTTGATTCCACTTCGCTGAGCAAAGAGTAGCTGTTGTCTATGACATATTTGGCTTATGGAACGGTATCTGTGCTAATTTC
This sequence comes from Grampus griseus, assembly GCF_964374135.1. Taxonomy (NCBI): domain Eukaryota; kingdom Metazoa; phylum Chordata; class Mammalia; order Artiodactyla; family Delphinidae; genus Grampus; species Grampus griseus. The sequence continues at coordinate 110,285 of NW_028133388.1, forward strand.
AATCTCTGGTTTTATGCAGCACCCCAACTCACCTTTCCCCTTAAGCAAGCATAAGTTGGTTTTCTACATTTGAGACACTGTTCTCTTTTGTAATTCAGTTCCTGTGTAGCCAAGTTTACATTCCGTGTAGTAGTGATATCTTATGAAGTTTCTTTTTCTGTGTGACTTATTTCACTTAGAATCATCGTACCTGAATCCACTCATGATGCTGCTACAGGTCTGATGACATAGATTTCATTGCTGAGTGATATTGCATTGTACGTAAGTACCACAACTTCTTTATCCATTTTTCGCTTTCTGCGATATTGATCTTGTACCATAAAAGAGGTTCTTGTAAACAGAGCCATCCCAAACTTTGGGGTGGCTGTGTCTTTTTGATTTTAATTTCACTAAGCTATAGGACCATAAGTGGAAGTGCCCTACGCTCTGTTGCTTTGTTTTTCAGATGTTTCAGGAAACACCATACACTTCTCGAGAGTGGCTTTTGGCAATTTACAACCCACCCATCAGCATCACAAGGTTCCCATCTCTCCATGGCCTGTACTGCCTTTCTGGATTTTACACTTTTTTCAGATGGCCCTTTTGACCGGGGGGCAGTGAGACTTCATTGTAGTGCAGATTTCTTTTGCAAGCTTGCTTGGTTGGCAAACAAGGGCGTATGCGTTTTTTCCTGAATATATTCAGGAAAAAACGCATACGCCCTTTTTGGCCAAGTGCATCATTGCGGACGTTCTGCCTCTTTTCCTATGCTTTACATGCAATTCCAGTCTACCTCCTGAAATCGGTTTCCTGGATTCTGCCCCGCTTTCAAGTCCTCTTGGCAGCCTTACTTCAATATATTTTTGGACGATAGCTGTCATTTATAACTCTGCAAGTTTGTGAATTACAGTGCCGCTGAGCTCCTTTCTTCAACTCGCTTTCTTGTGAGCTGGCCGCAACACCGCAGGATTGCTTCAGGCCCTAGTGTGTTTCCAGCCTGGCACGCTGAGCCTTTGGTTAATTCCTCTTCCTGGTGGGAAATGAGAGTTAAATTTGCCCGTCCAGACACCTCCAGCTAGTCTCTCATTGGTTCTCCCTATTCCTGTTCATTTTCCGCAGAAATTGCAAACTGGGCCAAACAGGAGGTTAAAGGCACTGACACTCCAAGTGGGGAGAGTGTTAGTAAAGCGTCTTTAATGTTGCCCCCGAGTACCAGGGAACGAAAACTGAGATACATTTGAACACATTTTCCTATCACACGATGGATCATACTCTGGGTTGCACATGCATGTTTTAGCTGAAGGAAGAATCGCTTAAACCTGGAGAGTTGAGACTCATGGAATGGGTACCATGCAATATGACTTCAAAGGGTCTGCATTTGCTCACCGAACCTCACAATCCTGTCACTGCTGTGTTTATGCCGCTGTACACACGCTTGATTCTCTTATAGAGACATATAAATCCATAGGTTTTAAGATTCTTACTAGTCAGGTATATTCTTAGGCGTTTAATATGGGGTGTTGAGTCCACTTCGTTGAGCAAGGAGTAGCTCTTGTCTATTACATATTTGGCTTATGGAACGGTATCTGTGCTAATTTCAATCTCTGGTTTTATGCAGCACCCCAACTCACCTTTCCCCTTAAGCAAGCATAAGTTGGTTCTACATTAGAGACCCTGTTCTGATTTGTAATTCATTTCCTGTGTAGCCAAGTTTACATTCCGTGTATTAGTGATATCTTATGATGTTTCTTTTTCTGTGTGACTTATTTCACTTAGAATCATCGTACCTGAATCCACTCATTATGCTGCTACGGGCCTGATGACATAGATTTCATTGCTGAGTGATATTGCATTGTACGTAAGTACCACAACTTCTTTATCCATTTTTCGCTTTCTCTGATATTGAACTTGTACTGTAAACGAGGTTCTTGTAAACAGAGCCGTCCCAAACTTTGGGGTGGCTGTGTCTTTTTGATTTTAATTTCCCTAAGCTATAGACCCATAAGTGGAAGTGCACTATGCTCTGTTGCTTTGTTTTTTAGATGTTTCAGGAAACACCATACACTTCTCCAGAGTGGCTGTTGGCAATTCACATTCCGCTCGTCAGCACAACAAGGCTGCCAGTTCTCCATGGCCTGTCCTGCCTTTCTGGATTTTACACTTTTTTCAGATGGCCTTTTTGAGCGTTGGGCAGTGAGACTTCATTGTAGTGCAGATTTCCTTTGCAAGCTTGCTTGGTTGGCCAAAAAGGGCGTATGCGTTTTTTCCTGAATATATTCAGGAAAAAACGCATACGCCCTTTTTGGCCAGGTGCATAATTGTGGACGTTCTGCCTCTTTTCCTATGCTTTACATGCAATTCCAGTCTACCTCCTGAAATCGGTTTCCTGCAATTCTGCCCCGCTTTCAAGTCCTCTTGGCAGCTTTACTTCAATATATTTTTGGACGATAGCTGTCATTTATAACTCTGCAGGTTTGTGAATTACAGGGCCCCTGAGCTCCTTTCTTCAACTCGCTTTCTTGTGAGCGGGCCGCAACACCGCAGGATTGCTTCAGGCCCTAGTGTGGTTTCGGCATGGCTCGCTGAGCCTTTGATTAATTCCTCTTCCTGGTGGGAAATGAGAGTTAAATTTGCCCATCCAGACACCTCCAGCTAGTCTCTCATTGGTTCTCCCTATTCCTGTTCATTTTCCACAGAAATTGCAAACTGGGTCAAACAGGAGGTTAAAGGCACTAACTCTCCAAGTGGGGAGAGTGTTAGTAAAGCGTCTGGAATGTTGCACCCGAGTACCAGGGGACGAAAACTGAGACACATTTGAACACATTTCCCGATCACACAGTGGATCATACTCTGGGATCCACATGCATGTTTTAGCTGAAGGAAGAATCCCTTAAACCGGGAGATTTGAGAACCATGGAATGGGTACCATGAAATATTACTTCAAAGGGTCTGCATTTGCTCACCGAACCTCACCAATCCTATCACTGCTGCTTTTATGTTGCTGTACACACGCTGGATTCTCTTTTGGAGACATATAAATCCATAGGTTTTAAGATTCTTACTGGTCAGGTATATTCTTAGGCGTTTAATATGGGGTGTTGAGTCCACTTCGTTGAGCAAGCAGTAGCTCTTGTCTATTACATATTTGGCTTATGGAAAGGTATCTGTGCTAATTTCAATCTCTGGTTTTATGCAGCACCCCAACTCACCTTTCCCCTTAAGCAAGCATAAGTTGGTTTTCTACATTTGAGACCCTATTCTGTTTTGTAATTCAGTTCCTGTGTAGCCAAGTTTACATTCCGTGTATTAGTGATAACTTATGATGTTTCTTTTTCTCTGTGACTTATTTCACTTAGAATCATCGTACCTGAATCCACTCATTATGCTGCTACTGGCCTGATGACATAGATTTCATTGCTGAGTGATATTGCATTGTACGTAAGTACCACAAATTCTTTATCCATTTTTCGCTTTCTGCGATATTGAACTTGTACCGTAAATGAGGTTCTTGTTAACAGAGCCGTCCCAAACTTTGGGGTGGCTGTGTCTTTTTGATTTTAACTTCCCTAAGCTATAGGACCATAAGTGGAAGTGCCCTAGGCTCTGTTGCTTTGTTTTTTAGATGTTTCAGGAAACACCATACACTTCTCCAGAGTGGCTGTTGGCAATTTACATTCCGCCCATCAGCATAACAAGGCTCCCAGTTCTCCATGGCCTGTCCTGCCTTTCTGGATTTTACACTTTTTTCAGATGGCCCTTTTGACCGGGGGGCAGTGAGACTTCATTGTAGTGCAGACTTCCTTTGCAAGCTTGCTTGGTTGCTCATAAAGTGCGTATGCGTTTTTTGCTGGATATATTCAGGAAAAAACGCATACTCCCTTTGGGGCCAACTGCATCATTGTCGAAATCCTGCCGCTTTTCATGTGCTTTAAAGACGAGTCCAATCTATCTCTTGAAATCTGTTTCTTGCAATTCTGTCTTGCATTCTGATCCTCTTCTTTGCCTTACCTCTACATATTTTTGGACGTTAGTTTTCATTTATAACTCTGCAGGTTTGTGAATTGCAGTGACCCTGAGCTCCATTTTTTAAGTTGCTCTTTTGTGAGCTGGCCTCAAAGCCGCAGAATTGCTTCAGGCCCTATTTTGGCTCCGGCGAGGCGGGCTGAGCCTTTTTTTAATTCTTATTCTTAGTGGGAAATTAGAGTGACATGTGCCCATCCAAACCCCTACAACTCTTCTCTCATTGGTTCCCCCTCTTCCCGTTCATCCTCCTCACAATTTGCAAAATGTGTGAAACAGATGTTTAAATGTGCTGATTCTCTAAGTGGGGAGATTCTAAGTAACGTGGCTGGAATGATGAACAGGAGCACCAGGAGAGGATAAATGAGGTGCATTTTAGACACATCTCCCGAGAACATGGTGTACAGTCCTCTGGGTTTTCCATGCATGTTTTAGCTGTAGGAAGATTCCTTGAACCTGCAGATTTGGGACCCATTGAATGGGTACCAGGTAGTATTACTTTAAAGGGTGTGCATTTCCTCACCCAACCTCACATTTCTCTTAGCGCGAACAGTTTCCAGCCTTATGTCTCATCCTGCTGTGTGTCTAGATGTGTTCAATCCATGTTGCATCACCGTCCCTGAGGAAAAGTTGTAAGAGGTTTTCTCTGTCTCTCTGTCGTTTATTTTTTTCAATTTATTACTATATTGGTTACAGCTGATTTTCAAAGCTCTGTTTCTTGCTGCTGTACATCCACTTGATTCACGTACAGAGAGACATCAATAAATTCTTTTTCAGATTCTTACCAGTCATAGATATTCTTTTCCGGTGACTTGAGTGTGCTGAGTGCAGTTCTTTTAGCTACCGTGTAGGCCTTGTTGATTATCAGTTTGGTATTTGGAATGGTATCTTTGCTAATTTCAACCTCCTGGATGATGCCTCACCCCTCCCCACCTTTCCCGTTTAGCAGCCTTACGCGTGTTTTCTACATATTTGACTATGTTTTTGTTTTGTAATTTATTTCATGTGTAGCCATTTTGGGTTCCAACTTTAAGTGATATCTTATGATATGTGTCTTTTTCTTTTTGAATTGTGTCACTTAGAATGATCATACGTAACTCCTCCGGAGTTGTTACAACTGGCCATATTTCATTGATTTCCAGGCTGAGTAATAGTCCACTCTACATAAGTACCACATCTCTATCCATTTTTTCCCTTCAGAGACATTTAAGTTATATCCTAGTCGAGGATCTTTTAAACAGAGAGGCAGTAAACATTGGGGTGCCTGTGTCCTCTCGATTTTTGTTTTTCCCAAGATATATGCCCATGAGTGCAAGTGCCCTATGCTCTGTAGCTCATTTTTTAGATGCTTTAGTAAACACAATACACTTCTCCAGAATGGCCGTTGGCAATATACATTTCCACTCTAAGCCTCACAGGGCTCCCTCTTCTCCTTGCCCTGTCCTGCATTTCTGGTGTTTACACTTTATGAGGATGGCTCTTCTGACTGATGCGAAGTGATATCTTTTGTAGTATTGATTTCCAGTGCCCACCTGTTTGGTTGGCTAAAAAAGTGTATGCCCTTTTCTTGAATATATACAGAAAAAAACGCATACAGCCTTTTTGGCCAACTGCAATGTTGGCAATGTTCAGCCCCTTTTCTTGTGCTTAATGGCGAGTCCTTTCTACCTCCTCAAATCCCTTTCCTGCCATTCTCCCTTGCTTACCAATCCTTTTCTCTGACTTTCCTCAAGACATTTTTCAGTGATAGATATTTTCAACTCTGCAGTTTCGTGAATTTTACTGCCCCTGAGTTCCATTGTTCAACTTGTGTTTATGGGAACTGGCCACAAAGCAGTGGGATTTCCTCAAGCCCTATACTGTTTCCATGGGCAACCCTAGCCTTTGGTCAATTCGTCTTCCTGATTGGAAATTAGAGTGACATGTGCCTGTCTGAACACCTAGGACTTGTCTCTCATTGTTCCTCATCCTTCCGCTTCATCCTCTGGACAAATTCCAAACTGTACGCAACAGGATGTTGACAGTGCTGACTCTCCAAGTGGGGAGACTGTTAGTAAAGACGCTGGAGGGGTGAACCCGAGCACCAGGAGATGAGGAGATGAGATGCCTTTTCCAAACTCTTCCCGATCAGACGGTATACCATCCTCTGGGTGTGACAGACATGTTTTAGCAGTAGAAAGAGTCCCATTCATGTAAGGAGAACACCAGGGCTTTTTCAAAATCAGTGTCTCCCCGAACCCCAAACTGGGGAATTTTTTAAGCTACGGCTACACATATGTTCATTAAGGGCCTTGGGAAGTAGGCAGAGTCCAAACTTTAGATGACTGAAGTCTTCAGGGTCAGAAGCACTCACCACCAGCTTCCCTTAGGTTACACTTTAACTGTCATTGATAGATGATGTCAATAAAAATATCTATTCTTTTTCCGATTATTTTCCCTTATAGGTTATTGCAAAATATTGAGTGTAGTTCCCTGTGCTATACAGTAGTTCCTTGTTGATGATCTATTTTATACATAGCAGTGTGTATGTGTTAATTCCAAACTGTTAATTTATCCCTCCTCCCACCTTTCCCCTTTGGTAATAATAAATTATAAGATTTTATACTTCTCAGAAATGGGGGAGCTGAAAGAGAGGTATCATTTTCAATGGAAAAGCATTTAAAACAAGATTGAAGCTTTAACCAAGATTATTAGATGAACATCCTTGGAAAGAAATCACTTCATTTCTCTAATATTGACCTGACAAATAAGACAACCCTTTTCACTGAACTTGCTTATAATAAAGTGATGGAAATATCAAATGGAAGTGTTAGAAACATCTTATTTTACCCGAGCCTTATAAACTGTTCTATGTTAACTAGAGTTTGGCTCACACATCTGTTCATTGAAGTTACAATAGTCTCAATTTCTGTTACTGATCCTCCAGAGTGGACCCCAACAAGTGTCCCCCTGCCCAGTGTCATTGGGGCCAACAGATCGAGACTGAGTTTGGTTCACAAGCAAAGGAAACTTTATATTTTGATCAGAGAATGGAGAGGTGAGAGCATGCTCTACCCCGTGGGCTGTGGACTGGGCTGCTGTGTAGAGATCCTGTCAGATTCAGTGGGAGGGAGGGGGCGGAGCTCTCGAGGGCCGGGTTGGCTGCAGCTCAGGCTCTATATCTCGGAGTCTGCACTGGGCCCCAGGAGCTGAGGTGTCGACCCAGCCATTCTGCACTAGGAAATCTGGTCTGAAGTGCCGGGTGTGGAACCTCTGCATGCGGGACCCTAGGAGCACGTGAAATTAGACAAAGCACAAAGGATAAAAAAGGTCAGACTTGACTTTATTGCCCAGATTCTATTTTTATCTCCCAGGGATTTTTCATGGGCTTTGCTGGGGACAAACCCCTCCTCTGCCTTTTGTCCCGTTCCTCATTCTTGGAGTGCTGAGGGTGCAGACCCTTCTTCTGTAACTGCTGAGTGCTGAGTTGGGAGCCCTCATACCAGGGGACGAGGGTCAGAACTTCTCCCCAGCAGCCTCCAGGTGACGTTGATTGGCCCCAGGACCCCTGCCTCCCTGCTCGTCCACCTGAGCACCAGCATTGGAAGTGTTATAGATTCTAATGACCTTTAAGGGTCCAGGAAAGAGATGTGCAGAGACGCTGTGGGGGCCGATTTCACCCCGCCCCACATTTGTTCGGCCACCTTAGGCTGACCGTTTCTGCCAGCCTAGATGCTCTGACCAGTAGTCTGCTCTTTCTTCAATTAGGCCCCTGAATTAACGTAAAAACAGCACCAGGTGTCAGAGCCCTGCCCGCTCAACTCCCAGACAGTCCAGGGTCAGTGGTGATCAAGGACCATGATGGCCACTGAGTCAACAGCCTTTTGAAGTAAACAGGAGTCCAGCTGGTCTTATTGGCCACCATCATCACGGTGTCTGTAGGCTTTTCTATGGTGACAGTGTGATATACGGTTCCCCCGCCAAGATTATTGGCTCCCCTCCGGGTGCAGTAAGTCCTGCAAGCAGTAGTCTACTCCTTCGGGACACACTATTGTTGTTTTATGAGAGAAACTCCAGGTCAAGTGATGTTCACACGAGTCGTCATGGTGCCCTGCTGCCCCCGGTTATCTCTCTGGATGTTGGAGTTGGAGAGCCTCCTCACTCGAGGTCGGTGTGCCCACGGAGCGAACCCTGCAACTTCAGGGCATGGTTGGTGATTAGGATCACCACGTGGGGTCCTTTTCCCTTAGGAGGGAGGTGGCCTTTTGGGCTGCTGATTTCCAGGGTTTTAGATACCGCCAGTATCTTGGCCAGATGTGGCAGTGGGCCAAGCCCCTTGGTGACTGTAGTTTATCCTACCTGGATGGCATTCTTGCGTTGTTCCATTTCAAGTGGTCCCAGTTTTTGCACTAATTCTCCAATGGCGATTCACCTTTCACCGGGAATGGAAAGGTCAAAGGGTTTAGCTCAATTAGGGAGTTCCAGGGCAAGGGTCTGAATTGACTGCTCTTTCCATTCTTGAAAGACCACTTCTGGATTCTGTTCAAAAGGATCGTCATCTTTTCCTTTCAGTGTTTCATATAGAGGCCCAGCTAGTAGACTGTAGTTAGGGATCCAGAAGCAGCAAACCCTGGCCTCCCCAGGAACCCCTAAGCTGTCTTCTCATTTTAGAAAGGGGTAAGGCTGCAAATGGTTTCTTCCCTTTCCTGGGATGGGCTTCTCTGACCTTGTGTGAGAATGAAGCCCAGGCAGGTCACCGCAGTCTGTGATATTTGAGCTTTTTCTTGGACAACTTCTATCCTTTATTGGCTTGGTAGTTCAGAGGCTTCCTTAGTAGGGCTGGCGATCAGAATGTCGTCTGCATATTGAAGGAGGGTTTCCTTTTCCAGAGGTAGAACTTTTCGGTCTTTAGCTAAGCTTTCCCCAAAGATGGTGTGGGAATTTTTGAACCCTTGGGGCAAGACGGCCCGGAAGTATTGTTTTAGTTGTATGTTGAGTCCTGCCACTCACAAGCCAAAATTTCTTGTGACTCTGGGACTAATGGAATATAAAAGAAGGCATCATTGAAGACTAATACAGAATACCATGTCCTGGTGGTTGGTAGAATGACCAGCAGGGTGTAGGAATTAGGAGCAACTGGAAGTATATCCTCGGTGGCTTCACTGACTGTCCTGACATCCTTTACCAGGTCCCCAGCAGCCCATGGGGCTCTCGTGGTCAGGCCAATCCCAGGATATGGAGCTCTCCTGGGCAGGTACCTCACCCCCAACCCAGCCCACGGGGCTCTCGTGGTCAGGCCCCTCCCAGGATACAGAGCTACCCTTGCAGGTACCGTGGCAGGGCTGGGCACACAGGAACCGTGCACATAGCCCTCATTGAAGAGCACCCCCAGCTCACCTGTCGCTCACAGCTGACACAGAGCACCTCAGAGCAGGACTTGAACTAACAAACAGCAGCTCCGACAGGTCTGTGACCCTGGGCATCACTCTGTGTGGCCTCCCTCCACCTGGTCTTCCAGAGACTTCCACTGCACCCGGGGCACCAGGCCTCTGTCTCCAACCACCACCCACCCCTCCTCTCCCTGACTCCTGGGTTCCTCTCATTAGGAGAGGGTTTTCTTGAAGTTGTCTCCCACTCATGGGCCAGATAAAATGATTAGAAAACAAGCCAAAGCTGCAGCCCCTTGTCTATCCTGACTCTCAGGAGCCCACACCTGTTCCTTGGACCTGGCCGGTTCAGCAAGTTCCATTTTCTGCAACTGTGAGCCCCTGAGGGGTGATGATTGGCTGACCTGGGCAGCCTTACGGTGCCGGCCAGCCCTCCCCAGGTGTGCCTGGGTTGAGATCAATATAAATACCACTCCAGGCAGCAAGAGTCCCTGCAGCTGTGTCTGACACCATTTTCTCTGCCCTGTCAGCAGTCTCGGGGCTGGGCTGGTGGGAGGGAGTGAGAGGCCACGGCTTTGTGGGTGGCCCAGTGTGAGTGGGGCTCTGCTGGACTTTCTGCAGCAGTTGCCAGGCTGCCACCTGCTAAAGAAGAGGATGTGTCACCCATACCTGCTGCTGGAATTGCTCCCTGGGCAGAGGTGAGGAAGGAAAAAAGCAGTGGAGGCAGGGATAGGACGGGTATCTCAGGCAGGGAAATGGAAATCTTCCAGAAGAGCACCCAGGGCCAGGACCATCCTGGCTGGCCTGCAGGCACCAAGTCAGCTGGCATGCTGTCACTCGTGTGGCTCCATGGCCCTTCCTCTAGGCTTTCAAGTCCTTGTATATATTCAGGTGTTTTACCTGGGAAGGGTGGGAACAGTTCAGCAGCAACTGGCCTGGGACTCAGCTCACGTTTACTCACAGATGCCTCGGCACGGTGCCCCAGCTTTGCAATGAGGACGCTTGTTGTGTGGGGGCTGCTGGCTGAACGGGAGACGATTCCCCACCACTGACCAACTTCAGAATTGTTTACAACTGGAGCAAGTGCCCTGATACGGTTTTCCTCTGAGTAACTGGTGGGTTCTGTTTTTTTTTTCTCTTTTTCGTTTTTGGTTCAAGGTAGATTTTATTCCTCTTTTTTGTATTTACAGATATAAGCATGGAAATAATTTATTCATATAAATACATGTATGTGAAGGGAATAATTGTTTTTTCTGTTTTATTTTTTAAATTTTATTTCTTTTTAATTTTGAATTTTATTTTATATTTTTATACAGCAGGTTCTTATTGGTTATCTATTTTATACATATAAATGTTTACATGCCAATCCCAATCTCTCAACTCCTCCCACCACCACCACCCCCAAGAGCTTTCCCCCCTTGTTGTCCATACGATTGTTGTCTACATCTGTTGCTCTAGTTATGCCTTGCAAAACGGTTAATCTGTACAGTTTTTCTAGGTTCCACATATATGCATGAATATACAAGATTTGTTTTTCTCTTTCTGACTTACTTCACTCTGTATGACAGTCTCTAGATCCATCGACGTCTCTACAAATGACCCAATTTCATTCCTTTCATGGCTTAGTAATATTCCATTTTATATATGTACCACATCTTTATGCATTCGTCTGTCTGTGGGCATTTAGGTTGCTTCCATTACCTCGATATTGTAAATAGTGATGCAATGAACATTACGGTGAATGTCTCTTTTTGATTTATGGTTTTGTCTGGGTATATGTCCAGTACTGGGATTGCTGTATCATATGGTAATTCTATTATTAGTTTCTTAAGAAACTCCATATGGTTCTCCATAGTGACTGTACCAATTTATATTCCCAACAATAGTGGAAGAGGCTTCCTTTTCTCCACACCCTTTCCAGCACTTGTTGTTTGTAGATTTTCAGATGATGCCCATTCTAACAGGTGTGAGGTGATACCTCATTGTTGAGTCCATTTCGATGAACAAGGGGTAGGTCTTGTCTATTACATATTTGGCTTATGAAACGGTATCTGTGTTAATTTCAAACTCTGGTTTTATGCAGCACCCCAACTCACCTTTCCCCTTAAGCAAGCATAAGTTGGTTTTCTAAACTTGAGACCCTGTTCTGTTTTGTAATTCAATTCATGTGTAGCCAAGTTTACATTCCGTGCATTAGTGATACCTTATGATGTTTCTTTTTCTGTGTGACTTATTTCACTTAGAATCATCGTGCCTCAATCCACTCATTATGCTGGTACTGGCCTGGTGACACAGATTTCATTGCTGAGTGATATTGCATTGTACATAAGTACCACAACTTCTTTATCCAGTTTTTGCTCTCTGTGATATTGAACTTGTACCGTAAACGAGGTTCTTGTAAACAGAGCCGTCCCAAATTTTGGGGTGGCTGTGTCTTTTTGATTTTAATTTCCCTAAGCTATAGGACCATAAGTGGAAATGCCCTAGACTCTGTTGCTTTGTTTTTCAGATGTATCAGGAAACACCATACACTTCTCCAGAGTGGCTGTTGGCAATTTACATCCCGCCCATCAGCATAACAAGGCTCCTTTTTCCCCATGGCCTGTCTTGCCTTTCTGGATTTTACACTTTTTTCAGATGGCCCTTTAGACCGGGGGGAAGTGACACTTCATAGTAGTTCGGATTTCCATTGCAAGCTTGCTTGGTTTGCCAAAAAGTGTGTATGTGCTTTTTCCTGAATATATTCAGGAACAAACTCATACGCCCTTTTTGGCCAAGTGCATCATTGTCGATGTTCTGCCTCTTTTCCTATGCTTTAAATGCAAATCCAGTCTACCTCCTGAAATCGGTTTCCTGAAATTCTGCCCCGCTTTCAAGTCCTCTTCGCAGCCTTACTTCAAAATATTTTTGGACGTTATCTGTCATTTATAACTCTGCAGGTTTGTGATTTACAGGGCCCCTGAGCTCCTTTCTTCAACTCGCTTTCTTGTGAGCTGGCCGCAAACCCGCAAGACTGCTTCAGGCCCTAATCTGCTTCTGGCAGGGCACGCTGAGCCTTTGGTTAATTCCTCTTCCTGGTGGGAAATGAGTGTTAAATATGCCCGTCCAGACACCTACCTCACTCTCAACCCCTTGGTGATGTGGGTCCTCTGGTTTGTGGCCACCTTTGCTGGGTTCCTCACCTTTCGATGATGTGGCCCCACTAGTGTGAGGACACTCCTGCCTGGTTCTCATCCACGTGGTTATGTGGACCCCCTGGTGAGAGTCTGTTCCTGGCTGTGTTCCTCACCTTTCTGTAAGGGAGACCCTCTGCTGATAGGTCACTCCTGCATGGCTGGCACACATTGCCTTGGTGAAGTCAGCCGTGTGGTGGCAGTAGGAGCGTGCTGGGAATCTCCTCCCCCCGGTGATGAGGGCCCTCTTGCGTCAAGCCCTAACTGCTGGGCTCACCAACTTTTCTTAGTGAGCCCAGTGATGCTCGGGCACTCCTCTTAGGATCCCATCTCCATGGGGATGTGGGCCTTCTGCTCTGAGGTCCCAACGGCTGGGTTGTTCACATTTTCATGATGTGGGCTCTCTGGTGTTAGTTCACTGTGGCCTGGATCCCATAGCCTCTGTGCTCTTGGCTGCCTGTTGGGAGGTTCCAACTGCTGGATTCCTCACTTTTTTAATTTTTTAGGCCCTCTGTTGTGAGGATCCTCCTGCCTGCCTCACTCCCAGCCCCTTCGTGATGTGTGTCGTCTGGTCTGAGGCCACATGTGCTGGGTTCCTCACCTTTCGATGATGTGGGACCAATGGTCTTAGGAGACTCCTGCCTGGTTCACATCCCCTTGGTGATGTGGGCCCTCTGTTGAGAGTCTGATCCTGGCTGGGTTCCTCACCCATCTGTGAGGTGGGCCGTCTGCTGTGAGGTCACTCCTGCCTGGCTTGCTCACCTCGCCTTGTGGACATGAGCCCTCTGGTGGCACTTGGAGCCTGCTGGGGGCCTCCTCCCCTCGGTGATGAGGGCCCTCTGGCGTCAGGCCCTAACTGCTGGGCTCCCCACATTTTGTGATGTGCGCCCAGTGGTGCGAGGACACTCCAGCCAGGTTCACATCCCCATTGGGATGTGGGCCTTCTGCTCTGAGGTCTCAGCGTCTGGGTTGCTCACAGTTTCATGATGTGCGCTCTCTGCTGTTAGTTCACTCCTGCCTGCATCCCATAGCTTCTGTGCTCTCGGCCGCCTGCTGGGAGGTTCCAACTGCTGGATTCCTCACCTTTCTTATTCTTTGGGCCCTCTGTTTTTAGGCTACTCCTGCCTGCCTCACTCCCATTCCCTTTGTGATATGTGTCCTCTGATTTGAGGCCACATGTGCTGGGTTCCGCACCTTTCGATGATGTGGCCCCACTGGAGGGAAGACAGTCCTGACTGGTTCCCATCCCCTTGCTGATGTGGGCCCTCAGGTGAGAGTCTGATCATGGCTGGGTTCCTCACCCTTCTGTGAGGTGGGCCCTCTGCTGTGAGGTCAATCATGCCTGTCTGGCACACGTCACCTTGGCGACGTGGGCCCTCTGGTGGCAGTTGGAGTGTGCTGAGATCCTCCTCCCCTCGGTGATGAGGGCCCTCTTACATTAGGCCATAACGGCTGGGCTCCCCACATTTTCTGATGTGCGCCAAGTGAGTGAGGACACTCTTGCCAGGTTCCCATCCCCATGGGGATATGGGCCTTCTGCTCTGAGGTCAAAACGGCTGGCTTGCTCACAGTACCATGATGTGGGCCCTCTGCTGTGAGTTCACTCCGGCAAGGATCCCTTATCATCGGTGCTCTGAGCCGCCTGCTGGGAGGTTCCAACTGCTGGATTCCTCAACTTTTTTATTCTATGTGCCCTCTGTTGTGAGGCTCCTCCTGCCTGCCTCACTGCCAGCCCCTTGGTGATGACTGTCCTATGGCTTGAGGCCACATGTGCTGCGTTCCTCACCTTTCGATGATGTGACCCCACTCGTGTGAGGACACTCCTGCCTGGTTCCCATACCCTTGGTGAGGTGGGCCCTCTGGCGAGAGTCTAATCCTGGCTGGGTTCCTCAACGTTCTGTGAGGTAGGCCCTCTGCTGTGAGGTCACTCCTGCCTGGCTGGCACACGTCACCTTGGAGACGTGAGCCCTCTGGTGGCAGTTGGAGCGTGCAGGGTGCCTCCTCCTCTCGGTGATGACGGCCCTCTGGCATCAGGCCCTAAATGGTGGGCTCCCCACATTTTCTGATGTGCGCCCAGTGGTGCGAGGACACTCCAGCCAGGTTCCCATTCCCATGGGGATGTGGGCCTTCTGCGCTGAGGTCCCAACGCCTGGGTTGCTCACAGTTTTATGATGTGGGCCCTCTGCTGTGAGTTCACTGCGGCCTGGATCCCATAGCCTCGGTGTTCTGAGCCGCCTGCTGGAAGTTCTAAATGCTGGAATCCTCACGTTTTTTATATTATGTGCCCTGTGTTGTGAGGCTACTCCTGCCTGTCTCACTCCAAGGCCCTTGGTGATGTGGGTCCTCTGGTTTGAGGACACATGTGCTGGGTTCCTCACCTTTCGATAATGAGGCCCCACTGGTGTGAGGATAATCCTGGCTGGTTCCCATCCCCTTTGTGATGTGGGCCCTCTGGTGAGAGTCTGATCCTGGCTGGATTCCTCACCCATCTGTGAGGTGGGCCCTCTACTATCAGGTAACTCTTGCCTGGCTTGCTCACCTCGCCTTGTTGACATGAGCCCTCTGGTGGCACTTGGACCCTGCTGGGAGCCTCCTCACCTCTGTGATGAGGGCCCTCTGACGTCAGGCCCTAACTGCTGGGCTCCCCAACTTTTCTTAGTGAGCCCAGTGATGCTCGGGCACTCCTCTTAGGTTCCCATCTCCATGGGGATGTGGGCCTTCTGCTCTGAGGTTCCAACGGCTGGGTTGATCACAATTTCATGATGTGGGCTCTCTGGTGTTAGTTCACTGTGGCCTGGATCCCATAGCCTCTGTGCTCTTGGCCGCCTGCTGGGAGGTTCCAACTGCTGGATTCCTCACTTTTTTAATTTTTTAGGCCCTCTGTTGTGAGGATCCTCCTGCCTGCCTCACTCCCAGCCCCTTCGTGATGTGTGTCATCTGGTTTGAGGCCACATGTGCTGGGTTCCTCACCTTTCGATGATGTGGGACCAATGGTCTTAGGAGACTCCTGCCTGGTTCACATCCCCTTGGTGATGTGGGCCCTCTGTTGAGAGTCTGATCCTGGCTGGGTTCCTCACCCTTCTGTGAGGTGGGCCGTCTGCTGTGAGGTCACTCCTGCCTGGCTTGCTCTCAGCTCGCCTGGTGGACATGAGCCCTCTGGTGGCACTTGGAGCCTGCTGGGAGCCTCCTCCCCTCGGTGATGAGGGCCCTCTGGCGTCAGGCCCTAACGGCTGGGCTCCCCACATTTTGTGATATGCACCCAGTGGTTCGAAGACACTCCAACCAGGTTCACATCCCCATTGAGATGTGGGTCTTCTGCTCTGAAGTCCCAACGGCTGGGTTGTTCACAGTTTCATGATGTGGGCTCTCTGCTGTTAGTTCACTCTGGCCTGGATGCCATAGACTCTGTGCTCTGGGCCGCCTGCTGGGAGGTTCCAACTGCTCAATTCCTCAACTTTTGTATTCTATGGGTCTTGTGTTGCGATGCTCCTCCTGCCTGCCTCACTCACAACCCCTTCGAGATGTGGGTCCTCTGGTTTGAGGCCACATGTGCTGGGTTCCGCAACTTTCAATGATGTGGCTCCACTGGTGTGAGGACACTTCTGCCTGGTTCCCATCCCCTTGGTGATGTGGGCCTTCTGGTGACAGTCTTATCCTGGCTGGGTTCCTCACTCTTCTGTGAGGTAGGCCCTCTGCTGTGAGGTCAATCCTGCCTGACTTGCACACATCACCTTGGCGACGTGGGCCCTCTGTTGGCACATGGAACCTGCTGGGAGCCTCCTCCCCTCGGTGATGACGGCCCTCTAGCATCAGGCCCTAACTGCTGGGCTCCCCACGTTTTCTGATGTGAGCCCAGTGATGCCAGGACACTCCTGTCAGGTTCCCATCCCCATGGGGATGTGGGCCTTCTGCTCTGAGGTCCCAACGCCTGGGTTGCTCACAGTTTCATGATGTGGGCTCTCTGCTGTTAGTTCACTCCTGCCTGCATCCCATAGCTTCTGTGCTCTCGGCCACCTGCTGGGAGGTTCAAAATGCTGGATTCCTCACCTTTTTTATTCTTTGGGTCCTCTGTTTTTAGGCTACTCCTACCTGCCTCACTCCCATCCCCTTTGTGATGTATGTCCTCTGATATGAGGCCGCATGTGCTGGGTTCCTCACCTTTCGATGATGTGGCCCCACTGGTGGGAGGACAGCCCTGACTGGTTCCCATCCCCTTGGTGTTGTGGGTCCTCTGGCGAGAGTCTCATCCTGCCTCGGTTCCTCTCCCTTCTGTGAAATAGGCCCTCTGCTGTGAGGTCACTACTGCCTGGCTGGCGCATGCCACCTTGTAGACATGGGCCCTCTGTTGGCAGTTGGAACCTGTTGGGAGTCTCCTCCCCTCAGTTATGAGAGCCCCCTGGCGTCAGGCCCTATCTGCTGGGCTCCTAACATTTTCTGATATGTACTAAGTTGTGCGAGGCCACTCCTGCCAGGTTCCCATCCCAATGGGGATGTGGGCCTTCTGTTCTGTGGTCCCAACGGCTGGGCTGCTCACAGGTTCATGATGTGGGCCCTCTGCTGTGAGTTCACTGCGGCCTGGATCTCATAGCCTCGGTGCTCTGGGCCGCTTGCTGGGAGGTTCCAACTGCTGGATTCCTCAACTTTTATATTCTATGGACCCTGTGTTGTGAGGCCGGTCCTGCCAGCCTCATTCGGAACCCCTTGGTGATGTGGTTCCTCTGGTTTGAGGCTACATGTGCTGGGATCCTCACCTTTCGATGATGTTGTCCCACTGGTGTGGGGACACTCCTGCCTGGTTCCCATCCCCTTGGTGATGTGGGCCCTCTGGTGAGAGTCTGATCCTGGCTGTGTTCCTCACCCTTCTGTGAGGTGGGCCCTCTGCTGTGAGGTCACTCCTGCCGGGCTGGCACACATCGCCTTGGTGACGTTGGCCCTCTGGTGGCAGCTGGAGCCTGATAGGAGCCTCGTCCCCTCGGTGATGAGTGCAGTCTAGCGTCAGGCCCTAACTTCTGAGCACCCCACGTTTTCTGATGTGAGCCCAGTGATGCCAGGACACTCCTGTCATGTTCCCATCACCATGGGGATGTGGGCCTTCTGCTCTGAGGTCCCAATGTCTGGGTTGCTCACAGTTTCATGATGTGGGCTGTCTGGTGTTAGTTCACTCTGGCCTGGATCCCCTAGCCTCTGTGCTCTGGGCCGCCTGCTGGGAGGTTCCAACTGCTGGATTCCTCACCTTTCTTATTTTTGGGCCCTCTGTTGTGAGGCTCCTCCTGCCTGCCTCACTCCCAGCCCCTTGGTGATGGGTGTCCTATGGTTTGAAGCCACATGTTCTGGGTTCCTCACCTTTAGATGATGTGGCCCTACTCATGTGAGGACACTCCTGCCTGGTTCCAATCCATTTGGTGATGTGGGCCCTCTGGTGCGAGTCTGATCCTGACTGGGTTCGTCACACTTCTCTGAGGTGGGCCCTCTGCTGTGAGGTCATTCGTGCCTGGTTGGCACACATCGCCTTGGCGACGTCAGCCCTCTGGTGGCAGTTGGAGCCTGCTGGGAGCCTCCTTCCCTTGGTGATGAGGGTCCTCTGGCGTCAGACCCTAACTGCTGGTCTCCCAAAATTTTCTGATACGTTCTCAGTGGTGCGAGGACACTCCTACCAGATTTATATCCCCATGGGGATGTGAGCCTCGTGCTCTGAGGTCCCAATGGCTGGGTTGCTCAGTTTCATGACATGGGCCCTCTCCTGTGAGTTCACTGTGACCTGGATCCCATAGCCTCGGTGTTCTGGGCCGCCTGCTGGGAGGTTCCAACTGCTGGATTCCTCACTTTTTTATTCTATGGGCCCAGTGTTGTGAGGCTACTCCTGCCTGCCTCACTCCGAGGCACTTGGTGATGTGGGTCCTCTGGTTTGAGGACACATGTGCTGAGTACCTCACCTTTCAATGATGTGGCCCCACTGGTGTGAAGACACTCCTGCCTGGTTCCCATCCCCTTGGTGATGTGGGCCCTCTGGTGAGAGTCTGATGTTGGCTGGGATTCTCACCCTTATGTGAGGTGGGACCTCTGCTGTGAGGTAACTCCTGCCTGGCTTGCTCACGTTGCGTTGGCAACGTGAGCCCTCAGGTGGCAGTTGGAGGCTGCTGGGAATCTCCTCCCCTCGGTTATGAGAGCTCTGGATAAAACACATATGCCCTTTTTTGCCAAGTGCATTATTTTCCAAGTTCTGTCTCTTTTCCTATGCTTCAAGAGTGACTCCCGTGTACCTTCTGAAATCAGTTTCCAGAAATTCTGCCCCGCATTCAAGTCTTCTTCGCAGCCTTATTTCAGTATAATTTTGGATGATACCTGTCATTTATAACTCTGCAGGTTTGTGAATTACAGTGCCCCTGAGCTCCTTTCTTCAACTTGCTTTCTTGTGAGCTGGCCGCAAAACCGCAGGATTGCTTCAAGCCCTAGTGTGGTTCCGGCATGGCACGCTGAGCCTTTGGTTATTTCCTCTTCCTGGTGGGAAATGAGAGTTAAATTTGCCCGTCCAGACACCTCCAGCTAGTCTCTCATTGGTTCTCCCTATTCCTGTTCATTTTCCGCCGAAATTGCAAACTAGGCCAAACAGGAGGTTAAAGGCACTGACTCTCCAAGTGGGGAGAGTGTTAGTAAAGCGTCTGGAATGTTGCACCCGAGTACCAGGGGACGAAAACTGAGACACATTTGAACACGTTTCCCGATCACACGGTGGATCATACTCTGGGTTCCACATGCATGTTTTAGCTGAAGGAAGAATCCCTTAAACCTGGAGAGTTGAGACCCATGGAATGGGTACCATGCAATATGACTTCAAAGGGTCTGCATTTGCTCACCGAACCTCACAAATCCTATCAATGCTGTGTTTATGCTGCTGTACACATGCTTGATTCTCTTTCGAAGACATATAAATCCATAGTTTTTAAGATTCTTTCTAGTCAGGTATATTCTTAGGCGTTAAATATGGGTTGTTGAGTCCACTTCGTTGAGCAAGGAGTAGCTCTTGTCTATTACATATTTGGCTTATGGAATGGTATCTGTGCTAATTTCAATCTCTGGTTTTATGCAGCACCCCAACTCACCTTTTTCCTTAAGCAAGCATATGTCGGTTTTCTACATTTCAGACACTGTTCTCTTTTGTAATTCAGTTCCTGTGTAGCCAAGTTTACATTCCGTGTAGTAGTGATATCTTATGATGTTTCTTTTTCTGTGTGACTTATTTCACTTAGAATCATCGTACCTGAATCCACTCATTATGCTGCTACGGGCCTGATGACGTAGATTTCATTGCTGAGTGATATTGCATTGTACGTAAGTACCACAACTTCTTTATCCATTTTTTGCTTTCTGCGATATTGAACTTGTACCGTAAACGAGGTTCTTGTAAACAAAGCCATCCCAAACTTTGGGGTGGCTGTGTCTTTTTGATTTTAATTTCCCTAAGCTATAGGACCATAAGTGGAAGTACCCTAGGCTCTGTTGCTTTGTTTTTTAGATGTTTCAGGAAACACCATACACTTCTCCAGAGTGGCTGTTGGCAATTTACATCACACACATCAGCATAACAAGGCTCCCAGTTCTCCATGACCTGTCCTGCCTTTCTGGATTTTACACTTTTTTCAGATGGCCCTTTTGACCGGGGGGCAGTGAGACATCATTGTAGTGCAGATTTCCTTTGTAAGCTTGCTTGTTTGGCCAAAAAGGGCGTATGCGTTTTTTCCTGAATATATTCAGGAAAAAACCCATACGTCCTTTTTGGCCAAGTGCATCATTGTGGACGTTCTGCCTCTTTTCCTATGCTTTACATGCAATTCCAGTCTACCTCCTGAAATCGGTTTCCTGCAATTCTGCCCCGCTTTCAAGTCCTCTTGGCAGCCTTACTTCAATATATTTTTGGACAATAGCTGTCATTTATAACTCTGCAGGTTTGTGAATTACAGTGCCCCTTAGCTCCTTTCTTCAAGTCACTTTCTTGTGAGCTGGACGCAACACCTCAAGATTGCTTCAGGCCCTAGTGTGGTTCCGGCATGGCACGCTGAGCCTTTGGTTAATTCGTCTTCCTGGTGGGAAATGAGAGTTAAATTTGCCCGTCCAGACACCTCCAGCTAGTCTCTCATTGGTTCTCCCTATTCCTGTTCATCTTCCGCAGAATTTGCAAACTCGGCCAAACAGGAGGTTAAAGGCACTGACTCTCCAAGTGGGGAGAGTGTTAGTAAAGCGTCTGGAATGTTGCACCTGAGTACCAGCGGACGAAAACTGAGACACATTTGAACACGTTTCCCGATCACACGGTGGATCATACGCTGGGTTCCACATGCATCTTTTAGCTGAAGGAAGAATCCCTTAAACCTGGAGAGTTGAGACCCATGGAACGGGTACCATGCAA
The DNA here is from genome assembly GCF_964374135.1 of Grampus griseus. Classification (NCBI taxonomy): domain Eukaryota; kingdom Metazoa; phylum Chordata; class Mammalia; order Artiodactyla; family Delphinidae; genus Grampus; species Grampus griseus. The sequence goes on from NW_028133388.1 coordinate 131,227, forward strand.
TATGACTTCAAAGGGTCTGCATTTGCTCACCGAACCTCACCAATCCTATCACTGCTGCGTTTGTGCTGCTGTACACACGCTTGATTCTCTTTCAGAGACATATAAATCCATAGGTTTTAAGATTCTTACTAGTCAGGTATATTCTTACGCATTTAATATGGGGTGTTGAGTCCACTTCGCTGAGCAAGGAGTAGCTGTTGTCTATTACATATTTGGCTTATGGAACGGTATCTGTGCTAATTTCAATCTCTGGTTTTATGCAGCACCCCAACTCACCTTTCCCCTTAAGCAAGCATAAGTTGGTTTTCTACATTTGAGACACTGTTCTCTTTTGTAATTCAGTTCCTGTGTAGCCAAGTTTACATTCCGTGTAGTAGTGATATCTTATGAAGTTTCTTTTTCTGTGTGACTTATTTCACTTAGAATCATCGTACCTGAATCCACTCATTATGCTGCTACAGGTCTGATGACATAGATTTCATTGCTGAGTGATATTGCATTGTACGTAAGTACCACAACTTCTTTATCCATTTTTCGCTTTCTGCGATATTGAACTTGTACCATAAAAGAGGTTCTTGTAAACAGAGCCATTCCAAACTTTGGGGTGGCTGTGTCTTTTTGATTTTAATTTCACTAAGCTATAGGACCATAAGTGGAAGTGCCCTAGGCTCTGTTGCTTTGTTTTTTAGATGTTTCAGGAAACACCATACACTTCTCCAGAGTGGCTTTTGGCAATTTACAACCCACCCATCAGCATCACAAGGTTCCCATCTCTCCATGGCCTGTACTGCCTTTCTGGATTTTACACTTTTTTCAGATGGCCCTTTTGACCGGGGGGCAGTGAGACTTCATTGTAGTGCAGATTTCCTTTGCAAGCTTGCTTGGTTGGCCAAAAAGGGCGTATGCGTTTTTTCCTGAATATATTCAGGAAAAAACGCATACGCCCTTTTTGGCCAAGTGCATCATTGCGGACGTTCTGCCTCTTTTCCTATGCTTTACATGCAATTCCAGTCTACCTCCTGAAATCGGTTTCCTGGATTCTGCCCCGCTTTCAAGTCCTCTTGGCAGCCTTACTTCAATATATTTTTGGACGATAGCTGTCATTTATAACTCTGCAAGTTTGTGAATTACAGTGCCGCTGAGCTCCTTTCTTCTACTTGCTTTCTTGTGAGCTGGCCGCAACACCGCAGGGTTGCTTCAGGCCCTAGTGTGTTTCCAGCCTGGCACGCTGAGCCTTTGGTTAATTCCTCTTCCTGGTGGGAAATGAGAGTTAAATTTGCCCGTCCAGACACCTCCAGCTAGTCTCCCATTGGTTCTCCCTATTCCTGTTCATTTTCCGCAGAAATTGCAAACTGGGCCAAACAGGAGGTTAAAGGCACTGACACTCCAAGTGGGGAGAGTGTTAGTAAAGCGTCTTTAATGTTGCACCCGAGTACCAGGGAACGAAAACTGAGATACATTTGAACACATTTTCCTATCACACGGTGGATCATACTCTGGGTTGCACATGCATGTTTTAGCTGAAGGAAGAATCGCTTAAACCTGGAGAGTTGAGACTCATGGAATGGGTACCATGCAATATGACTTCAAAGGGTCTGCATTTGCTCACCGAACCTCACAATCCTGTCACTGCTGTGTTTATGCCGCTGTACACACGCTTGATTCTCTTATAGAGACATATAAATCCATAGGTTTTAAGATTCTTACTAGTCAGGTATATTCTTAGGCGTTTAATATGGGGTGTTGAGTCCACTTCGTTGAGCAAGGAGTAGCTCTTGTCTATTACATATTTGGCTTATGGAACGGTATCTGTGCTAATTTCAATCTCTGGTTTTATGCAGCACCCCAACTCACCTTTCCCTTAAGCAAGCATAAGTTGGTTCTACATTAGAGACCCTGTTCTGATTTGTAATTCATTTCCTGTGTAGCCAAGTTTACATTCCGTGTATTAGTGATATCTTATGATATTTCTTTTTCTGTGTGACTTATTTCACTTAGAATCATCGTACCTGAATCCACTCATTATGCTGCTACGGGCCTGATGACATAGATTTCATTGCTGAGTGATATTGCATTGTACGTAAGTACCACAACTTCTTTATCCATTTTTCGCTTTCTCTGATATTGAACTTGTACTGCAAACGAGGTTCTTGTAACCAGAGCCGTCGCAAACTTTGGGGTGGCTGTGTCTTTTTGATTTTAATTTCCCTAAGCTATAGACCCATAAGTGGAAGTGCACTATGCTGTGTTGCTTTGTTTTTTAGATGTTTCAGGAAACACCATACACTTCTCCAGAGTGGCTGTTGGCAATTCACATCCCGCTCATCAGCATAACAAGGCTGCCAGTTCTCCATGGCCTGTCCTGCCTTTCTGGATTTTACAATTTTTTCAGATGGCCTTTTTCAGCGTTGGGCAGTGAGACTTCATTGTAGTGCAGATTTCCTTGCAAGCTTGCTTGGTTGGCCAAAAAGGGCGTATGCGTTTTTTCCTGAATATATTCAGGAAAAAACGCATACGCCCTTTTTGGCCAGGTGCATCATTGTGGACGTTCTGCCTCTTTTCCTATGCTTTACATGCAATTCCAGTCTACCTCCTGAAATCGGTTTCCTGCAATTCTGCCCCGCTTTCAAGTCCTCTTGGCAGACTTACTTCAATATATTTTTGGATGATAGCTGCCATTTATAACTCTGCAGGTTTGTGAATTACAGTGCCCCTGAGCTCCTTTCTTCAACTCGCTTTCTTGTGAGCTGGCCGCAACACCGCAGGATTGCTTCAGGCCCTAGTGTGGTTTCGGCCTCGCACGATGAGCCTTTGGTTAATTTCTCTTCCTGGTGGGAAATGAGAGTTAAATTTGCCCGTCCAGACACCTCCAGCTAGTCTCCCATTGGTTCTCCCTATTCCTGTTCATTTTCTGCAGAAATTGTAAACTGGGCCAAACAGGAGGTTAAAGGCACTGACTCTCCAAGTGGGGAGCGTGTTAGGAAAGTGTCTGGAATGTTGCACCTGAGTACCAGGGGACGAAAACTGAGACACATTTAAACACGTTTCCCGATCACACGGTGGTTCATACTCTGGGTTCCACATGCATGTTTTAGCTGAAGGAAGAATCCCTTAAACCTGGAGAGTTGAGAACCATGGAATGTGTACCATGCAATATGACTTCAAAGGGTCTGCATTTGCTCACCGAACCTCACCAATGCTATCACTGCTGCGTTTATGCCACTGTACACACGCTTGATTCTCTTTCGGAGACATATAAATCCATAGGTTTTTAGATTCTTACTAGTCAGTTATGTTCTTAGACGTTTAATATGGGGTGTTGAGTCCACTTCGTTGAGCAAGGAGTAGCTCTTGTCTATTACATACTTGGCTTATGGAATGGTATCTGTGCTAATTTCAATCTCGTGTTTTATGCAGCACCCCAACTCACCTTTCCCCTTAAGCAAGCATAAGTTGGTTTTCTACATATGAGACCCTGTTCTGTTTTGTATTTCAGTTCCTGTGTAGCCGAGTTTACATTCTGTGTATTAGTGATATCTTATGATGTTTCTTTTTCTGTGTGACTTATTTCACTTAGAATCATCGTACCTGAATCCACTCATTATGCTGCTACGGGCCTGATGACATAGATTTCATTGCTGAGTGATATTGCATTGTACAGAACTACCACAACTTTTTTATCCATTTTTCGCTTTCTGTGATATTGAACTTGTACCATAAACGAGGTTCTTGTAAACAGAGTTGTCCCAAACTTTGGGGTGGCTGTGTCTTTTTGATTTTAATTTCCCTAAGCTATAGGACCATAAGTGGAAGTGCCCTAGGCTCTGTTGCTTTGTTTTTTAGATGTTTCAGGAAACACCATACACTTCTCCAGAGTGTCTGTTGGCCATTTACATACCCCCATCAGCATAACAAGGCTCCCAGTTCTCCATGGCCTGTCCTGCCTTTCTGGATTTTACACTTTTTTCAGATGGCACTTTTGACTGGGAGGCAGTGAGACTTCATTGTAATGCAGATTTCCTTTGCAAGCTTGCTTGGTTGGCCAAAAAGGGCGTATGCGTTTTTTCCTGAATATATTCAGGAAAAAACGCATACGCCCTTTTTGGCCAAGTGCATCATTGTGGACGTTCTGCCTCTTTTCCTATGCTTTACATGCAATTCCAGTCTACCTCCTGAAATCGGTTTCCTGCAATTCTGCCCCGCTTTCAAGTCCTCTTGGCAGCCTTACTTCAATATATTTTTGGACAATAGCTGTCATTTATAACTCTGCAGGTTTGTGAATTACTGTGCCCCTGAGCTCCTTTCTTCAACTCACTTTCTTGTGAGCTGGACGCAACACCTCAAGATTGCTTCAGGCCCTAGTGTGGTTCCGGCATGGCACGCTGAGCCTTTGGTTAATTCTTCTTCCTGGTGGGAAATGAGAGTTAAATTTGCCCGTCCAGACACCTCCAGCTATTCTCTCATTGGTTCTCCCTATTCCTGTTCATCTTCCGCAGAAATTGCAAACTGGGCCAAACAGGAGGTTAAAGGCACTGACTCTCCAAGTGGGGAGAGTGTTAGTAAAGCGTCTGGAATGTTGCACCCGAGTACCAGCGGACAAAAACTGAGACACATTTGAACACGTTTCCCGATCACACGGTGGATCATACGCTGGGTTCCACATGCATCTTTTAGCTGAAGGAAGAATCCCTTAAACCTGGAGAGTTGAGACCCATGGAACGGGTACCATGCAATATGACTTCAAAAGGTCTGCATTTGCTCACCGAACCTCACCAATCCTATCACTGCTGCGTTTGTGCCGCTGTACACACGCCTGATTCTCTTTCAGAGACATATAAATCCATAGGTTTTAAGATACTTACTAGTCAGGTATATTCTTACGCATTTAATATGGGGTGTTGAGTACACTTCGCTGAGCAAGGAGTAGCTCTTGTCTATTATATATTTGGCTTATGGAACGGTATCTGTGCTAATTTCAATCTCGTGTTTTATGCAGCACCCCAACTCACCTTTCCCCTTAAGCAAGCATAAGTTGGTTTTCTACATTTGAGACCCTGTTCTCTTTTGTAATTCAGTTCCTGTGTAGCCAAGTTTACATTCCGTGTAGTAGTGATATCTTATGATGTTTCTTTTTCTGTGTGACTTATTTCACTTAGAATCATCGTACCTGAATCCACTCATTATGCTGCTACGGGCCTGAGGACATAGATTTCATTGCTGATTGATATTGCATTGTACGTAAGTACCACAACTTCTTTATCCATTTTTTGCTTTCTGTGATATTGAACTTGAACCGTAAACGAGGTTCTTATAAACACAGCCGTCCCAAACTTTGGGGTGGCTGTGTCTTTTTGATTTTAATTTCCCTATGCTATAGGACCATAAGTGGAAGTGCCCTAGGCTCTGTTGCTTTGTTTTTTATATGTTTCAGGAAACACCGTACACTTCTCCAGAGTGGCTGTTGGCAATTTACATCCCGCCCATCAGCATAACAAGGCTCCCAGTTCTCCATGGCCTGTCCTGCCTTTCTGGATTTTACACTTTTTTCAGATGGCCCTTTTGACCGGGGGGCAGTGAGACTTCATTGCAGTGCAGATTTCCTTTGCAAGCCTGCTTGGTTGGCCTAAAAGTGCGTATGCTTTTTTTCTTGAATATATTCAGGAAAACACGCATAAGCCCTTTTGGCCAAGTGCATCATTGTGGACGTTCTGCCTCTTTTCCTATGCTTTACATGCAATTCCAGTCTACCTCCTGAAACCGGTTTCCTGCAATTCTGCCCCACTTTCAAGTCCTCTTGGCTGCCTTACTTCAATATATTTTTGGACGATAGCTGTCATTTATAACTCTGCATGTTTCTGAATTACAGTGCCCCTTAGCTCCTTTCTTCAACTCATTTTCTTGTGAGCTGGCCGCAACACCGCAGGATTGCTCCAGGCCCTAGTGTGGTTCCGGCATGGCACACTGAGCCTTTGGTTAATTCCTCTTCCTGCTGGGAAATGAGAGTTAAATTTGCCCGTCCAGAAACCTCCTGCTAGTCTCTCATTGGTTCTCCCTATTCCTGTTCATTTTCCGCAGAAATTGCAAACTGGGCCAAACAGGAGGTTAAAGGCACTGACTCTCCAAGTGGGGAGAGTGTTAGTAAAGCGTCTGGAATGTTGCACCCGAGTACCAGGGGACGAAAACTGAGACACATTTGAACACGTTTCCCGATCACACGGTGGATCATACTCTGGGTTCCACATGCATGTTTTAGCTGAAGGAAGAATCCCTTAAACCTGGAGAGTTGAGACCCATGGAATGGGTACCATGCAATATGACTTCAAAGGGTCTGCATTTGCTCACGGAACCTCACCAATCCTGTCACTGCTGGGTTTATGCCGCTGTACACACGCTGGATTCTCTTTCAGAGACATATAAATCCATAGGTTTTAAGATTCTTACTAGTCAGGTATATTCTTAGGCGTTTAATAAGGGGTGTTGGGTGCACTTCGTTGAGCAAGGAGTAGCTCTTGTCTATTATATATTTGGCTTATGGAACGGTATCTGTGCTAATTTCAATCTCTGGTTTTATGCAGCACCCCAACTCACCATTCCCCTTAAGCAAGCATAAGTTGGTTCTACATTTGAGACCCTGTTCTATTTTGTATTTCAGTTCCTGTGTAGCCAAGTTTACATTCCATGTAGTAGTGATATCTTATGATGTTTCTTTTTCTGTGTGATTTATTTCACTTAGAATCATCGTACCTGAATCCACTGATTATGCTGCTACGGGCCTGATGACATAGATTTCATTGCTGAGTGATATTGCATTGTACGTAAGTACCACAATTTCTTTATCCATTTTTTCCTTTCTGTGATATTGATCTTGTACCGTAAATGAGCTTCTTGTAAACAGAGCCGTCCCAAACTTTGGGATGGCTGTGTCTTTTTGATTTTAATTTCCCTAAGCTATAGGACCATAAGTGGAAGTGCCCTAGGCTCTGTTGCTTTGTTTTTTAGAAGTTTCAGGAAACACCATACACTTCTCCAGAGTGGCTGTTGGCAATTTACATCCTGCTCATCAGCATAAGAAGGCTCCCAGTTCTCCATGGCCTGTCCTGCCTTTCTGGATTTTACACTTTTTTCAGATGGCCCTTTTGACCGGGGGGCAGTGAGACTTCATTGTAGTGTAGATTTCCTTTGCAAGCTTGCTTGGTTGGCCAAAAAGAGCTTATGCTTTTTTCCCTGTATATATTCAGGAAAAAACGCATTTCCCTTTTTGGCCAAGTGCATCATTGTGGACGTTCTGCCTCTTTTCCTATGCTTTACATGCAAATCCAGTCTACCTCCTGAAATTGGATTCCTGCAATTCTGCCCCGCTTTCAAGTCCCCTTGGCAGCCTTACTTCAATTTATTTTCGGACGATAGCTGTCATTTATAACTCTGCAGGTTTGTGAATTACAGTGCCCCTGAGCTCCTTTTTTCAACTCGCTTTCTTGTGAGCTGGCCGCAACACCACAGGATTGCTTCAGGCCCTAGTGTGGTTCCGGCATGGCACGCTGAGCCTTTGGTTAATTCCTCTTCCTGCTGGGAAGTGAGAGATAAATTTGCCCGTCCAGACACCTCCAGCTAGTCTCTCATTGGTTCTCCCGATTCCTGTTCATTTTCCGCAGAAATTGCAAACTGGGCCAAACAGGAGGTTAAAGACACTGACTCTCCAAGTGGGGAGAGTTTTAGTAAAGCATCTGGAATGTTGCACCCGAGTACGAGGGGACAAAAACTGAGACACATTGAACACGTTTCCCGATCACACGGTGGATCATACTCTGGGTTCCACATGCATGTTTTAGCTGAAGGAAGAATCCCTTAAACCTGGAGAGTTGAGACCCATGGAATGGGTATCATGCAATATGACTTCAAAGGGTCTGCATTTGCTCACCGAACCTCACCAATCCTATCACTGCTGTGTTTATGCCGCTGTACAGACGCTTGATTCTCTTTCGGAGACATATAAATCCATAGGTTTTAAGATTCTTACTAGTCAGGTATATTCTTAGGCGTTTAATATGGGGTGTTGAGTCCACTTCGTTGAGCAAGGAGTAGCTCTTGTCTATTACATATTTCTCTTATGGAACGGTATCTGTGCTAATTTCAATCTCTGGTTTTATGCACCACCCCAACTCACCTTTCCCCTTAAGCAAGCATAAGTTGGTTCTACATTAGAGACCCTGTTCTGATTTGTAATTCAGTTCCTGTGTAGCCAAGTTTACATTCCGTATATTAGTGATATCTTATGATGTTTCTTTTTCTGTGTGACTTATTTCACTTAGAATCATCGTACCTGAATCCACTCATTATGCTGCTACGGGCCTGATGACATAGATTTCATTGCTGCGTGATATTGCATTGTACGTAAGTACCACAACTTCTTTATACATTTTTCGCTTTCTGTGATATTGAACTTGTACTGTAAACGAGCTTCTTGTAAACAGAGCTGTCCCAAACTTTGGGGTGGCTGTGTCTTTTTGATTTTAATTTCCCTAAGCTATAGGCCCATAAGTGGAAGTGCCCTATGCTCTGTTGCTTTGTTTTTTAGATGTTTCAGGAAACACCATACACTTCTCCAGAGTGGCTGTTGGCAATTTACATCCCGCCCATCAGCATAACAAGGCTGCCAGTTCTCCATGGCCTGTCCTGCCTTTCTGGATTTTACACTTTTTTCAGATGGCCTTTTTGAGCGTTGGGCAGTGAGACTTCATTGTAGTGCAGATTTCCTTGCAAGCTTGCTTGGTTGGCCAAAAAGGGCGTATGCGTTTTTTCCTGAATATATTCAGGAAAAAACGCATACGTCCTTTTTGGCCAAGTGCATCATTGTGGACGTTCTGCCTCTTTTCCTATGCTTTACATGCAATTCCAGTCTACCTCCTGAAATCGGTTTCCTGCAATTCTGCCCCGCTTTCAAGTCCTCTTGGCTGCCTTACTTCAATATATTTTTGGATGATAGCTGTCATTTATAACTCTGCAGGTTTGTGAATTACAGGGCCCCTGAGCTCCTTTCTTCAACTCGCTTTCTTGTGAGCTGGCCGCAACACCGCAGGATTGCTTCAGGCCCTAGTGTGGTTTCGGCCTCGCACGATGAGCCTTTGGTTAATTTCTCTTCCTGGTGGGAAATGAGAGTTAAATATGCCCGTCCAGACACCTCCAGCTAGTCTCCCATTGGTTCTCCCTATTCCTGTTCATTTTCCGCAGAAATTGCAAACTGGGCCAAACAGGAGGTTAAAGGTACTGACTCTCCAAGTGGGGAGCGTGTTAGTAAAGTGTCTGGAATGTTGCACCCGAGTACCAGGGGACGAAAACTGAGACACATTTAAACACGTTTCCCGATCACACGGTGGATACTCTGGGTTCCACATGCATGTTTTAGCTGAAGGAAGAATCCCTTAAACCTGGAGAGTTGAGAACCATGGAATGGGTACCATGCAATATGAATTCAAAGGGTCTGCATTTGCTCACCGAACCTCACCAATCCTATCACTGCTGCGTTTATGCCACTGTACACACGCTTGATTCTCTTTCGGAGACATATAAATCCATAGGTTTTAAGATTCTTACTATTCAGTTATATTCTTAGGCGTTTAATATGGGGTGTTGAGTCCACTTCGTTGAGCAAGGAGTAGCTCTTGTCTATTACATACTTGGCTTATGGAATGGTATCTGTGCTAATTTCAATCTCGTGTTTTATGCAGCACCCCAACTCACCTTTCCCCTTAAGCAAGCATAAGTTGGTTTTCTACATATGAGACACTGTTCTGTTTTGTATTTCAGTTCCTCTGTAGCCGAGTTTACATTCCGTGTATTAGTGATATCGTATGATGTTTCTGTTTCTGTGTGACTTATTTCACTTAGAATCATCGTACCTGAATCCACTCATTATGCTGCTACGGGCCTGATGACATAGATTTCATTGCTGAGTGATATTGCATTGTACGGAACTACCACAACTTTTTTATCCATTTTTCGCTTTCTGTGATATTGAACTTGTACCATAAACGAGGTTTTTGTAAACAGAGTTGTCCCAAACTTTGGGGTGGCTGTGTCTTTTTGATTTTAATTTCCCTAAGCTATAGGACCATAAGTGGAAGTGCCCTAGGCTCTGTTGCTTTGTTTTTTAGATGTTTCAGGAAACACCATACAATTCTCCAGAGTGTCTGTTGGCTATTTACATACCCCCATCAGCATAACAAGTCTCCCAGTTCTACATGGCCTGTCCTGCCTTTCTGGATTTTACACTTTTTTCAGATGGCACGTTTGACTGGGGGGCAGTGAGACATCATTGTAGTGCAGATTTCCTTTGTAAGCTTGCTTGGTAGGCCGAAAAGTGCGTATGCGTTTTTTCCTGAATATATTCAGGAAGAAACCCATACGTCCTTTTTGGCCAAGTGCATCATTGTGGACGTTCTGCCTCTTTTCCTGTGCTTTACATGCAATTCCAGTCTACCTCCTGAAATCGGTTTCCTGCAATTCTGCCCCGCTTTCACGTCCTCTTGGCAGCCTTACTTCAATATATTTTTGGACAATAGCTGTCATTTATAACTCTGCAGGTTTCTGAATTACAGTGCCCCTGAGCTCCTTTTTTCAACTCGCTTTCTTGTGAGCTGGCCGCAACACCACAGGATTGCTTCAGGCCCTAGTGTGGTTCCGGCATGGCACGCTGAGCCTTTGGTTAATTCCTCTTCCTGGTGGGAAATGAGAGTTAAATTTGCCCGTCCAGACACCTCCAGCTATTCTCTCATTGGTTCTCCCTATTCCTGTTCATCTTCCGCAGAAATTGCAAACTGGGCCAAACAGGAGGTTAAAGGCACTGACTCTCCAAGTGGGGAGAGTGTTAGTAAAGCGTCTGGAATGTTGCACCCGAGTACCAGCGGACAAAAACTGAGACACATTTGAACACGTTTCCCGATCACACGGTGGATCATACGCTGGGTTCCACATGCATCTTTTAGCTGAAGGAAGAATCCCTTAAACCTGGAGAGTTGAGACCCATGGAACGGGTACCATGCAATATGACTTCAAAAGGTCTGCATTTGCTCACCGAACCTCACCAATCCTATCACTGCTGCGTTTGTGCCGCTGTACACACGCCTGATTCTCTTTCAGAGACATATAAATCCATAGGTTTTAAGATACTTACTAGTCAGGTATATTCTTACGCATTTAATATGGGGTGTTGAGTACACTTCGCTGAGCAAGGAGTAGCTGTTGTCTATTATATATTTGGCTTATGGAACGGTATCTGTGCTAATTTCAATCTCGTGTTTTATGCAGCACCCCAACTCACCTTTCCCCTTAAGCAAGCATAAGTTGGTTTTCTACATTTGAGACCCTGTTCTCTTTTGTAATTCAGTTCCTGTGTAGCCAAGTTTACATTCCGTGTAGTAGTGATATCTTATGATGTTTCTTTTTCTGTGTGACATATTTCACTTAGAATCATCGTACCTGAATCCACTCATTATGCTGCTACGGGCCTGAGGACATAGATTTCATTGCTGATTGATATTGCATTGTACGTAAGTACCACAACTTCTTTATCCATTTTTTGCTTTCTGTGATATTGAACTTGTACCGTAAACGAGGTTCTTATAAACACAGCCGTCCCAAACTTTGGGGTGGCTGTGTCTTTTTGATTTTAATTTCCCTATGCTATAGGACCATAAGTGGAAGTGCCCTAGGCTCTGTTGCTTTGTTTTTTATATGTTTCAGGAAACACCGTACACTTCTCCAGAGTGGCTGTTGGCAATTTACATCCCGCCCATCAGCATAACAAGGCTCCCAGTTCTCCATGGCCTGTCCTGCCTTTCTGGATTTTACACTTTTTTCAGATGGCCCTTTTGACCGGGGGGCAGTGAGACTTCATTGTAGTGCAGATTTCCTTTGCAAGCCTGCTTGGTTGGCCTAAAAGTGCGTATGCTTTTTTTCTTGAATATATTCAGGAAAACACGCATAAGCCCTTTTGGCCAAGTGCATCATTGTGGACGTTCTGCCTCTTTTCCTATGCTTTACATGCAATTCCAGTCTACCTCCTGAAACCGGTTTCCTGCAATTCTGCCCCACTTTCAAGTCCTCTTGGCTGCCTTACTTCAATATATTTTTGGACGATAGCTGTCATTTATAACTCTGCATGTTTCTGAATTACAGTGCCCCTTAGCTCCTTTCTTCAACTCATTTTCTTGTGAGCTGGCCGCAACACCGCAGGATTGCTCCAGGCCCTAGTGTGGTTCCGGCATGGCACGCTGAGCCTTTGGTTAATTCCTCTTCCTGCTGGGAAATGAGAGTTAAATTTGCCCGTCCAGAAACCTCCTGCTAGTCTCTCATTGGTTCTCCCTATTCCTGTTCATTTTCCGCAGAAATTGCAAACTGGGCCAAACAGGAGGTTAAAGGCACTGACTCTCCAAGTGGGGAGAGTGTTAGTAAAGCGTCTGGAATGTTGCACCCGAGTACCAGGGGACGAAAACTGAGACACATTTGAACACGTTTCCCGATCACACGGTGGATCATACTCTGGGTTCCACATGCATGTTTTAGCTGAAGGAAGAATCCCTTAAACCTGGAGAGTTGAGACCCATGGAATGGGTACCATGCAATATGACTTCAAAGGGTCTGCATTTGCTCACGGAACCTCACCAATCCTGTCACTGCTGGGTTTATGCCGCTGTACACACGCTGGATTCTCTTTCAGAGACATATAAATCCATAGGTTTTAAGATTCTTACTAGTCAGGTATATTCTTAGGCGTTTAATAAGGGGTGTTGGGTGCACTTCGTTGAGCAAGGAGTAGCTCTTGTCTATTATATATTTGGCTTATGGAACGGTATCTGTGCTAATTTCAATCTCTGGTTTTATGCAGCACCCCAACTCACCATTCCCCTTAAGCAAGCATAAGTTGGTTCTACATTTGAGACCCTGTTCTATTTTGTATTTCAGTTCCTGTGTAGCCAAGTTTACATTCCATGTAGTAGTGATATCTTATGATGTTTCTTTTTCTGTGTGATTTATTTCACTTAGAATCATCGTACCTGAATCCACTGATTATGCTGCTACGGGCCTGATGACATAGATTTCATTGCTGAGTGATATTGCATTGTACGTAAGTACCACAATTTCTTTATCCATTTTTTGCTTTCTGTGATATTGATCTTGTACCGTAAATGAGCTTCTTGTAAACAGAGCCGTCCCAAACTTTGGGATGGCTGTGTCTTTTTGATTTTAATTTCCCTAAGCTATAGGACCATAAGTGGAAGTGCCCTAGGCTCTGTTGCTTTGTTTTTTAGAAGTTTCAGGAAACACCATACACTTCTCCAGAGTGGCTGTTGGCAATTTACATCCCGCCCATCAGCATAAGAAGGCTCCCAGTTCTCCATGGCCTGTCCTGCCTTTCTGGATTTTACACTTTTTTCAGATGGCCCTTTTGACCGGGGGGCAGTGAGACTTCATTGTAGTGTAGATTTCCTTTGCAAGCTTGCTTGGTTGGCCAAAAAGAGCTTATGCTTTTTTCCCTGTATATATTCAGGAAAAAACGCATTTCCCTTTTTGGCCAAGTGCATCATTGTGGACGTTCTGCCTCTTTTCCTATGCTTTACATGCAAATCCAGTCTACCTCCTGAAATTGGTTTCCTGCAATTCTGCCCCGCTTTCAAGTCCCCTTGGCAGCCTTACTTCAATTTATTTTTGGACAATAGCTGTCATTTATAACTCTGCAGGTTTGTGAATTACAGTGCCCCTGAGCTCCTTTTTTCAACTCGTTTTCTTGTGAGCTGGCCGCAACACCACAGGATTGCTTCAGGCCCTAGTGTGGTTCCGGCATGGCACGCTGAGCCTTTGGTTAATTCCTCTTCCTGCTGGGAAGTGAGAGATAAATTTGCCCGTCCAGACACCTCCAGCTAGTCTCTCATTGGTTCTCCCGATTCCTGTTCATTTTCCGCAGAAATTGCAAACTGGGCCAAACAGGAGGTTAAAGACACTGACTCTCCAAGTGGGGAGAGTTTTAGTAAAGCATCTGGAATGTTGCACCCGAGTACCAGGGGACAAAAACTGAGACACATTGAACACGTTTCCCGATCACACGGTGGATCATAATCTGGGTTCCACATGCATGTTTTAGCTGAAGGAAGAATCCCTTAAACCTGGAGAGTTGAGACCCATGGAATGGGTATCATGCAATATGACTTCAAAGGGTCTGCATTTGCTCACCGAACCTCACCAATCCTATCACTGCTGTGTTTATGCCGCTGTACAGACGCTTGATTCTCTTTCGGAGACATATAAATCCATAGGTTTTAAGATTCTTACTAGTCAGGTATATTCTTAGGCGTTTAATATGGGGTGTTGAGTCCACTTCGTTGAGCAAGGAGTAGCTCTTGTCTATTACATATTTCTCTTATGGAACGGTATCTGTGCTAATTTCAATCTCTGGTTTTATGCACCACCCCAACTCACCTTTCCCCTTAAGCAAGCATAAGTTGGTTCTACATTAGAGACCCTGTTCTGATTTGTAATTCAGTTCCTGTGTAGCCAAGTTTACATTCCGTATATTAGTGATATCTTATGATGTTTCTTTTTCTGTGTGACTTATTTCACTTAGAATCATCGTACCTGAATCCACTCATTATGCTGCTACGGGCCTGATGACATAGATTTCATTGCTGCGTGATATTGCATTGTACGTAAGTACCACAACTTCTTTATACATTTTTCGCTTTCTGTGATATTGAACTTGTACTGTAAACGAGGTTCTTGTAAACAGAGCTGTCCCAAACTTTGGGGTGGCTGTGTCTTTTTGATTTTAATTTCCCTAAGCTATAGGCCCATAAGTGGAAGTGCCCTATGCTCTGTTGCTTTGTTTTTTAGATGTTTCAGGAAACACCATACACTTCTCCAGAGTGGCTGTTGGCAATTTACATCCCGCCCATCAGCATAACAAGGCTGCCAGTTCTCCATGGCCTGTCCTGCCTTTCTGGATTTTACACTTTTTTCAGATGGCCTTTTTGAGCGTTGGGCAGTGAGACTTCATTGTAGTGCAGATTTCCTTGCAAGCTTGCTTGGTTGGCCAAAAAGGGCGTATGCGTTTTTTCCTGAATATATTCAGGAAAAAACGCATACGTCCTTTTTGGCCAAGTGCATCATTGTGGACGTTCTGCCTCTTTTCCTATGCTTTACATGCAATTCCAGTCTACCTCCTGAAATCGGTTTCCTGCAATTCTGCCCCGCTTTCAAGTCCTCTTGGCTGCCTTACTTCAATATATTTTTGGATGATAGCTGTCATTTATAACTCTGCAGGTTTGTGAATTACAGGGCCCCTGAGCTCCTTTCTTCAACTCGCTTTCTTGTGAGCTGGCCGCAACACCGCAGGATTGCTTCAGGCCCTAGTGTGGTTTCGGCCTCGCACGATGAGCCTTTGGTTAATTTCTCTTCCTGGTGGGAAATGAGAGTTAAATATGCCCGTCCAGACACCTCCAGCTAGTCTCCCATTGGTTCTCCCTATTCCTGTTCATTTTCCGCAGAAATTGCAAACTGGGCCAAACAGGAGGTTAAAGGCACTGACTCTCCAAGTGGGGAGCGTGTTAGTAAAGTGTCTGGAATGTTGCACCCGAGTACCAGGGGACGAAAACTGAGACACATTTAAACACGTTTCCCGATCACACGGTGGATCATACTCTGGGTTCCACATGCATGTTTTAGCTGAAGGAAGAATCCCTTAAACCTGGAGAGTTGAGAACCATGGAATGGGTACCATGCAATATGAATTCAAAGGGTCTGCATTTGCTCACCGAACCTCACCAATCCTATCACTGCTGCGTTTATGCCACTGTACACACGCTTGATTCTCTTTCGGAGACATATAAATCCATAGGTTTTAAGATTCTTACTATTCAGTTATATTCTTAGGCGTTTAATATGGGGTGTTGAGTCCACTTCGTTGAGCAAGGAGTAGCTCTTGTCTATTACATACTTGGCTTATGGAATGGTATCTGTGCTAATTTCAATCTCGTGTTTTATGCAGCACCCCAACTCACCTTTCCCCTTAAGCAAGCATAAGTTGGTTTTCTACATATGAGACACTGTTCTGTTTTGTATTTCAGTTCCTCTGTAGCCGAGTTTACATTCCGTGTATTAGTGATATCGTATGATGTTTCTGTTTCTGTGTGACTTATTTCACTTAGAATCATCGTACCTGAATCCACTCATTATGCTGCTACGGGCCTGATGACATAGATTTCATTGCTGAGTGATATTGCATTGTACGGAACTACCACAACTTTTTTATCCATTTTTCGCTTTCTGTGATATTGAACTTGTACCATAAACGAGGTTTTTGTAAACAGAGTTGTCCCAAACTTTGGGGTGGCTGTGTCTTTTTGATTTTAATTTCCCTAAGCTATAGGACCATAAGTGGAAATGCCCTAGGCTCTGTTGCTTTGTTTTTTAGATGTTTCAGGAAACACCATACAATTCTCCAGAGTGTCTGTTGGCTATTTACATACCCCCATCAGCATAACAAGGCTCCCAGTTCTCCATGGCCTGTCCTGCCTTTCTGGATTTTACACTTTTTTCAGATGGCACGTTTGACTGGGGGGCAGTGAGACATCATTGTAGTGCAGATTTCCTTTGTAAGCTTGCTTGGTAGGCCGAAAAGTGCGTATGCGTTTTTTCCTGAATATATTCAGGAAAAAACCCATACGTCCTGTTTGGCCAAGTGCATCATTGTGGACGTTCTGCCTCTTTTCCTATGCTTTACATGCAATTCCAGTCTACCTCCTGAAATCGGTTTCCTGCAATTCTGCCCCGCTTTCACGTCCTCTTGGCAGCCTTACTTCAATATATTTTTGGACAATAGCTGTCATTTATAACTCTGCAGGTTTCTGAATTACAGTGCCCCTGAGCTCCTTTCTTCAATTCGCTTTCTTGTGAGCTGGCCGCAACACCACAGGATTGCTCCAGGCCCTAGTGTGGTTCCGGCATGGCACGCTGAGCCTTTGGTTAATTCCTCTTCCTGCTGGGAAGTGAGAGATAAATTTGCCCGTCCAGACACCTCCAGCTAGTCTCTCATTGGTTCTCCCGATTCCTGTTCATTTTCCGCAGAAATTGCAAACTGGGCCAAACAGGAGGTTAAAGACACTGACTCTCCAAGTGGGGAGAGTTTTAGTAAAGCATCTGGAATGTTGCACCCGAGTACCAGGGGACAAAAACTGAGACACATTGAACACGTTTCCCGATCACACGGTGGATCATACTCTGGGTTCCACATGCATGTTTTAGCTGAAGGAAGAATCCCTTAAACCTGGAGAGTTGAGACCCATGGAATGGGTATCATGCAATATGACTTCAAAGGGTCTGCATTTGCTCACCGAACCTCACCAATCCTATCACTGCTGTGTTTATGCCGCTGTACAGACGCTTGATTCTCTTTCGGAGACATATAAATCCATAGGTTTTAAGATTCTTACTAGTCAGGTATATTCTTAGGCGTTTAATATGGGGTGTTGAGTCCACTTCGTTGAGCAAGGAGTAGCTCTTGTCTATTACATATTTCTCTTATGGAACGGTATCTGTGCTAATTTCAATCTCTGGTTTTATGCACCACCCCAACTCACATTTCCCCTTAAGCAAGCATAAGTTGGTTCTACATTAGAGACCCTGTTCTGATTTGTAATTCAGTTCCTGTGTAGCCAAGTTTACATTCCGTATATTAGTGATATCTTATGATGTTTCTTTTTCTGTGTGACTTATTTCACTTAGAATCATCGTACCTGAATCCACTCATTATGCTGCTACTGGCCTGATGACATAGATTTCATTGCTGCGTGATATTGCATTGTACGTAAGTAGCACAACTTCTTTATCCATTTTTCGCTTTCTGCGATATTGAACTTGTACCGTAAACGAGGTTCTTGTAAACAGAGCTGTCCCAAACCTTGGGGTGGCTGTGTCTTTTTGATTTTAATTTCCCTAAGCTATAGGCCCATAAGTGGAAGTGCCCTATGCTCTGTTGCTTTGTTTTTTAGATGTTTCAGGAAACACCATACACTTCTCCAGAGTGGCTGTTGGCAATTTACATCCCGCCCATCAGCATAACAAGGCTGCCAGTTCTCCATGGCCTGTCCTGCCTTTCTGGATTTTACACTTTTTTCAGATGGCCTTTTTGAGCGTTGGGCAGTGAGACTTCATTGTAGTGCAGATTTCCTTTGCAAGCTTGCTTGGTTGGCCAAAAAGGGCGTATGCGTTTTTTCCTGAATATATTCAGGAAAAAACGCATACGCCCTTTTTGGCCAAGTGCATCAGTGTGGACGTTCTGCCTCTTTTCCTATGCTTTACATGCAATTCCAGTCTACCTCCTGAAATCGGTTTCCTGCAATTCTGCCCCGCTTTCAAGTCCTCTTGGCTGCCTTACTTCAATATATTTTTGGATGATAGCTGCCATTTATAACTCTGCAGGTTTGTGAATTACAGTGCCCCTGAGCTCCTTTCTTCAACTCGCTTTCTTGTGAGCTGGCCGAAACACCGCAGGATTGCTTCTGGCCCTAGTGTGGTTTCGGCCTCGCACGATGAGCCTTTGGTTAATTTCTCTTCCTGGTGGGAGAAGAGAGTTAAATTTGCCCGTCCAGACAACTCCAGCTAGTCTCCCATTGGTTCTCCCTATTCCTGTTCATTTTCCGCAGAAATTGCAAACTGGGCCAAACAGGAGGTTAAAGGCACTGACTCTCCAAGTGGGGAGCGTGTTAGTAAAGTGTCTGGAATGTTGCACCCGAGTACCAGGGGACGAAAACTGAGACACATTTAAACACGTTTCCCGATCACACGGTGGATCATACTCTGGGTTCCACATGCATGTTTTAGCTGAAGGAAGAATCCCTTAAACCTGGAGAGTTGAGACCCATGGAATGGGTACCATGCAATATGACTTCAAAGGGTCTGCATTTGCTCACCGAACCTCACCAATCCTATCACGGCTGCGTTTATGCCACTGTACACACGCTTGATTCTCTTTCGGAGACATAAATCCATAGGATTTAAGATTCTTACTATTCAGTTATATTCTTAGGCGTTTAATATGGGGTGTTGAGTCCACTTCGTTGAGCAAGGAGTAGCTCTTGTCTATTACATACTTGGCTTATGGAATGGTATCTGTGCTAATTTCAATCTCGTGTTTTATGCAGCACCCCAACTCACCTTTCCCCTTAAGCAAGCATAAGTTGGTTTTCTACATATGAGACCCTGTTCTGTTTTGTATTTCAGTTCCTCTGTAGCCGAGTTTACATTCCGTGTATTAGTGATATCGTATGATGTTTCTGTTTCTGTGTGACTTATTTCACTTAGAATCATCGTACCTGAATCCACTCATTATGCTGCTACGGGCCTGATGACATAGATTTCATTGCTGAGTGATATTGCATTGTACGGAATTACCACAACTTTTTTATCCATTTTTCGCTTTCTGTGATATTGAACTTGTACCGTAAACGAGGTTCTTGTAAACAGAGTTGTCCCAAACTTTGGGGTGGCTGTGTCTTTTTGATTTTAATTTCCCTAAGCTATAGGACCATAAGTGGAAGTGCCCTAGGCTCCGTTGCTTTGTTTTTTAGATGTTTCAGGAAACACCATACACTTCTCCAGAGTGTCTGTTGGCTATTTACATAACCCCATCAGCATAACAAGGCTCCCAGTTCTCCATGGCCTGTCCTGCCTTTCTGGATTTTACACTTTTTTCAGATGACCCTTTTGACCGGGGGGCAGTGAGACATCATTGTAGTGCAGATTTCCTTTGTAAGCTTGCTTGGTTGGCCGAAAAGTGCGTATGCGTTTTTTCCTGAATATATTCAGGAAAAACCCCATACGTCCTTTTTGGCCAAGTGCATCATTGTGGACGTTCTGCCTCTTTTCCTATGCTTTACATGCAATTCCAGTCTACCTCCTGAAATCGGTTTCCTGCAATTCTGCCCCGCTTTCAAGTCCTCTTGGCAGCCTTACTTCAATATATTTTTGGACAATAGCTGTCATTTATAACTCTGCAGGTTTGTGAATTACAGTGCCCCTGAGCTCCTTTCTTCAATTCGCTTTCTTGTGAGCTGGCCGCAACACCGCAGGATTGCTCCAGGCCCTAGTGTGGTTCCAGCATGGCATGCTGAGCCTTTGGTTAATTCCTCTTCCTGCTGGGAAATGAGAGTTAAATTTGCCCGTCCAGACACCTCCTGCTAGTCTCTCATTGGTTCTCCCTATTCCTGTTCATTTTCCGCAGAAATTGCAAACTGGGCCAAACAGGCGGTTAAAGGCACTGACTCTCCAAGTGGGGAGAGTGTTAGTAAAGCGTCTGGAATGTTGCACCCGAGTACCAGGGGACGAAAACTGAGACACATTTGAACACGTTTCCCGATCACATGGTGGATCATACTCTGGGTTCCACATGCATGTTTTAGCTGAAGGAAGAATCCCTTAAACCTGGAGAGTTGAGACCCAGGAATGGGTACCATGCAATATGACTTCAAAGGGTCTGCATTTGCTCACCGAACCTCACCAATCCTATCACGGCTGCGTTTATGCCACTGTACACACGCTTGATTCTCTTTCGGAGACATATAAATCCATAGGTTTTAAGATTCTTACTAGTCAGGTATATTCTTAGGCGTTTAATATGGGGTGTTGAGTCCACTTCGTTGAGCAAGGAGTAGCTCTTGTCTATTACATATTTCTCTTAAGGAACGGTATCTGTGCTAATTTCAATCTCTGGTTTTATGCACCACCCCAACTCACCTTTCCCCTTAAGCAAGCATAAGTTGGTTCTACATTAGAGACCCTGTTCTGATTTGTAATTCAGTTCCTGTGTAGCCAAGTTTACATTCCGTATATTAGTGATATCTTATGATGTTTCTTTTTCTGTGTGACTTATTTCACTTAGAATCATCGTACCTGAATCCACTCATTATGCTGCTACGGGCCTGATGACATAGATTTCATTGCTGAGTGATATTGCATTGTACGTAAGTACCACAACTTCTTTATACATTTTTCGCTTTCTGTGATATTGAACTTGTACTGTAAACGAGGTTCTTGTAAACAGAGCTGTCCCAAACTTTGGGGTGGCTGTGTCTTTTTGATTTTAATTTCCCTAAGCTATAGGCCCATAAGTGGAAGTGCCCTATGCTCTGTTGCTTTGTTTTTTAGATGTTTCAGGAAACACCATACACTTCTCCAGAGTGGCTGTTGGCAATTTACATCCCGCCCATCAGCATAACAAGGCTGCCAGTTCTCCATGGCCTGTCCTGCCTTTCTGGATTTTACACTTTTTTCAGATGGCCTTTTTGAGCGTTGGGCAGTGAGACTTCATTGTAGTGCAGATTTCCTTGCAAGCTTGCTTGGTTGGCCAAAAAGGGCGTATGCGTTTTTTCCTGAATATATTCAGGAAAAAACGCATACGTCCTTTTTGGCCAAGTGCATCATTGTGGACGTTCTGCCTATTTTCCTATGCTTTACATGCAATTCCAGTCTACCTCCTGAAATCGGTTTCCTGCAATTCTGCCCCGCTTTCAAGTCCTCTTGGCTGCCTTACTTCAATATATTTTTGGATGATAGCTGTCATTTATAACTCTGCAGGTTTGTGAATTACAGTGCCCCTGAGCTCCTTTCTTCAACTCGCTTTCTTGTGAGCTGGCCGCAACACCGCAGGATTGCTTCAGGCCCTAGTGTGGTTTCGGCCTCGCACGATGAGCCTTTGGTTAATTTCTCATCCTGGTGGGAAATGAGAGTTAAATTTGCCCGTCCAGACACCTCCAGCTAGTCTCCCATTGGTTCTCCCTATTCCTGTTCATTTTCCGCAGAAATTGCAAACTGGGCCAAACAGGAGGTTAAAGGCACTGACTCTCCAAGTGGGGAGAGTGTTAGTAAAGCGTCTGGAATGTTGCACCCGAGTACCAGGGGACGAAAACTGAGACACATTTGAACACGTTTCCTGATCACACGGTGGATCATACTCTGGGTTCCGCATGCATGTTTTAGCTGAAGGAAGAATCCCTTAAACCTGGAGAGTTGAGACCCATGGAATGGGTACCATGCAATATGACTTCAAAGGGTCTGCATTTGCTCACCGAACCTCACCAATCCTATCACGGCTGCGTTTATGCCACTGTACACACGCTTGATTCTCTTTCGGAGACATATAAATCCATAGGTTTTAAGATTCTTACTATTCAGTTATATTCTTAGGCGTTTAATATGGGGTGTTGAGTCCACTTCGTTGAGCAAGGAGTAGCTCTTGTCTATTACATACTTGGCTTATGGAATGGTATCTGTGCTAATTTCAATCTCGTGTTTTATGCAGCACCCCAACTCACCTTTCCCCTTAAGCAAGCATAAGTTGGTTTTCTACATATGAGACCCTGTTCTGTTTTGTATTTCAGTTCCTCTGTAGCCGAGTTTACATTCCGTGTATTAGTGATATCGTATGATGTTTCTGTTTCTGTGTGACTTATTTCACTTAGAATCATCGTACCTGAATCCACTCATTATGCTGCTACGGGCCTGATGACATAGATTTCATTGCTGAGTGATATTGCATTGTACGGAATTACCACAACTTTTTTATCCATTTTTCGCTTTCTGTGATATTGAACTTGTACCGTAAACGAGGTTCTTGTAAACAGAGTTGTCCCAAACTTTGGGGTGGCTGTGTCTTTTTGATTTTAATTTCCCTAAGCTATAGGACCATAAGTGGAAGTGCCCTAGGCTCCGTTGCTTTGTTTTTTAGATGTTTCAGGAAACACCATACACTTCTCCAGAGTGTCTGTTGGCTATTTACATACCCCCATCAGCATAACAAGGCTCCCAGTTCTCCATGGCCTGTCCTGCCTTTCTGGATTTTACACTTTTTTCAGATGGCACTTTTGACTGGGAGGCAGTGAGACTTCATTGTAGTGCAGATTTCCTTTGCAAGCTTGCTTGGTTGGCCAAAAGGGGCGTATGCGTTTTTTCCTGAATATATTCAGGAAAAAACGCATACGCCCTTTTTGGCCAAGTGCATCATTGTGGACGTTCTGCCTCTTTTCCTATGCTTTACATGCAATTCCAGTCTACCTCCTGAAATCGGTTTCCTGCAATTCTGCCCCGCTTTCAAGTCCTCTTGGCAGCCTTACTTCAATATATTTTTGGACAATAGCTGTCATTTATAACTCTGCAGGTTTGTGAATTACAGTGCCCCGGAGCTCCTTTCTTCAATTCGCTTTCTTGTGAGCTGGCCGCAACACCGCAGGATTGCTCCAGGCCCTAGTGTGGTTCCAGCATGGCATGCTGAGCCTTTGGTTAATTCCTCTTCCTGCTGGGAAATGAGAGTTAAATTTGCCCGTCCAGACACCTCCTGCTAGTCTCTCATTGGTTCTCCCTATTCCTGTTCATTTTCCGCAGAAATTGCAAACTGGGCCAAACAGGCGGTTAAAGGCACTGACTCTCCAAGTGGGGAGAGTGTTAGTAAAGCGTCTGGAATGTTGCACCCGAGTACCAGGGGACGAAAACTGAGACACATTTGAAAACGTTTCCCGATCACATGGTGGATCATACTCTGGGTTCCACATGCATGTTTTAGCTGAAGGAAGAATCCCTTAAACCTGGAGAGTTGAGACCCAGGAATGGGTACCATGCAATATGACTTCAAAGGGTCTGCATTTGCTCACCGAACCTCACCAATCCTATCACGGCTGCGTTTATGCCACTGTACACACGCTTGATTCTCTTTCGGAGACATATAAATCCATAGGTTTTAAGATTCTTACTAGTCAGGTATATTCTTAGGCGTTTAATATGGGGTGTTGAGTCCACTTCGTTGAGCAAGGAGTAGCTCTTGTCTATTACATATTTCTCTTAAGGAACGGTATCTGTGCTAATTTCAATCTCTGGTTTTATGCACCACCCCAACTCACCTTTCCCCTTAAGCAAGCATAAGTTGGTTCTACATTAGAGACCCTGTTCTGATTTGTAATTCAGTTCCTGTGTAGCCAAGTTTACATTCCGTATATTAGTGATATCTTATGATGTTTCTTTTTCTGTGTGACTTATTTCACTTAGAATCATCGTACCTGAATCCACTCATTATGCTGCTACGGGCCTGATGACATAGATTTCATTGCTGCGTGATATTGCATTGTACGTAAGTACCACAACTTCTTTATACATTTTTCGCTTTCTGTGATATTGAACTTGTACTGTAAACGAGGTTCTTGTAAACAGAGCTGTCCCAAACTTTGGGGTGGCTGTGTCTTTTTGATTTTAATTTCCCTAAGCTATAGGCCCATAAGTGGAAGTGCCCTATGCTCTGTTGCTTTGTTTTTTAGATGTTTCAGGAAACACCATACACTTCTCCAGAGTGGCTGTTGGCAATTTACATCCCGCCCATCAGCATAACAAGGCTGCCAGTTCTCCATGGCCTGTCCTGCCTTTCTGGATTTTACACTTTTTTCAGATGGCCTTTTTGAGCGTTGGGCAGTGAGACTTCATTGTAGTGCAGATTTCCTTGCAAGCTTGCTTGGTTGGCCAAAAAGGGCGTATGCGTTTTTTCCTGAATATATTCAGGAAAAAACGCATACGTCCTTTTTGGCCAAGTGCATCATTGTGGACGTTCTGCCTATTTTCCTATGCTTTACATGCAATTCCAGTCTACCTCCTGAAATCGGTTTCCTGCAATTCTGCCCCGCTTTCAAGTCCTCTTGGCTGCCTTACTTCAATATATTTTTGGATGATAGCTGTCATTTATAACTCTGCAGGTTTGTGAATTACAGTGCCCCTGAGCTCCTTTCTTCAACTCGCTTTCTTGTGAGCTGGCCGCAACACCGCAGGATTGCTTCAGGCCCTAGTGTGGTTTCGGCCTCGCACGATGAGCCTTTGGTTAATTTCTCATCCTGGTGGGAAATGAGAGTTAAATTTGCCCGTCCAGACACCTCCAGCTAGTCTCCCATTGGTTCTCCCTATTCCTGTTCATTTTCCGCAGAAATTGCAAACTGGGCCAAACAGGAGGTTAAAGGCACTGACTCTCCAAGTGGGGAGAGTGTTAGTAAAGCGTCTGGAATGTTGCACCCGAGTACCAGGGGACGAAAACTGAGACACATTTGAACACGTTTCCTGATCACACGGTGGATCATACTCTGGGTTCCGCATGCATGTTTTAGCTGAAGGAAGAATCCCTTAAACCTGGAGAGTTGAGACCCATGGAATGGGTACCATGCAATATGACTTCAAAGGGTCTGCATTTGCTCACCGAACCTCACCAATCCTATCACGGCTGCGTTTATGCCACTGTACACACGCTTGATTCTCTTTCGGAGACATATAAATCCATAGGTTTTAAGATTCTTACTATTCAGTTATATTCTTAGGCGTTTAATATGGGGTGTTGAGTCCACTTCGTTGAGCAAGGAGTAGCTCTTGTCTATTACATACTTGGCTTATGGAATGGTATCTGTGCTAATTTCAATCTCGTGTTTTATGCAGCACCCCAACTCACCTTTCCCCTTAAGCAAGCATAAGTTGGTTTTCTACATATGAGACCCTGTTCTGTTTTGTATTTCAGTTCCTCTGTAGCCGAGTTTACATTCCGTGTATTAGTGATATCGTATGATGTTTCTGTTTCTGTGTGACTTATTTCACTTAGAATCATCGTACCTGAATCCACTCATTATGCTGCTACGGGCCTGATGACATAGATTTCATTGCTGAGTGATATTGCATTGTACGGAATTACCACAACTTTTTTATCCATTTTTCGCTTTCTGTGATATTGAACTTGTACCGTAAACGAGGTTCTTGTAAACAGAGTTGTCCCAAACTTTGGGGTGGCTGTGTCTTTTTGATTTTAATTTCCCTAAGCTATAGGACCATAAGTGGAAGTGCCCTAGGCTCCGTTGCTTTGTTTTTTAGATGTTTCAGGAAACACCATACACTTCTCCAGAGTGTCTGTTGGCTATTTACATACCCCCATCAGCATAACAAGGCTCCCAGTTCTCCATGGCCTGTCCTGCCTTTCTGGATTTTACACTTTTTTCAGATGGCACTTTTGACTGGGAGGCAGTGAGACTTCATTGTAGTGCAGATTTCCTTTGCAAGCTTGCTTGGTTGGCCAAAAGGGGCGTATGCGTTTTTTCCTGAATATATTCAGGAAAAAACGCATACGCCCTTTTTGGCCAAGTGCATCATTGTGGACGTTCTGCCTCTTTTCCTATGCTTTACATGCAATTCCAGTCTACCTCCTGAAATCGGTTTCCTGCAATTCTGCCCCGCTTTCAAGTCCTCTTGGCAGCCTTACTTCAATATATTTTTGGACAATAGCTGTCATTTATAACTCTTCAGGTTTGTGAATTACAGTGCCCCGGAGCTCCTTTCTTCAATTCGCTTTCTTGTGAGCTGGCCGCAACACCGCAGGATTGCTCCAGGCCCTAGTGTGGTTCCAGCATGGCATGCTGAGCCTTTGGTTAATTCCTCTTCCTGCTGGGAAATGAGAGTTAAATTTGCCCGTCCAGACACCTCCTGCTAGTCTCTCATTGGTTCTCCCTATTCCTGTTCATTTTCCGCAGAAATTGCAAACTGGGCCAAACAGGCGGTTAAAGGCACTGACTCTCCAAGTGGGGAGAGTGTTAGTAAAGCGTCTGGAATGTTGCACCCGAGTACCAGGGGACGAAAACTGAGACACATTTGAAAACGTTTCCCGATCACATGGTGGATCATACTCTGGGTTCCACATGCATGTTTTAGCTGAAGGAAGAATCCCTTAAACCTGGAGAGTTGAGACCCAGGAATGGGTACCATGCAATATGACTTCAAAGGGTCTGCATTTGCTCACCGAACCTCACCAATCCTATCACGGCTGCGTTTATGCCACTGTACACACGCTTGATTCTCTTTCGGAGACATATAAATCCATAGGTTTTAAGATTCTTACTAGTCAGGTATATTCTTAGGCGTTTAATATGGGGTGTTGAGTCCACTTCGTTGAGCAAGGAGTAGCTCTTGTCTATTACATATTTCTCTTAAGGAACGGTATCTGTGCTAATTTCAATCTCTGGTTTTATGCACCACCCCAACTCACCTTTCCCCTTAAGCAAGCATAAGTTGGTTCTACATTAGAGACCCTGTTCTGATTTGTAATTCAGTTCCTGTGTAGCCAAGTTTACATTCCGTATATTAGTGATATCTTATGATGTTTCTTTTTCTGTGTGACTTATTTCACTTAGAATCATCGTACCTGAATCCACTCATTATGCTGCTACGGGCCTGATGACATAGATTTCATTGCTGCGTGATATTGCATTGTACGTAAGTACCACAACTTCTTTATACATTTTTCGCTTTCTGTGATATTGAACTTGTACTGTAAACGAGGTTCTTGTAAACAGAGCTGTCCCAAACTTTGGGGTGGCTGTGTCTTTTTGATTTTAATTTCCCTAAGCTATAGGCCCATAAGTGGAAGTGCCCTATGCTCTGTTGCTTTGTTTTTTAGATGTTTCAGGAAACACCATACACTTCTCCAGAGTGGCTGTTGGCAATTTACATCCCGCCCATCAGCATAACAAGGCTGCCAGTTCTCCATGGCCTGTCCTGCCTTTCTGGATTTTACACTTTTTTCAGATGGCCTTTTTGAGCGTTGGGCAGTGAGACTTCATTGTAGTGCAGATTTCCTTGCAAGCTTGCTTGGTTGGCCAAAAAGGGCGTATGCGTTTTTTCCTGAATATATTCAGGAAAAAACGCATACGTCCTTTTTGGCCAAGTGCATCATTGTGGACGTTCTGCCTATTTTCCTATGCTTTACATGCAATTCCAGTCTACCTCCTGAAATCGGTTTCCTGCAATTCTGCCCCGCTTTCAAGTCCTCTTGGCTGCCTTACTTCAATATATTTTTGGATGATAGCTGTCATTTATAACTCTGCAGGTTTGTGAATTACAGTGCCCCTGAGCTCCTTTCTTCAACTCGCTTTCTTGTGAGCTGGCCGCAACACCGCAGGATTGCTTCAGGCCCTAGTGTGGTTTCGGCCTCGCACGATGAGCCTTTGGTTAATTTCTCATCCTGGTGGGAAATGAGAGTTAAATTTGCCCGTCCAGACACCTCCAGCTAGTCTCCCATTGGTTCTCCCTATTCCTGTTCATTTTCCGCAGAAATTGCAAACTGGGCCAAACAGGAGGTTAAAGGCACTGACTCTCCAAGTGGGGAGAGTGTTAGTAAAGCGTCTGGAATGTTGCACCCGAGTACCAGGGGACGAAAACTGAGACACATTTGAACACGTTTCCTGATCACACGGTGGATCATACTCTGGGTTCCGCATGCATGTTTTAGCTGAAGGAAGAATCCCTTAAACCTGGAGAGTTGAGACCCATGGAATGGGTACCATGCAATATGACTTCAAAGGGTCTGCATTTGCTCACCGAACCTCACCAATCCTATCACGGCTGCGTTTATGCCACTGTACACACGCTTGATTCTCTTTCGGAGACATATAAATCCATAGGTTTTAAGATTCTTACTATTCAGTTATATTCTTAGGCGTTTAATATGGGGTGTTGAGTCCACTTCGTTGAGCAAGGAGTAGCTCTTGTCTATTACATACTTGGCTTATGGAATGGTATCTGTGCTAATTTCAATCTCGTGTTTTATGCAGCACCCCAACTCACCTTTCCCCTTAAGCAAGCATAAGTTGGTTTTCTACATATGAGACCCTGTTCTGTTTTGTATTTCAGTTCCTCTGTAGCCGAGTTTACATTCCGTGTATTAGTGATATCGTATGATGTTTCTGTTTCTGTGTGACTTATTTCACTTAGAATCATCGTACCTGAATCCACTCATTATGCTGCTACGGGCCTGATGACATAGATTTCATTGCTGAGTGATATTGCATTGTACGGAATTACCACAACTTTTTTATCCATTTTTCGCTTTCTGTGATATTGAACTTGTACCGTAAACGAGGTTCTTGTAAACAGAGTTGTCCCAAACTTTGGGGTGGCTGTGTCTTTTTGATTTTAATTTCCCTAAGCTATAGGACCATAAGTGGAAGTGCCCTAGGCTCCGTTGCTTTGTTTTTTAGATGTTTCAGGAAACACCATACACTTCTCCAGAGTGTCTGTTGGCTATTTACATACCCCCATCAGCATAACAAGGCTCCCAGTTCTCCATTGCCTGTCCTGCCTTTCTGGATTTTACACTTTTTTCAGATGGCACTTTTGACTGGGAGGCAGTGAGACTTCATTGTAGTGCAGATTTCCTTTGCAAGCTTGCTTGGTTGGCCAAAAGGGGCGTATGCGTTTTTTCCTGAATATATTCAGGAAAAAACGCATACGCCCTTTTTGGCCAAGTGCATCATTGTGGACGTTCTGCCTCTTTTCCTATGCTTTACATGCAATTCCAGTCTACCTCCTGAAATCGGTTTCCTGCAATTCTGCCCCGCTTTCAAGTCCTCTTGGCAGCCTTACTTCAATATATTTTTGGACAATAGCTGTCATTTATAACTCTGCAGGTTTGTGAATTACAGTGCCCCTGAGCTCCTTTCTTCAACTCACTTTCTTGTGAGCTGGACGCAACACCTCAAGATTGCTTCAGGCCCTAGAGTGGTTCCGGCATGGCACGCTGAGCCTTTGGTTAATTCCTCTTCCTGCTGGGAAATGAGAGTTAAATTTGCCCGTCCAGACACCTCCAGCTATTCTCTCATTGGTTCTCCCTATTCCTGTTCATCTTCCACAGAAATTGCAAACTGGGCCAAACAGGAGGTTAAAGGCACTGACTCTCCAAGTGGGGAGAGTGTTAGTAAAGCGTCTGGAATGTTGCACCCGAGTACCAGCGGACAAAAACTGAGACACATTTGAACACGTTTCCCGATCACACGGTGGATCATACGCTGGGTTCCACATGCATCTTTTAGCTGAAGGAAGAATCCCTTAAACCTGGAGAGTTGAGACCCATGGAACGGGTACCATGCAATATGACTTCAAAAGGTCTGCATTTGCTCACCGAACCTCACCAATCCTATCACTGCTGCGTTTGTGCCGCTGTACACACGCCTGATTCTCTTTCAGAGACATATAAATCCATAGGTTTTAAGATACTTACTAGTCAGGTATATTCTTACGCATTTAATATGGGGTGTTGAGTACACTTCGCTGAGCAAGGAGTAGCTGTTGTCTATTATATATTTGGCTTATGGAACGGTATCTGTGCTAATTTCAATCTCGTGTTTTATGCAGCACCCCAACTCACCTTTCCCCTTAAGCAAGCATAAGTTGGTTTTCTACATATGAGACCCTGTTCTGTTTTGTATTTCAGTTCCTGTGTAGCCAAGTTTACATTCCGTGTAGTAGTGATATCTTATGATGTTTCTTTTTCTGTGTGACATATTTCACTTAGAATCATCGTACCTGAATCCACTCATTATGCTGCTACGGGCCTGAGGACATAGATTTCATTGCTGATTGATATTGCATTGTACGTAAGTACCACAACTTCTTTATCCATTTTTTGCTTTCTGTGATATTGAACTTGTACCGTAAACGAGGTTCTTATAAACAGAGCCGTCCAAACTTTGGGGTGGCTGTGTCTTTTTGATTTTAATTTCCCTATGCTATAGGACCATAAGTGGAAGTGCCCTAGGCTCTGTTGCTTTGTTTTTTAGATGTTTCAGGAAACACCGTACACTTCTCCAGAGTGGCTGTTGGCAATTTACATCCCGCCCATCAGCATAACAAGGCTCCCAGTTCTCCATGGCCTGTCCTGCCTTTCTGGATTTTACACTTTTTTCAGATGGCCCTTTTGACCGGGGGGCAGTGAGACTTCATTGTAGTGCAGATTTCTTTGCAAGCCTGCTTGGTTGGCCTAAAAGTGCGTATGCTTTTTTTCTTGAATATATTCAGGAAAACACGCATAAGCCCTTTTGGCCAAGTGCATCATTGTGGACGTTCTGCCTCTTTTCCTATGCTTTACATGCAATTCCAGTCTACCTCCTGAAACCGGTATCCTGCAATTGTGCCCCGCTTTCAAGTCCTCTTGGCTGCCTTACTTCAATATATTTTTGGATGATAGCTGCCATTTATAACTCTGCCAGTTTGTGAATTACAGTGCCCCTGAGCTCCTTTCTTCAACTCGCTTTCTTCTGAGCTGGCCGCAACACCACAGGATTGCTTCAGGCACTAGTGTGGTTTCTGCCTCGCACGATGAGCCTTTGGTTAATTTCTCTTCCTGGTGGGAAAAGAGAGTTAAATTTGCCCGTCCAGACAACTCCAGCTAGTCTCCCATTGGTTCTCCCTATTCCTGTTCATTTTCCGCAGAAATTGCAAACTGGGCCAAACAGGAGGTTAAAGGCACTGACTCTCCAAGTGGGGAGCGTGTTAGTAAAGTGTCTGGAATGTTGCACCCGAGTACCAGGGGATGAAAACTGAGACACATTTAAACACGTTTCCCGATCACACGGTGGATCATACTCTGGGTTCCACATGCATGTTTTAGCTGAAGGAAGAATCCCTTAAACCTGGAGAGTTGAGACCCATGGAATGGGTACCATGCAATATGACTTCAAAGGGTCTGCATTTGCTCACCGAACCTCACCAATCCTATCACGGCTGCATTTATGCCACTGTACACAAGCTTGATTCTCTTTCGGAGACATATAAATCCATAGGTTTTAAGATTCTTACTATTCAGTTATATTCTTAGGCGTTTAATATGGGGTGTTGAGTCCACTTCGTTGAGCAAGGAGTAGCTCTTGTCTATTACATACTTGGCTTATGGAATGGTATCTGTGCTAATTTCAATCTCGTGTTTTATGCAGCACCCCAACTCACCTTTCCCCTTAAGCAAGCATAAGTTGGTTTTCTACATATGAGACCCTGTTCTGTTTTGTATTTCAGTTCCTCTGTAGCCGAGTTTACATTCCGTGTATTAGTGATATCGTATGAGGTTTCGGTTTCTGTGTGACTTATTTCACTTAGAATCATCGTACCTGAATCCACTCATTATGCTGCTACGGGCCTGATGACATAGATTTCATTTCTGAGTGATATTGCATTGTACGGAACTACCACAACTTTTTTATCCATTTTTCGCTTTCTGTGATATTGAACTTGTACCGTAAACGAGGTTCTTGTAAACAGAGCTGTCCCAAACTTTGGGGTGGCTGTGTCTTTTTGATTTTAATTTCCCTAAGCTATAGGACCATAAGTGGAACTGCCCTAGGCTCTGTTGCTTTGTTTTTTAGATGTTTCAGGAAACACCATACAATTCTCCAGAGTGTCAGTTGGCTATTTACATACCCCCATCAGCATAACAAGGCTCCCAGTTCTCCATGGCCTGTCCTGCCTTTGTGGATTTTACACTTTTTTCAGATGGCACTTTTGACCGGGGGGCAGTGAGACATCATTGTAGTGCAGATTTCCTTTGTAAGCTTGCTTGGTAGGCCGAAAAGTGCGTATGCGTTTTTTCCTGAATATATTCAGGAAAAAACCCATACGTTCTTTTTGGCCAAGTGCATCATTGTAGACGTTCTGCCTCTTTTCCTATGCTTTACATGCAATTCCAGTCTACCTCCTGAAATCGGTTTCCTGCAATTCTGCCCCGCTTTCACGTCCTCTTGGCAGCCTTACTTCAATATATTTTTGGACAATAGCTGTCATTTATAACTCTGCAGGTTTCTGAATTACAGTGCCCCTGAGCTCCTTTCTTCAATTCGCTTTCTTGTGAGCTGGCCGCAACACCACAGGATTGCTCCAGGCCCTAGTGTGGTTCCGGCATGGCACGCTGAGCCTTTGGTTAATTCCTCTTCCTGCTGGTAAATGAGAGTTAAATTTGCCCGTCCAGACACCTCCTGCTAGTCTCTCATTTGTTCTACCTATTCCTGTTCATTTTCCGCAGAAATTGCAAACTGGGCCAAACAGGCGGTTAAAGGCACTGACTCTCCAAGTGGGGAGAGTGTTAGTAAAGCGTCTGGAATGTTGCACCCGAGTAACAGGGGACGAAAACTGAGACACATTTGAACACGTTTCCCGATCACACGGTGGATCATACTCTGGGTTCCACATGCATGTTTTAGCTGAAGGAAGAATCCCTTAAACCTGGAGAGTTGAGACCCAGGAATGGGTACCATGCAATATGACTTCAAAGGGTCTGCATTTGCTCACCGAGCCTCACCAATCCGAACACTGCTGCGTTTATGCCTCTGTACACACGCTTGATTCTCTTTCAGAGACATATAAATCCATAGGTTTTAAGATTCTTACTAGTCAGGTATATTCTTAGGCGTTTAATATGGGGTGTTGAGTCCACTTCGTTGATCAAGCAGTAGCTCTTGTCTATTACATATTTGGCTTATGGAAAGGGATCTGTGTTAATTTCAATCTCTGGTTTTATGCAGCACCCCAACTCACCATTCCCCTTAAGCAAGCATAAGTTGGTTTTCTACATTTGAGACCCTATTCTGTTTTGTAATTCAGTTCCTGTATAGCCAAGATTACATTCCGCGTATTAGTGATATCTTATGATGTTTCTTTTTCTGTGTGACTTATTTCACTTAGAATCATCGTACCTGAATCCACTCATTATGCTGCTACTGGCCTGATGACATAGATTTCATTGCTGAGTGATATTGCATTGTACGTAAGTACCACAACTTCTTTATCCATTTTTCGCTTTCTGCGATATTGAACTTGTACCGTAAACGAGGTTCTTGTAAACAGAGCTGTCCCAAACCTTGGGGTGGCTGTGTCTTTTTGATTTTAATTTCCCTAAGCTATAGGCCCATAAGTGGAAGTGCCCTAGGCTCTGTTGCTTTGTTTTTTAGATGTTTCAGGAAACACCATACACTTCTCCAGAGTGGCTGTTGGCAATTTACATCCCACCCATCAGCATAACAAGGCTGCCAGTTCTCCATGGCCTGTCCTGCCTTTCTGGATTTTACACTTTTTTCAGATGGCCTTTTTGAATGTTGGGCAGTGAGACTTCATTGTAGTGCAGATTTCCTTGCAAGCTTGCTTGGTTGGCCAAAAAGGGCGTATGCGTTTTTTCCTGAATATATTCAGGAAAAAACGCATACGCCCTTTTTGGCCAAGTGCATCATTGTGGACGTTCTGCCTCTTTTCCTATGCTTTACATGCAATTCCAGTCTACCTCCTGAAATCGGTTTCCTGCAATTCTGCCCCGCTTTCAAGTCCTCTTGGCTGCCTTACTTCAATATATTTTTGGATGATAGCTGCCATTTATAACTCTGCAGGTTTGTGAATTACAGTGCCCCTGAGCTCCTTTCTTCAACTCGCTTTCTTGTGAGCTGGCCGCAACACCGCAGGATTGCTCCAGGCCCTAGTGTGGTTCCGGCATGGCATGCTGAGCCTTTGGTTAATTCCTCTTCCTGCTGGGAAATGAGAGTTAAATTTGCCCGTCCAGACACCTCCTGCTAGTCTCTCATTGGTTCTCCCTATTCCTGTTCATTTTCCGCAGAAATTGCAAACTGGGCCAAACAGGCGGTTAAAGGCACTGACTCTCCAAGTGGGGAGAGTGTTAGTAAAGCGTCTGGAATGTTGCACCCGAGTACCAGGGGACGAAAACTGAGACACATTTGAACACGTTTCCCGATCACACGGTGGATCATACTCTGGGTTCCACATGCATGTTTTAGCTGAAGGAAGAATCCCTTAAACCTGGAGAGTTGAGACCCAGGAATGGGTACCATGCAATATGACTTCAAAGGGTCTGCATTTGCTCACCGAACCTCACCAATCCTATCACGGCTGTGTTTATGCCACTGTACACACGCTTGATTCTCTTTCGGAGACATATAAATCCATAGGTTTTAAGATTCTTACTATTCAGTTATATTCTTAGGCGTTTAATATGGGGTGTTGAGTCCACTTCGTTGAGCAAGGAGTAGCTCTTGTCTATTACATACTTGGCTTATGGAATGGTATCTGTGCTAATTTCAATCTCGTGTTTTATGCAGCACCCCAACTCACCTTTCCCCTTAAGCAAGCATAAGTTGGTTTTCTACATATGAGACCCTGTTTTGTTTTGTATTTCAGTTCCTCTGTAGCCGAGTTTACATTCCGTGTATTAGTGATATCGTATGATGTTTCTGTTTCTGTGTGACTTATTTCACTTAGAATCATCGTACCTGAATCCACTCATTATGCTGCTACGGGCCTGATGACATAGATTTCATTGCTGAGTGATATTGCATTGTACGGAATTACCACAACTTTTTTATCCATTTTTCGCTTTCTGTGATATTGAACTTGTACCGTAAACAAGGTTCTTGTAAACAGAGTTGTCCCAAACTTTGGGGTGGCTGTGTCTTTTTGATTTTAATTTCCCTAAGCTATAGGACCATAAGTGGAAGTGCCCTAGGCTCCGTTGCTTTGTTTTTTAGATGTTTCAGGAAACACCATACACTTCTCCAGAGTGTCTGTTGGCTATTTACATAACCCCATCAGCATAACAAGGCTCCCAGTTCTCCATGGCCTGTCCTGCCTTTCTGGATTTTACACTTTTTTCAGATGACCCTTTTGACCGGGGGGCAGTGAGACATCATTGTAGTGCAGATTTCCTTTGTAAGCTTGCTTGGTTGGCCGAAAAGTGCGTATGCGTTTTTTCCTGAATATATTCAGGAAAAAACGCATACGCCCTTTTTGGCCAAGTGCATCATTGTGGACGTTCTGCCTCTTTTCCTATGCTTTACATGCAATTCCAGTCTACCTCCTGAAATCGGTTTCCTGCAATTGTGCCCCGCTTTCAAGTCCTCTTGGCTGCCTTACTTCAATATATTTTTGGATGATAGCTGCCATTTATAACTCTGCAGGTTTGTGAATTACAGTGCCCCTGAGCTCCTTTCTTCAACTCGCTTTCTTCTGAGCTGGCCGCAACACCACAGGATTGCTTCAGGCACTAGTGTGGTTTCTGCCTCGCACGATGAGCCTTTGGTTAATTTCTCTTCCTGGTGGGAAAAGAGAGTTAAATTTGCCCGTCCAGACAACTCCAGTTAGTCTCCCATTGGTTCTCCCTATTCCTGTTCATTTTCCGCAGAAATTGCAAACTGGGCCAAACAGGAGGTTAAAGGCACTGACTCTCCAAGTGGGGAGCGTGTTAGTAAAGTGTCTGGAATGTTGCACCCGAGTACCAGGGGACGAAAACTGAGACACATTTAAACACGTTTCCCGATCACACGGTGGATCATACTCTGGGTTCCACATGCATGTTTTAGCTGAAGGAAGAATCCCTTAAACCTGGAGAGTTGAGACCCATGGAATGGGTACCATGCAATATGACTTCAAAGGGTCTGCATTTGCTCACCGAACCTCACCAATCCTATCACGGCTGCATTTATGCCACTGTACACAAGCTTGATTCTCTTTCGGAGACATATAAATCCATAGGTTTTAAGATTCTTACTATTCAGTTATATTCTTAGGCGTTTAATATGGGGTGTTGAGTCCACTTCGTTGAGCAAGGAGTAGCTCTTGTCTATTACATACTTGGCTTATGGAATGGTATCTGTGCTAATTTCAATCTCGTGTTTTATGCAGCACCCCAACTCACCTTTCCCCTTAAGCAAGCATAAGTTGGTTTTCTACATATGAGACCCTGTTCTGTTTTGTATTTCAGTTCCTCTGTAACCGAGTTTACATTCCGTGTATTAGTGATATCCTATGAGGTTTCTGTTTCTGTGTGACTTATTTCACTTAGAATCATCGTACCTGAATCCACTCATTATGCTGCTACGGGCCTGATGACATAGATTTCATTGCTGAGTGATATTGCATTGTACGGAACTACCACAACTTTTTTATCCATTTTTCGCTTTCTGTGATATTGAACTTGTACCGTAAACGAGGTTCTTGTAAACACAGTTGTCCCAAACTTTGGGGTGGCTGTGTCTTTTTGATTTTAATTTCCCTAAGCTATAGGACCATAAGTGGAAGTGCCCTAGGCTCCGTTGCTTTGTTTTTTAGATGTTTCAGGAAACACCATACACTTCTCCAGAGTGTCTATTGGCTATTTACATAACCCCATCAGCATAACAAGGCCCCCATTTCTCCATGGCCTGTCCTGCCTTTCTGGATTTTACACTTTTTTCAGATGGCCCTTTTGACCGGGGGGCAATGAGACATCATTGTAGTGCAGATTTCCTTTGTAAGCTTGCTTGGTTGGCCGAAAAGTGCGTATGCGTTTTTTCCTGAATATATTCAGGAAAAAACCCATACGTCCTTTTTGGCCAAGTGCATCATTGTGGACGTTCTGCCTCTTTTCCTATTCTTTACATGCAATTCCAGTCTACCTCCTGAAATCGGGTTCCTGCAATTCTGCCCCGCTTTCACGTCCTCTTGGCAGCCTTACTTCAATATATTTTTGGACAATAGCTGTCATTTATAACTCTGCAGGTTTCTGAATTACAGTGCCCCTGAGCTCCTTTCTTCAATTCACTTTCTTGTGAGCTGGCCGCAACACCACAGGATTGCTCCAGGCCCTAGGGTGGTTCCGGCATGGCACGCTGAGCCTTTGGTTAATTCCTCTTCCTGCTGGGAAATGAGAGTTAAATTTGCCCGTCCAGACACCTCCTGCTAGTCTCTCATTGGTTCTCCCTATTCCTGTTCATTTTCCGCAGAAATTGCAAACTGGGCCAAACAGGCGGTTAAAGGCACTGACTCTCCAAGTGGGGAGAGTGTTAGTAAAGCGTCTGGAATGTTGCACCCGAGTACCAGGGGACGAAAACTGAGACACATTTGAACACGTTTCCCGATCACACGGTGGATCATACTCTGGGTTCCACATGCATGTTTTAGCTGAAGGAAGAATCCCTTAAACCTGCAGAGTTGAGACCCAGGAATGGGTACCATGCAATATGACTTCAAAGGGTCTGCATTTGCTCACCGATCCTCACCAATCCGATCACTGCTGCGTTTATGCCTCTGTACACACGCTTGATTCTCTTTCAGAGACATATAAATCCATAGGTTTTAAGATTCTTACTAGTCAGGTATATTCTTAGGCGTTTAATGTGGGGTGTTGAGTCCACTTCGTTGAGCAAGCAGTAGCTCTTGTCTATTACATATTTGGCTTATGGAAAGGGATCTGTGTTAATTTCAATCTCTGGTTTTATGCAGCACCCCAACTCACCATTCCCCTTAAGCAAGCATAAGTTGGTTTTCTACATTTGAGTCCTTATTCTGTTTTGTAATTCAGTTCCTGTATAGCCAAGATTACATTCCGTGTATTAGTGATATCTTATGATGTTTCATTTTCTCTGTGACTTATTTCACTTAGAATCATCGTACCTGAATCCACTCATTATGCTGCTACTGGCCTGATGACATAGATTTCATTACTGAGTGATATTGCATTGTACGTAAGTACCACAACTTCTTTATCCATTTTTCGCTTTCTGCGATATTGAACTTGTACCGTAAACGAGGTTCTTGTAAACAGAGCTGTCCCAAACTTTGGGGTGGCTGTGTCTTTTTGATTTTAATTTCCCTAAGCTATAGTCCCATAAGTGGAAGTGCCCTATGCTCTGTTGCTTTGTTTTTTAGATGTTTCAGGAAACACCATACACTTCTCCAGAGTGGCTGTTGGCAATTTACATCCCGCCCATCAGCATAACAAGGCTGCCAGTTCTCCATGGCCTTTCCTGCCTTTCTGGATTTTACACTTTATTCAGATGGCCTTTTTGAGCGTTGGGCAGTGAGACTTCATTATAGTGCAGATTTCCTTGCAAGCTTGCTTGGTTGGCCAAAAAGGGCGTATGCGTTTTTTCCTGAATATATTCAGGAAAAAACGCATACGCCCTTTTTGGCCAAGTGCATCATTGTGGACATTCTGCCTCTTTTCCTATGCTTTACATGCAATTCCAGTCTACCTCCTGAAATCGGTTTCCTGCAATTCTGCCCCGCTTTCAAGTCCTCTTGGCTGCCTTACTTCAATATATTTTTGGATGATAGCTGCCATTTATAACTCTGCAGGTTTGTGAATTACACTGCCCCTGAGCTCCTTTCTTCAACTCGCTTTCTTCTGAGCTGGCCGCAACACCGCAGGATTGCTTCAGGCACTAGTGTGGTTTCGGCCTCGCACGATGAGCCTTTGGTTAATTTCTCTTCCTGGTGGGAAAAGAGAGTTAAATTTGCCCGTCCAGACAACTCCAGCTAGTCTCCCATTGGTTCTCCCTATTCCTGTTCATTTTCCGCAGAAATTGCAAACTGGGCCAAACAGGAGGTTAAAGGCACTGACTCTCCAAGTGGGGAGAGTGTTAGTAAAGTGTCTGGAATGTTGCACCCGAGTACCAGGGGATGAAAACTGAGACACATTTAAACACGTTTCCCGATCACACGGTGGATCATACTCTGGGTTCCACATGCATGTTTTAGCTGAAGGAAGAATCCCTTAAACCTGGAGAGTTGAGACCCATGGAATGGGTACCATGCAATATGACTTCAAAGGGTCTGCATTTGCTCACCGAACCTCACCAATCCTATCACGGCTGCATTTATGCCACTGTACACAAGCTTGATTCTCTTTCGGAGACATATAAATCCATAGGTTTTAAGATTCTTACTATTCAGTTATATTCTTAGGCGTTTAATATGGGGTGTTGAGTCCACTTCGTTGAGCAAGGAGTAGCTCTTGTCTATTACATACTTGGCTTATGGAATGGTATCTGTGCTAATTTCAATCTCGTGTTTTATGCAGCACCCCAACTCACCTTTCCCCTTAAGCAAGCATAAGTTGGTTTTCTACATATGAGACCCTGTTCTGTTTTGTATTTCAGTTCCTCTGTAGCCGAGTTTACATTCCGTGTATTAGTGATATCGTATGAGGTTTCGGTTTCTGTGTGACTTATTTCACTTAGAATCATCGTACCTGAATCCACTCATTATGCTGCTACGGGCCTGATGACATAGATTTCATTTCTGAGTGATATTGCATTGTACGGAACTACCACAACTTTTTTATCCATTTTTCGCTTTCTGTGATATTGAACTTGTACCGTAAACGAGGTTCTTGTAAACAGAGCTGTCCCAAACTTTGGGGTGGCTGTGTCTTTTTGATTTTAATTTCCCTAAGCTATAGGACCATAAGTGGAACTGCCCTAGGCTCTGTTGCTTTGTTTTTTAGATGTTTCAGGAAACACCATACAATTCTCCAGAGTGTCAGTTGGCTATTTACGTACCCCCATCAGCATAACAAGGCTCCCAGTTCTCCATGGCCTGTCCTGCCTTTGTGGATTTTACACTTTTTTCAGATGGCACTTTTGACCGGGGGGCAGTGAGACATCATTGTAGTGCAGATTTCCTTTGTAAGCTTGCTTGGTAGGCCGAAAAGTGCGTATGCGTTTTTTCCTGAATATATTCAGGAAAAAACCCATACGTTCTTTTTGGCCAAGTGCATCATTGTAGACGTTCTGCCTCTTTTCCTATGCTTTACATGCAATTCCAGTCTACCTCCTGAAATCGGTTTCCTGCAATTCTGCCCCGCTTTCACGTCCTCTTGGCAGCCTTACTTCAATATATTTTTGGACAATAGCTGTCATTTATAACTCTGCAGGTTTCTGAATTACAGTGCCCCTGAGCTCCTTTCTTCAATTCGCTTTCTTGTGAGCTGGCCGCAACACCACAGGATTGCTCCAGGCCCTAGTGTAGTTCCGGCATGGCACGCTGAGCCTTTGGTTAATTCCTCTTCCTGCTGGGAAATGAGAGTTAAATTTGCCCGTCCAGACACCTCCTGCTAGTCTCTCATTTGTTCTACCTATTCCTGTTCATTTTCCGCAGAAATTGCAAACTGGGCCAAACAGGCGGTTAAAGGCACTGACTCTCCAAGTGGGGAGAGTGTTAGTAAAGCGTCTGGAATGTTGCACCCGAGTAACAGGGGACGAAAACTGAGACACATTTGAACACGTTTCCCGATCACACGGTGGATCATACTCTGGGTTCCACATGCATGTTTTAGCTGAAGGAAGAATCCCTTAAACCTGGAGAGTTGAGACCCAGGAATGGGTACCATGCAATATGACTTCAAATGGTCTGCATTTGCTCACCGAGCCTCACCAATCCGAACACTGCTGCGTTTATGCCTCTGTACACACGCTTGATTCTCTTTCAGAGACATATAAATCCATAGGTTTTAAGATTCTTACTAGTCAGGTATATTCTTAGGCGTTTAATATGGGGTGTTGAGTCCACTTCGTTGATCAAGCAGTAGCTCTTGTCTATTACATATTTGGCTTATGGAAAGGGATCTGTGTTAATTTCAATCTCTGGTTTTATGCAGCACCCCAACTCACCATTCCCCTTAAGCAAGCATAAGTTGGTTTTCTACATTTGAGACCCTATTCTGTTTTGTAATTCAGTTCCTGTATAGCCAAGATTACATTCCGTGTATTAGTGATATCTTATGATGTTTCTTTTTCTGTGTGACTTATTTCACTTAGAATCATCGTACCTGAATCCACTCATTATGCTGCTACTGGCCTGATGACATAGATTTCATTGCTGAGTGATATTGCATTGTACGTAAGTACCACAACTTCTTTATCCATTTTTCGCTTTCTGCGATATTGAACTTGTACCGTAAACGAGGTTCTTGTAAACAGAGCTGTCCCAAACCTTGGGGTGGCTGTGTCTTTTTGATTTTAATTTCCCTAAGCTATAGGCCCATAAGTGGAAGTGCCCTATGCTCTGTTGCTTTGTTTTTTAGATGTTTCAGGAAACACCATACACTTCTCCAGAGTGGCTGTTGGCAATTTACATCCCACCCATCAGCATAACAAGGCTGCCAGTTCTCCATGGCCTGTCCTGCCTTTCTGGATTTTACACTTTTTTCAGATGGCCTTTTTGAATGTTGGGCAGTGAGACTTCATTGTAGTGCAGATTTCCTTGCAAGCTTGCTTGGTTGGCCAAAAAGGGCGTATGCGTTTTTTCCTGAATATATTCAGGAAAAAACGCATACGCCCTTTTTGGCCAAGTGCATCATTGTGGACGTTCTGCCTCTTTTCCTATGCTTTACATGCAATTCCAGTCTACCTCCTGAAATCGGTTTCCTGCAATTCTGCCCCGCTTTCAAGTCCTCTTGGCTGCCTTACTTCAATATATTTTTGGATGATAGCTGCCATTTATAACTCTGCAGGTTTGTGAATTACAGTGCCCCTGAGCTCCTTTCTTCAACTCGCTTTCTTGTGAGCTGGCCGCAACACCGCAGGATTGCTCCAGGCCCTAGTGTGGTTCCGGCATGGCATGCTGAGCCTTTGGTTAATTCCTCTTCCTGCTGGGAAATGAGAGTTAAATTTGCCCGTCCAGACACCTCCAGCTAGTCTCTCATTGGTTCTCCCTATTCCTGTTCATTTTCCGCAGAAATTGCAAACTGGGCCAAACAGGCGGTTAAAGGCACTGACTCTCCAAGTGGGGAGAGTGTTAGTAAAGCGTCTGGAATGTTGCACCCGAGTACCAGGGGACGAAAACTGAGACACATTTGAACACGTTTCCCGATCACACGGTGGATCATACTCTGGGTTCCACATGCATGTTTTAGCTGAAGGAAGAATCCCTTAAACCTGGAGAGTTGAGACCCAGGAATGGGTACCATGCAATATGACTTCAAAGGGTCTGCATTTGCTCACCGAACCTCACCAATCCTATCACGGCTGCGTTTATGCCACTGTACACACGCTTGATTCTCTTTCGGAGACATATAAATCCATAGGTTTTAAGATTCTTACTATTCAGTTATATTCTTAGGCGTTTAATATGGGGTGTTGAGTCCACTTCGTTGAGCAAGGAGTAGCTCTTGTCTATTACATACTTGGCTTATGGAATGGTATCTGTGCTAATTTCAATCTCGTGTTTTATGCAGCACCCCAACTCACCTTTCCCCTTAAGCAAGCATAAGTTGGTTTTCTACATATGAGACCCTGTTCTGTTTTGTATTTCAGTTCCTC
This sequence comes from Grampus griseus, assembly GCF_964374135.1. Lineage (NCBI taxonomy): Eukaryota > Metazoa > Chordata > Mammalia > Artiodactyla > Delphinidae > Grampus > Grampus griseus. The sequence continues at coordinate 174,171 of NW_028133388.1, forward strand.
TGTAGCCGAGTTTACATTCCGTGTATTAGTGATATCGTATGATGTTTCTGTTTCTGTGTGACTTATTTCACTTAGAATCATCGTACCTGAATCCACTCATTATGCTGCTACGGGCCTGATGACATAGATTTCATTGCTGAGTGATATTGCATTGTACGGAATTACCACAACTTTTTTATCCATTTTTCGCTTTCTGTGATATTGAACTTGTACCGTAAACAAGGTTCTTGTAAACAGAGTTGTCCCAAACTTTGGGGTGGCTGTGTCTTTTTGATTTTAATTTCCCTAAGCTATAGGACCATAAGTGGAAGTGCCCTAGGCTCCGTTGCTTTGTTTTTTAGATGTTTCAGGAAACACCATACACTTCTCCAGAGTGTCTGTTGGCTATTTACATAACCCCATCAGCATAACAAGGCTCCCAGTTCTCCATGGCCTGTCCTGCCTTTCTGGATTTTACACTTTTTTCAGATGACCCTTTTGACCGGGGGGCAGTGAGACATCATTGTAGTGCAGATTTCCTTTGTAAGCTTGCTTGGTTGGCCGAAAAGTGCGTATGCGTTTTTTCCTGAATATATTCAGGAAAAAACGCATACGCCCTTTTTGGCCAAGTGCATCATTGTGGACGTTCTGCCTCTTTTCCTATGCTTTACATGCAATTCCAGTCTACCTCCTGAAATCGGTTTCCTGCAATTGTGCCCCGCTTTCAAGTCCTCTTGGCTGCCTTACTTCAATATATTTTTGGATGATAGCTGCCATTTATAACTCTGCAGGTTTGTGAATTACAGGGCCCCTGAGCTCCTTTCTTCAACTCGCTTTCTTCTGAGCTGGCCGCAACACCACAGGATTGCTTCAGGCACTAGTGTGGTTTCTGCCTCGCACGATGAGCCTTTGGTTAATTTCTCTTCCTGGTGGGAAAAGAGAGTTAAATTTGCCCGTCCAGACAACTCCAGCTAGTCTCCCATTGGTTCTCCCTATTCCTGTTCATTTTCCGCAGAAATTGCAAACTGGGCCAAACAGGAGGTTAAAGGCACTGACTCTCCAAGTGGGGAGCGTGTTAGTAAAGTGTCTGGAATGTTGCACCCGAGTACCAGGGGACGAAAACTGAGACACATTTAAACACGTTTCCCGATCACACGGTGGATCATACTCTGGGTTCCACATGCATGTTTTAGCTGAAGGAAGAATCCCTTAAACCTGGAGAGTTGAGACCCATGGAATGGGTACCATGCAATATGACTTCAAAGGGTCTGCATTTGCTCACCGAACCTCACCAATCCTATCACGGCTGCATTTATGCCACTGTACACAAGCTTGATTCTCTTTCGGAGACATATAAATCCATAGGTTTTAAGATTCTTACTATTCAGTTATATTCTTAGGCGTTTAATATGGGGTGTTGAGTCCACTTCGTTGAGCAAGGAGTAGCTCTTGTCTATTACATACTTGGCTTATGGAATGGTATCTGTGCTAATTTCAATCTCGTGTTTTATGCAGCACCCCAACTCACCTTTCCCCTTAAGCAAGCATAAGTTGGTTTTCTACATATGAGACCCTGTTCTGTTTTGTATTTCAGTTCCTCTGTAACCGAGTTTACATTCCGTGTATTAGTGATATCGTATGAGGTTTCTGTTTCTGTGTGACTTATTTCACTTAGAATCATCGTACCTGAATCCACTCATTATGCTGCTACGGGCCTGATGACATAGATTTCATTGCTGAGTGATATTGCATTGTACGGAACTACCACAACTTTTTTATCCATTTTTCGCTTTCTGTGATATTGAACTTGTACCGTAAACGAGGTTCTTGTAAACACAGTTGTCCCAAACTTTGGGGTGGCTGTGTCTTTTTGATTTTAATTTCCCTAAGCTATAGGACCATAAGTGGAAGTGCCCTAGGCTCCGTTGCTTTGTTTTTTAGATGTTTCAGGAAACACCATACACTTCTCCAGAGTGTCTATTGGCTATTTACATAACCCCATCAGCATAACAAGGCCCCCAGTTCTCCATGGCCTGTCCTGCCTTTCTGGATTTTACACTTTTTTCAGATGGCCCTTTTGACCGGGGGGCAATGAGACATCATTGTAGTGCAGATTTCCTTTGTAAGCTTGCTTGGTTGGCCGAAAAGTGCGTATGCGTTTTTTCCTGAATATATTCAGGAAAAAACCCATACGTCCTTTTTGGCCAAGTGCATCATTGTGGACGTTCTGCCTCTTTTCCTATTCTTTACATGCAATTCCAGTCTACCTCCTGAAATCGGGTTCCTGCAATTCTGCCCCGCTTTCACGTCCTCTTGGCAGCCTTACTTCAATATATTTTTGGACAATAGCTGTCATTTATAACTCTGCAGGTTTCTGAATTACAGTGCCCCTGAGCTCCTTTCTTCAATTCGCTTTCTTGTGAGCTGGCCCCAACACCACAGGATTGCTCCAGGCCCTAGGGTGGTTCCGGCATGGCACGCTGAGCCTTTGGTTAATTCCTCTTCCTGCTGGGAAATGAGAGTTAAATTTGCCCGTCCAGACACCTCCTGCTAGTCTCTCATTGGTTCTCCCTATTCCTGTTCATTTTCCGCAGAAATTGCAAACTGGGCCAAACAGGCGGTTAAAGGCACTGACTCTCCAAGTGGGGAGAGTGTTAGTAAAGCGTCTGGAATGTTGCACCCGAGTACCAGGGGACGAAAACTGAGACACATTTGAACACGTTTCCCGATCACACGGTGGATCATACTCTGGGTTCCACATGCATGTTTTAGCTGAAGGAAGAATCCCTTAAACCTGCAGAGTTGAGACCCAGGAATGGGTACCATGCAATATGACTTCAAAGGGTCTGCATTTGCTCACCGATCCTCACCAATCCGATCACTGCTGCGTTTATGCCTCTGTACACACGCTTGATTCTCTTTCAGAGACATATAAATCCATAGGTTTTAAGATTCTTACTAGTCAGGTATATTCTTAGGCGTTTAATGTGGGGTGTTGAGTCCACTTCGTTGAGCAAGCAGTAGCTCTTGTCTATTACATATTTGGCTTATGGAAAGGGATCTGTGTTAATTTCAATCTCTGGTTTTATGCAGCACCCCAACTCACCATTCCCCTTAAGCAAGCATAAGTTGGTTTTCTACATTTGAGTCCTTATTCTGTTTTGTAATTCAGTTCCTGTATAGCCAAGATTACATTCCGTGTATTAGTGATATCTTATGATGTTTCATTTTCTCTGTGACTTATTTCACTTAGAATCATCGTACCTGAATCCACTCATTATGCTGCTACTGGCCTGATGACATAGATTTCATTACTGAGTGATATTGCATTGTACGTAAGTACCACAACTTCTTTATCCATTTTTCGCTTTCTGCGATATTGAACTTGTACCGTAAACGAGGTTCTTGTAAACAGAGCTGTCCCAAACTTTGGGGTGGCTGTGTCTTTTTGATTTTAATTTCCCTAAGCTATAGTCCCATAAGTGGAAGTGCCCTATGCTCTGTTGCTTTGTTTTTTAGATGTTTCAGGAAACACCATACACTTCTCCAGAGTGGCTGTTGGCAATTTACATCCCGCCCATCAGCATAACAAGGCTGCCAGTTCTCCATGGCCTTTCCTGCCTTTCTGGATTTTACACTTTATTCAGATGGCCTTTTTGAGCGTTGGGCAGTGAGACTTCATTATAGTGCAGATTTCCTTGCAAGCTTGCTTGGTTGGCCAAAAAGGGCGTATGCGTTTTTTCCTGAATATATTCAGGAAAAAACGCATACGCCCTTTTTGGCCAAGTGCATCATTGTGGACGTTCTGCCTCTTTTCCTATGCTTTACATGCAATTCCAGTCTACCTCCTGAAATCGGTTTCCTGCAATTCTGCCCCGCTTTCAAGTCCTCTTGGCTGCCTTACTTCAATATATTTTTGGATGATAGCTGCCATTTATAACTCTGCAGGTTTGTGAATTACACTGCCCCTGAGCTCCTTTCTTCAACTCGCTTTCTTCTGAGCTGGCCGCAACACCGCAGGATTGCTTCAGGCACTAGTGTGGTTTCGGCCTCGCACGATGAGCCTTTGGTTAATTTCTCTTCCTGGTGGGAAAAGAGAGTTAAATTTGCCCGTCCAGACAACTCCAGCTAGTCTCCCATTGGTTCTCCCTATTCCTGTTCATTTTCCGCAGAAATTGCAAACTGGGCCAAACAGGAGGTTAAAGGCACTGACTCTCCAAGTGGGGAGCGTGTTAGTAAAGTGTCTGGAATGTTGCACCCGAGTACCAGGGGACGAAAACTGAGACACATTTAAACACGTTTCCCGATCACACGGTGGATCATACTCTGGGTTCCACATGCATGTTTTAGCTGAAGGAAGAATCCCTTAAACCTGGAGAGTTGAGACCCATGGAATGGGTACCATGCAATATGACTTCAAAGGGTCTGCATTTGCTCACCGAACCTCACCAATCCTATCACGGCTGCATTTATGCCACTGTACACAAGCTTGATTCTCTTTCGGAGACATATAAATCCATAGGTTTTAAGATTCTTACTATTCAGTTATATTCTTAGGCGTTTAATATGGGGTGTTGAGTCCACTTCGTTGAGCAAGGAGTAGCTCTTGTCTATTACATACTTGGCTTATGGAATGGTATCTGTGCTAATTTCAATCTCGTGTTTTATGCAGCACCCCAACTCACCTTTCCCCTTAAGCAAGCATAAGTTGGTTTTCTACATATGAGACCCTGTTCTGTTTTGTATTTCAGTTCCTCTGTAGCCGAGTTTACATTCCGTGTATTAGTGATATCGTATGAGGTTTCGGTTTCTGTGTGACTTATTTCACTTAGAATCATCGTACCTGAATCCACTCATTATGCTGCTACGGGCCTGATGACATAGATTTCATTTCTGAGTGATATTGCATTGTACGGAACTACCACAACTTTTTTATCCATTTTTCGCTTTCTGTGATATTGAACTTGTACCGTAAACGAGGTTCTTGTAAACAGAGCTGTCCCAAACTTTGGGGTGGCTGTGTCTTTTTGATTTTAATTTCCCTAAGCTATAGGACCATAAGTGGAACTGCCCTAGGCTCTGTTGCTTTGTTTTTTAGATGTTTCAGGAAACACCATACAATTCTCCAGAGTGTCAGTTGGCTATTTACATACCCCCATCAGCATAACAAGGCTCCCAGTTCTCCATGGCCTGTCCTGCCTTTGTGGATTTTACACTTTTTTCAGATGGCACTTTTGACCGGGGGGCAGTGAGACATCATTGTAGTGCAGATTTCCTTTGTAAGCTTGCTTGGTAGGCCGAAAAGTGCGTATGCGTTTTTTCCTGAATATATTCAGGAAAAAACCCATACGTTCTTTTTGGCCAAGTGCATCATTGTAGACGTTCTGCCTCTTTTCCTATGCTTTACATGCAATTCCAGTCTACCTCCTGAAATCGGTTTCCTGCAATTCTGCCCCGCTTTCACGTCCTCTTGGCAGCCTTACTTCAATATATTTTTGGACAATAGCTGTCATTTATAACTCTGCAGGTTTCTGAATTACAGTGCCCCTGAGCTCCTTTCTTCAATTCGCTTTCTTGTGAGCTGGCCGCAACACCACAGGATTGCTCCAGGCCCTAGTGTAGTTCCGGCATGGCACGCTGAGCCTTTGGTTAATTCCTCTTCCTGCTGGGAAATGAGAGTTAAATTTGCCCGTCCAGACACCTCCTGCTAGTCTCTCATTTGTTCTACCTATTCCTGTTCATTTTCCGCAGAAATTGCAAACTGGGCCAAACAGGCGGTTAAAGGCACTGACTCTCCAAGTGGGGAGAGTGTTAGTAAAGCGTCTGGAATGTTGCACCCGAGTAACAGGGGACGAAAACTGAGACACATTTGAACACGTTTCCCGATCACACGGTGGATCATACTCTGGGTTCCACATGCATGTTTTAGCTGAAGGAAGAATCCCTTAAACCTGGAGAGTTGAGACCCAGGAATGGGTACCATGCAATATGACTTCAAATGGTCTGCATTTGCTCACCGAGCCTCACCAATCCGAACACTGCTGCGTTTATGCCTCTGTACACACGCTTGATTCTCTTTCAGAGACATATAAATCCATAGGTTTTAAGATTCTTACTAGTCAGGTATATTCTTAGGCGTTTAATATGGGGTGTTGAGTCCACTTCGTTGATCAAGCAGTAGCTCTTGTCTATTACATATTTGGCTTATGGAAAGGGATCTGTGTTAATTTCAATCTCTGGTTTTATGCAGCACCCCAACTCACCATTCCCCTTAAGCAAGCATAAGTTGGTTTTCTACATTTGAGACCCTATTCTGTTTTGTAATTCAGTTCCTGTATAGCCAAGATTACATTCCGTGTATTAGTGATATCTTATGATGTTTCTTTTTCTGTGTGACTTATTTCACTTAGAATCATCGTACCTGAATCCACTCATTATGCTGCTACTGGCCTGATGACATAGATTTCATTGCTGAGTGATATTGCATTGTACGTAAGTACCACAACTTCTTTATCCATTTTTCGCTTTCTGCGATATTGAACTTGTACCGTAAACGAGGTTCTTGTAAACAGAGCTGTCCCAAACCTTGGGGTGGCTGTGTCTTTTTGATTTTAATTTCCCTAAGCTATAGGCCCATAAGTGGAAGTGCCCTATGCTCTGTTGCTTTGTTTTTTAGATGTTTCAGGAAACACCATACACTTCTCCAGAGTGGCTGTTGGCAATTTACATCCCACCCATCAGCATAACAAGGCTGCCAGTTCTCCATGGCCTGTCCTGCCTTTCTGGATTTTACACTTTTTTCAGATGGCCTTTTTGAATGTTGGGCAGTGAGACTTCATTGTAGTGCAGATTTCCTTGCAAGCTTGCTTGGTTGGCCAAAAAGGGCGTATGCGTTTTTTCCTGAATATATTCAGGAAAAAACGCATACGCCCTTTTTGGCCAAGTGCATCATTGTGGACGTTCTGCCTCTTTTCCTATGCTTTACATGCAATTCCAGTCTACCTCCTGAAATCGGTTTCCTGCAATTCTGCCCCGCTTTCAAGTCCTCTTGGCTGCCTTACTTCAATATATTTTTGGATGATAGCTGCCATTTATAACTCTGCAGGTTTGTGAATTACAGTGCCCCTGAGCTCCTTTCTTCAACTCGCTTTCTTGTGAGCTGGCCGCAACACCGCAGGATTGCTCCAGGCCCTAGTGTGGTTCCGGCATGGCATGCTGAGCCTTTGGTTAATTCCTCTTCCTGCTGGGAAATGAGAGTTAAATTTGCCCGTCCAGACACCTCCAGCTAGTCTCTCATTGGTTCTCCCTATTCCTGTTCATTTTCCGCAGAAATTGCAAACTGGGCCAAACAGGCGGTTAAAGGCACTGACTCTCCAAGTGGGGAGAGTGTTAGTAAAGCGTCTGGAATGTTGCACCCGAGTACCAGGGGACGAAAACTGAGACACATTTGAACACGTTTCCCGATCACACGGTGGATCATACTCTGGGTTCCACATGCATGTTTTAGCTGAAGGAAGAATCCCTTAAACCTGGAGAGTTGAGACCCAGGAATGGGTACCATGCAATATGACTTCAAAGGGTCTGCATTTGCTCACCGAACCTCACCAATCCTATCACGGCTGCGTTTATGCCACTGTACACACGCTTGATTCTCTTTCGGAGACATATAAATCCATAGGTTTTAAGATTCTTACTATTCAGTTATATTCTTAGGCGTTTAATATGGGGTGTTGAGTCCACTTCGTTGAGCAAGGAGTAGCTCTTGTCTATTACATACTTGGCTTATGGAATGGTATCTGTGCTAATTTCAATCTCGTGTTTTATGCAGCACCCCAACTCACCTTTCCCCTTAAGCAAGCATAAGTTGGTTTTCTACATATGAGACCCTGTTTTGTTTTGTATTTCAGTTCCTCTGTAGCCGAGTTTACATTCCGTGTATTAGTGATATCGTATGATGTTTCTGTTTCTGTGTGACTTATTTCACTTAGAATCATCGTACCTGAATCCACTCATTATGCTGCTACGGGCCTGATGACATAGATTTCATTGCTGAGTGATATTGCATTGTACGGAATTACCACAACTTTTTTATCCATTTTTCGCTTTCTGTGATATTGAACTTGTACCGTAAACAAGGTTCTTGTAAACAGAGTTGTCCCAAACTTTGGGGTGGCTGTGTCTTTTTGATTTTAATTTCCCTAAGCTATAGGACCATAAGTGGAAGTGCCCTAGGCTCCGTTGCTTTGTTTTTTAGATGTTTCAGGAAACACCATACACTTCTCCAGAGTGTCTGTTGGCTATTTACATAACCCCATCAGCATAACAAGGCTCCCAGTTCTCCATGGCCTGTCCTGCCTTTCTGGATTTTACACTTTTTTCAGATGACCCTTTTGACCGGGGGGCAGTGAGACATCATTGTAGTGCAGATTTCCTTTGTAAGCTTGCTTGGTTGGCCGAAAAGTGCGTATGCGTTTTTTCCTGAATATATTCAGGAAAAAACGCATACGCCCTTTTTGGCCAAGTGCATCATTGTGGACGTTCTGCCTCTTTTCCTATGCTTTACATGCAATTCCAGTCTACCTCCTGAAATCGGTTTCCTGCAATTGTGCCCCGCTTTCAAGTCCTCTTGGCTGCCTTACTTCAATATATTTTTGGATGATAGCTGCCATTTATAACTCTGCAGGTTTGTGAATTACAGGGCCCCTGAGCTCCTTTCTTCAACTCGCTTTCTTCTGAGCTGGCCGCAACACCACAGGATTGCTTCAGGCACTAGTGTGGTTTCTGCCTCGCACGATGAGCCTTTGGTTAATTTCTCTTCCTGGTGGGAAAAGAGAGTTAAATTTGCCCGTCCAGACAACTCCAGCTAGTCTCCCATTGGTTCTCCCTATTCCTGTTCATTTTCCGCAGAAATTGCAAACTGGGCCAAACAGGAGGTTAAAGGCACTGACTCTCCAAGTGGGGAGCGTGTTAGTAAAGTGTCTGGAATGTTGCACCCGAGTACCAGGGGACGAAAACTGAGACACATTTAAACACGTTTCCCGATCACACGGTGGATCATACTCTGGGTTCCACATGCATGTTTTAGCTGAAGGAAGAATCCCTTAAACCTGGAGAGTTGAGACCCATGGAATGGGTACCATGCAATATGACTTCAAAGGGTCTGCATTTGCTCACCGAACCTCACCAATCCTATCACGGCTGCATTTATGCCACTGTACACAAGCTTGATTCTCTTTCGGAGACATATAAATCCATAGGTTTTAAGATTCTTACTATTCAGTTATATTCTTAGGCGTTTAATATGGGGTGTTGAGTCCACTTCGTTGAGCAAGGAGTAGCTCTTGTCTATTACATACTTGGCTTATGGAATGGTATCTGTGCTAATTTCAATCTCGTGTTTTATGCAGCACCCCAACTCACCTTTCCCCTTAAGCAAGCATAAGTTGGTTTTCTACATATGAGACCCTGTTCTGTTTTGTATTTCAGTTCCTCTGTAACCGAGTTTACATTCCGTGTATTAGTGATATCGTATGAGGTTTCTGTTTCTGTGTGACTTATTTCACTTAGAATCATCGTACCTGAATCCACTCATTATGCTGCTACGGGCCTGATGACATAGATTTCATTGCTGAGTGATATTGCATTGTACGGAACTACCACAACTTTTTTATCCATTTTTCGCTTTCTGTGATATTGAACTTGTACCGTAAACGAGGTTCTTGTAAACACAGTTGTCCCAAACTTTGGGGTGGCTGTGTCTTTTTGATTTTAATTTCCCTAAGCTATAGGACCATAAGTGGAAGTGCCCTAGGCTCCGTTGCTTTGTTTTTTAGATGTTTCAGGAAACACCATACACTTCTCCAGAGTGTCTATTGGCTATTTACATAACCCCATCAGCATAACAAGGCCCCCAGTTCTCCATGGCCTGTCCTGCCTTTCTGGATTTTACACTTTTTTCAGATGGCCCTTTTGACCGGGGGGCAATGAGACATCATTGTAGTGCAGATTTCCTTTGTAAGCTTGCTTGGTTGGCCGAAAAGTGCGTATGCGTTTTTTCCTGAATATATTCAGGAAAAAACCCATACGTCCTTTTTGGCCAAGTGCATCATTGTGGACGTTCTGCCTCTTTTCCTATTCTTTACATGCAATTCCAGTCTACCTCCTGAAATCGGGTTCCTGCAATTCTGCCCCGCTTTCACGTCCTCTTGGCAGCCTTACTTCAATATATTTTTGGACAATAGCTGTCATTTATAACTCTGCAGGTTTCTGAATTACAGTGCCCCTGAGCTCCTTTCTTCAATTCGCTTTCTTGTGAGCTGGCCCCAACACCACAGGATTGCTCCAGGCCCTAGGGTGGTTCCGGCATGGCACGCTGAGCCTTTGGTTAATTCCTCTTCCTGCTGGGAAATGAGAGTTAAATTTGCCCGTCCAGACACCTCCTGCTAGTCTCTCATTGGTTCTCCCTATTCCTGTTCATTTTCCGCAGAAATTGCAAACTGGGCCAAACAGGCGGTTAAAGGCACTGACTCTCCAAGTGGGGAGAGTGTTAGTAAAGCGTCTGGAATGTTGCACCCGAGTACCAGGGGACGAAAACTGAGACACATTTGAACACGTTTCCCGATCACACGGTGGATCATACTCTGGGTTCCACATGCATGTTTTAGCTGAAGGAAGAATCCCTTAAACCTGCAGAGTTGAGACCCAGGAATGGGTACCATGCAATATGACTTCAAAGGGTCTGCATTTGCTCACCGATCCTCACCAATCCGATCACTGCTGCGTTTATGCCTCTGTACACACGCTTGATTCTCTTTCAGAGACATATAAATCCATAGGTTTTAAGATTCTTACTAGTCAGGTATATTCTTAGGCGTTTAATGTGGGGTGTTGAGTCCACTTCGTTGAGCAAGCAGTAGCTCTTGTCTATTACATATTTGGCTTATGGAAAGGGATCTGTGTTAATTTCAATCTCTGGTTTTATGCAGCACCCCAACTCACCATTCCCCTTAAGCAAGCATAAGTTGGTTTTCTACATTTGAGTCCTTATTCTGTTTTGTAATTCAGTTCCTGTATAGCCAAGATTACATTCCGTGTATTAGTGATATCTTATGATGTTTCATTTTCTCTGTGACTTATTTCACTTAGAATCATCGTACCTGAATCCACTCATTATGCTGCTACTGGCCTGATGACATAGATTTCATTACTGAGTGATATTGCATTGTACGTAAGTACCACAACTTCTTTATCCATTTTTCGCTTTCTGCGATATTGAACTTGTACCGTAAACGAGGTTCTTGTAAACAGAGCTGTCCCAAACTTTGGGGTGGCTGTGTCTTTTTGATTTTAATTTCCCTAAGCTATAGTCCCATAAGTGGAAGTGCCCTATGCTCTGTTGCTTTGTTTTTTAGATGTTTCAGGAAACACCATACACTTCTCCAGAGTGGCTGTTGGCAATTTACATCCCGCCCATCAGCATAACAAGGCTGCCAGTTCTCCATGGCCTTTCCTGCCTTTCTGGATTTTACACTTTATTCAGATGGCCTTTTTGAGCGTTGGGCAGTGAGACTTCATTATAGTGCAGATTTCCTTGCAAGCTTGCTTGGTTGGCCAAAAAGGGCGTATGCGTTTTTTCCTGAATATATTCAGGAAAAAACGCATACGCCCTTTTTGGCCAAGTGCATCATTGTGGACGTTCTGCCTCTTTTCCTATGCTTTACATGCAATTCCAGTCTACCTCCTGAAATCGGTTTCCTGCAATTCTGCCCCGCTTTCAAGTCCTCTTGGCTGCCTTACTTCAATATATTTTTGGATGATAGCTGCCATTTATAACTCTGCAGGTTTGTGAATTACACTGCCCCTGAGCTCCTTTCTTCAACTCGCTTTCTTCTGAGCTGGCCGCAACACCGCAGGATTGCTTCAGGCACTAGTGTGGTTTCGGCCTCGCACGATGAGCCTTTGGTTAATTTCTCTTCCTGGTGGGAAAAGAGAGTTAAATTTGCCCGTCCAGACAACTCCAGCTAGTCTCCCATTGGTTCTCCCTATTCCTGTTCATTTTCCGCAGAAATTGCAAACTGGGCCAAACAGGAGGTTAAAGGCACTGACTCTCCAAGTGGGGAGCGTGTTAGTAAAGTGTCTGGAATGTTGCACCCGAGTACCAGGGGACGAAAACTGAGACACATTTAAACACGTTTCCCGATCACACGGTGGATCATACTCTGGGTTCCACATGCATGTTTTAGCTGAAGGAAGAATCCCTTAAACCTGGAGAGTTGAGACCCATGGAATGGGTACCATGCAATATGACTTCAAAGGGTCTGCATTTGCTCACCGAACCTCACCAATCCTATCACGGCTGCATTTATGCCGCTGTACACAAGCTTGATTCTCTTTCGGAGACATATAAATCCATAGGTTTTAAGATTCTTACTATTCAGTTATATTCTTAGGCGTTTAATATGGGGTGTTGAGTCCACTTCGTTGAGCAAGGAGTAGCTCTTGTCTATTACATACTTGGCTTATGGAATGGTATCTGTGCTAATTTCAATCTCGTGTTTTATGCAGCACCCCAACTCACCTTTCCCCTTAAGCAAGCATAAGTTGGTTTTCTACATATGAGACCCTGTTCTGTTTTGTATTTCAGTTCCTCTGTAGCCGAGTTTACATTCCGTGTATTAGTGATATCGTATGATGTTTCGGTTTCTGTGTGACTTATTTCACTTAGAATCATCGTACCTGAATCCACTCATTATGCTGCTACGGGCCTGATGACATAGATTTCATTGCTGAGTGATATTGCATTGTACGGAACTACCACAACTTTTTTATCCATTTTTCGCTTTCTGTGATATTGAACTTGTACCGTAAACGAGGTTCTTGTAAACACAGTTGTCCCAAACTTTGGGGTGGCTGTGTCTTTTTGATTTTAATTTCCCTAAGCTATAGGACCATAAGTGGAAGTGCCCTAGGCTCCGTTGCTTTGTTTATTAGATGTTTCAGGAAACACCATACACTTCTCCAGAGTGTCTATTGGCTATTTACATAACCCCATCAGCATAACAAGGCTCCCAGTTCTCCATGGCCTGTCCTGCCTTTCTGGATTTTACACTTTTTTCAGATGGCCCTTTTGACCGGGGGCAGTGAGACATCATTGTAGTGCAGATTTCCTTTGTAAGCTTGCTTGGTTGGCCGAAAAGTGCGTATGCGTTTTTTCCTGAATATATTCAGGAAAAAACCCATACGTCCTTTTTGGCCAAGTGCATCATTGTGGACGTTCTGCCTCTTTTCCTATACTTTACATGCAATTCCAGTCTACCTCCTGAAATCGGGTTCCTGCAATTCTGCCCCGCTTTCAAGTCCTCTTGGCAGCCTTACTTCAATATATTTTTGGACAATAGCTGTCATTTATAACTCTGCAGGTTTCTGAATTACAGTGCCCCTGAGCTCCTTTCTTCAATTCACTTTCTTGTGAGCTGGCCGCAATACCGCAGGATTGCTCCAGGCCCTAGTGTGGTTCCGGCATGGCACGCTGAGCCTTTGGTTAATTCCTCTTCCTGGTGGGAAATGAGAGTTAAATTTGCCCGTCCAGACACCTCCAGCTAGTCTCTCATTGGTTCTCCCTATTCCTGTTCATTTTCCGCAGAAATTGCAAACTGGGTCAAACAGGAGGTTAAAGGCACTGACTCTCCAAGTGGGGAGAGTGTTAGTAAAGCGTCTGGAATGTTGCACCCGAGTACCAGGGGACGAAAACTGAGACACATTTGAACACGTTTCCCGATCACACGGTGGATCATACTCTGGGTTCCACATGCATGTTTTAGCTGAAGGAAGAATCCCTTAAACCTGGAGAGTTGAGACCCATGGAATGGGTACCATGCAATATGACTTCAAAGGGTTTGCATTTGCTCACCGAGCCTCACCAATCCGATCACTGCTGCGTTTATGCCTCTGTACACACGCTTGATTCTCTTTCAGAGACATATAAATCCATAGGTTTTAAGATTCTTACTAGTCAGGTATATTCTTAGGCGTTTAATATGGGGTGTTGAGTCCACTTCGTTGAGCAAGCAGTAGCTCTTGTCTATTATATATTTGGCTTATGGAAAGGTATCTGTGTTAATTTCAATCTCTGGTTTTATGCAGCACCCCAACTCACCATTCCCCTTAAGCAAGCATAAGTTGATTTTCTACATTTGAGACCCTATTCTTTTTTGTAATTCAGTTCCTGTATAGCCAAGATTACATTCCGTGTATTAGTGATATCTTATGATGTTTCTTTTTCTGTGTGACTTATTTCACTTAGAATCATCGTACCTGAATCCACTCATTATGCTGCTACTGGCCTGATGACATAGATTTCATTGCTGAGTGATATTGCATTGTACGTAATTACCACAACTTCTTTATCCATTTTTCGCTTTCTGCGATATTGAACTTGTACCGTAAATGAGGTTCTTGTAAACAGAGCCGTCCCAAACTTTGGGGTTGCTGTGTCTTTTTCATTTTAATTTCCCTAAGCTATAGGACCATAAGTGGAAGTGCCCTAGGCTCTGTTGCTTTGTTTTTTAGATGTTTCAGGAAACACCATACACTTCTCCAGAGTGGCTGTTGGCTATTTACATCCCGCCCATCAGCATAACAAGGCTGCCAGTTCTCCATGGCCTGTCCTGCCTTTCTGGATTTTACACTTTTTTCAGATGGCCTTTTTGAGCGTTGGGCAGTGAGACTTCATTGTAGTGCAGATTTCCTTGCAAGCTTGCTTGGTTGGCCAAAAAGGGCATATGCGTTTTTTCCTGAATATATTCAGGAAAAAACGCATACGTCCTTTTTGGCCAAGTGCATCATTGTGGACGTTCTGCCTCTTTTCCTATGCTTTACATGCAATTCCAGTCTACCTCCTGAAATCGGTTTCCTGCAATTCTGCCCCACTTTCAAATCCTCTTGGCTGCCTTACTTGAATATATTTTTGGATGATAGCTGCCATTTATAACTCTGCAGGTTTGTGAATTACAGTGCCCCTGAGCTCCTTTCTTCAACTCGCTTTCTTGTGAGCTGGCCGCAACACCGCAGGATTGCTTCAGGCACTAGTGTGGTTTCGGCCTCGCACGATGAGCCTTTGGTTAATTTCTCTTCCTGGTGGGAAAAGAGAGTTAAATTTGCCCGTCCAGACAACTCCAGCTAGTCTCCCATTGGTTCTCCCTATTCCTGTTCATTTTCCGCAGAAATTGCAAACTGGGCCAAACAGGAGGTTAAAGGCACTGACTCTCCAAGTGGGGAGCGTGTTAGTAAAGTGTCTGGAATGTTGCACCCGAGTACCAGGGGACGAAAACTGAGACACATTTAAACACGTTTCCCGATCACATGGTGTATCATACTCTGGGTTCCACATGCATGTTTTAGCTGAAGGAAGAATCCCTTAAACCTGGAGAGTTGAGACCCATGGAATGGGTACCATGCAATATGACTTCAAAGGGTCTGCATTTGCTCACCGAACCTCACCAATCCTATCACGGCTGCGTTTATGCCACTGTACACATGCTTTATTCTCTTTCGGAGACATATAAATCCATAGGTTTTAAGATTCTTACTATTCAGTTATATTCTTAGGCGTTTAATATGGGGTGTTGAGTCCACTTCGTTGAGCAAGGAGTAGCTCTTGTCTATTACATACTTGGCTTATGGAATGGTATCTGTGCTAATTTCAATCTCGTGTTTTATGCAGCACCCCAACTCACCTTTCCCCTTAAGCAAGCATAAGTTGGTTTTCTACATATGAGACCCTGTTCTGTTTTGTATTTCAGTTCCTCTGTAGCCGAGTTTACATTCCGTGTATTAGTGATATCGTATGATGTTTCGGTTTCTGTGTGACTTATTTCACTTAGAATCATCGTACCTGAATCCACTCATTATGCTGCTACGGGCCTGATGACATAGATTTCATTGCTGAGTGATATTGCATTGTACGGAACTACCACAACTTTTTTATCCATTTTTCGCTTTCTGTGATATTGAACTTGTACCGTAAACGAGGTTCTTGTAAACACAGTTGTCCCAAACTTTGGGGTGGCTGTGTCTTTTTGATTTTAATTTCCCTAAGCTATAGGACCATAAGTGGAAGTGCCCTAGGCTCCGTTGCTTTGTTTATTAGATGTTTCAGGAAACACCATACACTTCTCCAGAGTGTCTATTGGCTATTTACATAACCCCATCAGCATAACAAGGCTCCCAGTTCTCCATGGCCTGTCCTGCCTTTCTGGATTTTACACTTTTTTCAGATGGCCCTTTTGACCGGGGGCAGTGAGACATCATTGTAGTGCAGATTTCCTTTGTAAGCTTGCTTGGTTGGCCGAAAAGTGCGTATGCGTTTTTTCCTGAATATATTCAGGAAAAAACCCATACGTCCTTTTTGGCCAAGTGCATCATTGTGGACGTTCTGCCTCTTTTCCTATACTTTACATGCAATTCCAGTCTACCTCCTGAAATCGGGTTCCTGCAATTCTGCCCCGCTTTCAAGTCCTCTTGGCAGCCTTACTTCAATATATTTTTGGACAATAGCTGTCATTTATAACTCTGCAGGTTTCTGAATTACAGTGCCCCTGAGCTCCTTTCTTCAATTCACTTTCTTGTGAGCTGGCCGCAATACCGCAGGATTGCTCCAGGCCCTAGTGTGGTTCCGGCATGGCACGCTGAGCCTTTGGTTAATTCCTCTTCCTGGTGGGAAATGAGAGTTAAATTTGCCCGTCCAGACACCTCCAGCTAGTCTCTCATTGGTTCTCCCTATTCCTGTTCATTTTCCGCAGAAATTGCAAACTGGGTCAAACAGGAGGTTAAAGGCACTGACTCTCCAAGTGGGGAGAGTGTTAGTAAAGCGTCTGGAATGTTGCACCCGAGTACCAGGGGACGAAAACTGAGACACATTTGAACACGTTTCCCGATCACACGGTGGATCATACTCTGGGTTCCACATGCATGTTTTAGCTGAAGGAAGAATCCCTTAAACCTGGAGAGTTGAGACCCATGGAATGGGTACCATGCAATATGACTTCAAAGGGTTTGCATTTGCTCACCGAGCCTCACCAATCCGATCACTGCTGCGTTTATGCCTCTGTACACATGCTTGATTCTCTTTCAGAGACATATAAATCCATAGGTTTTAAGATTCTTACTAGTCAGGTATATTCTTAGGCGTTTAATATGGGGTGTTGAGTCCACTTCGTTGAGCAAGCAGTAGCTCTTGTCTATTATATATTTGGCTTATGGAAAGGTATCTGTGTTAATTTCAATCTCTGGTTTTATGCAGCACCCCAACTCACCATTCCCCTTAAGCAAGCATAAGTTGATTTTCTACATTTGAGACCCTATTCTTTTTTGTAATTCAGTTCCTGTATAGCCAAGATTACATTCCGTGTATTAGTGATATCTTATGATGTTTCTTTTTCTGTGTGACTTATTTCACTTAGAATCATCGTACCTGAATCCACTCATTATGCTGCTACTGGCCTGATGACATAGATTTCATTGCTGAGTGATATTGCATTGTACGTAATTACCACAACTTCTTTATCCATTTTTCGCTTTCTGCGATATTGAACTTGTACCGTAAATGAGGTTCTTGTAAACAGAGCCGTCCCAAACTTTGGGGTTGCTGTGTCTTTTTCATTTTAATTTCCCTAAGCTATAGGACCATAAGTGGAAGTGCCCTAGGCTCTGTTGCTTTGTTTTTTAGATGTTTCAGGAAACACCATACACTTCTCCAGAGTGGCTGTTGGCTATTTACATCCCGCCCATCAGCATAACAAGGCTGCCAGTTCTCCATGGCCTGTCCTGCCTTTCTGGATTTTACACTTTTTTCAGATGGCCTTTTTGAGCGTTGGGCAGTGAGACTTCATTGTAGTGCAGATTTCCTTGCAAGCTTGCTTGGTTGGCCAAAAAGGGCATATGCGTTTTTTCCTGAATATATTCAGGAAAAAACGCATACGTCCTTTTTGGCCAAGTGCATCATTGTGGACGTTCTGCCTCTTTTCCTATGCTTTACATGCAATTCCAGTCTACCTCCTGAAATCGGTTTCCTGCAATTCTGCCCCACTTTCAAATCCTCTTGGCTGCCTTACTTGAATATATTTTTGGATGATAGCTGCCATTTATAACTCTGCAGGTTTGTGAATTACAGTGCCCCTGAGCTCCTTTCTTCAACTCGCTTTCTTGTGAGCTGGCCGCAACACCGCAGGATTGCTTCAGGCACTAGTGTGGTTTCGGCCTCGCACGATGAGCCTTTGGTTAATTTCTCTTCCTGGTGGGAAAAGAGAGTTAAATTTGCCCGTCCAGACAACTCCAGCTAGTCTCCCATTGGTTCTCCCTATTCCTGTTCATTTTCCGCAGAAATTGCAAACTGGGCCAAACAGGAGGTTAAAGGCACTGACTCTCCAAGTGGGGAGCGTGTTAGTAAAGTGTCTGGAATGTTGCACCCGAGTACCAGGGGACGAAAACTGAGACACATTTAAACACGTTTCCCGATCACATGGTGGATCATACTCTGGGTTCCACATGCATGTTTTAGCTGAAGGAAGAATCCCTTAAACCTGGAGAGTTGAGACCCATGGAATGGGTACCATGCAATATGACTTCAAAGGGTCTGCATTTGCTCACCGAACCTCACCAATCCTATCACGGCTGCGTTTATGCCACTGTACACATGCTTTATTCTCTTTCGGAGACATATAAATCCATAGGTTTTAAGATTCTTACTATTCAGTTATATTCTTAGGCGTTTAATATGGGGTGTTGAGTCCACTTCGTTGAGCAAGGAGTAGCTCTTGTCTATTACATACTTGGCTTATGGAATGGTATCTGTGCTAATTTCAATCTCGTGTTTTATGCAGCACCCCAACTCACCTTTCCCCTTAAGCAAGCATAAGTTGTTTTTCTACATATGAGACCCTGTTCTGTTTTGTATTTCAGTTCCTCTGTAGCCGAGTTTACATTCCGTGTATTAGTGATATCGTATGATGTTTCTCTTTCTGTGTGACTTATTTCACTTAGAATCATCGTACCTGAATCCACTCATTATGCTGCTACGGGCCTGATGACATAGATTTCATTGCTGAGTGATATTGCATTGTACGGAACTACCACAACTTTTTTATCCATTTTTCGCTTTCTGTGATATTGAACTTGTACCGTAAACGAGGTTCTTGTAAACAGAGTTGTCCCAAACTTTGGGGTGGCTGTGTCTTTTTGATTTTAATTTCCCTAAGCTATAGGACCATAAGTGGAAGTGCCGTAGGCTCCGTTGCTTTGTTTTTTAGATGTTTCAGGAAACACCATACACTTCTCCAGAGTGTCTGTTGGCTATTTACATAACCCCATCAGCATAACAAGGCTCCCAGTTCTCCATGGCCTGTCCTGCCTTTCTGGATTTTACACTTTTTTCAGATGGCCCTTTTGACCGGGGGGCAGTGAGACATCATTGTAGTGCAGATTTCCTTTGTAAGCTTGCTTGATTGGCCGAAAAGTGCGTATGCGTTTTTTCCTGAATATATTCAGGAAAAAACCCATACGTCCTTTTTGGCCAAGTGCATCATTGTGGACGTTCTGCCTCTTTTCCTATTCTTTACATGCAATTCCAGTCTACCTCCTGAAATCGGGTTCCTGCAATTCTGCCCCGCTTTCAAGTCCTCTTGGCAGCCTTACTTCAATATATTTTTGGACAATAGCTGTCATTTATAACTCTGCAGGTTTCTGAATTACAGTGCCCCTGAGCTCCTTTCTTCAATTCACTTTCTTGTGAGCTGGCCGCAATACCGCAGGATTGCTCCAGGCCCTAGTGTGGTTCCGGCATGGCACGCTGAGCCTTTGGTGAATTCCTCTTCCTGGTGGGAAATGAGAGTTAAATTTGCCCGTCCAGAAACCTCCAGCTAGTCTCTCATTGGTTCTCCCTATTCCTGTTCATTTTCCACAGAAATTGCAAACTGGGCCAAACAGGAGGTTAAAGGCACTGACTCTCCAAGTGGGGAAAGTGTTAGTAAAGCATCTGGAATGTTGCACCCGAGTACCAGGGGACGAAAACTGAGACACATTTGAACACGTTCCCCGATCACACGGTGGATCATACTCTGGGTTCCACATGCATGTTTTAGCTGAAGGAAGAATCCCTTAAACCTGGAGAGTTGAGACCCATGGAATGGGTACCATGCAATATGACTTCAAAGGGTCTGCATTTGCTCACCGATCCTCACCAATCCGATCACTGCTGCGTTTATGCCGCTGTACACACGCTTGATTCTCTTTCGGAGACATATAAATCCATAGGTTTTAAGATTCTTACTAGTCAGGTATATTCTTAGGCGTTTAATATGGGGTGTTGAGTCCACTTCGTTGAGCAAGGAGTAGCTCTTGTCTATTACATATTTGGCTTATGGAACGGTATCTGTGCTAATTTCTATCTCTGGTTTTATGCAGCACCCCAACTCACCATTCCCCTTAAGAAAGCATAATTTGGTTTTCTACATTTGAGACCCTGTTGTGTTTTGTAATTCAGTTCCTGTGTAGACAAGTTTGCATTCCATATATTAGTGATAACTTATGATGTTTCTTTTTCTCTGTGACTTATTTCACATAGAATCATCGTACCTGAATCCACTCATTATGCTGCTACTGGCCTGATGAAATAGATTTCATTGCTGAGTGATATTGCATTGTAAGTAAGTACCACAATTTCTTTATCCATTTTTCGCTTTCTGCGATATTGAACTTGTACCGTAAACGAGGTTCTTGTATACAGAGCCGTCCCAAACTTTGGGGTGGCTGTGTCTTTTAGATTTTAATTTCCCTAAGCTATAGGACCATAAGTGGAAGTGTCCTAGGCTCTGTTGCTCTGTTTTTTAGATATTTCAGGAAACACCATACACTTTTCCAGAGTGGCTGTTGGCAATTTACATCCCGCCCATCAGCATAAGAAGGCTCCCAGTTCTCCATGGCCTGTCCTGCCTTTCTGGATTTTACACTTTTTTCAGATGGCCCTTTTGACCGGGGGGCAGTGAGACTTCATTGTAGTGCAGATTTCCTTTGCAAGCTTGCTTGGTTGGCAAAAAAGGGCGTATGCTTTTTTTCCTGAATATGTTCAGGAAAAAACGCATACGCCCATTTTGGCCAAGTGCATCATTGTGGACGTTCTGCCTCTTTTCCTATGCTTTACATGCAATTCCAGTCTACCTCCTGAAATCGTTTCCCTGCAATTCTGCCCCGCTTTCAAGTCCTCTTGGCAGCCTTACTTCATTATATTTTTGGACGATAGCTGTCATTTATAACTCTGCAGGTTTGTGAATTACAGGGCCCCTGAACTCCTTTCTTCAACTCGCTTTCTTGTGAGCTGGCCGCAACACCGCAGGATTGCTTCAGGCCGTAGTGTGGTTCCAGCATCGCTCGCTGAGCCTTTGGTTAATTCCTCTTCCTGGTGGGAAATGAGAGTTAAATTTGCCCGTCCAGACACCTCCAGCTAGTCTCCCATTGGTTCTCCCTATTCCTGTTCATTTTCGGCAGAAATTGCAAACTGGGCCAAACAGGAGGTTAAAGGCACTGACTCTCCAAGTGGGGAGCGTGTTAGTAAAGGGTCTGGAATGTTGCACCCGAGTACCAGGGGACGAAAACAGAGATACATTTGAACACGTTTCCCGATCACACGGTGGATCATACTCTGGGTTCCACATGCATGTTTTAGCTGAAGGAAGAATACCTTAAACCTGGAGAGTTGAGACCCATGGAATGGGTACCATGCAATATGACTTCAAAGGGTCTGCATTTGCTCACCGAACCTCACCAATCCGATAACTGCTGCGTTTATGCCGCTGTACACAATCTTGATTCTCTTTCAGAGACATATAAATCCATAGGTTTTAAGATTCTTACTAGTCAGGTATATTCTTAGGTGTTTAATATGGGGTGTTGAGTCCACTTCGTTGAGCAAGCAGTAGCTCTTGTCGATTACACATTTGGCTTATGGAACGGTATCTGTGCTAATTTCAATCTCTGGTTTTATGCAGCACCCCAACTCACCTTTCCCATTAAGCAAGCATAAGTTGGTTTTCTACATTTGAGACCCTGTTCTGTTTTGTAATTCAGTTCCTGTGTAGCCAAGTTTACATTTCGTGTATTAGTGATATCTTATGATGTTTCTTTTTCTGTGTGACTTATTTCACTTAGAATCATCGTACCTGAATCCACTCATTATGCTGCTACGGGCCTGATGACATAGATTTCATTGCTGAGTGATATTGCATTGTACGTAAGTACCTCAACATCTTTATCCATTTCTCGCTTTCTGCGATATTGAACTTGTACAGTAAATGAGGGTCTTGTAAACAGAGCCGTCCCAAACTTTGGGGTTGCTTTGTCTTTTTGATTTTAATTTCCCTAAGCTATAGGACCATAAGCGGAAGTGCCCTAGGCTCCGTTGCTTTGTTTTTTAGATGTTTCAGGAAATGTCATACACTTCTCCAGAGTGGCTTTTGCCAATTTACATCCCACCCATCAGCATAACAAGGCTCCCAGTTCTCCATGGCCTGTCCTGCCTTTCTGGATTATACACTTTTTTCAGATGGCCCTTTTGACCAGGGGGCAGTGAGACTTCATTGTAGTGCAGATTTCCTTTGCAAGCTTGCTTGGTTGGCCAAAAAGGGCGTATGCGTAAAAATGCATACGCCCTTTTTGGCCCAGTGCATTATTGGGGACGTTCTGCCTCTTTTCCTATGCTTTACATGCAATTCCAGTCTACCTCCTGAAATCGGTTTCCTGCAATTCTGCCCAACTTTCAAGTCCTCTTGGCTGCCTTACTTCAATATATTTTTGGACGATAACTCTCATTTATAACTCTGCAGGTGTGTGAATAACAGTGCCCCTGAGCTCCTTTCTTCAACTCGTTTTTTTGTGAGATGGCTGCAACACCGAAGGATTGCTTGAGGCCCTAGTGTGGTTCTGGCATGGCACGCTGAACCTTTGGTTAATTCCACTTCCTGCTGGGAAATGAGAGTTCAATTAGCCCCTCCAGACACCTCCAGCTACTCTCTCATTGGTTCTCCCTATTCCTGTTCATTTTCCACAGAAATTGCAAACTGGGCCAAACAGGAGGTTAAAGGCACTGACTCTCCAAGTGGGGAGAGTGTTAGTAAAGCGTCTGGAATGTTGCACCCGAGTACCAGGGGACGAAAACTGAGACACATTTGAACAAGTTTCCCGATCACATGGTGGACTATACTCTGGGTTCCACATGCATGTTTTAGCTGAAGGAAGAAACCCTTAAACCTGGAGAGTTGAGAACCATGGAATGGGTATCATGCAATGTGAATTCAAAGGGTCTGCATTAGCTCACCGAACCTCACCAATCCTATCACTGCTGCTTTTATGTCGCTGTACACACGCTGGATTCTCTTTTGGAGACATATAAATCCATAGGTTTTAAGATTCTTACTAGTCAGGTATATTCTTAGGCGTTTAATATGGGGTGTTGAGTCCACTTCGTTGAGCAAGCACTAGCTCTTGTCTATTACATATTTGGCTTATGGAAAGGTATCTGTGCTAATTTCAATCTCTGGTTTTATGCAGCACCCCAACTCACCTTTCCCCTTAAGCAAGCATAAGTTGGTTTTCTACATTTGAGACCCTATTCTGTTTTGTAATTCAGTTCCTGTGTAGCCAAGTTTACATTCCGTGTATTAGTGATACCTTATGATGTTTCTTTTTCTGTGTGACTTCTTTCACTTAGAATCATCGTACCTGAATCCACTCATTATGCTGCTACTGGCCTGATGACATAGATTTCATTGCTGAGTGATATTGCATTGTACGTAAGTACCACAACTTCTTTATCCATTTTTCGCTTTCTGCGATATTGAACTTGTACCGTAAACGAGGTTCTTGTAAACAGAGCCGTCCCAAACTTTGGGGTGGCTGTGTCTTTTTGATTTTAATTTCCCTAAGCTATAGGACCATAAGTGGAAGTGCCCTAGGCTCTGTTGCTTTGTTTTTTAGATGTTTCAGGAAACACCATACACTTCTCCAGAGTGGCTGTTTGCAATTTACATCCCGCCCATCAGCATAACAAGGCTCCCAGTTCTCCATGGCCTGTCCTGACTTTCTGGATTTTACACTTTTTTCAGATGGCCTTTTTGAGCGTTGGGCAGTGAGACTTCATTGTAGTGCAGATTTCCTTGCAAGCTTGCTTGGTTGGCCAAAAAGGGCGTATTCGTTTTTTCCTGAATATGTTCAGGAAAAAACGCATACGCCCTTTTTGGCCAAGTGCATCATTGTGGACGTTCTGCCTCTTTTCCTATGCTTTACATGCAATTCCAGTCTACCTCCTGAAATCGGTTTCCTGCAATTCTGCCCCGCTTTCAAGTCCTCTTGGCAGCCTTACTTCAATATATTTTTGGACGACAGCTGTCATTTATAACTCTGCAGGTTTGTGAATTACAGGGCCCCTGAGCTCCTTTCTTCAAATCGCTTTCTTGTGAGCTGGCCGCAACACCGCAGGATTGCTTCAGGCCCTAGTGTGGTTCCGGCATGGCACGCTGAGCCTTTGGTTAATTCCTCTTCCTGGTGGGAAATGAGAGTTAAATTTGCCCGTCCAGACACCTCCAGCTAGTCTCTCATTTGTTCTACCTATTCCTGTTCATTTTCCGCAGAAATTGCAAACTGGGCCAAACAGGAGGTTAAAGGCACTGACTCTCCAAGTGGGGAGAGTGTTAGTAAAGCGTCTGGAATATTGCACCCGAGTACCAGGGGACGAAAACTGAGACACATTTGAACACGTTTCCCGATCACACAGTGGATCATACTCTGGGTTCCACATGCATGTTTTAGCTGAAGGAAGAATCCCTTAAACCTGGAGAGTTGAGACCCATGGAATGGGTACCATGCAATATGAATTCAAAGGGTCTGCATTTGCTCACCGAACCTCACCAATCCTATCACTGCTGCTTTTATGTCGCTGTACACACGCTTGATTCACTTTTGGAGACATATAAATCCACAGGTTTTAAGATTCTTACTAGTCAGGTATATTCTTAGGTGTTTAATATGGGGTGTTGAGTCCACTTCGTTGAGCAAGGAGTAGCTCTTGTCTATTATATATTTGGCCTATGGAACGGTATCTGTACTAATTTCAATCTCTGGTTTTATGCAGCACCCCAACTCACCATTCCCCTTAAGCAAGCATAAGTTTGTTTTCTACATTTGAGTCCCTGTTCTGTTTTGTAATTCAATTCCTGTGTAGCCAAGTTTACATTCCGTGTATTAGTGATATCTTATGATTTCTAATTTTCTCTGTGACTTATTTCACTTAGATTCATCGTACCTGCATCCACTCATTATGCTGCTAAGGGCCTGATGACACAGATTTCATTGCTTAGTGATATTGCGTTGTACGTAAGTACCACAACTTCTTTATCCATTTTTCGCTTTCTGCGATATTGAACTTGTACCGTAAATGAGGTTCTTGTAAACAGAGCCGTCCCAAACTTTGGGGTTGCTGTGTCTTTTTCATTTTAATTTCCCTAAGCTATAGGACCATAAGTGGAAGTGCCCTAGGCTCTGTTGCTTTGTTTTTTAGATGTTTCAGGAAACACCATACACTTCTCCAGAGTGGCTGTTGGCTATTTACATCCCGCCCATCAGCATAACAAGGCTGCCAGTTCTCCATGGCCTGTCCTGCCTTTCTGGATTTTACACTTTTTTCAGATGGCCTTTTTGAGCGTTGGGCAGTGAGACTTCATTGTAGTGCAGATTTCCTTGCAAGCTTGCTTGGTTGGCCAAAAAGGGCGTATGCGTTTTTTCCTGAATATATTCAGGAAAAAACGCATACGTCCTTTTTGGCCAAGTGCATCATTGTGGACGTTCTGCCTCTTTTCCTATGCTTTACATGCAATTCCAGTCTACCTCCTGAAATCGGTTTCCTGCAATTCTGCCCCACTTTCAAATCCTCTTGGCTGCCTTACTTGAATATATTTTTGGATGATAGCTGCCATTTATAACTCTGCAGGTTTGTGAATTACAGTGCCCCTGAGCTCCTTTCTTCAACTCGCTTTCTTGTGAGCTGGCCGCAACACCGCAGGATTGCTTCAGGCACTAGTGTGGTTTCGGCCTCGCACGATGAGCCTTTGGTTAATTTCTCTTCCTGGTGGGAAAAGAGAGTTAAATTTGCCCGTCCAGACAACTCCAGCTAGTCTCCCATTGGTTCTCCCTATTCCTGTTCATTTTCCGCAGAAATTGCAAACTGGGCCAAACAGGAGGTTAAAGGCACTGACTCTCCAAGTGGGGAGCGTGTTAGTAAAGTGTCTGGAATGTTGCACCCGAGTACCAGGGGACGAAAACTGAGACACATTTAAACACGTTTCCCGATCACATGGTGGATCATACTCTGGGTTCCACATGCATGTTTTAGCTGAAGGAAGAATCCCTTAAACCTGGAGAGTTGAGACCCATGGAATGGGTACCATGCAATATGACTTCAAAGGGTCTGCATTTGCTCACCGAACCTCACCAATCCTATCACGGCTGCGTTTATGCCACTGTACACATGCTTTATTCTCTTTCGGAGACATATAAATCCATAGGTTTTAAGATTCTTACTATTCAGTTATATTCTTAGGCGTTTAATATGGGGTGTTGAGTCCACTTCGTTGAGCAAGGAGTAGCTCTTGTCTATTACATACTTGGCTTATGGAATGGTATCTGTGCTAATTTCAATCTCGTGTTTTATGCAGCACCCCAACTCACCTTTCCCCTTAAGCAAGCATAAGTTGTTTTTCTACATATGAGACCCTGTTCTGTTTTGTATTTCAGTTCCTCTGTAGCCGAGTTTACATTCCGTGTATTAGTGATATCGTATGATGTTTCTCTTTCTGTGTGACTTATTTCACTTAGAATCATCGTACCTGAATCCACTCATTATGCTGCTACGGGCCTGATGACATAGATTTCATTGCTGAGTGATATTGCATTGTACGGAACTACCACAACTTTTTTATCCATTTTTCGCTTTCTGTGATATTGAACTTGTACCGTAAACGAGGTTCTTGTAAACAGAGTTGTCCCAAACTTTGGGGTGGCTGTGTCTTTTTGATTTTAATTTCCCTAAGCTATAGGACCATAAGTGGAAGTGCCGTAGGCTCCGTTGCTTTGTTTTTTAGATGTTTCAGGAAACACCATACACTTCTCCAGAGTGTCTGTTGGCTATTTACATAACCCCATCAGCATAACAAGGCTCCCAGTTCTCCATGGCCTGTCCTGCCTTTCTGGATTTTACACTTTTTTCAGATGGCCCTTTTGACCGGGGGGCAGTGAGACATCATTGTAGTGCAGATTTCCTTTGTAAGCTTGCTTGGTTGGCCGAAAAGTGCGTATGCGTTTTTTCCTGAATATATTCAGGAAAAAACCCATACGTCCTTTTTGGCCAAGTGCATCATTGTGGACGTTCTGCCTCTTTTCCTATTCTTTACATGCAATTCCAGTCTACCTCCTGAAATCGGGTTCCTGCAATTCTGCCCCGCTTTCAAGTCCTCTTGGCAGCCTTACTTCAATATATTTTTGGACAATAGCTGTCATTTATAACTCTGCAGGTTTCTGAATTACAGTGCCCCTGAGCTCCTTTCTTCAATTCACTTTCTTGTGAGCTGGCCGCAATACCGCAGGATTGCTCCAGGCCCTAGTGTGGTTCCGGCATGGCACGCTGAGCCTTTGGTGAATTCCTCTTCCTGGTGGGAAATGAGAGTTAAATTTGCCCGTCCAGACACCTCCAGCTAGTCTCTCATTGGTTCTCCCTATTCCTGTTCATTTTCCGCAGAAATTGCAAACTGGGTCAAACAGGAGGTTAAAGGCACTGACTCTCCAAGTGGGGAGAGTGTTAGTAAAGCGTCTGGAATGTTGCACCCGAGTACCAGGGGACGAAAACTGAGACACATTTGAACACGTTTCCCGATCACACGGTGGATCATACTCTGGGTTCCACATGCATGTTTTAGCTGAAGGAAGAATCCCTTAAACCTGGAGAGTTGAGACCCATGGAATGGGTACCATGCAATATGACTTCAAAGGGTTTGCATTTGCTCACCGAGCCTCACCAATCCGATCACTGCTGCGTTTATGCCTCTGTACACACGCTTGATTCTCTTTCAGAGACATATAAATCCATAGGTTTTAAGATTCTTACTAGTCAGGTATATTCTTAGGCGTTTAATATGGGGTGTTGAGTCCACTTCGTTGAGCAAGCAGTAGCTCTTGTCTATTATATATTTGGCTTATGGAAAGGTATCTGTGTTAATTTCAATCTCTGGTTTTATGCAGCACCCCAACTCACCATTCCCCTTAAGCAAGCATAAGTTGATTTTCTACATTTGAGACCCTATTCTTTTTTGTAATTCAGTTCCTGTATAGCCAAGATTACATTCCGTGTATTAGTGATATCTTATGATGTTTCTTTTTCTGTGTGACTTATTTCACTTAGAATCATCGTACCTGAATCCACTCATTATGCTGCTACTGGCCTGATGACATAGATTTCATTGCTGAGTGATATTGCATTGTACGTAAGTACCACAACTTCTTTATCCATTTTTCGCTTTCTGCGATATTGAACTTGTACCGTAAATGAGGTTCTTGTAAACAGAGCCGTCCCAAACTTTGGGGTTGCTGTGTCTTTTTCATTTTAATTTCCCTAAGCTATAGGACCATAAGTGGAAGTGCCCTAGGCTCTGTTGCTTTGTTTTTTAGATGTTTCAGGAAACACCATACACTTCTCCAGAGTGGCTGTTGGCAATTTACATCCCGCCCATCAGCATAACAAGGCTCCCAGTTCTCCATGGCCTGTCCTGCCTTTCTGGATTTTACACTTTTTTCAGATGGCCTTTTTGAGCGTTGGGCAGTGAGACTTCATTGTAGTGCAGATTTCCTTGCAAGCTTGCTTGGTTGGCCAAAAAGGGCGTATGCGTTTTTTCCTGAATATATTCAGGAAAAAACGCATACGCCCTTTTTGGCCAAGTGCATCATTGTGGACGTTCTGCCTCTTTTCCTATGCTTTACATGCAATTCCAGTCTACCTCCTGAAATCGGTTTCCTGCAATTCTGCCC
Source organism: Grampus griseus (assembly GCF_964374135.1). Classification (NCBI taxonomy): domain Eukaryota; kingdom Metazoa; phylum Chordata; class Mammalia; order Artiodactyla; family Delphinidae; genus Grampus; species Grampus griseus. Next base: position 203,265 of record NW_028133388.1, read on the forward strand.
CGCTTTCAAGTCCTCTTGGCAGCCTTACTTCAATATATTTTTGGACCATAGCTGTCATTTATAACTCTGCAGGTTTGTGAATTACAGGGCCCCTGAGCTCCTTTGTTCAACTCGCTTTCTTGTGAGCTGGCCGCAACACCGCAGGATTGCTTCAGGCCCTAGTGTGGTTCTGGCATGGCACGCTGAGCCTTTGGTTAATTCCTCTTCCTGGTGGGAAATGAGAGTTAAATTTGCCCGTCCAGAAACCTCCAGCTAGTCTCTCATTGGTTCTCCCTATTCCTGTTCATTTTCCACAGAAATTGCAAACTGGGCCAAACAGGAGGTTAAAGGCACTGACTCTCCAAGTGGGGAAAGTGTTAGTAAAGCATCTGGAATGTTGCACCCGAGTACCAGGGGACGAAAACTGAGACACATTTGAACACGTTCCCCGATCACACGGTGGATCATACTCTGGGTTCCACATGCATGTTTTAGCTGAAGGAAGAATCCCTTAAACCTGGAGAGTTGAGACCCATGGAATGGGTACCATGCAATATGAATTCAAAGGGTCTGCATTTGCTCACCGAACCTCACCAATCCTATCACTGCTGCTTTTATGTCGCTGTACACACGCTTGATTCACTTTTGGAGACATATAAATCCACAGGTTTTAAGATTCTTACTAGTCAGGTATATTCTTAGGTGTTTAATATGGGGTGTTGAGTCCACTTCGTTGAGCAAGGAGTAGCTCTTGTCTATTATATATTTGGCCTATGGAACGGTATCTGTACTAATTTCAATCTCTGGTTTTATGCAGCACCCCAACTCACCATTCCCCTTAAGCAAGCATAAGTTTGTTTTCTACATTTGAGTCCCTGTTCTGTTTTGTAATTCAATTCCTGTGTAGCCAAGTTTACATTCCGTGTATTAGTGATATCTTATGATTTCTAATTTTCTCTGTGACTTATTTCACTTAGAATCATCGTACCTGCATCCACTCATTGTGCTGCTAAGGGCCTGATGACACAGATTTCATTGCTTAGTGATATTGCGTTGCACGTAAGTACCACAACTTCTTTATCCATTTTTCGCTTTCTGCGATATTGAACTTGTACCGTAAATGAGGTTCTTGTAAACAGAGCCGTCCCAAACTTTGGGGTTGCTGTGTCTTTTTCATTTTAATTTCCCTAAGCTATAGGACCATAAGTGGAAGTGCCCTAGGCTCTGTTGCTTTGTTTTTTAGATGTTTCAGGAAACACCATACACTTCTCCAGAGTGGCTGTTGGCTATTTACATCCCGCCCATCAGCATAACAAGGCTGCCAGTTCTCCATGGCCTGTCCTGCCTTTCTGGATTTTACACTTTTTTCAGATGGCCTTTTTGAGCGTTGGGCAGTGAGACTTCATTGTAGTGCAGATTTCCTTGCAAGCTTGCTTGGTTGGCCAAAAAGGGCGTATGCGTTTTTTCCTGAATATATTCAGGAAAAAACGCATACGTCCTTTTTGGCCAAGTGCATCATTGTGGACGTTCTGCCTCTTTTCCTATGCTTTACATGCAATTCCAGTCTACCTCCTGAAATCGGTTTCCTGCAATTCTGCCCCACTTTCAAATCCTCTTGGCTGCCTTACTTGAATATATTTTTGGATGATAGCTGCCATTTATAACTCTGCAGGTTTGTGAATTACAGTGCCCCTGAGCTCCTTTCTTCAACTCGCTTTCTTGTGAGCTGGCCGCAACACCGCAGGATTGCTTCAGGCACTAGTGTGGTTTCGGCCTCGCACGATGAGCCTTTGGTTAGTTTCTCTTCCTGGTGGGAAAAGAGAGTTAAATTTGCCCGTCCAGACAACTCCAGCTAGTCTCCCATTGGTTCTCCCTATTCCTGTTCATTTTCCGCAGAAATTGCAAACTGGGCCAAACAGGAGGTTAAAGGCACTGACTCTCCAAGTGGGGAGCGTGTTAGTAAAGTGTCTGGAATGTTGCACCCGAGTACCAGGGGACGAAAACTGAGACACATTTAAACACGTTTCCCGATCACATGGTGGATCATACTCTGGGTTCCACATGCATGTTTTAGCTGAAGGAAGAATCCCTTAAACCTGGAGAGTTGAGACCCATGGAATGGGTACCATGCAATATGACTTCAAAGGGTCTGCATTTGCTCACCGAACCTCACCAATCCTATCACGGCTGCGTTTATGCCACTGTACACATGCTTTATTCTCTTTCGGAGACATATAAATCCATAGGTTTTAAGATTCTTACTATTCAGTTATATTCTTAGGCGTTTAATATGGGGTGTTGAGTCCACTTCGTTGAGCAAGGAGTAGCTCTTGTCTATTACATACTTGGCTTATGGAATGGTATCTGTGCTAATTTCAATCTCGTGTTTTATGCAGCACCCCAACTCACCTTTCCCCTTAAGCAAGCATAAGTTGGTTTTCTACATATGAGACCCTGTTCTGTTTTGTATTTCAGTTCCTCTGTAGCCGAGTTTACATTCCGTGTATTAGTGATATCGTATGATGTTTCTCTTTCTGTGTGACTTATTTCACTTAGAATCATCGTACCTGAATCCACTCATTATGCTGCTACGGGCCTGATGACATAGATTTCATTGCTGAGTGATATTGCATTGTACGGAACTACCACAACTTTTTTATCCATTTTTCGCTTTCTGTGATATTGAACTTGTACCGTAAACGAGGTTCTTGTAAACACAGTTGTCCCAAACTTTGGGGTGGCTGTGTCTTTTTGATTTTAATTTCCCTAAGCTATAGGACCATAAGTGGAAGTGCTGTAGGCTCCGTTGCTTTGTTTTTTAGATGTTTCAGGAAACACCATACACTTCTCCAGAGTGTCTGTTGGCTATTTACATAACCCCATCAGCATAACAAGGCTCCCAGTTCTCCATGGCCTGTCCTGCCTTTCTGGATTTTACACTTTTTTCAGATGGCCCTTTTGACCGGGGGGCAGTGAGACATCATTGTAGTGCAGATTTCCTTTGTAAGCTTGCTTGGTTGGCCGAAAAGTGCGTATGCGTTTTTTCCTGAATATATTCAGGAAAAAACCCATACGTCCTTTTTGGCCAAGTGCATCATTGTGGACGTTCTGCCTCTTTTCCTATTCTTTACATGCAATTCCAGTCTACCTCCTGAAATCGGGTTCCTGCAATTCTGCCCCGCTTTCAAGTCCTCTTGGCAGCCTTACTTCAATATATTTTTGGACAATAGCTGTCATTTATAACTCTGCAGGTTTCTGAATTACAGTGCCCCTGAGCTCCTTTCTTCAATTCACTTTCTTGTGAGCTGGCCGCAATACCGCAGGATTGCTCCAGGCCCTAGTGTGGTTCCGGCATGGCACGCTGAGCCTTTGGTGAATTCCTCTTCCTGGTGGGAAATGAGAGTTAAATTTGCCCGTCCAGACACCTCCAGCTAGTCTCTCATTGGTTCTCCCTATTCCTGTTCATTTTCCGCAGAAATTGCAAACTGGGTCAAACAGGAGGTTAAAGGCACTGACTCTCCAAGTGGGGAGAGTGTTAGTAAAGCGTCTGGAATGTTGCACCCGAGTACCAGGGGACGAAAACTGAGACACATTTGAACACGTTTCCCGATCACACGGTGGATCATACTCTGGGTTCCACATGCATGTTTTAGCTGAAGGAAGAATCCCTTAAACCTGGAGAGTTGAGACCCATGGAATGGGTACCATGCAATATGACTTCAAAGGGTTTGCATTTGCTCACCGAGCCTCACCAATCCGATCACTGCTGCGTTTATGCCTCTGTACACACGCTTGATTCTCTTTCAGAGACATATAAATCCATAGGTTTTAAGATTCTTACTAGTCAGGTATATTCTTAGGCGTTTAATATGGGGTGTTGAGTCCACTTCGTTGAGCAAGCAGTAGCTCTTGTCTATTATATATTTGGCTTATGGAAAGGTATCTGTGTTAATTTCAATCTCTGGTTTTATGCAGCACCCCAACTCACCATTCCCCTTAAGCAAGCATAAGTTGATTTTCTACATTTGAGACCCTATTCTTTTTTGTAATTCAGTTCCTGTATAGCCAAGATTACATTCCGTGTATTAGTGATATCTTATGATGTTTCTTTTTCTGTGTGACTTATTTCACTTAGAATCATCGTACCTGAATCCACTCATTATGCTGCTACTGGCCTGATGACATAGATTTCATTGCTGAGTGATATTGCATTGTACGTAAGTACCACAACTTCTTTATCCATTTTTCGCTTTCTGCGATATTGAACTTGTACCGTAAATGAGGTTCTTGTAAACAGAGCCGTCCCAAACTTTGGGGTTGCTGTGTCTTTTTCATTTTAATTTCCCTAAGCTATAGGACCATAAGTGGAAGTGCCCTAGGCTCTGTTGCTTTGTTTTTTAGATGTTTCAGGAAACACCATACACTTCTCCAGAGTGGCTGTTGGCAATTTACATCCCGCCCATCAGCATAACAAGGCTCCCAGTTCTCCATGGCCTGTCCTGCCTTTCTGGATTTTACACTTTTTTCAGATGGCCTTTTTGAGCGTTGGGCAGTGAGACTTCATTGTAGTGCAGATTTCCTTGCAAGCTTGCTTGGTTGGCCAAAAAGGGCGTATGCGTTTTTTCCTGAATATATTCAGGAAAAAACGCATACGCCCTTTTTGGCCAAGTGCATCATTGTGGACGTTCTGCCTCTTTTCCTATGCTTTACATGCAATTCCAGTCTACCTCCTGAAATCGGTTTCCTGCAATTCTGCCCCGCTTTCAAGTCCTCTTGGCAGCCTTACTTCAATATATTTTTGGACCATAGCTGTCATTTATAACTCTGCAGGTTTGTGAATTACAGGGCCCCTGAGCTCCTTTGTTCAACTCGCTTTCTTGTGAGCTGGCCGCAACACCGCAGGATTGCTTCAGGCCCTAGTGTGGTTCTGGCATGGCACGCTGAGCCTTTGGTTAATTCCTCTTCCTGGTGGGAAATGAGAGTTAAATTTGCCCGTCCAGAAACCTCCAGCTAGTCTCTCATTGGTTCTCCCTATTCCTGTTCATTTTCCACAGAAATTGCAAACTGGGCCAAACAGGAGGTTAAAGGCACTGACTCTCCAAGTGGGGAAAGTGTTAGTAAAGCATCTGGAATGTTGCACCCGAGTACCAGGGGACGAAAACTGAGACACATTTGAACACGTTCCCCGATCACACGGTGGATCATACTCTGGGTTCCACATGCATGTTTTAGCTGAAGGAAGAATCCCTTAAACCTGGAGAGTTGAGACCCATGGAATGGGTACCATGCAATATGAATTCAAAGGGTCTGCATTTGCTCACCGAACCTCACCAATCCTATCACTGCTGCTTTTATGTCGCTGTACACACGCTTGATTCACTTTTGGAGACATATAAATCCACAGGTTTTAAGATTCTTACTAGTCAGGTATATTCTTAGGTGTTTAATATGGGGTGTTGAGTCCACTTCGTTGAGCAAGGAGTAGCTCTTGTCTATTATATATTTGGCCTATGGAACGGTATCTGTACTAATTTCAATCTCTGGTTTTATGCAGCACCCCAACTCACCATTCCCCTTAAGCAAGCATAAGTTTGTTTTCTACATTTGAGTCCCTGTTCTGTTTTGTAATTCAATTCCTGTGTAGCCAAGTTTACATTCCGTGTATTAGTGATATCTTATGATTTCTAATTTTCTCTGTGACTTATTTCACTTAGAATCATCGTACCTGCATCCACTCATTGTGCTGCTAAGGGCCTGATGACACAGATTTCATTGCTTAGTGATATTGCGTTGCACGTAAGTACCACAACTTCTTTATCCATTTTTCGCTTTCTGCGATATTGAACTTGTACCGTAAATGAGGTTCTTGTAAACAGAGCCGTCCCAAACTTTGGGGTTGCTGTGTCTTTTTCATTTTAATTTCCCTAAGCTATAGGACCATAAGTGGAAGTGCCCTAGGCTCTGTTGCTTTGTTTTTTAGATGTTTCAGGAAACACCATACACTTCTCCAGAGTGGCTGTTGGCTATTTACATCCCGCCCATCAGCATAACAAGGCTGCCAGTTCTCCATGGCCTGTCCTGCCTTTCTGGATTTTACACTTTTTTCAGATGGCCTTTTTGAGCGTTGGGCAGTGAGACTTCATTGTAGTGCAGATTTCCTTGCAAGCTTGCTTGGTTGGCCAAAAAGGGCGTATGCGTTTTTTCCTGAATATATTCAGGAAAAAACGCATACGTCCTTTTTGGCCAAGTGCATCATTGTGGACGTTCTGCCTCTTTTCCTATGCTTTACATGCAATTCCAGTCTACCTCCTGAAATCGGTTTCCTGCAATTCTGCCCCACTTTCAAATCCTCTTGGCTGCCTTACTTGAATATATTTTTGGATGATAGCTGCCATTTATAACTCTGCAGGTTTGTGAATTACAGTGCCCCTGAGCTCCTTTCTTCAACTCGCTTTCTTGTGAGCTGGCCGCAACACCGCAGGATTGCTTCAGGCACTAGTGTGGTTTCGGCCTCGCACGATGAGCCTTTGGTTAGTTTCTCTTCCTGGTGGGAAAAGAGAGTTAAATTTGCCCGTCCAGACAACTCCAGCTAGTCTCCCATTGGTTCTCCCTATTCCTGTTCATTTTCCGCAGAAATTGCAAACTGGGCCAAACAGGAGGTTAAAGGCACTGACTCTCCAAGTGGGGAGCGTGTTAGTAAAGTGTCTGGAATGTTGCACCCGAGTACCAGGGGACGAAAACTGAGACACATTTAAACACGTTTCCCGATCACATGGTGGATCATACTCTGGGTTCCACATGCATGTTTTAGCTGAAGGAAGAATCCCTTAAACCTGGAGAGTTGAGACCCATGGAATGGGTACCATGCAATATGACTTCAAAGGGTCTGCATTTGCTCACCGAACCTCACCAATCCTATCACAGCTGCGTTTATGCCACTGTACACATGCTTTATTCTCTTTCGGAGACATATAAATCCATAGGTTTTAAGATTCTTACTATTCAGTTATATTCTTAGGCGTTTAATATGGGGTGTTGAGTCCACTTCGTTGAGCAAGGAGTAGCTCTTGTCTATTACATACTTGGCTTATGGAATGGTATCTGTGCTAATTTCAATCTCGTGTTTTATGCAGCACCCCAACTCACCTTTCCCCTTAAGCAAGCATAAGTTGGTTTTCTACATATGAGACCCTGTTCTGTTTTGTATTTCAGTTCCTCTGTAGCCGAGTTTACATTCCGTGTATTAGTGATATCGTATGATGTTTCTCTTTCTGTGTGACTTATTTCACTTAGAATCATCGTACCTGAATCCACTCATTATGCTGCTACGGGCCTGATGACATAGATTTCATTGCTGAGTGATATTGCATTGTACGGAACTACCACAACTTTTTTATCCATTTTTCGCTTTCTGTGATATTGAACTTGTACCGTAAACGAGGTTCTTGTAAACAGAGTTGTCCCAAACTTTGGGGTGGCTGTGTCTTTTTGATTTTAATTTCCCTAAGCTATAGGACCATAAGTGGAAGTGCTGTAGGCTCCGTTGCTTTGTTTTTTAGATGTTTCAGGAAACACCATACACTTCTCCAGAGTGTCTGTTGGCTATTTACATAACCCCATCAGCATAACAAGGCTCCCAGTTCTCCATGGCCTGTCCTGCCTTTCTGGATTTTACACTTTTTTCAGATGGCCCTTTTGACCGGGGGGCAGTGAGACATCATTGTAGTGCAGATTTCCTTTGTAAGCTTGCTTGGTTGGCCGAAAAGTGCGTATGCGTTTTTTCCTGAATATATTCAGGAAAAAACCCATACGTCCTTTTTGGCCAAGTGCATCATTGTGGACGTTCTGCCTCTTTTCCTATTCTTTACATGCAATTCCAGTCTACCTCCTGAAATCGGGTTCCTGCAATTCTGCCCCGCTTTCAAGTCCTCTTGGCAGCCTTACTTCAATATATTTTTGGACAATAGCTGTCATTTATAACTCTGCAGGTTTCTGAATTACAGTGCCCCTGAGCTCCTTTCTTCAATTCACTTTCTTGTGAGCTGGCCGCAATACCGCAGGATTGCTCCAGGCCCTAGTGTGGTTCCGGCATGGCACGCTGAGCCTTTGGTGAATTCCTCTTCCTGGTGGGAAATGAGAGTTAAATTTGCCCGTCCAGACACCTCCAGCTAGTCTCTCATTGGTTCTCCCTATTCCTGTTCATTTTCCGCAGAAATTGCAAACTGGGTCAAACAGGAGGTTAAAGGCACTGACTCTCCAAGTGGGGAGAGTGTTAGTAAAGCGTCTGGAATGTTGCACCCGAGTACCAGGGGACGAAAACTGAGACACATTTGAACACGTTTCCCGATCACACGGTGGATCATACTCTGGGTTCCACATGCATGTTTTAGCTGAAGGAAGAATCCCTTAAACCTGGAGAGTTGAGACCCATGGAATGGGTACCATGCAATATGACTTCAAAGGGTTTGCATTTGCTCACCGAGCCTCACCAATCCGATCACTGCTGCGTTTATGCCTCTGTACACACGCTTGATTCTCTTTCAGAGACATATAAATCCATAGGTTTTAAGATTCTTACTAGTCAGGTATATTCTTAGGCGTTTAATATGGGGTGTTGAGTCCACTTCGTTGAGCAAGCAGTAGCTCTTGTCTATTATATATTTGGCTTATGGAAAGGTATCTGTGTTAATTTCAATCTCTGGTTTTATGCAGCACCCCAACTCACCATTCCCCTTAAGCAAGCATAAGTTGATTTTCTACATTTGAGACCCTATTCTTTTTTGTAATTCAGTTCCTGTATAGCCAAGATTACATTCCGTGTATTAGTGATATCTTATGATGTTTCTTTTTCTGTGTGACTTATTTCACTTAGAATCATCGTACCTGAATCCACTCATTATGCTGCTACTGGCCTGATGACATAGATTTCATTGCTGAGTGATATTGCATTGTACGTAAGTACCACAACTTCTTTATCCATTTTTCGCTTTCTGCGATATTGAACTTGTACCGTAAATGAGGTTCTTGTAAACAGAGCCGTCCCAAACTTTGGGGTTGCTGTGTCTTTTTCATTTTAATTTCCCTAAGCTATAGGACCATAAGTGGAAGTGCCCTAGGCTCTGTTGCTTTGTTTTTTAGATGTTTCAGGAAACACCATACACTTCTCCAGAGTGGCTGTTGGCAATTTACATCCCGCCCATCAGCATAACAAGGCTCCCAGTTCTCCATGGCCTGTCCTGCCTTTCTGGATTTTACACTTTTTTCAGATGGCCTTTTTGAGCGTTGGGCAGTGAGACTTCATTGTAGTGCAGATTTCCTTGCAAGCTTGCTTGGTTGGCCAAAAAGGGCGTATGCGTTTTTTCCTGAATATATTCAGGAAAAAACGCATACGCCCTTTTTGGCCAAGTGCATCATTGTGGACGTTCTGCCTCTTTTCCTATGCTTTACATGCAATTCCAGTCTACCTCCTGAAATCGGTTTCCTGCAATTCTGCCCCGCTTTCAAGTCCTCTTGGCAGCCTTACTTCAATATATTTTTGGACCATAGCTGTCATTTATAACTCTGCAGGTTTGTGAATTACAGGGCCCCTGAGCTCCTTTGTTCAACTCGCTTTCTTGTGAGCTGGCCGCAACACCGCAGGATTGCTTCAGGCCCTAGTGTGGTTCTGGCATGGCACGCTGAGCCTTTGGTTAATTCCTCTTCCTGGTGGGAAATGAGAGTTAAATTTGCCCGTCCAGAAACCTCCAGCTAGTCTCTCATTGGTTCTCCCTATTCCTGTTCATTTTCCACAGAAATTGCAAACTGGGCCAAACAGGAGGTTAAAGGCACTGACTCTCCAAGTGGGGAAAGTGTTAGTAAAGCATCTGGAATGTTGCACCCGAGTACCAGGGGACGAAAACTGAGACACATTTGAACACGTTCCCCGATCACACGGTGGATCATACTCTGGGTTCCACATGCATGTTTTAGCTGAAGGAAGAATCCCTTAAACCTGGAGAGTTGAGACCCATGGAATGGGTACCATGCAATATGACTTCAAACGGTCTGCATTTGCTCACCGAACCTCACCAATCCGATCACTGCTGCGTTTATGCCGCTGTACACACGCTTGATTCTCTTTCGGAGACATATAAATCCATAGGTTTTAAGATTCTTACTAGTCAGGTATATTCTTAGGCGTTTAATATGGGGTGTTGAGTCCACTTCGTTGAGCAAGGAGTAGCTCTTGTCTATTACATATTTGGCTTATGGAACGGTATCTGTGCTAATTTCTATCTCTGGTTTTATGCAGCACCCCAACTCACCATTCCCCTTAAGAAAGCATAATTTGGTTTTCTACATTTGAGACCCTGTTGTGTTTTGTAATTCAGTTCCTGTGTAGACAAGTTTGCATTCCATATATTAGTGATAACTTATGATGTTTCTTTTTCTCTGTGACTTATTTCACATAGAATCATCGTACCTGAATCCACTCATTATGCTGCTACTGGCCTGATGAAATAGATTTCATTGCTGAGTGATATTGCATTGTAAGTAAGTACCACAATTTCTTTATCCATTTTTCGCTTTCTGCGATATTGAACTTGTACCGTAAACGAGGTTCTTGTATACAGAGCCGTCCCAAACTTTGGGGTGGCTGTGTCTTTTAGATTTTAATTTCCCTAAGCTATAGGACCATAAGTGGAAGTGTCCTAGGCTCTGTTGCTCTGTTTTTTAGATATTTCAGGAAACACCATACACTTTTCCAGAGTGGCTGTTGGCAATTTACATCCCGCCCATCAGCATAAGAAGGCTCCCAGTTCTCCATGGCCTGTCCTGCCTTTCTGGATTTTACACTTTTTTCAGATGGCCCTTTTGACCGGGGGGCAGTGAGACTTCATTGTAGTGCAGATTTCCTTTGCAAGCTTGCTTGGTTGGCAAAAAAGGGCGTATGCTTTTTTTCCTGAATATGTTCAGGAAAAAACGCATACGCCCATTTTGGCCAAGTGCATCATTGTGGACGTTCTGCCTCTTTTCCTATGCTTTACATGCAATTCCAGTCTACCTCCTGAAATCGTTTCCCTGCAATTCTGCCCCGCTTTCAAGTCCTCTTGGCAGCCTTACTTCATTATATTTTTGGACGATAGCTGTCATTTATAACTCTGCAGGTTTGTGAATTACAGGGCCCCTGAACTCCTTTCTTCAACTCGCTTTCTTGTGAGCTGGCCGCAACACCGCAGGATTGCTTCAGGCCCTAGTGTGGTTCCAGCATCGCTCGCTGAGCCTTTGGTTAATTCCTCTTCCTGGTGGGAAATGAGAGTTAAATTTGCCCGTCCAGACACCTCCAGCTAGTCTCCCATTGGTTCTCCCTATTCCTGTTCATTTTCGGCAGAAATTGCAAACTGGGCCAAACAGGAGGTTAAAGGCACTGACTCTCCAAGTGGGGAGCGTGTTAGTAAAGGGTCTGGAATGTTGCACCCGAGTACCAGGGGACGAAAACAGAGATACATTTGAACACGTTTCCCGATCACACGGTGGATCATACTCTGGGTTCCACATGCATGTTTTAGCTGAAGGAAGAATACCTTAAACCTGGAGAGTTGAGACCCATGGAATGGGTACCATGCAATATGACTTCAAAGGGTCTGCATTTGCTCACCGAACCTCACCAATCCGATAACTGCTGCGTTTATGCCGCTGTACACAATCTTGATTCTCTTTCAGAGACATATAAATCCATAGGTTTTAAGATTCTTACTAGTCAGGTATATTCTTAGGTGTTTAATATGGGGTGTTGAGTCCACTTCGTTGAGCAAGCAGTAGCTCTTGTCGATTACACATTTGGCTTATGGAACGGTATCTGTGCTAATTTCAATCTCTGGTTTTATGCAGCACCCCAACTCACCTTTCCCATTAAGCAAGCATAAGTTGGTTTTCTACATTTGAGACCCTGTTCTGTTTTGTAATTCAGTTCCTGTGTAGCCAAGTTTACATTTCGTGTATTAGTGATATCTTATGATGTTTCTTTTTCTGTGTGACTTATTTCACTTAGAATCATCGTACCTGAATCCACTCATTATGCTGCTACGGGCCTGATGACATAGATTTCATTGCTGAGTGATATTGCATTGTACGTAAGTACCTCAACATCTTTATCCATTTCTCGCTTTCTGCGATATTGAACTTGTACAGTAAATGAGGGTCTTGTAAACAGAGCCGTCCCAAACTTTGGGGTTGCTTTGTCTTTTTGATTTTAATTTCCCTAAGCTATAGGACCATAAGCGGAAGTGCCCTAGGCTCCGTTGCTTTGTTTTTTAGATGTTTCAGGAAATGTCATACACTTCTCCAGAGTGGCTTTTGCCAATTTACATCCCACCCATCAGCATAACAAGGCTCCCAGTTCTCCATGGCCTGTCCTGCCTTTCTGGATTATACACTTTTTTCAGATGGCCCTTTTGACCAGGGGGCAGTGAGACTTCATTGTAGTGCAGATTTCCTTTGCAAGCTTGCTTGGTTGGCCAAAAAGGGCGTATGCGTAAAAATGCATACGCCCTTTTTGGCCCAGTGCATTATTGGGGACGTTCTGCCTCTTTTCCTATGCTTTACATGCAATTCCAGTCTACCTCCTGAAATCGGTTTCCTGCAATTCTGCCCAACTTTCAAGTCCTCTTGGCTGCCTTACTTCAATATATTTTTGGACGATAACTCTCATTTATAACTCTGCAGGTGTGTGAATAACAGTGCCCCTGAGCTCCTTTCTTCAACTCGTTTTTTTGTGAGATGGCTGCAACACCGAAGGATTGCTTGAGGCCCTAGTGTGGTTCTGGCATGGCACGCTGAACCTTTGGTTAATTCCACTTCCTGCTGGGAAATGAGAGTTCAATTAGCCCCTCCAGACACCTCCAGCTACTCTCTCATTGGTTCTCCCTATTCCTGTTCATTTTCCACAGAAATTGCAAACTGGGCCAAACAGGAGGTTAAAGGCACTGACTCTCCAAGTGGGGAGAGTGTTAGTAAAGCGTCTGGAATGTTGCACCCGAGTACCAGGGGACGAAAACTGAGACACATTTGAACAAGTTTCCCGATCACATGGTGGACTATACTCTGGGTTCCACATGCATGTTTTAGCTGAAGGAAGAAACCCTTAAACCTGGAGAGTTGAGAACCATGGAATGGGTATCATGCAATGTGAATTCAAAGGGTCTGCATTAGCTCACCGAACCTCACCAATCCTATCACTGCTGCTTTTATGTCGCTGTACACACGCTGGATTCTCTTTTGGAGACATATAAATCCATAGGTTTTAAGATTCTTACTAGTCAGGTATATTCTTAGGCGTTTAATATGGGGTGTTGAGTCCACTTCGTTGAGCAAGCACTAGCTCTTGTCTATTACATATTTGGCTTATGGAAAGGTATCTGTGCTAATTTCAATCTCTGGTTTTATGCAGCACCCCAACTCACCTTTCCCCTTAAGCAAGCATAAGTTGGTTTTCTACATTTGAGACCCTATTCTGTTTTGTAATTCAGTTCCTGTGTAGCCAAGTTTACATTCCGTGTATTAGTGATACCTTATGATGTTTCTTTTTCTGTGTGACTTCTTTCACTTAGAATCATCGTACCTGAATCCACTCATTATGCTGCTACTGGCCTGATGACATAGATTTCATTGCTGAGTGATATTGCATTGTACGTAAGTACCACAACTTCTTTATCCATTTTTCGCTTTCTGCGATATTGAACTTGTACCGTAAACGAGGTTCTTGTAAACAGAGCCGTCCCAAACTTTGGGGTGGCTGTGTCTTTTTGATTTTAATTTCCCTAAGCTATAGGACCATAAGTGGAAGTGCCCTAGGCTCTGTTGCTTTGTTTTTTAGATGTTTCAGGAAACACCATACACTTCTCCAGAGTGGCTGTTTGCAATTTACATCCCGCCCATCAGCATAACAAGGCTCCCAGTTCTCCATGGCCTGTCCTGACTTTCTGGATTTTACACTTTTTTCAGATGGCCTTTTTGAGCGTTGGGCAGTGAGACTTCATTGTAGTGCAGATTTCCTTGCAAGCTTGCTTGGTTGGCCAAAAAGGGCGTATTCGTTTTTTCCTGAATATGTTCAGGAAAAAACGCATACGCCCTTTTTGGCCAAGTGCATCATTGTGGACGTTCTGCCTCTTTTCCTATGCTTTACATGCAATTCCAGTCTACCTCCTGAAATCGGTTTCCTGCAATTCTGCCCCGCTTTCAAGTCCTCTTGGCAGCCTTACTTCAATATATTTTTGGACGACAGCTGTCATTTATAACTCTGCAGGTTTGTGAATTACAGGGCCCCTGAGCTCCTTTCTTCAAATCGCTTTCTTGTGAGCTGGCCGCAACACCGCAGGATTGCTTCAGGCCCTAGTGTGGTTCCGGCATGGCACGCTGAGCCTTTGGTTAATTCCTCTTCCTGGTGGGAAATGAGAGTTAAATTTGCCCGTCCAGACACCTCCAGCTAGTCTCTCATTTGTTCTACCTATTCCTGTTCATTTTCCGCAGAAATTGCAAACTGGGCCAAACAGGAGGTTAAAGGCACTGACTCTCCAAGTGGGGAGAGTGTTAGTAAAGCGTCTGGAATATTGCACCCGAGTACCAGGGGACGAAAACTGAGACACATTTGAACACGTTTCCCGATCACACAGTGGATCATACTCTGGGTTCCACATGCATGTTTTAGCTGAAGGAAGAATCCCTTAAACCTGGAGAGTTGAGACCCATGGAATGGGTACCATGCAATATGAATTCAAAGGGTCTGCATTTGCTCACCGAACCTCACCAATCCTATCACTGCTGCTTTTATGTCGCTGTACACACGCTTGATTCACTTTTGGAGACATATAAATCCACAGGTTTTAAGATTCTTACTAGTCAGGTATATTCTTAGGTGTTTAATATGGGGTGTTGAGTCCACTTCGTTGAGCAAGGAGTAGCTCTTGTCTATTATATATTTGGCCTATGGAACGGTATCTGTACTAATTTCAATCTCTGGTTTTATGCAGCACCCCAACTCACCATTCCCCTTAAGCAAGCATAAGTTTGTTTTCTACATTTGAGTCCCTGTTCTGTTTTGTAATTCAATTCCTGTGTAGCCAAGTTTACATTCCGTGTATTAGTGATATCTTATGATTTCTAATTTTCTCTGTGACTTATTTCACTTAGAATCATCGTACCTGCATCCACTCATTATGCTGCTAAGGGCCTGATGACACAGATTTCATTGCTTAGTGATATTGCGTTGTACGTAAGTACCACAACTTCTTTATCCATTTTTCGCTTTCTGCGATATTGAACTTGTACCGTAAATGAGGTTCTTGTAAACAGAGCCGTCCCAAACTTTAGGGTGGCTGTGTCTTTTTGATTTTAATTTCCCTAAGCTATAGGACCATAAGTGGAAGTGCCCTAGGCTCTGTTGCTTTGTTTTTTAGATGTTTCAGGAAACACCATACACTTCTCCAGAGTGGCTTTTGGCAATTTACATCGCACCCATCAGCATAACAAGGCTCCCAGTTCTCATTGGCCTGTCCTGCCTCTCTGGATTATACACTTTTTTCAGATGGCCCTTTTGACCGGGGAGCAGTGAGACTTCATTGTGGTGCAGATTTCCTTTGCAAGCTTGCTTGGTTGGCCAAAAAGGGCGTATGCGTTTTTTTCCTGAATATATTCAGGAAAAAACGCATACGCCGTTTTTGGCCAAGTGCATCATTGTGGACGTTCTGCCTCTTTTCCTATGCTTTACATGCAATTCCAGTCTACCTCCTGAAATCGGTTTCCTGCAATTCTGCCTCGCTTTCAAGTCCTCTTGGCAGGCTTACTTCAATATATTTTTGGACGATAGCTGTCATTTATATCTCTGGAGTTTTGTGAATTACAGGGCCCCTGAGCTCCTTTCTTCAACTCGCTTTCTTGTGAGCTGGCCGCAACACCGCAGGATTTCTTCAGGCCCTAGTGTGGTTCCGGCATGGCACGCTGAGCCTTTGGTTAATTCCACTTCCTGCTGGGAATTGAGAGTTAAATTTCCTTGTCCAGACACCTCCAGCTACTCTCTCATTGGTTCTCCCTATTCCTGTTCCTTTTCCGCAGAAATTGCAAACTGGGCCAAACAGGAGGTTAAAGGCACTGACTCTCCAAGTGGGGAGAGTGTTAGGAAAGCGTCTGGAATGTTGCACCCGAGTACCAGGGGACGAAAACTGAGACACATTTGAACACGTTTCCCGATCACACGGTGGATCATACTCTGGGTTCCACATGCATGTTTTAGCTAAAGGAAGAATCCCTAAAACCTGGAGAGTTGAGAACCATGTAATGGGTACCATGCAATATGAATTCAAAGGGTCTGCATTTGCTCACCGAACCTCACCAATCCTATCACTTCAGCTTTTATGTCGCTCTTCACACGCTGGATTCTTTTTCGGAGACATATAAATCCATAGGTTTTAAGATTCTTACTAGTCAGGTATATTCTTAGGCGTTTAATATGGGGTGTTGAGTCCACTTCGTTGAGGAAGCAGTAGATCTTGTCTATTACATTTTTGGCTTATGAAAAGGTATCTGTGCTAATTTCAATTTCTGGTTTTATGCAGCACCCAAACTCACCTTTCCCCTGAAGCAAGCATAAGTTGGTTTTCTACATTTGAGACCCTATTCTGTTTTGTAATTCAGTTCCTGTGTAGCCAAGTTTACATTCCGTGTATTAGTTATACCTTATGATGTTTCTTTTTCTGTGTGACTTATTTCACTTAGAATCATCGTACCTGTATCCACTCATTATGCTGCTACTGGCCTGATGACATAGATTTCATTGCTGAGTGATATTGCATTCTACGTAAGTACCACAACTTCTTTATCCATTTTTCGCTTTCTGCGATATTGAACTTGTACCGTAAACGAGGTTCTTGTAAACAGAGCCGTCCCAAACTTTGGGGTGGCTGTGTCTTTTTGATTTTAATTTCCCTAAGCTATAGGACCATAAGTGGAAGTGCCCTAGGCTCTGTTGCTTTGTTTTTTAGATGTTTCAGGAAACACCATACACTTCTCCAGAGTGGCTTTTGGCAATTTACATCGCACCCATCAGCATAACAAGGCTCCCAGTTCTCATTGGCCTGTCCTGACTCTCTGGATTATACACTTTTTTCAGATGGCCCTTTTGACCGGGGGGCAGTGAGACTTCATTGTAGTGCAGATTTCCTTTGCAAGCTTGCTTGGTTGGCCAAAAAGGGCATATGCATTTTTTCCTGAATATATTCAGGAAAAAACGCATACGCCCTTTTTGGCCAAGTGCATCATTGTGGACGTTCTGCCTCTTTTCCTATGCTTTACATGCAATTCCAGTCTACCTCCTGAAATCGGTTTCCTGCAATTCTGCCCCGCTTTCAAGTCCTCTTGGCAGCCTTACTTCAATATATTTTTGGACAATAGCTGTCATTTATAACTCTGCAGGTTTGTGAATTACAGGGCCTCTGAGCTCCTTTCTTCAACTCGCTTTCTTGTGAGCTCCCGCAACACCGCAGGATTGCTTCAGGCCCTAGTGTGGTTTTGGCATGGCTCACTGAGCCTTTGGTTAATTCCTCTTCCTAGTGTGAAATGAGAGTTAAATTTGCCCGTCCAGACACCTCCAGCTAGTCTCTCATTGGTTCTCCCTATTCCTGTTCATTTTCCGCAGAAATTGCAAACTGGGCCAAACAGGAGGTTAAATACACTGACTCTCCAAGTAGGGAGAGTGTTAGTAAAGTGTCTGGAATGTGGCACCCGAGTACCAGGGGACGAAAACTGAGACACATTTGAACACATTTCCCGATCACACAGTGGATCATACTCTGGGTTCCACATGCATGTTTTAGCTGAAGGAAGAATCCCTTAAACCTGGAGAGTTGAGAACCTTGGAATGGGTACCATGCAATATGAATTCAAAGGGTCTGCATTTGCTCACCGAACCTCACCAATCCTATCACTGCTGCGTTTATGCCGCTGTACACACGCTTGATTCTCTTTCGGAGACATATAAATCCATAGGTTTTAAGATTCTTACTAGTCAGGTATATTCTTAGTCGTTTAATATGGGGTGTTGAGTCCACTTCGTTGAGCAAGGAGTAGCTCTTGTCTATTACATATTTGGCTTATGGAATGGTATCTGTGCTAATTTCAATCTCTGGTTTCATGTAGCACCCCAACTCACCATTTCCCTTAAGCAAGCATAAGTTGGTTTTCTACATTTGAGACCCTGTTCTGTTTTGTAATTCAGTTCCTGTGTAGTCAAGTTTACATTCCATGTATTAGTGATAACTTATGATGTTTCTTTTCCTCTGTGACTTATTTCACTTAGAATCATCGTACCTGAATCCACTCATTATGCTGCTAAGGGCCTGATGACATAGATTTCATTGCTGAGTGATATTGCATTGTACGTAAGTACCACAACTTCTTTATCCATTTTTCGCTTTCTGCGATATTGAACTTGTACCGTAAACGAGGTTCTTGTAAACAGAGCCGTCCCAAACTTTAGGGTGGCTGTGTCTTTTTGATTTTAATTTCCCTAAGCTATAGGACCATAAGTGGAAGTGCCCTAGGCTCTGTTGCTTTGTTTTTTAGATGTTCCAGGAAACAGCATACACTTCTCCAGAGTGGCTGTTTGCAATTTACATCCCGCCCATCAGCATAACAAGGCTCCCAGTTCTCCATGGCCTGTCCTGCCTTTCTGGATTTTACACTTTTTTCAGATGGCCCTTTTGACCGGGGGGCAGTGAGACTTCATTGTAGTGCAGATTTCCTTTGCAAGCTTGCTTGGTTGGCCAAAAGGGGCCTATGCGTTATTTCCTGAATATATTCAGGAAAAAACGCATACGCACTTTTTGGCCAAGTGCATCATTGTGGACGTTCTGCCTCTTTTCCTATGCTTTACATGCAATTCCAGTCTACCTCCTGAAATCGGTTTCCTGCAATTCTGCCCAAATTTCAAGTCCTCTTTGCTGCCTTACTTCAATATATTTTTGGACCATAGCTGTCATTTATATCTCTGTAGGTTTGTGAATTACAGTGCCCCTGAGCTCCTTTCTTCAACTCGCTTTCTTGTGAGCTGGCCGCAACACAGAAGGATTGCTTCAGGCCCTAGTGTGGTTCCGGCATGGCACGCTGAGCCTTTGGTTAATTCCACTTCCTGCTGGGAATTGAGAGTTAAATTTCCTTGTCCAGACACCTCCAGCTACTCTCTCATTGGTTCTCCCTATTCCTGTTCCTTTTCCGCAGAAATTGCAAACTGGGCCCAACAGGAGGTTAAAGGCACTGACTCTCCAAGTGGGGAGAGTGTTAGTAAAGCGTCTGGAATGTTGCACCCGAGTACCAGGGGACGAAAACTGAGACACATTTGAACACGTTTCCCGATCACACGGTGGATCATACTCTGGGTTCCACATGCATGTTTTAGCTAAAGGAAGAATCCCTAAAACCTGGAGAGTTGAGAACCATGTAATGGGTACCATGCAATATGAATTCAAAGGGTCTGCATTTGCTCACCGAACCTCACCAATCCTATCACTTCAGCTTTTATGTCGCTCTTCACACGCTGGATTCTTTTTCGGAGACATATAAATCCATAGGTTTTAAGATTCTTACTAGTCAGGTATATTCTTAGGCGTTTAATATGGGGTGTTGAGTCCACTTCGTTGAGGAAGCAGTAGATCTTGTCTATTACATTTTTGGCTTATGAAAAGGTATCTGTGCTAATTTCAATGTCTGGTTTTATGCAGCACCCAAACTCACCTTTCCCCTTAAGCAAGCATAAGTTGGTTTTCTACATTTGAGACCCTATTCTGTTTTGTAATTCAGTTCCTGTGTAGCCAAGTTTACATTCCGTGTATTAGTTATACCTTGTGATGTTTCTTTTTCTGTGTGACTTATTTCACTTAGAATCATCGTACCTGTATCCACTCATTATGCTGCTACTGGCCTGATGACATAGATTTCATTGCTGAGTGATATTGCATTCTACGTAAGTACCACAACTTCTTTATCCATTTTTCGCTTTCTGCGATATTGAACTTGTACCGTAAACGAGGTTCTTGTAAACAGAGCCCTCCCAAACTTTGGGGTGGCTGTGTCTTTTTGATTTTAATTTCCCTAAGCTATAGGACCATAAGTGGAAGTGCCCTAGGCTCTGTTGCTTTGTTTTTTAGATGTTTCAGGAAACACCATACACTTCTCCAGAGTGGCTTTTGGCAATTTACATCGCACCCATCAGCATAACAAGGCTCCCAGTTCTCATTGGCCTGTCCTGACTCTCTGGATTATACACTTTTTTCAGATGGCCCTTTTGACCGGGGGGCAGTGAGACTTCATTGTAGTGCAGATTTCCTTTGCAAGCTTGCTTGGTTGGCCAAAAAGGGCGTATGCGTTTTTTCCTGAATATATTCAGGAAAAAACGCATACGCCCTTTTTGGCCAAGTGCATCATTGTGGACGTTCTGCCTCTTTTCCTATGCTTTACATGCAATTCCAGTCTACCTCCTGAAATCGGTTTCCTGCAATTCTGCCCCGCTTTCAAGTCCTCTTGGCAGCCTTACTTCAATATATTTTTGGACAATAGCTGTCATTTATAACTCTGCATGTTTGTGAATTACAGGGCCTCTGAGCTCCTTTCTTCAACTCGCTTTCTTGTGAGCTCCCGCAACACCGCAGGATTGCTTCAGGCCCTAGTGTGGTTTTGGCATGGCTCGCTGAGCCTTTGGTTAATTCCTCTTCCTAGTGTGAAATGAGAGTTAAATTTGCCCGTCCAGACACCTCCAGCTAGTCTCTCATTGGTTCTCCCTATTCCTGTTCATTTTCCGCAGAAATTGCAAACTGGGCCAAACAGGAGGTTAAATACACTGACTCTCCAAGTAGGGAGAGTGTTAGTAAAGTGTCTGGAATGTGGCACCCGAGTACCAGGGGACGAAAACTGAGACACATTTGAACACATTTCCCGATCACACAGTGGATCATACTCTGGGTTCCACATGCATGTTTTAGCTGAAGGAAGAATCCCTTAAACCTGGAGAGTTGAGAACCTTGGAATGGGTACCATGCAATATGAATTCAAAGGGTCTGCATTTGCTCACCGAACCTCACCAATCCTATCACTGCTGCGTTTATGCCGCTGTACACACGCTTGATTCTCTTTCGGAGACATATAAATCCATAGGTTTTAAGATTCTTACTAGTCAGGTATATTCTTAGTCGTTTAATATGGGGTGTTGAGTCCACTTCGTTGAGCAAGGAGTAGCTCTTGTCTATTACATATTTGGCTTATGGAATGGTATCTGTGCTAATTTCAATCTCTGGTTTCATGTAGCACCCCAACTCACCATTTCCCTTAAGCAAGCATAAGTTGGTTTTCTACATTTGAGACCCTGTTCTGTTTTGTAATTCAGTTCCTGTGTAGCCAAGTTTCCATTCCATGTATTAGTGATAACTTATGATGTTTCTTTTCCTCTGTGACTTATTTCACTTAGAATCATCGTACCTGAATCCACTCATTATGCTGCTAAGGGCCTGATGACATAGATTTCATTGCTGAGTGATATTGCATTGTACGTAAGTACCACAACTTCTTTATCCATTTTTCGCTTTCTGCGATATTGAACTTGTACCGTAAACGAGGTTCTTGTAAACAGAGCCGTCCCAAACTTTAGGGTGGCTGTGTCTTTTTGATTTTAATTTCCCTAAGCTATAGGACCATAAGTGGAAGTGCCCTAGGCTCTGTTGCTTTGTTTTTTAGATGTTCCAGGAAACAGCATACACTTCTCCAGAGTGGCTGTTTGCAATTTACATCCCGCCCATCAGCATAACAAGGCTCCCAGTTCTCCATGGCCTGTCCTGCCTTTCTGGATTTTACACTTTTTTCAGATGGCCCTTTTGACCGGGGGGCAGTGAGACTTCATTGTAGTGCAGATTTCCTTGCAAGCTTGCTTGGTTGGCCAAAAGGGGCCTATGCGTTATTTCCTGAATATATTCAGGAAAAAACGCATACGCACTTTTTGGCCAAGTGCATCATTGTGGACGTTCTGCCTCTTTTCCTATGCTTTACATGCAATTCCAGTCTACCTCCTGAAATCGGTTTCCTGCAATTCTGCCCAAATTTCAAGTCCTCTTTGCTGCCTTACTTCAATATATTTTTGGACCATAGCTGTCATTTATATCTCTGCAGGTTTGTGAATTACAGTGCCCCTGAGCTCCTTTCTTCAACTCGCTTTCTTGTGAGCTGGCCGCAACACAGAAGGATTGCTTCAGGCCCTACTGTGGTTCCGGCATGGCACGCTGAGCCTTTGGTTAATTCCACTTCCTGCTGGGAAATGAGAGTTAAATTTGCCCGTCCGGACACCTCCAGCTACTCTCTCATTGGTTCTCCCTATTCCTGTTCATTTTCCGCAGAAATTGCAAACTGGGCCAAACAGGAGGTTAAAGGCACTGACTCTCCAAGTGGGGAGAGTGTTAGTAAAGCGTCTGGAATGTTGCACCCGAGTACCAGGGGACGAAAACTGAGACACATTTGAACACGTTTCCCGATCACACGGTGGATCATACCCTGGGTTCCACATGCATGATTTAGCTGAAGGAAGAATCCCTTAAACCTGGAGAGCTGAGAACCATGGAATGGGTACCATTCAATATGACTTCAAAGGGTCTGCATTTGCTCACCGAACCTCACCAATCCTAACACTGCTGCATTTATGGTGCTGTACACACGCTTGATTCTCTTTCGGAGACATATAAATCCATAGGTTTTAAGATTCTTACTAGTCAGGTATATTCTTAGGCGTTTAATATGGGGTGTTGAGTCCACTTCGTTGAGCAAGGTGTAGATCTTGTCTATTACATATTTGGCTTATGGAAAGGTATCTGTGCTAATTTCAATATCTGGTTTTATGCAGCACCCCAACTCACCATTCCCCTTAAGCAAGCATAAGTTGGTTTTCTACATTTGAGACACTGTTTTGTTTTGTAATTCAGTTCCTGTTTACTCAAGTTTACATTCCATGTATTAGTGATAGCTTATGATGTTTCTTTTTCTCTGTGACTTATTTCACTTAGAAACATCGTACCTGAATCCACTCATTATGCTGCTAAGGGCCTGATGACATAGATTTCATTGCTGAGTGATATTGCATTGTACGTAAGTACCTCAACTTCTTTATCCATTTCTCACTTTCTGCGTTATTGAACTTGTACCGTAAACGAGGTTCTTGTAAACAGAGCCCTCCCAAACTTTGGGGTGGCTGTGTCTTTTTGATTTTAATTTTTCTAAACTATAGGACCATAAGTGGAAATGCCCTAGGCTCTGTTGCTTTGTTTTTTAGATGTTTCAGGAAACACCATACACTTATCCAGAGTGGCTGTTTGCAATTTACATCCCAACCATCGGCATAACAAGGCTCCCAGTTCTCCATGGCCTGTCCTGCCTTTCTGGATTATACACTTTTTTCAGATGGCCCTTTTGACCGGGGGGCAGTGAGTTTCATTGTAGTGCAGATTTCCTTTGCAAGCTTGCTTGGTTGGCCAAAAGGGTCGTATGCGTTTTTTCCTGAATATATTCAGGAAAAAACGCATACGCCCTTTTTGGCCAAGTGCATCATTGTGGACGTTCTGCCTCTTTTCCTATGCTTTACATGCAATTCCAGTCTACCTCCTGAAATCGGTTTACTGCAATTCTTCCCCGCTTTCAAGTCCTCTTGGCAGCCTTCCTTCAATATATTTTTGGACGATAGCTGTCATTTAGAACTCTGCAGGTTTGTGAATTACAGGGCCCCTGAGCTCCTTTCTTCAACTCGCTTTCTTGTGAGCTGGCCGCAACACCGCAGGATTGCTTCAGGCCCTAGTGTGGTTTTGGCATGGTTCGCTGTGCCTTTGGTTAATTCCTCTTCCTGGTGTGAAATGAGAGTTAAATTTGCCCGTCCAGAGACCTCCAGCTAGTCTCTCATTGGTTCTCCCTATTCCTGTTCATTTTCCGCAGAAATTGCAAACTGGGCCAAACACGAGGTTAAATACACTGACTCTCCAAGTAGGGAGAGTGTTAGTAAAGCGTCTGGAATGTGGCACCCTAGTACCAGGGGACGAAAACTGAGACACATTTGAACACATTTCCTGATCACACAGTGGATCATACTCTGGGTTCCACATGCATGTTTTAGCTGAAGGAAGAATCCCTTAAACCTGGAGAGTTGAGAACCTTGGAATGGTTACCATGCAATATGAATTCAAAGGGTCTGCATTTGCTCACCGAACCTCACCAATCCTATCACTGCTGCGTTTATGCCGCTGTACACACGCTTGATTCTCTTTCGGAGACATATAAATCCATAGGTTTTAAGATTCTTACTAGTCAGGTATATTCTTAGTCGTTTAATATGGGGTGTTGAGTCCACTTCGTTGAGCAAGGAGTAGCTCTTGTCTATTACATATTTGGCTTATGGAATGGTATCTGTGCTAATTTCAATCTCTGATTTCATGTAGCACCCCAACTCACCATTTCCCTTAAGCAAGCATAAGTTGGTTTTCTACATTTGAGACACTGTTCTGTTTTGTAATTCAGTTCCTGTGTAGCCAAGTTTACATTCCATGTATTAGTGATAACTTATGATGTTTCTTTTCCTCTGTGACTTATTTCACTTAGAATCATCGTACCTGAATCCACTCATTATGCTGCTATGGGCCTGATGACATAGATTTCATTGCTGAGTGATATTGCATTGTACGTAAGTACCACAACTTCTTTATCCATTTTTCGCTTTCTGCGATATTGAACTTGTACCGTAAACGAGGTTCTTGTAAACAGAGCCCTCCCAAACTTTGGGGTGGCTGTGTCTTTTTGATTTTAATTTCCCTAAGCTATAGGACCATAAGTGGAAGTGCCCTAGGCTCTGTTGCTTTGTTTTTTAGATGTTCCAGGAAACAGCATACACTTCTCCAGAGTGGCTGTTTGCAATTTACATCCCGCCCATCAGCATAACAAGGCTCCCAGTTCTCCATGGCCTGTCCTGCCTTTCTGGATTTTACACTTGTTTCAGATGGCCCTTTTGACCGGGGGCAGTGAGACTTCATTGTAGTGCAGATTTCCTTTGCAAGCTTGCTTGGTTGGCCAAAACGGGCGTATGCGTTATTTCCTGAATATATTCAGGAAAAAACGCATAGGCCCTTTTTGGCCAAGTGCATCATTGTGGACGTTCTGCCTCTTTTCCTATGCTTTACATGCAATTCCAGTCTACCTTCTGAAATCGCTTTCCTGCAATTCTGCCCAAATTTCAAGTCCTCTTTGCTGCCTTACTTCAATATATTTTTGGACCATAGCTGTCATTTATAACTCTGCAGGTTTGTGAATTACAGTGCCCCTGAGCTCCTTTCTTCAACTCGCTTTCTTGTGAGCTGGCCGCAACACAGAAGGATTGCTTCAGGCCCTAGTGTGGTTCCGGCATGGCACGCTGAGCCTTTGGTTAATTCCACTTCCTCCTGGGAAATGAGAGTTAAATTTGCCCGTCCGGACACCTCCAGCTACTCTCTCATTGGTTCTCCCTATTCCTGTTCATTTTCCGCAGAAATTGCAAACTGGGCCAAACAGGAGGTTAAAGGCACTGACTCTCCAAGTGGGTTGAGTGTTAGTAAAGCGTCTGGAATGTTGCACCCGAGTACCAGGGGACGAAAACTGAGACACACTTAAACACGTTTCCCGATCACACGGTGGATCATACCCTGGGTTCCACATGCATGATTTAGCTGAAGGAAGAATCCCTTAAACCTGGAGAGCTGAGAACCATGGAATGGGTACCATTCAATATGACTTCAAAGGGTCTGCATTTGCTCACCGAACCTCACCAATCCTAACACTGCTGCATTTATGGTGCTGTACACACGCTTGATTCTCTTTCGGAGACATATAAATCCATAGGTTTTAAGATTCTTACTAGTCAGGTATATTCTTAGGAGTTTAATATGGGGTGTTGAGTCCACTTCATTGAGCAAGGAGTAGCTCTTGTCTATTACATATTTGGCTTATGGAAAGGTATCTGTGCTAATTTCAATCTCTGGTTTCATGCAGCACCCCAACTCACCATTCCCCTTAAGCAAGCATAAGTTGGTTTTCTACATTTGAGACCCTGTCCTGTTTTGTAATTCAGTTCCTGTGTAGCCAAGTTTACATTCCGTGTATTAGTGATACCTTATGATGTTTCTTTTTCTGTGTGACTTATTTCACTTAGAATCATCGTACCTGAATCCACTCATTATGCTACTACTGGCCTGATGACATAGATTTCATTGCTGAGTGATATTGCATTGTACGTAAGTACCACAACTTCTTTATCCATTTTTCGCTTTCTGCGATATTGAACTTGTACCGTAAACGAGGTTCTTGTAAACAGAGCCGTCCCAAACTTTGGGGTGGCTGTGTCTTTTTGATTTTAATTTCCCTAAGCTATAGGACCATAAGTGGAAGTGCCCTAGGCTCTGTTGCTTTGTTTTTTAGATGTTCCAGGAAACAGCATACACTTCTCCAGAGTGGGTGTTTGCAATTTACATCCCGCCCATCAGCATAACAAGGCTCCCAGTTCTCCATGGCCTGTCCTGCCTTTCTGGATTTTACACTTGTTTCAGATGGCCCTTTTGACCGGGGGGCAGTGAGACTTCATTGTAGTGCAGATTTCCTTTGCAAGCTTGCTTGGTTGGCCAAAAAGGGCGTATGCGTTTTTTCCTGAATATATTCAGGAAAAAACGCATACGCCCTTTTTGGCCAAGTGCATCATTGTGGACGTTCTGCCTCTTTTCCTATGCTTTACATGCAATTCCAGTCTACCTCCTGAAATCGGTTTCCTGCAATTCTGCCCCGCTTTCAAGTCCTCTTGGCAGCCTTACTTCAATATATTTTTGGAAGATAACTGTCATTTATAACTCTGCAGGTTTGTGAATTACAGGGCCCCTGAGCTCCTTTCTTCAACTCGCTTTCTTGTGAGCTGGCCGCAACACCGCAGGATTGCTTCAGGCCCTAGTGTGGTTCCGGCATGGCACGCTGAGCCTTTGGTTAATTCCTCTTCCTGGTGGGAAATGAGAGTTAAATTTGCCCGTGCACACACCTCCAGCTAGTCTCTCATTGGTTCTCCCTATTCCTGTTCATTTTCCGCAGAAATTGCAAACTGGGCCAAACAGGAGGTTAAAGGCACTGACTCTCCAAGTGGGGAGAGTGTTAGTAAAGCGTCTGGAATGTTGCACCCTAGTACCAGGGGACGAAAACTGAAACACATTTGAACAAGTTTCCCGATCACACGGTGGTTCATACTCTGGATTCCACATGCATGTTTTAGCTGAAGGAAGAATCCCTTAAACCTGGAGAGTTGAGAACCATGGAATGGGTACCATGCAATATGACTTCAAAGGGTCTGCGTTTGCTCACCGAACCTCACCAATCCTATCACTGCTGCGTTTAGGCCGCTGTACACACGCTTGATTCTCTTTCGGAGACATATAAATCCATAGGTTTTAAGATTCTTACTACTCAGGTATATTCTTAGGCGTTTAATATGGGGTGTTGAGTCCACTTCGTTGAGCAAGCAGTAGCTCTTTTCTATTACATATTTAGCTTATGGAAAGGTGTCTGTGCTAATTTCAATCTCTGGTTTTATGCAGCACCCCAACTCACCTTTCCCCTTAAGCAAGCATAAGTTGGTTTTCTACATTTGAGACCCTATTCTTTTTTGAAATTCAGTTCCTGTGTAGCCAAGTTTACATTCCGTGTATTAGTGATACCTTATGATGTTTCTTTTCCTCTGTGACTTATTTCACTTAGAATCATCGTACCTGAATCCACTCATTATGCTGCTAAGGGCCTGATGACATAGATTTCATTGCTGAGTGATATTGCATTGTACGTAAGTACCTCAACTTCTTTATCCTATTTTTGCTTTCTGTGATATTGAACTTGTACCGTAAATGAGGTTCTTGTAAACAGAGCCGTCCCAAACTTTGGGGTGGCTGTGTCTTTTTGATTTTAATTTCCCTAAGCTATAGGACCATAAGTGGAAGTGCCCTAGGTTCTGTTGCTTTGTTTTTTGGATGTTTTAGGAAACACCATACACTTCTCCAGAGTGGCTGTTGGCAATTTACATCCCGCCCATCTGCATAAGAAGGTTCCCAGTTCTCAATGGCCTGTCCTGCCTTTCTGGATTTTACACTTTTTTCAGATGACCCTTTTGACCAGGGGGCAGTGAGACTTCATTGTAGTGCAGATTTCCTTTGCAAGCTTGCTTGGTTGGCCAAAAAGGGCGTATGCGTTTTTTCCTGAATATATTCAGGAAAAAACGCATACGCACTTTTTGGCCAAGTGCATCATTGTGGACGTTCTGCCTCTTTTCCTATGCTTTACATGCAATTCCAGTCTACCTCCTGAAATCGGTTTCCTGCAATTCTGCCCCGCTTTCAAGTCCTCTTGGCAGCCTTACTTAAATATATTTTTGGACGATAGCTGTCATTTATAACTCTGCATGTTTGTGAATTACAGTGCCCGTGAGCTCCTTTCATCAACTCGCTTTCTTGTGAGCTGGCGGCAACACCGCAGGATTGCTTCAGGCCCTAATGTGGTTCTGGCATGGCACTCCGAGCCTTTGGTTAACTCCTCTTCCTGGTGGGAAATGAGAGTTAAATTTGTCCGTCCAGACACCTCCAGATAGTCTCTCATTGGTTCTCCCTATTCCTGTTCATTTTCCACAGAAATTGCAAACTGGGCCAAACAGGAGGTTAAAGGCACTGACTCTCCAAGTGGGGAGAGTGTTAGTAAAGCGTCTGGAATGTTGCACCCGAGTACCAGGGGACGAAAACTGAGACACATTTGAACACATTTCCCGATCACACGTTGGATCATACTCTGGGATCCACATGCATGTTTTAGCTGAAGGTAGAATCCCTTAAACCTGGAGAGTTGAGAACCATGGAATGGGTACCATGCAATATGACTTCAAAGGGTCTGCATTTGCTCACCGAACCTCATCAATCCGATCACTGCTGCATTTATGCCGCTGTACACACGCTTGATTCTCTTTCGGAGACATATAAATCCATAGGTTTTAAGATTCTTACTAGTCAGTTATATTCTTAGGCGTTTAATATGGGGTGTTGAGTCCACTTCGTTGAGCAAGGAGTAGCTCTTGTCTATTACATATTTGGCTTATGGAAAGGTATCTGTGTTAATTTCAATCTCTGGTTTTATGCAGCACCCCAACTCACCTTTCCCCTTAAGCAAGCATAAGTTGGTTTTCTACATTTGAGACACTATTCTGTTTTGTAATTCAGTTCCTGTGTAGCCAAGTTTACATTACGTGTAGTAGTGATATCTTATGATGTTTCTTTTTCTGTGTCACTTATTTCACTTAGAATCATCGTACCTGAATCCACTCATTATGCTGCTAAGGGCCTGATGACATAGATTTCATTGCTGAGTGATATTGCATTGTACGTAAGTACCTCAACTTCTTTATCCATTTCTCGCTTTCTGCGTTATTGAACTTGTACCGTAAACGAGGTTCTTGTAAACAGAGCCGTCCCAAACTTTGGGGTGGATGTGTCTTTTTGATTTTAATTTTCCTAAGCTATAGGACCATAAGTGGAAGTGCCCTAGGCTCTGTTGCTTTGTTTTTTAGATGTTTCAGGAAACACCATACACTTATCCAGAGTGGCTGTTTGCAATTTACATCCCACCCATCGCCATAACAAGGCTCCCAGTTCTCCATGGCCTGTCCTGCCTTTCTGGATTATACACTTTTTTCAGATGGCCCTTTTGACCGGGGGGGCAGTGAGTTTCATTGTAGTGCAGATTTCCTTTGCAAGCTTGCTTGGTTGGCCAAAAGGGGCGTATGCGTTTTTTCCTGAATATATTTAGGAAAAAACGCATACGCCCTTTTTGGCCAAGTGCATCATTGTTGACGTTCTGCCTCTTTTCCTATGCTTTACATGCAATTCCAGTCTACCTCCTGAAATCGGTTTCCTGCAATTCTGCCCCGCTTTCAAGTCCTCTTGGCAGCCTTACTTCAATATATTTTTGGACGATAGCTGTCATTTAGAACTCTGCAGGTTTGTGAATTACAGGGCCCCTGAGCTCCTTTCTTCAACTCGCTTTCTTGTGAGCTGGCCGCAACACCACAGGATTGCTTCAGGCCCTAGTGTGGTTCCGGCATGGCATGGTGAGCCTTTGGTTAATTCCTCTTCCTGTTGGGAAATGAGAGTTAAATTTGCCCGTCCAAACACCTCCAGCTAGTCTCTCATTGGTTTTCCTTATTCCTGTTCATTTTCCGCAGAAATTGCAAACTGGGCCAAACAGGAGATGAAAGGCACTGAGTCTCCAAGTGGGGAGAGTGTTAGTAAAGCATCTGGAATGTTGCACCCAAGTATCAGGGGACGAAAACTCAGACACATTTGAACATGTTTCCCGATCACACGGTGGATCATACTCTGGGTTCCACATGCATGTTCTAGCTGAAGGAAGAATCCCTTAAACCTGGAGAGTTGAGACCCATGGAATGGGTACCATGCAATATGAATTCAAACGGTCTGCATTTGCTCACCGAACCTCACCAATACTATCACTGCTGCATTTATGCCGCTGTACACATGCTTGATTCTCTTTCGGAGACATATAAATCCATAGGTTTTAAGATTCTTACTAGTCAGTTATATTCTTAGGCGTTTAATATGGGGTGTTGAGTCCACTTCGTTGAGCAAGGAGTAGCTCTTGTCTATTACATATTTGGCTTATGGAAAGGTATCTGTGTTAATTTCAATCTCTGGTTTTATGCAGCACCCCAACTCACCATTCCCCTTAAGCAAGCATAAGTTGGTTTTCTACATTTGAGACCCTGTTCTGTTTTGTAATTCAGTTCCTGTGTAGCCAAGTTTACATTCCGTGTATTAGTGATATCTTATGATGTTTCTTTTTCTGTGTCACTTATTTCACTTAGAATCATCGTACCTGAATCCACTCATTACGCTGCTACTGGCCTGATGACATAAATTTCATTGCTGAGTGATATTGCATTGTACGTAAGTACCACAACTTCTTTATCCATTTTTCGCTTTCTGCGATATAGAACTTGTACTGTAAACTAGGTTCTTGTAAACAGAGCTGTCCCAAACTTTGGGGTGGCTGTGTCTTTTTGATTTTAATTTCCCTAATCTATAGGACCATAAGTGGAAGTGCCTTGGCTCTGTTGCTTTGTTTTTTAGATGTTTCAGGAAACACCATACACTTCTCCAGAGTGGCTGTTGGCAATTTACATCCCGCCCATCAGCATAACAAGGCTCCCAATTCTCCATGGCCTGTCCTGCCTTTCTGGATTTTACACTTTTTTCAGATGGACCTTTTGACCGGGGGGCAGTGAGACTTCATTGTAGTGCAGATTTCCTTTGCAAGCTTGCTTGGTTGGCCAAAAAGGGCGTATGCGTTTTTTCCTGAATATATTCAGGAAAAAACGCATACGCCCTTTTTGGCCAAGTGCATCATTGTGGACGTTCTGCCTCTTTTCCTATGCTTTACATGCAATTCCAGTCTACCTCCTGAAATCGGTTTCCTGCAATTCTGCCCCGCTTTCAAGTCCTCTTGGCAGCCTTACTTCAATATATTTTTGGAAGATAACTGTCATTTATAACTCTGCAGGTTTGTGAATTACAGGGCCCCTGAGCTCCTTTCTTCAACTCGCTTTCTTGTGAGCTGGCCGCAACACCGCAGGATTGCTTCAGGCCCTAGTGTGGTTCCGGCATGGCACGCTGAGCCTTTGGTTAATTCCTCTTCCTGGTGGGAAATGAGAGTTAAATTTGCCCGTGCACACACCTCCAGCTAGTCTCTCATTGGTTCTCCCTATTCCTGTTCATTTTCCGCAGAAATTGCAAACTGGGCCAAACAGGAGGTTAAAGGCACTGACTCTCCAAGTGGGGAGAGTGTTAGTAAAGCGTCTGGAATGTTGCACCCTAGTACCAGGGGACGAAAACTGAAACACATTTGAACAAGTTTCCCGATCACACGGTGGTTCATACTCTGGATTCCACATGCATGTTTTAGCTGAAGGAAGAATCCCTTAAACCTGGAGAGTTGAGAACCATGGAATGGGTACCATGCAATATGACTTCAAAGGGTCTGCGTTTGCTCACCGAACCTCACCAATCCTATCACTGCTGCGTTTAGGCCGCTGTACACACGCTTGATTCTCTTTCGGAGACATATAAATCCATAGGTTTTAAGATTCTTACTACTCAGGTATATTCTTAGGCGTTTAATATGGGGTGTTGAGTCCACTTCGTTGAGCAAGCAGTAGCTCTTTTCTATTACATATTTAGCTTATGGAAAGGTGTCTGTGCTAATTTCAATCTCTGGTTTTATGCAGCACCCCAACTCACCTTTCCCCTTAAGCAAGCATAAGTTGGTTTTCTACATTTGAGACCCTATTCTTTTTTGAAATTCAGTTCCTGTGTAGCCAAGTTTACATTCCGTGTATTAGTGATACCTTATGATGTTTCTTTTCCTCTGTGACTTATTTCACTTAGAATCATCGTACCTGAATCCACTCATTATGCTGCTAAGGGCCTGATGACATAGATTTCATTGCTGAGTGATATTGCATTGTACGTAAGTACCTCAACTTCTTTATCCTATTTTTGCTTTCTGTGATATTGAACTTGTACCGTAAATGAGGTTCTTGTAAACAGAGCCGTCCCAAACTTTGGGGTGGCTGTGTCTTTTTGATTTTAATTTCCCTAAGCTATAGGACCATAAGTGGAAGTGCCCTAGGTTCTGTTGCTTTGTTTTTTGGATGTTTTAGGAAACACCATACACTTCTCCAGAGTGGCTGTTGGCAATTTACATCCCGCCCATCTGCATAAGAAGGTTCCCAGTTCTCAATGGCCTGTCCTGCCTTTCTGGATTTTACACTTTTTTCAGATGACCCTTTTGACCAGGGGGCAGTGAGACTTCATTGTAGTGCAGATTTCCTTTGCAAGCTTGCTTGGTTGGCCAAAAAGGGCGTATGCGTTTTTTCCTGAATATATTCAGGAAAAAACGCATACGCACTTTTTGGCCAAGTGCATCATTGTGGACGTTCTGCCTCTTTTCCTATGCTTTACATGCAATTCCAGTCTACCTCCTGAAATCGGTTTCCTGCAATTCTGCCCCGCTTTCAAGTCCTCTTGGCAGCCTTACTTAAATATATTTTTGGACGATAGCTGTCATTTATAACTCTGCATGTTTGTGAATTACAGTGCCCGTGAGCTCCTTTCATCAACTCGCTTTCTTGTGAGCTGGCGGCAACACCGCAGGATTGCTTCAGGCCCTAATGTGGTTCTGGCATGGCACTCCGAGCCTTTGGTTAACTCCTCTTCCTGGTGGGAAATGAGAGTTAAATTTGTCCGTCCAGACACCTCCAGATAGTCTCTCATTGGTTCTCCCTATTCCTGTTCATTTTCCACAGAAATTGCAAACTGGGCCAAACAGGAGGTTAAAGGCACTGACTCTCCAAGTGGGGAGAGTGTTAGTAAAGCGTCTGGAATGTTGCACCCGAGTACCAGGGGACGAAAACTGAGACACATTTGAACACATTTCCCGATCACACGTTGGATCATACTCTGGGATCCACATGCATGTTTTAGCTGAAGGAAGAATCCCTTAAACCTGGAGAGTTGAGAACCATGGAATGGGTACCATGCAATATGACTTCAAAGGGTCTGCATTTGCTCACCGAACCTCATCAATCCGATCACTGCTGCATTTATGCCGCTGTACACACGCTTGATTCTCTTTCGGAGACATATAAATCCATAGGTTTTAAGATTCTTACTAGTCAGTTATATTCTTAGGCGTTTAATATGGGGTGTTGAGTCCACTTCGTTGAGCAAGGAGTAGCTCTTGTCTATTACATATTTGGCTTATGGAAAGGTATCTGTGTTAATTTCAATCTCTGGTTTTATGCAGCACCCCAACTCACCTTTCCCCTTAAGCAAGCATAAGTTGGTTTTCTACATTTGAGACACTATTCTGTTTTGTAATTCAGTTCCTGTGTAGCCAAGTTTACATTACGTGTAGTAGTGATATCTTATGATGTTTCTTTTTCTGTGTCACTTATTTCACTTAGAATCATCGTACCTGAATCCACTCATTATGCTGCTAAGGGCCTGATGACATAGATTTCATTGCTGAGTGATATTGCATTGTACGTAAGTACCTCAACTTCTTTATCCATTTCTCGCTTTCTGCGTTATTGAACTTGTACCGTAAACGAGGTTCTTGTAAACAGAGCCGTCCCAAACTTTGGGGTGGATGTGTCTTTTTGATTTTAATTTTCCTAAGCTATAGGACCATAAGTGGAAGTGCCCTAGGCTCTGTTGCTTTGTTTTTTAGATGTTTCAGGAAACACCATACACTTATCCAGAGTGGCTGTTTGCAATTTACATCCCACCCATCGCCATAACAAGGCTCCCAGTTCTCCATGGCCTGTCCTGCCTTTCTGGATTATACACTTTTTTCAGATGGCCCTTTTGACCGGGGGGGCAGTGAGTTTCATTGTAGTGCAGATTTCCTTTGCAAGCTTGCTTGGTTGGCCAAAAGGGGCGTATGCGTTTTTTCCTGAATATATTTAGGAAAAAACGCATACGCCCTTTTTGGCCAAGTGCATCATTGTTGACGTTCTGCCTCTTTTCCTATGCTTTACATGCAATTCCAGTCTACCTCCTGAAATCGGTTTCCTGCAATTCTGCCCCGCTTTCAAGTCCTCTTGGCAGCCTTACTTCAATATATTTTTGGACGATAGCTGTCATTTAGAACTCTGCAGGTTTGTGAATTACAGGGCCCCTGAGCTCCTTTCTTCAACTCGCTTTCTTGTGAGCTGGCCGCAACACCACAGGATTGCTTCAGGCCCTAGTGTGGTTCCGGCATGGCATGGTGAGCCTTTGGTTAATTCCTCTTCCTGTTGGGAAATGAGAGTTAAATTTGCCCGTCCAAACACCTCCAGCTAGTCTCTCATTGGTTTTCCTTATTCCTGTTCATTTTCCGCAGAAATTGCAAACTGGGCCAAACAGGAGATGAAAGGCACTGAGTCTCCAAGTGGGGAGAGTGTTAGTAAAGCATCTGGAATGTTGCACCCAAGTATCAGGGGACGAAAACTCAGACACATTTGAACATGTTTCCCGATCACACGGTGGATCATACTCTGGGTTCCACATGCATGTTCTAGCTGAAGGAAGAATCCCTTAAACCTGGAGAGTTGAGACCCATGGAATGGGTACCATGCAATATGAATTCAAACGGTCTGCATTTGCTCACCGAACCTCACCAATACTATCACTGCTGCATTTATGCCGCTGTACACATGCTTGATTCTCTTTCGGAGACATATAAATCCATAGGTTTTAAGATTCTTACTAGTCAGTTATATTCTTAGGCGTTTAATATGGGGTGTTGAGTCCACTTCGTTGAGCAAGGAGTAGCTCTTGTCTATTACATATTTGGCTTATGGAAAGGTATCTGTGTTAATTTCAATCTCTGGTTTTATGCAGCACCCCAACTCACCATTCCCCTTAAGCAAGCATAAGTTGGTTTTCTACATTTGAGACCCTGTTCTGTTTTGTAATTCAGTTCCTGTGTAGCCAAGTTTACATTCCGTGTATTAGTGATATCTTATGATGTTTCTTTTTCTGTGTCACTTATTTCACTTAGAATCATCGTACCTGAATCCACTCATTACGCTGCTACTGGCCTGATGACATAAATTTCATTGCTGAGTGATATTGCATTGTACGTAAGTACCACAACTTCTTTATCCATTTTTCGCTTTCTGCGATATAGAACTTGTACTGTAAACTAGGTTCTTGTAAACAGAGCTGTCCCAAACTTTGGGGTGGCTGTGTCTTTTTGATTTTAATTTCCCTAATCTATAGGACCATAAGTGGAAGTGCCTTGGCTCTGTTGCTTTGTTTTTTAGATGTTTCAGGAAACACCATACACTTCTCCAGAGTGGCTGTTGGCAATTTACATCCCGCCCATCAGCATAACAAGGCTCCCAATTCTCCATGGCCTGTCCTGCCTTTCTGGATTTTACACTTTTTTCAGATGGACCTTTTGACCGGGGGGCAGTGAGACTTCATTGTAGTGCAGATTTCCTTTGCAAGCTTGTTTGGTTGGCCAAAAAGGGCGTATGCGTTTTTTCCTGAATATATTCATGAAAAAACGCATACGCCCTTTTGGGCCAAGTGCATCATTGTGGACGTTCTGCCTCTTTTCCTATGCTTTACATGCAATTCCAGTCTACCTCCTGAAATCGGTTTCCTGCAATTCTGCCCCGCTTTCAAGTCCTCTTGGCAGCCTTACTTCAATATATTTTTTGGACGATAGCTGTCATTTATAACTCTGCAGGTTTGTGAATTACAGTGCCCCTGAACTCCTTTCTTCAACTCACTTTCTTGTGAGCTGGCCGCAACACCGCAGGATTGCTTCAGGCCCTAGTGTGGTTCCGGCATGGCTCGCTGAGCCTTTAGTTAATTCC
Organism: Grampus griseus; assembly: GCF_964374135.1. Classification (NCBI taxonomy): domain Eukaryota; kingdom Metazoa; phylum Chordata; class Mammalia; order Artiodactyla; family Delphinidae; genus Grampus; species Grampus griseus. The sequence continues at coordinate 239,773 of NW_028133388.1, forward strand.
GCTTCCTGGAGGGAAATGAGAGTTAAATTTGCCCGTCCAGACACCTCCAGCTAGTCTCTCATTTGTTCTCCCTATTCCTGTTCATTTTCCGCAGAAATTGCAAACTGGGTCAAACAGGAGGTTAAAGGCACTGACTCTCCAAGTGGGGAGAGTGTTAGTAAAGCGTCTGGAATGTTGCACCCGAGTACCAGGGGACGAAAACTGAGACACATTTGAACACGTTTCCCGATCACACGGTGGATCATACTCTGGGTTCTGCATGCATGTTTTAGCTGAAGGAAGAATCCCTTAAACCTGGAGAGTTGAGAACCATGGAATGGGTACCATGCAATATGACTTCAAAGGGTCTGCATTTGCTCACCGAACCACAGCAATTCTATCATTGCTGCGTTTATGCCGCTGTACACACACTTGATTCTCTTTCAGAGACATATAAATCCATAGGTTTTAAGATTCTTACTAGTCAGGTATATTCTTAGGCGTTTAATATGAGGTGTTGAGTCCACTTCGTTGAGCAAGCAGTAGCTCTTGTCTATTACATATTTGGCTTATGGAAAGGTATCTGTGTTAATTTCAATCTCTGGTTTTATGCAGCACCCCAACTCACCTTTCCCCTTAAGCAAGCATAAGTTGGTTTTCTACATTTGAGACCCTGTTCTGTTTTGTAATTCAGTTCCTGTTTACTCAAGTTTACATTCTATGTATTAGTGATAACTTATGATGTTTCTTTTTCTGTGTGACTTATTTCACTTAGAATCATCGTACCTGAATCCACTCATTATGGTGCTACTGGCCTGATGACATAGATTTCATTGCTGAGTGATATTGCATTGTACGTAAGTACCACAACTTCTTTATCCATTTTTCGCTTTCTGTGATATTGATCTTGTACCGTAAACGAGGTTCTTGTAAACAGAGCCGTCCCAAACTTTGGGGTGGCTGTGTCTTTTTTATTTTAATTTCACTAAGCTATAGGACCATAAGTGGAAGTGCCCTAGGCTCTGTTGCTTTGTTTTTTAGATGTTTCAGGAAACACCATACACTTCTCCAGAGTGGCTGTTTGCAATTTACATCCCGCCCATCAGCATAAGAAGGCTCCCAGTTCTCCATGGCCTGTCCTGCCTTTCTGGATTTTACACTTTTTTCAGATGGCCATTTTGACCGGGGGGGCAGTGAGACTTCATTGTAGTGCAGATTTCTTTGCAAGCTTGCTTGGTTGGCCAAAAAGGGTGTATGCGTTTTTTCCTGAATATATTCAGGAAAACACGCATACGCCCTTTTTGGCCAAGTGCATCATTGTGGACGTTCTGCCTCTTTTCCTATGCTTTACATGCAATTCCAGTCTACCTCCTGAAATCGGTTTCCTGCAATTCTGCCCCGTTTTCAAGTCTTCTTGGCAGCCTTACTTCAGTATATTTTTGGACGATAGCTGTCATTTATAACTCTGCAGGTTTGTGAATTACAGTGCCCCTGAGATCCTTTCTTCAACTCGCTTTCTTGTGAGCTGGCCGCGACAGCGCAGGATTGCTTCAGGCCCTAGTGTGGTTCCGGCATGGCACGCTGAGCCTTTGGTTAATTCCTCCTCCTGGTGGGAAATGAGAGTTAAATTTGCCCATCCAGACACCTCCAGCTAGTCTCTCATTGGTTCTCCCTATTCCTGTTCATTTTCCGCAGAAATTGCAAACTGGGCGAAACAGGAGGTTAAAGGCACTGACTCTCCAAGTGGGGAGAGTGTTAGTAAAGCGTCTGGAATGTTGCACCCGAGTACCAGGGGACGAAAACTGAGACACATTTGAACACGTTTCCCGGTCACACGGTGGATCATACTCTGGGTTCCACATGCATGTTCTAGCTAAAGGAAGAATCCCTTAAACCTGGAGAGTTGAGACCCATGGAATGGGTACTATGCAATAAGAATTCAAAGGGTCTGCATTTGCTCACCGAACCGCACCAATCCTATCACTGCTGCTTTTATGTCGCTGTACACACACTGGATTCTCTTTTAGAGACATATAAATCCATAGGTTTTAAGATTCTTACTAGTCAGGTATATTCTTAGGCGTTTAATATGGGGTTTTGAGTCCACTTCGTTGAGCAAGGAGTAGCTCTTGTCTATTACATATTTGGCTTATGGAACGGTATCTGTGCTAATTTCAATCTCTGGTTTTATGCAGCACCCCAACTCACCATTCCCCTTAAGCAAGCATAAGTTGGTTTTCTACATTTGAGACCCTGTTCTGTTTTGTAATTCAGTTCCTGTGTAGCCAAGTTTACATTCCGTTTAGTAGTGATATCTTATGATGTTTCTTTTTCTGTGTGACTTATTTCACTTAGAATCATCGTACCTGAATCCACTCATTATCCTGCTACTGGCCTGATGACATAGATTTCATTGCTGAGTGATATTGCATTGTACGTAATACCACAACTTCTTTATCCATTTTTCGATTTCTGCGATATTGAACTTGGACCGTAAACGAGGTTCTTGTAAACAGAGCTGTCCCAAACTTTGGGGTGGCTGTGTCTTTTTGATTTTAATTTCCCTAAGCTATAGGACCATAAGAGGAAGTACCCTAGGCTCTGTTGCTTTGTTTTCTAGATGTTTCAGGAAACACCATACACTTCTTCAGAGTGGCTGTTTGCAATTTACATCCAGCCCATCAGCATAAGAAGGCTCTCAGTTCTCCATGGCCTGTCCTGCCTTTCTGGATTTTACACTTTTTTCAGATGGCCCTTTTGACCGGGGGGAAGTGAGACTTCATTGTAGTGCAGATTTCCTTTGCAAGCTTGCTTGGTTGGCCAAAAAGGGCGTATGCGTTTTTTCCTGAATATATTAACGAAGAAACGCATACGCCCTTTTTGGCCAAGTGCATCATTGTGGACGTTCTGCCTCTTTTCCTATGCTTTACATGCAATTCCAGTCTACCTCCTGAAATTGGTTTCCTGCAATTATGCCCCGCTTTCAAGTCCTCTTGGCAGCCTTACTTCAATATATTTTTGGACGATAGCTGTCATTTATAACTCTGCAGGTTTGTGAATTACAGGGCCCCTGAGATCATTTCTTCAACTCGCTTTCTTGTGAGATGACCGCGACACCGCAGGATTGCTTCAGGCTCTAGTGTGGTTCCAGCATGGCACGCTGAGCCTTTGGTTAATTCCTCTTCCTGTTGGGAAATGAGAGTTAAATTTGCCCGTCCAGACACCTCCAGCTAGTCTCTCATTGGTTCTCCCTATTCCTGTTCATTTTCCGCAGAAATTGCAAACTGGGCCAAACAGGAGGTTAAAGGCACTGACTCTCCAAGTGGGGAGAGTGTTAGTAAAGTGTCTGGAATGTTGCACTCGAGTACCAGAGGACGAAAACTGAGACACATTTGAACACGTTTCCCGATCACATGGTGGATCATACTCTGGGTTCCACATGCATGTTTTAGCTGAAGGAAGAATCCCATAAACCTGGAGAGTTGAGACCCATGGAATGGGTACCATGCAATATGACTTCAGAGGGTCTGCATTTGCTCACCGAACCTCACCAATCCTATCACTGCTGCCTTTATGCCTCTGTACACATGTTTGTTTCCTTTGGAGACATATAAATCCGTAGCTTTTAAAATTCTTACTAGTCAGGTATATACTTAGGCGTTTAATATGGGGTGTTGAGTCCACTTCGTTGAGCAAGGAGTAGCTCTTCTTTATTACATATTTGGCTTATGGAACGGTATCTGTGCTAATTGCAGTCTCTGGTTTTATGCAGCACCCCAACTCACCTTTCCCCTTAAGCAAGAATAAGTTGGTTTTCTACATTTGAGACCCTGTTCTGTTTTGTATTTCAGTTCCTGTGTAGCCAAGTTTACATTCCGTGTAGTAGTGATATCTTAGGATGTTTCTTTTTCTCTGTGACTTATTTCACTTAGAATCATCGTACCTGAATCCACTCATTATGCTGCTACTGGCCTGATGACATAGATTTCATTGCTGAGTGATATTGCATTGTACGTAAGTACCACAACATCTTTATCCATTTTTCGCTTTCTGTGATATTGAACTTTTACCGTAAATGAGGTTCTTGTAAATAGAGCCGTCCCAAACTTTGGTGTGGCTGTGTCTTTTTGATTTTCATTTCCCTAAGCTATAGGACCATAAGTGGAAGTGCCCTAGGCTCTGTTGCTTTGTTTTTTAGGTGTTTCAGGAAACACCATACACTTCTCCAGAGTGGCTGTTGGCAATTTACATCCCGCCCATCAGCATAACAAGGCTCCCAGTTCTCCATGGCCTGTCCTGCCTTTCTGGATTTTACACTTTTTTCAGATGGCCCTTTTGACCGGGGGGCAGTGAGACTTCATTGTTGTGCAGATTTCCTTTGCAAGCTTGCTTGGTTGGCCAAAAGGGGCGTATGCGTTTTTTCCTGAATATATTCAGGAAAAAACGCATACGCCCTTTTTGGCCAAGTGCATCATTGTGGACGTTCTGCCTCTTTTCCTATGCTTTACATGCAATTCCAGTCTACCTCCTGAAATCGGTTTCCTGCAATTCTGCCCCGCTTTCAAGTCCTCTTGGCAGCCTTACTTCAATATATTTTTGGACGATAGCTGTCATTTATAACTCTGCAGGTTTGTGAATTACAGGTCCCCTGAGCTCCTTTGTTCAACTCGCTTTCTTGTGAGCTGGCCGCAACACCGCAGGATTGCTTCAGGCCCTAGTGTGGTTCCGGCAAGGCACGCTGAGCCTTTGGTTAATTCCTCTTCCTGGTGGGAAATGAGAGTTAAATTTGCCCGTGCAGACACCTCCAGCTAGTCTCTCATTGGTTCTCCTTATTCCTGTTCATTTTCCGCAGAAATTGCAAACTGGGTCACACAGGAGGTTAAAGGCACTGACTCTCCAAGTGGGGAGAGTGTTAGTAAAGCGTCTGGAATGTTGCATCCGAGTACCAGGGGACGAAAACTGAGACACATTTGAACATGTTTCCTGATCATACGTTGGATCATACTCTGGATTCCACATGCATGTTTTAGCTGAAGGAAGAATCCCTTAAACCTGGAGAGTTGAGACCCATCTAATGGGTACCATGCAATATGACTTCAAAGGGTGTGCATTTGCTCACCGATCCTCACCAATCCGATCACTGCTGCGTTTATGCCGCTGTACACACGCTTGATTCTCTTTCGGAGACATATAAATCCATAGGTTTTAAGATTCTTACTAGTCAGGTATATTCTTAGGCGTTTAATATGGAGTGTTGAGTCCACCTCGTTGAGCAAGCAGTAGCTCTTGTCTATTACATATTTGGCTTATGGAACGGTATCTGTGCTAATTTCTATCTCTGGTTTTATGCAGCACCCCAACTCACCTTTCCCCTTAAGCAAGCATAAGTTGGTTTTCTACATTTGAGACCCTGTTGTGTTTTGTAATTCAGTTCCTGTGTAGACAAGTTTACATTCCATATATTAGTGATAACTTATGATGTTTCTTTTTCTCTGTGACTTATTTCACTTAGAATCATCGTACTTGAATCCACTCATTATGCTGCTAAGGGCCTGATGACATAGATTTCATTGATGAGTGATATTGCATTCTACGTAAGTACCTCAACTTCTTTATCCATTTCTCGCTTTCTGCGATATTGAACTTGTACCGTAAATGAGGTTCTTGTAAACAGAGCCGTCCCAAACATTGGGGTTGCTGTGTCTTTTTGATTTTAATTTCCCTAAGCTATAGGACCATAAGTGGAAGTGCCCTAGGCTCTGTTCCTTTGTTTTTTAGATGTTTCAGGAAACACCATACACTTCTCCAGAGTGGCTTTTGGCAATTTATATCCCAGCCATCAGCATAACAAGGCTCCCAGTTCTCGATGGCCTGTCCTGCCTTTCTGGATTATACACTTTTTTCAGATGGCCCTTTTGACCGGGGGGCAGTGAGACTTCATTGTAGTGCAGATTTCCTTTGCAAGCTTGCTTGGTTGGCTAAGAAGAGCGTATGCGTTTTTTCCTGAATATGTTCAGGAAAAAACGCATACGCCCTTTTTGGCCAAGTGCATCATTGTGGACGTTCTGCCTCTTTTCCTATGCTTTACGTGCAATTCCAGTCTACCTCCTGAAATCGTTTCCCTGCAATTCTGCCCCGCATTCAAGTCCTCTTGGCAGCCTTACTTCATTATATTTTTTGACGATAGCTGTCATTTATAACTCTGCAGGTTTGTGAATTACAGTGCCCCTGAGCTCCTTTCTTCAACTCGCTTTCTTGTGAGCTGGCCGCAACACTGCAGGATTGCTTCAGGCCCTAGTGTGGTTCCGGCATGGCTCGCTGAGCCTTTGGTTAATTCCTCTTCCTGGTGGGAAATGAGAGTTAAATTTGCCCGTCCAGACACCTCCAGCTAGTCTCTCATTGGTTCTCCCTATTCCTGTTCATTTTCCGCAGAAATTGCAAACTGGGCCAAACAGGAGGTTAAAGGCACTGACTCTCCAAGTGGGGAGAGTGTTAGTAAAGCGTCTGGAATGTTGCACCCGAGTACCAGGGGACGAAAACTGAGACACATTTGAACACGTTTCCCGATCACACGGTGGATCATACTCTGGGTTCCACATGCATGTTTTAGCTGAAGGAAGAATCCCTTAAACCTGGAGAGTTGAGACCCATGGAATGGGTACCATGCAATATGACTTCAAAGGGTCTGCATTTCCTCACCGATCCTCACCAATCCGATCACTGCTGCGTTTATGCAACTGTACACACGCTTGATTCTCTTTCGGAGACATATAAATCCATAGGTTTTAAGATTCTTACTAGTCAGGTATATTCTTAGGCGTTTAATATGGGGTGTTGAGTCCACTTCGTTGAGCAAGGAGTAGCTCTTGTCTATTACATATTTGGCTTATGGAACGGTATCTGTGCTAATTTCAATCTCTGGTTTTATGCAGCACCCCAACTCACCATTCCCCTTAAACAAGCATAAGTTGGTTTTCTACATTTGAGACCCTGTTCTGTTTTATAATTCAGTTCCTGTGTAGCCAAGTTTACATTCCATGTATTAGTGATAACTAATGATGTTTCTTTTTCTCTGTGACTTATTTCACTTAGAACCATCATACCTGAATCCACTCATTATGCTGCTAAGGGCCTGATGACATAGATTTCATTGCTGAGTGATATTGTATTGTACGTAATACCACAACTTATTTATCCATTTTTCGCTTTCTGTGATATTGAACTTGTACCGTAAATGAGGTTCTTGTAAACAGAGCCGTCCCAAATTTTGGGGTTGCTGTGTCTTTTTGATTTTAATTTCCCTAAGCTATAGGACCATATGTGGAAGTGCACTAGGCTCTGTTGCTTTGTTTTTTAGATGTTTCAGGAAACACCATACACTTCTCCAGAGTGGCTGTTTGCAATTTACATCCCGCCCATCAGCATAAGAAGGCTCCCAGTTCTCCATGGCCTGTCCTGCCTTTCTGGATTTTACACATTTTTCAGATGGCCCTTTTGACCGGGGTGGCAGTGAGACTTCATTGTAGTGCAGATTTCCTTTGCAAGCTTGCTTGGTTGGCCAAAAATTGCGTATGCGTTTTTTCCTGAATATGTTCAGGAAAAAACGCATACGCCCTTTTTGGCCAAGTGCATCATTGTGGACGTTCTGCCTCTTTTCCTATGCTTTACATGCAATTCCAGTCTACCTCCTGAAATCGGTTTCCTGCAATTCTGCCCCACTTTCAAGTCCTCTTGGCAGCCTTACTTCAATATATTTTTGAACGATAGCTGTCATTTATAACTGCAGGTTTGTGAATTACAGGGCCATTGAGCTCCTTTCTTCAACTTGCTTTCTTGTGAGCTGGCCGCAACACCGCAGGATTGCTTCAGGCCCTAGTGTGTTTCCGGCATGGCTCATTGAGCCTTTGGTTAATTCCTCTTCCTGGTGGGAAATGAGAGTTAAATTTGCCCGTCCAGACACCTCCAGCTAGTTTCTCATTTGTTCTCCCTATTCCTGTTCCTTTTCCGCAGAAATTGCAAACTTGGCCAAACAGGAGGTTAAAGGCACTGACTCTCCAAGTGGGGAGAGTGTTAGTAAAGCGTCTGGAATGTTGCACCCGAGTACCAGGGGACGAAAACTGAGACACATTTGAACACGTTTCCCGATCACACGGTGGATCATACTCTGGGTTCCACATGCATGTTCTAGCTGAAGGAAGAATCCCTTAAACCTGGAGAGTTGAGACCCATGGAATGGGTACCATGCAATATGACTTCAAAGGGTCTGCATTTCCTCACCGAACCTCACCAATCCTATCACTGCTGCTTTTATGCCGCTGTACACACGCTTGATTCTCTTTCGGAGACATATAAATCCATAGGTTTTAAGATTCTTACTAGTCAGGTACATTCTTAGGCGTTTAATATGGGGTGTTGAGTCCACTTCGTTGAGCAAGGAGTAGCTCTTGTCTATTACATATTTGGCTTATGGAACGGTATCTCTGCTAATTTCAATCTCTGGTTTTATGCAGAACCCCAACTCACCATTCCCCTTAAGCAAGCATAAGTTGGTTTTCTACATTTGAGACCCTGTTCTGTTTTGTAATTCAGTTCCTGTGTAGCCAAGTTTACATTCCATATATTAGTGATAACTTATGATGTTTCTTTTTCTCTGTGACTTATTTCACTTAGAATCATCGTACCTGAATCCACTCATTATGCTGCTAAGGGCCTGATGACATAGATTTCATTGCTGAGTGATATTGCATTGTACGTAAGTACCTCAACTTCTTTATCCATTTCTCGCTTTCTGCGATATTGAACTTGTACTGTAAATGAGGTTCTTGTAAACAGAGCCGTCCCAAACTTTGGGGTGGCTGTGTCTTTTTGATTTTAATTTCCCTAAGCTATAGGACCATAAGTGGAAGTGCCCTAGGCTCTGTTGCTTTGTTTTTTAGATGTTTCAGGAAACACCATACACTTCTCCAGAGTGGCTGTTCGCAATTTACATCCCGCCCATCAGCATAAGAAGGCTCCCAGTTCTCCATGGCCTGTCCTGCCTTTCTGGATTTTACACTTTTTTCAGATGGCCCTTTTGACTAGGGAGCAGTGAGACTTCCTTGTAGTGCAGATTTCCTTTGCAAGCTTGCTTGGTTGGCCAAAAAGTGCGTATGCGTTTTTTCCTGAATATGTTCAGGAAAAAACGCATACGCCCTTTTTGGCCAAGTGCATCATTGCGGACGTTCTGCCTCTTTTCCTATGCTTTACATGCAATTCCAGTCTACCTCCTGAAATCGGTTTCCTGCAATTCTGCCCCACTTTCAAGTCCTCTTGGCAGGCTTACTTCAATATATTTTTGGACGATAGCTGTCATTTATAACTCTGCAGGTTTGTGAATTACAGGGTCCCTGAGCTCCTTTCTTCAACTCGCTTTCTTGTGAGCTGGCCGCAACACCGCAGGATTGCTTCAGGCCCTAATGTGGTTCCGGCATGGCACGCTGAGCCTTTGGTTAATTCCTCTTCCTGGTGGGAAATGAGAGTTAAATTTGCCCGTCCAGACACCTCCAGCTAGTCTCTCATTGGTTCTCCCTATTCCTGTTCATTTTCCACAGAAATTGCAAACTGGGCCAAACAGGAGGTTAAAGGCACTGACTCTCCAAGTGGGGAGAGTGTTAGTAAAGCGTCTGGAATGTTGCACCCGAGTACCAGGGGATGAAAACTGAGACACATTTGAACACGTTTCCCGATCACACGGTGGATCATACTCTGGGTTCCACATGCATGTTTTAGCTGAAGGAAGAATCCCTTAAACCTGGAGAGTTGAGACCCATGGAATGGGTACCATGCAATATGACTTCAAAGGGTTTGCATTTGCTCACCGAACCTCACCAATCCTATCACTGCTGCTTTTATGTCGCTGTACACACGCTGGATTCTCTTTTGGAGACATATAAATCCATAGGTTTTAAGATTCTTACTAGTCAGGTATATTCTTAGGCGTTTAATATGGGGTGTTGAGTCCACTTCGTTGAGCAAGCAGTAGCTCTTGTCTATTACATATTGGGCTTATGGAAAGGTATCTGTGCTAATTTCAATCTCTGGTTTTATGCAGCACCCCAACTCACCTTTCCCCTTAAGCAAGCATAAGTTGGTTTTCTACATTTGAGACCCTATTCTGTTTTGTAATTCAGTTCCTGTGTAGCCAAGTTTACATTCCGTGTATTAGTGATATCTTATGATGTTTGTTTTTTGTGTGACTTATTTCACTTAGAATCATCGTACCTGAATCCACTCATTATGCTGCTACTGGCCTGATGACATAGATTTCATTGCTGAGTGATATTTCGTTGTACATAAGTACCACAACTTCTTTATCCATTTTTCGCTTTCTGCGATATTGAACTTGTACCGTAAATGAGGTTCTTGTTAACAGAGCCGTCCCAAACTTTGGGGTGGCTGTGTCTTTTTGATTTTAATTTCCCTAAGCTATAGGACCATAAGTGGAAGTGCCCTAGGCTCTGTTGCTTTGTTTTTTAGATGTTTCAGGAAACACCATACACTTCTCCAGAGTGGCTGTTGGCAATTTACATTCCGCCCATCAGCATAACAAGGCTCCCAGTTCTCCATGGCCTGTCCTGCCTTTCTGGATTTTACACTTTTTTCAGATGGCCCTTTTGACCGGGGGGCAGTGAGACTTCATTGTAGTGCAGACTTCCTTTGCAAGCTTGCTTGGTTGCTCATAAAGTGCGTATGCGTTTTTTGCTGGATATATTCAGGAAAAAACGCATAGTCCCTTTGGGGCCAACTGCATCATTGTCGAAATTCTGCCGCTTTTCATGTGCTTTAAAGACGTGTCCAATCTATCTCTTGAAATCTGTTTCTTGCAATTCTGTCTTGCATTCAGATCCTCTTCTTTGCCTTACCTCTACATATTTTTGGACGTTAGTTTTCATTTATAACTCTGCAGGTTTGTGAATTGCAGTGACCCTGAGCTCCATTTTTTAAGTTGCTCTTTTGTGAGCTGGCCTCAAAGCCGCAGAATTGCTTCAGGCCCTATTTTGGCTCCGGCGAGGCGGGCTGAGCCTTTTTTTAATTCTTATTCTTAGTGGGAAATTAGAGTGACATGTGCCCATCCAAACCCCTACAACTCTTCTCTCATTGGTTCCCCCTCTTCCCGTTCATCCTCCTCACAATTTGCAAAATGTGTGAAACAGATGTTTAAATGTGCTGATTCTCTAAGTGGGGAGATTCTAAGTAACGTGGCTGGAATGATGAACAGGAGCACCAGGAGAGGATAAATGAGGTGCATTTTAGACACATCTCCCGAGAACATGGTGTACAGTCCTCTGGGTTTTCCATGCATGTTTTTGCTGTAGGAAGATTCCTTGAACCTGCAGATTTGGGACCCATTGAATGGGTACCAGGTAGTATTACTTTAAAGGGTGTGCATTTCCTCACCCAACCTCACATTTCTCTTAGCGCGAACAGTTTCCAGCCTTATGTCTCATCCTGCTGTGTGTCTAGATGTGTTCAATCCATGTTGCATCACCGTCCCTGAGGAAAAGTTGTAAGAGGTTTTCTCTGTCTCTCTGTCGTTTATTTTTTTCAATTTATTACTATATTGGTTACAGCTGATTTTCAAAGCTCTGTTTCTTGCTGCTGTACATCCACTTGATTCACGTACAGAGAGACATCAATAAATTCTTTTTCAGATTCTTACCAGTCATAGATATTCTTTTCCGGTGACTTGAGTGTGCTGAGTGCAGTTCTTTTAGCTACCGTGTAGGCCTTGTTGATTATCAGTTTGGTATTTGGAATGGTATCTTTGCTAATTTCAACCTCCTGGATGATGCCTCACCCCTCCCCACCTTTCCCGTTTAGCAGCCTTACGCGTGTTTTCTACATATTTGACTATGTTTTTGTTTTGTAATTTATTTCATGTGTAGCCATTTTGGGTTCCAACTTTAAGTGATATCTTATGATATGTGTCTTTTTCTTTTTGAATTGTGTCACTTAGAATGATCATACGTAACTCCTCCGGAGTTGTTACAACTGGCCATATTTCATTGATTTCCAGGCTGAGTAATAGTCCACTCTACATAAGTACCACATCTCTATCCATTTTTTCCCTTCAGAGACATTTAAGTTATATCCTAGTCGAGGATCTTTTAAACAGAGAGGCAGTAAACATTGGGGTGCCTGTGTCCTCTCGATTTTTGTTTTTCCCAAGATATACGCCCATGAGTGCAAGTGCCCTATGCTCTGTAGCTCATTTTTTAGATGCTTTAGTAAACACAATACACTTCTCCAGAATGGCCGTTGGCAATATACATTTCCACTATAAGCCTCACAGGGCTCCCTCTTCTCCTTGCCCTGTCCTGCATTTCTGGTGTTTACACTTTATGAGGATGGCTCTTCTGACTGATGCAAAGTGATATCTTTTGTAGTATTGATTTCCAGTGCCCACCTGTTTGGTTGGCTAAAAAAGTGTATGCCCTTTTCTTGAATATATACAGAAAAAAACGCATACAGCCTTTTTGGCCAACTGCAATGTTGGCAATGTTCAGCCCCTTTTCTTGTGCTTAATGGCGAGTCCTTTCTACCTCCTCAAATCCCTTTCCTGCCATTCTCCCTTGCTTACCAATCCTTTTCTCTGACTTTCCTCAAGACATTTCTCAGTGATAGATATTTTCAACTCTGCAGTTTCGTGAATTTTACTGCCCCTGAGTTCCATTGTTCAACTTGTGTTTATGGGAACTGGCCACAAAGCAGTGGGATTTCCTCAAGCCCTATACTGTTTCCATGGGCAACCCTAGCCTTTGGTCAATTCGTCTTCCTGATTGGAAATTAGAGTGACATGTGCCTGTCTGAACACCTAGGACTTGTCTCTCATTGTTCCTCATCCTTCCGCTTCATCCTCTGGACAAATTCCAAACTGTACGCAACAGGATGTTGACAGTGCTGACATCTCCAAGTGGGGAGACTGTTAGTAAAGACGCTGGAGGGGTGAACCCGAGCACCAGGAGATGAGGAGATGAGATGCCTTTTCCAAACTCTTCCCGATCAGACGGTATACCATCCTCTGGGTGTGACAGACATGTTTTAGCAGTAGAAAGAGTCCCATTCATGTAAGGAGAACACCAGGGCTTTTTCAAAATCAGTGTCTCCCCGAACCCCAAACTGGGGAATTTTTTAAGCTACGGCTACACATATGTTCATTAAGGGCCTTGGGAAGTAGGCAGAGTCCAAACTTTAGATGATTGAAGTCTTCAGGGTCAGAAGCACTCACCACCAGCTTCCCTTAGGTTACACTTTAACTGTCATTGATAGATGATGTCAATAAAAATATCTATTCTTTTTCCGATTATTTTCCCTTATAGGTTATTGCAAAATATTGAGTGTAGTTCCCTGTGCTATACAGTAGTTCCTTGTTGATGATCTATTTTATACATAGCAGTGTGTATGTGTTAATTCCAAACTGTTAATTTATCCCTCCTCCCACCTTTCCCCTTTGGTAATAATAAATTATAAGATTTTATACTTCTCAGAAATGGGGGAGCTGAAAGAGAGGTATCATTTTCAATGGAAAAGCATTTAAAACAAGATTGAAGCTTTAACCAAGATTATTAGATGAACATCCTTGGAAAGAAATCACTTCATTTCTCTAATATTGACCTGACAAATAAGACAACCCTTTTCACTGAACTTGCTTATAATAAAGTGATGGAAATATCAAATGGAAGTGTTAGAAACATCTTATTTTACCCGAGCCTTATAAACTGTTCTATGTTAACTAGAGTTTGGCTCACACATCTGTTCATTGAAGTTACAATAGTCTAAATTTCTGTTACTGATCCTCCAGAGTGGACCCCAACAAGTGTCCCCCTGCCCAGTGTCATTGGGGCCAACAGATCGAGACTGAGTTTGGTTCACAAGCAAAGGAAACTTTATATTTTGATCAGAGAATGGAGAGGTGAGAGCATGCTCTACCCCGTGGGCTGTGGGCTGGGCTGCTGTGTAGAGATCCTGTCAGATTCAGTGGGAGGGAGGGGGCGGAGCTCTCGAGGGCCGGGTTGGCTGCAGCTCAGGCTCTATATCTCGGAGTCTGCACTGGGCCCCAGGAGCTGAGGTGTCGACCCAGCCATTCTGCACTAGGAAATCTGGTCTGAAGTGCCGGGTGTGGAACCTCTGCATGCGGGACCCTAGGAGCACGTGAAATTAGACAAAGCACAAAGGATAAAAAAGGTCAGACTTGACTTTATTGCCCAGATTCTATTTTTATCTCCCAGGGATTTTTCATGGGCTTTGCTGGGGACAAACCCCTCCTCTGCCTTTTGTCCCGTTCCTCATTCTTGGAGTGCTGAGGGTGCAGACCCTTCTTCTGTAACTGCTGAGTGCTGAGTTGGGAGCCCTCATACCAGGGGACGAGGGTCAGAACTTCTCCCCAGCAGCCTCCAGGTGACGTTGATTGGCCCCAGGACCCCTGCCTCCCTGCTCGTCCACCTGAGCACCAGCATTGGAAGTGTTATAGATTCTAATGACCTTTAAGGGTCCAGGAAAGAGATGTGCAGAGACGCTGTGGGGGCCGGTTTCACCCCGCCCCACATTTGTTCGGCCACCTTAGGCTGACCGTTTCTGCCAGCCTAGATGCTCTGACCAGTAGTCTGCTCTTTCTTCAATTAGGCCCCTGAATTAACGTAAAAACAGCACCAGGTGTCAGAGCCCTGCCCGCTCAACTCCCAGACAGTCCAGGGTCAGTGGTGATCAAGGACCATGATGGCCACTGAGTCAACAGCCTTTTGAAGTAAACAGGAGTCCAGCTGGTCTTATTGGCCACCATCATCACGGTGTCTGTAGGCTTTTCTATGGTGACAGTGTGATATACGGTTCCCCCGCCAAGATTATTGGCTCCCCTCCGGGTGCAGTAAGTCCTGCAAGCAGTAGTCTACTCCTTCGGGACACACTATTGTTGTTTTATGAGAGAAACTCCAGGTCAAGTGATGTTCACACGAGTCGTCATGGTGCCCTGCTGCCCCCGGTTATCTCTCTGGATGTTGGAGTTGGAGAGCCTCCTCACTCGAGGTCGGTGTGCCCACGGAGCGAACCCTGCAACTTCAGGGCATGGTTGGTGATTAGGATCACCACGTGGGGTCCTTTTCCCTTAGGAGGGAGGTGGCCTTTTGGGCTGCTGATTTCCAGGGTTTTAGATACCGCCAGTATCTTGGCCAGATGTGGCAGTGGGCCAAGCCCCTTGGTGACTGTAGTTTATCCTACCTGGATGGCATTCTTGCGTTGTTCCATTTCAAGTGGTCCCAGTTTTTGCACTAATTCTCCAATGGCGATTCACCTTTCACCGGGAATGGAAAGGTCAAAGGGCTTAGCTCAATTAGGGAGTTCCAGGGCAAGGGTCTGAATTGACTGCTCTTTCCATTCTTGAAAGGCCACTTCTGGATTCTGTTCAAAAGGATCGTCATCTTTTCCTTTCAGTGTTTCATATAGAGGCCCAGCTAGTAGACTGTAGTTAGGGATCCAGAAGCAGCAAACCCTGGCCTCCCCAGGAACCCCTAAGCTGTCTTCTCGTTTTAGAAAGGGGTAAGGCTGCAAATGGTTTCTTCCCTTTCCTGGGATGGGCTTCTCTGACCTTGTGTGAGAATGAAGCCCAGGCAGGTCACCGCAGTCTGTGATATTTGAGCTTTTTCTTGGACAACTTCTATCCTTTATTGGCTTGGTAGTTCAGAGGCTTCCTTAGTAGGGCTGGCGATCAGAATGTCGTCTGCATATTGAAGGAGGGTTTCCTTTTCCAGAGGTAGAACTTTTCGGTCTTTAGCTAAGCTTTCCCCAAAGATGGTGTGGGAATTTTTGAACCCTTGGGGCAAGACGGCCCGGAAGTATTGTTTTAGTTGTATGTTGAGTCCTGCCACTCACAAGCCAAAATTTCTTGTGACTCTGGGACTAATGGAATACAAAAGAAGGCATCATTGAAGACTAATACAGAATACCATGTCCTGGTGGTTGGTAGAATGACCAGCAGGGTGTAGGAATTAGGAGCAACTGGAGGTATATCCTCGGTGGCTTCACTGACTGTCCTGACATCCTTTACCAGGTCCCCAGCAGCCCATGGGGCTCTCGTGGTCAGGCCAATCCCAGGATATGGAGCTCTCCTGGGCAGGTACCTCACCCCCAACCCAGCCCACGGGGCTCTCGTGGTCAGGCCCCTCCCAGGATACAGAGCTACCCTTGCAGGTACCGTGGCAGGGCTGGGCACACAGGAACCGTGCACATAGCCCTCATTGAAGAGCACCCCCAGCTCACCTGTCGCTCACAGCTGACACAGAGCACCTCAGAGCAGGACTTGAACTAACAAACAGCAGCTCCGACAGGTCTGTGACCCTGGGCATCACTCTGTGTGGCCTCCCTCCACCTGGTCTTCCAGAGACTTCCACTGCACCCGGGGCACCAGGCCTCTGTCTCCAACCACCACCCACCCCTCCTCTCCCTGACTCCTGGGTTCCTCTCATTAGGAGAGGGTTTTCTTGAAGTTGTCTCCCACTCATGGGCCAGATAAAATGATTAGAAAACAAGCCAAAGCTGCAGCCCCTTGTCTATCCTGACTCTCAGGAGCCCACACCTGTTCCTTGGACCTGGCCGGTTCAGCAAGTTCCATTTTCTGCAACTGTGAGCCCCTGAGGGGTGATGATTGGCTGACCTGGGCAGCCTTACGGTGCCGGCCAGCCCTCCCCAGGTGTGCCTGGGTTGAGATCAATATAAATACCACTCCAGGCAGCAAGAGTCCCTGCAGCTGTGTCTGACACCATTTTCTCTGCCCTGTCAGCAGTCTCGGGGCTGGGCTGGTGGGAGGGAGTGAGAGGCCACGGCTTTGTGGGTGGCCCAGTGTGAGTGGGGCTCTGCTGGACTTTCTGCAGCAGTTGCCAGGCTGCCACCTGCTAAAGAAGAGGATGTGTCACCCATACCTGCTGCTGGAATTGCTCCCTGGGCAGAGGTGAGGAAGGAAAAAAGCAGTGGAGGCAGGGATAGGACGGGTATCACAGGCAGGGAAATGGAAATCTTCCAGAAGAGCACCCAGGGCCAGGACCATCCTGGCTGGCCTGCAGGCACCAAGTCAGCTGGCATGCTGTCACTCGTGTGGCTCCATGGCCCTTCCTCTAGGCTTTCAAGTCCTTGTATATATTCAGGTGTTTTACCTGGGAAGGGTGGGAACAGTTCAGCAGCAACTGGCCTGGGACTCAGCTCACGTTTACTCACAGATGCCTCGGCACGGTGCCCCAGCTTTGCAATGAGGACGCTTGTTGTGTGGGGGCTGCTGGCTGAATGGGAGACGATTCCCCACCACTGACCAACTTCAGAATTGTTTACAACTGGAGCAAGTGCCCTGATACGGTTTTCCTCTGAGTAACTGGTGGGTTCTGTTTTTTTTTTCTCTTTTTCGTTTTTGGTTCAAGGTAGATTTTATTCCTCTTTTTTGTATTTACAGATATAAGCATGGAAATAATTTATTCATATAAATACATGTATGTGAAGGGAATAATTGTTTTTTCTGTTTTATTTTTTAAATTTTATTTCTTTTTAATTTTGAATTTTATTTTATATTTTTATACAGCAGGTTCTTATTGGTTATCTATTTTATACATATAAATGTTTACATGCCAATCCCAATCTCTCAACTCCTCCCACCACCACCACCCCCAAGAGCTTTCCCCCCTTGTTGTCCATACGATTGTTGTCTACATCTGTTGCTCTAGTTATGCCTTGCAAAACGGTTAATCTGTACAGTTTTTCTAGGTTCCACATATATGCATGAATATACAAGATTTGTTTTTCTCTTTCTGACTTACTTCACTCTGTATGACAGTCTCTAGATCCATCGACGTCTCTACAAATGACCCAATTTCATTCCTTTCATGGCTTAGTAATATTCCATTTTATATATGTACCACATCTTTATGCATTCGTCTGTCTGTGGGCATTTAGGTTGCTTCCATTACCTCGATATTGTAAATAGTGATGCAATGAACATTACGGTGAATGTCTCTTTTTGATTTATGGTTTTGTCTGGGTATATGTCCAGTACTGGGATTGCTGTATCATATGGTAATTCTATTATTAGTTTCTTAAGAAACTCCATATGGTTCTCCATAGTGACTGTACCAATTTATATTCCCAACAATAGTGGAAGAGGCTTCCTTTTCTCCACACCCTTTCCAGCACTTGTTGTTTGTAGATTTTCAGATGATGCCCATTCTAACAGGTGTGAGGTGATACCTCATTGTTGAGTCCATTTCGATGAACAAGGGGTAGGTCTTGTCTATTACATATTTGGCTTATGAAACGGTATCTGTGCTAATTTCAAACTCTGGTTTTATGCAGCACCCCAACTCACCTTTCCCCTTAAGCAAGCATAAGTTGGTTTTCTAAACTTGAGACCCTGTTCTGTTTTGTAATTCAATTCATGTGTAGCCAAGTTTACATTCCGTGCATTAGTGATACCTTATGATGTTTCTTTTTCTGTGTGACTTATTTCACTTAGAATCATCGTGCCTCAATCCACTCATTATGCTGGTACCGGCCTGGTGACACAGATTTCATTGCTGAGTGATATTGCATTGTACATAAGTACCACAACTTCTTTATCCAGTTTTTGCTCTCTGTGATATTGAACTTGTACCGTAAACGAGGTTCTTGTAAACAGAGCCGTCCCAAATTTTGGGGTGGCTGTGTCTTTTTGATTTTAATTTCCCTAAGCTATAGGACCATAAGTGGAAATGCCCTAGACTCTGTTGCTTTGTTTTTCAGATGTATCAGGAAACACCATACACTTCTCCAGAGTGGCTGTTGGCAATTTACATCCCGCCCATCAGCATAACAAGGCTCCTTTTTCCCCATGGCCTGTCTTGCCTTTCTGGATTTTACACTTTTTTCAGATGGCCCTTTAGACCGGGGGGAAGTGACACTTCATAGTAGTTCGGATTTCCATTGCAAGCTTGCTTGGTTTGCCAAAAAGTGTGTATGTGCTTTTTCCTGAATATATTCAGGAACAAACTCATACGCCCTTTTTGGCCAAGTGCATCATTGTCGATGTTCTGCCTCTTTTCCTATGCTTTAAATGCAAATCCAGTCTACCTCCTGAAATCGGTTTCCTGAAATTCTGCCCCGCTTTCAAGTCCTCTTCGCAGCCTTACTTCAAAATATTTTTGGACGTTATCTGTCATTTATAACTCTGCAGGTTTGTGAATTACAGGGCCCCTGAGCTCCTTTCTTCAACTCGCTTTCTTGTGAGCTGGCCGCAAACCCGCAAGACTGCTTCAGGCCCTAATCTGCTTCTGGCAGGGCACGCTGAGCCTTTGGTTAATTCCTCTTCCTGGTGGGAAATGAGTGTTAAATATGCCCGTCCAGACACCTACCTCACTCTCAACCCCTTGGTGATCTGGGTCCTCTGGTTTGTGGCCACCTTTGCTGGGTTCCTCACCTTTCGATGATGTGGCCCCACTAGTGTGAGGACACTCCTGCCTGGTTCTCATCCACGTGGTTATGTGGACCCCCTGGTGAGAGTCTGTTCCTGGCTGTGTTCCTCACCTTTCTGTGAGGGAGACCCTCTGCTGATAGGTCACTCCTGCATGGCTGGCACACATTGCCTTGGTGAAGTCAGCCGTGTGGTGGCAGTAGGAGCGTGCTGGGAATCTCCTCCCCCCGGGGATGAGGGCCCTCTTGCGTCAAGCCCTAACTGCTGGGCTCACCAACTTTTCTTAGTGAGCCCAGTGATGCTCGGGCACTCCTCTTAGGATCCCATCTCCATGGGGATGTGGGCCTTCTGCTCTGAGGTCCCAACGGCTGGGTTGTTCACATTTTCATGATGTGGGCTCTCTGGTGTTAGTTCACTGTGGCCTGGATCCCATAGCCTCTGTGCTCTTGGCTGCCTGTTGGGAGGTTCCAACTGCTGGATTCCTCACTTTTTTAATTTTTTAGGCCCTCTGTTGTGAGTATCCTCCTGCCTGCCTCACTCCCAGCCCCTTCGTGATGTGTGTCGTCTGGTCTGAGGCCACATGTGCTGGGTTCCTCACCTTTCGATGATGTGGGACCAATGGTCTTAGGAGACTCCTGCCTGGTTCACATCCCCTTGGTGATGTGGGCCCTCTGTTGAGAGTCTGATCCTGGCTGGGTTCCTCACCCATCTGTGAGGTGGGCCGTCTGCTGTGAGGTCACTCCTGCCTGGCTTGCTCACATCGCCTTGTGGACATGAGCCCTCTGGTGGCACTTGGAGCCTGCTGGGAGCCTCCTCCCCTCGGTGATGAGGGCCCTCTGGCGTCAGGCCCTAACTGCTGGGCTCCCCACATTTTGTGATGTGCGCCCAGTGGTGCGAGGACACTCCAGCCAGGTTCACATCCCCATTGGGATGTGGGCCTTCTGCTCTGAGGTCTCAGCGTCTGGGTTGCTCACAGTTTCATGATGTGCGCTCTCTGCTGTTAGTTCACTCCTGCCTGCATCCCATAGCTTCTGTGCTCTCGGCCGCCTGCTGGGAGGTTCCAACTGCTGGATTCCTCACCTTTCTTATTCTTTGGGCCCTCTGTTTTTAGGCTACTCCTGCCTGCCTCACTCCCATTCCCTTTGTGATATGTGTCCTCTGATTTGAGGCCACATGTGCTGGGTTCCGCACCTTTCGATGATGTGGCCCCACTGGAGGGAAGACAGTCCTGACTGGTTCCCATCCCCTTGCTGATGTGGGCCCTCAGGTGAGAGTCTGATCATGGCTGGGTTCCTCACCCTTCTGTGAGGTGGGCCCTCTGCTGTGAGGTCAATCATGCCTGTCTGGCACACGTCACTTTGGCGACGTGGGCCCTCTGGTGGCAGTTGGAGTGTGCTGGGATCCTCCTCCCCTCGGTGATGAGGGCCCTCTTGCATTAGGCCATAACGGCTGGGTTCCCCACATTTTCTGATGTGCGCCAAGTGAGTGAGGACACTCTTGCCAGGTTCCCATCCCCATGGGGATATGGGCCTTCTGCTCTGAGGTCAAAACGGCTGGCTTGCTCACAGTACCATGATGTGGGCCCTCTGCTGTGAGTTCACTGCGGCAAGGATCCCTTATCATCGGTGCTCTGAGCCGCCTGCTGGGAGGTTCCAACTGCTGGATTCCTCAACTTTTTTATTCTATGTGCCCTCTGTTGTGAGGCTCCTCCTGCCTGCCTCACTGCCAGCCCCTTGGTGATGACTGTCCTATGGCTTGAGGCCACATGTGCTGCGTTCCTCACCTTTCGATGATGTGACCCCACTCGTGTGAGGACACTCCTGCCTGGTTCCCATCCCCTTGGTGAGGTGGGCCCTCTGGCGAGAGTCTAATCCTGGCTGGGTTCCTCAACGTTCTGTGAGGTAGGCCCTCTGCTGTGAGGTCACTCCTGCCTGGCTGGCACAAGTCACCTTGGAGACGTGAGCCCTCTGGTGGCAGTTGGAGCGTGCAGGGTGCCTCCTCCTCTCGGTGATGACGGCCCTCTGGCATCAGGCCCTAAATGGTGGGCTCCCCACATTTTCTGATGTGCGCCCAGTGGTGCGAGGACACTCCAGCCAGGTTCCCATTCCCATGGGGATGTGGGCCTTCTGCGCTGAGGTCCCAACGCCTGGGTTGCTCACAGTTTTATGATGTGTGCCCTCTGCTGTGAGTTCACTGCAGCCTGGATCCCATAGCCTCGGTGTTCTGAGCCGCCTGCTGGAAGTTCTAAATGCTGGAATCCTCACGTTTTTTATATTATGTGCCCTGTGTTGTGAGGCTACTCCTGCCTGTCTCACTCCAAGGCCCTTGGTGATGTGGGTCCTCTGGTTTGAGGACACATGTGCTGGGTTCCTCACCTTTCGATAATGAGGCCCCACTGGTGTGAGGATAATCCTGGCTGGTTCCCATCCCCTTTGTGATGTGGGCCCTCTGGTGAGAGTCTGATCCTGGCTGGGTTCCTCACCCATCTGTGAGGTGGGCCCTCTACTATCAGGTAACTCTTGCCTGGCTTGCTCACCTCGCCTTGTTGACATGAGCCCTCTGGTGGCACTTGGACCCTGCTGGGAGCCTCCTCACCTCTGTGATGAGGGCCCTCTGACGTCAGGCCCTAACTGCTGGGCTCCCCAACTTTTCTTAGTGAGCCCAGTGATGCTCGGGCACTCCTCTTAGGTTCCCATCTCCATGGGGATGTGGGCCTTCTGCTCTGAGGTTCCAACGGCTGGGTTGATCACAATTTCATGATGTGGGCTCTCTGGTGTTAGTTCACTGTGGCCTGGATCCCATAGCCTCTGTGCTCTTGGCCGCCTGCTGGGAGGTTCCAACTGCTGGATTCCTCACTTTTTTAATTTTTTAGGCCCTCTGTTGTGAGGATCCTCCTGCCTGCCTCACTCCCAGCCCCTTCGTGATGTGTGTCATCTGGTTTGAGGCCACATGTGCTGGGTTCCTCACCTTTCGATGATGTGGGACCAATGGTCTTAGGAGACTCCTGCCTGGTTCACATCCCCTTGGTGATGTGGGCCCTCTGTTGAGAGTCTGATCCTGGCTGGGTTCCTCACCCTTCTGTGAGGTGGGCCGTCTGCTGTGAGGTCACTCCTGCCTGGCTTGCTCTCAGCTCGCCTTGTGGACATGAGCCCTCTGGTGGCACTTGGAGCCTACTGGGAGCCTCCTCCCCTCGGTGATGAGGGCCCTCTGGCGTCAGGCCCTAACGGCTGGGCTCCCCACATTTTGTGATGTGCACCCAGTGGTTCGAAGACACTCCAACCAGGTTCACATCCCCATTGAGATGTGGGTCTTCTGCTCTGAAGTCCCAACGGCTGGGTTGTTCACAGTTTCATGATGTGGGCTCTCTGCTGTTAGTTCACTCTGGCCTGGATGCCATAGACTCTGTGCTCTGGGCCGCCTGCTGGGAGGTTCCAACTGCTCGATTCCTCAACTTTTGTATTCTATGGGTCCTGTGTTGCGATGCTCCTCCTGCCTGCCTCACTCACAACCCCTTCGAGATGTGGGTCCTCTGGTTTGAGGCCACATGTGCTGGGTTCCGCAACTTTCAATGATGTGGCTCCACTGGTGTGAGGACACTCCTGCCTGGTTCCCATCCCCTTGGTGATGTGGGCCTTCTGGTGACAGTCTTATCCTGGCTGGGTTCCTCACTCTTCTGTGAGGTAGGCTCTCTGCTGTGAGGTCAATCCTGCCTGACTTGCACACATCACCTTGGCGATGTGGGCCCTCTGTTGGCACATGGAACCTGCTGGGAGCCTCCTCCCCTCGGTGATGACGGCCCTCTAGCATCAGGCCCTAACTGCTGGGCTCCCCACGTTTTCTGATGTGAGCCCAGTGATGCCAGGACACTCCTGTCAGGTTCCCATCCCCATGGGGATGTGGGCCTTCTGCTCTGAGGTCCCAACGCCTGGGTTGCTCACAGTTTCATGATGTGGGCTCTCTGCTGTTAGTTCACTCCTGCCTGCATCCCATAGCTTCTGTGCTCTCGGCCGCCTGCTGGGAGGTACAAAATGCTGGATTCCTCACCTTTTTTATTCTTTGGGTCCTCTGTTTTTAGGCTACTCCTACCTGCCTCACTCCCATCCCCTTTGTGATGTATGTCCTCTGATATGAGGCCACATGTGCTGGGTTCCTCACCTTTCGATGATGTGGCCCCACTGGTGGGAGGACAGCCCTGACTGGTTCCCATCCCCTTGGTGTTGTGGGTCCTCTGGCGAGAGTCTCATCCTGCCTCGGTTCCTCACCCTTCTGTGAAATAGGCCCTCTGCTGTGAGGTCACTACTGCCTGGCTGGCGCATGCCACCTTGTAGACGTGGGCCCTCTGTTGGCAGTTGGAACCTGTTGGGAGTCTCCTCCCCTCAGTTATGAGGGCCCCCTGGCGTCAGGCCCTAACTGCTGGGCTCCTAACATTTTCTGATATGTGCTAAGTGGTGCGAGGCCACTCCTGCCAGGTTCCCATCCCAATGGGGATGTGGGCCTTCTGTTCTGTGGTCCCAACGGCTGGGCTGCTCACAGGTTCATGATGTGGGCCCTCTGCTGTGAGTTCACTGCGGCCTGGATCTCATAGCCTCGGTGCTCTGGGCCGCTTGCTGGGAGGTTCCAACTGCTGGATTCCTCAACTTTTATATTCTATGGACCCTGTGTTGTGAGGCCGGTCCTGCCAGCCTCATTCGGAACCCCTTGGTGATGTGGTTCCTCTGGTTTGAGGCTACATGTGCTGGGATCCTCACCTTTCGATGATGTTGTCCCACTGGTGTGGGGACACTCCTGCCTGGTTCCCATCCCCTTGGTGATGTGGGCCCTCTGGTGAGAGTCTGATCCTGGCTGTGTTCCTCACCCTTCTGTGAGGTGGGCCCTCTGCTGTGAGGTCACTCCTGCCTGGCTGGCACACATCGCCTTGGTGACGTTGGCCCTCTGGTGGCAGCTGGAGCCTGCTGGGAGCCTCCTCCCCTCGGTGATGAGTGCAGTCTAGCGTCAGGCCCTAACTTCTGAGCACCCCACGTTTTCTGATGTGAGCCCAGTGATGCCAGGACACTCCTGTCATGTTCCCATCACCATGGGGATGTGGGCCTTCTGCTCTGAGGTCCCAATGTCTGGGTTGCTCACAGTTTCATGATGTGGGCTGTCTGGTGTTAGTTCACTCTGGCCTGGATCCCCTAGCCTCTGTGCTCTGGGCCGCCTGCTGGGAGGTTCCAACTGCTGGATTCCTCACCTTTCTTATTTTTGGGCCCTCTGTTGTGAGGCTCCTCCTGCCTGCCTCACTCCCAGCCCCTTGGTGATGGGTGTCCTATGGTTTGAAACCACATGTTCTGGGTTCCTCACCTTTAGATGATGTGGCCCTACTCATGTGAGGACACTCCTGCCTGGTTCCAATCCATTTGGTGATGTGGGCCCTCTGGTGCGAGTCTGATCCTGACTGGGTTCGTCACACTTCTCTGAGGTGGGCCCTCTGCTGTGAGGTCATTCGTGCCTGGTTGGCACACATCGCCTTGGCGACGTCAGCCCTCTGGTGGCAGTTGGAGCCTGCTGGGAGCCTCCTTCCCTTGGTGATGAGGGTCCTCTGGCGTCAGACCCTAACTGCTGGTCTCCCAAAATTTTCTGATACGTTCTCAGTGGTGCGAGGACACTCCTACCAGATTTATATCCCCATGGGGATGTGAGCCTCGTGCTCTGAGGTCCCAATGGCTGGGTTGCTCAGTTTCATGACATGGGCCCTCTTCTGTGAGTTCACTGTGACCTGGATCCCATAGCCTCGGTGTTCTGGGCCGCCTGCTGGGAGGTTCCAACTGCTGGATTCCTCACTTTTTTATTCTATGGGCCCAGTGTTGTGAGGCTACTCCTGCCTGCCTCACTCCGAGGCCCTTGGTGATGTGGGTCCTCTGGTTTGAGGACACATGTGCTGAGTACCTCACCTTTCAATGATGTGGCCCCACTGGTGTGAAGACACTCCTGCCTGGTTCCCATCCCCTTGGTGATGTGGGCCCTCTGGTGAGAGTCTGATGTTGGCTGGGATTCTCACCCTTATGTGAGGTGGGACCTCTGCTGTGAGGTAACTCCTGCCTGGCTTGCTCACGTTGCGTTGGCAACGTGAGCCCTCAGGTGGCAGTTGGAGGCTGCTGGGAATCTCCTCCCCTCGGTTATGAGAGCTCTGGATAAAACACATATGCCCTTTTTTGCCAAGTGCATTATTTTCCAAGTTCTGTCTCTTTTCCTATGCTTCAAGAGTGACTCCCGTGTACCTTCTGAAATCAGTTTCCAGCAATTCTGCCCCGCATTCAAGTCCTCTTGGCAGCCTTACTTCAATATATTTTTGGACGATAGCTGTCATTTATAACTCTGCAGGTTTGTGAATTACAGGGCCCCTGAGCTCCTTTCTTCAACTCGCTTTCTTGTGAGCTGGCCGCAACACTGCAGGATTGCTTCAGGCCCTAGTGTGGTTCCGGCATGGCACGCTGAGCCTTTGGTTAATTCCTCATCCTGGTGGGAAATGAGAGTTAAATTTGCCCGTCCAGACACCTCCAGCTAGTCTCTCATTGGTTCTCCCTATTCCTGTTCATTTTCCACAGAAATTGCAAACTGGGCCAAACAGGAGGTTAAACGCACTGACTCTCCAAGTGGGGAGAGTGTTAGTAAAGCGTCTGGAATGTTGCACCCGAGTACCAGGGGACGAAAACTGAGACACATTTGAACACGTTTCCCGATCACACGGTGGATCATACTCTGGGTTCCACATGCATGTTTTAGCTGAAGGAAGAATCCATTAAACCTGGAGAGTTGAGACCCATGGAATGGGTACCATGCAATATGACTTCAAAGGGTCTGCATTTGCTCACCGATCCTCACCAATCCGATCACTGCTGCGTTTATACCGCTGTACACACGCTTGATTCTCATTCGGAGACATATAAATCCATAGGTTTTAAGATTCTTACTAGTCAGGTATATTCTTAGGCGTTTAATATGGGGTTTTGAGTCCACATCGTTGAGCAAGGAGTAGCTCTTGTCTATTACATATTTGGCTTATGGAACGGTATCTGTGCTAATTTCAATCTCTGGTTTTATGCAGCACCCCAACTCACCATTCCCCTTAAGCAAGCATAAGTTGGTTTTCTACATTTGAGACCCTGTTCTGTTTTGTAATTCAGTTCCTGTGTAGCCAAGTTTACATTCCGTGTATTAGTGATATCTTATGATGTTTCTTTTTCTGTGTGACTTATTTCACTTAGAATCATCGTACCTGAATCCACTCATTATGCTGCTACTGGCCTGATGAGATAGATTTCATTGCTGAGTGATATTGCATTGTACGTAATACCACAACTTCTTTATCCATTTTTCGATTTCTGCGATATTGAAATTGTACCGTAAAAGAGGTTCTTGTAAACAGAGCTGTCCCAAACTTTGGGGTGGCTGTGTCTTTTTGATTTTAATTTCCCTAAGCTATAGGACCATAAGAGGAAGTACCCTAGGCTCTGTTGCTTTGTTTTCTAGATGTTTCAGGAAACACCATACACTTCTTCAGAGTGGCTATTTGCAATTTACATCCAGCCCATCAGCATAAGAAGGCTCCCAGTTCTCCATGGCCTGTCCTGCCTTTCTGGATTTTACACATTTTTCAGATGACCCTTTTGACCGGGGGGGCAGTGAGACTTCATTGTAGTGCAGATTTCCTTTGCAAGCTTGCTTGGTTGGCCAAAAAGGGCGTATGCGTTTTTTCCTGAATATATTCAGGAAAAAACGCATACGCCCTTTTTGGCCAAGTGCATCATTGTGGACGTTCTGCCTCTTTTCCTATGCTTTACATGCAATTCCAGTCTACCTCCTGAAATCGGTTTTCTGCAATTCTGCCCCACTTTCAAGTCCTCTTGGCAGCCTTACTTCAATATATTTTTGGACGATAGCTGTCATTTATAACTCTGCAGGTTTGTGAATTACAGGGCCCCTGAGCTCCTTTCTTCAACTCGCTTTCTTGTGAGCTGGCCACGACACCGCAGGATTGCTTCAGGCCCTAGTGTGGTTCCGGCATGGCACACTGAGCCTTTGGTTAACTCCTCTTCCTGGTGGGAAATGAGATTAAAATTTGCCCGTCCAGACACCTCCAGCTAGTCTCTCATTGGTTCTCCCTATTCCTGTTCATTTTCCGCAGAAATTGCAAACTGGACCAAACAGGAGGTTAAAGGCACTGACTCTCCAAGTGGGGAGAGTGTTAGTAAAGCGTCTGGAATGTTGCACCCGAGTACCAGGGGACGAAAACTGAGACACATTTGAACACGTTTCCAGATCACCCGGTGGATCATACTCTGGGTTCCACATGCATGTTTTAGCTGAAGGAAGAATCCCTTAAACCTGGAGAGTTGAGACCCATGGAATGGGTACCATGCAATATGACTTCAAAGGGTCTGCATTTGCTCACCGAACCTCACCAATCCTATCACTGCTGCTTTTATGTCGCTGTACACACGCTGGATTCTCTTTTGGAGACATATAAATCCATAGGTTTTAAGATTCTTACTAGTCAGGTATATTCTTAGGCGTTTAATATGGGGTGTTGAGTCCACTTCGTTGAGCAAGCAGTAGCTCTTGTCTATTACATATTTGGCTTATGGAAAGGTATCTGTGCTAATTTCAATCTCTGGTTTTATGCAGCACCCCAACTCACCTTTCCCCTTAAGCAAGCATAAGTTGGTTTTCTACATTTGAGACCCTATTCTGTTTTGTAATTCAGTTCCTGTGTAGCCAAGTTTACATTCCGTGTATTAGTGATACCTTATGATGTTTCTTTTTCTGTGTGACTTATTTCACTTAGAATCATCGTACCTGAATCCACTCATTATGCTGCTACTGGCCTGATGACATAGATTTCATTGCTGAGTGATATTGCATTGTACGTAAGTACCATAACTTCTTTATCCATTTTTCGCTTTCTACGATATTGAACTTGTACCGTAAACGAGGTTCTTGTAAATAGAGCCGTCCCAAACATTGGGGTGGTTGTGTCTTTTTGATTTTAATTTCCCTAAGCTACAGGACCATAAGTGGAAGTGCCCTAGGCTCTGTAGTTTTGTTTTTTAGATATTTCAGGAAACACCATACACTTCTCCAGAGTGGCTGTTTGCAATTTACATCCGGCCCATCAGCATAAGAAGGCTCTCAGTTCTCCATGGCCTGTCCTGCCTTTCTGGATTTTACACTTTTTTCAGATGGCCCTTTTGACCGGGGGGCAGTGAGACTTCATTGTAGTGCAGATTTCCTTTGCAAGCTTGCTTGGTTGGCCAAAAAGGGCGTATGCGTTTTTTTCCTGAATATATTCAGGAAAAAACGCATGCGCCCTTTTTGGCCAAGTGCATCATTGTGGACGTTCTGCCTCTTTTCCTATGCTTTACATGCAATTCCAGTCTACCTCCTGAAATCGGTTTTCTGCAATTCTGCCCCACTTTCAAGTCCTCTTGGCAGCCTTACTTCAATATATTTTTGGACGATAGCTGTCATTTATAACTCTGCAGGTTTGTGAATTACAGGGCCCCTGAGCTCCTTTCTTCAACTCGCTTTCTTGTGAGCTGGCCACGACACCGCAGGATTGCTTCAGGCCCTAGTGTGGTTCCGGCATGGCACACTGAGCCTTTGGTTAACTCCTCTTCCTGGTGGGAAATGAGATTAAAATTTGCCCGTCCAGACACCTCCAGCTAGTCTCTCATTGGTTCTCCCTATTCCTGTTCATTTTCCGCAGAAATTGCAAACTGGACCAAACAGGAGGTTAAAGGCACTGACTCTCCAAGTGGGGAGAGTGTTAGTAAAGCGTCTGGAATGTTGCACCCGAGTACCAGGGGACGAAAACTGAGACACATTTGAACACGTTTCCAGATCACCCGGTGGATCATACTCTGGGTTCCACATGCATGTTTTAGCTGAAGGAAGAATCCCTTAAACCTGGAGAGTTGAGACCCATGGAATGGGTACCATGCAATATGACTTCAAAGGGTCTGCATTTGCTCACCGAACCTCACCAATCCTATCACTGCTGCTTTTATGTCGCTGTACACACGCTGGATTCTCTTTTGGAGACATATAAATCCATAGGTTTTAAGATTCTTACTAGTCAGGTATATTCTTAGGCGTTTAATATGGGGTGTTGAGTCCACTTCGTTGAGCAAGCAGTAGCTCTTGTCTATTACATATTTGGCTTATGGAAAGGTATCTGTGCTAATTTCAATCTCTGGTTTTATGCAGCACCCCAACTCACCTTTCCCCTTAAGCAAGCATAAGTTGGTTTTCTACATTTGAGACCCTATTCTGTTTTGTAATTCAGTTCCTGTGTAGCCAAGTTTACATTCCGTGTATTAGTGATACCTTATGATGTTTCTTTTTCTGTGTGACTTATTTCACTTAGAATCATCGTACCTGAATCCACTCATTATGCTGCTACTGGCCTGATGACATAGATTTCATTGCTGAGTGATATTGCATTGTACGTAAGTACCATAACTTCTTTATCCATTTTTCGCTTTCTACGATATTGAACTTGTACCGTAAACGAGGTTCTTGTAAATAGAGCCGTCCCAAACATTGGGGTGGTTGTGTCTTTTTGATTTTAATTTCCCTAAGCTACAGGACCATAAGTGGAAGTGCCCTAGGCTCTGTAGTTTTGTTTTTTAGATATTTCAGGAAACACCATACACTTCTCCAGAGTGGCTGTTTGCAATTTACATCCGGCCCATCAGCATAAGAAGGCTCTCAGTTCTCCATGGCCTGTCCTGCCTTTCTGGATTTTACACTTTTTTCAGATGGCCCTTTTGACCGGGGGGCAGTGAGACTTCATTGTAGTGCAGATTTCCTTTGCAAGCTTGCTTGGTTGGCCAAAAAGGGCGTATGCGTTTTTTTCCTGAATATATTCAGGAAAAAACGCATGCGCCCTTTTTGGCCAAGTGCATCATTGTGGACGTTCTGCCTCTTTTCCTATGCTTTACATGCAATTCCAGTCTACCTCCTGAAATCGGTTTCCTGCAATTCTGCCCCGCTTTCAAGTCCTCTTGGCAGCCTTACTTCAATATATTTTTGGACGATAGCTGTCATTTATAACTCTGCAGGTTTGTGAATTACAGGGCCCCTGAGCTCCTTTCTTCAACTCGCTTTCTTGTGAGCTGGCCGCAACACTGCAGGATTGCTTCAGGCCCTAGTGTGGTATCGGCATGGCTCACTGAGCCTTTGGTTAATTCCTCTTCCTGGTGGGAAATGAGAGTTAAATTTGCCCGTCCAGACACCTCCAGCTAGTCTCTCATTGGATCTCCCTATTCCTGTTCATTTTCCGCAGAAATTGCAAACTGGGCCAAACAGGAGGTTAAAGGCACTGACTCTCCAAGTGGGGAGAGTGTTAGTAAAGCGTCTGGAATGTTGCACCTGAGTACCAGGGGACGAAAACTGAGACACATTTGAACACGTTTCCCGATCACACGTTGGATCATACTCTGGGTTCCACATGCATGTTTTAGCTGAAGGAAGAATCCCTTAAACCTGGAGAGTTGAGACCCATGGAATGGGTACCATGCAATATGACTTCAAAGGGTCTGCATTTGCTCACCGATCCTCACCAATCCAATCACTGCTGCATTTATGCCGCTGTACACACGCTTGATTTTCTTTCGGAGACATATAAATCCATAGGTTTTAAGATTCTTACTAGTCAGGTATATTCTTAGGCTTTTAATATGGGGTGTTGAGTCCACTTCGTTGAGCAAGCAGTAGCTCTTGTCTATTACATATTTGGCTTATGGAAATGTATCTGTGCTAATTTCAATCTCTGGTTTTATGCAGCACCCCAACTCACCTTTCCCCTTAAGCAAGCATAAGTTGGTTTTCTACGTTTGAGACCCTATTCTGTTTTGTAATTCAGTTCCTGTGTAGCCAAGTTTACATTCCGTGTAGTAGTGATACCTTATGATGTTTCTTTTTCTGTGTGACTTATTTCACTTAGAATCATCGTACCTGAATTCACTCATTATGCTGCTAAGGGCCTGATGACATAGATTTCATTGCTGAGTGATATTGTATTGTACGTAATACCACAACTTATTTATCCATTATTCGCTTTCTGCGATATTGAACTTGTACGGTAAATGAGGTTCTTGTAAATAGAGCCGTCGCAAACTTTGGGGTTGCTGTGTCTTTTTGATTTTAATTTCCCTAAGCTATAGGACCATAAGTGGAAGTGCCCTACGCTCTGTTGCTTTGTTTTTTAGATGTTTCAGGAAACACCATACACTTCTCCAGAGTGGCTGTTGGCAATTTACATCCCGCCCATCAGCATAAGAAGGCTCCCAGTTCTCCAAGGCCTGTCCTGCCTTTCTGGATTTTACACTTTTTTCAGATGGCCCTTTTGACCGGGGGGCAGTGAGACTTCATTGTAGTGCAGATTTCCTTTGCAAGCTTGCTTGGTTGGCCAAAAAGGGCGTATGCGTTTTTTCCTGAATATATTCAGGAAAAAACGCATACGCCCTTTTTGGCCAAGTGCATCATTGTGGACGTTCTGCCTCTTTTCCTATGCTTTACATGCAATTCCAGTCTACCTCCTGAAATCGGTTTCCTGCAATTCTGCCCAGCTTTCAAGTCCTCTTGGCAGCCTTACTTCAATATATTTTTGGATGATAGCTGTCATTTATAACTCTGCAGGTTTGTGAATTACAGTGTCCCTGAGCTCCTTTCTTCAACTCGTTTTCTTGTGAGCTGGCCGCAACACCGTAGGATTGCTTCAGGCCCTAGTGTGGTTTCGGCCTCGCACGATGAGCCTTTGGTTAATTTCTCTTCCTGGTGGGAAATGAGAGTTAAATTTGCCCGTCCAGACACCTCCAGCTAGTCTCCAATTGGTTCTCCCTATTCCTGTTCATTTTCGGCAGAAATTGCAAACTGGGCCAAACAGGAGGTTAAAGGCACTGACTCTCCAAGTGGGGAGCGTGTTAGTAAAGGGTCTGGAATGTTGCACCCGAGTACCAGGGGACGAAAACAGAGACACATTTGAACACGTTTCCCGATCACACGGTGGATCATACTCTGGGTTCCACATGCATGTTTTAGCTGAAGGAAGAATACCTTAAACCTGGAGAGTTGAGACCCATGGAATGGGTACCATGCAATATGACTTCAAAGGGTCTGCATTTGCTCACCGAACCTCACCAATCCGATAACTGCTGCGTTTATGCCGCTGTACACACGCTTGATTCTCTTTCAGAGACATATAAATCCATAGGTTTTAACATTCTTACTAGTCATGTATATTCTTAGGTGTTTAATATGGGGTGTTGAGTCCACTTCGTTGAGCAAGCAGTAGCTCTTGTCGATTACACATTTGGCTTATGGAACGGAATCTGTGCTAATTTCAATCTCTGGTTTTATGCAGCACCCCAACTCACCTTTCCCCTTAAGCAAGCATAAGTTGGTTTTCTACATTTGAGACCCTATTCTGTTTTGTAATTCAGTTCCTGTGTAGCCAAGTTTACATTTCGTGTATTAGTGATATCTTATGATGTTTCTTTTTCTGTGTGACTTATTTCACTTAGAATCATCGTACCTGAATCCACTCATTATGCTGCTACGGGCCTGATGACATAGATTTCATTGCTGAGTGATATTGCATTGTACGTTAGTACCACAACTTCTTTATCCATTTTTCGCTTTCTGCGATATTGAACTTATACCGTAAACGAGGTTCTTGTAAACAGAGCCTCCCAAACTTTGGGGTGGCTGTGTCTTTTTGATTTTAATTTCCCTAAGCTATAGGACCATAAGTGGAAGTGCCCTAGGCTCTGTTGCTTTGTTTTTTAAATGTTTCAGGAAACACCATACACTTCTCCAGAGTGGCTTTTGGCAATTTACATCACGCCCATCAGCATAACAAGGCTCCCAGTTCTCCATGGCCTGTCCTGACTTTCTGGATTATACACTTTTTTCAGATGGCCCTTTTGACCGGGGGGCAGTGAGACTTCATTGTAGTGCAGATTTCCTTTGCAAGCTTGCTTGGTTGGCCAAAAAGGGCGTATGCGTTTTTTCCTGAATATATTCAGGAAAAAACGCATACGCCCTTTTTGGCCAAGTGCATCATTGTGGACCTTCTGACTCTTTTCCTATGCTTTACATGCAATTCCAGTCTACCTCCTGAAATCGGTTTCCTGCAATTCTGCCCCGCTTTCAAGTCCTCTTGGCAGCCTTACTTCAATATATTTTTGGACGATAGCTGTCATTTATAACTCTGCAGGTTTGTGAATTACAGGGCCCCTGAGCTCCTTTCTTCAACTCGCTTTCTTGTGAGCTGGCCGCAACACCGCAGGATTGCTTCAGGCCCTAGTGTGGTTCCGGCATGGCACGCTGAGCCTTTGGTTAATTCCTCTTCCTGGTGGGAAATGAGAGTTAAATTTGCCCGTCCAGACACCTCCAGCTAGTCTCTCATTTGTTTTCCCTATTCCTGTTCATCTTCCGCAGAAATTGCAAACTGGGCCAAACAGGCGGTTAAAGGCACTGACTCTGCAAGTGGGGAGAGTGTTAGTAAAGCGTCTGGAATATTGCACCCGAGTACCAGGGGACGAAAACTGAGACACATTTGAACACGTTTCCCGATCACACGGTGGATCATACTCTGGGTTCCACATGCATGTTTTAGCTGAAGGAAGAATCCCTTAAACCTGGAGAGTTGAGACCCATGGAATGGGTACCATGCAATATGAATTCAAAGGGTCTGCATTTGCTCACCGAACCTCACCAATCCTATCACTGCTGCTTTTATGTCGCTGTACACACGCTTGATTCACTTTTGGAGACATATAAATCCATAGGTTTCAAGATTCTTACTAGTCAGGTATATTCTTAGGTGTTTAATATGGGGTGTTGAGTCCACTTCGTTGAGCAAGGAGTAACTCTTGTCTATTACATATTT
The DNA here is from genome assembly GCF_964374135.1 of Grampus griseus. Classification (NCBI taxonomy): domain Eukaryota; kingdom Metazoa; phylum Chordata; class Mammalia; order Artiodactyla; family Delphinidae; genus Grampus; species Grampus griseus. Next base: position 274,143 of record NW_028133388.1, read on the forward strand.
GGCCTATGGAACGGTATCTGTACTAATTTCAGTCTCTGCTTTTATGCAGCACCCCAACTCACCGTTCCCCTTAAGCAAGCATAAGTTTGTTTTCTACATTTTAGTCCCTGTTCTGTTTTGTAATTCAGTTCCTGAGTAGCCAAGTTTACATTCGGTGTATTAGTGATATCTTATGATTTTTAATTTTCTCTGTGACTTATTTCACTTAGAATCATCGTAGCTGCATCCACTCATTATGCTGCTACGGGCCTGAGGACATAGATTTCATTGCTGATTGATACTGAATTGTACGTAAGTACCACAACTTCTTTATCCATTTTTTGCTTTCTGTGATATTGAACTTGTACCGTAAACGAGGTTCTTGTAAACAGAGCCGTCCCAAATTTTGCGGTGGTTGTGTCTTTTTGATTTTAATTTCCCTAAGCTATAGGACCATAAGTGGAATTGCCCTAGGCTCTGTTGCTTTGTTTTTTAGATGTTTCAGGAAACACCATACACTTCTCCAGAGTGGCTGTTGGCAATTTACATCCCGCCCATCAGCATAACAAGACTCCCAGTTCTCCATGGCCTGTCCAGACTTTCTGGATTTTACACTTTTTTCAGATGTCCCTTTTGACCATGGGGCAGTGAGACTTCATTGTAGTGCAGATTTCCTTTGCAAGCCTGCTTGGTTGGCCTAAAAGTGCATATGCTTTTTTTCTTGAATATATTCAGGAAAAAACGCATAAGCCCTTTTGGCCAAGTGCATCATTGTGGACGTTCTGCCTCTTTTCCTATGCTTTACATGCAATTCCAGTCTACCTCCTGAAACCGGTTTCCGGCAATTCTGCCCCACTTTCAAGTCCTCTTGGCTGCCTTACTTCAATATATTTTTGGACGATAGCTGTCGTTTATAACTCTGCAGGTTTATGAATTACAGTGCCCCTGATCTCCTTTCTTCAACTCGCTTTCTTGTGAGCTGGCCGCAACACCGCAGGATTGCTCCAGGCCCTAGTGTGGTTCCGGCATGGCACGCTGAGCCTTTGGTTAATTCCTCTTCCTGCTGGGAAATGAGAGTTAAATTTGCCGGTCCAGACACCTCCTGCTAGTCTCTCATTGGTTCTCCCTATTCCTGTTCATTTTCCGCAGAAATTGCAAACTGGGCCAAACAGGAGGTTAAAGGCACTGACTCTCCAAGTGGGGAGAGTGTTAGTAAAGCGTCTGGAATATTGCACCTGAGTACCAGGGGACGAAAACTGAGACACATTTGAACACGTTTCCCGATCACAAGGTGGATCATACTCTGGGTTCCACATGCATGTTTTAGCTGAAGGAAGAATCCCTTAAACCTGGAGAGTTGAGAAGCATGGAATGGGTACCATTCAATATGACTTCAAAGGGTCTGCATTTGCTCACGGAACCTCACCAATCCTGACACTGCTGGGTTTATTCCGCTGTACACACGCTGGATTCTCTTTCAGAGACATATAAATCCATAGGTTTTAAGATTCTTACTAGTCAGGTATATTCTTAGGCGTTTAATAAGGGGTTTGGGTGCACTTCGTTGAGCAAGGAGTAGCTCTTGTCTATTATATATTTGGCTTATGGAACGGTATCTGTGCTAATTTCAATCTCTGGTTTTATGCAGCACCCCAACTCACCATTCCCCTTAAGCAAGCATAAGTTGGTTCTACATTTGAGACCCTGTTCTGTTTTGTATTTCAGTTCCTGTGTAGCCAAGTTTACATTCCGTGTAGTAGTGATATCTTATGATGTTTCTTTTTCTGTGTGATTTATTTCACTTAGAATCATCGTACCTGAATCCACTTATTATGCTGCTATGGGCCTGATGACATAGATTTCATTGCTGAGTGATATTGCATTGTACGTAAGTACCACAATTTCTTTATCCATTTTTTGCTTTCTGCGATATTGAACTTGTACCGTAAACGAGGTTCTTGTAAACAGAGCCGTCCCAAACTTTGGGGTGGCTGTGTCTTTTTGATTTTAATTTCTCTAATCTATAGGACCATAAGTGGAAGTGCCTTAGGCTCTGTTGCTTTGTTTTTTAGATGTTTCAGGAAACACCATACACTTCTCCAGAGTGGCTGTTGGCAATTTACATCCCGCCCATCAGCATAACAAGGCTCCCAGTTCTCCATGGCCTGTCCTGCCTTTCTGGATTTTACACTGTTTTCAGATGGCCCTTTTGACCGGGGGGCAGTGAGACTTCATTGTAGTGCAGATTTCCTTTTCAAGCTTGCTTGGTTGGCCAAAAAGGGCGTATGCGTTTTTTCCTGAATATATTCAGAAAAAAACGCATACGCCCTTTTTGGCCAAGTGCATCATTGTGGACGTTCTGCCTCTTTTCCTATGCTTTACATGCAATTCCAGTCTACCTCCTGAAATCGGTTTCCTGCAATTCTGCCCCGCTTTCAAGTCCTCTTGGCAGCCTTACTTCAATATATTTTTGGACGATAGCTGTCATTTATAACTCTGCAAGTTTTTCAATTACAGTGACCCTGAGCTCCTTTCTTCAACTCGCTTTCTTGTGAGCTGGCCGCAACACCGCAGGATTGCTTCAGGCCCTAGTGTGGTTTCGGCATGGCTCACTGAGCCTTTGGTTAATTCCTCTTCCTGGTGGGAAATGAGAGTTAAATTTGCCCGTCCAGACACCTCCAGCTAGTCTCTCATTGGTTCTCCCTATTCCTGTTCATTTTCCGCAGAAATTGCAAACTGCGCCAATCAGGAGGTTAAAGGCACTGACTCTCCTAGTGGGGAGAGTGTTAGTAAAGCGTCTGGAATGTTGCACCCGAGTACCAGGGGACGAAAACTGAGAAACATTTGAACACGTTTCCCGATCACACGGTGGATCATACTCTGGGTTCCACATGCATGTTTTAGCTGAAGGAAGAATCCCTTAAACCTGGAGAGTTGAGACCCATGGAATGGGTACCATGCAATATGATTTCAAAGGGTCTGCATTTGCTCACCGAACCTCACCAATCAGATCGCTGCTGCGTTTATGCCGCTGTACACATGCTTGATTCTCTTTCGGAGACATATAAATCCATAGGTTTTAAGATTCTTACTAGTCAGGTATATTCTTAGGCGTTTAATATGCGGTGTTGAGTCCACTTCGTTGAGCAAGCAGTAGCTCTTGTCTATTACATATTTGGCTTATGGAAAGGTATCTGTGCTAATTTCAATCTCTGGTTTTATGCAGCACCACAACTCACCTTTCCCCTTAAGCAAGCATAAGTTGATTTTCTACATATGAGACCCTGTTCTGTTTTGTATTACAGTTCCTGTGTAGCCGAGTTTACATTCCGTGTATTAGTGATATCGTATGATGTTTCTTTTTCTGTGTGACTTATTTCACTTAGAATCATCGTACCTGAATCCACTCATTATGCTGCTACGGGCCTGAGGACATAGATTTCATTGCTGAGTGATATTGCATTGTACGTAAGTACCACAACTTCTTTATCCATTTTTTGCTTTCTGCGATATTGAACTTGTACCGTAAACGAGGTTCTTGTAAACAGAGCCGTCCCAAACTTTGGGGTGGCTGTGTCTTTTTGATTTTAATTTCCCTAAGCTATAGGACCATAAGTGGAAGTGCCCTAGGCTCTGTTGCTTTGTTTTTTAGATGTTCCAGGAAACACCATACACTTCTCCAGAGTCTCTGTTGGCTATTTACATACCCCCATCAGAATAACAAAGCTCCCAGTTCTCCATGGCCTGTCCTGACTTTCTGGATTTTACACTTTTTTCAGATGGCCCTTTTGACCGTGGAGCAGTGAGACTTCAGTGTAGTGCAGATTTCCTTTGCAAGCTTGCTTGGTTAGCCAAAAAGTGAGTATGCGTTTTTTCCTGAATATATTCAGGAAAAAACGTATACACACTTTTTGGCCAAGTGCATCATTGTGGACATTCTGCCTCTTTTCCTATGCTTTACATGCAATTCCAGTCTACCTCCTGAAATCGGTTTCCTGCAATTCTGCCCCGCTTTCAAGTCCTCTTGGCAGCCTTACTTCAATATATTTTTGGACGATAGCTGTCATTTATAACTCTGCAAGTTTGTGAATTACAGGGCCCCTGAGCTCCTTTCTTCAACTCGCTTTCTTGTGAGCTGGCCGCAACACCACAGGATTGCTTCAGGCCCTAGTGTGGTTCCGGGACGGCACGCTGAGCATTTGGTTAATTCCACTTCCTGGTGGGAAATGAGAGTTAAATTTGCCCGTCCAGACACCTCCAGCTAGTCTCTCATTGGTTCTCCCTATTCCTGTTCCTTTTCCGCAGAAATTGCAAACTGGGCCAAACAGGAGGTTAAAGGCACTGACTCTCCAAGTGGGGAGAGTGTTAGTAAAGCATCTGGAATATTGCACCCGAGTACCAGGGGACGAAAACTGAGACACATTTGAACACGTTTCCCGATCACACGGTGGATAATACTCTGGGTTCCACATGCATGTTTTAGCTGAAGGAAGAATCCCTTAAACCTGGAGAGTTGAGACCCATGGAATGGGTACCATGCAATATGACTTCAAAGGGTCTGCATTTGCTCACCGAACCTCACCAATCCTATCACTGCTGCGTTTATGCCGCTGTACACATGCTTGATTCTCTTTCGGAGACATATAAATCCATAGGTTTTAAGATTCTTACTAGTCAGTTATATTCTTAGGCGTTTAATATGCGGTGTTGAGTCCAATTCGTTGAGCAAGCAGTAGCTCTTGTCTATTAAATATTTGTCTTACGGAACGGTATCTGTGCTAATTTCAATCTCTGGTTTTATGCAGCACCCCAACACGCCTTTCCCCCTAAGCAAGCATAAGTTTGTTTTCTACATTTGAGACCCTGTTCTGTTTTGTAATTCAGTTCCTGTGTAGCCAAGTTTACATTCCGTGTAGTAGTGATACCTTATGATGCTTATTTTTCTGTGTGACTTATTTCACTTAGAATCATCGTACCGGAATCCACTCATTATGCTGCTACTGGCCTGATGACATAGATTTCATTGCTGAGTGATATTGCATTGTACGTAAGTACCTCAACTTCCTTATCCATTTTTCGCTTTCTGCAATATTGAACTTGTACCGTAAACGAGGTTCTTGTAAACAGAGCCGTCCCAAACTTTCGGGTGGCTGTGTCTTTTTGATTTTAATTTCCCTAAACTATAGGGCCATAAGTGGAAGTGCCCTAGGCTCTGTTGCTTTGTCTTTTAGATGTTTCAGGAAACACCATACACTTCTCCATAGTGGCTTTTGGCAATTTACATCCCCCCAATCAGCATAACAAGGCTCCCAGTTCTCCATGGCCTGTCCTGCCTTTCTGGATTATACACTTTTTTCAGATGGCCCTTTTGACCGGGGGGCAGTGAGACTTCATTGTAGTGCAGATTTCCTTTGCAAGCTTGCTTGGTTGGCCAAAAAGGGCGTATGCGTTTTTTCCTGAATATATTCAGGAAAACACGCATATGCACTTTTTGGCCATGTGCATCATTGTGGACGTTCTGTCTCTTTTCCTATGCTTTACATGCAATTCCAGTCTACCTCCTGAAATCGGTTTCCTGCAATTCTGCCCAACATTCAAGTCCTCTTGGCTGCCTTACTTCAATATATTTTTGGACGATACCTGTTATTTATAAGTCTGCATGTTTGTGAATTACAGTGCCCCTGAGCTCCTTTCTTCAACTCGCTTTCTTGTGAGCTGGCCGCAACACCGCAGGATTGCTTCAGGCCCTAGTGTGGTTCCGGCATGGCACGCTGAGCATTTGGTTAATTCCTCTTCCTGGTGGGAAATGAGAGTTAAATTTGCCCGTTCAGACACCTCCAGCTAGTCTCTCATTGGTTCTCCCTATTCCTGTTCATTTTCCGCAGAAATTGCAAACTGGGCCAAACAGGAGGTTAAAGGCACTGACTCTCCAAGTGGGGAGAGTGTTAGTAAAGCGTCTGGAATGTTGCACCCGAGTACCAGGGAACGAAAACTGAGACACATTTGAACACATTTCCCCATCACACCGTTGATCATACTCTGGGTTCCACATGCATGTTTTAGCTGAAGGAAGAATCCCTTAAACCTGGAGAGTTGAGACCCATGTAATGGGTACCATGCAATATGACTTCAAAGGGTCTGCATTTGCTCACCGAACCTCACCAATCCTATCACTGCTGCGTTTATGCCGCTGTACACATGCTTGATTCTCTTTCGGAGACATATAAATCCATAGGTTTTAAGATTCTTACTAGTCAGGTATATTCTTAGGCGTTTAATATGGGGTGTTGAGTCCACTTCGTTGAGCAAGGAGTAGCTCTTGTCTATTACATATTTGGCTTATGGAACGGTGTCTGTGCTAATTTCAATCTCTGGTTTTATGCAGCACCCCAACTCACCATTCCCCTTAAGCAAGCATAAGTTGGTTTTCTACATTTGAGACCCTGTTCTGTTTTATAATTCAGTTCCTGTGTAGCCAAGTTTACATTCCATGTATTAGTGATAACTAATGATGTTTCTTTTTCTCTGTGACTTATTTCACTTAGAATCATCATACCTGAATCCACTCATTATGTTGCTAAGGGCTTGATGACATAGATTTCATTGCTGAGTGATATTGCATTGTACGTTAGTACCTCAACTTCTTTATCCATTTCTCGCTTTCTGCGATATTGAACTTGTACCGTACATGAGATTCTTGTAAACAGAGCCGTCCCAACCTTTGTGGTGGCTGTGTCTTTTTGATTTTAATTTCCCTAAGCTATAGGACCATAAGTGGAAGTGCCCTAGGCTCTGTTGCTTTGTTTTTTAGATGTTTCAGGAAACACCATACACTTCTCCAGAGTGGCTGTTTGCAATTTACATCCCGCCCATCAGCATAAGAAGGCTCCCATTTCTCCATGGCCTGTCCTGCCTTTCTGGATTTTACACATTTTTCAGATAGACATTTTCTCTGGCGCGGGGGGGGGGGCAGTGAGACTTCATTGTAGTGCAGATTTCCTTTGCAAGCTTGCTTGTTTGGCCAAAAAGGGCGTATGCGTTTTTTCCTGAATATATTCAAGAAAAAACGCATACGCCCTTTTTGGCCAAGTGCAGCATTGTGGACGTTCTGCCTCTTTTCCTATGCTTTACATGCAATTCCAGTCTACCTCCTGAAATCGGTTTCCTGCAATTCTGCCCCGCTTTCAAGTCCTCTTGGCAGCCTTACTTCAATATATTTTTGGACGATAACTGTCATTTATAACTCTGCAGGTTTGTGAATTACAGGGCCCCTGAGCTCCTTTGTTCAACTCACTTTCTTGTGAGCTGACCGCAACACCGCAGGATTGCTTCAGGCCCTAGTGTGGTTCCGGCATGGCACGCTGAGCCTTTGGTTAATTCCTCTTCCTGGTGGGAAATGAGAGTTAAATTTGCCCGTCCAGACACCTCCAGCTAGTCTCTCATTGGTTCTCCCTATTCCTGTTCATTTTCCGCAGAAATTGCAAACTGGGCCAAACAGGAGGTTAAAGGCACTGACTCTCCAAGTGGGGAGAGTGTTAGTAAAGCGTCTGGAATGTTGCACCCGAGTACCAGGGGACGAAAACTGAGACACATTTGAACACGTTTCCCGATCACACGGTGGATCATACTCTGGGTTCCACATGCATGTTTTAGCTGAAGGAAGAATCCCTTAAACCTGGAGAGTTGAGACCCATGGAATGGGTACCATGCAATATGACTTCAAAGGGTCTGCATTTGCTCACCGAACCTCACCAATCCTATCACTGCTTCGTTTAGGCCGCTGTACACACGCTTGATTCTCTTTCAGAGACATATAAATCCATAGGTTTTAAGATTCTTTCTAGTCAGGTATATTCTTAGGCGTTTAATATGGGGTGTTGAGTCCACTTCGTTGAGCAAGCAGTAGCTCTTGTCTATTACATATTTGGCTTATGGAAAGGTATCTGTGCTAATTTCAATCTCTGGTTTTATGCAGCACCCCAACTCACCTTTCCCCTTAAGCAAGCATAAGTTGGTTTTCTACATATGAGACCCTGTTCTGTTTTGTATTTCAGTTCCTGTGTAGCCGAGTTTACATTCCGTGTATTAGTGATATCTTATGATGTTTCTTTTTCTGTGTGACTTATTTCACTTAGAATCATCGTACCTGAATCCACTCATTATGCTGCTACGGGCCTGAGGACATAGATTTCATTGCTGAGTGATATTGCATTGTACGGAACTACCACAACTTTTTTATCCATTTTTCGCTTTCTGTGATATTGAACTTGTACCATAAACGAGATTCTTGTAAACAGAGTTGTCCCAAACTTTGGGGTGGCTGTGTCTTTTTGATTTTAATTTCCCTAAGCTATAGGACCATAAGTGGAAGTGCCCTAGGCTCTGTTGCTTTGTTTTTTAGATGTTCCAGCAAACACCATACACTTCTCCAGAGTCTCTGTTGGCTATTTACATACCCCCATCAGAATAACAAGGCTCCCAGTTCTCCATGGCCTGTCCTGACTTTCTGGATTTTACACTTTTTTCAGATGGCCCTTTTGACCGTGGAGCAGTGAGACTTCAGTGTAGTGCAGATTTCCTTTGCAAGCTTGCTTGGTTAGCCAAAAAGGGAGTATGCGTTTTTTCCTGAATATATTCAGGAAAAAACGTATACACACTTTTTGGCCAAGTGCATCATTGTGGACGTTCTGCCTCTTTTCCTATGCTTTACATGCAATTCCAGTCTACCTGCTGAAATCGGTTTCCTGCAATTCTGCCCCGCTTTCAAGTCCTCTTGGCAGCCTTACTTCAATATATTTTTGGACGATAGCTGTCATTTATAACTCTGCAGGTTTGTGAATTACAGGGCCCCTGAGCTCCTTTCTTCAACTCGCTTTCTTGTGAGCTGGCCGCAACACCACAGGATTGCTTCAGGCCCTAGTGTGGTTCCGGGACGGCTCGCTGAGCATTTAGTTAATTCCTCTTCCTGGTGGGAAATGAGAGTTAAATTTGCCCGTCCAGACACCTCCAGCTAGTCTCTCATTGGTTCTCCCTATTCCTGTTCCTTTTCCGCAGAAATTGCAAACTGGGCCAAACAGGAGGTTAAAGGCACTGACTCTCCAAGTGGGGAGAGTGTTAGTAAAGCATCTGTAATATTGCACCCGAGTACCAGGGGACGAAAACTGAGACACATTTGAACACGTTTCCCGATCACACGGTGGATTATACTCTGGGTTCCACATGCATGTTTTAGCTGAAGGAAGAATCCCTTAAACCTGGAGAGTTGAGACCCATGGAATGGGTACCATGCAATATGACTTCAAAGGGTCTGCATTTGCTCACCGAACCTCACCAATCCTATCACTGCTGCGTTTATGCCGCTGTACACATGCTTGATTCTCTTTCGGAGACATATAAATCCATAGGTTTTAAGATTCTTACTAGTCAGTTATATTCTTAGGCGTTTAATATGCGGTGTTGAGTCCAATTCGTTGAGCAAGCAGTAGCTCTTGTCTATTAAATATTTGTCTTACGGAACGGTATCTGTGCTAATTTCAATCTCTGGTTTTATGCAGCTCCCCAACACGCCTTTCCCCCTAAGCAAGCATAAGTTTGTTTTCTACATTTGAGACCCTGTTCTGTTTTGTAATTCAGTTCCTGTGTAGCCAAGTTTACATTCCGTGTAGTAGTGATACCTTATGATGCTTCTTTTTCTGTGTGACTTATTTCACTTAGAATCATCGTACCGGAATCCACTCATTATGCTGCTACTGGCCTGATGACATAGAATTCATTGCTGAGTGATATTGCATTGTACGTAAGTACCTCAACTTCCTTATCCATTTTTCGCTTTCTGCGATATTGAACTTGTACCGTAAACGAGGTTCTTGTAAACAGAGCCGTCCCAAACTTTGGGGTGGCTGTGTCTTTTTGATTTTAATTTCCCTAAGCTATAGGGCCATAAGTGAAAGTGCCCTAGGCTCTGTTGCTTTGTTTTTTAGATGTTTCAGGAAACACCATACACTTCTCCAGAGTGGCTGTTGGCAATTTACATCCCGCCCATCAGCATAACAAGGCTCCCAGTTCTCCATGGCCTGTCCTGCCTTTCTGGATTTTACACATTTTTCAGATGGCCCTTTTGACCGGGGGGCAGTGAGACTTCATTGTAGTGCAGATTTCCTTTGCAAGCTTGCTTGGTTGGCCAAAAAGGGCGTATGCGTTTTTTCCTGAATATATTCAGGAAAAAACGCACATGCCCTTTTTGGCCAAGTGCATCATTGTGGACGTTCTGCCTCTTTTCCTATGCTTTACATGCAATTCCAGTCTACCTCCTGAAATCGGTTTCCTGCAATTCTGCCCCGCTTTCAAGTCCTCTTGGCAGCCTTACTTCAATATATTTTTGGACGATAGCTGTCATTTATAACTCTGCAGGTTTGTGAATTACAGGGCCCCTGAGCTCCTTTCTACAACTCGCTTTCTTGTGAGCTGGCCGCAACACCGCAGGATTGCTTCAGGCCCTAGTGTGGTTCCGGCATGGCACGCTGAGCATTTGGTTAATTCCTCTTCCTGATGGGAAATGAGAGTTAAATTTGCCCGTCCAGACACCTCCAGCTAGTCTCTCATTGGTTCTCCCTATTCCTGTTCATTTTCCGCAGAAATTGCAAACTGGGCCAAACAGGAGGTTAAAGGCACTGACTCTCCAAGTGGGGAGAGTGTTAGTAAAGCGTCTGGAATGTTGCACCCGAGTACCAGGGAACGAAAAATGAGACACATATGAACACGTTTCCCGATCACACGTTGGATCATACTCTGGGTTCCACATGCATGTTTTAGCTGAAGGAAGAATCCCTTAAACCTGGAGAGTTGAGACCCATGTAATGGGTACCATGCCATATGACTTCAAAGGGTCTGCACTTGCTCACCGAACCTCACCAATCCTATCACTGCTGCGTTTATGCCGCTGTACACACGCTGGATTCTCTTTTGGAGACATAAAAATCCATAGGTTTTAAGATTCTTACTAGTCAGGTATATTCTTAGGCGTTTAATATGGGGTGTTGAGTCCACTTCGTTGAGCAAGCAGTAGCTCTTGTCTATTACATATTTGGCTTATGGAAAGTTATCTGTGCTAATTTCAATCTCTGGTTTTATGCAGCACCGCAACTCACCTTTCCCCTTAAGCAAGCATAAGTTGGTTTTCTACATTTGAGAACCTATTCTGTTTTGTAATTCAGTTCCTGTGTAGCCAAGTTTACATTCCGTGTAGTAGTGATACCTTATGATGTTTCTTTTTCTGTGTGACTTATTTCACTTAGAATCATCGTACCTGAATCCACTCATTATGCTGCTACTGGCCTGATGACATAGATTTCATTGCTGGGTGATATGGCATTATACGTAAGTACCACAACTTCTTTATCCATTTTTCGCCCTCTGCGATATTGAACTTGTACCGTAAACGAGGTTCTTGTAAACAGAGCCGTCCCAAACTGTGGGGTGGCTGTGTCTTTTTGATTTTAATTTCCCTAAGCTATAGGACCATAAGTGGAAGTGCCCTAGGCTCTGTTGCTTTGTCTTTTAGATGTTTCAGGAAACACCATACACTTCTCCAGAGTGGCTTTTGGCAATTTACATCCCCCCAATCAGCATAACAAGGCTCCCAGTTCTCCATGGCCTGTCCTGCCTTTCTGGATTATACACTTTTTTCAGATGGCCCTTTTGACCGGGGGGCAGTGAGACTTCATTGTAGTGCATATTTCCTTTGCAAGCTTGCTTGGTTGGCCAAAAAGGGCGTATGCGTTTTTTCCTGAATATATTCAGGAAAACACGCATATGCACTTTTTGGCCATGTGCATCATTGTGGACGTTCTGTCTCTTTTCCTATGCTTTACATGCAATTCCAGTCTACCTCCTGAAATCGGTTTCCTGCAATTCTGCCCAACATTCAAGTCCTCTTGGCTGCCTTACTTCAATATATTTTTGGACGATACCTGTTATTTATAAGTCTGCATGTTTGTGAATTACAGTGCCCCTGAGCTCCTTTCTTCAACTCGCTTTCTTGTGAGCTGGCCGCAACACCGCAGGATTGCTTCAGGCCCTAGTGTGGTTCCGGCATGGCACGCTGAGCATTTGGTTAATTCCTCTTCCTGGTGGGAAATGAGAGTTAAATTTGCCCGTTCAGACACCTCCAGCTAGTCTCTCATTGGTTCTCCCTATTCCTGTTCATTTTCCGCAGAAATTGCAAACTGGGCCAAACAGGAGTTTAAAGGCACTGACTCTCCAAGTGGGGAGAGTGTTAGTAAAGCGTCTGGAATGTTGCACCCGAGTACCAGGGAACGAAAACTGAGACACATTTGAACACATTTCCCCATCACACCGTTGATCATACTCTGGGTTCCACATGCATGTTTTAGCTGAAGGAAGAATCCCTTAAACCTGGAGAGTTGAGACCCATGTAATGGGTACCATGCAATATGACTTCAAAGGGTCTGCATTTGCTCACCGAACCTCACCAATCCTATCACTGCTGCGTTTATGCCGCTGTACACATGCTTGATTCTCTTTCGGAGACATATAAATCCATAGGTTTTAAGATTCTTACTAGTCAGGTATATTCTTAGGCGTTTAATATGGGGTGTTGAGTCCACTTCGTTGAGCAAGGAGTAGCTCTTGTCTATTACATATTTGGCTTATGGAACGGTGTCTGTGCTAATTTCAATCTCTGGTTTTATGCAGCACCCCAACTCACCATTCCCCTTAAGCAAGCATAAGTTGGTTTTCTATATATGAGACCCTGTTCTGTTTTGTATTTCAGTTCCTGTGTAGCCGAGTTTACATTCCGTGTATTAGTGATATCTTATGATGTTTCTTTTTCTGTGTGACTTATTTCACTTAGAATCATCGTACCTGAATCCACTCATTATGCTGCTACGGGCCTGAGGACATAGATTTCATTGCTGAGTGATATTGCATTGTACGGAACTACCACAACTTTTTTATCCATTTTTCGCTTTCTGTGATATTGAACTTGTACCATAAACGAGATTCTTGTAAACAGAGTTGTCCCAAACTTTGGGGTGGCTGTGTCTTTTTGATTTTAATTTCCCTAAGCTATAGGACCATAAGTGGAAGTGCCCTAGGCTCTGTTGCTTTGTTTTTTAGATGTTCCAGCAAACACCATACACTTCTCCAGAGTCTCTGTTGGCTATTTACATACCCCCATCAGAATAACAAGGCTCCCAGTTCTCCATGGCCTGTCCTGACTTTCTGGATTTTACACTTTTTTCAGATGGCCCTTTTGACCGTGGAGCAGTGAGACTTCAGTGTAGTGCAGATTTCCTTTGCAAGCTTGCTTGGTTAGCCAAAAAGGGAGTATGCGTTTTTTCCTGAATATATTCAGGAAAAAACGTATACACACTTTTTGGCCAAGTGCATCATTGTGGACGTTCTGCCTCTTTTCCTATGCTTTACATGCAATTCCAGTCTACCTGCTGAAATCGGTTTCCTGCAATTCTGCCCCGCTTTCAAGTCCTCTTGGCAGCCTTACTTCAATATATTTTTGGACGATAGCTGTCATTTATAACTCTGCAGGTTTGTGAATTACAGGGCCCCTGAGCTCCTTTCTTCAACTCGCTTTCTTGTGAGCTGGCCGCAACACCACAGGATTGCTTCAGGCCCTAGTGTGGTTCCGGGACGGCACGCTGAGCATTTAGTTAATTCCTCTTCCTGGTGGGAAATGAGAGTTAAATTTGCCCGTCCAGACACCTCCAGCTAGTCTCTCATTGGTTCTCCCTATTCCTGTTCCTTTTCCGCAGAAATTGCAAACTGGGCCAAACAGGAGGTTAAAGGCACTGACTCTCCAAGTGGGGAGAGTGTTAGTAAAGCATCTGTAATATTGCACCCGAGTACCAGGGGACGAAAACTGAGACACATTTGAACACGTTTCCCGATCACACGGTGGATTATACTCTGGGTTCCACATGCATGTTTTAGCTGAAGGAAGAATCCCTTAAACCTGGAGAGTTGAGACCCATGGAATGGGTACCATGCAATATGACTTCAAAGGGTCTGCATTTGCTCACCGAACCTCACCAATCCTATCACTGCTGCGTTTATGCCGCTGTACACATGCTTGATTCTCTTTCGGAGACATATAAATCCATAGGTTTTAAGATTCTTACTAGTCAGTTATATTCTTAGGCGTTTAATATGCGGTGTTGAGTCCAATTCGTTGAGCAAGCAGTAGCTCTTGTCTATTAAATATTTGTCTTACGGAACGGTATCTGTGCTAATTTCAATCTCTGGTTTTATGCAGCTCCCCAACACGCCTTTCCCCCTAAGCAAGCATAAGTTTGTTTTCTACATTTGAGACCCTGTTCTGTTTTGTAATTCAGTTCCTGTGTAGCCAAGTTTACATTCCGTGTAGTAGTGATACCTTATGATGCTTCTTTTTCTGTGTGACTTATTTCACTTAGAATCATCGTACCGGAATCCACTCATTATGCTGCTACTGGCCTGATGACATAGAATTCATTGCTGAGTGATATTGCATTGTACGTAAGTACCTCAACTTCCTTATCCATTTTTCGCTTTCTGCGATATTGAACTTGTACCGTAAAAGAGGTTCTTGTAAACAGAGCCGTCCCAAACTTTGGGGTGGCTGTGTCTTTTTGATTTTAATTTCCCTAAGCTATAGGGCCATAAGTGAAAGTGCCCTAGGCTCTGTTGCTTTGTTTTTTAGATGTTTCAGGAAACACCATACACTTCTCCAGAGTGGCTGTTGGCAATTTACATCCCGCCCATCAGCATAACAAGGCTCCCAGTTCTCCATGGCCTGTCCTGCCTTTCTGGATTTTACACATTTTTCAGATGGCCCTTTTGACCGGGGGGCAGTGAGACTTCATTGTAGTGCAGATTTCCTTTGCAAGCTTGCTTGGTTGGCCAAAAAGGGCGTATGCGTTTTTTCCTGAATATATTCAGGAAAAAACGCACATGCCCTTTTTGGCCAAGTGCATCATTGTGGACGTTCTGCCTCTTTTCCTATGCTTTACATGCAATTCCAGTCTACCTCCTGAAATCGGTTTCCTGCAATTCTGCCCCGCATTCAAGTCCTCTTGGCAGCCTTACTTCAATATATTTTTGGACGATAGCTGTCATTTATAACTCTGCAGGTTTGTGAATTACAGGGCCCCTGAGCTCCTTTCTACAACTCGCTTTCTTGTGAGCTGGCCGCAACACCGCAGGATTGCTTCAGGCCCTAGTGTGGTTCCGGGATGGCACGCTGAGCATTTGGTTAATTCCTCTTCCTGATGGGAAATGAGAGTTAAATTTGCCCGTCCAGACACCTCCAGCTAGTCTCTCATTGGTTCTCCCTATTCCTGTTCATTTTCCGCAGAAATTGCAAACTGGGCCAAACAGGAGGTTAAAGGCACTGACTCTCCAAGTGGGGAGAGTGTTAGTAAAGCGTCTGGAATGTTGCACCCGAGTACCAGGGAACGAAAAATGAGACACATATGAACACGTTTCCCGATCACACGTTGGATCATACTCTGGGTTCCACATGCATGTTTTAGCTGAAGGAAGAATCCCTTAAACCTGGAGAGTTGAGACCCATGTAATGGGTACCATGCCATATGACTTCAAAGGGTCTGCACTTGCTCACCGAACCTCACCAATCCTATCACTGCTGCGTTTATGCCGCTGTACACACGCTGGATTCTCTGTTGGAGACATAAAAATCCATAGGTTTTAAGATTCTTACTAGTCAGGTATATTCTTAGGCGTTTAATATGGGGTGTTGAGTCCACTTCGTTGAGCAAGCAGTAGCTCTTGTCTATTACATATTTGGCTTATGGAAAGTTATCTGTGCTAATTTCAATCTCTGGTTTTATGCAGCACCGCAACTCACCTTTCCCCTTAAGCAAGCATAAGTTGGTTTTCTACATTTGAGAACCTATTCTGTTTTGTAATTCAGTTCCTGTGTAGCCAAGTTTACATTCCGTGTAGTAGTGATACCTTATGATGTTTCTTTTTCTGTGTGACTTATTTCACTTAGAATCATCGTACCTGAATCCACTCATTATGCTGCTACTGGCCTGATGACATAGATTTCATTGCTGAGTGATATGGCATTATACGTAAGTACCACAACTTCTTTATCCATTTTTCGCCCTCTGCGATATTGAACTTGTACCGTAAACGAGGTTCTTGTAAACAGAGCCGTCCCAAACTGTGGGGTGGCTGTGTCTTTTTGATTTTAATTTCCCTAAGCTATAGGACCATAAGTGGAAGTGCCCTAGGCTCTGTTGCTTTGTCTTTTAGATGTTTCAGGAAACACCATACACTTCTCCAGAGTGGCTTTTGGCAATTTACATCCCCCCAATCAGCATAACAAGGCTCCCAGTTCTCCATGGCCTGTCCTGCCTTTCTGGATTATACACTTTTTTCAGATGGCCCTTTTGACCGGGGGGCAGTGAGACTTCATTGTAGTGCATATTTCCTTTGCAAGCTTGCTTGGTTGGCCAAAAAGGGCGTATGCGTTTTTTCCTGAATATATTCAGGAAAACACGCATATGCACTTTTTGGCCATGTGCATCATTGTGGACGTTCTGTCTCTTTTCCTATGCTTTACATGCAATTCCAGTCTACCTCCTGAAATCGGTTTCCTGCAATTCTGCCCAACATTCAAGTCCTCTTGGCTGCCTTACTTCAATATATTTTTGGATGATACCTGTTATTTATAAGTCTGCATGTTTGTGAATTACAGTGCCCCTGAGCTCCTTTCTTCAACTCGCTTTCTTGTGAGCTGGCCGCAACACCGCAGGATTGCTTCAGGCCCTAGTGTGGTTCCGGCATGGCACGCTGAGCATTTGGTTAATTCCTCTTCCTGGTGGGAAATGAGAGTTAAATTTGCCCGTTCAGACACCTCCAGCTAGTCTCTCATTGGTTCTCCCTATTCCTGTTCATTTTCCGCAGAAATTGCAAACTGGGCCAAACAGGAGGTTAAAGGCACTGACTCTCCAAGTGGGGAGAGTGTTAGTAAAGCGTCTGGAATGTTGCACCCGAGTACCAGGGAACGAAAACTGAGACACATTTGAACACATTTCCCCATCACACCGTTGATCATACTCTGGGTTCCACATGCATGTTTTAGCTGAAGGAAGAATCCCTTAAACCTGGAGAGTTGAGACCCATGTAATGGGTACCATGCAATATGACTTCAAAGGGTCTGCATTTGCTCACCGAACCTCACCAATCCTATCACTGCTGCGTTTATGCCGCTGTACACATGCTTGATTCTCTTTCGGAGACATATAAATCCATAGGTTTTAAGATTCTTACTAGTCAGGTATATTCTTAGGCGTTTAATATGGGGTGTTGAGTCCACTTCGTTGAGCAAGGAGTAGCTCTTGTCTATTACATATTTGGCTTATGGAACGGTGTCTGTGCTAATTTCAATCTCTGGTTTTATGCAGCACCCCAACTCACCATTCCCCTTAAGCAAGCATAAGTTGGTTTTCTACATTTGAGACCCTGTTCTGTTTTATAATTCAGTTCCTTTGTAGCCAAGTTTACATTCCATGTATTAGTGATAACTAATGATGTTTCTTTTTCTCTGTGACTTATTTCACTTAGAATCATCATACCTGAATCCACTCATTATGTTGCTAAGGGCTTGATGACATAGATTTCATTGCTGAGTGATATTGCATTGTACGTTAGTACCTCAACTTCTTTATCCATTTCTCGCTTTCTGCGATATTGAACTTGTACCGTAAATGAGATTCTTGTAAACAGAGCCGTCCCAACCTTTGTGGTGGCTGTGTCTTTTTGATTTTAATTTCCCTAAGCTATAGGACCATAAGTGGAAGTGCCCTAGGCTCTGTTGCTTTGTTTTTTAGATGTTTCAGGAAACACCATACACTTCTCCAGAGTGGCTGTTTGCAATTTACATCCCGCCCATCAGCATAAGAAGGCTCCCATTTCTCCATGGCCTGTCCTGCCTTTCTGGATTTTACACATTTTTCAGATAGACCTTTTCTCTGGCGGGGGGGGGGGGCAGTGAGACTTCATTGTAGTGCAGATTTCCTTTGCAAGCTTGCTTGGTTGGCCAAAAAGGGCGTATGCGTTTTTTCCTGAATATATTCAAGAAAAAACGCATACGCCCTTTTTGGCCAAGTGCAGCATTGTGGACGTTCTGCCTCTTTTCCTATGCTTTGCATGCAATTCCAGTCTACCTCCTGAAATCGGTTTCCTGCAATTCTGCCCCGCTTTCAAGTCCTCTTGGCAGCCTTACTTCAATATATTTTTGGACGATAACTGTCATTTATAACTCTGCAGGTTTGTGAATTACAGGGCCCCTGAGCTCCTTTGTTCAACTCATTTTCTTGTGAGCTGACCGCAACACCGCAGGATTGCTTCAGGCCCTAGTGTGGTTCCGGCATGGCACGCTGAGCCTTTGGTTAATTCCTCTTCCTGGTGGGAAATGAGAGTTAAATTTGCCCGTCCAGACACCTCCAGCTAGTCTCTCATTGGTTCTCCCTATTCCTGTTCATTTTCCGCAGAAATTGCAAACTGGGCCAAACAGGAGGTTAAAGGCACTGACTCTCCAAGTGGGGAGAGTGTTAGTAAAGCGTCTGGAATGTTGCACCCGAGTACCAGGGGACGAAAACTGAGACACATTTGAACACGTTTCCCGATCACACGGTGGATCATACTCTGGGTTCCACATGCATGTTTTAGCTGAAGGAAGAATCCCTTAAACCTGGAGAGTTGAGACCCATGGAATGGGTACCATGCAATATGACTTCAAAGGGTCTGCATTTGCTCACCGAACCTCACCAATCCTATCACTGCTTCGTTTAGGCCGCTGTACACACGCTTGATTCTCTTTCAGAGACATATAAATCCATAGGTTTTAAGATTCTTACTAGTCACGTATATTCTTAGGCGTTTAATATGGGGTGTTGAGTCCACTTCGTTGAGCAAGCAGTAGCTCTTGTCTATTACATATTTGGCTTATGGAAAGGTATCTGTGCTAATTTCAATCTCTGGTTTTATGCAGCACCCCAACTCACCTTTCCCCTTAAGCAAGCATAAGTTGGTTTTCTACATATGAGACCCTGTTCTGTTTTGTATTTCAGTTCCTGTGTAGCCGAGTTTACATTCCGTGTATTAGTGATATCGTATGATGTTCCTTTTTCTGTGTGACTTATTTCACTTAGAATCATCGTACCTGAATCCACTCATTATGCTGCTACGGGCCTGAGGACATAGATTTCATTGCTGAGTGATATTGCATTGTACGGAACTACCACAACTTTTTTATCCATTTTTCGCTTTCTGTGATATTGAACTTGTACCATAAACGAGATTCTTGTAAACAGAGTTGTCCCAAACTTTGGGGTGGCTGTGTCTTTTTGATTTTAATTTCCCTAAGCTATAGGACCATAAGTGGAAGTGCCCTAGGCTCTGTTGCTTTGTTTTTTAGATGTTCCAGCAAACACCATACACTTCTCCAGAGTCTCTGTTGGCTATTTACATACCCCTGTCAGAATAACAAGGCTCCCAGTTCTCCATGGCCTGTCCTGACTTTCTGGATTTTACACTTTTTTCAGATGGCCCTTTTGACCGTGGAGCAGTGAGACTTCAGTGTAGTGCAGATTTCCTTTGCAAGCTTGCTTGGTTAGCCAAAAAGGGAGTATGCGTTTTTTCCTGAATATATTCAGGAAAAAACGTATACACACTTTTTGGCCAAGTGCATCATTGTGGACGTTCTGCCTCTTTTCCTATGCTTTACATGCAATTTCAGTCTACCTGCTGAAATCGGTTTCCTGCAATTCTGCCCCGCTTTCAAGTCCTCTTGGCAGCCTTACTTCAATATATTTTTGGACGATAGCTGTCATTTATAACTCTGCAGGTTTGTGAATTACAGGGCCCCTGAGCTCCTTTCTTCAACTCGCTTTCTTGTGAGCTGGCCGCAACACCACAGGATTGCTTCAGGCCCTAGTGTGGTTCCGGGACGGCACGCTGAGCATTTGGTTAATTCCTCTTCCTGGTGGGAAATGAGAGTTAAATTTGCCCGTCCAGACACCTCCAGCTAGTCTCTCATTGGTTCTCCCTATTCCTGTTCATTTTCCGCAGAAATTGCAAACTGGGCCAAACAGGAGGTTAAAGGCACTGACTCTCCAAGTGGGGAGAGTGTTAGTAAAGCATCTGGAATATTGCACCCGAGTACCAGGGGACGAAAACTGAGACACATTTGAACACGTTTCCCGATCACACGGTGGATTATACTCTGGGTTCCACATGCATGTTTTAGCTGAAGGAAGAATCCCTTAAACCTGGAGAGTTGAGACCCATGGAATGGGTACCATGTAATATGACTTCAAAGGGTCTGCATTTGCTCACCGAACCTCACCAATCCTATCACTGCTGCGTTTATGCCGCTGTACACATGCTTGATTCTCTTTCGGAGACATATAAATCCATAGGTTTTAAGATTCTTACTAGTCAGTTATATTCTTAGGCGTTTAATATGCGGTGTTGAGTCCAATTCGTTGAGCAAGCAGTAGCTCTTGTCTATTAAATATTTGTCTTACGGAACGGTATCTGTGCTAATTTCAATCTCTGGTTTTATGCAGCACCCCAACACGCCTTTCCCCCTAAGCAAGCATAAGTTTGTTTTCTACATTTGAGACCCTGTTCTGTTTTGTAATTCAGTTCCTGTGTAGCCAAGTTTACATTCTGTGTAGTAGTGATACCTTATGATGCTTCTTTTTCTGTGTGACTTATTTCACTTAGAATCATCGTACCGGAATCCACTCATTATGCTGCTACTGGCCTGATGACATAGATTTCATTGCTGAGTGATATTGCATTGTACGTAAGTACCTCAACTTCCTTATCCATTTTTCGCTTTCTGCGATATTGAACTTGTACCGTAAACGAGGTTCTTGTAAACAGAGCCGTCCCAAACTTTGGGGTGGCTGTGTCTTTTTGATTTTAATTTCCCTAAGCTATAGGGCCATAAGTGGAAGTGCCCTAGGCTCTGTTGCTTTGTTTTTTAGATGTTTCAGGAAACACCATACACTTCTCCAGAGTGGCTGTTGGCAATTTACATCCCGCCCATCAGCATAACAAGGCTCCCAGTTCTCCATGGCCTGTCCTGCCTTTCTGGATTATACACTTTTTTCAGATGGCCCTTTTGACCGGGGGGCAGTGAGACTTCATTGTAGTGCAGATTTCCTTTGCAAGCTTGCTTGGTTGGCCAAAAAGGGCGTATGCGTTTTTTCCTGAATATATTCAGGAAAAAACGCATACGCCCTTTTTGGCCAAGTGCATCATTGTGGACGTTCTGCCTCTTTTCCTATGCTTTACATGCAATTCCAGTCTACCTCCTGAAATCGGTTTCCTGCAATTCTGCCCCGCTTTCAAGTCCTCTTGGCAGCCTTACTTCAATATATTTTTGGACGATAACTGTCATTTATAACTCTGCAGGTTTGTGAATTACAGGGCCCCTGAGCTCCTTTGTTCAACTCACTTTCTTGTGAGCTGACCGCAACACCGCAGGATTGCTTCAGGCCCTAGTGTGGTTCCGGCATGGCACGCTGAGCCTTTGGTTAATTCCTCTTCCTGGTGGGAAATGAGAGTTAAATTTGCCCGTCCAGACACCTCCAGCTAGTCTCTCATTGGTTCTCCCTATTCCTGTTCATTTTCCGCAGAAATTGCAAACTGGGCCAAACAGGAGTTTAAAGGCACTGACTCTCCAAGTGGGGAGAGTGTTAGTAAAGCGTCTGGAATGTTGCACCCGAGTACCAGGGGACGAAAACTGAGACACATTTGAACACGTTTCCCGATCACACGGTGGATCATACTCTGGGTTCCACATGCATGTTTTAGCTGAAGGAAGAATCCCTTAAACCTGGAGAGTTGAGACCCATGGAATGGGTACCATGCAATATGACTTCAAAGGGTCTGCATTTGCTCACCGAACCTCACCAATCCTATCACTGCTTCGTTTAGGCCGCTGTACACACGCTTGATTCTCTTTCAGAGACATATAAATCCATAGGTTTTAAGATTCTTACTAGTCAGGTATATACTTAGGCGTTTAATATGGGGTGTTGAGTCCACTTCGTTGAGCAAGCAGTAGCTCTTGTCTATTACATATTTGGCATATGGAAAGGTATCTGTGCTAATTTCAATCTCTGGTTTTATGCAGCACCCCAACTCACCTTTCCCCTTAAGCAAGCATAAGTTGGTTTTCTACATATGAGACCCTGTTCTGTTTTGTATTTCAGTTCCTGTGTAGCCGAGTTTACATTCCGTGTATTAGTGATATCGTATGATGTTTCTTTTTCTGTGTGACTTATTTCACTTAGAATCATCGTACCTGAATCCACTCATTATGCTGCTACGGGCCTGAGGACATAGATTTCATTGCTGAGTGATATTGCATTGTACGGAACTACCACAACTTTTTTATCCATTTTTCGCTTTCTGTGATATTGAACTTGTACCATAAACGAGATTCTTGTAAACAGAGTTGTCCCAAACTTTGGGGTGGCTGTGTCTTTTTGATTTTAATTTCCCTAAGCTATAGGACCATAAGTGGAAGTGCCCTAGGCTCTGTTGCTTTGTTTTTTAGATGTTCCAGCAAACACCATACACTTCTCCAGAGTCTCTGTTGGCTATTTACATACCCCCATCAGAATAACAAGGCTCCCAGTTCTCCATGGCCTGTCCTGACTTTCTGGATTTTACACTTTTTTCAGATGGCCCTTTTGACCGTGGAGCAGTGAGACTTCAGTGTAGTGCAGATTTCCTTTGCAAGCTTGCTTGGTTAGCCAAAAAGGGAGTATGCGTTTTTTCCTGAATATATTCAGGAAAAAACGTATACACACTTTTTGGCCAAGTGCATCATTGTGGACGTTCTGCCTCTTTTCCTATGCTTTACATGCAATTCCAGTCTACCTGCTGAAATCGGTTTCCTGCAATTCTGCCCCGCTTTCAAGTCCTCTTGGCAGCCTTACTTCAATATATTTTTGGACGATAGCTGTCATTTATAACTCTGCAGGTTTGTGAATTACAGGGCCCCTGAGCTCCTTTCTTCAACTCGCTTTCTTGTGAGCTGGCCGCAACACCACAGGATTGCTTCAGGCCCTAGTGTGGTTCCGGGACGGCACGCTGAGCATTTGGTTAATTCCTCTTCCTGGTGGGAAATGAGAGTTAAATTTGCCCGTCCAGACACCTCCAGCTAGTCTCTCATTGGTTCTCCCTATTCCTGTTCATTTTCCGCAGAAATTGCAAACTGGGCCAAACAGGAGGTTAAAGGCACTGACTCTCCAAGTGGGGAGAGTGTTAGTAAAGCATCTGGAATATTGCACCCGAGTACCAGGGGACGAAAACTGAGACACATTTGAACACGTTTCCCGATCACACGGTGGATTATACTCTGGGTTCCACATGCATGTTTTAGCTGAAGGAAGAATCCCTTAAACCTGGAGAGTTGAGACCCATGGAATGGGTACCATGCAATATGACTTCAAAGGGTCTGCATTTGCTCACCGAACCTCACCAATCCTATCACTGCTGCGTTTATGCCGCTGTACACATGCTTGATTCTCTTTCGGAGACATATAAATCCATAGGTTTTAAGATTCTTACTAGTCAGTTATATTCTTAGGCGTTTAATATGCGGTGTTGAGTCCAATTCGTTGAGCAAGCAGTAGCTCTTGTCTATTAAATATTTGTCTTACGGAACGGTATCTGTGCTAATTTCAATCTCTGGTTTTATGCAGCACCCCAACACGCCTTTCCCCCTAAGCAAGCATAAGTTTGTTTTCTACATTTGAGACCCTGTTCTGTTTTGTAATTCAGTTCCTGTGTAGCCAAGTTTACATTCTGTGTAGTAGTGATACCTTATGATGCTTCTTTTTCTGTGTGACTTATTTCACTTAGAATCATCGTACCGGAATCCACTCATTATGCTGCTACTGGCCTGATGACATAGATTTCATTGCTGAGTGATATTGCATTGTACGTAAGTACCTCAACTTCCTTATCCATTTTTCGCTTTCTGCGATATTGAACTTGTACCGTAAACGAGGTTCTTGTAAACAGAGCCGTCCCAAACTTTGGGGTGGCTGTGTCTTTTTGATTTTAATTTCCCTAAGCTATAGGGCCATAAGTGGAAGTGCCCTAGGCTCTGTTGCTTTGTTTTTTAGATGTTCCAGCAAACACCATACACTTCTCCAGAGTGGCTGTTGGCAATTTACATCCCGCCCATCAGCATAACAAGGCTCCCAGTTCTCCATGGCCTGTCCTGCCTTTCTGGATTATACACTTTTTTCAGATGGCCCTTTTGACCGGGGGGCAGTGAGACTTCATTGTAGTGCAGATTTCCTTTGCAAGCTTGCTTGGTTGGCCAAAAAGGGCGTATGCGTTTTTTCCTGAATATATTCAGGAAAAAACGCATATGCCCTTTTTGGCCAAGTGCATCATTGTGGACGTTCTGCCTCTTTTCCTATGCTTTACATGCAATTCCAGTCTACCTCCTGAAATCGGTTTCCTGCAATTCTGCCCCGCTTTCAAGTCCTCTTGGCAGCCTTACTTCAATATATTTTTGGACGATAACTGTCATTTATAACTCTGCAGGTTTGTGAATTACAGGGCCCCTGAGCTCCTTTGTTCAACTCACTTTCTTGTGAGCTGACCGCAACACCGCAGGATTGCTTCAGGCCCTAGTGTGGTTCCGGCATGGCACGCTGAGCCTTTGGTTAATTCCTCTTCCTGGTGGGAAATGAGAGTTAAATTTGCCCGTCCAGACACCTCCAGCTAGTCTCTCATTGGTTCTCCCTATTCCTGTTCATTTTCCGCAGAAATTGCAAACTGGGCCAAACAGGAGGTTAAAGGCACTGACTCTCCAAGTGGGGAGAGTGTTAGTAAAGCGTCTGGAATGTTGCACCCGAGTACCAGGGGACGAAAACTGAGACACATTTGAACACGTTTCCCGATCACACGGTGGATCATACTCTGGGTTCCACATGCATGTTTTAGCTGAAGGAAGAATCCCTTAAACCTGGAGAGTTGAGACCCATGGAATGGGTACCATGCAATATGACTTCAAAGGGTCTGCATTTGCTCACCGAACCTCACCAATCCTATCACTGCTTCGTTTAGGCCGCTGTACACACGCTTGATTCTCTTTCAGAGACATATAAATCCATAGGTTTTAAGATTCTTACTAGTCAGGTATATACTTAGGCGTTTAATATGGGGTGTTGAGTCCACTTCGTTGAGCAAGCAGTAGCTCTTGTCTATTACATATTTGGCTTATGGAAAGGTATCTGTGCTAATTTCAATCTCTGGTTTTATGCAGCACCCCAACTCACCTTTCCCCTTAAGCAAGCATAAGTTGGTTTTCTACATATGAGACCCTGTTCTGTTTTGTATTTCAGTTCCTGTGTAGCCGAGTTTACATTCCGTGTATTAGTGATATCGTATGATGTTTCTTTTTCTGTGTGACTTATTTCACTTAGAATCATCGTACCTGAATCCACTCATTATGCTGCTACGGGCCTGAGGACATAGATTTCATTGCTGAGTGATATTGCATTGTACGGAACTACCACAACTTTTTTATCCATTTTTCGCTTTCTGTGATATTGAACTTGTACCATAAACGAGATTCTTGTAAACAGAGTTGTCCCAAACTTTGGGGTGGCTGTGTCTTTTTTATTTTAATTTCCCTAAGCTATAGGACCATAAGTGGAAGTGCCCTAGGCTCTGTTGCTTTGTTTTTTAGATGTTCCAGCAAACACCATACACTTCTCCAGAGTCTCTGTTGGCTATTTACATACCCCCATCAGAATAACAAGGCTCCCAGTTCTCCATGGCCTGTCCTGACTTTCTGGATTTTACACTTTTTTCAGATGGCCCTTTTGACCGTGGAGCAGTGAGACTTCAGTGTAGTGCAGATTTCCTTTGCAAGCTTGCTTGGTTAGCCAAAAAGGGAGTATGCGTTTTTTCCTGAATATATTCAGGAAAAAACGTATACACACTTTTTGGCCAAGTGCATCATTGTGGACGTTCTGCCTCTTTTCCTATGCTTTACATGCAATTCCAGTCTACCTGCTGAAATCGGTTTCCTGCAATTCTGCCCCGCTTTCAAGTCCTCTTGGCAGCCTAACTTCAATATATTTTTGGACGATAGCTGTCATTTATAACTCTGCAGGTTTGTGAATTACAGGGCCCCTGAGCTCCTTTCTTCAACTCGCTTTCTTGTGAGCTGGCCGCAACACCACAGGATTGCTTCAGGCCCTAGTGTGGTTCCGGCATGGCACACTGAGCCTTTGGTTAATTCCTCTTCCTGGTGGGAAATGAGAGTTAAATTTGCCCGTCCAGACACCTCCAGCTAGTCTCTCATTGGTTCTCCCTATTCCTGTTCATTTTCCGCAGAAATTGCAAACTGGGCCAAACAGGAGGTTAAAGGCACTGACTCTCCAAGTGGGGAGAGTGTTAGTAAAGCATCTGGAATATTGCACCCGAGTACCAGGGGACGAAAACTGAGACACATTTGAACACGTTTCCCGATCACACGTTGGATCATACTCTGGGTTCCACATGCATGTTTTAGCTGAAGGAAGAATCCCTTAAACCTGGAGAGTTGAGACCCATGTTATGGGTACCATGCCATATGACTTCAAACGGTCTGCACTTGCTCACCGAACCTCACCAATCCTATCACTGCTGCGTTTATGCCGCTGTACACACGCTGGATTCTCTTTTGGAGACATAAAAATCCATAGGTTTTAAGATTCTTACTAGTCAGGTATATTCTTAGGCGTTTAATATGGGGTGTTGAGTCCACTTCGTTGAGCAAGCAGTAGCTCTTGTCTATTACATATTTGGCTTATGGAAAGTTATCTGTGCTAATTTCAATCTCTGGTTTTATGCAGCACCGCAACTCACCTTTCCCCTTAAGCCAGCATAAGTTGGTTTTCTACATTTGAGAACCTATTCTGTTTTGTAATTCAGTTCCTGTGTAGCCAAGTTTACATTCCGTGTAGTAGTGATACCTTATGATGTTTCTTTTTCTGTGTGACTTATTTCACTTAGAATCATCGTACCTGAATCCACTCATTATGCTGCTACTGGCCTGATGACATAGATTTCATTGCTGAGTGATATGGCATTATACGTAAGTACCACAACTTCTTTATCCATTTTTCGCCCTCTGCGATATTGAACTTGTACCGTAAATGAGGTTCTTGCAAACAGAGCCGTCCCAAACTGTGGGGTGGCTGTGGCTTTTTGATTTTAATTTCCCTAAGCTATAGGACCATAAGTGGAAGTGCCCTAGGCTCTGTTGCTTTGTCTCTTAGATGTTTCAGGAAACACCATACACTTCTCCAGAGTGGCTTTTGGCAATTTACATCCCCCCAATCAGCATAACAAGGCTCCCAGTTCTCCATGGCCTGTCCTGCCTTTCTGGATTATACACTTTTTTCAGATGGCCCTTTTGACCGGGGGGCAGTGAGACTTCATTGTAGTGCAGATTTCCTTTGCAAGCTTGCTTGGTTGGCCAAAAAGGGCGTATGCGTTTTTTCCTGAATATATTCAGGAAAACACGCATATGCACTTTTTGGCCATGTGCATCATTGTGGACGTTCTGTCTCTTTTCCTATGCTTTACATGCAATTCCAGTCTACCTCCTGAAATCGGTTTCCTGCAATTCTGCCCAACATTCAAGTCCTCTTGGCTGCCTTACTTCAATATATTTTTGGACGATACCTGTTATTTATAAGTCTGCATGTTTGTGAATTACAGTGCCCCTGAGCTCCTTTCTTCAACTCGCTTTCTTGTGAGCTGGCCGCAACACCGCAGGATTGCTTCAGGCCCTAGTGTGGTTCCGGCATGGCACGCTGAGCATTTGGTTAATTCCTCTTCCTGGTGGGAAATGAGAGTTAAATTTGCCCGTTCAGACACCTCCAGCTAGTCTCTCATTGGTTCTCCCTATTCCTGTTCATTTTCCGCAGAAATTACAAACTGGGCCAAACAGGAGGTTAAAGGCACTGACTCTCCAAGTGGGGAGAGTGTTAGTAAAGCGTCTGGAATGTTGCACCCGAGTACCAGGGAACGAAAACTGAGACACATTTGAACACATTTCCCCATCACACCGTTGATCATACTCTGGGTTCCACATGCATGTTTTAGCTGAAGGAAGAATCCCTTAAACCTGGAGAGTTGAGACCCATGGAATGGGTACCATGCAATATGACTTCAAAGGGTCTGCATTTGCTCACCGATCCTCACCAATCTGATCACTGCTGCGTTTATGCCGCTGTACACATGCTTGATTCTCTTTCAGAGACATATAAATCCATACGTTTTAAGATTCTTACTAGTCAGGTATATTCTTAGGCGTTTAATATGGGGTGTTGAGTCCACTTCGTTGAGCAAGGAGTAGCTCTTGTCTATTACATATTTGGCTTATGGAACGGTGTCTGTGCTAATTTCAATCTCTGGTTTTATGCAGCACCCCAACTCACCATTCCCCTTAAGCAAGCATAAGTTGGTTTTCTACATTTGAGACCCTGTTCTGTTTTATAATTCAGTTCCTGTGTAGCCAAGTTTACATTCCATGTATTAGTGATAACTAATGATGTTTCTTTTCCTCTGTGACTTATTTCACTTAGAATCATCATACCTGAATCCACTCATTATGTTGCTAAGGGATTGATGACATAGATTTCATTGCTGAGTGATATTGCATTGTACATTAGTACCTCAACTTCTTTATCCATTTCTCGCTTTCTGCGATATTGAACTTGTACCGTAAATGAGATTCTTGTAAACAGAGCCGTCCCAACCTTTGTGGTGGCTGTGTCTTTTTGATTTTAATTTCCCTAAGCTATAGGACCATAAGTGGAAGTGCCCTAGGCTCTGTTGCTTTGTTTTTTAGATGTTTCAGGAAACACCATACACTTCTCTAGAGTGGCTGTTGGCAATTTACATCCCGCCCATCAGCATAAGAAGGCTCCCATTTCTCCATGGCCTGTCCTGCCTTTCTGGATTTTACACATTTTTCAGATAGACCTTTTGACTGGCGGGGGGGGGGTGTGCAGTGAGACTTCATTGTAGTGCAGATTTCCTTTGCAAGCTTGCTTGGTTGGCCAAAAAGGGCGTATGCGTTTTTTCCTGAATATATTCAGGAAAAAATGCATACGCCCTCTTTGGCCAAGTGCATCATTGTGGACGTTCTGCCTCTTTTCCTATGCTTTACATGCAATTCCAGTCTACCTCCTGAAATCGGTTTCCTGCAATTCTGCCCCGCTTTCAAGTCCTCTTGGCAGCCTTACTTCAATATATTTTTGGACGATAGCTGTCATTTATAACTCTGCAGGTTTGTGAATTACAGGGCCCCTGAGCTCCTTTCTTCAACTCGCTTTCTTGTGAGCTGGCCGTAACACCGCAGGATTGCTTCAGGCCCTAGTGTGGTTCCGGCATGGCACGCTGAGCCTTTGGTTAATTCCTCTTCCTGCTGGGAAATGAGAGTTAAATTTGCCCGTCCAGACACCTCCAGCTAGTCTCTCATTGGTTCTCCCTATTCCTGTTCATTTTCCGCAGAAATTGCAAACTGGGCCAAACAGGAGGTTAAAGGCACTGACTCTCCAAGTGGGGAGAGTGTTAGTAAAGCGTCTGGAATGTTGCACCCGAGTACCAGGGGACAAAACCTGAGACACATTTGAACACGTTTCCCGATCACACGGTGGATCATACTCTGGGTTCCACATGCATGTTTTAGCTGAAGGAAGAATCCCTTAAACCTGGAGAGTTGAGACCCATGGAATGGGTACCATGCAATATGACTTCAAAGGGTCTGCATTTGCTCACCGAACCTCACCAATCCTATCACTGCTGCGTTTATGCCGCTGTACACATGCTTGATTCTCTTTCGGAGACATATAAATCCATAGGTTTTAAGATTCTTACTAGTCAGGTATATTCTTAGGCGTTTAATATGGGGTGTTGAGTCCACTTCATTGAGCAAGCAGTAGCTCTTGTCGATTACACATTTGGCTTATGGAACGGTATCTGTGCTAATTTCAATCTCTGGTTTTATGCAGCACCCCAACTCACATTTCCCCTTAAGCAAGCATAAGTTGGTTTTCTACATTTGAGACCCTGTTCTGTTTTGTAATTCAGTTCCTGTGTAGCCAAGTTTACATTTCGTGTATTAGTGATATCTTATGATGTTTCTTTTTCTGTGTGACTTTTTTCACTTAGAATCATCGTACCTGAATCCACTCATTATGCTGCTACGGGCCTGATGACATACATTTTATTGCTGAGTGATATTGCATTGTATGTAAGTACCACAACTTCTTTATCCATTTTTCGCTTTCTGTGATATTGAACTTATACCGTAAACGAGGTTCTTGTAAACAGAGCCTCCCAAACATTGGGGTGGCTGTGTCTTTTTGATTTTAATTTCCCTAAGCTATAGGACCATAAGTGGAAGTGCCCTAGGCTCTGTTGCTTTATTTTTTAGATGTTTCATGAAACACCATACACTTCTCCAGAGTGGCTCTTGGCCATTTACATCACGCCCATCAGCATAACAAGGCTCCCAGTTCTCCATGGCCTGTCCTGCCTTTCTGGATTATACACTTTTTTCAGATGGCCCTTTTGACCGGGGGGCAGTGAGACTTCATTGTAGTGCAGATTTCCTTTGCAAGCATGCTTGGTTGGCCAAAAAGGGCGTATGCGTTTTTTCCTGAATATATTCAGGAAAAAACGCATACGCCCTTTTTGGCCCAGTGCATCATTGTGGACGTTCTGCCTCTTGTCCTATGCTTTACATGCAATTCCAGTCTACCTTCTGAAATCGGTTTCCTGCAATTCTACCCCGCTTTCAAGTCCTCTTGGCAGCCTTACTTCAATATATTTTTGGACGATAGCTGTCATTTATAACTCTGCAGGTTTGTGAATTACAGGTCCCCTGAGCTCCTTTCTTCAACTCGCTTTCTTGTGAGCTGGCCGCAACACCGCAGGATTGCTTCAGGCCCTAGTGTGGTTCTGGCATGGCACGCTGAGCCTTTGTTTAATTCCTCTTCCTGGTGGGAAATGAGACTTAAATTTGCCCGTCCAGACACCTCCAGCTAGTCTGTCATTTGTTCTCCCTATTCCTGTTCATTTTCCGCAGAAATTGCAAACTGAGCCAAACAGGTGGTTAAAGGCACTTACTCTCCAAGTGGGGAGAGTGTTAGTAAAGCATCTGGAATGTTGCACCCGAGTACCAGGGGACGAAAACTGAGACACATTTGAAAACGTTTCCCGATCACACGTTGGATCATACTCTGGGTTCCACATGCATGTTTTAGCTGAAGGAAGAATCCCTTAAACCTGGAGAGTTGAGACCCATGGAATGGGTACCATGCAATATGACTTCAAAGGGTCTGCATTTGCTCACCGATCCTCACCAATCTGATCACTGTTTCGATTATGCCGCTGTACACACGCTTGATTCTCTTTCGGAGACTTATAAATCCATAGGTGTGAAGATTCTTACTAGTCAGGTATATTCTTAGGCGTTTAATATGGGGTGTTGAGTCCCCTTCATTGAGCAAGGAGTAGCTCTTGTCTATTACATATTTGGCTTATGGAACTGTGTCTGTGCTAATTTCAATCTCTGGTTTTATGCAGCACCCCAACTCACCATTCCCCTTAAGCAAGCATAAGTTGGTTTTCTACATTTGAGACCCTGTTCTGTTTTGTAATTCAGTTCCTGTGTAGCCAAGTTTACAATCCATGTATTAGTGATAACTTATGATGTTTCTTTTTCTGTGTGACTTATTTCACTTAGAATCATCGTACCTGAATACACTCATTATGCTGCTAAGGGCCTGATGACATAGATTTCATTGCTGAGTGATATTGAATTGTACGTAAGTACCACAACTTCTTTATCCATTTTTTGCTTTCTGCGATATTGAACTTGTACCGTAAATGAGGTTCTTGTAAACAGAGCCGTCCCAAACTTTGGTGTGGCTGTGTCTTTTTGATTTAAATTACCCTAAGCTAAAGGACCATAAGTGGAAGTGCCCTAGGCTCTGTTGCTTTGTTTTTTAGATGTTTCAGGAAACACCATACACTTCTCCAGAGTGGCTGTGTGCAATTTATATCCCGCCCATCAGCATAAGAAGGCTCCCAGTTCTCCATGGACTGGCCTGCCTTTCTGGATTTTACACTTTTTTCAGATGGCCCTTTTGACAGGGCGGCAGTGAGACTTCATTATAGTGCAGATTTCCTTGCAAGCTTGCTTGGTTGGCCAAAAAGGGCGTATGCGTTTTTTCCTGAATATATTCAGGAAAAAACGCATACGCCCTTTTTGGCCAAGTGCATCATTGTGGACGTTCTGCCTCTTTTCCTATGCTTTACATGCAATTCCAGTCTACCTCCTGAAATCGGTTTCTTGCAATTCTGCCCCGCATTCAAGTCCTCTTTGCAGCCTTACTTCAATATATTTTTGGACGATAGCTGTCATTTATAACTCTGCAGGTTTGTGAATTACAGTGCCCCTGAGCTCCTTTCTTCAACTCGCTTTCTTGTGAGCTGGCCGCAACACCGCAGGATTGCTTCAGGCCCTAGTGTGGTTCCGGCATGGCACGCTGAGCCTTTGGTTAATTCCTCTTCCTGGTGGGAAATGAGAGTTAAATTTGCCCGTCCAGACACCTCCAGCTAGTCTCTCATTGGTTCTCCCTATTCCTGTTCATTTTCCGCAGAAATTGCAAACTGGGCCCAACAGGAGGTTAAAGGCACTGACTCTCCAAGTGGGGAGAGTGTTAGTAAAGCGTCTGGAATGTTGCACCCGAGTACCAGGGGACGAAAACTGAGACACATTTGAACACGTTTCCCGATCACACGGTGGATCATACTCTGGGTTCCACATGCATGTTTTAGCTGAAGGAAGAATCCCTTAAACCTGGAGAGTTGAGACCCATGGAATGGGTACCATGCAATATGACTTCAAAGGGTCTGCATTTGCTCACCGAACCTCACCAATCCTATCACTGCTGCGTTTATGCCACTGTACACATGCTTGATTCTCTTTCGGAGACATATAAATGCATAGGTTTTAAGATTCTTACTAGTCATGTATATTCTTAGGGGTTTAATATGGGGTGTTGAGTCCTCATCGTTGAGCAAGGAGTAGCTGTTGTCTATTACATATTTGGCTTATGGAACGGTATCTCTGCTAATTTCAATGTCTGGTTTTATGCAGCACCCCAACTCACCATTCCCCTTAAGCAAGCATAAGTTGGTTTTCTACATTTGAGACCATATTCTGTTTTGTAATTCAGTTCCTGTGTAGCCAAGTTTACATTCCGTGTATTAGTGATACCTTATGATATTTGTTTTTCTGTGTGACTTATTTCACTTAGAATCATCGTACCTGAATCCACTCATTATGCTGCTACTGGCCTGATGACATAGATTTCATTGCTGAGTGATATTGCATTGTACATAATACCACAAGTTCTTTATCCATTTTTCGATTTCTGCGATATTGAACTTGTACCGTAAATGAGGTTCTTGTAAACAGAGCTGTCCCAAACTTTGGGGTGGCTGTGTCTTTTTGATTTTAATTTCCCTAAGCTATAGGACCATAAGAGGAAGTTCCCTAGGCTCTGTTGCTTTGTTTTCTAGATGTTTCAGGAAACACCATACACTTCTTCAGTGTGGCTGTTTGCAATTTACATCCCGCCCATCAGCATAAGAAGGCCCCCAGTTCTCCATGGCCTGTCCTGCCTTTCTGGATTTTACACATTTTTCAGATGGCCCTGTTGAGCGGGGGGGCAGTGAGACTTCACTGTAGTGCAGATTTCCTTTGCAAGCTTGCTTGGTTGGCCAAAAAGGGCGTATGCGTTTTTTCCTGAATATATTCATGAAAAAACGCATACGCCCTTTTTGGCCAAGTGCATCATTGTGGACGTTCTGCCTCTTTTCCTATGCTTTACATGCAATTCCAGTCTACATCCTGAAATTGGTTTCCTGCAATTCTGCCCCGCTTTCAAGTCCTCTTGGCAGCCTTACTTCAATATATTTTTGGACGATAGCTGTCATTTATAACTCTGCAGGTTTGTGAATTACAGTGCCCCTGAGCTCCTTTCTTCAACTCGCTTTCTTGTGAGCTGGCCGCAACACCGCAGGATTGCTTCAGGCCCTAGTGTGGTTCCAGCATGGCACGCTGAGCCTTTGGTTAATTCCTCTTCCTGTTGGGAAATGAGAGTTAAATTTGCCCGTCCAGACACCTCCAGCTAGTCTCTCATTGGTTCTCCCTATTCCTGTTCATTTTCCGCAGAAATTGCAAACTGGGCCCAACAGGAGGTTAAAGGCACTGACTCTCCAAGTGGGGAGAGTGTTAGTAAAGCGTCTGGAATGTTGCACCGGAGTACCAGGGGACGAAAACTGAGACACATTTGAACACGTTTCCCGATCACACGGTGGATCATACTCTGGGTTCCACATGCATGTTTTAGCTGAAGGAAGAATCCCTTAAAACTGGAGAGTTGAGACCCATGGAATGGGTACCATGCAATATGACTTCAAAGGGTCTGCATTTGCTCAACCGAACCTCACCAATCCTATCACTGCTGCGTTTATGCCGCTGTACACATGCTTGATTCTCTTTCGGAGACATATAAATCCATAGGTTTTAAGATTCTTACTAGTCAGGTATATTCTTAGGCGTTTAATATGGGGTGTTGAGTCCACTTCGTTGAGCAAGGAGTAGCTGTTGTCTATTACATATTTGGCTTATGGAACGGTATCTGTGCTAATTTCAATGTCTGGTTTTATGCAGCACCCCAACTCACCATTCCCCTTAAGCAAGCATAAGTTGGTTTTCTACATTTGAGACCCTATTCTGTTTTGTAATTCAGTTCCTGTGTATCCAAGTTTACATTCCGTGTATTAGTGATACCTTATGATGTTTCTTTTTCTGTGTGACTTATTTCACTTAGAATCATCATACCTGAATCCACTCATTATGCTGCTACTGGCCTGATGACATAGATTTCATTGCTGAGTGATATTGCATTGTACGTAAGTACCACAACTTCTTTATCCATTTTTCGCTTTCTGCGATATTGAACTTGTACCGTAAACGAGGTTCTTGTAAACAGAGCCGTCCCAAACTTTGGGGTGGCTGTGTCTTTTTGATTTTAATTTCCCTAAGCTAAAGGACCATAAGTGGAAGTGCCCTAGGCTCTGTTGCTTTGTTTTTTAGATGTTTCAGGAAACACCATACACTTCTCCAGAGTGGCTGTTTGCAATTTACATCCCGCCCATCAGCATAAGAAGGCCCCCAGTTCTCCATGGCCTGTCCTGCCTTTCTGGATTTTACACATTTTTCAGATGGCCCTGTTGAGCGGGGGGGCAGTGAGACTTCACTGTAGTGCAGATTTCCTTTGCAAGCTTGCTTGGTTGGCCAAAAAGGGCGTATGCGTTTTTTCCTGAATATATTCAGGAAAAAACGCATACGCCCTTTTTGGCGAAGTGCATCATTGTGGACGTTCTGCCTCTTTTCCTATGCTTTACATGCAATTCCAGTCTACATCCTGAAATTGGTTTCCTGCAATTCTGCCCCGCTTTCAAGTCCTCTTGGCAGCCTTACTTCAATATATTTTTGGACGATAGCTGTCATTTATAACTCTGCAGGTTTGTGAATTACAGTGCCCCTGAGATCCTTTCTTCAACTCGCTTTCTTGTGAGCTGGCCGCGACACCGCAGGATTGCTTCAGGCCCTAGTGTGGTTCCGGCATGGCACGCTGAGCCTTTGGTTAATTCCTCTTCCTGTTGGGAAATGAGAGTTAAATTTGCCCGTCCAGACACCTCCAGCTAGTCTCTCATTGGTTCTCCCTATTCCTGTTCATTTTCCGCAGAAATTGCAAACTGGCCCCAATAGGAGGTTAAAGGCACTGACTCTCCAAGTGGGGAGAGTGTTAGTAAAGCGTCTGGAATGTTGCACCCGAGTACCAGGGGACGAAAACTGAGACACATTTGAACACATTTCCCGATCACACGGTGGATCATACTCTGGGTTCCACATGCATGTTTTAGCTGAAGGAAGAATCCCTTAAACCTGGAGAGTTGAGACCCATGGAATGGGTACCATGCAATATGACTTCAAAGGGTCTGCATTTGCTCAACCGAACCTCACCAATCCTATCACTGCTGCGTTTATGCCGCTGTACACATGCTTGATTCTCTTTCGGAGACATATAAATCCATAGGTTTTAAGATTCTTACTAGTCAGGTATATTCTTAGGCGTTTAATATGGGGTGTTGAGTCCACTTCGTTGAGCAAGCAGTAGCTCTTGTCTATTACATATTTGGCTTATGGAAAGGTATCTGTGCTAATTTCAACCTCTGGTTTTATGCAGCACCCCAACTCACCTTTCCCCTTAAGCAAGCATAAGTTGGTTTTCTACATTTGAGACCCTATTCTGTTTTGTAATTCAGTTCCTGTGTAGCCAAGTTTACATTCCGTGTATTAGTGATACCTTATGATGTTAATTTTTCTGTGTTACTTCTTTCACTTAGAATCATCGTACCTGAATCCACTCATTATGCTGCTACTGGCCTGATGACATAGATTTCATTGCTGAGTGATATTGCGTTGTACGTAAGTACCACAACTTCTTTATCCATTTTTCGCTTTCTGCGATATTCAACTTGTACCGTAAACGAGGTTCTTGTAAACAGAGCCGTCCCAAACTTTGGGGTGGCTGTGTCTTTTTGATTTTAATTTCCCTAAGCTATAGGACCATAAGTGGAAGTGCCCTAGGCTCTGTTGCTTTGTTTTTTAGATGTTTCAGGAAACACCATACACTTCTCCAGAGTGGCTGTTTGCAATTTACATCCGGTCCAGCAGCATAACAAGGCTCCCAGTTCTCCATGGCCTGTCCTGCCTTTCTGGATTTTACACTTTTTTCAGATGGCCCTTTTGACCAGGGGGTAGTGAGACTTCATTGTAGTGCAGATTTCCTTTGCAAGCTTGCTTGGTTGGCCAAAAAGGGCGTATGCGTTTTTTCCTGAATATATTCAGGAAAAAACGCATACGCCCTTTTTGGCCAAGTGCATCATTGTGGACGTTCTGCCTCTTTTCCTATGCTTTACATGCAATTCCAGTCTACCTCCTGAAATCGGTTTCCTGCAATTCTGCCTCGCTTTCAAGTCCTCTTGGCAGGCTTACTTCAATATGTTTTTGGACGATAGCTGTCATTTATAACTCTGCAGGTTTGTGAATTACAGGGCCCCGGAGCTCCTTTCTTCAACTCGCTTTCTTGTGAGCTGGCCGCAACACCGCAGGATTGCTTCAGGCCCTAGTGTGGTTCCGGCATGGCACGCTGAGCCTTTGGTTAATTCCTCTTCCTGGTGGGAAATGAGAGTTAAATTTGCCCGTCCAGACACCTCCAGCTAGTCTCTCATTGGTTCTCCCTATTCCTGTTCATTTTCCGCAGAAATTGCAAACTGGGCCAAGCAGGAGTTTAAAGGCACTGACTCTCCAAGTGGGGAGAGTGTTAGTAAAGCGTCTGGAATGTTGCACCCGAGTACCAGGGGACGAAAACTGAGACACATTTGAACACGTTTCCCGATCACACGGTGGATCATACTCTGGGTTCCACATGCATGTTTTAGCTGAAGGAAGAATCCCTTAAACCTGGAGAGTTGAGACCCTTGGAATGGGTACCATGCAATATGACTTCAAAGGGTCTGCATTTGCTCACCGATCCTCACCAATCCTATCACTGCTGCATTTATGCCGCTGTACACACGCTTGATTCTCTTTCGGAGACATATAAATCCATAGGTTTTAAGATTCTTACTAGTCAGGTATATTCTTAGGCGTTTAATATGGGGTGTTGAGTCCACTTCGTTGAGCAAGGAGTAGCTGTTGTCTATTACATATTTGGCTTATGGAACGGTATCTGTGCTAATTTCAATCTCTGGTTTTATGCAGCACCCCAACTCACCATTCCCCTTAAGCAAGCATAAGTTGGTTTTCTACATTTGAGACCCTATTCTGTTTTGTAATTCAGTTCCTGTGTATCCAAGTTTACATTCCGTGTATTAGTGATACCTTATGATGTTTCTTTTTCTGTGTGACTTATTTCACTTAGAATCATCATACCTGAATCCACTCATTATGCTGCTACTGGCCTGATGACATAGATTTCATTGCTGAGTGATATTGCATTGTACGTAAGTACCACAACTTCTTTATCCATTTTTCGCTTTCTGCGATATTGAACTTGTACCGTAAACGAGGTTCTTGTAAACAGAGCCGTCCCAAACTTTGGGGTGGCTGTGTCTTTTTGATTTTAATTTCCCTAATCTATAGGACCATAAGTGGAAGTGCCCTAGCCTCTGTTGCTTGGTTTTTTAGATGTTTCAGGAAACACCATACACTTCTCCAGAGTGGCTGTTGGTAATTTACATCCCGCCCATCAGCATAACAAGGCTCCCAGTTCTCCATGGCCTGTCCTGTCTTTCTGGATTTTACACATTTTTCAGATGGCCCTTTTGACGGGGGGGCAGTGAGACTTCATTTTAGTGCATATTTCCTTTGCAAGCTTGCTTGGTTGGCCAAAAACGGCGTATGGGTTTTTTCCTGAATATATTCAGGAAAAAACGCATATGCCCTTTTTGGCCAAGTGCATCATTGTGGACGTTCTGCCTCTTTTCCTATGCTTTACATGCAATTCCAGTCTACCTGCTGAAATCGGTTTCCTGCAATTCTGTCCCGCATTCAAGTCCTCTTGGCAGCCTTACTTCAATATATTTTTGGATGATAGCTGTCATTTATAACTCTGCAGGTTTGTGAATTACAGGGCCCCTGAGCTCCTTTGTTCAACTCACTTTCTTGTGAGCTGGCCGCAACACCGCAGGATTGCTTCAGGCCCTAGTGTGGTTCCGGCATGGCACGCTGAGCCTTTGGTTAATTCCTCTTCCTGGTGGGAAATGAGAGATAAATTTGCCCGTCCAGACACCTCCAGCTAGTCTCTCATTGGTTCTCCCTATTCCTGTTCATTTTCCGCAGAAATTGCAAACTGGGCCAAGCAGGAGTTTAAAGGCACTGACTCTCCAAGTGGGGAGAGTGTTAGTAAAGCGTCTGGAATGTTGCACCCGAGTACCAGGGGACGAAAACTGAGACACATTTGAACACGTTTCCCGATCACACGGTGGATCATACTCTGGGTTCCACATGCATGTTTTAGCTGAAGGAAGAATCCCTTAAACCTGGAGAGTTGAGACCCTTGGAATGGGTACCATGCAATATGACTTCAAAGGGTCTGCATTTGCTCACCGATCCTCACCAATCCTATCACTGCTGCATTTATGCCGCTGTACACACGCTTGATTCTCTTTCGGAGACATATAAATCCATAGGTTTTAAGATTCTTACTAGTCAGGTATATTCTTAGGCGTTTAATATGGGGTGTTGAGTCCACTTCGTTGAGCAAGGAGTAGCTGTTGTCTATTACATATTTGGCTTATGGAACGGTATCTGTGCTAATTTCAATCTCTGGTTTTATGCAGCACCCCAACTCACCATTCCCCTTAAGCAAGCATAAGTTGGTTTTCTACATTTGAGACCCTATTCTGTTTTGTAATTCAGTTCCTGTGTATCCAAGTTTACATTCCGTGTATTAGTGATACCTTATGATGTTTCTTTTTCTGTGTGACTTATTTCACTTAGAATCATCATACCTGAATCCACTCATTATGCTGCTACTGGCCTGATGACATAGATTTCATTGCTGAGTGATATTGCATTGTACGTAAGTACCACAACTTCTTTATCCATTTTTCGCTTTCTGCGATATTGAACTTGTACCGTAAACGAGGTTCTTGTAAACAGAGCCGTCCCAAACTTTGGGGTGGCTGTGTCTTTTTGATTTTAATTTCCCTAATCTATAGGACCATAAGTGGAAGTGCCCTAGCCTCTGTTGCTTGGTTTTTTAGATGTTTCAGGAAACACCATACACTTCTCCAGAGTGGCTGTTGGTAATTTACATCCCGCCCATCAGCATAACAAGGCTCCCAGTTCTCCATGGCCTGTCCTGTCTTTCTGGATTTTACACATTTTTCAGATGGCCCTTTTGACGGGGGGGCAGTGAGACTTCATTTTAGTGCATATTTCCTTTGCAAGCTTGCTTGGTTGGCCAAAAACGGCGTATGGGTTTTTTCCTGAATATATTCAGGAAAAAACGCATATGCCCTTTTTGGCCAAGTGCATCATTGTGGACGTTCTGCCTCTTTTCCTATGCTTTACATGCAATTCCAGTCTACCTGCTGAAATCGGTTTCCTGCAATTCTGTCCCGCTTTCAAGTCCTCTTGGCAGCCTTACTTCAATATATTTTTGGATGATAGCTGTCATTTATAACTCTGCAGGTTTGTGAATTACAGGGCCCCTGAGCTCCTTTGTTCAACTCACTTTCTTGTGAGCTGGCCGCAACACCGCAGGATTGCTTCAGGCCCTAGTGTGGTTCCGGCATGGCACGCTGAGCCTTTGGTTAATTCCTCTTCCTGGTGGGAAATGAGAGATAAATTTGCCCGTCCAGACACCTCCAGCTAGTCTCTCATTGGTTCTCCCTATTCCTGTTCATTTTCCACAGAAATTGCAAACTGGGCCAAACAGGAGTTTAAAGGCACTGACTCTCCAAGTGGGGAGAGTGTTAGTAAAGCGTCTGGAATGTTGCACCCGAGTATCAGGGGACGAAAACTCAGACACATTTGAACATGTTTCCCGATCACACGGTGGATCATACTCTGGGTTCCACATGCATGTTCTAGCTGAAGAAAGAATCCCTTAAACCTGGAGAGTTGAGACCCATGGAATGGGTACCATGCAATATGAATTCAAAGGGTCTGCATTTGCTCACCGAACCTCACCAATTCTATCACTGCTGCTTTTATGTCGCTGTACACACGCTGGATTCTCTTTCGGAGACATATAAGTCCATAGGTTTTAAGATTCTTACTAGTCAGGTATATTCTTAGGCGTTTAATATGGGGTGTTGAGTCCACTTCGTTGAGCAAGCAGTAGCTCTTGTCTATTACATATTTGGCTTATGGAAAGGTATCTGTGCTAATTTCAACCTCTGGTTTTATGCAGCACCCCAACTCACCTTTCCCCTTAAGCAAGCATAAGTTGGTTTTCTACATTTGAGACCCTATTCTGTTTTGTAATTCAGTTCCTGTGTAGCCAAGTTTACATTCCGTGTATTAGTGATAACTTATGATGTTAATTTTTCTGTGTTACTTCTTTCACTTAGAATCATCGTACCTGAATCCACTCATTATGCTGCTACTGGCCTGATGACATAGATTTCATTGCTGAGTGATATTGCGTTGTACGTAAGTACCACAACTTCTTTATCCATTTTTCGCTTTCTGCGATATTGAACTTGTACCGTAAACGAGGTTCTTGTAAACAGAGCCGTCCCAAACTTTGGGGTGGCTGTGTCTTTTTGATTTTAATTTCCCTAAGCTATAGGACCATAAGTGGAAGTGCCCTAGGCTCTGTTGCTTTGTTTTTTAGATGTTTCAGGAAACACCATACACTTCTCCAGAGTGGCTGTTTGCAATTTACATCCGGTCCAGCAGCATAACAAGGCTCCCAGTTCTCCATGGCCTGTCCTGCCTTTCTGGATTTTACACTTTTTTCAGATGGCCCTTTTGACCGGGGGGTAGTGAGACTTCATTGTAGTGCAGATTTCCTTTGCAAGCTTGCTTGGTTGGCCAAAAAGGGCGTATGCGTTTTTTCCTGAATATATTCAGGAAAAAACGCATACGCCCTTTTTGGCCAAGTGCATCATTGTGGACGTTCTGCCTCTTTTCCTATGCTTTACATGCAATTCCAGTCTACCTCCTGAAATCAGTTTCCTGCAATTCTGCCTCGCTTTCAAGTCCTCTTGGCAGGCTTACTTCAATATGTTTTTGGACGATAGCTGTCATTTATAACTCTGCAGGTTTGTGAATTACAGGGCCCCGGAGCTCCTTTCTTCAACTCGCTTTCTTGTGAGCTGGCCGCAACACCGCAGGATTGCTTCAGGCCCTAGTGTGGTTCCGGCATGGCACGCTGAGCCTTTGGTTAATTCCTCTTCCTGGTGGGAAATGAGAGTTAAATTTGCCCGTCCAGACACCTCCAGCTAGTCTCTCATTGGTTCTCCCTATTCCTGTTCATTTTCCGCAGAAATTGCAAACTGGGCCAAGCAGGAGTTTAAAGGCACTGACTCTCCAAGTGGGGAGAGTGTTAGTAAAGCGTCTGGAATGTTGCACCCGAGTACCAGGGGACGAAAACTGAGACACATTTGAACACGTTTCCCGATCACACGGTGGATCATACTCTGGGTTCCACATGCATGTTTTAGCTGAAGGAAGAATCCCTTAAACCTGGAGAGTTGAGACCCTTGGAATGGGTACCATGCAATATGACTTCAAAGGGTCTGCATTTGCTCAGCGATCCTCACCAATCCTATCACTGCTGCATTTATGCCGCTGTACACACGCTTGATTCTCTTTCGGAGACATATAAATCCATAGGTTTTAAGATTCTTACTAGTCAGGTATATTCTTAGGCGTTTAATATGGGGTGTTGAGTCCACTTCGTTGAGCAAGCAGTAGCTCTTGTCTATTACATATTTGGCTTATGGAACGGTATCTGTACTAATTTCAATCTCTGGTTTTATGCAGCACCCCAACTCACCATTTCCCTTAAGCAAGCATAAGTTGGTTTTCTACATTTGAGACCCTGTTCTGTTTTGTAATTCAGTTCCTGTGTAGCCAAGTTTACATTCCATGTATTAGTGATACCTTATGATGTTTCTTTTTCTGTGTGACTTATTTCACTTAGAATCATCGTACCTGAATCCACTCATTATGCTGCTACTGGCCTGATGACATAGATTTCATTGCTGAGTGATATTGCATTGTACGTAAGTACCACAACTTCTTTATCCATTTTTCGCTTTCTGCGATATTGACCTTGTACCGTATACGAGGTTCTTGTAAACAGAGCCGTCCCAAACTTTGGGGTGGCTGTGTCTTTTTGATTTTAATTTCCCTAAGCTATAGGACCATAAGTGGAAGTGCCCTAGGCTCTGTTGCTTTGTTTTTTAGATGTTTCAGGAAACACCATACACTTCTCCAGAGTGGCTGTTGGCAATTTACATCCCGCCCAGCAGCATAACAAGGCTCCCAGTTCTCCATGGCCTGTCCTCCCTTTCTGGATTTTACACTTTATTCAGATGGCCATTTTGACCGGGGGGCAGTGAGACTTCATTGTAGTGCAGATTTCCTTTGCAAGCTTGCTTGGTTGGCCAAAAAGGGCGTATGCGTTTTTTCCTGAATATATTCAGGAAAAAACGCATACGCCCTTTTTGGCCAAGTGCATCATTGTGGACGTTCTGCCTCTTTTCCTATGCTTTACATGCAATTCCAGTCTACCTCCTGAAATCGGTTTCCTGCAATTCTGCCTCGCTTTCAAGTCCTCTTGGCAGGCTTACTTCAATATATTTTTGGACGATAGCTGTCATTTATAACTCTGCAGGTTTGTGAATTACAGGGCCCCGGAGCTCCTTTCTTCAACTCGCTTTCTTGTGAGCTGGCCGCAACACCGCAGGATTGCTTCAGGCCCTAGTGTGGTTCCGGCATGGCACGCTGAGCCTTTGGTTAATTCCTCTTCCTGGTGGGAAATGAGAGTTAAATTTGCCCGTCCAGACACCTCCAGCTAGTCTCTCATTGGTTCTCCCTATTCCTGTTCATTTTCCGCAGAAATTGCAAACTGGGCCAAGCAGGAGTTTAAAGGCACTGACTCTCCAAGTGGGGAGAGTGTTAGTAAAGCGTCTGGAATGTTGCACCCGAGTACCAGGGGACGAAAACTGAGACACATTTGAACACGTTTCCCGATCACACGGTGGATCATACTCTGGGTTCCACATGCATGTTTTAGCTGAAGGAAGAATCCCTTAAACCTGGAGAGTTGAGACCCTTGGAATGGGTACCATGCAATATGAATTCAAAAGGTCTGCATTTGCTCACCAAACCTCACCAATCCTATCACTGCTGCATTTATGCCGCTGTACACACGCTTGATTCTCTTTCGGAGACATATAAATCCATAGGTTTTAAGATTCTTACTAGTCAGGTATATTCTTAGGCGTTTAATATGGGGTGTTGAGTCCACTTCGTTGAGCAAGGAATAGTTCTTGTCTATTACATATTTGGCTTATGGAACTGTATCTGTGCTAATTTCAATCTCTGGTTTTATGCAGCACCCCAACTCACCATTCCCCTTAAGCAAGCATAAGTTGGTTTTCTACATTTGAGACCCTGTTCTGTTTTGTAATTCAGTT
Organism: Grampus griseus; assembly: GCF_964374135.1. Classification (NCBI taxonomy): domain Eukaryota; kingdom Metazoa; phylum Chordata; class Mammalia; order Artiodactyla; family Delphinidae; genus Grampus; species Grampus griseus. The sequence goes on from NW_028133388.1 coordinate 318,534, forward strand.
CCTGTGTAGCCAAGTTTACATTCCGTGTATTAGTGATACCTTATGATGTTTCTTTTTCTGTGTGACTTATTTCACTTAGAATCATCATACCTGAATCCACTCATTATGCTCCTACTGGCCTAATGACATAGATTTCATTGCTGAGTGATATTGCATTGTACGTAAGTACCACAACTTCTTTATCCATTTTTCGCTTTCTGCGATATTGAACTTGTACCGTATATGAGGTTCTTGTGAACAGAGCCGTACCAAATATTGGGGTGGCTGTGTCTTTTTGATTTTAATTTCCCTCAGCTATAGGACCATAAGTGGCAGTGCCCTAGGCTCTGTTGCTTTGTTTTTTAGATGTTTCAGGAAACACCATACACTTCTCCAGAGTGGCTGTTAGCAATTTACATCCCGCCCATCAGCATAAGTAGGCTCCCAATTCTCCATGGACTGTCCTCGCTTTGTGGATTTTACACTTTTTTCAGATGGCCCTTTTGACCGGGGGGCAGTGAGACTTCATTGTAGTGCAGATTTCCTTTGCAAGCTTGCTTGGTTGGCCAAAAAGGGCGTATGCGTTTTTTCCTGAATATATTCAGGAAAAACGCATACGCCCTTTTGGGCCAAGTGCATCATTGTGGACGTTCTGCCTCTTTTCCTATGCTTTACATGCAATTCCAGTCTACCTCCTGAAATCGGTTTCCTGCAATTCTGCCCCGCTTTCAAGTCCTCTTGGCAGGCTTACTTCAATATATTTTTGGACGATAGCTGTCATTTATAACTCTGCAGGTTTGTGAATTACAGGGCCCCTGAGCTCCATTCTTCAACTCGCTTTCTTGTGAGCTGGCCGCAACACCGCAGGATTGCTTCAGGCCCTAGTGTGGTTCCGGCATGGCTCGCTGAGCCTTTGGTTAATTCCTCTTCTTGGTGGGAAATGAGAGTTAAATTTTCCCGTCCAGACACCTCCAGCTAGTCTCTCATTGGTTCTCCCTATTCCTGTTCATTTTCCGCAGAAATTGCAAACTGGGCCAAACAGGAGGTTAAAGGCACTGACTCTCCAAGTGGGGAGAGTGTTACTAAAGCGTCTGGAATGTTGCACCCGAGTATCAGGGGACAAAAACTCAGACACATTTGAACATGTTTCCCGATCACACGGTGGATCATACTCTGGGTTCCACATGCATGTTCTAGCTGAAGGAAGAATCCCTTAAACCTGGAGAGTTGAGACCCATGGAATGGGTACCATGCAATATGAATTCAAAGGGTCTGCATTTGCTCACCGAAACTCACCAATTCTATCACTGCTGCTTTTATGTCGCTGTACACACGCTGGATTCTCTTTCGGAGACATATAAATCCATAGGTTTTAAGATTCTTACTAGTCAGGTATATTCTTAGGCGTTTAATATGGGGTGTTGAGTCCACTTCGTTGAGCAAGCAGTAGCTCTTGTCTATTACATATTTGGCTTATGGAAAGGTATCTGTGCTAATTTCAACCTCTGGTTTTATGCAGCACCCCAACTCACCTTTCCCCTTAAGCAAGCATAAGTTGGTTTTCTACATTTGAGACCCTATTCTGTTTTGTAATTCAGTTCCTGTGTAGCCAAGTTTACATTCCGTGAATTAGTGATACCTTATGATGTTTCTTTTTCTGTGTTACTTCTTTCACTTAGAATCATCGTACCTGAATCCACTCATTATGCTGCTACTGGCCTGATGACATAGATTTCATTGCTGAGTGATATTGCGTTGTACGTAAGTACCACAACTTCTTTATCCATTTTTCGCTTTCTGCGATATTGAACTTGTACCGTAAACGAGGTTCTTGTAAACAGAGCCGTCCCAAACTTTGGGGTGGCTGTGTCTTTTTGATTTTAATTTCCCTAAGCTATAGGACCATAAGTGGAAGTGCCCTAGGCTCTGTTGCTTTGTTTTTTAGATGTTTCAGGAAACACCATACACTTCTCCAGAGTGGCTGTTGGCAATTTACATCCCGCCCATCAGCATAACAAGGCTCCCAGTTCTCCATGGCCTGTCCTCCCTTTCTGGATTTTACACTTTTTTCAGATGGCCCTTTTGACCAGGGGGCAGTGAGAGTTCATTGTAGTGTAGATTTCCTTTGCAAGCTTGCTTGGTTGGCCAAAAAGGGTGTATGCGTTTTTTCCTGAATATATTCAGGAAAAAACGCATACGCCCTTTTTGGCCAAGTGCATCATTGTGGACGTTCTGCCTCTTTTCCTATGCTTTACATGCAATTCCAGTCTACCTCCTGAAATCGGTTTCCTGCAATTCTGCCCCGCTTTCAAGTCCTCTTGGCAGGCTTACTTCAATATATTTTTGGACGATAGCTGTCATTTATAACTCTGCAGGTTTGTGAATTACAGGGCCCCGGAGCTCCTTTCTTCAACTCGCTTTCTTGTGAGCTGGCCGCAACACCGCAGGATTGCTTCAGGCCCTAGTGTGGTTCCGGCATGGCACGCTGAGCCTTTGGTTAATTCCTCTTCCTGGTGGGAAATGAGAGTTAAATTTGCCCGTCCAGACACCTCCAGCTAGTCTCTCATTGGTTCTCCCTATTCCTGTTCATTTTCCGCAGAAATTGCAAACTGGGCCAAGCAGGAGTTTAAAGGCACTGACTCTCCAAGTGGGGAGAGTGTTAGTAAAGCGTCTGGAATGTTGCACCCGAGTACCAGGGGACGAAAACTGAGACACATTTGAACACGTTTCCCGATCACACGGTGGATCATACTCTGGGTTCCACATGCATGTTTTAGCTGAAGGAAGAATCCCTTAAACCTGGAGAGTTGAGACCCTTGGAATGGGTACCATGCAATATGAATTCAAAGGGTCTGCATTTGCTCACCGAACCTCACCAATCCTATCACTGCTGCATTTATGCCGCTGTACACACGCTTGATTCTCTTTCGGAGACATATAAATCCATAGGTTTTAAGATTCTTACTAGTCAGGTATATTCTTAGGCGTTTAATATGGGGTGTTGAGTCCACTTCGTTGAGCAAGGAGTAGTTCTTGTCTATTACATATTTGGCTTATGGAACTGTATCTGTGCTAATTTCAATCTCTGGTTTTATGCAGCACCCCAACTCACCATTCCCCTTAAGCAAGCATAAGTTGGTTTTCTACATTTGAGACCTTGTTCTGTTTTGTAATTCAGTTCCTGTGTAGCCAAGTTTACATTCCGTGTATTAGTGATACCTTATGATGTTTCTTTTTCTGTGTGACTTATTTCACTTAGAATCATCATACCTGAATCCACTCATTATGCTGCTACTGGCCTAATGACATAGATTTCATTGCTGAGTGATATTGCATTGTACGTAAGTACCACAACCTCTTTATCCATTTTTCGCTTTCTGCGATATTGAACTTGTACCGTATATGAGGTTCTTGTGAACAGAGCCGTACCAAACATTGGGGTGGCTGTGTCTTTTTGATTTTAATTTCCCTCAGCTATAGGACCATAAGTGGCAGTGCCCTAGGCTCTGTTGCTTTGGTTTTTAGATGTTTCAGGAAACACCATACACTTCTCCAGAGTGGCTGTTAGCAATTTACATCCCGCCCATCAGCATAAGTAGGCTCCCAATTCTCCATGGACTGTCCTCGCTTTGTGGATTTTACACTTTTTTCAGATGGCCCTTTTGACCGGGGGGCAGTGAGACTTCATTATAGTGCAGATTTCCTTTGCAAGCTTGCTTGGTTGGCCAAAAAGGGCGTATGCGTTTTTTCCTGAATATATTCAGGAAAAACGCATACGCCCTTTTGGGCCAAGTGCATCATTGTGGACGTTCTGCCTCTTTTCCTATGCTTTACATGCAATTCCAGTCTACCTCCTGAAATCGGTTTCCTGCAATTCTGCCCCGCTTTCAAGTCCTCTTGGCAGGCTTACTTCAATATATTTTTAGACGATAGCTGTCATTTATAACTCTGCAGGTTTGTGAATTACAGGGCCCCTGAGCTCCATTCTTCAACTCGCTTTCTTGTGAGCTGGCCGCAACACCGCAGGATTGCTTCAGGCCCTAGTGTGGTTCCGGCATGGCTCGCTGAGCCTTTGGTTAATTCCTCTTCTTGGTGGGAAATGAGAGTTAAATTTTCCCGTCCAGACACCTCCAGCTAGTCTCTCATTGGTTCTCCCTATTCCTGTTCATTTTCCGCAGAAATTGCAAACTGGGCCAAACAGGAGGTTAAAGGCACTGACTCTCCAAGTGGGGAGAGTGTTAGTAAAGCGTCTGGAATGTTGCACCCGAGTATCAGGGGACAAAAACTCAGACACATTTGAACATGTTTCCCGATCACACGGTGGATCATACTCTGGGTTCCACATGCATGTTCTAGCTGAAGGAAGAATCCCTTAAACCTGGAGAGTTGAGACCCATGGAATGGGTACCATGCAATATGAATTCAAAGGGTCTGCATTTGCTCACCGAAACTCACCAATTCTATCACTGCTGCTTTTATGTCGCTGTACACACGCTGGATTCTCTTTCGGAGACATATAAATCCATAGGTTTTAAGATTCTTACTAGTCAGGTATATTCTTAGGCGTTTAATATGGGGTGTTGAGTCCACTTCGTTGAGCAAGCAGTAGCTCTTGTCTATTACATATTTGGCTTATGGAAAGGTATCTGTGCTAATTTCAACCTCTGGTTTTATGCAGCACCCCAACTCACCTTTCCCCTTAAGCAAGCATAAGTTGGTTTTCTTCATTTGAGACCCTATTCTGTTTTGTAATTCAGTTCCTGTGTAGCCAAGTTTACATTCCGTGAATTAGTGATACCTTATGATGTTTCTTTTTCTGTGTTACTTCTTTCACTTAGAATCATCGTACCTGAATCCACTCATTATGCTGCTACTGGCCTGATGACATAGATTTCATTGCTGAGTGATATTGCGTTGTACGTAAGTACCACAACTTCTTTATCCATTTTTCGCTTTCTGCGATATTGAACTTGTACCGTAAACGAGGTTCTTGTAAACAGAGCCGTCCCAAACTTTGGGGTGGCTGTGTCTTTTTGATTTTAATTTCCCTAAGCTATAGGACCATAAGTGGAAGTGCCCTAGGCTCTGTTGCTTTGTTTTTTAGATGTTTCAGGAAACACCATACACTTCTCCAGAGTGGCTGTTGGCAATTTACATCCCGCCCATCAGCATAACAAGGCTCCCAGTTCTCCATGGCCTGTCCTCCCTTTCTGGATTTTACACTTTTTTCAGATGGCCCTTTTGACCAGGGGGCAGTGAAAGTTCATTGTAGTGTAGATTTCCTTTGCAAGCTTGCTTGGTTGGCCAAAAAGGGTGTATGCGTTTTTTCCTGAATATATTCAGGAAAAAACGCATATGCCCTTTTTGGCCAAGTGCATCATTGTGGACGTTCTGCCTCTATTCCTATGCTTTACATGCAATTCCAGTCTACCTCCTGAAATCGGTTTCCTGCAATTCTGCCCCGCTTTCAAGTCCTCTTGGCAGGCTTACTTCAATATATTTTTGGACGATAGCTGTCATTTATAACTCTGCAGGTTTGTGAATTACAGGGCCCCGGAGCTCCTTTCTTCAACTCGCTTTCTTGTGAGCTGGCTGCAACACCGCAGGATTGCTTCAGGCCCTAGTGTGGTTCCAGCATGGCACGCTGAGCCTTTGGTTAATTCCTCTTCCTGGTGGGAAATGAGAGTTAAATTTGCCCGTCCAGACACCTCCAGCTAGTCTCTCATTGGTTCTCCCTATTCCTGTTCATTTTCCGCAGAAATTGCAAACTGGGCCAAGCAGGAGTTTAAAGGCACTGACTCTCCAAGTGGGGAGAGTGTTAGTAAAGCGTCTGGAATGTTGCACCCGAGTACCAGGGGACGAAAACTGAGACACATTTGAACACGTTTCCCGATCACACGGTGGATCATACTCTGGGTTCCACATGCATGTTTTAGCTGAAGGAAGAATCCCTTAAACCTGGAGAGTTGAGACCCTTGGAATGGGTACCATGCAATATGAATTCAAAGGGTCTGCATTTGCTCACCGAACCTCACCAATCCTATCACTGCTGCATTTATGCCGCTGTACACATGCTTGATTCTCTTTCGGAGACATATAAATCCATAGGTTTTAAGATTCTTACTAGTCAGGTATATTCTTAGGCGTTTAATATGGGGTGTTGAGTCCACTTCGTTGAGCAAGGAGTAGTTCTTGTCTATTACATATTTGGCTTATGGAACTGTATCTGTGCTAATTTCAATCTCTGGTTTTATGCAGCACCCCAACTCACCATTCCCCTTAAGCAAGCATAAGTTGGTTTTCTACATTTGAGACCCTGTTCTGTTTTGTAATTCAGTTCCTGTGTAGCCAAGTTTACATTCCGTGTATTAGTGATACCTTATGATGTTTCTTTTTCTGTGTGACTTATTTCACTTAGAAGCATCATACCTGAATCCACTCATTATGCTGCTACTGGCCTGATGACATAGATTTCATTGCTGAGTGATATTGCATTGTACGTAAGTAACACAACTTCTTTATCCATTTTTCGCTTTCTGCGATATTGAACTTGTACCGTATATGAGGTTCTTGTAAACAGAGCCATCCCAAACTTTGGGGTGGCTGTGTCTTTTTGATTTTAATTTCCCTCAGCTATAGGACCATAAGTGGCAGTGCCCTAGGCTCTGTTGCTTTGTTTTTTAGATGTTTCAGGAAACACCATACACTTCTCCAGAGTGGCTGTTAGCAATTTACATCCCGCCCATCAGCATAAGAAGGCTCCCAATTCTCCATGGCCTGTCCTCCCTTTCTGGATTTTACACTTTTTTCAGATGGCCCTTTTGACCGGGGGGCAGTGAGACTTCATTGTAGTGCAGATTTCCTTTGCAAGCTTGCTTGGTTGGCCAAAAAGTGCGTATCCGTTTTTTCCTGAATATATTCAGGAAAAACGCATACGCCCTTTGGGCCAAGTGCATCATTGTGGACGTTCTGCCTCTTTTCCTATGCTTTACATGCAATTCCAGTCTACCTCCTGAAATCGGTTTCCTGCAATTCTGCCCCACTTTCAAGTCCTCTTGGCAGCCTTACTTCAATATATTTTTGGACGATAGCTGTCATTTATAACTCTGCAGGTTTGTGAATTACAGGGCCCCTGAGCTCCATTCTTCAACTCGCTTTCTTGTGAGCTGGCCGCAACACCGCAGGATTGCTTCAGGCCCTAGTGTGGTTCCGGCATGGCTCGCTGAGCCTTTGGTTAATTCCTCTTCTTGGTGGGAAATGAGAGTTAAATTTGCCCGTCCAGACACCTCCAGCTAGTCTCTCATTGGTTCTCCCTATTCCTGTTCATTTTCCGCAGAAATTGCAAACTGGGCCAAACAGGAGGTTAAAGGCACTGACTCTCCAAGTGGGGAGAGTGTTAGTAAAGCGTCTGGAATGTTGCACCCGAGTATCAGGGGACGAAAACTGAGACACATTTGAACATGTTTCCCGATCACACGGTGGATCATACTCTGGGTTCCACATGCATGTTCTAGCTGAAGGAAGAATCCCTTAAACCTGGAGAGTTGAGACCCTTGGAATGGGTACCATGCAATATGAATTCAAAGGGTCTGCATTTGCTCACCGAACCTCACCAATTCTATCACTGCTGCTTTTATGTCGCTGTACACACGCTGGATTCTCTTTCGGAGACATATAAGTCCATAGGTTTTAAGATTCTTACTAGTCAGGTATATTCTTAGGCGTTTAATATGGGGGGTTGAGTCCACTTCGTTGAGCAAGCAGTAGCTCTTGTCTATTACATATTTGGCTTATGGAAAGGTATCTGTGCTAATTTCAACCTCTGGTTTTATGCAGCACCCCAACTCACCTTTCCCCTTAAGCAAGCATAAGTTGGTTTTCTACATTTGAGACCCTATTCTGTTTTGTAATTCAGTTCCTGTGTAGCCAAGTTTACATTCCGTGAATTAGTGATACCTTATGATGTTTCTTTTTCTGTGTTACTTCTTTCACTTAGAATCATCGTACCTGAATCCACTCATTATGCTGCTACTGGCCTGATGACATAGATTTCATTGCTGAGTGTTATTGCGTTGTACGTAAGTACCACAACTTCTTTATCCATTTTTCACTTTCTGCGATATTGAACTTGTACCGTAAACGAGGTTCTTGTAAACAGAGCCATCCCAAACTTTGGGGTGGCTGTGTCTTTTTGATTTTAATTTCCCTAAGCTATAGGACCATAAGTGGAAGTGCCCTAGGCTCTGTTGCTTTGTTTTTTAGATGTTTCAGGAAACACCATACACTTCTCCAGAGTGGCTGTTGGCAATTTACATCCCGCCCAGCAGCATAACAAGGCTCCCAGTTCTCCATGGCCTGTCCTCCCTTTCTGGATTTTACACTTTTTTCAGATGGCCCTTTTGACCAGGGGGCAGTGAGAGTTCATTGTAGTGTAGATTTCCTTTGCAAGCTTGCTTGGTTGGCCAAAAAGGGTGTATGCGTTTTTTCCTGAATATATTCAGGAAAAAACGCATATGCCCTTTTTGGCCAAGTGCATCATTGTGGACGTTCTGCCTCTTTTCCTATGCTTTAAATGCAATTCCAGTCTACCTCCTGAAATCGGTTTCCTGCAATTCTGCCCCGCTTTCAAGTCCTCTTGGCAGGCTTACTTCAATATATTTTTGGACGATAGCTGTCATTTATAACTCTGCAGGTTTGTGAATTACAGGGCCCCGGAGCTCCTTTCTTCAACTCGCTTTCTTGTGAGCTGGCTGCAACACCGCAGGATTGCTTCAGGCCCTAGTGTGGTTCCGGCATGGCACGCTGAGCCTTTGGTTAATTCCTCTTCCTGGTGGGAAATGAGAGTTAAATTTGCCCGTCCAGACACCTCCAGCTAGTCTCTCATTGGTTCTCCCTATTCCTGTTCATTTTCCGCAGAAATTGCAAACTGGGCCAAGCAGGAGTTTAAAGGCACTGACTCTCCAAGTGGGGAGAGTGTTAGTAAAGCGTCTGGAATGTTGCACCCGAGTACCAGGGGACGAAAACTGAGACACATTTGAACACGTTTCCCGATCACACGGTGGATCATACTCTGGGTTCCACATGCATGTTTTAGCTGAAGGAAGAATCCCTTAAACCTGGAGAGTTGAGACCCTTGGAATGGGTACCATGCAATATGAATTCAAAGGGTCTGCATTTGCTCACCGAACCTCACCAATCCTATCACTGCTGCATTTATGCCGCTGTACACATGCTTGATTCTCTTTCGGAGACATATAAATCCATAGGTTTTAAGATTCTTACTAGTCAGGTATATTCTTAGGCGTTTAATATGGGGTGTTGAGTCCACTTCGTTGAGCAAGGAGTAGTTCTTGTCTATTACATATTTGGCTTATGGAACTGTATCTGTGCTAATTTCAATCTCTGGTTTTATGCAGCACCCCAACTCACCATTCCCCTTAAGCAAGCATAAGTTGGTTTTCTACATTTGAGACCCTGTTCTGTTTTGTAATTCAGTTCCTGTGTAGCCAAGTTTACATTCCGTGTATTAGTGATACCTTATGATGTTTCTTTTTCTGTGTGACTTATTTCACTTAGAAGCATCATACCTGAATCCACTCATTATGCTGCTACTGGCCTGATGACATAGATTTCATTGCTGAGTGATATTGCATTGTACGTAAGTAACACAACTTCTTTATCCATTTTTCGCTTTCTGCGATATTGAACTTGTACCGTATATGAGGTTCTTGTAAACAGAGCCGTCCCAAACTTTGGGGTGGCTGTGTCTTTTTGATTTTAATTTCCCTCAGCTATAGGACCATAAGTGGCAGTGCCCTAGGCTCTGTTGCTTTGTTTTTTAGATGTTTCAGGAAACACCATACACTTCTCCAGAGTGGCTGTTAGCAATTTACATCCCGCCCATCAGCATAAGAAGGCTCCCAATTCTCCATGGCCTGTCCTCCCTTTCTGGATTTTACACTTTTTTCAGATGGCCCTTTTGACCGGGGGGCAGTGAGACTTCATTGTAGTGCAGATTTCCTTTGCAAGCTTGCTTGGTTGGCCAAAAAGTGCGTATGCGTTTTTTCCTGAATATATTCAGGAAAAACGCATACGCCCTTTTGGGCCAAGTGCATCATTGTGGACGTTCTGCCTCTTTTCCTATGCTTTACATGCAATTCCAGTCTACCTCCTGAAATCGGTTTCCTGCAATTCTGCCCCACTTTCAAGTCCTCTTGGCAGCCTTACTTCAATATATTTTTGGACGATAGCTGTCATTTATAACTCTGCAGGTTTGTGAATTACAGGGCCCCTGAGCTCCATTCTTCAACTCGCTTTCTTGTGAGCTGGCCGCAACACCGCAGGATTGCTTCAGGCCCTAGTGTGGTTCCGGCATGGCTCGCTGAGCCTTTGGTTAATTCCTCTTCTTGGTGGGAAATGAGAGTTAAATTTGCCCGTCCAGACACCTCCAGCTAGTCTCTCATTGGTTCTCCCTATTCCTGTTCATTTTCCGCAGAAATTGCAAACTGGGCCAAACAGGAGGTTAAAGGCACTGACTCTCCAAGTGGGGAGAGTGTTAGTAAAGCGTCTGGAATGTTGCACCCGAGTATCAGGGGACGAAAACTGAGACACATTTGAACATGTTTCCCGATCACACGGTGGATCATACTCTGGGTTCCACATGCATGTTCTAGCTGAAGGAAGAATCCCTTAAACCTGGAGAGTTGAGACCCTTGGAATGGGTACCATGCAATATGAATTCAAAGGGTCTGCATTTGCTCACCGAACCTCACCAATTCTATCACTGCTGCTTTTATGTCGCTGTACACACGCTGGATTCTCTTTCGGAGACATATAAGTCCATAGGTTTTAAGATTCTTACTAGTCAGGTATATTCTTAGGCGTTTAATATGGGGTGTTGAGTCCACTTCGTTGAGCAAGCAGTAGCTCTTGTCTATTACATATTTGGCTTATGGAAAGGTATCTGTGCTAATTTCAACCTCTGGTTTTATGCAGCACCCCAACTCACCTTTCCCCTTAAGCAAGCATAAGTTGGTTTTCTACATTTGAGACCCTATTCTGCTTTGTAATTAAGTTCCTGTGTAGCCAAGTTTACATTCCGTGTATTAGTGATACCTTATGATGTTTCTTTTTCTGTGTTACTTCTTTCACTTAGAATCATCGTACCTGAATCCACTCATTATGCTACTACTGGCCTGATGACATAGATTTCATTGCTGAGTGATATTGCGTTGTACGTAAGTACCACAACTTCTTTATCCATTTTTCGCTTTCTGCGATATTGAACTTGTACCGAATACGAGGTTCTTGTAAACAGAGCCGTCCTAAACTTTGGGGTGGCTGTGTCCTTTTGATTTTAATTTCCCTAAGCTATAGGACCATAAGTGGAAGTGCCCTAGGCTCTGTTGCTTTGTTTTTTAGATGTTTCAGGAAACACCATACACTTCTCCAGAGTGGCTGTTTGCAATTTACATCCCGCCCAGCAGCATAACAAGGCTCCCAGTTCTCCATGGCCTGTCCTGCCTTTCTGGATTTTACACTTTTTTCAGATGGCCCTTTTGACCGGGGGGCAGTGAGACTTCATTGTAGTGCAGATTTCCTTTGCAAGCTTGCTTGGTTGGCCAAAAAGGGCGTATGCGTTTTTTCCTGAATATATTCAGGAAAAAACGCATACGCCCTTTTTGGCCAAGTGCATCATTGTGGACGTTCTGCCTCTTTTCCTATGCTTTACATGCAATTCCAGTCTACCTCCTGAAATCAGTTTCCTGCAATTCTGCCCCGCTTTCAAGTCCTCTTGGCAGCCTTACTTCAATATATTTTTGGATGATAGCTGTCATTTATAACTCTGCAGGTTTGTGAATTACAGGGCCCCTGAGCTCCATTCTTCAACTCGCTTTCTTGTGAGCTGGCCGCAACACCGCAGGATTGCTTCAGGCCCTAGTGTGGTTCCAGCATGGCTCGCTGAGCCTTTGGTTAATTCCTCTTCTTGGTGGGAAATGAGAGTTAAATTCGCCCGTCCAGACACCTCCAGCTAGTCTCTCATTGGTTCTCCCTATTCCTGTTCATTTTCCGCAGAAATTGCAAACTGGGCCAAACAGGAGGTTAAAGGCACTGACTCTCCAAGTGGGGAGAGTGTTAGTAAAGCGTCAGGAATGTTGCAGCCGAGTACTAGGGGACGAAAACTGAGACACCTTTGAACACATTTCCCTATCACACGGTGGATCATATTCTGGGTTGCACATGCATGTTTTAGCTGAAGGAAGAATCGCTTAAAACTGGAGAGTTGAGACCCATGGAATGGGTACCATGAAATATGACTTCAAAGGGTCTGCATTTGCTCACCGGACCTCACAATCCTGTCACTGCTGTGTTTATGCCGCAGTACACACGCTTGATTCTCTTTTGGAGACATATAAATCCATAGGTTTTAAGATTCTTACTAGTCAGGTATATTCTTAGGCGTTTAATATGGGGTGTTGAGTCCACTTCGTTGAGCAAGGAGTAGCTCTTGTCTATTACATATTTGGCTTATGGAACGGTATCTGTGCTAATTTCAATCTCTGGTTTTATGCAGCACCCCAACTCACCTTTCCCCTTAAGCAAGCATAAGTTGGTTCTACATTTGAGACCCTATTCTGTTTTGTATTTCAGTTCCTGTGTAGCCAAGTTTACATTCCGTGTATTAGTGATACCTTATGATGTTTCTTTTTCTGTGTGACTTATTTCACTTAGAATCATCGTACCTGAATCCATTCATTATGCTGCTACGGGCCTGATGACATAGATTTCATTGCTGAGTGATATTGCATTGTACGTAAGTACCACAACTTCTTTATCCATTTTTCGCTTTCTGCGATATTGAACTTGTACCGTAAATGAGGTTCTTGTAAACAGAGCCGTCCCAAACTTTGGGGTGGCTGTGTCTTTTTCATTTTAATTTCCCTAAGCTATAGGACCATAAGTGGAAGTGCCTTAGGCTCTGTTGCTTTGTTTTTTAGATGTTTCAGGAAACACCATACACTTCTCCAGAGTGGCTTTTGGCAATTTACATCACACCCATCAGCATAACAAGGCTCGCAGTTCTCCATGGCTTGTCCTGCCTTTCTGGATTTTACACTTTTTTCAGATGGCCCTTTTGACCGGGGGGCAATGAGGCTTCATTGTAGTGCAGATTTCCTTTGCAAGCTAGCTTGGTTGCCCAAAAAGGGCGTATGAGTTTTTTCCTGAATATATTCAGGAAAAAACGCATACAGCCTTTTTGGCCAAATGCATCATTGTGGACGTTCTGCCTCTTTTCCTATGCTTTACATGCAATTCCAGTCGACCTCCTGAAATTGGTTTCTTGCAATTCTGCCCCGCATTCAAGTTCTCTTGGCAGCCTTACTTCAATATATTTTTGGACGATAGCTGTCATTTATAACTCTGCAGGTTTGTGAATTACAGGGCCCCTGAGCTCCTTTCTTCAACTCGCTTTCTTGTGAGCTGGCCGCAACACCGCAGGATTGCTTCAGGCCCTAGTGTGGTTCCGGCATGGCATGCTGAGCCTTTGGTTAATTCCTCTTCCTGGTGGGAAATGAGAGTTCAATTTGCCCGTCCAGACACCTCCAGCTAGTCTCTCATTGGTTCTCCCTATTCCTGTTCATTTTCCGCAGAAATTGCAAACTGGGCCAAACAGGAGGTTAAAGGCACTGACTCTCCAAGTGGGGAGAGTGTTAGTAAAGCGTCTGGAATGTTGCACCCGAGTACCAGGGGACGAAAACTGAGACACATTTGAACACGTTTCCCGATCACACGGTGGATCATACTCTGGGTTCCACATGCATGTTTTAGCTGAAGGAAGAATCCCTTAAACCTGGAGAGTTGAGACCCATGGAATGGGTACCATGCAATATGACTTCAAAGGGTCTGCATTTGCTCACCGAACCTCACTAATCCTATCACTGCTGCTTTTATGTTGCTGTACACACGCTGGATTCTCTTTTGAAGACATATAAATCCATAGGTTTTAAGATTCTTACTAGTCAGGTATATTCTTAGGCGTTTAATATGGGGTGTTGAGTCCACTTCGTTGAGCAAGCAGTAGCTCTTGTCTATTACATATTTGGCTTATCGAAAGATATCTGTGCGAATTTCAATCTCTGGTTTTATGCAGCACCCCAACTCACCTTTCCCCTTAAGCAAGCATAAGTTGGTTTTCTACATTTGAGACCCTATTCTGTTTTGTAATTCAGTTCCTGTGTAGCCAAGTTTACATTCCGTTTATTAGTGATACCTTATGATGTTTCTTTTTCTGTGTGACTTATTTCACTTAGAATCATCGTACCTGAATCCACTCATTATGCTGCTACAGGCCTGATGACATAGATTTCATTGCTGAGTGATATTGCATTGTACGTAAGTACCACAACTTCTTTATCCATTTTTCGCTTTCTGCGATATTGAACTTGTACCGTAAACGAGGTTCTTGTAAACAGAGCCGTCCCAAACTTTGGGGTGGCTGTGTCTTTTTGATTTTAATTTCCCTAAGCTATAGGACCATAAGTGGAAGTGCCCTAGGCTCTGTTGCTTTGTTTTTTAGATGTTTCAGGAAACACCATACACTTCTCCAGAGTGGCTGTTGGCAATTTACATCCCGCCCATCAACATAAGAAGGCTCCCAGTTCTCCATGGCCTGTCCTGCCTTTCTGGATTTTACACTTTTTTCAGATGGCCCTTTTGACCGGGGGGCAGTGAGACTTCATTGTAGTGCAGATTTCCTTTGCAAGCTTGCTTGGTTGGCCAAAAAGTGCGTATGCGTTTTTACCTGAATATATTCAGGAAAAAACGCATACGCCCTTTTTGGCCAAGTGCATCATTGTAGACGTTCTGCCTCTTTTCCTATGCTTTACATGCAATTCCAGTCTACCTCCTGAAATCGGTTTCCTGCAATTCTGCCCAGCTTTCAAGTCCTCTTGGCAGCTTTACTTCAATATATTTTTGGACGATAGCTGTCATTTATAACTCTGCAGGTTTGTGAATTACAGGGCCCCTGAGCTCCTTTCTTCAACTCGCTTTCTTGTGAGCTGGCCGCGACACCGCAGGATTGCTTCAGGCCCTAGTGTGGTTCCGGCATGGCACGCTGAGCCCTTGGTTAATTCCTCTTCCTGGTGGGAAATGAGAGTTAAATTTGCCCCTCCAGACACCTCCAGCTAGTCTCTCATTGGTTCTCCCTATTCCTGTTCCTTTTCCGCAGAAATTGCAAACTGGGCCAAACAGGATGTTAAAGGCACTGACTCTCCAAGTGGGGAGAGTGTTAGTAAAGCGTCTGGAATGTTGCACCCGAGTACCAGGGGACGAAAACTGAGACACATTTGAACACGTTTCCTGATCACACGGTGGATCATACTCTGGGTTCCACATGCATGTTTAAGCTGAAGGAAGAATCCCTTAAACCTGGAGAGTTGAGACCCATGGAATGGGTACCATGCAATATGACTTCAAAGGGTCTGCATTTGCTCACCGAACCTCACCAATCCTATCACTGCTGCTTTTATGTCGCTGTACACACGCTGGATTCTCTTTTGGAGACATATAAATCCATAGGTTTTAAGATTCTTACTAGTCAGGTATATTCTTAGGCGTTTAATATGGGGTGTTGAGTCCACTTCGTTGAGCAAGCAGTAGCTCTTGTCTATTACATTTTTGGCTTATGGAAAGATATCTGTGCTAATTTCAATCTCTGGTTATATGCAGCACCCCAACTCACCTTTCCCCTTAAGCAAGCATAAGTTGGTTTTCTACATTTGAGACCCTATTCTGTTTTGTAATTCAGTTACTGTGTAGCCAAGTTTACATTCCGTTTATTAGTGATACCTTATGATGTTTCTTTTTCTGTGTGACTTATTTCACTTAGAATCATCGTACCTGAATCCACTCATTATGCTGCTACAGGCCTGATGACATAGATTTCATTGCTGAGTGATATTGCATTGTACGTAAGTACCACAACTTCTTTATCCATTTTTCGCTTTCTGCGATATTGAACTTGTACCATAAACGAGGTTCTTGTAAACAGAGCCGTCCCAAACTTTGGGGTGGCTGTGTCTTTTTGATTTTAATTTCCCTAAGCTATAGGACCATAAGTGGAAGTGCCCTAGGCTCTGTTGCTTTGTTTTTTAGATGTTTCAGGAAACACCATACACTTCTCCAGAGTGGCTGTTTGCAATTTACATCCCGCCCATCAGCATAAGAAGGCTCCCATTTCTCCATGGCCTGTCCTGCCTTTCTGGATTTTACACATTTTTCAGATAGACCTTTTCTCTGGCGGGGGGGGGGGGGGCAGTGAGACTTCATTGTAGTGCAGATTTCCTTTGCAAGCTTGCTTGTTTGGCCAAAAAGGGCGTATGCGTTTTTTCCTGAATATATTCAAGAAAAAACGCATACGCCCTTTTTGGCCAAGTGCAGCATTGTGGACGTTCTGCCTCTTTTCCTATGCTTTACATGCAATTCCAGTCTACCTCCTGAAATCGGTTTCCTGCAATTCTGCCCCGCTTTCAAGTCCTCTTGGCAGCCTTACTTCAATATATTTTTGGACGATAACTGTCATTTATAACTCTGCAGGTTTGTGAATTACAGGGCCCCTGAGCTCCTTTGTTCAACTCACTTTCTTGTGAGCTGACCGCAACACCGCAGGATTGCTTCAGGCCCTAGTGTGGTTCCGGCATGGCACGCTGAGCCTTTGGTTAATTCCTCTTCCTGGTGGGAAATGAGAGTTAAATTTGCCCGTCCAGACACCTCCAGCTAGTCTCTCATTGGTTCTCCCTATTCCTGTTCATTTTCCGCAGAAATTGCAAACTGGGCCAAACAGGAGGTTAAAGGCACTGACTCTCCAAGTGGGGAGAGTGTTAGTAAAGCGTCTGGAATGTTGCACCCGAGTACCAGGGGACGAAAACTGAGACACATTTGAACACGTTTCCCGATCACACGGTGGATCATACTCTGGGTTCCACATGCATGTTTTAGCTGAAGGAAGAATCCCTTAAACCTGGAGAGTTGAGACCCATGGAATGGGTACCATGCAATATGACTTCAAAGGGTCTGCATTTGCTCACCGAACCTCACCAATCCTATCACTGCTTCGTTTAGGCCGCTGTACACACGCTTGATTCTCTTTCAGAGACATATAAATCCATAGGTTTTAAGATTCTTTCTAGTCAGGTATATTCTTAGGCGTTTAATATGGGGTGTTGAGTCCACTTCGTTGAGCAAGCAGTAGCTCTTGTCTATTACATATTTGGCTTATGGAAAGGTATCTGTGCTAATTTCAATCTCTGGTTTTATGCAGCACCCCAACTCACCTTTCCCCTTAAGCAAGCATAAGTTGGTTTTCTACATATGAGACCCTGTTCTGTTTTGTATTTCAGTTCCTGTGTAGCCGAGTTTACATTCCGTGTATTAGTGATATCTTATGATGTTTCTTTTTCTGTGTGACTTATTTCACTTAGAATCATCGTACCTGAATCCACTCATTATGCTGCTACGGGCCTGAGGACATAGATTTCATTGCTGAGTGATATTGCATTGTACGGAACTACCACAACTTTTTTATCCATTTTTCGCTTTCTGTGATATTGAACTTGTACCATAAACGAGATTCTTGTAAACAGAGTTGTCCCAAACTTTGGGGTGGCTGTGTCTTTTTGATTTTAATTTCCCTAAGCTATAGGACCATAAGTGGAAGTGCCCTAGGCTCTGTTGCTTTGTTTTTTAGATGTTCCAGCAAACACCATACACTTCTCCAGAGTCTCTGTTGGCTATTTACATACCCCCATCAGAATAACAAGGCTCCCAGTTCTCCATGGCCTGTCCTGACTTTCTGGATTTTACACTTTTTTCAGATGGCCCTTTTGACCGTGGAGCAGTGAGACTTCAGTGTAGTGCAGATTTCCTTTGCAAGCTTGCTTGGTTAGCCAAAAAGGGAGTATGCGTTTTTTCCTGAATATATTCAGGAAAAAACGTATACACACTTTTTGGCCAAGTGCATCATTGTGGACGTTCTGCCTCTTTTCCTATGCTTTACATGCAATTCCAGTCTACCTGCTGAAATCGGTTTCCTGCAATTCTGCCCCGCTTTCAAGTCCTCTTGGCAGCCTTACTTCAATATATTTTTGGACGATAGCTGTCATTTATAACTCTGCAGGTTTGTGAATTACAGGGCCCCTGAGCTCCTTTCTTCAACTCGCTTTCTTGTGAGCTGGCCGCAACACCACAGGATTGCTTCAGGCCCTAGTGTGGTTCCGGGACGGCTCGCTGAGCATTTAGTTAATTCCTCTTCCTGGTGGGAAATGAGAGTTAAATTTGCCCGTCCAGACACCTCCAGCTAGTCTCTCATTGGTTCTCCCTATTCCTGTTCCTTTTCCGCAGAAATTGCAAACTGGGCCAAACAGGAGGTTAAAGGCACTGACTCTCCAAGTGGGGAGAGTGTTAGTAAAGCATCTGTAATATTGCACCCGAGTACCAGGGGACGAAAACTGAGACACATTTGAACACGTTTCCCGATCACACGGTGGATTATACTCTGGGTTCCACATGCATGTTTTAGCTGAAGGAAGAATCCCTTAAACCTGGAGAGTTGAGACCCATGGAATGGGTACCATGCAATATGACTTCAAAGGGTCTGCATTTGCTCACCGAACCTCACCAATCCTATCACTGCTGCGTTTATGCCGCTGTACACATGCTTGATTCTCTTTCGGAGACATATAAATCCATAGGTTTTAAGATTCTTACTAGTCAGTTATATTCTTAGGCGTTTAATATGCGGTGTTGAGTCCAATTCGTTGAGCAAGCAGTAGCTCTTGTCTATTAAATATTTGTCTTACGGAACGGTATCTGTGCTAATTTCAATCTCTGGTTTTATGCAGCTCCCCAACACGCCTTTCCCCCTAAGCAAGCATAAGTTTGTTTTCTACATTTGAGACCCTGTTCTGTTTTGTAATTCAGTTCCTGTGTAGCCAAGTTTACATTCCGTGTAGTAGTGATACCTTATGATGCTTCTTTTTCTGTGTGACTTATTTCACTTAGAATCATCGTACCGGAATCCACTCATTATGCTGCTACTGGCCTGATGACATAGAATTCATTGCTGAGTGATATTGCATTGTACGTAAGTACCTCAACTTCCTTATCCATTTTTCGCTTTCTGCGATATTGAACTTGTACCGTAAACGAGGTTCTTGTAAACAGAGCCGTCCCAAACTTTGGGGTGGCTGTGTCTTTTTGATTTTAATTTCCCTAAGCTATAGGGCCATAAGTGAAAGTGCCCTAGGCTCTGTTGCTTTGTTTTTTAGATGTTTCAGGAAACACCATACACTTCTCCAGAGTGGCTGTTGGCAATTTACATCCCGCCCATCAGCATAACAAGGCTCCCAGTTCTCCATGGCCTGTCCTGCCTTTCTGGATTTTACACATTTTTCAGATGGCCCTTTTGACCGGGGGGCAGTGAGACTTCATTGTAGTGCAGATTTCCTTTGCAAGCTTGCTTGGTTGGCCAAAAAGGGCGTATGCGTTTTTTCCTGAATATATTCAGGAAAAAACGCACATGCCCTTTTTGGCCAAGTGCATCATTGTGGACGTTCTGCCTCTTTTCCTATGCTTTACATGCAATTCCAGTCTACCTCCTGAAATCGGTTTCCTGCAATTCTGCCCCGCTTTCAAGTCCTCTTGGCAGCCTTACTTCAATATATTTTTGGACGATAGCTGTCATTTATAACTCTGCAGGTTTGTGAATTACAGGGCCCCTGAGCTCCTTTCTACAACTCGCTTTCTTGTGAGCTGGCCGCAACACCGCAGGATTGCTTCAGGCCCTAGTGTGGTTCCGGGATGGCACGCTGAGCATTTGGTTAATTCCTCTTCCTGATGGGAAATGAGAGTTAAATTTGCCCGTCCAGACACCTCCAGCTAGTCTCTCATTGGTTCTCCCTATTCCTGTTCATTTTCCGCAGAAATTGCAAACTGGGCCAAACAGGAGGTTAAAGGCACTGACTCTCCAAGTGGGGAGAGTGTTAGTAAAGCGTCTGGAATGTTGCACCCGAGTACCAGGGAACGAAAAATGAGACACATATGAACACGTTTCCCGATCACACGTTGGATCATACTCTGGGTTCCACATGCATGTTTTAGCTGAAGGAAGAATCCCTTAAACCTGGAGAGTTGAGACCCATGTAATGGGTACCATGCCATATGACTTCAAAGGGTCTGCACTTGCTCACCGAACCTCACCAATCCTATCACTGCTGCGTTTATGCCGCTGTACACACGCTGGATTCTCTTTTGGAGACATAAAAATCCATAGGTTTTAAGATTCTTACTAGTCAGGTATATTCTTAGGCGTTTAATATGGGGTGTTGAGTCCACTTCGTTGAGCAAGCAGTAGCTCTTGTCTATTACATATTTGGCTTATGGAAAGTTATCTGTGCTAATTTCAATCTCTGGTTTTATGCAGCACCGCAACTCACCTTTCCCCTTAAGCAAGCATAAGTTGGTTTTCTACATTTGAGAACCTATTCTGTTTTGTAATTCAGTTCCTGTGTAGCCAAGTTTACATTCCGTGTAGTAGTGATACCTTATGATGTTTCTTTTTCTGTGTGACTTATTTCACTTAGAATCATCGTACCTGAATCCACTCATTATGCTGCTACTGGCCTGATGACATAGATTTCATTGCTGGGTGATATGGCATTATACGTAAGTACCACAACTTCTTTATCCATTTTTCGCCCTCTGCGATATTGAACTTGTACCGTAAACGAGGTTCTTGTAAACAGAGCCGTCCCAAACTGTGGGGTGGCTGTGTCTTTTTGATTTTAATTTCCCTAAGCTATAGGACCATAAGTGGAAGTGCCCTAGGCTCTGTTGCTTTGTCTTTTAGATGTTTCAGGAAACACCATACACTTCTCCAGAGTGGCTTTTGGCAATTTACATCCCCCCAATCAGCATAACAAGGCTCCCAGTTCTCCATGGCCTGTCCTGCCTTTCTGGATTATACACTTTTTTCAGATGGCCCTTTTGACCGGGGGGCAGTGAGACTTCATTGTAGTGCATATTTCCTTTGCAAGCTTGCTTGGTTGGCCAAAAAGGGCGTATGCGTTTTTTCCTGAATATATTCAGGAAAACACGCATATGCACTTTTTGGCCATGTGCATCATTGTGGACGTTCTGTCTCTTTTCCTATGCTTTACATGCAATTCCAGTCTACCTCCTGAAATCGGTTTCCTGCAATTCTGCCCAACATTCAAGTCCTCTTGGCTGCCTTACTTCAATATATTTTTGGACGATACCTGTTATTTATAAGTCTGCATGTTTGTGAATTACAGTGCCCCTGAGCTCCTTTCTTCAACTCGCTTTCTTGTGAGCTGGCCGCAACACCGCAGGATTGCTTCAGGCCCTAGTGTGGTTCCGGCATGGCACGCTGAGCATTTGGTTAATTCCTCTTCCTGGTGGGAAATGAGAGTTAAATTTGCCCGTTCAGACACCTCCAGCTAGTCTCTCATTGGTTCTCCCTATTCCTGTTCATTTTCCGCAGAAATTGCAAACTGGGCCAAACAGGAGTTTAAAGGCACTGACTCTCCAAGTGGGGAGAGTGTTAGTAAAGCGTCTGGAATGTTGCACCCGAGTACCAGGGAACGAAAACTGAGACACATTTGAACACATTTCCCCATCACACCGTTGATCATACTCTGGGTTCCACATGCATGTTTTAGCTGAAGGAAGAATCCCTTAAACCTGGAGAGTTGAGACCCATGTAATGGGTACCATGCAATATGACTTCAAAGGGTCTGCATTTGCTCACCGAACCTCACCAATCCTATCACTGCTGCGTTTATGCCGCTGTACACATGCTTGATTCTCTTTCGGAGACATATAAATCCATAGGTTTTAAGATTCTTACTAGTCAGGTATATTCTTAGGCGTTTAATATGGGGTGTTGAGTCCACTTCGTTGAGCAAGGAGTAGCTCTTGTCTATTACATATTTGGCTTATGGAACGGTGTCTGTGCTAATTTCAATCTCTGGTTTTATGCAGCACCCCAACTCACCATTCCCCTTAAGCAAGCATAAGTTGGTTTTCTACATATGAGACCCTGTTCTGTTTTGTATTTCAGTTCCTGTGTAGCCGAGTTTACATTCCGTGTATTAGTGATATCTTATGATGTTTCTTTTTCTGTGTGACTTATTTCACTTAGAATCATCGTACCTGAATCCACTCATTATGCTGCTACGGGCCTGAGGACATAGATTTCATTGCTGAGTGATATTGCATTGTACGGAACTACCACAACTTTTTTATCCATTTTTCGCTTTCTGTGATATTGAACTTGTACCATAAACGAGATTCTTGTAAACAGAGTTGTCCCAAACTTTGGGGTGGCTGTGTCTTTTTGATTTTAATTTCCCTAAGCTATAGGACCATAAGTGGAAGTGCCCTAGGCTCTGTTGCTTTGTTTTTTAGATGTTCCAGCAAACACCATACACTTCTCCAGAGTCTCTGTTGGCTATTTACATACCCCCATCAGAATAACAAGGCTCCCAGTTCTCCATGGCCTGTCCTGACTTTCTGGATTTTACACTTTTTTCAGATGGCCCTTTTGACCGTGGAGCAGTGAGACTTCAGTGTAGTGCAGATTTCCTTTGCAAGCTTGCTTGGTTAGCCAAAAAGGGAGTATGCGTTTTTTCCTGAATATATTCAGGAAAAAACGTATACACACTTTTTGGCCAAGTGCATCATTGTGGACGTTCTGCCTCTTTTCCTATGCTTTACATGCAATTCCAGTCTACCTGCTGAAATCGGTTTCCTGCAATTCTGCCCCGCTTTCAAGTCCTCTTGGCAGCCTTACTTCAATATATTTTTGGACGATAGCTGTCATTTATAACTCTGCAGGTTTGTGAATTACAGGGCCCCTGAGCTCCTTTCTTCAACTCGCTTTCTTGTGAGCTGGCCGCAACACCACAGGATTGCTTCAGGCCCTAGTGTGGTTCCGGGACGGCACGCTGAGCATTTAGTTAATTCCTCTTCCTGGTGGGAAATGAGAGTTAAATTTGCCCGTCCAGACACCTCCAGCTAGTCTCTCATTGGTTCTCCCTATTCCTGTTCCTTTTCCGCAGAAATTGCAAACTGGGCCAAACAGGAGGTTAAAGGCACTGACTCTCCAAGTGGGGAGAGTGTTAGTAAAGCATCTGTAATATTGCACCCGAGTACCAGGGGACGAAAACTGAGACACATTTGAACACGTTTCCCGATCACACGGTGGATTATACTCTGGGTTCCACATGCATGTTTTAGCTGAAGGAAGAATCCCTTAAACCTGGAGAGTTGAGACCCATGGAATGGGTACCATGCAATATGACTTCAAAGGGTCTGCATTTGCTCACCGAACCTCACCAATCCTATCACTGCTGCGTTTATGCCGCTGTACACATGCTTGATTCTCTTTCGGAGACATATAAATCCATAGGTTTTAAGATTCTTACTAGTCAGTTATATTCTTAGGCGTTTAATATGCGGTGTTGAGTCCAATTCGTTGAGCAAGCAGTAGCTCTTGTCTATTAAATATTTGTCTTACGGAACGGTATCTGTGCTAATTTCAATCTCTGGTTTTATGCAGCTCCCCAACACGCCTTTCCCCCTAAGCAAGCATAAGTTTGTTTTCTACATTTGAGACCCTGTTCTGTTTTGTAATTCAGTTCCTGTGTAGCCAAGTTTACATTCCGTGTAGTAGTGATACCTTATGATGCTTCTTTTTCTGTGTGACTTATTTCACTTAGAATCATCGTACCGGAATCCACTCATTATGCTGCTACTGGCCTGATGACATAGAATTCATTGCTGAGTGATATTGCATTGTACGTAAGTACCTCAACTTCCTTATCCATTTTTCGCTTTCTGCGATATTGAACTTGTACCGTAAAAGAGGTTCTTGTAAACAGAGCCGTCCCAAACTTTGGGGTGGCTGTGTCTTTTTGATTTTAATTTCCCTAAGCTATAGGGCCATAAGTGAAAGTGCCCTAGGCTCTGTTGCTTTGTTTTTTAGATGTTTCAGGAAACACCATACACTTCTCCAGAGTGGCTGTTGGCAATTTACATCCCGCCCATCAGCATAACAAGGCTCCCAGTTCTCCATGGCCTGTCCTGCCTTTCTGGATTTTACACATTTTTCAGATGGCCCTTTTGACCGGGGGGCAGTGAGACTTCATTGTAGTGCAGATTTCCTTTGCAAGCTTGCTTGGTTGGCCAAAAAGGGCGTATGCGTTTTTTCCTGAATATATTCAGGAAAAAACGCACATGCCCTTTTTGGCCAAGTGCATCATTGTGGACGTTCTGCCTCTTTTCCTATGCTTTACATGCAATTCCAGTCTACCTCCTGAAATCGGTTTCCTGCAATTCTGCCCCGCATTCAAGTCCTCTTGGCAGCCTTACTTCAATATATTTTTGGACGATAGCTGTCATTTATAACTCTGCAGGTTTGTGAATTACAGGGCCCCTGAGCTCCTTTCTACAACTCGCTTTCTTGTGAGCTGGCCGCAACACCGCAGGATTGCTTCAGGCCCTAGTGTGGTTCCGGGATGGCACGCTGAGCATTTGGTTAATTCCTCTTCCTGATGGGAAATGAGAGTTAAATTTGCCCGTCCAGACACCTCCAGCTAGTCTCTCATTGGTTCTCCCTATTCCTGTTCATTTTCCGCAGAAATTGCAAACTGGGCCAAACAGGAGGTTAAAGGCACTGACTCTCCAAGTGGGGAGAGTGTTAGTAAAGCGTCTGGAATGTTGCACCCGAGTACCAGGGAACGAAAAATGAGACACATATGAACACGTTTCCCGATCACACGTTGGATCATACTCTGGGTTCCACATGCATGTTTTAGCTGAAGGAAGAATCCCTTAAACCTGGAGAGTTGAGACCCATGTAATGGGTACCATGCCATATGACTTCAAAGGGTCTGCACTTGCTCACCGAACCTCACCAATCCTATCACTGCTGCGTTTATGCCGCTGTACACACGCTGGATTCTCTTTTGGAGACATAA
This sequence comes from Grampus griseus, assembly GCF_964374135.1. Taxonomy (NCBI): domain Eukaryota; kingdom Metazoa; phylum Chordata; class Mammalia; order Artiodactyla; family Delphinidae; genus Grampus; species Grampus griseus. Next base: position 343,574 of record NW_028133388.1, read on the forward strand.
AAATCCATAGGTTTTAAGATTCTTACTAGTCAGGTATATTCTTAGGCGTTTAATATGGGGTGTTGAGTCCACTTCGTTGAGCAAGCAGTAGCTCTTGTCTATTACATATTTGGCTTATGGAAAGTTATCTGTGCTAATTTCAATCTCTGGTTTTATGCAGCACCGCAACTCACCTTTCCCCTTAAGCAAGCATAAGTTCGTTTTCTACATTTGAGAACCTATTCTGTTTTGTAATTCAGTTCCTGTGTAGCCAAGTTTACATTCCGTGTAGTAGTGATACCTTATGATGTTTCTTTTTCTGTGTGACTTATTTCACTTAGAATCATCGTACCTGAATCCACTCATTATGCTGCTACTGGCCTGATGACATAGATTTCATTGCTGAGTGATATGGCATTATACGTAAGTACCACAACTTCTTTATCCATTTTTCGCCCTCTGCGATATTGAACTTGTACCGTAAACGAGGTTCTTGTAAACAGAGCCGTCCCAAACTGTGGGGTGGCTGTGTCTTTTTGATTTTAATTTCCCTAAGCTATAGGACCATAAGTGGAAGTGCCCTAGGCTCTGTTGCTTTGTCTTTTAGATGTTTCAGGAAACACCATACACTTCTCCAGAGTGGCTTTTGGCAATTTACATCCCCCCAATCAGCATAACAAGGCTCCCAGTTCTCCATGGCCTGTCCTGCCTTTCTGGATTATACACTTTTTTCAGATGGCCCTTTTGACCGGGGGGCAGTGAGACTTCATTGTAGTGCATATTTCCTTTGCAAGCTTGCTTGGTTGGCCAAAAAGGGCGTATGCGTTTTTTCCTGAATATATTCAGGAAAACACGCATATGCACTTTTTGGCCATGTGCATCATTGTGGACGTTCTGTCTCTTTTCCTATGCTTTACATGCAATTCCAGTCTACCTCCTGAAATCGGTTTCCTGCAATTCTGCCCAACATTCAAGTCCTCTTGGCTGCCTTACTTCAATATATTTTTGGATGATACCTGTTATTTATAAGTCTGCATGTTTGTGAATTACAGTGCCCCTGAGCTCCTTTCTTCAACTCGCTTTCTTGTGAGCTGGCCGCAACACCGCAGGATTGCTTCAGGCCCTAGTGTGGTTCCGGCATGGCACGCTGAGCATTTGGTTAATTCCTCTTCCTGGTGGGAAATGAGAGTTAAATTTGCCCGTTCAGACACCTCCAGCTAGTCTCTCATTGGTTCTCCCTATTCCTGTTCATTTTCCGCAGAAATTGCAAACTGGGCCAAACAGGAGGTTAAAGGCACTGACTCTCCAAGTGGGGAGAGTGTTAGTAAAGCGTCTGGAATGTTGCACCCGAGTACCAGGGAACGAAAACTGAGACACATTTGAACACATTTCCCCATCACACCGTTGATCATACTCTGGGTTCCACATGCATGTTTTAGCTGAAGGAAGAATCCCTTAAACCTGGAGAGTTGAGACCCATGTAATGGGTACCATGCAATATGACTTCAAAGGGTCTGCATTTGCTCACCGAACCTCACCAATCCTATCACTGCTGCGTTTATGCCGCTGTACACATGCTTGATTCTCTTTCGGAGACATATAAATCCATAGGTTTTAAGATTCTTACTAGTCAGGTATATTCTTAGGCGTTTAATATGGGGTGTTGAGTCCACTTCGTTGAGCAAGGAGTAGCTCTTGTCTATTACATATTTGGCTTATGGAACGGTGTCTGTGCTAATTTCAATCTCTGGTTTTATGCAGCACCCCAACTCACCATTCCCCTTAAGCAAGCATAAGTTGGTTTTCTACATTTGAGACCCTGTTCTGTTTTATAATTCAGTTCCTTTGTAGCCAAGTTTACATTCCATGTATTAGTGATAACTAATGATGTTTCTTTTTCTCTGTGACTTATTTCACTTAGAATCATCATACCTGAATCCACTCATTATGTTGCTAAGGGCTTGATGACATAGATTTCATTGCTGAGTGATATTGCATTGTACGTTAGTACCTCAACTTCTTTATCCATTTCTCGCTTTCTGCGATATTGAACTTGTACCGTAAATGAGATTCTTGTAAACAGAGCCGTCCCAACCTTTGTGGTGGCTGTGTCTTTTTGATTTTAATTTCCCTAAGCTATAGGACCATAAGTGGAAGTGCCCTAGGCTCTGTTGCTTTGTTTTTTAGATGTTTCAGGAAACACCATACACTTCTCCAGAGTGGCTGTTTGCAATTTACATCCCGCCCATCAGCATAAGAAGGCTCCCATTTCTCCATGGCCTGTCCTGCCTTTCTGGATTTTACACATTTTTCAGATAGACCTTTTCTCTGGCGGGGGGGGGGGGGGCAGTGAGACTTCATTGTAGTGCAGATTTCCTTTGCAAGCTTGCTTGGTTGGCCAAAAAGGGCGTATGCGTTTTTTCCTGAATATATTCAAGAAAAAACGCATACGCCCTTTTTGGCCAAGTGCAGCATTGTGGACGTTCTGCCTCTTTTCCTATGCTTTGCATGCAATTCCAGTCTACCTCCTGAAATCGGTTTCCTGCAATTCTGCCCCGCTTTCAAGTCCTCTTGGCAGCCTTACTTCAATATATTTTTGGACGATAACTGTCATTTATAACTCTGCAGGTTTGTGAATTACAGGGCCCCTGAGCTCCTTTGTTCAACTCATTTTCTTGTGAGCTGACCGCAACACCGCAGGATTGCTTCAGGCCCTAGTGTGGTTCCGGCATGGCACGCTGAGCCTTTGGTTAATTCCTCTTCCTGGTGGGAAATGAGAGTTAAATTTGCCCGTCCAGACACCTCCAGCTAGTCTCTCATTGGTTCTCCCTATTCCTGTTCATTTTCCGCAGAAATTGCAAACTGGGCCAAACAGGAGGTTAAAGGCACTGACTCTCCAAGTGGGGAGAGTGTTAGTAAAGCGTCTGGAATGTTGCACCCGAGTACCAGGGGACGAAAACTGAGACACATTTGAACACGTTTCCCGATCACACGGTGGATCATACTCTGGGTTCCACATGCATGTTTTAGCTGAAGGAAGAATCCCTTAAACCTGGAGAGTTGAGACCCATGGAATGGGTACCATGCAATATGACTTCAAAGGGTCTGCATTTGCTCACCGAACCTCACCAATCCTATCACTGCTTCGTTTAGGCCGCTGTACACACGCTTGATTCTCTTTCAGAGACATATAAATCCATAGGTTTTAAGATTCTTACTAGTCAGGTATATTCTTAGGCGTTTAATATGGGGTGTTGAGTCCACTTCGTTGAGCAAGCAGTAGCTCTTGTCTATTACATATTTGGCTTATGGAAAGGTATCTGTGCTAATTTCAATCTCTGGTTTTATGCAGCACCCCAACTCACCTTTCCCCTTAAGCAAGCATAAGTTGGTTTTCTACATATGAGACCCTGTTCTGTTTTGTATTTCAGTTCCTGTGTAGCCGAGTTTACATTCCGTGTATTAGTGATATCGTATGATGTTCCTTTTTCTGTGTGACTTATTTCACTTAGAATCATCGTACCTGAATCCACTCATTATGCTGCTACGGGCCTGAGGACATAGATTTCATTGCTGAGTGATATTGCATTGTACGGAACTACCACAACTTTTTTATCCATTTTTCGCTTTCTGTGATATTGAACTTGTACCATAAACGAGATTCTTGTAAACAGAGTTGTCCCAAACTTTGGGGTGGCTGTGTCTTTTTGATTTTAATTTCCCTAAGCTATAGGACCATAAGTGGAAGTGCCCTAGGCTCTGTTGCTTTGTTTTTTAGATGTTCCAGCAAACACCATACACTTCTCCAGAGTCTCTGTTGGCTATTTACATACCCCCGTCAGAATAACAAGGCTCCCAGTTCTCCATGGCCTGTCCTGACTTTCTGGATTTTACACTTTTTTCAGATGGCCCTTTTGACCGTGGAGCAGTGAGACTTCAGTGTAGTGCAGATTTCCTTTGCAAGCTTGCTTGGTTAGCCAAAAAGGGAGTATGCGTTTTTTCCTGAATATATTCAGGAAAAAACGTATACACACTTTTTGGCCAAGTGCATCATTGTGGACGTTCTGCCTCTTTTCCTATGCTTTACATGCAATTCCAGTCTACCTGCTGAAATCGGTTTCCTGCAATTCTGCCCCGCTTTCAAGTCCTCTTGGCAGCCTTACTTCAATATATTTTTGGACGATAGCTGTCATTTATAACTCTGCAGGTTTGTGAATTACAGGGCCCCTGAGCTCCTTTCTTCAACTCGCTTTCTTGTGAGCTGGCCGCAACACCACAGGATTGCTTCAGGCCCTAGTGTGGTTCCGGGACGGCACGCTGAGCATTTGGTTAATTCCTCTTCCTGGTGGGAAATGAGAGTTAAATTTGCCCGTCCAGACACCTCCAGCTAGTCTCTCATTGGTTCTCCCTATTCCTGTTCATTTTCCGCAGAAATTGCAAACTGGGCCAAACAGGAGGTTAAAGGCACTGACTCTCCAAGTGGGGAGAGTGTTAGTAAAGCATCTGGAATATTGCACCCGAGTACCAGGGGACGAAAACTGAGACACATTTGAACACGTTTCCCGATCACACGGTGGATTATACTCTGGGTTCCACATGCATGTTTTAGCTGAAGGAAGAATCCCTTAAACCTGGAGAGTTGAGACCCATGGAATGGGTACCATGCAATATGACTTCAAAGGGTCTGCATTTGCTCACCGAACCTCACCAATCCTATCACTGCTGCGTTTATGCCGCTGTACACATGCTTGATTCTCTTTCGGAGACATATAAATCCATAGGTTTTAAGATTCTTACTAGTCAGTTATATTCTTAGGCGTTTAATATGCGGTGTTGAGTCCAATTCGTTGAGCAAGCAGTAGCTCTTGTCTATTAAATATTTGTCTTACGGAACGGTATCTGTGCTAATTTCAATCTCTGGTTTTATGCAGCACCCCAACACGCCTTTCCCCCTAAGCAAGCATAAGTTTGTTTTCTACATTTGAGACCCTGTTCTGTTTTGTAATTCAGTTCCTGTGTAGCCAAGTTTACATTCTGTGTAGTAGTGATACCTTATGATGCTTCTTTTTCTGTGTGACTTATTTCACTTAGAATCATCGTACCGGAATCCACTCATTATGCTGCTACTGGCCTGATGACATAGATTTCATTGCTGAGTGATATTGCATTGTACGTAAGTACCTCAACTTCCTTATCCATTTTTCGCTTTCTGCGATATTGAACTTGTACCGTAAACGAGGTTCTTGTAAACAGAGCCGTCCCAAACTTTGGGGTGGCTGTGTCTTTTTGATTTTAATTTCCCTAAGCTATAGGGCCATAAGTGGAAGTGCCCTAGGCTCTGTTGCTTTGTTTTTTAGATGTTTCAGGAAACACCATACACTTCTCCAGAGTGGCTGTTGGCAATTTACATCCCGCCCATCAGCATAACAAGGCTCCCAGTTCTCCATGGCCTGTCCTGCCTTTCTGGATTATACACTTTTTTCAGATGGCCCTTTTGACCGGGGGGCAGTGAGACTTCATTGTAGTGCAGATTTCCTTTGCAAGCTTGCTTGGTTGGCCAAAAAGGGCGTATGCGTTTTTTCCTGAATATATTCAGGAAAAAACGCATACGCCCTTTTTGGCCAAGTGCATCATTGTGGACGTTCTGCCTCTTTTCCTATGCTTTACATGCAATTCCAGTCTACCTCCTGAAATCGGTTTCCTGCAATTCTGCCCCGCTTTCAAGTCCTCTTGGCAGCCTTACTTCAATATATTTTTGGACGATAACTGTCATTTATAACTCTGCAGGTTTGTGAATTACAGGGCCCCTGAGCTCCTTTGTTCAACTCACTTTCTTGTGAGCTGACCGCAACACCGCAGGATTGCTTCAGGCCCTAGTGTGGTTCCGGCATGGCACGCTGAGCCTTTGGTTAATTCCTCTTCCTGGTGGGAAATGAGAGTTAAATTTGCCCGTCCAGACACCTCCAGCTAGTCTCTCATTGGTTCTCCCTATTCCTGTTCATTTTCCGCAGAAATTGCAAACTGGGCCAAACAGGAGTTTAAAGGCACTGACTCTCCAAGTGGGGAGAGTGTTAGTAAAGCGTCTGGAATGTTGCACCCGAGTACCAGGGGACGAAAACTGAGACACATTTGAACACGTTTCCCGATCACACGGTGGATCATACTCTGGGTTCCACATGCATGTTTTAGCTGAAGGAAGAATCCCTTAAACCTGGAGAGTTGAGACCCATGGAATGGGTACCATGCAATATGACTTCAAAGGGTCTGCATTTGCTCACCGAACCTCACCAATCCTATCACTGCTTCGTTTAGGCCGCTGTACACACGCTTGATTCTCTTTCAGAGACATATAAATCCATAGGTTTTAAGATTCTTACTAGTCAGGTATATACTTAGGCGTTTAATATGGGGTGTTGAGTCCACTTCGTTGAGCAAGCAGTAGCTCTTGTCTATTACATATTTGGCATATGGAAAGGTATCTGTGCTAATTTCAATCTCTGGTTTTATGCAGCACCCCAACTCACCTTTCCCCTTAAGCAAGCATAAGTTGGTTTTCTACATATGAGACCCTGTTCTGTTTTGTATTTCAGTTCCTGTGTAGCCGAGTTTACATTCCGTGTATTAGTGATATCGTATGATGTTTCTTTTTCTGTGTGACTTATTTCACTTAGAATCATCGTACCTGAATCCACTCATTATGCTGCTACGGTCCTGAGGACATAGATTTCATTGCTGAGTGATATTGCATTGTACGGAACTACCACAACTTTTTTATCCATTTTTCGCTTTCTGTGATATTGAACTTGTACCATAAACGAGATTCTTGTAAACAGAGTTGTCCCAAACTTTGGGGTGGCTGTGTCTTTTTGATTTTAATTTCCCTAAGCTATAGGACCATAAGTGGAAGTGCCCTAGGCTCTGTTGCTTTGTTTTTTAGATGTTCCAGCAAACACCATACACTTCTCCAGAGTCTCTGTTGGCTATTTACATACCCCCATCAGAATAACAAGGCTCCCAGTTCTCCATGGCCTGTCCTGACTTTCTGGATTTTACACTTTTTTCAGATGGCCCTTTTGACCGTGGAGCAGTGAGACTTCAGTGTAGTGCAGATTTCCTTTGCAAGCTTGCTTGGTTAGCCAAAAAGGGAGTATGCGTTTTTTCCTGAATATATTCAGGAAAAAACGTATACACACTTTTTGGCCAAGTGCATCATTGTGGACGTTCTGCCTCTTTTCCTATGCTTTACATGCAATTCCAGTCTACCTGCTGAAATCGGTTTCCTGCAATTCTGCCCCGCTTTCAAGTCCTCTTGGCAGCCTTACTTCAATATATTTTTGGACGATAGCTGTCATTTATAACTCTGCAGGTTTGTGAATTACAGGGCCCCTGAGCTCCTTTCTTCAACTCGCTTTCTTGTGAGCTGGCCGCAACACCACAGGATTGCTTCAGGCCCTAGTGTGGTTCCGGGACGGCACGCTGAGCATTTGGTTAATTCCTCTTCCTGGTGGGAAATGAGAGTTAAATTTGCCCGTCCAGACACCTCCAGCTAGTCTCTCATTGGTTCTCCCTATTCCTGTTCATTTTCCGCAGAAATTGCAAACTGGGCCAAACAGGAGGTTAAAGGCACTGACTCTCCAAGTGGGGAGAGTGTTAGTAAAGCATCTGGAATATTGCACCCGAGTACCAGGGGACGAAAACTGAGACACATTTGAACACGTTTCCCGATCACACGGTGGATTATACTCTGGGTTCCACATGCATGTTTTAGCTGAAGGAAGAATCCCTTAAACCTGGAGAGTTGAGACCCATGGAATGGGTACCATGCAATATGACTTCAAAGGGTCTGCATTTGCTCACCGAACCTCACCAATCCTATCACTGCTGCGTTTATGCCGCTGTACACATGCTTGATTCTCTTTCGGAGACATATAAATCCATAGGTTTTAAGATTCTTACTAGTCAGTTATATTCTTAGGCGTTTAATATGCGGTGTTGAGTCCAATTCGTTGAGCAAGCAGTAGCTCTTGTCTATTAAATATTTGTCTTACGGAACGGTATCTGTGCTAATTTCAATCTCTGGTTTTATGCAGCACCCCAACACGCCTTTCCCCCTAAGCAAGCATAAGTTTGTTTTCTACATTTGAGACCCTGTTCTGTTTTGTAATTCAGTTCCTGTGTAGCCAAGTTTACATTCTGTGTAGTAGTGATACCTTATGATGCTTCTTTTTCTGTGTGACTTATTTCACTTAGAATCATCGTACCGGAATCCACTCATTATGCTGCTACTGGCCTGATGACATAGATTTCATTGCTGAGTGATATTGCATTGTACGTAAGTACCTCAACTTCCTTATCCATTTTTCGCTTTCTGCGATATTGAACTTGTACCGTAAACGAGGTTCTTGTAAACAGAGCCGTCCCAAACTTTGGGGTGGCTGTGTCTTTTTGATTTTAATTTCCCTAAGCTATAGGGCCATAAGTGGAAGTGCCCTAGGCTCTGTTGCTTTGTTTTTTAGATGTTCCAGCAAACACCATACACTTCTCCAGAGTGGCTGTTGGCAATTTACATCCCGCCCATCAGCATAACAAGGCTCCCAGTTCTCCATGGCCTGTCCTGCCTTTCTGGATTATACACTTTTTTCAGATGGCCCTTTTGACCGGGGGGCAGTGAGACTTCATTGTAGTGCAGATTTCCTTTGCAAGCTTGCTTGGTTGGCCAAAAAGGGCGTATGCGTTTTTTCCTGAATATATTCAGGAAAAAACGCATATGCCCTTTTTGGCCAAGTGCATCATTGTGGACGTTCTGCCTCTTTTCCTATGCTTTACATGCAATTCCAGTCTACCTCCTGAAATCGGTTTCCTGCAATTCTGCCCCGCTTTCAAGTCCTCTTGGCAGCCTTACTTCAATATATTTTTGGACGATAACTGTCATTTATAACTCTGCAGGTTTGTGAATTACAGGGCCCCTGAGCTCCTTTGTTCAACTCACTTTCTTGTGAGCTGACCGCAACACCGCAGGATTGCTTCAGGCCCTAGTGTGGTTCCGGCATGGCACGCTGAGCCTTTGGTTAATTCCTCTTCCTGGTGGGAAATGAGAGTTAAATTTGCCCGTCCAGACACCTCCAGCTAGTCTCTCATTGGTTCTCCCTATTCCTGTTCATTTTCCGCAGAAATTGCAAACTGGGCCAAACAGGAGTTTAAAGGCACTGACTCTCCAAGTGGGGAGAGTGTTAGTAAAGCGTCTGGAATGTTGCACCCGAGTACCAGGGGACGAAAACTGAGACACATTTGAACACGTTTCCCGATCACACGGTGGATCATACTCTGGGTTCCACATGCATGTTTTAGCTGAAGGAAGAATCCCTTAAACCTGGAGAGTTGAGACCCATGGAATGGGTACCATGCAATATGACTTCAAAGGGTCTGCATTTGCTCACCGAACCTCACCAATCCTATCACTGCTTCGTTTAGGCCGCTGTACACACGCTTGATTCTCTTTCAGAGACATATAAATCCATAGGTTTTAAGATTCTTACTAGTCAGGTATATACTTAGGCGTTTAATATGGGGTGTTGAGTCCACTTCGTTGAGCAAGCAGTAGCTCTTGTCTATTACATATTTGGCTTATGGAAAGGTATCTGTGCTAATTTCAATCTCTGGTTTTATGCAGCACCCCAACTCACCTTTCCCCTTAAGCAAGCATAAGTTGGTTTTCTACATATGAGACCCTGTTCTGTTTTGTATTTCAGTTCCTGTGTAGCCGAGTTTACATTCCGTGTATTAGTGATATCGTATGATGTTTCTTTTTCTGTGTGACTTATTTCACTTAGAATCATCGTACCTGAATCCACTCATTATGCTGCTACGGGCCTGAGGACATAGATTTCATTGCTGAGTGATATTGCATTGTACGGAACTACCACAACTTTTTTATCCATTTTTCGCTTTCTGTGATATTGAACTTGTACCATAAACGAGATTCTTGTAAACAGAGTTGTCCCAAACTTTGGGGTGGCTGTGTCTTTTTTATTTTAATTTCCCTAAGCTATAGGACCATAAGTGGAAGTGCCCTAGGCTCTGTTGCTTTGTTTTTTAGATGTTCCAGCAAACACCATACACTTCTCCAGAGTCTCTGTTGGCTATTTACATACCCCCATCAGAATAACAAGGCTCCCAGTTCTCCATGGCCTGTCCTGACTTTCTGGATTTTACACTTTTTTCAGATGGCCCTTTTGACCGTGGAGCAGTGAGACTTCAGTGTAGTGCAGATTTCCTTTGCAAGCTTGCTTGGTTAGCCAAAAAGGGAGTATGCGTTTTTTCCTGAATATATTCAGGAAAAAACGTATACACACTTTTTGGCCAAGTGCATCATTGTGGACGTTCTGCCTCTTTTCCTATGCTTTACATGCAATTCCAGTCTACCTGCTGAAATCGGTTTCCTGCAATTCTGCCCCGCTTTCAAGTCCTCTTGGCAGCCTAACTTCAATATATTTTTGGACGATAGCTGTCATTTATAACTCTGCAGGTTTGTGAATTACAGGGCCCCTGAGCTCCTTTCTTCAACTCGCTTTCTTGTGAGCTGGCCGCAACACCACAGGATTGCTTCAGGCCCTAGTGTGGTTCCGGCATGGCACACTGAGCCTTTGGTTAATTCCTCTTCCTGGTGGGAAATGAGAGTTAAATTTGCCCGTCCAGACACCTCCAGCTAGTCTCTCATTGGTTCTCCCTATTCCTGTTCATTTTCCGCAGAAATTGCAAACTGGGCCAAACAGGAGGTTAAAGGCACTGACTCTCCAAGTGGGGAGAGTGTTAGTAAAGCATCTGGAATATTGCACCCGAGTACCAGGGGACGAAAACTGAGACACATTTGAACACGTTTCCCGATCACACGTTGGATCATACTCTGGGTTCCACATGCATGTTTTAGCTGAAGGAAGAATCCCTTAAACCTGGAGAGTTGAGACCCATGTTATGGGTACCATGCCATATGACTTCAAACGGTCTGCACTTGCTCACCGAACCTCACCAATCCTATCACTGCTGCGTTTATGCCGCTGTACACACGCTGGATTCTCTTTTGGAGACATAAAAATCCATAGGTTTTAAGATTCTTACTAGTCAGGTATATTCTTAGGCGTTTAATATGGGGTGTTGAGTCCACTTCGTTGAGCAAGCAGTAGCTCTTGTCTATTACATATTTGGCTTATGGAAAGTTATCTGTGCTAATTTCAATCTCTGGTTTTATGCAGCACCGCAACTCACCTTTCCCCTTAAGCCAGCATAAGTTGGTTTTCTACATTTGAGAACCTATTCTGTTTTGTAATTCAGTTCCTGTGTAGCCAAGTTTACATTCCGTGTAGTAGTGATACCTTATGATGTTTCTTTTTCTGTGTGACTTATTTCACTTAGAATCATCGTACCTGAATCCACTCATTATGCTGCTACTGGCCTGATGACATAGATTTCATTGCTGAGTGATATGGCATTATACGTAAGTACCACAACTTCTTTATCCATTTTTCGCCCTCTGCGATATTGAACTTGTACCGTAAATGAGGTTCTTGCAAACAGAGCCGTCCCAAACTGTGGGGTGGCTGTGGCTTTTTGATTTTAATTTCCCTAAGCTATAGGACCATAAGTGGAAGTGCCCTAGGCTCTGTTGCTTTGTCTCTTAGATGTTTCAGGAAACACCATACACTTCTCCAGAGTGGCTTTTGGCAATTTACATCCCCCCAATCAGCATAACAAGGCTCCCAGTTCTCCATGGCCTGTCCTGCCTTTCTGGATTATACACTTTTTTCAGATGGCCCTTTTGACCGGGGGGCAGTGAGACTTCATTGTAGTGCAGATTTCCTTTGCAAGCTTGCTTGGTTGGCCAAAAAGGGCGTATGCGTTTTTTCCTGAATATATTCAGGAAAACACGCATATGCACTTTTTGGCCATGTGCATCATTGTGGACGTTCTGTCTCTTTTCCTATGCTTTACATGCAATTCCAGTCTACCTCCTGAAATCGGTTTCCTGCAATTCTGCCCAACATTCAAGTCCTCTTGGCTGCCTTACTTCAATATATTTTTGGACGATACCTGTTATTTATAAGTCTGCATGTTTGTGAATTACAGTGCCCCTGAGCTCCTTTCTTCAACTCGCTTTCTTGTGAGCTGGCCGCAACACCGCAGGATTGCTTCAGGCCCTAGTGTGGTTCCGGCATGGCACGCTGAGCATTTGGTTAATTCCTCTTCCTGGTGGGAAATGAGAGTTAAATTTGCCCGTTCAGACACCTCCAGCTAGTCTCTCATTGGTTCTCCCTATTCCTGTTCATTTTCCGCAGAAATTACAAACTGGGCCAAACAGGAGGTTAAAGGCACTGACTCTCCAAGTGGGGAGAGTGTTAGTAAAGCGTCTGGAATGTTGCACCCGAGTACCAGGGAACGAAAACTGAGACACATTTGAACACATTTCCCCATCACACCGTTGATCATACTCTGGGTTCCACATGCATGTTTTAGCTGAAGGAAGAATCCCTTAAACCTGGAGAGTTGAGACCCATGGAATGGGTACCATGCAATATGACTTCAAAGGGTCTGCATTTGCTCACCGATCCTCACCAATCTGATCACTGCTGCGTTTATGCCGCTGTACACATGCTTGATTCTCTTTCAGAGACATATAAATCCATACGTTTTAAGATTCTTACTAGTCAGGTATATTCTTAGGCGTTTAATATGGGGTGTTGAGTCCACTTCGTTGAGCAAGGAGTAGCTCTTGTCTATTACATATTTGGCTTATGGAACGGTGTCTGTGCTAATTTCAATCTCTGGTTTTATGCAGCACCCCAACTCACCATTCCCCTTAAGCAAGCATAAGTTGGTTTTCTACATTTGAGACCCTGTTCTGTTTTATAATTCAGTTCCTGTGTAGCCAAGTTTACATTCCATGTATTAGTGATAACTAATGATGTTTCTTTTCCTCTGTGACTTATTTCACTTAGAATCATCATACCTGAATCCACTCATTATGTTGCTAAGGGATTGATGACATAGATTTCATTGCTGAGTGATATTGCATTGTACATTAGTACCTCAACTTCTTTATCCATTTCTCGCTTTCTGCGATATTGAACTTGTACCGTAAATGAGATTCTTGTAAACAGAGCCGTCCCAACCTTTGTGGTGGCTGTGTCTTTTTGATTTTAATTTCCCTAAGCTATAGGACCATAAGTGGAAGTGCCCTAGGCTCTGTTGCTTTGTTTTTTAGATGTTTCAGGAAACACCATACACTTCTCTAGAGTGGCTGTTGGCAATTTACATCCCGCCCATCAGCATAAGAAGGCTCCCATTTCTCCATGGCCTGTCCTGCCTTTCTGGATTTTACACATTTTTCAGATAGACCTTTTGACTGGCGGGGGGGGGGTGTGCAGTGAGACTTCATTGTAGTGCAGATTTCCTTTGCAAGCTTGCTTGGTTGGCCAAAAAGGGCGTATGCGTTTTTTCCTGAATATATTCAGGAAAAAATGCATACGCCCTCTTTGGCCAAGTGCATCATTGTGGACGTTCTGCCTCTTTTCCTATGCTTTACATGCAATTCCAGTCTACCTCCTGAAATCGGTTTCCTGCAATTCTGCCCCGCTTTCAAGTCCTCTTGGCAGCCTTACTTCAATATATTTTTGGACGATAGCTGTCATTTATAACTCTGCAGGTTTGTGAATTACAGGGCCCCTGAGCTCCTTTCTTCAACTCGCTTTCTTGTGAGCTGGCCGTAACACCGCAGGATTGCTTCAGGCCCTAGTGTGGTTCCGGCATGGCACGCTGAGCCTTTGGTTAATTCCTCTTCCTGGTGGGAAATGAGAGTTAAATTTGCCCGTCCAGACACCTCCAGCTAGTCTCTCATTGGTTCTCCCTATTCCTGTTCATTTTCCGCAGAAATTGCAAACTGGGCCAAACAGGAGGTTAAAGGCACTGACTCTCCAAGTGGGGAGAGTGTTAGTAAAGCGTCTGGAATGTTGCACCCGAGTACCAGGGGACAAAACCTGAGACACATTTGAACACGTTTCCCGATCACACGGTGGATCATACTCTGGGTTCCACATGCATGTTTTAGCTGAAGGAAGAATCCCTTAAACCTGGAGAGTTGAGACCCATGGAATGGGTACCATGCAATATGACTTCAAAGGGTCTGCATTTGCTCACCGAACCTCACCAATCCTATCACTGCTGCGTTTATGCCGCTGTACACATGCTTGATTCTCTTTCGGAGACATATAAATCCATAGGTTTTAAGATTCTTACTAGTCAGGTATATTCTTAGGCGTTTAATATGGGGTGTTGAGTCCACTTCATTGAGCAAGCAGTAGCTCTTGTCGATTACACATTTGGCTTATGGAACGGTATCTGTGCTAATTTCAATCTCTGGTTTTATGCAGCACCCCAACTCACATTTCCCCTTAAGCAAGCATAAGTTGGTTTTCTACATTTGAGACCCTGTTCTGTTTTGTAATTCAGTTCCTGTGTAGCCAAGTTTACATTTCGTGTATTAGTGATATCTTATGATGTTTCTTTTTCTGTGTGACTTTTTTCACTTAGAATCATCGTACCTGAATCCACTCATTATGCTGCTACGGGCCTGATGACATACATTTTATTGCTGAGTGATATTGCATTGTATGTAAGTACCACAACTTCTTTATCCATTTTTCGCTTTCTGTGATATTGAACTTATACCGTAAACGAGGTTCTTGTAAACAGAGCCTCCCAAACATTGGGGTGGCTGTGTCTTTTTGATTTTAATTTCCCTAAGCTATAGGACCATAAGTGGAAGTGCCCTAGGCTCTGTTGCTTTATTTTTTAGATGTTTCATGAAACACCATACACTTCTCCAGAGTGGCTCTTGGCCATTTACATCACGCCCATCAGCATAACAAGGCTCCCAGTTCTCCATGGCCTGTCCTGCCTTTCTGGATTATACACTTTTTTCAGATGGCCCTTTTGACCGGGGGGCAGTGAGACTTCATTGTAGTGCAGATTTCCTTTGCAAGCATGCTTGGTTGGCCAAAAAGGGCGTATGCGTTTTTTCCTGAATATATTCAGGAAAAAACGCATACGCCCTTTTTGGCCCAGTGCATCATTGTGGACGTTCTGCCTCTTGTCCTATGCTTTACATGCAATTCCAGTCTACCTTCTGAAATCGGTTTCCTGCAATTCTACCCCGCTTTCAAGTCCTCTTGGCAGCCTTACTTCAATATATTTTTGGACGATAGCTGTCATTTATAACTCTGCAGGTTTGTGAATTACAGGTCCCCTGAGCTCCTTTCTTCAACTCGCTTTCTTGTGAGCTGGCCGCAACACCGCAGGATTGCTTCAGGCCCTAGTGTGGTTCTGGCATGGCACGCTGAGCCTTTGTTTAATTCCTCTTCCTGGTGGGAAATGAGACTTAAATTTGCCCGTCCAGACACCTCCAGCTAGTCTGTCATTTGTTCTCCCTATTCCTGTTCATTTTCCGCAGAAATTGCAAACTGAGCCAAACAGGTGGTTAAAGGCACTTACTCTCCAAGTGGGGAGAGTGTTAGTAAAGCATCTGGAATGTTGCACCCGAGTACCAGGGGACGAAAACTGAGACACATTTGAAAACGTTTCCCGATCACACGTTGGATCATACTCTGGGTTCCACATGCATGTTTTAGCTGAAGGAAGAATCCCTTAAACCTGGAGAGTTGAGACCCATGGAATGGGTACCATGCAATATGACTTCAAAGGGTCTGCATTTGCTCACCGATCCTCACCAATCTGATCACTGTTTCGATTATGCCGCTGTACACACGCTTGATTCTCTTTCGGAGACTTATAAATCCATAGGTGTGAAGATTCTTACTAGTCAGGTATATTCTTAGGCGTTTAATATGGGGTGTTGAGTCCCCTTCATTGAGCAAGGAGTAGCTCTTGTCTATTACATATTTGGCTTATGGAACTGTGTCTGTGCTAATTTCAATCTCTGGTTTTATGCAGCACCCCAACTCACCATTCCCCTTAAGCAAGCATAAGTTGGTTTTCTACATTTGAGACCCTGTTCTGTTTTGTAATTCAGTTCCTGTGTAGCCAAGTTTACAATCCATGTATTAGTGATAACTTATGATGTTTCTTTTTCTGTGTGACTTATTTCACTTAGAATCATCGTACCTGAATACACTCATTATGCTGCTAAGGGCCTGATGACATAGATTTCATTGCTGAGTGATATTGAATTGTACGTAAGTACCACAACTTCTTTATCCATTTTTTGCTTTCTGCGATATTGAACTTGTACCGTAAATGAGGTTCTTGTAAACAGAGCCGTCCCAAACTTTGGTGTGGCTGTGTCTTTTTGATTTAAATTACCCTAAGCTAAAGGACCATAAGTGGAAGTGCCCTAGGCTCTGTTGCTTTGTTTTTTAGATGTTTCAGGAAACACCATACACTTCTCCAGAGTGGCTGTGTGCAATTTATATCCCGCCCATCAGCATAAGAAGGCTCCCAGTTCTCCATGGACTGGCCTGCCTTTCTGGATTTTACACTTTTTTCAGATGGCCCTTTTGACAGGGCGGCAGTGAGACTTCATTATAGTGCAGATTTCCTTGCAAGCTTGCTTGGTTGGCCAAAAAGGGCGTATGCGTTTTTTCCTGAATATATTCAGGAAAAAACGCATACGCCCTTTTTGGCCAAGTGCATCATTGTGGACGTTCTGCCTCTTTTCCTATGCTTTACATGCAATTCCAGTCTACCTCCTGAAATCGGTTTCTTGCAATTCTGCCCCGCATTCAAGTCCTCTTTGCAGCCTTACTTCAATATATTTTTGGACGATAGCTGTCATTTATAACTCTGCAGGTTTGTGAATTACAGTGCCCCTGAGCTCCTTTCTTCAACTCGCTTTCTTGTGAGCTGGCCGCAACACCGCAGGATTGCTTCAGGCCCTAGTGTGGTTCCGGCATGGCACGCTGAGCCTTTGGTTAATTCCTCTTCCTGGTGGGAAATGAGAGTTAAATTTGCCCGTCCAGACACCTCCAGCTAGTCTCTCATTGGTTCTCCCTATTCCTGTTCATTTTCCGCAGAAATTGCAAACTGGGCCCAACAGGAGGTTAAAGGCACTGACTCTCCAAGTGGGGAGAGTGTTAGTAAAGCGTCTGGAATGTTGCACCCGAGTACCAGGGGACGAAAACTGAGACACATTTGAACACGTTTCCCGATCACACGGTGGATCATACTCTGGGTTCCACATGCATGTTTTAGCTGAAGGAAGAATCCCTTAAACCTGGAGAGTTGAGACCCATGGAATGGGTACCATGCAATATGACTTCAAAGGGTCTGCATTTGCTCACCGAACCTCACCAATCCTATCACTGCTGCGTTTATGCCACTGTACACATGCTTGATTCTCTTTCGGAGACATATAAATGCATAGGTTTTAAGATTCTTACTAGTCATGTATATTCTTAGGGGTTTAATATGGGGTGTTGAGTCCTCATCGTTGAGCAAGGAGTAGCTGTTGTCTATTACATATTTGGCTTATGGAACGGTATCTCTGCTAATTTCAATGTCTGGTTTTATGCAGCACCCCAACTCACCATTCCCCTTAAGCAAGCATAAGTTGGTTTTCTACATTTGAGACCATATTCTGTTTTGTAATTCAGTTCCTGTGTAGCCAAGTTTACATTCCGTGTATTAGTGATACCTTATGATATTTGTTTTTCTGTGTGACTTATTTCACTTAGAATCATCGTACCTGAATCCACTCATTATGCTGCTACTGGCCTGATGACATAGATTTCATTGCTGAGTGATATTGCATTGTACATAATACCACAAGTTCTTTATCCATTTTTCGATTTCTGCGATATTGAACTTGTACCGTAAATGAGGTTCTTGTAAACAGAGCTGTCCCAAACTTTGGGGTGGCTGTGTCTTTTTGATTTTAATTTCCCTAAGCTATAGGACCATAAGAGGAAGTTCCCTAGGCTCTGTTGCTTTGTTTTCTAGATGTTTCAGGAAACACCATACACTTCTTCAGTGTGGCTGTTTGCAATTTACATCCCGCCCATCAGCATAAGAAGGCCCCCAGTTCTCCATGGCCTGTCCTGCCTTTCTGGATTTTACACATTTTTCAGATGGCCCTGTTGAGCGGGGGGGCAGTGAGACTTCACTGTAGTGCAGATTTCCTTTGCAAGCTTGCTTGGTTGGCCAAAAAGGGCGTATGCGTTTTTTCCTGAATATATTCATGAAAAAACGCATACGCCCTTTTTGGCCAAGTGCATCATTGTGGACGTTCTGCCTCTTTTCCTATGCTTTACATGCAATTCCAGTCTACATCCTGAAATTGGTTTCCTGCAATTCTGCCCCGCTTTCAAGTCCTCTTGGCAGCCTTACTTCAATATATTTTTGGACGATAGCTGTCATTTATAACTCTGCAGGTTTGTGAATTACAGTGCCCCTGAGCTCCTTTCTTCAACTCGCTTTCTTGTGAGCTGGCCGCAACACCGCAGGATTGCTTCAGGCCCTAGTGTGGTTCCAGCATGGCACGCTGAGCCTTTGGTTAATTCCTCTTCCTGTTGGGAAATGAGAGTTAAATTTGCCCGTCCAGACACCTCCAGCTAGTCTCTCATTGGTTCTCCCTATTCCTGTTCATTTTCCGCAGAAATTGCAAACTGGGCCCAACAGGAGGTTAAAGGCACTGACTCTCCAAGTGGGGAGAGTGTTAGTAAAGCGTCTGGAATGTTGCACCGGAGTACCAGGGGACGAAAACTGAGACACATTTGAACACGTTTCCCGATCACACGGTGGATCATACTCTGGGTTCCACATGCATGTTTTAGCTGAAGGAAGAATCCCTTAAAACTGGAGAGTTGAGACCCATGGAATGGGTACCATGCAATATGACTTCAAAGGGTCTGCATTTGCTCAACCGAACCTCACCAATCCTATCACTGCTGCGTTTATGCCGCTGTACACATGCTTGATTCTCTTTCGGAGACATATAAATCCATAGGTTTTAAGATTCTTACTAGTCAGGTATATTCTTAGGCGTTTAATATGGGGTGTTGAGTCCACTTCGTTGAGCAAGGAGTAGCTGTTGTCTATTACATATTTGGCTTATGGAACGGTATCTGTGCTAATTTCAATGTCTGGTTTTATGCAGCACCCCAACTCACCATTCCCCTTAAGCAAGCATAAGTTGGTTTTCTACATTTGAGACCCTATTCTGTTTTGTAATTCAGTTCCTGTGTATCCAAGTTTACATTCCGTGTATTAGTGATACCTTATGATGTTTCTTTTTCTGTGTGACTTATTTCACTTAGAATCATCATACCTGAATCCACTCATTATGCTGCTACTGGCCTGATGACATAGATTTCATTGCTGAGTGATATTGCATTGTACGTAAGTACCACAACTTCTTTATCCATTTTTCGCTTTCTGCGATATTGAACTTGTACCGTAAACGAGGTTCTTGTAAACAGAGCCGTCCCAAACTTTGGTGTGGCTGTGTCTTTTTGATTTTAATTTCCCTAAGCTAAAGGACCATAAGTGGAAGTGCCCTAGGCTCTGTTGCTTTGTTTTTTAGATGTTTCAGGAAACACCATACACTTCTCCAGAGTGGCTGTTTGCAATTTACATCCCGCCCATCAGCATAAGAAGGCCCCCAGTTCTCCATGGCCTGTCCTGCCTTTCTGGATTTTACACATTTTTCAGATGGCCCTGTTGAGCGGGGGGGCAGTGAGACTTCACTGTAGTGCAGATTTCCTTTGCAAGCTTGCTTGGTTGGCCAAAAAGGGCGTATGCGTTTTTTCCTGAATATATTCAGGAAAAAACGCATACGCCCTTTTTGGCGAAGTGCATCATTGTGGACGTTCTGCCTCTTTTCCTATGCTTTACATGCAATTCCAGTCTACATCCTGAAATTGGTTTCCTGCAATTCTGCCCCGCTTTCAAGTCCTCTTGGCAGCCTTACTTCAATATATTTTTGGACGATAGCTGTCATTTATAACTCTGCAGGTTTGTGAATTACAGTGCCCCTGAGATCCTTTCTTCAACTCGCTTTCTTGTGAGCTGGCCGCGACACCGCAGGATTGCTTCAGGCCCTAGTGTGGTTCCGGCATGGCACGCTGAGCCTTTGGTTAATTCCTCTTCCTGTTGGGAAATGAGAGTTAAATTTGCCCGTCCAGACACCTCCAGCTAGTCTCTCATTGGTTCTCCCTATTCCTGTTCATTTTCCGCAGAAATTGCAAACTGGCCCCAATAGGAGGTTAAAGGCACTGACTCTCCAAGTGGGGAGAGTGTTAGTAAAGCGTCTGGAATGTTGCACCCGAGTACCAGGGGACGAAAACTGAGACACATTTGAACACATTTCCCGATCACACGGTGGATCATACTCTGGGTTCCACATGCATGTTTTAGCTGAAGGAAGAATCCCTTAAACCTGGAGAGTTGAGACCCATGGAATGGGTACCATGCAATATGACTTCAAAGGGTCTGCATTTGCTCAACCGAACCTCACCAATCCTATCACTGCTGCGTTTATGCCGCTGTACACATGCTTGATTCTCTTTCGGAGACATATAAATCCATAGGTTTTAAGATTCTTACTAGTCAGGTATATTCTTAGGCGTTTAATATGGGGTGTTGAGTCCACTTCGTTGAGCAAGCAGTAGCTCTTGTCTATTACATATTTGGCTTATGGAAAGGTATCTGTGCTAATTTCAACCTCTGGTTTTATGCAGCACCCCAACTCACCTTTCCCCTTAAGCAAGCATAAGTTGGTTTTCTACATTTGAGACCCTATTCTGTTTTGTAATTCAGTTCCTGTGTAGCCAAGTTTACATTCCGTGTATTAGTGATACCTTATGATGTTAATTTTTCTGTGTTACTTCTTTCACTTAGAATCATCGTACCTGAATCCACTCATTATGCTGCTACTGGCCTGATGACATAGATTTCATTGCTGAGTGATATTGCGTTGTACGTAAGTACCACAACTTCTTTATCCATTTTTCGCTTTCTGCGATATTCAACTTGTACCGTAAACGAGGTTCTTGTAAACAGAGCCGTCCCAAACTTTGGGGTGGCTGTGTCTTTTTGATTTTAATTTCCCTAAGCTATAGGACCATAAGTGGAAGTGCCCTAGGCTCTGTTGCTTTGTTTTTTAGATGTTTCAGGAAACACCATACACTTCTCCAGAGTGGCTGTTTGCAATTTACATCCGGTCCAGCAGCATAACAAGGCTCCCAGTTCTCCATGGCCTGTCCTGCCTTTCTGGATTTTACACTTTTTTCAGATGGCCCTTTTGACCAGGGGGTAGTGAGACTTCATTGTAGTGCAGATTTCCTTTGCAAGCTTGCTTGGTTGGCCAAAAAGGGCGTATGCGTTTTTTCCTGAATATATTCAGGAAAAAACGCATACGCCCTTTTTGGCCAAGTGCATCATTGTGGACGTTCTGCCTCTTTTCCTATGCTTTACATGCAATTCCAGTCTACCTCCTGAAATCGGTTTCCTGCAATTCTGCCTCGCTTTCAAGTCCTCTTGGCAGGCTTACTTCAATATGTTTTTGGACGATAGCTGTCATTTATAACTCTGCAGGTTTGTGAATTACAGGGCCCCGGAGCTCCTTTCTTCAACTCGCTTTCTTGTGAGCTGGCCGCAACACCGCAGGATTGCTTCAGGCCCTAGTGTGGTTCCGGCATGGCACGCTGAGCCTTTGGTTAATTCCTCTTCCTGGTGGGAAATGAGAGTTAAATTTGCCCGTCCAGACACCTCCAGCTAGTCTCTCATTGGTTCTCCCTATTCCTGTTCATTTTCCGCAGAAATTGCAAACTGGGCCAAGCAGGAGTTTAAAGGCACTGACTCTCCAAGTGGGGAGAGTGTTAGTAAAGCGTCTGGAATGTTGCACCCGAGTACCAGGGGACGAAAACTGAGACACATTTGAACACGTTTCCCGATCACACGGTGGATCATACTCTGGGTTCCACATGCATGTTTTAGCTGAAGGAAGAATCCCTTAAACCTGGAGAGTTGAGACCCTTGGAATGGGTACCATGCAATATGACTTCAAAGGGTCTGCATTTGCTCACCGATCCTCACCAATCCTATCACTGCTGCATTTATGCCGCTGTACACACGCTTGATTCTCTTTCGGAGACATATAAATCCATAGGTTTTAAGATTCTTACTAGTCAGGTATATTCTTAGGCGTTTAATATGGGGTGTTGAGTCCACTTCGTTGAGCAAGGAGTAGCTGTTGTCTATTACATATTTGGCTTATGGAACGGTATCTGTGCTAATTTCAATCTCTGGTTTTATGCAGCACCCCAACTCACCATTCCCCTTAAGCAAGCATAAGTTGGTTTTCTACATTTGAGACCCTATTCTGTTTTGTAATTCAGTTCCTGTGTATCCAAGTTTACATTCCGTGTATTAGTGATACCTTATGATGTTTCTTTTTCTGTGTGACTTATTTCACTTAGAATCATCATACCTGAATCCACTCATTATGCTGCTACTGGCCTGATGACATAGATTTCATTGCTGAGTGATATTGCATTGTACGTAAGTACCACAACTTCTTTATCCATTTTTCGCTTTCTGCGATATTGAACTTGTACCGTAAACGAGGTTCTTGTAAACAGAGCCGTCCCAAACTTTGGGGTGGCTGTGTCTTTTTGATTTTAATTTCCCTAATCTATAGGACCATAAGTGGAAGTGCCCTAGCCTCTGTTGCTTGGTTTTTTAGATGTTTCAGGAAACACCATACACTTCTCCAGAGTGGCTGTTGGTAATTTACATCCCGCCCATCAGCATAACAAGGCTCCCAGTTCTCCATGGCCTGTCCTGTCTTTCTGGATTTTACACATTTTTCAGATGGCCCTTTTGACGGGGGGGCAGTGAGACTTCATTTTAGTGCATATTTCCTTTGCAAGCTTGCTTGGTTGGCCAAAAACGGCGTATGGGTTTTTTCCTGAATATATTCAGGAAAAAACGCATATGCCCTTTTTGGCCAAGTGCATCATTGTGGACGTTCTGCCTCTTTTCCTATGCTTTACATGCAATTCCAGTCTACCTGCTGAAATCGGTTTCCTGCAATTCTGTCCCGCTTTCAAGTCCTCTTGGCAGCCTTACTTCAATATATTTTTGGATGATAGCTGTCATTTATAACTCTGCAGGTTTGTGAATTACAGGGCCCCTGAGCTCCTTTGTTCAACTCACTTTCTTGTGAGCTGGCCGCAACACCGCAGGATTGCTTCAGGCCCTAGTGTGGTTCCGGCATGGCACGCTGAGCCTTTGGTTAATTCCTCTTCCTGGTGGGAAATGAGAGATAAATTTGCCCGTCCAGACACCTCCAGCTAGTCTCTCATTGGTTCTCCCTATTCCTGTTCATTTTCCGCAGAAATTGCAAACTGGGCCAAGCAGGAGTTTAAAGGCACTGACTCTCCAAGTGGGGAGAGTGTTAGTAAAGCGTCTGGAATGTTGCACCCGAGTACCAGGGGACGAAAACTGAGACACATTTGAACACGTTTCCCGATCACACGGTGGATCATACTCTGGGTTCCACATGCATGTTTTAGCTGAAGGAAGAATCCCTTAAACCTGGAGAGTTGAGACCCTTGGAATGGGTACCATGCAATATGACTTCAAAGGGTCTGCATTTGCTCACCGATCCTCACCAATCCTATCACTGCTGCATTTATGCCGCTGTACACACGCTTGATTCTCTTTCGGAGACATATAAATCCATAGGTTTTAAGATTCTTACTAGTCAGGTATATTCTTAGGCGTTTAATATGGGGTGTTGAGTCCACTTCGTTGAGCAAGGAGTAGCTGTTGTCTATTACATATTTGGCTTATGGAACGGTATCTGTGCTAATTTCAATCTCTGGTTTTATGCAGCACCCCAACTCACCATTCCCCTTAAGCAAGCATAAGTTGGTTTTCTACATTTGAGACCCTATTCTGTTTTGTAATTCAGTTCCTGTGTATCCAAGTTTACATTCCGTGTATTAGTGATACCTTATGATGTTTCTTTTTCTGTGTGACTTATTTCACTTAGAATCATCATACCTGAATCCACTCATTATGCTGCTACTGGCCTGATGACATAGATTTCATTGCTGAGTGATATTGCATTGTACGTAAGTACCACAACTTCTTTATCCATTTTTCGCTTTCTGCGATATTGAACTTGTACCGTAAACGAGGTTCTTGTAAACAGAGCCGTCCCAAACTTTGGGGTGGCTGTGTCTTTTTGATTTTAATTTCCCTAATCTATAGGACCATAAGTGGAAGTGCCCTAGCCTCTGTTGCTTGGTTTTTTAGATGTTTCAGGAAACACCATACACTTCTCCAGAGTGGCTGTTGGTAATTTACATCCCGCCCATCAGCATAACAAGGCTCCCAGTTCTCCATGGCCTGTCCTGTCTTTCTGGATTTTACACATTTTTCAGATGGCCCTTTTGACGGGGGGGCAGTGAGACTTCATTTTAGTGCATATTTCCTTTGCAAGCTTGCTTGGTTGGCCAAAAACGGCGTATGGGTTTTTTCCTGAATATATTCAGGAAAAAACGCATATGCCCTTTTTGGCCAAGTGCATCATTGTGGACGTTCTGCCTCTTTTCCTATGCTTTACATGCAATTCCAGTCTACCTGCTGAAATCGGTTTCCTGCAATTCTGTCCCGCTTTCAAGTCCTCTTGGCAGCCTTACTTCAATATATTTTTGGATGATAGCTGTCATTTATAACTCTGCAGGTTTGTGAATTACAGGGCCCCTGAGCTCCTTTGTTCAACTCACTTTCTTGTGAGCTGGCCGCAACACCGCAGGATTGCTTCAGGCCCTAGTGTGGTTCCGGCATGGCACGCTGAGCCTTTGGTTAATTCCTCTTCCTGGTGGGAAATGAGAGATAAATTTGCCCGTCCAGACACCTCCAGCTAGTCTCTCATTGGTTCTCCCTATTCCTGTTCATTTTCCACAGAAATTGCAAACTGGGCCAAACAGGAGTTTAAAGGCACTGACTCTCCAAGTGGGGAGAGTGTTAGTAAAGCGTCTGGAATGTTGCACCCGAGTATCAGGGGACGAAAACTCAGACACATTTGAACATGTTTCCCGATCACACGGTGGATCATACTCTGGGTTCCACATGCATGTTCTAGCTGAAGAAAGAATCCCTTAAACCTGGAGAGTTGAGACCCATGGAATGGGTACCATGCAATATGAATTCAAAGGGTCTGCATTTGCTCACCGAACCTCACCAATTCTATCACTGCTGCTTTTATGTCGCTGTACACACGCTGGATTCTCTTTCGGAGACATATAAGTCCATAGGTTTTAAGATTCTTACTAGTCAGGTATATTCTTAGGCGTTTAATATGGGGTGTTGAGTCCACTTCGTTGAGCAAGCAGTAGCTCTTGTCTATTACATATTTGGCTTATGGAAAGGTATCTGTGCTAATTTCAACCTCTGGTTTTATGCAGCACCCCAACTCACCTTTCCCCTTAAGCAAGCATAAGTTGGTTTTCTACATTTGAGACCCTATTCTGTTTTGTAATTCAGTTCCTGTGTAGCCAAGTTTACATTCCGTGTATTAGTGATAACTTATGATGTTAATTTTTCTGTGTTACTTCTTTCACTTAGAATCATCGTACCTGAATCCACTCATTATGCTGCTACTGGCCTGATGACATAGATTTCATTGCTGAGTGATATTGCGTTGTACGTAAGTACCACAACTTCTTTATCCATTTTTCGCTTTCTGCGATATTGAACTTGTACCGTAAACGAGGTTCTTGTAAACAGAGCCGTCCCAAACTTTGGGGTGGCTGTGTCTTTTTGATTTTAATTTCCCTAAGCTATAGGACCATAAGTGGAAGTGCCCTAGGCTCTGTTGCTTTGTTTTTTAGATGTTTCAGGAAACACCATACACTTCTCCAGAGTGGCTGTTTGCAATTTACATCCGGTCCAGCAGCATAACAAGGCTCCCAGTTCTCCATGGCCTGTCCTGCCTTTCTGGATTTTACACTTTTTTCAGATGGCCCTTTTGACCGGGGGGTAGTGAGACTTCATTGTAGTGCAGATTTCCTTTGCAAGCTTGCTTGGTTGGCCAAAAAGGGCGTATGCGTTTTTTCCTGAATATATTCAGGAAAAAACGCATACGCCCTTTTTGGCCAAGTGCATCATTGTGGACGTTCTGCCTCTTTTCCTATGCTTTACATGCAATTCCAGTCTACCTCCTGAAATCAGTTTCCTGCAATTCTGCCTCGCTTTCAAGTCCTCTTGGCAGGCTTATTTCAATATGTTTTTGGACGATAGCTGTCATTTATAACTCTGCAGGTTTGTGAATTACAGGGCCCCGGAGCTCCTTTCTTCAACTCGCTTTCTTGTGAGCTGGCCGCAACACCGCAGGATTGCTTCAGGCCCTAGTGTGGTTCCGGCATGGCACGCTGAGCCTTTGGTTAATTCCTCTTCCTGGTGGGAAATGAGAGTTAAATTTGCCCGTCCAGACACCTCCAGCTAGTCTCTCATTGGTTCTCCCTATTCCTGTTCATTTTCCGCAGAAATTGCAAACTGGGCCAAGCAGGAGTTTAAAGGCACTGACTCTCCAAGTGGGGAGAGTGTTAGTAAAGCGTCTGGAATGTTGCACCCGAGTACCAGGGGACGAAAACTGAGACACATTTGAACACGTTTCCCGATCACACGGTGGATCATACTCTGGGTTCCACATGCATGTTTTAGCTGAAGGAAGAATCCCTTAAACCTGGAGAGTTGAGACCCTTGGAATGGGTACCATGCAATATGACTTCAAAGGGTCTGCATTTGCTCAGCGATCCTCACCAATCCTATCACTGCTGCATTTATGCCGCTGTACACACGCTTGATTCTCTTTCGGAGACATATAAATCCATAGGTTTTAAGATTCTTACTAGTCAGGTATATTCTTAGGCGTTTAATATGGGGTGTTGAGTCCACTTCGTTGAGCAAGCAGTAGCTCTTGTCTATTACATATTTGGCTTATGGAACGGTATCTGTACTAATTTCAATCTCTGGTTTTATGCAGCACCCCAACTCACCATTTCCCTTAAGCAAGCATAAGTTGGTTTTCTACATTTGAGACCCTGTTCTGTTTTGTAATTCAGTTCCTGTGTAGCCAAGTTTACATTCCATGTATTAGTGATACCTTATGATGTTTCTTTTTCTGTGTGACTTATTTCACTTAGAATCATCGTACCTGAATCCACTCATTATGCTGCTACTGGCCTGATGACATAGATTTCATTGCTGAGTGATATTGCATTGTACGTAAGTACCACAACTTCTTTATCCATTTTTCGCTTTCTGCGATATTGACCTTGTACCGTATACGAGGTTCTTGTAAACAGAGCCGTCCCAAACTTTGGGGTGGCTGTGTCTTTTTGATTTTAATTTCCCTAAGCTATAGGACCATAAGTGGAAGTGCCCTAGGCTCTGTTGCTTTGTTTTTTAGATGTTTCAGGAAACACCATACACTTCTCCAGAGTGGCTGTTGGCAATTTACATCCCGCCCAGCAGCATAACAAGGCTCCCAGTTCTCCATGGCCTGTCCTCCCTTTCTGGATTTTACACTTTATTCAGATGGCCATTTTGACCGGGGGGCAGTGAGACTTCATTGTAGTGCAGATTTCCTTTGCAAGCTTGCTTGGTTGGCCAAAAAGGGCGTATGCGTTTTTTCCTGAATATATTCAGGAAAAAACGCATACGCCCTTTTTGGCCAAGTGCATCATTGTGGACGTTCTGCCTCTTTTCCTATGCTTTACATGCAATTCCAGTCTACCTCCTGAAATCGGTTTCCTGCAATTCTGCCTCGCTTTCAAGTCCTCTTGGCAGGCTTACTTCAATATATTTTTGGACGATAGCTGTCATTTATAACTCTGCAGGTTTGTGAATTACAGGGCCCCGGAGCTCCTTTCTTCAACTCGCTTTCTTGTGAGCTGGCCGCAACACCGCAGGATTGCTTCAGGCCCTAGTGTGGTTCCGGCATGGCACGCTGAGCCTTTGGTTAATTCCTCTTCCTGGTGGGAAATGAGAGTTAAATTTGCCCGTCCAGACACCTCCAGCTAGTCTCTCATTGGTTCTCCCTATTCCTGTTCATTTTCCGCAGAAATTGCAAACTGGGCCAAGCAGGAGTTTAAAGGCACTGACTCTCCAAGTGGGGAGAGTGTTAGTAAAGCGTCTGGAATGTTGCACCCGAGTACCAGGGGACGAAAACTGAGACACATTTGAACACGTTTCCCGATCACACGGTGGATCATACTCTGGGTTCCACATGCATGTTTTAGCTGAAGGAAGAATCCCTTAAACCTGGAGAGTTGAGACCCTTGGAATGGGTACCATGCAATATGAATTCAAAAGGTCTGCATTTGCTCACCAAACCTCACCAATCCTATCACTGCTGCATTTATGCCGCTGTACACACGCTTGATTCTCTTTCGGAGACATATAAATCCATAGGTTTTAAGATTCTTACTAGTCAGGTATATTCTTAGGCGTTTAATATGGGGTGTTGAGTCCACTTCGTTGAGCAAGGAATAGTTCTTGTCTATTACATATTTGGCTTATGGAACTGTATCTGTGCTAATTTCAATCTCTGGTTTTATGCAGCACCCCAACTCACCATTCCCCTTAAGCAAGCATAAGTTGGTTTTCTACATTTGAGACCCTGTTCTGTTTTGTAATTCAGTTCCTGTGTAGCCAAGTTTACATTCCGTGTATTAGTGATACCTTATGATGTTTCTTTTTCTGTGTGACTTATTTCACTTAGAATCATCATACCTGAATCCACTCATTATGCTCCTACTGGCCTAATGACATAGATTTCATTGCTGAGTGATATTGCATTGTACGTAAGTACCACAACTTCTTTATCCATTTTTCGCTTTCTGCGATATTGAACTTGTACCGTATATGAGGTTCTTGTGAACAGAGCCGTACCAAATATTGGGGTGGCTGTGTCTTTTTGATTTTAATTTCCCTCAGCTATAGGACCATAAGTGGCAGTGCCCTAGGCTCTGTTGCTTTGTTTTTTAGATGTTTCAGGAAACACCATACACTTCTCCAGAGTGGCTGTTAGCAATTTACATCCCGCCCATCAGCATAAGTAGGCTCCCAATTCTCCATGGACTGTCCTCGCTTTGTGGATTTTACACTTTTTTCAGATGGCCCTTTTGACCGGGGGGCAGTGAGACTTCATTGTAGTGCAGATTTCCTTTGCAAGCTTGCTTGGTTGGCCAAAAAGGGCGTATGCGTTTTTTCCTGAATATATTCAGGAAAAACGCATACGCCCTTTTGGGCCAAGTGCATCATTGTGGACGTTCTGCCTCTTTTCCTATGCTTTACATGCAATTCCAGTCTACCTCCTGAAATCGGTTTCCTGCAATTCTGCCCCGCTTTCAAGTCCTCTTGGCAGGCTTACTTCAATATATTTTTGGACGATAGCTGTCATTTATAACTCTGCAGGTTTGTGAATTACAGGGCCCCTGAGCTCCATTCTTCAACTCGCTTTCTTGTGAGCTGGCCGCAACACCGCAGGATTGCTTCAGGCCCTAGTGTGGTTCCGGCATGGCTCGCTGAGCCTTTGGTTAATTCCTCTTCTTGGTGGGAAATGAGAGTTAAATTTTCCCGTCCAGACACCTCCAGCTAGTCTCTCATTGGTTCTCCCTATTCCTGTTCATTTTCCGCAGAAATTGCAAACTGGGCCAAACAGGAGGTTAAAGGCACTGACTCTCCAAGTGGGGAGAGTGTTACTAAAGCGTCTGGAATGTTGCACCCGAGTATCAGGGGACAAAAACTCAGACACATTTGAACATGTTTCCCGATCACACGGTGGATCATACTCTGGGTTCCACATGCATGTTCTAGCTGAAGGAAGAATCCCTTAAACCTGGAGAGTTGAGACCCATGGAATGGGTACCATGCAATATGAATTCAAAGGGTCTGCATTTGCTCACCGAAACTCACCAATTCTATCACTGCTGCTTTTATGTCGCTGTACACACGCTGGATTCTCTTTCGGAGACATATAAATCCATAGGTTTTAAGATTCTTACTAGTCAGGTATATTCTTAGGCGTTTAATATGGGGTGTTGAGTCCACTTCGTTGAGCAAGCAGTAGCTCTTGTCTATTACATATTTGGCTTATGGAAAGGTATCTGTGCTAATTTCAACCTCTGGTTTTATGCAGCACCCCAACTCACCTTTCCCCTTAAGCAAGCATAAGTTGGTTTTCTACATTTGAGACCCTATTCTGTTTTGTAATTCAGTTCCTGTGTAGCCAAGTTTACATTCCGTGAATTAGTGATACCTTATGATGTTTCTTTTTCTGTGTTACTTCTTTCACTTAGAATCATCGTACCTGAATCCACTCATTATGCTGCTACTGGCCTGATGACATAGATTTCATTGCTGAGTGATATTGCGTTGTACGTAAGTACCACAACTTCTTTATCCATTTTTCGCTTTCTGCGATATTGAACTTGTACCGTAAACGAGGTTCTTGTAAACAGAGCCGTCCCAAACTTTGGGGTGGCTGTGTCTTTTTGATTTTAATTTCCCTAAGCTATAGGACCATAAGTGGAAGTGCCCTAGGCTCTGTTGCTTTGTTTTTTAGATGTTTCAGGAAACACCATACACTTCTCCAGAGTGGCTGTTGGCAATTTACATCCCGCCCATCAGCATAACAAGGCTCCCAGTTCTCCATGGCCTGTCCTCCCTTTCTGGATTTTACACTTTTTTCAGATGGCCCTTTTGACCAGGGGGCAGTGAGAGTTCATTGTAGTGTAGATTTCCTTTGCAAGCTTGCTTGGTTGGCCAAAAAGGGTGTATGCGTTTTTTCCTGAATATATTCAGGAAAAAACGCATACGCCCTTTTTGGCCAAGTGCATCATTGTGGACGTTCTGCCTCTTTTCCTATGCTTTACATGCAATTCCAGTCTACCTCCTGAAATCGGTTTCCTGCAATTCTGCCCCGCTTTCAAGTCCTCTTGGCAGGCTTACTTCAATATATTTTTGGACGATAGCTGTCATTTATAACTCTGCAGGTTTGTGAATTACAGGGCCCCGGAGCTCCTTTCTTCAACTCGCTTTCTTGTGAGCTGGCCGCAACACCGCAGGATTGCTTCAGGCCCTAGTGTGGTTCCGGCATGGCACGCTGAGCCTTTGGTTAATTCCTCTTCCTGGTGGGAAATGAGAGTTAAATTTGCCCGTCCAGACACCTCCAGCTAGTCTCTCATTGGTTCTCCCTATTCCTGTTCATTTTCCGCAGAAATTGCAAACTGGGCCAAGCAGGAGTTTAAAGGCACTGACTCTCCAAGTGGGGAGAGTGTTAGTAAAGCGTCTGGAATGTTGCACCCGAGTACCAGGGGACGAAAACTGAGACACATTTGAACACGTTTCCCGATCACACGGTGGATCATACTCTGGGTTCCACATGCATGTTTTAGCTGAAGGAAGAATCCCTTAAACCTGGAGAGTTGAGACCCTTGGAATGGGTACCATGCAATATGAATTCAAAGGGTCTGCATTTGCTCACCGAACCTCACCAATCCTATCACTGCTGCATTTATGCCGCTGTACACACGCTTGATTCTCTTTCGGAGACATATAAATCCATAGGTTTTAAGATTCTTACTAGTCAGGTATATTCTTAGGCGTTTAATATGGGGTGTTGAGTCCACTTCGTTGAGCAAGGAGTAGTTCTTGTCTATTACATATTTGGCTTATGGAACTGTATCTGTGCTAATTTCAATCTCTGGTTTTATGCAGCACCCCAACTCACCATTCCCCTTAAGCAAGCATAAGTTGGTTTTCTACATTTGAGACCTTGTTCTGTTTTGTAATTCAGTTCCTGTGTAGCCAAGTTTACATTCCGTGTATTAGTGATACCTTATGATGTTTCTTTTTCTGTGTGACTTATTTCACTTAGAATCATCATACCTGAATCCACTCATTATGCTGCTACTGGCCTAATGACATAGATTTCATTGCTGAGTGATATTGCATTGTACGTAAGTACCACAACCTCTTTATCCATTTTTCGCTTTCTGCGATATTGAACTTGTACCGTATATGAGGTTCTTGTGAACAGAGCCGTACCAAACATTGGGGTGGCTGTGTCTTTTTGATTTTAATTTCCCTCAGCTATAGGACCATAAGTGGCAGTGCCCTAGGCTCTGTTGCTTTGGTTTTTAGATGTTTCAGGAAACACCATACACTTCTCCAGAGTGGCTGTTAGCAATTTACATCCCGCCCATCAGCATAAGTAGGCTCCCAATTCTCCATGGACTGTCCTCGCTTTGTGGATTTTACACTTTTTTCAGATGGCCCTTTTGACCGGGGGGCAGTGAGACTTCATTATAGTGCAGATTTCCTTTGCAAGCTTGCTTGGTTGGCCAAAAAGGGCGTATGCGTTTTTTCCTGAATATATTCAGGAAAAACGCATACGCCCTTTTGGGCCAAGTGCATCATTGTGGACGTTCTGCCTCTTTTCCTATGCTTTACATGCAATTCCAGTCTACCTCCTGAAATCGGTTTCCTGCAATTCTGCCCCGCTTTCAAGTCCTCTTGGCAGGCTTACTTCAATATATTTTTGGACGATAGCTGTCATTTATAACTCTGCAGGTTTGTGAATTACAGGGCCCCTGAGCTCCATTCTTCAACTCGCTTTCTTGTGAGCTGGCCGCAACACCGCAGGATTGCTTCAGGCCCTAGTGTGGTTCCGGCATGGCTCGCTGAGCCTTTGGTTAATTCCTCTTCTTGGTGGGAAATGAGAGTTAAATTTTCCCGTCCAGACACCTCCAGCTAGTCTCTCATTGGTTCTCCCTATTCCTGTTCATTTTCCGCAGAAATTGCAAACTGGGCCAAACAGGAGGTTAAAGGCACTGACTCTCCAAGTGGGGAGAGTGTTAGTAAAGCGTCTGGAATGTTGCACCCGAGTATCAGGGGACAAAAACTCAGACACATTTGAACATGTTTCCCGATCACACGGTGGATCATACTCTGGGTTCCACATGCATGTTCTAGCTGAAGGAAGAATCCCTTAAACCTGGAGAGTTGAGACCCATGGAATGGGTACCATGCAATATGAATTCAAAGGGTCTGCATTTGCTCACCGAAACTCACCAATTCTATCACTGCTGCTTTTATGTCGCTGTACACACGCTGGATTCTCTTTCGGAGACATATAAATCCATAGGTTTTAAGATTCTTACTAGTCAGGTATATTCTTAGGCGTTTAATATGGGGTGTTGAGTCCACTTCGTTGAGCAAGCAGTAGCTCTTGTCTATTACATATTTGGCTTATGGAAAGGTATCTGTGCTAATTTCAACCTCTGGTTTTATGCAGCACCCCAACTCACCTTTCCCCTTAAGCAAGCATAAGTTGGTTTTCTTCATTTGAGACCCTATTCTGTTTTGTAATTCAGTTCCTGTGTAGCCAAGTTTACATTCCGTGAATTAGTGATACCTTATGATGTTTCTTTTTCTGTGTTACTTCTTTCACTTAGAATCATCGTACCTGAATCCACTCATTATGCTGCTACTGGCCTGATGACATAGATTTCATTGCTGAGTGATATTGCGTTGTACGTAAGTACCACAACTTCTTTATCCATTTTTCGCTTTCTGCGATATTGAACTTGTACCGTAAACGAGGTTCTTGTAAACAGAGCCGTCCCAAACTTTGGGGTGGCTGTGTCTTTTTGATTTTAATTTCCCTAAGCTATAGGACCATAAGTGGAAGTGCCCTAGGCTCTGTTGCTTTGTTTTTTAGATGTTTCAGGAAACACCATACACTTCTCCAGAGTGGCTGTTGGCAATTTACATCCCGCCCATCAGCATAACAAGGCTCCCAGTTCTCCATGGCCTGTCCTCCCTTTCTGGATTTTACACTTTTTTCAGATGGCCCTTTTGACCAGGGGGCAGTGAAAGTTCATTGTAGTGTAGATTTCCTTTGCAAGCTTGCTTGGTTGGCCAAAAAGGGTGTATGCGTTTTTTCCTGAATATATTCAGGAAAAAACGCATATGCCCTTTTTGGCCAAGTGCATCATTGTGGACGTTCTGCCTCTTTTCCTATGCTTTACATGCAATTCCAGTCTACCTCCTGAAATCGGTTTCCTGCAATTCTGCCCCGCTTTCAAGTCCTCTTGGCAGGCTTACTTCAATATATTTTTGGACGATAGCTGTCATTTATAACTCTGCAGGTTTGTGAATTACAGGGCCCCGGAGCTCCTTTCTTCAACTCGCTTTCTTGTGAGCTGGCTGCAACACCGCAGGATTGCTTCAGGCCCTAGTGTGGTTCCAGCATGGCACGCTGAGCCTTTGGTTAATTCCTCTTCCTGGTGGGAAATGAGAGTTAAATTTGCCCGTCCAGACACCTCCAGCTAGTCTCTCATTGGTTCTCCCTATTCCTGTTCATTTTCCGCAGAAATTGCAAACTGGGCCAAGCAGGAGTTTAAAGGCACTGACTCTCCAAGTGGGGAGAGTGTTAGTAAAGCGTCTGGAATGTTGCACCCGAGTACCAGGGGACGAAAACTGAGACACATTTGAACACGTTTCCCGATCACACGGTGGATCATACTCTGGGTTCCACATGCATGTTTTAGCTGAAGGAAGAATCCCTTAAACCTGGAGAGTTGAGACCCTTGGAATGGGTACCATGCAATATGAATTCAAAGGGTCTGCATTTGCTCACCGAACCTCACCAATCCTATCACTGCTGCATTTATGCCGCTGTACACATGCTTGATTCTCTTTCGGAGACATATAAATCCATAGGTTTTAAGATTCTTACTAGTCAGGTATATTCTTAGGCGTTTAATATGGGGTGTTGAGTCCACTTCGTTGAGCAAGGAGTAGTTCTTGTCTATTACATATTTGGCTTATGGAACTGTATCTGTGCTAATTTCAATCTCTGGTTTTATGCAGCACCCCAACTCACCATTCCCCTTAAGCAAGCATAAGTTGGTTTTCTACATTTGAGACCCTGTTCTGTTTTGTAATTCAGTTCCTGTGTAGCCAAGTTTACATTCCGTGTATTAGTGATACCTTATGATGTTTCTTTTTCTGTGTGACTTATTTCACTTAGAAGCATCATACCTGAATCCACTCATTATGCTGCTACTGGCCTGATGACATAGATTTCATTGCTGAGTGATATTGCATTGTACGTAAGTAACACAACTTCTTTATCCATTTTTCGCTTTCTGCGATATTGAACTTGTACCGTATATGAGGTTCTTGTAAACAGAGCCATCCCAAACTTTGGGGTGGCTGTGTCTTTTTGATTTTAATTTCCCTCAGCTATAGGACCATAAGTGGCAGTGCCCTAGGCTCTGTTGCTTTGTTTTTTAGATGTTTCAGGAAACACCATACACTTCTCCAGAGTGGCTGTTAGCAATTTACATCCCGCCCATCAGCATAAGAAGGCTCCCAATTCTCCATGGCCTGTCCTCCCTTTCTGGATTTTACACTTTTTTCAGATGGCCCTTTTGACCGGGGGGCAGTGAGACTTCATTGTAGTGCAGATTTCCTTTGCAAGCTTGCTTGGTTGGCCAAAAAGTGCGTATCCGTTTTTTCCTGAATATATTCAGGAAAAACGCATACGCCCTTTTGGGCCAAGTGCATCATTGTGGACGTTCTGCCTCTTTTCCTATGCTTTACATGCAATTCCAGTCTACCTCCTGAAATCGGTTTCCTGCAATTCTGCCCCACTTTCAAGTCCTCTTGGCAGCCTTACTTCAATATATTTTTGGACGATAGCTGTCATTTATAACTCTGCAGGTTTGTGAATTACAGGGCCCCTGAGCTCCATTCTTCAACTCGCTTTCTTGTGAGCTGGCCGCAACACCGCAGGATTGCTTCAGGCCCTAGTGTGGTTCCGGCATGGCTCGCTGAGCCTTTGGTTAATTCCTCTTCTTGGTGGGAAATGAGAGTTAAATTTGCCCGTCCAGACACCTCCAGCTAGTCTCTCATTGGTTCTCCCTATTCCTGTTCATTTTCCGCAGAAATTGCAAACTGGGCCAAACAGGAGGTTAAAGGCACTGACTCTCCAAGTGGGGAGAGTGTTAGTAAAGCGTCTGGAATGTTGCACCCGAGTATCAGGGGACGAAAACTGAGACACATTTGAACATGTTTCCCGATCACACGGTGGATCATACTCTGGGTTCCACATGCATGTTCTAGCTGAAGGAAGAATCCCTTAAACCTGGAGAGTTGAGACCCTTGGAATGGGTACCATGCAATATGAATTCAAAGGGTCTGCATTTGCTCACCGAACCTCACCAATTCTATCACTGCTGCTTTTATGTCGCTGTACACACGCTGGATTCTCTTTCGGAGACATATAAGTCCATAGGTTTTAAGATTCTTACTAGTCAGGTATATTCTTAGGCGTTTAATATGGGGGGTTGAGTCCACTTCGTTGAGCAAGCAGTAGCTCTTGTCTATTACATATTTGGCTTATGGAAAGGTATCTGTGCTAATTTCAACCTCTGGTTTTATGCAGCACCCCAACTCACCTTTCCCCTTAAGCAAGCATAAGTTGGTTTTCTACATTTGAGACCCTATTCTGTTTTGTAATTCAGTTCCTGTGTAGCCAAGTTTACATTCCGTGAATTAGTGATACCTTATGATGTTTCTTTTTCTGTGTTACTTCTTTCACTTAGAATCATCGTACCTGAATCCACTCATTATGCTGCTACTGGCCTGATGACATAGATTTCATTGCTGAGTGTTATTGCGTTGTACGTAAGTACCACAACTTCTTTATCCATTTTTCACTTTCTGCGATATTGAACTTGTACCGTAAACGAGGTTCTTGTAAACAGAGCCATCCCAAACTTTGGGGTGGCTGTGTCTTTTTGATTTTAATTTCCCTAAGCTATAGGACCATAAGTGGAAGTGCCCTAGGCTCTGTTGCTTTGTTTTTTAGATGTTTCAGGAAACACCATACACTTCTCCAGAGTGGCTGTTGGCAATTTACATCCCGCCCATCAGCATAACAAGGCTCCCAGTTCTCCATGGCCTGTCCTCCCTTTCTGGATTTTACACTTTTTTCAGATGGCCCTTTTGACCAGGGGGCAGTGAGAGTTCATTGTAGTGTAGATTTCCTTTGCAAGCTTGCTTGGTTGGCCAAAAAGGGTGTATGCGTTTTTTCCTGAATATATTCAGGAAAAAACGCATATGCCCTTTTTGGCCAAGTGCATCATTGTGGACGTTCTGCCTCTTTTCCTATGCTTTAAATGCAATTCCAGTCTACCTCCTGAAATCGGTTTCCTGCAATTCTGCCCCGCTTTCAAGTCCTCTTGGCAGGCTTACTTCAATATATTTTTGGACGATAGCTGTCATTTATAACTCTGCAGGTTTGTGAATTACAGGGCCCCGGAGCTCCTTTCTTCAACTCGCTTTCTTGTGAGCTGGCTGCAACACCGCAGGATTGCTTCAGGCCCTAGTGTGGTTCCGGCATGGCACGCTGAGCCTTTGGTTAATTCCTCTTCCTGGTGGGAAATGAGAGTTAAATTTGCCCGTCCAGACACCTCCAGCTAGTCTCTCATTGGTTCTCCCTATTCCTGTTCATTTTCCGCAGAAATTGCAAACTGGGCCAAGCAGGAGTTTAAAGGCACTGACTCTCCAAGTGGGGAGAGTGTTAGTAAAGCGTCTGGAATGTTGCACCCGAGTACCAGGGGACGAAAACTGAGACACATTTGAACACGTTTCCCGATCACACGGTGGATCATACTCTGGGTTCCACATGCATGTTTTAGCTGAAGGAAGAATCCCTTAAACCTGGAGAGTTGAGACCCTTGGAATGGGTACCATGCAATATGAATTCAAAGGGTCTGCATTTGCTCACCGAACCTCACCAATCCTATCACTGCTGCATTTATGCCGCTGTACACATGCTTGATTCTCTTTCGGAGACATATAAATCCATAGGTTTTAAGATTCTTACTAGTCAGGTATATTCTTAGGCGTTTAATATGGGGTGTTGAGTCCACTTCGTTGAGCAAGGAGTAGTTCTTGTCTATTACATATTTGGCTTATGGAACTGTATCTGTGCTAATTTCAATCTCTGGTTTTATGCAGCACCCCAACTCACCATTCCCCTTAAGCAAGCATAAGTTGGTTTTCTACATTTGAGACCCTGTTCTGTTTTGTAATTCAGTTCCTGTGTAGCCAAGTTTACATTCCGTGTATTAGTGATACCTTATGATGTTTCTTTTTCTGTGTGACTTATTTCACTTAGAAGCATCATACCTGAATCCACTCATTATGCTGCTACTGGCCTGATGACATAGATTTCATTGCTGAGTGATATTGCATTGTACGTAAGTAACACAACTTCTTTATCCATTTTTCGCTTTCTGCGATATTGAACTTGTACCGTATATGAGGTTCTTGTAAACAGAGCCGTCCCAAACTTTGGGGTGGCTGTGTCTTTTTGATTTTAATTTCCCTCAGCTATAGGACCATAAGTGGCAGTGCCCTAGGCTCTGTTGCTTTGTTTTTTAGATGTTTCAGGAAACACCATACACTTCTCCAGAGTGGCTGTTAGCAATTTACATCCCGCCCATCAGCATAAGAAGGCTCCCAATTCTCCATGGCCTGTCCTCCCTTTCTGGATTTTACACTTTTTTCAGATGGCCCTTTTGACCGGGGGGCAGTGAGACTTCATTGTAGTGCAGATTTCCTTTGCAAGCTTGCTTGGTTGGCCAAAAAGTGCGTATGCGTTTTTTCCTGAATATATTCAGGAAAAACGCATACGCCCTTTTGGGCCAAGTGCATCATTGTGGACGTTCTGCCTCTTTTCCTATGCTTTACATGCAATTCCAGTCTACCTCCTGAAATCGGTTTCCTGCAATTCTGCCCCACTTTCAAGTCCTCTTGGCAGCCTTACTTCAATATATTTTTGGACGATAGCTGTCATTTATAACTCTGCAGGTTTGTGAATTACAGGGCCCCTGAGCTCCATTCTTCAACTCGCTTTCTTGTGAGCTGGCCGCAACACCGCAGGATTGCTTCAGGCCCTAGTGTGGTTCCGGCATGGCTCGCTGAGCCTTTGGTTAATTCCTCTTCTTGGTGGGAAATGAGAGTTAAATTTGCCCGTCCAGACACCTCCAGCTAGTCTCTCATTGGTTCTCCCTATTCCTGTTCATTTTCCGCAGAAATTGCAAACTGGGCCAAACAGGAGGTTAAAGGCACTGACTCTCCAAGTGGGGAGAGTGTTAGTAAAGCGTCTGGAATGTTGCACCCGAGTATCAGGGGACGAAAACTGAGACACATTTGAACATGTTTCCCGATCACACGGTGGATCATACTCTGGGTTCCACATGCATGTTCTAGCTGAAGGAAGAATCCCTTAAACCTGGAGAGTTGAGACCCTTGGAATGGGTACCATGCAATATGAATTCAAAGGGTCTGCATTTGCTCACCGAACCTCACCAATTCTATCACTGCTGCTTTTATGTCGCTGTACACACGCTGGATTCTCTTTCGGAGACATATAAGTCCATAGGTTTTAAGATTCTTACTAGTCAGGTATATTCTTAGGCGTTTAATATGGGGTGTTGAGTCCACTTCGTTGAGCAAGCAGTAGCTCTTGTCTATTACATATTTGGCTTATGGAAAGGTATCTGTGCTAATTTCAACCTCTGGTTTTATGCAGCACCCCAACTCACCTTTCCCCTTAAGCAAGCATAAGTTGGTTTTCTACATTTGAGACCCTATTCTGCTTTGTAATTAAGTTCCTGTGTAGCCAAGTTTACATTCCGTGTATTAGTGATACCTTATGATGTTTCTTTTTCTG
The DNA here is from genome assembly GCF_964374135.1 of Grampus griseus. NCBI lineage: Eukaryota > Metazoa > Chordata > Mammalia > Artiodactyla > Delphinidae > Grampus > Grampus griseus. The sequence continues at coordinate 383,391 of NW_028133388.1, forward strand.
TGTTACTTCTTTCACTTAGAATCATCGTACCTGAATCCACTCATTATGCTACTACTGGCCTGATGACATAGATTTCATTGCTGAGTGATATTGCGTTGTACGTAAGTACCACAACTTCTTTATCCATTTTTCGCTTTCTGCGATATTGAACTTGTACCGAATACGAGGTTCTTGTAAACAGAGCCGTCCTAAACTTTGGGGTGGCTGTGTCCTTTTGATTTTAATTTCCCTAAGCTATAGGACCATAAGTGGAAGTGCCCTAGGCTCTGTTGCTTTGTTTTTTAGATGTTTCAGGAAACACCATACACTTCTCCAGAGTGGCTGTTTGCAATTTACATCCCGCCCAGCAGCATAACAAGGCTCCCAGTTCTCCATGGCCTGTCCTGCCTTTCTGGATTTTACACTTTTTTCAGATGGCCCTTTTGACCGGGGGGCAGTGAGACTTCATTGTAGTGCAGATTTCCTTTGCAAGCTTGCTTGGTTGGCCAAAAAGGGCGTATGCGTTTTTTCCTGAATATATTCAGGAAAAAACGCATACGCCCTTTTTGGCCAAGTGCATCATTGTGGACGTTCTGCCTCTTTTCCTATGCTTTACATGCAATTCCAGTCTACCTCCTGAAATCAGTTTCCTGCAATTCTGCCCCGCTTTCAAGTCCTCTTGGCAGCCTTACTTCAATATATTTTTGGATGATAGCTGTCATTTATAACTCTGCAGGTTTGTGAATTACAGGGCCCCTGAGCTCCATTCTTCAACTCGCTTTCTTGTGAGCTGGCCGCAACACCGCAGGATTGCTTCAGGCCCTAGTGTGGTTCCAGCATGGCTCGCTGAGCCTTTGGTTAATTCCTCTTCTTGGTGGGAAATGAGAGTTAAATTCGCCCGTCCAGACACCTCCAGCTAGTCTCTCATTGGTTCTCCCTATTCCTGTTCATTTTCCGCAGAAATTGCAAACTGGGCCAAACAGGAGGTTAAAGGCACTGACTCTCCAAGTGGGGAGAGTGTTAGTAAAGCGTCAGGAATGTTGCAGCCGAGTACTAGGGGACGAAAACTGAGACACCTTTGAACACATTTCCCTATCACACGGTGGATCATATTCTGGGTTGCACATGCATGTTTTAGCTGAAGGAAGAATCGCTTAAAACTGGAGAGTTGAGACCCATGGAATGGGTACCATGAAATATGACTTCAAAGGGTCTGCATTTGCTCACCGGACCTCACAATCCTGTCACTGCTGTGTTTATGCCGCAGTACACACGCTTGATTCTCTTTTGGAGACATATAAATCCATAGGTTTTAAGATTCTTACTAGTCAGGTATATTCTTAGGCGTTTAATATGGGGTGTTGAGTCCACTTCGTTGAGCAAGGAGTAGCTCTTGTCTATTACATATTTGGCTTATGGAACGGTATCTGTGCTAATTTCAATCTCTGGTTTTATGCAGCACCCCAACTCACCTTTCCCCTTAAGCAAGCATAAGTTGGTTCTACATTAGAGACCCTGTTCTGATTTGTAATTCAGTTCCTGTGTAGCCAAGTTTACATTCCGTATATTAGTGATACCTTATGATGTTTCTTTTTCTGTGTGACTTATTTCACTTAGAATCATCGTACCTGAATCCATTCATTATGCTGCTACGGGCCTGATGACATAGATTTCATTGCTGAGTGATATTGCATTGTACGTAAGTACCACAACTTCTTTATCCATTTTTCGCTTTCTGCGATATTGAACTTGTACCGTAAATGAGGTTCTTGTAAACAGAGCCGTCCCAAACTTTGGGGTGGCTGTGTCTTTTTCATTTTAATTTCCCTAAGCTATAGGACCATAAGTGGAAGTGCCTTAGGCTCTGTTGCTTTGTTTTTTAGATGTTTCAGGAAACACCATACACTTCTCCAGAGTGGCTTTTGGCAATTTACATCACACCCATCAGCATAACAAGGCTCGCAGTTCTCCATGGCTTGTCCTGCCTTTCTGGATTTTACACTTTTTTCAGATGGCCCTTTTGACCGGGGGGCAATGAGGCTTCATTGTAGTGCAGATTTCCTTTGCAAGCTAGCTTGGTTGCCCAAAAAGGGCGTATGAGTTTTTTCCTGAATATATTCAGGAAAAAACGCATACAGCCTTTTTGGCCAAATGCATCATTGTGGACGTTCTGCCTCTTTTCCTATGCTTTACATGCAATTCCAGTCGACCTCCTGAAATTGGTTTCTTGCAATTCTGCCCCGCATTCAAGTTCTCTTGGCAGCCTTACTTCAATATATTTTTGGACGATAGCTGTCATTTATAACTCTGCAGGTTTGTGAATTACAGGGCCCCTGAGCTCCTTTCTTCAACTCGCTTTCTTGTGAGCTGGCCGCAACACCGCAGGATTGCTTCAGGCCCTAGTGTGGTTCCGGCATGGCATGCTGAGCCTTTGGTTAATTCCTCTTCCTGGTGGGAAATGAGAGTTCAATTTGCCCGTCCAGACACCTCCAGCTAGTCTCTCATTGGTTCTCCCTATTCCTGTTCATTTTCCGCAGAAATTGCAAACTGGGCCAAACAGGAGGTTAAAGGCACTGACTCTCCAAGTGGGGAGAGTGTTAGTAAAGCGTCTGGAATGTTGCACCCGAGTACCAGGGGACGAAAACTGAGACACATTTGAACACGTTTCCCGATCACACGGTGGATCATACTCTGGGTTCCACATGCATGTTTTAGCTGAAGGAAGAATCCCTTAAACCTGGAGAGTTGAGACCCATGGAATGGGTACCATGCAATATGACTTCAAAGGGTCTGCATTTGCTCACCGAACCTCACTAATCCTATCACTGCTGCTTTTATGTTGCTGTACACACGCTGGATTCTCTTTTGAAGACATATAAATCCATAGGTTTTAAGATTCTTACTAGTCAGGTATATTCTTAGGCGTTTAATATGGGGTGTTGAGTCCACTTCGTTGAGCAAGCAGTAGCTCTTGTCTATTACATATTTGGCTTATCGAAAGATATCTGTGCGAATTTCAATCTCTGGTTTTATGCAGCACCCCAACTCACCTTTCCCCTTAAGCAAGCATAAGTTGGTTTTCTACATTTGAGACCCTATTCTGTTTTGTAATTCAGTTCCTGTGTAGCCAAGTTTACATTCCGTTTATTAGTGATACCTTATGATGTTTCTTTTTCTGTGTGACTTATTTCACTTAGAATCATCGTACCTGAATCCACTCATTATGCTGCTACAGGCCTGATGACATAGATTTCATTGCTGAGTGATATTGCATTGTACGTAAGTACCACAACTTCTTTATCCATTTTTCGCTTTCTGCGATATTGAACTTGTACCGTAAACGAGGTTCTTGTAAACAGAGCCGTCCCAAACTTTGGGGTGGCTGTGTCTTTTTGATTTTAATTTCCCTAAGCTATAGGACCATAAGTGGAAGTGCCCTAGGCTCTGTTGCTTTGTTTTTTAGATGTTTCAGGAAACACCATACACTTCTCCAGAGTGGCTGTTGGCAATTTACATCCCGCCCATCAACATAAGAAGGCTCCCAGTTCTCCATGGCCTGTCCTGCCTTTCTGGATTTTACACTTTTTTCAGATGGCCCTTTTGACCGGGGGGCAGTGAGACTTCATTGTAGTGCAGATTTCCTTTGCAAGCTTGCTTGGTTGGCCAAAAAGTGCGTATGCGTTTTTACCTGAATATATTCAGGAAAAAACGCATACGCCCTTTTTGGCCAAGTGCATCATTGTAGACGTTCTGCCTCTTTTCCTATGCTTTACATGCAATTCCAGTCTACCTCCTGAAATCGGTTTCCTGCAATTCTGCCCAGCTTTCAAGTCCTCTTGGCAGCTTTACTTCAATATATTTTTGGACGATAGCTGTCATTTATAACTCTGCAGGTTTGTGAATTACAGGGCCCCTGAGCTCCTTTCTTCAACTCGCTTTCTTGTGAGCTGGCCGCGACACCGCAGGATTGCTTCAGGCCCTAGTGTGGTTCCGGCATGGCACGCTGAGCCCTTGGTTAATTCCTCTTCCTGGTGGGAAATGAGAGTTAAATTTGCCCCTCCAGACACCTCCAGCTAGTCTCTCATTGGTTCTCCCTATTCCTGTTCCTTTTCCGCAGAAATTGCAAACTGGGCCAAACAGGATGTTAAAGGCACTGACTCTCCAAGTGGGGAGAGTGTTAGTAAAGCGTCTGGAATGTTGCACCCGAGTACCAGGGGACGAAAACTGAGACACATTTGAACACGTTTCCTGATCACACGGTGGATCATACTCTGGGTTCCACATGCATGTTTAAGCTGAAGGAAGAATCCCTTAAACCTGGAGAGTTGAGACCCATGGAATGGGTACCATGCAATATGACTTCAAAGGGTCTGCATTTGCTCACCGAACCTCACCAATCCTATCACTGCTGCTTTTATGTCGCTGTACACACGCTGGATTCTCTTTTGGAGACATATAAATCCATAGGTTTTAAGATTCTTACTAGTCAGGTATATTCTTAGGCGTTTAATATGGGGTGTTGAGTCCACTTCGTTGAGCAAGCAGTAGCTCTTGTCTATTACATTTTTGGCTTATGGAAAGATATCTGTGCTAATTTCAATCTCTGGTTATATGCAGCACCCCAACTCACCTTTCCCCTTAAGCAAGCATAAGTTGGTTTTCTACATTTGAGACCCTATTCTGTTTTGTAATTCAGTTACTGTGTAGCCAAGTTTACATTCCGTTTATTAGTGATACCTTATGATGTTTCTTTTTCTGTGTGACTTATTTCACTTAGAATCATCGTACCTGAATCCACTCATTATGCTGCTACAGGCCTGATGACATAGATTTCATTGCTGAGTGATATTGCATTGTACGTAAGTACCACAACTTCTTTATCCATTTTTCGCTTTCTGCGATATTGAACTTGTACCATAAACGAGGTTCTTGTAAACAGAGCCGTCCCAAACTTTGGGGTGGCTGTGTCTTTTTGATTTTAATTTCCCTAAGCTATAGGACCATAAGTGGAAGTGCCCTAGGATCTGTTGCTTTGTTTTTTAGATGTTTCAGGAAACACCATACACTTCTCCAGATTGGCTGTTGGCAATTTACATCCCGCCCATCAGCATAAGAAGGCTCCCAGTTCTCCATGGCCTGTCCTGCCTTTCTGGATTTTACACTTTTTTCAGATGGCCCTTTTGACCGGGGGGCAGTGAGACTTCATTGTAGTGCAGATTTCCTTTGCAAGCTTGCTTGGTTGGCCAAAAAGGGCGTATGCGTTTTTTCCTGAATATATTCAGGAAAAAACGCATACGCCCTTTTTGGCCAAGTGCATCATTGTGGACGTTCTGCCTCTTTTCCTATGCTTTACATGCAATTCCAGTCTACCTCCTGAAATCGGTTTCCTGCAATTCTGCCCCGCTTTCAAGTCCTCTTGGCAGCCTTACTTCAATATATTTTTGGACGATAGCTGTCATTTATAACTCTGCAGGTTTGTGAATTACAGGGCCCCTGAGCTCCTTTCTTCAACTCGTTTTCTTGTGAGCTGGCTGCGACACCGCAGGATTGCTTCAGGCCCTAGTGTGGTTCCGACATGGCACGCTGAGCCTTTGGTTAATTCCTCTTCCTGGTGGGAAATGAGAGTTAAATTTGCCCGTCCAGACACCTCCAGCTAGTCTCTCATTGGTTCTCCCTATTCCTGTTCATTTTCCGCAGAAATTGCAAACTGGGCCAAACAGGAGGTTAAAGGCACTGACTCTCCAAGTGGGGAGAGTGTTAGTAAAGCGTCTGGAATGTTGCACCCGAGTACCAGGGGACGAAAACTGAGACACATTTGAACACGTTTCCCGATCACACGGTGGATCATACTCTGGGTTCCACATGCATGTTTTAGCTGAAGGAAGAATCCCTTAAACCTGGAGAGTTGAGACCCATGGAATGGGTACCATGCAATATGACTTCAAAGGGTCTGCATTTGCTCACCGAACCTCACCAATCCTATCACTGCTGCGTTTATGCCGCTGTACACACGCTTGATTCTCTTTCGGACACATATAAATCCATAGGTTTTAAGATTCTTACTAGTCAGTTATATTCTTAGGCGTTTAATATGTGGTGTTGAGTCCACTTCGTTGAGCAAGGAGTAGCTCTTGTCTATTACATATTTGGCTTATGGAACGGTATCTTTGCTAATTTCAATCTCTAGTTTTATGCAGCACCCCAACTCACCTTTCCCCTTAAGCAAGCATAAGTTGGTTCTACATTAGAGACCCTGTTCTGATTTGTAATTCAGTTCCGGTGTAGCCAAGTTTACATTCCGTATATTAGTGATACCTTATGATGTTTCTTTTTCTGTGTGACTTATTTCACTTAGAATCATCGTACCTGAATCCACTCATTATGCTGCTACGGGCCTGATGACATAGATTTCATTGCTGAGTGATATTGCATTGTACGTAAGTACCACAACTTCTTTATCCATTTTTCGCTTTCTGCGATATTGAACTTGTACCGTAAATGAGGTTCTTGTAAACAGAGCCGTCCCAAACTTTGGGGTTGCTGTGTCTTTTTCATTTTAATTTCCCTAAGCTATAGGACCATAAGTGGAAGTGCCTTAGGCTCTGTTGCTTTGTTTTTTAGATGTTTCAGGAAACACCATACACTTCTCCAGAGTGGCTGTTGGCAATTTACATCCCGCCCATCAGCATAAGAAGGCTCCCAGTTCTCCACGGCCTGTCCTGCCTTTCTGGATTTTACACTTTTTTCAGATGGCCCTTTTGACCGGGGGGCAGTGAGACTTCATTGTAGTGCAGATTTCCTTTGCAAGCTTGCTTGGTTGGCCAAAAAGGGCGTATGCGTTTTTTCCTGAATATATTCAGGAAAAAACACATACGCCCTTTTTGGCCAAGTGCATCATTGTGGACGTTCTGCCTCTTTTCCTATGCTTTACATGCAATTCCAGTCTACCTCCTGAAATCGGTTTCCTGCAATTCTGCCCCGCTTTCAAGTCCTCTTGGCAGCCTTACTTCAATATATTTTTGGACGATAGCTGTCATTTATAACTCTGAAAGTTTGTGAATTACAGGGCCCCTGAGCTCCTTTGTTCAACTCCCTTTCTTGTGAGCTGGCCGCAACACCGCAGGATTGCTTCAGGCCCTAGTGTGGTTCCGGCATGGCACGCTGAGCCTTTGTTTAATTCCTCTTCCTGGTGGGAAATGAGAGTTAAATTTGCCCGTCCAGACACCTCCAGCTAGTCTCTCATTGGTTCTCCCTATTCCTGTTCATTTTCCGCAGAAATTGCAAACTGGGCCAAACAGGAGGTTAAAGGCACTGACTCTCCAAGTGGGGAGAGTGTTAGTAAAGCATCTGGAATGTTGCACCCGAGTACCAGGGGACGAAAACTGAGACACATTTGAACACGTTTCCCGATCACACGGTGGATCATACTCTGCGTTCCACATGCATGTTTTAGCTGAAGGAAGAATCCCTTAAACCTGGAGAGTTGAGACCCATGGTATGGGTACCATGCAATATGACTTCAAAGGGTCTGCATTTGCTCACCGAGCCTCACCAATCCGATCACTGCTGCGTTTATGCCTCTGTACACACGCTTGATTCTCTTTCAGAGACATATAAATCCATAGGTTTTAAGATTCTTACTAGTCAGGTATATTCTTAGGCGTTTAATATGGGGTGTTGAGTCCACTTCGTTGAGCAAGCAGTAGCTCTTGTCTATTGCATATTTGGCTTATTGAAAGATATCTGTGCTAATTTCAATCTCTGGTTTTATGCAGCACCCCAACTCACCTTTCCCCTTAAGCAAGCATAAGTTGGTTTTCTACATTTGAGACCCTATTCTGTTTTGTAATTCAGTTCCTGTGTAGCCAAGTTTACATTCCGTTTATTAGTGATACCTAATGATGTTTCTTTTTCTGTGTGACTTATTTCACTTAGAATCATCGTACCTGAATCCACTCATTATGCTGCTACAGGCCTGATGACATAGATTTCATTGCTGAGTGATATTGCATTGTACGTAAGTACCACAACTTCTTTATCCATTTTTCGCTTTCTGCGATATTGAACTTGTACCGTAAACGAGGTTCTTGTAAACAGAGCCGTCCCAAACTTTGGGGTGGCTGTGTCTTTTTGATTTTAATTTCCCTAAGCTATAGGACCATAAGTGGAAGTGCCCTAGGATCTGTTGCTTTGTTTTTTAGATGTTTCAGGAAACACCATACACTTCTCCAGAGTGGCTGTTGGCAATTTACATCCCACCCATCAGCATAAGAAGGCTCCCAGTTCTCCATGGCCTGTCCTGCCTTTCTGGATTTTACACTTTTTTCAGATGGCCCTTTTGACCGGGGGGCAGTGAGACTTCATTGTAGTGCAGATTTCCTTTGCAAGCTTGCTTGGTTGGCCAAAAAGGGCGTATGCGTTTTTTCCTGAATATATTCAGGAAAAAACGCATACGCCCTTTTTGGCCAAGTGCATCATTGTGGACGTTCTGCCTCTTTTCCTATGCTTTACATGCAATTCCAGTCTACCTCCTGAAATCGGTTTCCTGCAATTTTGCCCCGCTTTCAAGTCCTCTTGGCAGCCTTACTTCAATATATTTTTGGACGATAGCTGTCATTTATAACTCTGAAAGTTTGTGAATTACAGGGCCCCTGAGCTCCTTTGTTCAACTCAATTTCTTGTGAGTTGGACGCAACACCGCAGGATTGCTTCAGGCCCTAATGTGGTTCCGGCATGGCACGCTGAGCCTTTGGTTAATTCCTCTTCCTGGTGGGAAATGAGAGTTAAATTTGCCCGTCCAGACACCTCCAGCTAGTCTCTCATTGGTTCTCCCTATTCCTGTTCATTTTCCGCAGAAATTGCAAACTGGGCCAAACAGGAGGTTAAAGACACTGACTCTCCAAGTGGGGAGAGTGTTAGTAAAGCGTCTGGAATGTTGCACCCGAGTACCAGGGGACGAAAACTGAGACACATTTGAACACGTTTCCCGATCACACGGTGGATCATACTCTGGGTTCCACATGCATGTTTTAGCTGAAGGAAGAATCCCTTAAACCTGGAGAGTTGAGACCCATGGAATGGGTACCATGCAATATGACTTCAAAGGGTCTGCATTTGCTCACCGAACCTCACCAATCCTATCACTGCTGCGTTTATGCCGCTGTACACACGCTTGATTCTCTTTCGGACACATATAAATCCATAGGTTTTAAGATTCTTACTAGTCAGTTATATTCTTAGGCGTTTAATATGGGGTGTTGAGTCCACTTCGTTGAGCAAGGAATAGCTCTTGTCTATTACATATTTGGCTTATGGAACGGTATCTGTGCTAATTTCAATCTCTAGTTTTATGCAGCACCCCAACTCACCTTTCCCCTTAAGCAAGCATAAGTTGGTTCTACATTAGAGACCCTGTTCTGATTTGTAATTCAGTTCCGGTGTAGCCAAGTTTACATTCCGTATATTAGTGATACCTTATGATGTTTCTTTTTCTGTGTGACTTATTTCACTTAGAATCATCGTACCTGAATCCACTCATTATGCTGCTACGGGCCTGATGACATAGATTTCATTGCTGAGTGATGTTGCATTGTACGTAAGTACCACAACTTCTTTATCCATTTATCGCTTTCTGCGATATTGAACTTGTACCGTAAATGAGGTTCTTGTAAACAGAGCCGTCCCAAACTTTGGGGTGGCTGTGTCTTTTTCATTTTAATTTCCCTAAGCTATAGGACCATAAGTGGAAGTGCCTTAGGCTCTGTTGCTTTGTTTTTTAGATGTTTCAGGAAACACCATACACTTCTCCAGAGTGGCTTTTGGCAATTTACATCGCACCCATCAGCATAACAAGGCTCCCAGTTCTCCATGGCTTGTCCTGCCTTTCTGGAGTTTACACTTTTTTCAGATGGCCCTTTTGACCGGGGAGCAGTGAGGCTTCATTGTAGTGCAGATTTCCTTTGCAAGCTAGCTTGGTTGCCCAAAAAGGGCGTATGAGTTTTTTCCTGAATATATTCAGGAAAAAACGCATACAGCCTTTTTGGCCAAATGCATCATTGTGGACGTTCTGCCTCTTTTCCTATGCTTTACATGCAATTCCAGTCTACCTCCTGAAATCGGTTTCCTGCAATTCTGCCCCGCTTTCAAGTCCTCTTGGCAGCCTTAATTCAATATATTTTTGGACGATAGCTGTCATTTACAACTCTGCAGGTTTGTGAATTACAGTGCCCCTGAGCTCCTTTCTTCAACTCGCTGTCTTGTGAGCTGGCCGCAACAGCGCAGGATTGCTTCAGGCCCTAGTGTGGTTCTGGCATGGCTCGCTGAGCCTTTGGTTAATTCCTCTTCTTGGTGGGAAATGAGAGTTAAATTTGCCCGTCCAGACACCTCCAGCTAGTCTCTCATTGGTTCTCCCTATTCCTGTTCATTTTCCGCAGAAATTGCAAACTGGGCCAAACAGGAGGTTAAAGGCACTGACTCTTCAAGTGGGGAGAGTGTTAGTAAAGCATCTGGAATGTTGCACCCGAGTACCAGGGGACGAAAACTGAGACACATTTGAACACGTTTCCCGATCACACGGTGGATAATACTCTGGGTTCCACATGGATGTTTTAGCTGAAGGAAGAATCCCATAAACCTGGAGAGTTGAGACCCATGGAATGGGTACCATGCAATATGACTTCAAAGGGTCTGCATTTGCTCACCGAACCTCACCAATCCTATCACTTCTGCGTTTATGCCGCTGTACACACGCTTGATTCTCTTTCGGAGACATATAAATCCATAGGTTTTAAGATTCTTACTAGTCAGGTATATTCTTAGGCGTTTAATATGCGGTGTTGAGTCCACTTCGTTGAGCAAGGAGTAGCTCTTGTCTATTACATATTTGGCTTATGGAACGGTATCTGTGCTAATTTCAATCTCTGGTTTTATGCAGCACCCCAACTCACCTTTTTCCTTAAGGAAGCATACGTCGGTTTTCTACATTTCAGACCCTGTTCTGTTTTGTAATTCAGTTCCTGTGTAGCCAAGTTTACATTCCGTGTAGTAGTGATATCTTATGATGTTTCTTTTTCTGTGTGACTTATTTCACTTAGAATCATCGTACCTGAATCCACTCATTATGCTGCTACTGGCCTGATGACATAGATTTCATTGTTGAGTGATATTGCATTGTACGTAAGTACCTCAACTTGTTTATCCATTTCTCGCTTTCTGCGATATTGAACTTGTACCGTAAATGAGGTTCTTGTAAACAGAGCCGTCCCAAACTTTGGGGTTGCTGTGTCTTTTTGATTTTAACTTCCCTAAGCTATAAGACCATAAGTGGAAGTGCCCTAGGCTCTGTTGCTTTGTTTTTTAGATGTTTCAGGAAACACCATACACTTCTCCAGAGTGGCTTTTGGCAATTTACATCGCACCCATCAGCATAAAAAGGCACCCAGTTCTCCATGGCCTGTCCTGCCTTTCTGGATTATACTCTTTTTTCAGATGGCCCTTTTGACCGAGGGGCAGTGAGACTTCATTGTAGTGCAGATTTCCTTTGCAAGCTTGCTTCGTTGGCCAAAAAGTGCGTATGCGTTTTTTCCTGAATATATTCAGGAAAAAATGCATACGCCCTTTTTGGCCAAGTGCATCATTGTGGACGTTCTGCCTCTTTTCCTATGCTTTACATGCAATTCCAGTCTACCTCCTGAAATCGGTTTCCTGCAATTCTGACCTACTTTCAAGTCCTCTTCGCAGCTTTACTTCAATATATTTTTGGACGATAGCTGTCATTTATAACTCTGCAGGTTTGTGAATTACAGGGCCCCGGAGCTCCTTTCTTCAACTCGCTTTCTTTTGAGCTGGCTGCAACACCGCAGGATTGCTTCAGGCCCTAGTGTGGTTCCGGCATGGCACGCTGAGCCTTTGGTTAATTCCTCTTCCTGGTGGGAAATGAGAGTTAAATTTGCCCGTCCAGACACCTCCAGCTAGTCTCTCATTGGTTCTCCCTATTCCTGTTCCTTTTCCGCAGAAATTGCAAACTGGGCCAAACAGGATGTTAAAGGCACTGACTCTCCAAGTGGGGAGAGTGTTAGTAAAGCGTCTGGAATGTTGCACCCGAGTACCAGGGGACGAAAACTGAGACACATTTGAACACGTTTCCCGATCACACGGTGGATTATACTCTGGGTTCCACATGCATGTTTTAGCTGAAGGAAGAATCCCTTAAACCTGGAGAGTTGAGACCCATGGAATGGGTACCATGCAATATGACTTCAAAGGGTCTGCATTTGCTCACCGAACCTCACCAATCCTATCAATGCTGCTTTTATGTCGCTGTACACACACTGGATTCTCTTTTGGAGACATATAAATCCATAGGTTTTAAGATTCTTACTAGTCAGGTATATTCTTAGGCGTTTAATATGGGGTGTTGAGTCCACTTCGTTGAGCAAGCAGTAGCTCTTGTCTATTACATATTTGGCTTATCGAAAGATATCTGTGCTAATTTCAATCTCTGGTTTTATGCAGCACCCCAACTCACCTTTCCCCTTAAGCAAGCATAAGTTGGTTTTCTACATTTGAGACCCTATTCTGTTTTGTAATTCAGTTCCTGTGTAGCCAAGTTTACATTCCGTTTATTAGTGATACCTAATGATGTTTCTTTTTCTGTGTGACTTATTTCACTTAGAATCATCGTACCTGAATCCACTCATTATGCTGCTACAGGCCTGATGACATAGATTTCATTGCTGAGTGATATTGCATTGTACGTAAGTACCACAACTTCTTTATCCATTTTTCGCTTTCTGCGATATTGAACTTGTACCGTAAACGAGGTTCTTGTAAACAGAGTCATCCCAAACTTTGGGGTGGCTGTGTCTTTTTGATTTTAATTTCCCTAAGCTATAGGACCATAAGTGGAAGTGCCCTAGGATCTGTTGCTTTGTTTTTTAGATGTTTCAGGAAACACCATACACTTCTCCAGAGTGGCTGTTGGCAATTTACATCCCACCGATCAGAATAAGAAGGCTCCCAGTTCTCCATGGCCTGTCCTGCCTTTCTGGATTTTACACTTTTTTCAGATGGCCCTTTTGACCGGGGGGCAGTGAGACTTCATTGTAGTGCAGATTTCCTTTGCAAGCTTGCTTGGTTGGCCAAAAAGTGCGTATGCGTTTTTTCCTGAATATATTCAGGAAAAAACGCATACGCCCTTTTTGGCCAAGTGCATCATTGTGGACCTTCTGCCTCTTTTCCTATGCTTTACATGCAATTCCAGTCTACCTCCTGAAATCGGTTTCCTGCAATTCTGCCCCGATTTCAAGTCCTCTTGGCAGCTTTACTTCAATATATTTTTGGACGATAGCTGTCATTTATAACTCTGCAGGTTTGTGAATTACAGGGCCCCTGAGCTCCTTTCTTCAACTCGCTTTCTTGTGAGCTGGCGGCAACACCGCAGGATTGCTTCAGGCCCTAATGTGGTTCTGGCATGGCACTCCGAGCCTTTGGTTAATTCCTCTTCCTGGTGGGAAATGAGAGTTAAATTTGCCCATCCAGACACCTCCAGCTAGTCTCTCATTGGTTCTCCCTATTCCTGTTCATTTTCCGCAGAAATTGCAAACTGGGCCAAACAGGAGTTTAAAGGCACTGACTCTCCAAGTGGGGAGAGTGTTAGTAAAGCGTCTGGAATGTTGCACCCGAGTACCAGGGGACGAAAACTGAGACACATTTGAACACGTTTCCCGATCACACGGTGGATCATACTCTGGGTTCCACATGCATGTTTTAGCTGAAGGAAGAATCCCTTAAACCTGGAGAGTTGAGACCCATGGAATGGGTACCATGTAATATGACTTTAAAGGGTCTGCATTTGTTCACCGATCCTCACCAATCCGATCACTGCTGCGTTTCTTCCGCTGTACACACGCTTGATTCTCTTTCGGAGACATATAAATCCATAGGTTTTAAGATTCTTACTAGTCAGGTATATTCTTAGGCGTTTAATATGGGGTGTTGAGTCCACTTCGTTGAGCAAGGAGTAGCTCTTGTCTATTACATATTTGGCTTATGGAACGGTATCTGTGCTAATTTCTATCTCTGGTTTTATGCAGCACCCCAACTCACCATTCCCCTTAAGCAAGCATACGTTGGTTTTCTGCATTTGAGACCCTGTTTTGTTTTGTAATTCAGTTCCTGTGTAGACAAGTTTACATTCCATATATTAGTGATAACTTATGATGTTTCTTTTTCTCTGTGACTTATTTCACTTAGAATCATCGTACCTGAATCCACTCATTATGCTGCTACTGGCCTGATGACATAGATTTCATTGCTGAGTGATATTGCATTGTACGTAAGTACCACAATTTCTTTATCCATTTTTCGCTTTCTGTGATATTGAACTTGTACCGTAAACGAGGTTCTTGTAAACAGAGCCGTCCCAAACTTTGGGGTCGCTGTGTCTTTTTGATTTTAATTTCTCTAAGCTATAGGACCATAAGTGGAAGTGTCCTAGGCTCTGTTGCTCTGTTTTTTAGATGTTTCAGGAAACACCATACACTTTTCCAGAGTGGCTGTTGGCAATTTACATCCCGCCCATCAGCATAACAAGGCTCCCAGTTCTCCATGGCCTGTCCTGCCTTTCTGGATTTTACACTTTTTTCAGATGGCCCTTTTGACCAGGGGGCAGTGAGACTTCATTGTAGTGCAGATTTCCTTTGCAAGCTTGCTTGGTTGGCCAAAAAGGGCGTATGCGTTTTTTCCTGAATATATTCAGGAAAAAACGCATACGCCCTTTTTGGCCAAGTGCATCATTGTGGACGTTCTGCCTCTTTTCCTATGCTTTACATGCAATTCCAGTCTACCTCCTGAAATCGGTTTCCTGCAATTCTGCCCCGATTTCAAGTCCTCTTGGCAGCCTTACTTCAATATATTTTTGGAAGATAGCTGTCATTTATAACTCTGCAGGTTTGTGAATTACAGGGCCCCTGAGCTCCTTTCTTCAACTCGCTTTCTTGTGAGCTGGCCGCAACACCGCAGGATTGCTTCAGGCCCTAGTGTGGTTCCAGCATGGCTCGCTGAGCCTTTGGTTAATTCCTCTTCCTGGTGGGAAATGAGAGTTAAATTTGCCCGTCCAGACACCTCCAGCTAGTCTCTCATTGGTTCTCCCTATTCTTGTTCATTTTCCGCAGAAATTGCAAACTGGGCCAAACAGGAGGTTAAAGGCACTGACTCTCCAAGTGGGGAGAGTGTTAGTAAAGCATCTGGAATGTTGCACCCGAGTACCAGGGGACGAAAACTGAGACACATTTGAACACGTTTCCCGATCACACGGTGGATCATACTCTGGGTTCCACATGCATGTTTTAGCTGAAGGAAGAATCCCTTAAACCTGGAGAGTTGAGACCCATGGAATGGGTACCATGCAATATGACTTCAAAGGGTCTGCATTTGCTCACCGAACCTCACCAATCCTATCACTGCTGCGTTTATGCCACTGTACACACGCTTGATTCTCTTTCGGAGACATATAAATCCATAGGTTTTAAGATTCTTACTAGTCAGGTATATTCTTAGGCGTTTAATATGGGGTGTTGAGTCCACTTCGTTGAGCAAGCAGTAGCTCTTGTCTATTACATATTTGGCTTATGGAAAGGTATCTGTGCTAATTTCAATCTCTGGTTTTATGCAGCACCCCAACTCACCTTTCCCCTTAAGCAAGCATAAGTTGGTTTTCTACATTTGAGACCCTATTCTGTTTTGTAATTCAGTTCCTGTGTAGCCAAGTTTACATTCCGTGTATTAGTGATATCTTATGATGTTTCTTTTTCTGTGTGACTTATTTCACTTAGAATCATCGTACCTGAATCCACTCATTATGCTGCTACTGGCCTGATGACATAGATTTCATTGCTGAGTGTTATTGCATTGTACGTAAGTACCACAACTTCTTTATCCATTTTTCGCTTTCTGCGATATTGAACTTGTACCGTAAACGAGGTTCTTGTAAACAGAGCCGTCCCAAACTTTGGGGTGGCTGTGTCTTTTTGATTTTAATTTCCCTAAGCTATAGGACCATAAGTGGAAGTGCCCTAGGCTCTGTTGCTTTGTTTTTTAGATGTTTCAGGAAACACCATACACTTCTCCAGAGTGGCTGTTGGCAATTTACATCCCGCCCATCAGCATAAGAAGGCTCCCAGTTCTCCATGGCCTGTCCTGCCTTTCTGGATTTTACACTTTTTTCAGATGGCCCTTTTGACCGGGGGGCAGTGAGACTTCATTGTAGTGCAGATTTCCTTTGCAAGCTTGCTTGGTTGGCCAAAAAGTGCGTATGCGTTTTTTCCTGAATATATTCAGGAAAAAACGCATACGCCCTTTTTGGCCAAGTGCATCATTGTGGACCTTCTGCCTCTTTTCCTATGCTTTACATGCAATTTCAGTCTACCTCCTGAAATCGGTTTCCTGCAATTCTGCCCCGATTTCAAGTTCTCTTGGCAGCTTTACTTCAATATATTTTTGGACGATAGCTGTCATTTATAACTCTGCAGGTTTGTGAATTACAGGGCCCCTGAGCTCCTTTGTTCAACTCACTTTCTTGTGAGCTGGCCGCAACACCGCAGGATTGCTTCAGGCCCTAGTGTGGTTCCGGCATGGCACGCTGAGCCTTTGGTTAATTCCTCTTCCTGGTGGGAAATGTGAGTTAAATTTGCCCGTCCAGACACATCCAGCTAGTCTCTCATTGGTTCTCCCTATTCCTGTTCATTTTCCGCAGAAATTGCAAACTGGGCCAAACAGGAGGTTAAAGGCACTGACTCTCCAAGTGGGGAGAGTGTTAGTAAAGCGTCTGGAATGTTGCACCCGAGTACCAGGGGACGAAAACTGAGACACATTTGAACACGTTTCCTGATCACACGGTGGATCATACTCTGGGTTCCACATGCATGTTTTAGCTGAAGGAAGAATCCCTTAAACCTGGAGAGTTGAGACCCATGGAATGGGTACCATGCAATATGACTTCAAAGGGTCTGCATTTGCTCACCGAACCTCACCAATCCGATCACTGCTGCGTTTATGCCGCTGTACACATGCTTGATTCTCTTTCGAAGACATATAAATCCATAGGTTTTAAGATTCTTAGTAGTCACGTATATTCTTAGGCGTTTAATATGGGGTGTTGAGTCCACTTCGTTGAGCAAGGAGTAGCTCTTGTCTATTACATATTTGGCTTATGGAACGGTATCTGTGCTAATTTCTATCTCTGGTTTTATGCAGCACCCCAACTCACCATTCCCCTTAAGCAAGCATACGTTGGTTTTCTGCATTTGAGACCCTGTTTTGTTTTGTAATTCAGTTCCTGTGTAGACAAGTTTACATTCCATATATTAGTGATAACTTATGATGTTTCTTTTTCTCTGTGACTTATTTCACTTAGAATCATCGTACCTGAATCCACTCATTATGCTGCTACTGGCCTGATGACATAGATTTCATTGCTGAGTGATATTGCATTGTACGTAAGTACCACAATTTCTTTATCCATTTTTCGCTTTCTGTGATATTGAACTTGTACCGTAAACGAGGTTCTTGTAAACAGAGCCGTCCCAAACTTTGGGGTCGCTGTGTCTTTTTGATTTTAATTTCTCTAAGCTATAGGACCATAAGTGGAAGTGTCCTAGGCTCTGTTGCTCTGTTTTTTAGATGTTTCAGGAAACACCATACACTTTTCCAGAGTGGCTGTTGGCAATTTACATCCCGCCCATCAGCATAACAAGGCTCCCAGTTCTCCATGGCCTGTCCTGCCTTTCTGGATTTTACACTTTTTTCAGATGGCCCTTTTGACCAGGGGGCAGTGAGACTTCATTGTAGTGCAGATTTCCTTTGCAAGCTTGCTTGGTTGGCCAAAAAGGGCGTATGCGTTTTTTCCTGAATATATTCAGGAAAAAACGCATACGCCCTTTTTGGCCAAGTGCATCATTGTGGACGTTCTGCCTCTTTTCCTATGCTTTACATGCAATTCCAGTCTACCTCCTGAAATCGGTTTCCTGCAATTCTGCCCCGATTTCAAGTCCTCTTGGCAGCCTTACTTCAATATATTTTTGGAAGATAGCTGTCATTTATAACTCTGCAGGTTTGTGAATTACAGGGCCCCTGAGCTCCTTTCTTCAACTCGCTTTCTTGTGAGCTGGCCGCAACACCGCAGGATTGCTTCAGGCCCTAGTGTGGTTCCAGCATGGCTCGCTGAGCCTTTGGTTAATTCCTCTTCCTGGTGGGAAATGAGAGTTAAATTTGCCCGTCCAGACACCTCCAGCTAGTCTCTCATTGGTTCTCCCTATTCTTGTTCATTTTCCGCAGAAATTGCAAACTGGGCCAAACAGGAGGTTAAAGGCACTGACTCTCCAAGTGGGGAGAGTGTTAGTAAAGCATCTGGAATGTTGCACCCGAGTACCAGGGGACGAAAACTGAGACACATTTGAACACGTTTCCCGATCACACGGTGGATCATACTCTGGGTTCCACATGCATGTTTTAGCTGAAGGAAGAATCCCTTAAACCTGGAGAGTTGAGACCCATGGAATGGGTACCATGCAATATGACTTCAAAGGGTCTGCATTTGCTCACCGAACCTCACCAATCCTATCACTGCTGCGTTTATGCCACTGTACACACGCTTGATTCTCTTTCGGAGACATATAAATCCATAGGTTTTAAGATTCTTACTAGTCAGGTATATTCTTAGGCGTTTAATATGGGGTGTTGAGTCCACTTCGTTGAGCAAGCAGTAGCTCTTGTCTATTACATATTTGGCTTATGGAAAGGTATCTGTGCTAATTTCAATCTCTGGTTTTATGCAGCACCCCAACTCACCTTTCCCCTTAAGCAAGCATAAGTTGGTTTTCTACATTTGAGACCCTATTCTGTTTTGTAATTCAGTTCCTGTGTAGCCAAGTTTACATTCCGTGTATTAGTGATATCTTATGATGTTTCTTTTTCTGTGTGACTTATTTCACTTAGAATCATCGTACCTGAATCCACTCATTATGCTGCTACTGGCCTGATGACATAGATTTCATTGCTGAGTGTTATTGCATTGTACGTAAGTACCACAACTTCTTTATCCATTTTTCGCTTTCTGCGATATTGAACTTGTACCGTAAACGAGGTTCTTGTAAACAGAGCCGTCCCAAACTTTGGGGTGGCTGTGTCTTTTTGATTTTAATTTCCCTAAGCTATAGGACCATAAGTGGAAGTGCCCTAGGCTCTGTTGCTTTGTTTTTTAGATGTTTCAGGAAACACCATACACTTCTCCAGAGTGGCTGTTGGCAATTTACATCCCGCCCATCAGCATAAGAAGGCTCCCAGTTCTCCATGGCCTGTCCTGCCTTTCTGGATTTTACACTTTTTTCAGATGGCCCTTTTGACCGGGGGGCAGTGAGACTTCATTGTAGTGCAGATTTCCTTTGCAAGCTTGCTTGGTTGGCCAAAAAGTGCGTATGCGTTTTTTCCTGAATATATTCAGGAAAAAACGCATACGCCCTTTTTGGCCAAGTGCATCATTGTGGACCTTCTGCCTCTTTTCCTATGCTTTACATGCAATTTCAGTCTACCTCCTGAAATCGGTTTCCTGCAATTCTGCCCCGATTTCAAGTTCTCTTGGCAGCTTTACTTCAATATATTTTTGGACGATAGCTGTCATTTATAACTCTGCAGGTTTGTGAATTACAGGGCCCCTGAGCTCCTTTGTTCAACTCACTTTCTTGTGAGCTGGCCGCAACACCGCAGGATTGCTTCAGGCCCTAGTGTGGTTCCGGCATGGCACGCTGAGCCTTTGGTTAATTCCTCTTCCTGGTGGGAAATGTGAGTTAAATTTGCCCGTCCAGACACATCCAGCTAGTCTCTCATTGGTTCTCCCTATTCCTGTTCATTTTCCGCAGAAATTGCAAACTGGGCCAAACAGGAGGTTAAAGGCACTGACTCTCCAAGTGGGGAGAGTGTTAGTAAAGCGTCTGGAATGTTGCACCCGAGTACCAGGGGACGAAAACTGAGACACATTTGAACACGTTTCCTGATCACACGGTGGATCATACTCTGGGTTCCACATGCATGTTTTAGCTGAAGGAAGAATCCCTTAAACCTGGAGAGTTGAGACCCATGGAATGGGTACCATGCAATATGACTTCAAAGGGTCTGCATTTGCTCACCGAACCTCACCAATCCGATCACTGCTGCGTTTATGCCGCTGTACACATGCTTGATTCTCTTTCGAAGACATATAAATCCATAGGTTTTAAGATTCTTAGTAGTCACGTATATTCTTAGGCGTTTAATATGGGGTGTTGAGTCCACTTCGTTGAGCAAGGAGTAGCTCTTGTCTATTACATATTTGGCTTATGGAACGGTATCTGTGCTAATTTCTATCTCTGGTTTTATGCAGCACCCCAACTCACCATTCCCCTTAAGCAAGCATAAGTTGGTTTTCTACATTTGAGACCCTGTTGTGTTTTGTAATTCAGTTCCTGTGTAGACAAGTTTACATTCCATATATTAATGATAACTTATGATGTTTCTTTTTCTCTGTGACTTATTTCACTTAGAATCATCGTACCTGAATCCACTCATTATGCTGCTACTGGCCTGATGACATAGATTTCATTGCTGAGTGATATTGCATTGTACGTAAGTACCACAATTTCTTTATCCATTTTTCGCTTTCTGTGATATTGAACTTGTACCGTAAACGAGGTTCTTGTAAACAGAGCCGTCCCAAACTTTGGGGTTGCTGTGTTTTTTTATTTTAATTTACCTAAGCTATAGGACCATAAGTGGAAGTGCCCTAGGCTCTGTTGCTTTGTTTTTTAGATGTTTCAGGAAACACCATACACTTCTCCAGAGTGGCTTTTGGCAATTTACATCCCACCCATCAGCATAACAAGGCTCCCAGTTCTCCATGGCCTGTCCTGCCTTTCTGGATTATACACTTTTTTCAGATGGCCCTTTTGACAGGGGGGCAGTGAGACTTCATTGTAGTGCAGATTTCCTTTGCAAGCTTGCTTGGTTGGCCAAAAAGGGCGTATGCGTTTTTTCCTGAATATATTCAGGAAAAAACGCATAAGCCCTTTTTGGCCAAGTGCATCATTGGACGTTCTGCCTCTTTTCCTATGCTTTACATGCAATTCCAGTCTACCTCCTGAAATCGGTTTCTTGCAATTCTGCCCCGCTTTCAAGTCCTCTTGGCAGCCTTACTTCAATATATTTTCGGACGACAGCTGTCATTTATAACTCTGCAGGTTTGTAAATTACAGGGCCCCTGAGCTCCTTTGTTCAACTCACTTTCTTGTGAGCTGGCCGCAACACCGCAGGATTGCTTCAGGCCCTAGTGTGGTTCCGGCATGGCACGCTGAGCCTTTGGTTAATTCCTCTTCCTGGTGGGAAACGAGAGTTAAATTTGCCCGTCCAGACACCTCCAGCTAGTCTCTCATTGGTTCTCCCTATTCCTGTTCATTTTCCCCAGAAATTGCAAACTGGGCCAAACAGGAGGTTAAAGGCACTGGCTCTCCAAGTGGGGAGAGTGTTAGTAAAGCGTCTGGAATGTTGCACCCGAGTACCAGGGGACGAAAACTGAGACACATTTGAACACGTTTCCCGATCACACGGTGGATCATACTCTGGGTTCCACATGCATGTTTTAGCTGAAGGAAGAATCCCTTAAACCTGGAGAGTTGAGACCCATGGAATGGGTACCATGCAATATGACTTCAAAGGGTCTGCATTTGCTCACCGAACCTCACCAATCCTATCACTGCTGCGTTTATGCCGCTGTACACATGCTTGATTCTCTTTCGGAGACATAAATCCATAGCTTTTAAGATTCTTACTAGTCAGGTATATTCTTAGGCGTTTAATATGGGGTGTTGAGTCCACTTCGTTGAGCAAGGAGTAGCTCTTGTCTATTACATATTTGGCTTATGGAACGGTATCTGTGCTAATTTCTATCTCTGGTTTTATGCAGCACCCCAACTCACCATTCCCCTTAAGCAAGCATAAGTTGGTTTTCTACATTTGAGACCCTGTTGTGTTTTGTAATTCAGTTCCTGTGTAGACAAGTTTACATTCCATATATTAGTGATAACTTATGATGTTTCTTTTTCTCTGTGACTTATTTCACTTAGAATCATCGTACCTGAATCCACTCATTATGCTGCTACTGGCCTGATGACATAGATTTCATTGCTGAGTGATATTGCATTGTACTTAAGTACCACAATTTCTTTATCCATTTTTCGCTTTCTGTGATATTGAACTTGTACCGTAAACGAGGTTCTTGTAAACAGAGCCGTCCCAAACTTTGGGGTGGCTGTGTCTTTTTGATTTTAATTTCCCTAAGCTATAGGACCATAAGTGGAAGTGCCCTAGGCTCTGTTGCTTTGTTTTTTAGATGTTTCAGGAAACACCATACACTTCTCCAGAGTGGCTGTTTGCAATTTACATCCCGCCCATCAGCATAAGAAGGCTCCCAGTTCTCCATGGCCTGTCCTGCCTTTCTGGATTTTACACTTTTTTCAGATGGCCCTTTTGACCGGGGGGCAGTGAGACTTCATTGTAGTGCAGATTTCCTTTGCAAGCTTGCTTGGTTGGCCAAAAAGGGCGTATGCGTTTTTTCCTGAATATATTCAGGAAAAAACGCATACGCCCTTTTTGGCCAAGTGCATCATTGTGGACCTTCTGCCTCTTTTCCTATGCTTTACATGCAATTCCAGTCTACCTCCTGAAATCGGTTTCCTGCAATTCTGCCCCGCTTTCAAGTCCTCTTGGCAGCTTTACTTCAATATATTTTCGGACGACAGCTGTCATTTATAACTCTGCAGGTTTGTGAATTACAGGGCCCCTGAGCTCCTTTCTTCAACTCGCTTTCTTGTGAGCTGGCCGCAACACCGCAGGATTGCTTCAGGCCCTAGTGTGGTTCCGGCATGGCACGCTGAGCCTTTGGTTAATTCGTCTTCCTGGTGGGAAATGAGAGTTAAATTTGCCCGTCCAGACACCTCCAGCTAGTCTCTCATTGGTTCTCCCTATTCCTGTTCATTTTCCGCAGAAATTGCAAACTGGGCCAAACAGGAGGTTAAAGGCACTGACTCTCCGAGTGGGGAGAGTGTTAGTAAAGCGTCTGGAATGTTGCACCCGAGTACCAGGGGACGAAAACTGAGACACATTTGAACACGTTTCCCGATCACACGGTGGATCATACTCTGGGTTCCACATGCATGTTTTAGCTGAAGGAAGAATCCCTTAAACCTGGAGAGTTGAGACCCATGGAATGGGTACCATGCAATATGACTTCAAAGGGTCTGCATTTGCTCACCGATCCTCACCAATCCGATCACTGCTGCGTTTATGCCGCTGTACACACGCTGGATTCTCTTTTGGAGACATATAAATCCATAGGTTTTAAGATTCTTACTAGTCAGGTATATTCTTAGGCGTTTAATATGGGGTGTTGAGTCCACTTCGTTGAGCAAGGAGTAGCTCTTGTCTATTACATATTTGGCTTATGGAACGGTATCTGTGCTAATTTCAATCTCTGGTTTTATGCAGCACCCCAACTCACCATTCCCCTTAAGCAAGCATAAGTTGGTTTTCTACATGTGAGTCCCTGTTGTGTTTTGTAATTCAGTTCCTGTGTAGACAAGTTTACATTCCATATATTAGTGATAACTTATGATGTTTCTTTTTCTCTGTGACTTATTTCACTTAGAATCATCGTACCTGAATCCACTCATTATGCTGCTACTGGCCTGATGACATAGATTTCATTGCTGAGTGATATTGTATTGTACGTAATACCACAACTTATTTATCCATTTTTCGCTTTCTGCGATATTGAACTTTTACGGTAAATGAGGTTCTTGTAAACAGAGCCGTCGCAAACTTTGGGGTGGCTGTGTCTTTTTGATTTTAATTTCCCTAAGCTATAGGACCATAAGTGGAAGTGCCCTAGGCTCTGTTGCTTTGTTTTTTAGATGTTTCAGGAAACACCATACACTTCTCCAGAGTGGCTGTTGGCAATTTACATCCCGCCCATCAGCATAAGAAGGCTCCCAGTTCTCCATGGCCTGTCCTGCCTTTCTGGATTTTACACTTTTTTCAGATGGCCCTTTTGACCGGGGGGGCTGTGAGACTTCATTGTAGTGCAGATTTCCTTTTCAAGCTTGCTTGGTTGGCCAAAAAGGGCGTATGCGTTTTTTCCTGAATATATTCAGGAAAAAACGCATACGCCCTTTTTGGCCAAGTGCATCATTGTGGACCTTCTGCCTCTTTTCCTATGCTTTACATGCAATTCCAGTCTACCTCCTGAAATCGGTTTCCTGCAATTCTGCCCCGCTTTCAAGTCCTCTTGGCAGCCTTACTTCAATATATTTTTGGACGATAGCTGTCATTTATAACTCTGCAGGTTTGTGAATTACAGGGCCCCTGAGCTCCTTTCTTCAACTCGCTTTCTTGTGAGCTGGCTGCGACACCGCAGGATTGCTTCAGGCCCTAGTGTGGTTCCGGCATGGCACGCTGAGCCTTTGGTTAATTCCTCTTCCTGGTGGGAAACGAGAGTTAAATTTGCCTGTCCAGACACCTCCAGCTAGTCTCTCATTGGTTCTCCCTATTCCTGTTCATTTTCCGTAGAAATTGCAAACTGGGCCAAACAGGAGGTTAAAGGCACTGACTCTCCAAGTGGGGAGAGTGTTAGTAAAGCGTCTGGAATGTTGCACCCGAGTACCAGGGGACGAAAACTGAGACACATTTGAACACGTTTCCCGATCACACGGTGGATCATACTCTGGGTTCCACATGCATGTTTTAGCTGAAGGAAGAATCCTTTAAACCTGGAGAGTTGAGACCCATGGAATGGGTACCATGCAATATGACTTCAAAGGGTCTGCATTTGCTCACCGATCCTCACCAATCCGATCACTGCTGCGTTTATGCCGCTGTACACATGCTTGATTCTCTTTCAGAGACATATAAATCCATAGGTTTTAAGATTATTACTAGTCAGGTATATTCTTAGGCGTTTAATATGGTGTGTTGAGTTCACTTCGTTGAGCAAGGAGTAGCTCTTGTCTATTACATATTTGGCTTATGGAACGGTATCTGTGCTAATTTCTATCTCTGGTTTTATGCAGCACCCCAACTCACCATTCCCCTTAAGCAAGCATAAGTTGGTTTTCTACATTTGAGACCCTGTTGTGTTTTGTAATTCAGTTCCTGTGTAGACAAGTTTACATTCCATATATTAGTGATAACTTATGATGTTTCTTTTTCTCTGTGACTTATTTCACTTAGAATCATCGTACCTGAATCCACTCATTATGCTGCTACTGGCCTGATGACATAGATTTCATTGCTGAGTGATATTGCATTGTACGTAAGTACCACAATTTCTTTATCCATTTTTCGCTTTCTGTGATATTGAACTTGTACCTTAAACGAGGTTCTTGTAAACAGAGCCGTCCCAAACTTTGGGGTGGCTGTGTCTTTTTGATTTTAATTTCCCTAAGCTATAGGACCATAAGTGGAAGTGCCCTAGGCTCTGTTGCTTTGTTTTTTAGATGTTTCAGGAAACACCATACACTTCTCCAGAGTGGCTGTTTGCAATTTACATCCCGCCCATCAGCATAAGAAGGCTCCCAGTTCTCCATGGCCTGTCCTGCCTTTCTGGATTTTACACTTTTTTCAGATGGCCCTTTTGACCGGGGGGCAGTGAGACTTCATTGTAGTGCAGATTTCCTTTGCAAGCTTGCTTGGTTGGCCAAAAAGGGCGTATGCGTTTTTTCCTGAATATATTCAGGAAAAAACGCATACGCCCTTTTTGGCCAAGTGCATCATTGTGGACCTTCTGCCTCTTTTCCTATGCTTTACATGCAATTCCAGTCTACCTCCTGAAATCGGTTTCCTGCAATTCTGCCCCGCTTTCAAGTCCTCTTGGCAGCTTTACTTCAATATATTTTCGGACGATAGCTGTCATTTATAACTCTGCAGGTTTGTGAATTACAGGGCCCCTGAGCTCCTTTCTTCAACTCGCTTTCTTGTGAGCTGGCCGCAACACCGCAGGATTGCTTCAGGCCCTAGTGTGGTTCCGGCATGGCACGCTGAGCCTTTGGTTAATTCCTCTTCCTGGTGGGAAACGAGAGTTAAATTTGCCCGTCCAGACACCTCCAGCTAGTCTCTCATTGGTTCTCCCTATTCCTGTTCCTTTTCCGCAGAAATTGCAAACTGGGCCAAACAGGAGGTTAAAGGCACTGACTCTCCAAGTGGGGAGAGTGTTAGTAAAGCGTCTGGAATGTTGCACCCGAGTACCAGGTGACGAAAACTGAGACACATTTGAACACGTTTCCCGATCACACGGTGGATCATACTCTGGGTTCCACATGCATGTTTTAGCTGAAGGAAGAATCCCTTAAACCTGGAGAGTTGAGACCCATGGAATGGGTACCATGCAATATGACTTCAAAGGGTCTGCATTTGCTCACCGATCCTCACCAATCCTATCACTGCTGCGTTTATGCCGCTGTACACACGCTGGATTCTCTTTCGGAGACATATAAATCCATAGGTTTTAAGATTCTTACTAGTCAGGTATATTCTTAGGCGTTTAATATGGGGTGTTGAGTCAACTTCGTTGAGCAAGCAGTAGCTCTTGTCTATTACATATTTGGCTTATCGAAAGATATCTGTGCTAATTTCAATCTCTGGTTTTATGCAGCACCCCAACTCACCTTTCCCCTTAAGCAAGCATAAGTTGGTTTTCTACATTTGAGACCCTATTCTGTTTTGTAATTCAGTTCCTGTGTAGACAAGTTTACATTCCGTTTATTAGTGATACCTTATGATGTTTCTTTTTCTGTGTGACTTATTTCACTTAGAATCATCGTACCTGAATCCACTCATTATGGTGCTACAGGCCTGATGACATAGATTTCATTGCTGAGTAATATTGCATTGTACGTAAGTACCACAACTTCTTTATCCATTTTTCGCTTTCTGCGATATTGAACTTGTACCATACACGAGGTTCTTGTAAACAGAGCCATCCCAAACTTTGGGGTGGCTGTGTCTTTTTGATTTTAATTTCTCTAAGCTATAGGACCATAAGTGGAAGTGTCCTAGGCTCTGTTGCTCTGTTTTTTAGATGTTTCAGGAAACACCATACACTTCTCCAGAGTGGCTGTTGGCAATTTACATCCCGCCCATCAGCATAAGAAGGCTCCCAGTTCTCCATGGCCTGTCCTGCCTTTCTGGATTTTACACTTTTTTCAGATGGCCCTTTTGACCGGGGGGCAGTGAGACTTCATTGTAGTGCAGATTTCCTTTGCAAGCTTGCTTGGTTGGCCAAAAAGGGCGTATGCGTTTTTTCCTGAATATGTTCAGGAAAAAACGCATACGCCCTTTTTGGCCAAGTGCATCATTGTGGACGTTCTGCCTCTTTTCCTATGCTTTACATGCAATTCCAGTCTACCTCCTGAAATCGTTTCCCTGCAATTTTGCCCCGCTTTCAAGTCCTCTTGGCAGCCTTACTTCATTATATTTTTGGACGATAGCTGTCATTTATAACTCTGCAGGTTTGTGAATTACAGGGCCCCTGAGCTCCTTTGTTCAACTCGCTTTCTTGTGAGCTGGCCGCAACACCGCAGGATTGCTTCAGGCCCTAGTGTGGTTCCAGCATGGCTCGCTGAGCCTTTGGTTAATTCCTCTACCTGGTGGGAAATGAGAGTTAAATTTGCCCGTCCAGACACCTCCAGCTAGTCTCTCATTGGTTCTCCCTATTCCTGTTCATTTTCCGCAGAAATTGCAAACTGGGCCAAACAGGAGGTTAAAGGCACTGACTCTCCAAGTGGGGAGAGTGTTAGTAAAGCGTCTGGAATGTTGCACCCGAGTACCAGGGAATGAAAACTGAGACACATTTGAACACGTTTCTCGATCACACGGTGGATCATACTCTGGGTTCCACATGCATGTTTTAGCTGAAGGAAGAATCCCTTAAACCTGGAGAGTTGAGACCCATGGAATGGGTACCATGCAATATGACTTCAAAGGGTCTGTATTTGCTCACCGATCCCAACCAATCCGATCACTGGTGCCTTTATGCCGCTGTACACATGCTTGATTCTCTTTCGAAGACATATAAATCCATAGGTTTTAAGATTCTTAGTAGTCACGTATATTCTTATGCGTTTAATATGGGGTGTTGAGTCCACTTCGTTGAGCAAGGACTAGCTCTTGTCTATTACATATTTGGCTTATGGAATGGTATCTGTGCTAATTTCAATCTCTGGTTTTATGCAGCACCCCAACTCACCATTCCCCTTAAGCAAGCATAAGTTGGTTTTCTACATTTGAGACCCTGTCCTGTTTTGTAATTCAGTTCCTGTGTAGCCAAGTTTACATTCCATGTATTAGTGATAACTTATGATGTTTCTTTTTCTCTGTGACTTATTTCACTTAGAATCATCGTACCTGAATCCACTCATTATGCTTCTACTGGCCTGATGACATAGATTTCATTGCTGAGTGATATTGCATTGTACGTAAGTACCACAAATTCTTTATCCATTTTTCGCTTTCTGCGATATTGAACTTGTACCATAAACGAGGTTCTTGTAAACAGAGCCATTCCAAACTTTGGGGTGGCTGTGTCTTTTTGATTTTAATTTCCCTAAGCTATAGTCCCATAAGTGGAAGTGCCCTAGGCTCTGTTGCTTTGTTTTTTAGATGTTTCAGGAAACACCATACACTTCTCCAGAGTGGCTGTTTGCAATTTACATCCCGCCCATCAGCATAAGAAGGCTCCCAGTTCTCCATGGCCTGTCCTGCCTTTCTGGATTTTACACATTTTTCAGATTGCCCGTTTGACCGGGGGGGCAGTGAGTCTTCATTTTAGTGCAGATTTCCTTTGCAAGCTTGCTTGGTTGGCCAAAAAGGGCGTATGCGTTTTTTCCTGAGTATATTCAGGAAAAAACGCATATGCCGTTTTTCGCCAAGTGCATCATTGTGGACGTTCTGCCTCTTTTCCTATGCTTTACATGCAATTCCAGTCTACCTCCTGAAATCGGTTTTCTGCAATTCTGCCCCGCTTTCAAGTCCTCCTGGCAGCCTTACTTCAATATATTTTTGGACGATAGCTGTCATTTATAACTCTGCAGTTTTGTGAATTACAGGGCCCCTGAGCTGCTTTCTTCAACTCGCTTTCTTGTGAGCTGGCCGCAACACCGCAGGATTGCTTCAGGCCCTAGTGTGGTTCCGGCATGGCACGCTGAGCCTTTGGTTAATTCCTCTTCCTGGTGGGAAATGAGAGTTAAATTTGCCCGTCCAGACACCTCCAGCTAGTCTCTCATTGGTTCTCCCTATTCCTGTTCATTTTCCGCAGAAATTGCAAACTGGGCCAAACAGGAGGTTAAAGGAACTGACTCTCCAAGTGGGGAGAGTGTTAGTAAAGCGTCTGGAATGTTGCACCCAAGTACCAGGGGAAGAAAACTGAGACACATTTGAACACGTTTCCCGATCACACGTTGGATCATACTCTGGGTTCCACATGAATGTTTTAGCTGAAGGAAGAATCCCTTAAACATGGAGAGTTGAGACCCATGGAATGGGTACCATGCAATATGACTTCAAAGGGTCTGCATTTGCTCACCGATCCTCACCAATCCAATCACTGCTGCGTATATGCCGCTGTACACACGCTTGATTCTCTTTCGGAGACATATAAATCCATAGGTTTTAAGATTCTTACTAGTCAGGTATATTCTTAGGCGTTTAATATGGGGTGTTGAGTCCACTTCGTTGAGCAAGGAGTAGCTCTTGTCTATTACATATTTGGCTTATGGAAT
Organism: Grampus griseus; assembly: GCF_964374135.1. Taxonomy (NCBI): domain Eukaryota; kingdom Metazoa; phylum Chordata; class Mammalia; order Artiodactyla; family Delphinidae; genus Grampus; species Grampus griseus. Next base: position 413,222 of record NW_028133388.1, read on the forward strand.
GGTATCTGTGCTAATTTCAATCTCTGGTTTTATGCAGCACCCCAACTCACCTTTCCCCTTAAGCAAGCATAAGTTGGTTTTCTACATTTGAGACCCTGTTGTGTTTTGTAATTCAGTTCCTGTATATCCAAGTTTACATTCCGTGTATTAGTGATATCTTATGATGTTTCTTTTTCTGTGTGACTTATTTCACTTAGAATCATCGTACCTGAATCCACTCATTATGCTGCTACTGGCCTGATGACATAGATTTCATTGCTGAGTGATATTGCATTGTACGTAAGTACCACATCTTCTTTATCCATTTCTCGCTTTCTGCGATATTGAACTTGTACCGTAAATGAGGTTCTTGTAAACAGAGCCGTCCCAAACTTTGGGGTGGCTGTGTCTTTTTGATTTTAATTTCCCTAAGCTATAGGACCATAAGTGGAAGTGCCCTAGGCTTTGTTGCTTTGTTTTTTAGATGTTTCAGGAAACACCATACACTTCTCCAGAGTGGTTGTTGGCAATTTACATCCCGCCCATCAGCATAAGAAGGCTCCCAGTTCTCCATGGCCTGTCCTGCCTTTCTGGATTTTACACTTTTTTCAGATGGCCCTTTTGACCGGGGGGCAGTGAGACTTCATTGTAGTGCAGATTTCCTTTGCAAGCTTGCTTGGTTGGCCAAAAAGGGCGTATGCGTTTTTTCCTGAATATATTCAGGAAAAAACGCATACGCCCTTTTTGGCCAAGTGCATCATTGTGGACCTTCTGACTCTTTTCCTATGCTTTACATGCAATTCCAGTCTACCTCCTGAAATCGGTTTTCTGCAATTCTGCCCCGCTTTCAAGTCCTCCTGGCAGCCTTACTTCAATATATTTTTGGACGATAGCTGTCATTTATAACTCTGCAGTTTTGTGAATTACAGGGCCCCTGAGCTGCTTTCTTCAACTCGCTTTCTTGTGAGCTGGACGCAACACCGCAGGATTGCTTCAGGCCCTAGTGTGGTTCCGGCATGGCACGCTGAGCCTTTGGTTAATTCCTCTTCCTGGTGGGAAATGAGAGTTAAATTTGCCCGTCCAGACACCTCCAGCTAGTCTCTCATTGGTTCTCCCTATTCCTGTTCATTTTCCGCAGAAATTGCAAACTGGGCCAAACAGGAGGTTAAAGGAACTGACTCTCCAAGTGGGGAGAGTGTTAGTAAAGCGTCTGGAATGTTGCACCCAAGTACCAGGGGAAGAAAACTGAGACACATTTGAACACGTTTCCCGATCACACGTTGGATCATACTCTGGGTTCCACATGAATGTTTTAGCTGAAGGAAGAATCCCTTAAACATGGAGAGTTGAGACCCATGGAATGGGTACCATGCAATATGACTTCAAAGGGTCTGCATTTGCTCACCGATCCTCACCAATCCAATCACTGCTGCGTATATGCCGCTGTACACACGCTTGATTCTCTTTCGGAGACATATAAATCCATAGGTTTTAAGATTCTTACTAGTCAGGTATATTCTTAGGCGTTTAATATGGGGTGTTGAGTCCACTTCGTTGAGCAAGGAGTAGCTCTTGTCTATTACATATTTGGCTTATGGAATGGTATCTGTGCTAATTTCAATCTCTGGTTTTATGCAGCACCCCAACTCACCTTTCCCCTTAAGCAAGCATAAGTTGGTTTTCTACATTTGAGACCCTGTTGTGTTTTGTAATTCAGTTCCTGTATATCCAAGTTTACATTCCGTGTATTAGTGATATCTTATGATGTTTCTTTTTCTGTGTGACTTATTTCACTTAGAATCATCGTACCTGAATCCACTCATTATGCTGCTACTGGCCTGATGACATAGATTTCATTGCTGAGTGATATTGCATTGTACGTAAGTACCACATCTTCTTTATCCATTTCTCGCTTTCTGCGATATTGAACTTGTACCGTAAATGAGGTTCTTGTAAACAGAGCCGTCCCAAACTTTGGGGTGGCTGTGTCTTTTTGATTTTAATTTCCCTAAGCTATAGGACCATAAGTGGAAGTGCCCTAGGCTTTGTTGCTTTGTTTTTTAGATGTTTCAGGAAACACCATACACTTCTCCAGAGTGGTTGTTGGCAATTTACATCCCGCCCATCAGCATAACAAGGCTCCCAGTTCTCCATGGCCTGTCCTGCCTTTCTGGATTTTACACTTTTTTCAGATGGCCCTTTTGACCGGGGAGCAGTGAGGCTTCATTGTAGTGCAGATTTCCTTTGCAAGCTTGCTTGGTTGCCCATAAAGTGCGTATGCGTTTTTTCCTGGATATATTCAGGAAAAAACGCATACTCCCTTTGGGGCTAACTGCATCATTGTCGAAATTCTGTGACTTTTCATGTGCTTTAAAGACGAGTCCAATCTATCTCTTGAAATCTGTTTCTTGCAATTCTGTCTTGCATTCAGATCCTCTTCTTTGCCTTACCTCAACATATTTTTGGACGTTAGTTTTCATTTATAACTCTGCAGGTTTGTTAATTGCAGTGACCCTGAGCTCCATTTTTTAAGTTGCTCTTTTGTGACCTGGTCTCAAACCCGCAGAATTGCTTCAGGCCCTATTTTGGCTCTGGCGAGGCGGGCTGAGCCTTTTTTTAATTCTTATTCTTAATGGGAAATTAGAGTGACATGTGCCCGTCCAAACCCCTACAACTATTCTCTCATTGGTTCCCCCTCTTCCCGTTCATCCTCCTCACAATTTGCAAAATGTGTGAAACAGAAGTTTAAATGTGCTGATTCTCTAAGTGGGGAGATTCTAAGTAACGTGGCTGGAATGATGAACAGGAGCACCAGGAGAGGATAAATGAGGTGCATTTTAGACACATCTCCCGAGAACACGGTGTACAGTCCTCTGGGTTTTCCATGCATGTTTTAGCTGTAGGAAGATTCCTTGAACCTGCAGATTTGGGACCCATTGAATGGGTACCAGGTAGTATTACTTTAAAGGGTGTGCATTTCCTCACCCAACCTCACATTTCTCTTAGCGCGAACAGTTTCCAGCCTTATGTCTCATCCTGCTGTGTGTCTAGATGTGTTCAATCCATGTTGCATCACCGTCCCTGAGGAAAAGTTGTAAGAGGTTTTCTCTGTCTCTCTGTCGTTTATTTTTTTCAATTTATTACTATATTGGTTACAGCTGATTTTCAAAGCTCTGTTTCTTGCTGCTGTACATCCACTTGATTCACGTACAGAGAGACATCAATAAATTCTTTTTCAGATTCTTACCAGTCATAGATATTCTTTTCCGGTGACTTGAGTGTGCTGAGTGCAGTTCTTTTAGCTACCGTGTAGGCCTTGTTGATTATCAGTTTGGTATTTGGAATGGTATCTTTGCTAATTTCAACCTCCTGGATGATGCCTCACCCCTCCCCACCTTTCCCGTTTAGCAGCCTTACGCGTGTTTTCTACATATTTGACTATGTTTTTGTTTTGTAATTTATTTCATGTGTAGCCATTTTGGGTTCCAACTTTAAGTGATATCTTATGATATGTGTCTTTTTCTTTTTGAATTATGTCACTTAGAATGATCATACGTAACTCCTCCAGAGTTGTTACAACTGGCCATATTTCATTGATTTCCAGGCTGAGTAATATTCCACTCTACATAAGTACCACATCTCTATCCATTTTTTCCCTTCAGAGACATTTAAGTTATATCCTAGTCGAGGATCTTTTAAACAGAGAGGCAGTAAACATTGGGGTGCCTGTGTCCTCTCGATTTTTGTTTTTCCCAAGATATACGCCCATGAGTGCAAGTGCCCTATGCTCTGTAGCTCATTTTTTAGATGCTTTAGTAAACACAATACACTTCTCCAGAATGGCCGTTGGCAATATACATTTCCACTCTAAGCCTCACAGGGCTCCCTCTTCTCCTTGCCCTGTCCTGCATTTCTGGTGTTTACACTTTATGAGGATGGCTCTTCTGACTGATGCGAAGTGATATCTTTTGTAGTATTGATTTCCAGTGCCCACCTGTTTGGTTGGCTAAAAAAGTGTATGCCCTTTTCTTGAATATATACAGAAAAAAACGCATACAGCCTTTTTGGCCAACTGCAATGTTGGCAATGTTCAGCCCCTTTTCTTGTGCTTAATGGCGAGTCCTTTCTACCTCCTCAAATCCCTTTCCTGCCATTCTCCCTTGCTTACCAATCCTTTTCTCTGACTTTCCTCAAGACAGTTTTCAGTGATAGATATTTTCAACTCTGCAGTTTCGTGAATTTTACTGCCCCTGAGTTCCATTGTTCAACTTGTGTTTATGGGAACTGGCCACAAAGCAGTGGGATTTCCTCAAGCCCTATACTGTTTCCATGGGCAACCCTAGCCTTTGGTCAATTCGTCTTCCTGATTGGAAATTAGAGTGACATGTGCCTGTCTGAACACCTAGGACTTGTCTCTCATTGTTCCTCATCCTTCCGCTTCATCCTCTGGACAAATTCCAAACTGTACACAACAGGATGTTGACAGTGCTGATATCTCCAAGTGGGGAGACTGTTAGTAAAGACGCTGGAGGGGTGAACCCGAGCACCAGGAGATGAGGAGATGAGATGCCTTTTCCAAACTCTTCCCGATCAGACGGTATACCATCCTCTGGGTGTGACAGACACGTTTTAGCAGTAGAAAGAGTCCCATTCATGTAAGGAGAACACCAGGGCTTTTTCAAAATCAGTGTCTCCCCGAAACCCAAACTGGGGAATTTTTTAAGCTACGGCTACACATATGTTCATTAAGGGCCTTGGGAAGTAGGCAGAGTCCAAACTTTAGATGATTGAAGTCTTCAGGGTCAGAAGCACTCACCACCAGCTTCCCTTAGGTTACACTTTAACTGTCATTGATAGATGATGTCAATAAAAATATCTATTCTTTTTCCGATTATTTTCCCTTATAGGTTATTGCAAAATATTGAGTGTAGTTCCCTGTGCTATACAGTAGTTCCTTGTTGATGATCTATTTTATACATAGCAGTGTGTATGTGTTAATTCCAAACTGTTAATTTATCCCTCCTCCCACCTTTCCCCTTTGGTAATAATAAATTATAAGATTTTATACTTCTCAGAAATGGGGGAGCTGAAAGAGAGGTATCATTTTCAATGGAAAAGCATTTAAAACAAGATTGAAGCTTTAACCAAGATTATTAGATGTACATCCTTGGAAAGAAATCACTTCATTTCTCTAATATTGACCTGACAAATAAGACAACCCTTTTCACTGAACTTGCTTATAATAAAGTGATGGAAATATCAAATGGAAGTGTTAGAAACATCTTATTTTACCCGAGCCTTATAAACTGTTCTATGTTAACTAGAGTTTGGCTCATACATCTGTTCATTGAAGTTACAATAGTCTCAATTTCTATTACTGATCCTCCAGAGTGGACCCCAACAAGTGTCCCCCTGCCCAGTGTCATTGGGGCCAACAGATCGAGACTGAGTTTGGTTCACAAGCAAAGGAAACTTTATATTTTGATCAGAGAATGGAGAGGTGAGAGCATGCACTACCCCGTGGGCTGTGGGCTGGGCTGCTGTGTAGAGATCCTGTCAGAGTCAGTGGGAGGGAGGGGGCGGAGCTCTTGAGGGCCGGGTTGGCTGCAGCTCAGGCTCTATATCTCGGAGTCTGCACTGGGCCCCAGGAGCTGAGGTGTCGACCCAGCCATTCTGCACTAGGAAATCTGGTCTGAAGTGCCGGGTGTGGAACCTCTGCATGCGGGACCCTAGGAGCACGTAAAATTAGACAAAGCACAAAGGATAAAAAAGGTCAGACTTGACTTTATTGCCCAGATTCTATTTTTATCTCCCAGGGATTTTTCATGGGCTTTGCTGGGGACAAACTCCTCCTCTGCCTTTTGTCCCGTTCCTCATTCTTGGAGTGCTGAGGGTGCAGACCCTTCTTCTGTAACTGCTGAGTGCTGAGTTGGGAGCCCTCATACCAGGGGACGAGGGTCAGAACTTCTCCCCAGCAGCCTCCAGGTGACGTTGATTGGCCCCAGGACCCCTGCCTCCCTGCTCGTCCACCTGAGCACCAGCATTGGAAGTGTTATAGATTCTAATGACCTTTAAGGGTCCAGGAAAGAGATGTGCAGAGACGCTGTGGGGGCCGGTTTCACCCCGCCCCACATTTGTTCGGCCACCTTAGGCTGACCGTTTCTGCCAGCCTAGATGCTCTGACCAGTAGTCTGCTCTTTCTTCAATTAGGCCCCTGAATTAACGTAAAAACAGCACCAGGTGTCAGAGCCCTGCCCGCTCAACTCCCAGACAGTCCAGGGTCAGTGGTGATCAAGGACCATGATGGCCACTGAGTCAACAGCCTTTTGAAGTAAACAGGAGTCCAGCCGGTCTTATTGGCCACCATCATCACGGTGTCTGTAGGCTTTTCTATGGTGACAGTGTGATATACGGTTCCCCCACCAAGATTATTGGCTCCCCTGCGGGTGCAGTAAGTCCTGCAAGCAGTAGTCTACTCCTTCGGGACACACTATTGTTGTTTTATGAGAGAAACTCCAGGTCAAGTGATGTTCACACGAGTCGTCATGGTGCCCTGCTGCCCCCGGTTATCTCTCTGGATGTTGGAGTTGGAGAGCCTCCTCACTCGAGGTCGGTGTGCCCACGGAGCGAACCCTGCAACTTCAGGGCATGGTTGGTGATTAGGATCACCACGTGGGGTCCTTTTCCCTTAGGAGGGAGGTGGCCTTTTGGGCTGCTGATTTCCAGGGTTTTAGATACCGCCAGTATCTTGGCCAGATGTGGCAGTGGGCCAAGCCCCTTGGTGACTGTAGTTTATCCTACCTGGATGGCATTCTTGCGTTGTTCCATTTCAAGTGGTCCCAGTTTTTGCACTAATTCTCCAATGGCGATTCACCTTTCACCGGGAATGGAAAGGTCAAAGGGTTTAGCTCAATTAGGGAGTTCCAGGGCAAGGGTCTGAATTGACTGCTCTTTCCATTCTTGAAAGGCCACTTCTGGATTCTCTTCAAAAGGATCGTCATCTTTTCCTTTCAGTGTTTCATATAGAGGCCCAGCTAGTAGACTGTAGTTAGGGATCCAGAAGCAGCAAACCCTGGCCTCCCCAGGAACCCCTAAGCTGTCTTCTCGTTTTAGAAAGGGGTAAGGCTGCAAATGGTTTCTTCCCTTTCCTGGGATGGGCTTCTCCGACCTTGTGTGAGAATGAAGCCCAGGCAGGTCACCGCAGTCTGTGATATTTGAGCTTTTCTTGGACAACTTCTATCCTTTATTGGCTTGGTAGTTCAGAGGCCTCCTTAGTAGGGCTGGCGATCAGAATGTCGTCTGCATATTGAAGGAGGGTTTCCTTTTCCAGAGGTAGAACTTTTCGGTCTTTAGCTAAGCTTTCCCCAAAGATGGGGTGGGAATTTTTGAACCCTTGGGGCAAGACGGCCCGGAAGTATTGTTTTAGTTGTATGTTGAGTCCTGCCACTCACAAGCCAAAATTTCTTGTGACTCTGGGACTAATGGAATACAAAAGAAGGCATCATTGAAGACTAATACAGAATACCATGTCCTGGTGGTTGGTAGAATGACCAGCAGGGTGTAGGAATTAGGAGCAACTGGAGGTATATCCTCGGTGGCTTCACTGACTGTCCTGACATCCTTTACCAGGTCCCCAGCAGCCCATGGGGCTCTCGTGGTCAGGCCAATCCCAGGATATGGAGCTCTCCTGGGCAGGTACCCCACCCCCAACCCAGCCCACGGGGCTCTTGTGGTCAGGCCCCTCCCAGGATACAGAGCTACCCTTGCAGGTACCGTGGCAGGGCTGGGCACACAGGAACCGTGCACATAGCCCTCATTGAAGAGCACTCCAAGCTCACCTGTCGCTCAGAGCTGACACAGAGCACCTCAGAGCAGGACTTGGACTAACAAACAGCAGCTCCGACAGGTCTGTGACCCTGGGCATCACTCTGTGTGGCCTCCCTCCACCTGGTCTTCCAGAGACTTCCACTGCACCCGGGGCACCAGGCCTCTGTCTCCAACCACCACCCACCCCTCCTCTCCCTGACTCCTGGGTTCCTCTCATTAAGAGAGGGTTTTCTTGAAGTTGTCTCCCACTCATGGGCCAGATAAAATGATTAGAAAACAAGCCAAAGCTGCAGCCCCTTGTCTATCCTGACTCTCAGGAGCCCACACCTGTTCCTTGGACCTGGCCGGTTCAGCAAGTTCCATTTTCTGCAACTGTGAGCCCCTGAGGGGTGATGATTGGCTGACCTGGGCAGCCTTACGGTGCCGGCCAGCCCTCCCCAGGTGTGCCTGGGTTGAGATCAATATAAATACCACTCCAGGCAGCAAGAGTCCCTGCAGCTGTGTCTGACGCCATTTTCTCTGCCCTGTCAGCAGTCTCGGGGCTGGGCTGGTGGGAGGGAGTGAGAGGCCACGGCTTTGTGGGTGGCCCAGTGTGAGTGGGGCTCTGCTGGACTTTCTGCAGCAGTTGCCAGGCTGCCACCTGCTAAAGAAGAGGATGTGTCACCCATACCTGCTGCTGGAATTGCTCCCTGGGCAGAGGTGAGGAAGGAAAAAAGCAGTGGGGGCAGGGACAGGACGGGTATCTCAGGCAGGGAAATGGAAATCTTCCAGAAGAGCACCCAGGGCCAGGACCATCCTGGCTGGCCTGCAGGCACCAAGTCAGCTGGCATGCTGTCACTCGTGTGGCTCCATGGCCCTTCCTCTAGGCTTTCAAGTCCTTGTATATATTCAGGTGTTTTACCTGGGAAGGGTGGGAACAGTTCAGCAGCAACTGGCCTGGGGCTCAGCTCACGTTTACTCACAGATGCCTCGGCACGGTGCCCCAGCTTTGCAATGAGGACGCTTGTTGTGTGGGGGCTGCTGGCTGAACGGGAGACGATTCCCCACCACTGACCAACTTCAGAATTGTTTACAACTGGAGCAAGTGCCCTGATACGGTTTCCTCTGAGTAACTGGTGGGTTCTGTTTTTTTTTTCTCTTTTTCGTTTTTGGTTCAAGGTAGATTTTATTCCTCTTTTTTGTATTTACAGATATAAGCATGGAAATAATTTATTCATATAAATACATGTATGTGAAGGGAATAATTGTTTTTTCTGTTTTATTTTTTAAATTTTATTTCTTTTTAATTTTGAATTTTATTTTATATTTTTATACAGCAGGTTCTTATTGGTTATCTATTTTATACATATAAATGTTTACATGCCAATCCCAATCTCTCAACTCCTCCCACCACCACCACCCCCAAGAGCTTTCCCCCCTTGTTGTCCATACGATTGTTGTCTACATCTGTTGCTCTAGTTATGCCTTGCAAAACGGTTAATCTGTACAGTTTTTCTAGGTTCCACATATATGCATGAATATACAAGATTTGTTTTTCTTTTTCTGACTTACTTCACTCTGTATGACAGTCTCTAGATCCATCGACGTCTCTACAAATGACCCAATTTCATTCCTTTCATGGCTTAGTAATATTCCATTTTATATATGTACCACATCTTTATGCATTCGTCTGTCTGTGGGCATTTAGGTTGCTTCCATTACCTCGATATTGTAAATAGTGATGCAATGAACATTACGGTGAATGTCTCTTTTTGATTTATGGTTTTGTCTGGGTATATGTCCAGTACTGGGATTGCTGTATCATATGGTAATTCTATTATTAGTTTCTTAAGAAACTCCATATTGTTCTCCATAGTGACTGTACCAATTTATATTCCCAACAATAGTGGAAGAGGCTTCCTTTTCTCCACACCCTTTCCAGCACTTGTTGTTTGTAGATTTTCAGATGATGCCCATTCTAACAGGTGTGAGGTGATACCTCATTGTTGAGTCCATTTCGATGAACAAGGGGTAGGTCTTGTCTATTACATATTTGGCTTATGGAACGGTATCTGTGCTAATTTCAATCTCTGGTTTTATGCAGCACCCCAACTCACCTTTCCCCTTAAGCAAGCATAAGTTGGTTTTCTAAACTTGAGACCCTGTTCTGTTTTGTAATTCAATTCATGTGTAGCCAAGTTTACATTCCGTGCATTAGTGATACCTTATGATGTTTCTTTTTCTGTGTGACTTATTTCACTTAGAATCATCGTGCCTCAATCCACTCATTATGCTGGTACCGGCCTGGTGACACAGATTTCATTGCTGAGTGATATTGCATTGTACATAAGTACCACAACTTCTTTATCCAGTTTTTGCTCTCTGTGATATTGAACTTGTACCGTAAATGAGGTTCTTGTAAACAGAGCCGTCCCAAATTTTGGGGTGGCTGTGTCTTTTTGATTTTAATTTCCCTAAGCTATAGGACCATAAGTGGAAATGCCCTAGACTCTGTTGCTTTGTTTTTCAGATGTATCAGGAAACACCATACACTTCTCCAGAGTGGCTGTTGGCAATTTACATCCCGCCCATCAGCATAACAAGGCTCCTTTTTCCCCATGGCCTGTCTTGCCTTTCTGGATTTTACACTTTTTTCAGATGGCCCTTTAGACCGGGGGGAAGTGACACTTCATAGTAGTTCGGATTTCCATTGCAAGCTTGCTTGGTTTGCCAAAAAGTGTGTATGTGCTTTTTCCTGAATATATTCAGGAACAAACTCATACGCCCTTTTTTGCCAAGTGCATCATTGTCGATGTTCTGCCTCTTTTCCTATGCTTTAAATGCAAATCCAGTCTACCTCCTGAAATCGGTTTCCTGAAATTCTGCCCCACTTTCAAGTCCTCTTCGCAGCCTTACTTCAAAATATTTTTGGACGTTATCTGTCATTTATAACTCTGCAGGTTTGTGAATTACAGGGCCCCTGAGCTCCTTTCTTCAACTCGCTTTCTTGTGAGCTGGCCGCAAACCCGCAAGACTGCTTCAGGCCCTAATCTGCTTCTGGCAGGGCACGCTGAGCCTTTGGTTAATTCCTCTTCCTGGTGGGAAATACGTGTTAAATATGCCCGTCCAGACACCTACCTCACTCTCAACCCCTTGGTGATGTGGGTCCTCTGGTTTGTGGCCACCTTTGCTGGGTTCCTCACCTTTCGATGATGTGGCCCCACTAGTGTGAGGACACTCCTGCCTGGTTCTCATCCACGTGGTTATGTGGACCTCCTGGTGAGAGTCTGTTCCTGGCTGTGTTCCTCACCTTTCTGTGAGGGAGACCCTCTGCTGATAGGTCACTCCTGCATGGCTGGCACACATTGCCTTGGTGAAGTCAGCCGTGTGGTGGCGGTAGGAGCGTGCTGGGAATCTCCTCCCCCCGGTGATGAGGGCCCTCTTGCGTCAAGCCCTAACTGCTGGGCTCACCAACTTTTCTTAGTGAGCCCAGTGATGCTTGGCCACTCCTCTTAGGATCCCATCTCCATGGGGATGTGGGCCTTCTGCTCTGAGGTCCCAACGGCTGGGTTGTTCACATTTTCATGATGTGGGCTCTCTGGTGTTAGTTCACTGTGGCCTGGATCCCATAGCCTCTGTGCTCTTGGCTGCCTGTTGGGAGGTTCCAACTGCTGGATTCCTCACTTTTTTAATTTTTTAGGCCCTCTGTTGTGAGGATCCTCCTGCCTGCCTCACTCCCAGCCCCTTCGTGATGTGTGTCGTCTGGTTTGAGGCCACATGTGCTGGGTTCCTCACCTTTCGATGATGTGGGACCAATGGTCTTAGGAGACTCCTGCCTGGTTCACATCCCCTTGGTGATGTGGGCCCTCTGTTGAGAGTCTGATCCTGGCTGGGTTCCTCACCCATCTGTGAGGTGGGCCGTCTGCTGTGAGGTCACTCCTGCCTGGCTTGCTCACCTCGCCTTGTGGACGTGAGCCCTCTGGTGGCACTTGGAGCCTGCTGGGAGCCTCCTCCCCTCGGTGATGAGGGCCCTCTGGCGTCAGGCCCTAACTGCTGGGCTCCCCACATTTTGTGATGTGCGCCCAGTGGTGTGAGGACACTCCAGCCAGGTTCACATCCCCATTGGGATGTGGGCCTTCTGCTCTGAGGTCTCAGCGTCTGGGTTGTTCACAGTTTCATGATGTGCGCTCTCTGCTGTTAGTTCACTCCTGCCTGCATCCCATAGCTTCTGTGCTCTCGGCCGCCTGCTGGGAGGTTCCAACTGCTGGATTCCTCACCTTTCTTATTCTTTGGGCCCTCTGTTTTTAGGCTACTCCTGCCTGCCTCACTCCCATTCCCTTTGTGATATGTGTCCTCTGATTTGAGGCCACATGTGCTGGGTTCCGCACCTTTCGATGATTTGGCCCCACTGGAGGGAAGACAGTCCTGACTGGTTCCCATCCCCTTGCTGATGTGGGCCCTCAGGTGAGAGTCTGATCCTGGCTGGTTTCCTCACCCTTCTGTGAGGTGGGCCCTCTGCTGTGAGGTCAATCATGCCTGTCTGGCACACGTCACCTTGGCGACGTGGGCCCTCTGGTGGCAGTTGGAGTGTGCTGGGATCCTCCTCCCCTCGGTGATGAGGGCCCTCTTGCATTAGTTCATAACGGCTGGGCTCCCCACATTTTCTGATGTGCGCCAAGTGAGTGAGGACACTCTTGCCAGGTTCCCATCCCCATGGGGATATGGGCCTTCTGCTCTGAGGTCAAAACGGCTGGCTTGCTCACAGTACCATGATGTGGGCCCTCTGCTGTGAGTTCACTCCGGCAAGGATCCCTTATCATCGGTGCTCTGAGCCGCCTGCTGGGTGGTTCCAACTGCTGGATTCCTCAACTTTTTTATTCTATGTGCCCTCTGTTGTGAGGCTCCTCCTGCCTGCCTCACTGCCAGCCCCTTGGTGATGACTGTCCTATGGCTTGAGGCCACATGTGCTGCGTTCCTCACCTTTCGATGATGTGACCCCACTCGTGTGAGGACACTCCTGCCTGGTTCCCATACCCTTGGTGAGGTGGGCCCTCTGGCGAGAGTCTAATCCTGGCTGGGTTCCTCAACGTTCTGTGAGGTAGGCCCTCTGCTGTGAGGTCACTCCTGCCTGGCTGGCACACGTCACCTTGGAGACGTGAGCCCTCTGGTGGCAGTTGGAGCATGCAGGGTGCCTCCTTCTCTCGGTGATGACGGCCCTCTGGCATCAGGCCCTAAATGGTGGGCTCCCCACATTTTCTGATGTGCGCCCAGTGGTGCGAGGACACTCCAGCCAGGTTCCCATTCCCATGGGGATGTGGGCCTTCTGCGCTGAGGTCCCAACGCCTGGGTTGCTCACAGTTTTATGATGTGGGCCCTCTGCTGTGAGTTCACTGCGGCCTGGATCCCATAGCCTCAGTGTTCTGAGCCGCCTGCTGGAAGTTCTAAATGCTGGAATCCTCACGTTTTTTTATATTATGTGCCCTGTGTTGTGAGGCTACTCCTGCCTGTCTCACTCCAAGGCCCTTGGTGATGTGGGTCCTCTGGTTTGAGGACACATGTGCTGGGTTCCTCACCTTTCAATGATGAGGCCCCACTGGTGTGAGGATAATCCTGGCTGGTTCCCATCCCCTTTGTGATGTGGGCCCTCTGGTGAGAGTCTGATCCTGGCTGGGTTCCTCACCCATCTGTGAGGTGGGCCCTCTACTATCAGGTAACTCTTGCCTGGCTTGCTCACCTCGCCTTGTTGACATGAGCCCTCTGGTGGCACTTGGACCCTGCTGGGAGCCTCCTCACCTCTGTGATGAGGGCCCTCTGACGTCAGGCCCTAACTGCTGGGCTCCCCAACTTTTCTTAGTGAGCCCAGTGATGCTCGGGCACTCCTCTTAGGTTCCCATCTCCATGGGGTTGTGGGCCTTCTGCTCTGAGGTTCCAACGGCTGGGTTGATCACAATTTCATGATGTGGGCTCTCTGGTGTTAGTTCACTGTGGCCTGGATCCCATAGCCTCTGTGCTCTTGGCCGCCTGCTGGGAGGTTCCAACTGCTGGATTCCTCACTTTTTTAATTTTTTAGGCCCTCTGTTGTGAGGATCCTCCTGCCTGCCTCACTCCCAGCCCCTTCGTGATGTGTGTCATCTGGTTTGAGGCCACATGTGCTGGGTTCCTCACCTTTCGATGATGTGGGACCAATGGTCTTAGGAGACTCCTGCCTGGTTCACATCCCCTTGGTGATGTGGGCCCTCTGTTGAGAGTCTGATCCTGGCTGGGTTCCTCACCCTTCTGTGAGGTGGGCCGTCTGCTGTGAGGTCACTCCTGCCTGGCTTGCTCTCAGCTCGCCTTGTGGACATGAGCCCTCTGGTGGCACTTGGAGCCTGCTGGGAGCCTCCTCCCATCGGTGATGAGGGCCCTCTGGCGTCAGGCCCTAACGGCTGGGCTCCCCACATTTTGTGATGTGCGCCCAGTGGTTCGAAGACACTCCAACCAGGTTCACATCCCCATTGAGATGTGGGTCTTCTGCTCTGAAGTCCCAATGGCTGAGTTGTTCACAGTTTCATGATGTGGGCTCTCTGCTGTTAGTTCACTCTGGCCTGGATGCCATAGACTCTGTGCTCTGGGCCGCCTGCTGGGAGGTTCCAACTGCTCGATTCCTCAACTTTTGTATTCTATGGGTCCTGTGTTGCGATGCTCCTCCTGCCTGCCTCACTCACAACCCCTTCGAGATGTGGGTCCTCTGGTTTGAGGCCACATGTGCTGGGTTCCGCAACTTTCAATGATGTGGCTCCACTGGTGTGAGGATACTCCTGCCTGGTTCCCATCCCCTTGGTGATGTGAGCCTTCTGGTGACAGTCTTATCCTGGCTGGGTTCCTCACTCTTCTGTGAGGTAGGCCCTCTGCTGTGAGGTCAATCCTGCCTGACTTGCACACATCACCTTGGCAACGTGGGCCCTCTGTTGGCACATGGAACCTGCTGGGAGCCTCCTCCCCTTGGTGATGACGGTCCTCTAGCATCAGGCCCTAACTGCTGGGCTCCCCACGTTTTCTGATGTGAGCCCAGTGATGCCAGGACACTCCTGTCAGGTTCCCATCCCCATGGGGATGTGGGCCTTCTGCTCTGAGGTCCCAACGCCTGGGTTGCTCACAGTTTCATGATGTGGGCTCTCTGCTGTTAGTTCACTCCTGCCTGCATCCCATAGCTTCTGTGCTCTCGGCCACCTGCTGGGAGGTTCAAAATGCTGGATTCCTCACCTTTTTTATTCTTTGGGTCCTCTGTTTTTAGGCTACTCCTACCTGCCTCACTCCCATCCCCTTTGTGATGTATGTCCTCTGATATGAGGCCGCATGTGCTGGGTTCCTCACCTTTCGATGATGTGGCCCCACTGGTGGGAGGACAGCCCTGACTGGTTCCCATCCCCTTGGTGTTGTGGGTCCTCTGGCGAGAGTCTCATCCTGCCTCGGTTCCTCACCCTTCTGTGAAATAGGCCCTCTGCTGTGAGGTCACTACTGCCTGGCTGGCGCATACCACCTTGTAGACGTGGGCCCTCTGTTGGCAGTTGGAACCTGCTGGGAGTCTCCTCCCCTCAGTTATGAGGGCCCCCTGGCGTCAGGCCCTAACTGCTGGGCTCCTAACATTTTCTGATATGTGCTAAGTGGTGCGAGGCCACTCCTGCCAGGTTCCCATCCCAATGGGGATGTGGGCCTTCTGTTCTGTGGTCCCAACGGCTGGACTGCTCACAGGTTCATGATGTGGGCCCTCTGCTGTGAGTTCACTGCGGCCTGGATCTCATAGCCTCGGTGCTCTGGGCCGCTTGCTGGGAGGTTCCAACTGCTGGATTCCTCAACTTTTATATTCTATGGACCCTGTGTTGTGAGGCCGGTCCTGCCAGCCTCATTCCGAACCCCTTGGTGATGTGGTTCCTCTGGTTTGAGGCTACATGTGCTGGGATCCTCACCTTTCGATGATGTTGTCCCACTGGTGTGGGGACACTCCTGCCTGGTTCCCATCCCCTTGGTGATGTGGGCCCTCTGGTGAGAGTCTGATCCTGGCTGTGTTCCTCACCCTTCTGTGAGGTGGGCCCTCTGCTGTGAGGTCACTCCTGCCGGGCTGGCACACATCGCCTTGGTGACGTTGGCCCTCTGGTGGCAGCTGGAGCCTGCTGGGAGCCTCGTCCCCTCGGTGATGAGTGCAGTCTAGCGTCAGGCCCTAACTTCTGAGCACCCCACGTTTTCTGATGTGAGCCCAGTGATGCCAGGACACTCCTGTCATGTTCCCATCACCATGGGGATGTAGGCCTTCTGCACTGAGGTCCCAATGTCTGGGTTGCTCACAGTTTCATGATGTGGGCTGTCTGGTGTTAGTTCACTCTGGCCTGGATCCCCTAGCCTCTGTGCTCTGGGCCGCCTGCTGGGAGGTTCCAACTGCTGGATTCCTCACCTTTCTTATTTTTGGGCCCTCTGTTGTGAGGCTCCTCCTGCCTGCCTCACTCCCAGCCCCTTGGTGATGGGTGTCCTATGGTTTGAAGCCACATGTTCTGGGTTCCTCACCTTTCGATGATGTGGCCCTACTCATGTGAGGACACTCCTGCCTGGTTCCAATCCATTTGGTGATGTGGGCCCTCTGGTGCGAGTCTGATCCTGACTGGGTTCGTCACACTTCTCTGAGGTGGGCCCTCTGCTGTGAGGTCATTCGTGCCTGGTTGGCACACATCGCCTTGGCGACGTCAGCCCTCTGGTGGCAGTTGGAGCCTGCTGGGAGCCTCCTTCCCTTGGTGATGAGGGTCCTCTGGTGTCAGACCCTAACTGCTGGTCTCCCAAAATTTTCTGATATGTTCTCAGTGGTGCGAGGACACTCCTACCAGATTTATATCCCCATGGGGATGTGAGCCTCGTGCTCTGAGGTCCCAATGGCTGGGTTGCTCAGTTTCATGACATGGGCCCTCTTCTGTGAGTTCACTGTGACCTGGATCCCATAGCCTCGGTGTTCTGGGCCGCCTGCTGGGAGGTTCCAACTGCTGGATTCCTCACTTTTTTATTCTATGGGCCCAGTGTTGTGAGGCTACTCCTGCCTGCCTCACTCCGAGGCACTTGGTGATGTGGGTCCTCTGGTTTGAGGACACATGTGCTGAGTACCTCACCTTTCAATGATGTGGCCCCACTGGTGTGAAGACACTCCTGCCTGGTTCCCATCCCCTTGGTGATGTGGGCCCTCTGGTGAGAGTCTGATGTTGGCTGGGATTCTCACCCTTATGTGAGGTGGGACCTCTGCTGTGAGGTAACTCCTGCCTAGCTTGCTCACGTTGCCTTGGCAACGTGAGCCCTCAGGTGGCAGTTGGAGCCTGCTGGGAATCTCCTCCCCTCGGTTATGAGAGCTCTGGATAAAACACATATGCCCTTTTTTGCCAAGTGCATTATTTTCCAAGTTCTGTCTCTTTTCCTATGCTTCAAGAGTGACTCCCGTGTACATTCTGAAATCAGTTTCCAGCAATTCTGCCCCGCATTCAAGTCTTCTTCGCAGCCTTACTTCAGTATAATTTTGGATGATACCTGTCATTTATAACTCTGCAGGTTTGTGAATTACAGAGCCCCTGAGCTCCTTTCTTCAACTTGCTTTCTTGTGAGCTGGCCGCAAAACCGCAGGATTGCTTCAGGCCCTAGTGTGGTTCCGGCATGGCACGCTGAGCCTTTGGTTATTTTCTCTTCCTGGTGGGAAATGAGAGTTAAATTTGCCCGTCCAGACACCTCCAGCTAGTCTCTCATTGGTTCTCCCTATTCCTGTTCCTTTTCCGCAGAAATTGCAAACTGGGCCAAACAGGAGGTTAAAGGCACTGACTCTCCAAGTGGGGAGAGTGTTAGTAAAGCATCTGGATTGTTGCACCCGAGTACCAGGGGACGAAAACTGAGACACATTTGAACACGTTTCCCGATCACACGGTGGATCATACTCTGGGTTCCACATGCATGTTTTAGCTGAAGGAAGAATCTCTTAAACCTGGAGAGTTGAGACCCATGGAATGGGTACCATGCAATATGACTTCAAAGGGTCTGCATTTGCTCACCGAACCTCACCAATCCTATCACTGCTGCTTTTATGTCGCTGTACACACGCTGGATTCTCTTTTGGAGACATATAAATCCATAGGTTTTAAGATTCTTACTAGTCAGGTATATTCTTAGGCGTTTAATATGGGGTGTTGAGTCCACTTCGTTGAGCAAGCAGTAGCTCTTGTCTATTACATATTTGGCTTATCGAAAGATATCTGTGCTAATTTCAATCTCTGGTTTTATGCAGCACCCCAACTCACCTTTCCCCTTAAGCAAGCATAAGTTGGTTTTCTACATTTGAGACCCTATTCTGTTTTGTAATTCAGTTCCTGTGTAGACAAGTTTACATTCCGTTTATTAGTGATACCTTATGATGTTTCTTTTTCTGTGTGACTTATTTCACTTAGAATCATCGTACCTGAATCCACTCATTATGCTGCTACAGGCCTGATGACATAGATTTCATTGCTGAGTAATATTGCATTGTACGTAAGTACCACAACTTCTTTATCCATTTTTCGCTTTCTGCGATATTGAACTTGTACCATAAACGAGGTTCTTGTAAACAGAGCCGTCCCAAACTTTGGGGTGGCTGTGTCTTTTTGATTTTAATTTCTCTAAGCTATAGGACCATAAGTGGAAGTGTCCTAGGCTCTGTTGCTCTGTTTTTTAGATGTTTCAGGAAACACCATACACTTCTCCAGAGTGGCTGTTGGCAATTTACATCCCGCCCATCAGCATAAGAAGGCTCCCAGTTCTCCTTGGCCTGTCCTGCCTTTCTGGATTTTACACTTTTTTCAGATGGCCCTTTTGACCGGGGTGCAGTGTGACTTCATTGTAGTGCAGATTTCCTTTGCAAGCTTGCTTGGTTGGCCAAAAAGGGCGTATGCGTTTTTTCCTGAATATATTCAGGAAAAAACGCATACGCCCTTTTTGGCCAAGTGCATCATTGTGGACGTTCTGCCTCTTTTCCTATGCTTTACATGCAATTCCAGTCTACCTCCTGAAATCGTTTCCCTGCAATTCTGCCCCGCTTTCAAGTCCTCTTGGCAGCCTTACTTCAATATATTTTTGGACGATAGCTGTCATTTATAACTCTGCAGGTTTGTGAATTACAGGGCCTCTGAGCTCCTTTCTTCAACTCGCTTTCTTGTGAGCTGGCCGCAACACCGCAGGATTGCTTCAGGCCCTAGTGTGGTTCCGGCATGGCACGCTGAGCCTTTGGTTAATTCCTCTTCCTGGTGGGAAATGAGAGTTAAATTTGCCCGTCCAGACACCTCCAGCTAGTCTCTCATTGGTTCTCCCTATTCCTGTTCATTTTCCGCAGAAATTGCAAACTGGGCCAAACAGGAGGTTAAAGGCACTGACTCTCCAAGTCGGGAGAGTGTTAGTAAAGCGTCTGGAATGTTGTACCCGCGTACCAGGGGACGAAAACTGAGACACATTTCAACACATTTCCCGATCACACGGTGGATCATACTCTGGGTTCCACATGCATGTTTTAGCTGAAGGAAGAATCCCTTAAACCTGGAGAGTTGAGAACCATGGAATGGGTACCATGCAATATGACTTCAAAGGGTCTGCATTTGCTCACCGATCCTCACCAATCCAATCACTGATGCGTTTATGCCGCTGTACACACGCTTGATTCTCATTCGGAGACATATAAATCCATAGGTTTTAAGATTCTTACTAGTCAGGTATATTCTTAGGCGTTTAATATGGGGTGTTGAGTCCACTTCGTTGAACAAGGAGTAGCTCTTGTCTATTACATATTTGGCTTATGGAACGGTATCTGTGCTAATTTCAATCTCTGGTTTTATGCAGCACCCCAACTCACCATTCCCCTTAAGCAAGCATAAGTTGGTTTTCTACATTTGAGACCCTATTCTGTTTTGTAATTCAGTTCCTGTGTAGCCAAGTTTACATTCCGTGTATTAGTGATACCTTATGATATTTCTTTTTCTCTGTGACTTATTTCACTTAGAATCATCATACCTGAATCCATTCATTATGCTGCTACTGGCCTGATGACATAGATTTCATTGCTGAGTGATATTGCATTGTACGTAAGTACCACAACTTCTTTATCCATTTTTCGCTTTCTGCGATATTGAACTTGTACCATAAACGAGGTTCTTGTAAACAGAGCCATTCCAAACTTTGGGGTGGCTGTGTCTTTTTGATTTTAATTTCCCTAAGCTATAGGACCATAAGTGGAAGTGCCCTAGGCTCTGTTGCTCTGTTTTTTAGATGTTTCAGAAAACACCATACACTTCTCCAGAGTGGCTGTTTGCAATTTACATCCCGCCCATCAGCATAAGAAGGCTCACAGTTCTCCATGGCCTGTCCTGCCTTTCTGGATTTTACACATTTTTCAGATTGCCCGTTTGACCGGGGGGGCAGTGAGTCTTCATTTTAGTGCAGATTTCCTTTGCAAGCTTGCTTGGTTGGCCAAAAAGGGCGTATGCGTTTTTTCCTGAGTATATTCAGGAAAAAACGCATATGCCGTTTTTCGCCAAGTGCATCATTGTGGACGTTCTGCCTCTTTTCCTATGCTTTACATGCAATTCCAGTCTACCTCCTGAAATCGGTTTCCTGCAATTCTGCCCCGCTTTCAAGTCCTCTTGGCAGCCTTACTTCAATATATTTTTGGACGATAGCTGTCATTTATAACTCTGCAGGTTTGTGAATTACAGGGCCCCGGAGCTCCTTTCTTCAACTCGCTTTCTTGTGAGCTGGCCGCAACACCGCAGGATTGCTTCAGGCCCTAGTGTGGTTCCGGCATGGCACGCTGAGCCTTTGGTTAATTCCTCTTCCTGGTGGGAAATGAGAGTTAAATTTGCCCGTCCAGACACCTCCAGCTAGTCTCTCATTGGTTCTCCCTATTCCTGTTCATTTTCCGCAGAAATTGCAAACTGGGCCAAACAGGAGGTAAAAGGAACTGACTCTCCAAGTGGGGAGAGTGTTAGTAAAGCGTCTGGAATGTTGCACCCAAGTACCAGGGGAAGAAAACTGAGACACATTTGAACACGTTTCCCGATCACACGTTGGATCATACTCTGGGTTCCACATGAATGTTTTAGCTGAAGGAAGAATCCCTTAAACCTGGAGAGTTGAGACCCATGGAATGGGTACCATGCAATATGACTTCAAAGGGTCTGCATTTGCTCACCGATCCTCACCAATCCAATCACTGCTGCGTATATGCCGCTGTACACACGCTTGATTCTCTTTCGGAGACATATAAATCCATAGGTTTTAAGATTCTTACTAGTCAGGTATATTCTTAGGCGTTTAATATGGGGTGTTGAGTCCTCTTCGTTGAGCAAGGAGTAGCTCTTGTCTATTACATATTTGGCTTATGGAATGGTATCTGTGCTAATTTCAATCTCTGGTTTTATGCAGCACCCCAACTCACCTTTCCCCTTAAGCAAGCATAAGTTGGTTTTCTACATTTGAGACCCTGTTGTGTTTTGTAATTCAGTTCCTGTATATCCAAGTTTACATTCCGTGTATTAGTGATATCTTATGATGTTTCTTTTTCTGTGTGACTTATTTCACTTAGAATCTTCGTACCTGAATCCACTCATTATGCTGCTACTGGCCTGATGACATAGATTTCATTGCTGAGTGATATTGCATTGTACGTAAGTACCACATCTTCTTTATCCATTTCTCGCTTTCTGCGATATTGAACTTGTACCGTAAATGAGGTTCTTGTAAACAGAGCCGTCCCAAACTTTGGGGTGGCTGTGTCTTTTTGATTTTAATTTCCCTAAGCTATAGGACCATAAGTGGAAGTGCCCTAGGCTCTGTTGCTTTGTTTTTTAGATGTTTCAGGAAACACCATACACTTCTCCAGAGTGGTTGTTGGCAATTTACATCCCGCCCATCAGCATAACAAGGCTCCCAGTTCTCCATGACCTGTCCTGCCTTTCTGGATTTTACACTTTTTTCAGATGGCCCTTTTGACCGGGGAGCAGTGAGGCTTCATTGTAGTGCAGATTTCCTTTGCAAGCTTGCTTGGTTGCCCATAAAGTGCGTATGCGTTTTTTCCTGGATATATTCAGGAAAAAACGCATACTCCCTTTGGGGCTAACTGCATCATTGTCGAAATTCTGCGACTTTTCATGTGCTTTAAAGACGAGTCCAATCTATCTCTTGAAATCTGTTTCTTGCAATTCTGTCTTGCATTCAGATCCTCTTCTTTGCCTTACCTCAACATATTTTTGGACGTTAGTTTTCATTTATAACTCTGCAGGTTTGTTAATTGCAGTGACCCTGAGCTCCATTTTTTAAGTTGCTCTTTTGTGACCTGGTCTCAAAGCCGCAGAATTGCTTCAGGCCCTATTTTGGCTCTGGCGAGGCGGGCTGACCCTTTTTTTAATTCTTATTCTTAATGGGAAATTAGAGTGACATGTGCCCGTCCAAACCCCTACAACTATTCTCTCATTGGTTCCCCCTCTTCCCGTTCATCCTCCTCACAATTTGCAAAATGTGTGAAACAGAAGTTTAAATGTGCTGATTCTCTAAGTGGGGAGATTCTAAGTAACGTGGCTGGAATGATGAACAGGAGCACCAGGAGAGGTTAAATGAGGTGCATTTTAGACACATCTCCCGAGAACACGGTGTACAGTCCTCTGGGTTTTCCATGCATGTTTTAGCTGTAGGAAGATTCCTTGAACCTGCAGATTTGGGACCCATTGAATGGGTACCAGGTAGTATTACTTTAAAGGGTGTGCATTTCCTCACCCAACCTCACATTTCTCTTAGCGCGAACAGTTTCCAGCCTTATGTCTCATCCTGCTGTGTGTCTAGATGTGTTCAATCCATGTTGCATCACCGTCCCTGAGGAAAAGTTGTAAGAGGTTTTCTCTGTCTCTCTGTCGTTTATTTTTTTCAATTTATTACTATATTGGTTACAGCTGATTTTCAAAGCTCTGTTTCTTGCTGCTGTACATCCACTTGATTCACGTACAGAGAGACATCAATAAATTCTTTTTCAGATTCTTACCAGTCATAGATATTCTTTTCCGGTGACTTGAGTGTGCTGAGTGCAGTTCTTTTAGCTACCGTGTAGGCCTTGTTGATTATCAGTTTGGTATTTGGAATGGTATCTTTGCTAATTTCAACCTCCTGGATGATGCCTCACCCCTCCCCACCTTTCCCGTTTAGCAGCCTTACGCGTGTTTTCTACATATTTGACTATGTTTTTGTTTTGTAATTTATTTCATGTGTAGCCATTTTGGGTTCCAACTTTAAGTGATATCTTATGATATGTGTCTTTTTCTTTTTGAATTATGTCACTTAGAATGATCATACGTAACTCCTCCAGAGTTGTTACAACTGGCCATATTTCATTGATTTCCAGGCTGAGTAATATTCCACTCTACATAAGTACCACATCTCTATCCATTTTTTCCCTTCAGAGACATTTAAGTTATATCCTAGTCGAGGATCTTTTAAACAGAGAGGCAGTAAACATTGGGGTGCCTGTGTCCTCTCGATTTTTGTTTTTCCCAAGATATACGCCCATGAGTGCAAGTGCCCTATGCTCTGTAGCTCATTTTTTAGATGCTTTAGTAAACACAATACACTTCTCCAGAATGGCCGTTGGCAATATACATTTCCACTCTAAGCCTCACAGGGCTCCCTCTTCTCCTTGCCCTGTCCTGCATTTCTGGTGTTTACACTTTATGAGGATGGCTCTTCTGACTGATGCGAAGTGATATCTTTTGTAGTATTGATTTCCAGTGCCCACCTGTTTGGTTGGCTAAAAAAGTGTATGCCCTTTTCTTGAATATATACAGAAAAAAACGCATACAGCCTTTTTGGCCAACTGCAATGTTGGCAATGTTCAGCCCCTTTTCTTGTGCTTAATGGCGAGTCCTTTCTACCTCCTCAAATCCCTTTCCTGCCATTCTCCCTTGCTTACCAATCCTTTTCTCTGACTTTCCTCAAGACAGTTTTCAGTGATAGATATTTTCAACTCTGCAGTTTCGTGAATTTTACTGCCCCTGAGTTCCATTGTTCAACTTGTGTTTATGGGAACTGGCCACAAAGCAGTGGGATTTCCTCAAGCCCTATACTGTTTCCATGGGCAACCCTAGCCTTTGGTCAATTCGTCTTCCTGATTGGAAATTAGAGTGACATGTGCCTGTCTGAACACCTAGGACTTGTCTCTCATTGTTCCTCATCCTTCCGCTTCATCCTCTGGACAAATTCCAAACTGTACACAACAGGATGTTGACAGTGCTGATATCTCCAAGTGGGGAGACTGTTAGTAAAGACGCTGGAGGGGTGAACCCGAGCACCAGGAGATGAGGAGATGAGATGCCTTTTCCAAACTCTTCCCGATCAGACGGTATACCATCCTCTGGGTGTGACAGACACGTTTTAGCAGTAGAAAGAGTCCCATTCATGTAAGGAGAACACCAGGGCTTTTTCAAAATCAGTGTCTCCCCGAAACCCAAACTGGGGAATTTTTTAAGCTACGGCTACACATATGTTCATTAAGGGCCTTGGGAAGTAGGCAGAGTCCAAACTTTAGATGATTGAAGTCTTCAGGGTCAGAAGCATTCACCACCAGCTTCCCTTAGGTTACACTTTAACTGTCATTGATAGATGATGTCAATAAAAATATCTATTCTTTTTCCGATTATTTTCCCTTATAGGTTATTGCAAAATATTGAGTGTAGTTCCCTGTGCTATACAGTAGTTCCTTGTTGATGATCTATTTTATACATAGCAGTGTGTATGTGTTAATTCCAAACTGTTAATTTATCCCTCCTCCCACCTTTCCCCTTTGGTAATAATAAATTATAAGATTTTATACTTCTCAGAAATGGGGGAGCTGAAAGAGAGGTATCATTTTCAATGGAAAAGCATTTAAAACAAGATTGAAGCTTTAACCAAGATTATTAGATGTACATCCTTGGAAAGAAATCACTTCATTTCTCTAATATTGACCTGACAAATAAGACAAACCTTTTCACTGAACTTGCTTATAATAAAGTGATGGAAATATCAAATGGAAGTGTTAGAAACATCTTATTTTACCCGAGCCTTATAAACTGTTCTATGTTAACTAGAGTTTGGCTCATACATCTGTTCATTGAAGTTACAATAGTCTCAATTTCTATTACTGATCCTCCAGAGTGGACCCCAACAAGTGTCCCCCTGCCCAGTGTCATTGGGGCCAACAGATCGAGACTGAGTTTGGTTCACAAGCAAAGGAAACTTTATATTTTGATCAGAGAATGGAGAGGTGAGAGCATGCACTACCCCGTGGGCTGTGGGCTGGGCTGCTGTGTAGAGATCCTGTCAGAGTCAGTGGGAGGGAGGGGGCGGAGCTCTGGAGGGCCGGGTTGGCTGCAGCTCAGGCTCTATATCTCGGAGTCTGCACTGGGCCCCAGGAGCTGAGGTGTCGACCCAGCCATTCTGCACTAGGAAATCTGGTCTGAAGTGCCGGGTGTGGAACCTCTGCATGCGGGACCCTAGGAGCACGTAAAATTAGACAAAGCACAAAGGATAAAAAAGGTCAGACTTGACTTTATTGCCCAGATTCTATTTTTATCTCCCAGGGATTTTTCATGGGCTTTGCTGGGGACAAACTCCTCCTCTGCCTTTTGTCCCGTTCCTCATTCTTGGAGTGCTGAGGGTGCAGACCCTTCTTCTGTAACTGCTGAGTGCTGAGTTGGGAGCCCTCATACCAGGGGACGAGGGTCAGAACTTCTCCCCAGCAGCCTCCAGGTGACGTTGATTGGCCCCAGGACCCCTGCCTCCCTGCTCGTCCACCTGAGCACCAGCATTGGAAGTGTTATAGATTCTAATGACCTTTAAGGGTCCAGGAAAGAGATGTGCAGAGACGCTGTGGGGGCCGGTTTCACCCCGCCCCACATTTGTTCGGCCACCTTAGGCTGACCGTTTCTGCCAGCCTAGATGCTCTGACCAGTAGTCTGCTCTTTCTTCAATTAGGCCCCTGAATTAACGTAAAAACAGCACCAGGTGTCAGAGCCCTGCCCGCTCAACTCCCAGACAGTCCAGGGTCAGTGGTGATCAAGGACCATGATGGCCACTGAGTCAACAGCCTTTTGAAGTAAACAGGAGTCCAGCCGGTCTTATTGGCCACCATCATCACGGTGTCTGTAGGCTTTTCTATGGTGACAGTGTGATATACGGTTCCCCCACCAAGATTATTGGCTCCCCTCTGGGTGCAGTAAGTCCTGCAAGCAGTAGTCTACTCCTTCGGGACACACTATTGTTGTTTTATGAGAGAAACTCCAGGTCAAGTGATGTTCACACGAGTCGTCATGGTGCCCTGCTGCCCCCGGTTATCTCTCTGGATGTTGGAGTTGGAGAGCCTCCTCACTCGAGGTCGGTGTGCCCACGGAGCGAACCCTGCAACTTCAGGGCATGGTTGGTGATTAGGATCACCACGTGGGGTCCTTTTCCCTTAGGAGGGAGGTGGCCTTTTGGGCTGCTGATTTCCAGGGTTTTAGATACCGCCAGTATCTTGGCCAGATGTGGCAGTGGGCCAAGCCCCTTGGTGACTGTAGTTTATCCTACCTGGATGGCATTCTTGCGTTGTTCCATTTCAAGTGGTCCCAGTTTTTGCACTAATTCTCCAATGGCGATTCACCTTTCACCGGGAATGGAAAGGTCAAAGGGTTTAGCTCAATTAGGGAGTTCCAGGGCAAGGGTCTGAATTGACTGCTCTTTCCATTCTTGAAAGGTCACTTCTGGATTCTGTTCAAAAGGATCGTCATCTTTTCCTTTCAGTGTTTCATATAGAGGCCCAGCTAGTAGACTGTAGTTAGGGATCCAGAAGCAGCAAACCCTGGCCTCCCCAGGAACCCCTAAGCTGTCTTCTCGTTTTAGAAAGGGGTAAGGCTGCAAATGGTTTCTTCTCTTTCCTGGGATGGGCTTCTCCGACCTTGTGTGAGAATGAAGCCCAGGCAGGTCACCGCAGTCTGTGATATTTGAGCTTTTCTTGGACAACTTCTATCCTTTATTGGCTTGGTAGTTCAGAGGCCTCCTTAGTAGGGCTGGCGATCAGAATGTCGTCTGCATATTGAAGGAGGGTTTCCTTTTCCAGAGGTAGAACTTTTCGGTCTTTAGCTAAGCTTTCCCCAAAGATGGGGTGGGAATTTTTGAACCCTTGGGGCAAGACGGCCCGGAAGTATTGTTTTAGTTGTATGTTGAGTCCTGCCACTCACAAGCCAAAATTTCTTGTGACTCTGGGACTAATGGAATACAAAAGAAGGCATCATTGAAGACTAATACAGAATACCATGTCCTGGTGGTTGGTAGAATGACCAGCAGGGTGTAGGAATTAGGAGCAACTGGAGGTATATCCTCGGTGGCTTCACTGACTGTCCTGACATCCTTTACCAGGTCCCCAGCAGCCCATGGGGCTCTCGTGGTCAGGCCAATCCCAGGATATGGAGCTCTCCTGGGCAGGTACCCCACCCCCAACCCAGCCCACGGGGCTCTTGTGGTCAGGCCCCTCCCAGGATACAGAGCTACCCTTGCAGGTACCGTGGCAGGGCTGGGCACACAGGAACCGTGCACATAGCCCTCATTGAAGAGCACTCCAAGCTCACCTGTCGCTCAGAGCTGACACAGAGCACCTCAGAGCAGGACTTGGACTAACAAACAGCAGCTCCGACAGGTCTGTGACCCTGGGCATCACTCTGTGTGGCCTCCCTCCACCTGGTCTTCCAGAGACTTCCACTGCACCCGGGGCACCAGGCCTCTGTCTCCAACCACCACCCACCCCTCCTCTCCCTGACTCCTGGGTTCCTCTCATTAAGAGAGGGTTTTCTTGAAGTTGTCTCCCACTCATGGGCCAGATAAAATGATTAGAAAACAAGCCAAAGCTGCAGCCCCTTGTCTATCCTGACTCTCAGGAGCCCACACCTGTTCCTTGGACCTGGCCGGTTCAGCAAGTTCCATTTTCTGCAACTGTGAGCCCCTGAGGGGTGATGATTGGCTGACCTGGGCAGCCTTACGGTGCCGGCCAGCCCTCCCCAGGTGTGCCTGGGTTGAGATCAATATAAATACCACTCCAGGCAGCAAGAGTCCCTGCAGCTGTGTCTGACGCCATTTTCTCTGCCCTGTCAGCAGTCTCGGGGCTGGGCTGGTGGGAGGGAGTGAGAGGCCACGGCTTTGTGGGTGGCCCAGTGTGAGTGGGGCTCTGCTGGACTTTCTGCAGCAGTTGCCAGGCTGCCACCTGCTAAAGAAGAGGATGTGTCACCCATACCTGCTGCTGGAATTGCTCCCTGGGCAGAGGTGAGGAAGGAAAAAAAGCAGTGGGGGCAGGGACAGGACGGGTATCTCAGGCAGGGAAATGGAAATCTTCCAGAAGAGCACCCAGGGCCAGGACCATCCTGGCTGGCCTGCAGGCACCAAGTCAGCTGGCATGCTGTCACTCGTGTGGCTCCATGGCCCTTCCTCTAGGCTTTCAAGTCCTTGTATATATTCAGGTGTTTTACCTGGGAAGGGTGGGAACAGTTCAGCAGCAACTGGCCTGGGGCTCAGCTCACGTTTACTCACAGATGCCTCGGCACGGTGCCCCAGCTTTGCAATGAGGACGCTTGTTGTGTGGGGGCTGCTGGCTGAACGGGAGACGATTCCCCACCACTGACCAACTTCAGAATTGTTTACAACTGGAGCAAGTGCCCTGATACGGTTTCCTCTGAGTAACTGGTGGGTTCTGTTTTTTTTTTCTCTTTTTCGTTTTTGGTTCAAGGTAGATTTTATTCCTCTTTTTTGTATTTACAGATATAAGCATGGAAATAATTTATTCATATAAATACATGTATGTGAAGGGAATAATTGTTTTTTCTGTTTTATTTTTTAAATTTTATTTCTTTTTAATTTTGAATTTTATTTTATATTTTTATACAGCAGGTTCTTATTGGTTATCTATTTTATACATATAAATGTTTACATGCCAATCCCAATCTCTCAACTCCTCCCACCACCACCACCCCCAAGAGCTTTCCCCCCTTGTTGTCCATACGATTGTTGTCTACATCTGTTGCTCTAGTTATGCCTTGCAAAACGGTTAATCTGTACAGTTTTTCTAGGTTCCACATATATGCATGAATATACAAGATTTGTTTTTCTTTTTCTGACTTACTTCACTCTGTATGACAGTCTCTAGATCCATCGACGTCTCTACAAATGACCCAATTTCATTCCTTTCATGGCTTAGTAATATTCCATTTTATATATGTACCACATCTTTATGCATTCGTCTGTCTGTGGGCATTTAGGTTGCTTCCATTACCTCGATATTGTAAATAGTGATGCAATGAACATTACGGTGAATGTCTCTTTTTGATTTATGGTTTTGTCTGGGTATATGTCCAGTACTGGGATTGCTGTATCATATGGTAATTCTATTATTAGTTTCTTAAGAAACTCCATATTGTTCTCCATAGTGACTGTACCAATTTATATTCCCAACAATAGTGGAAGAGGCTTCCTTTTCTCCACACCCTTTCCAGCACTTGTTGTTTGTAGATTTTCAGATGATGCCCATTCTAACAGGTGTGAGGTGATACCTCATTGTTGAGTCCATTTCGATGAACAAGGGGTAGGTCTTGTCTATTACATATTTGGCTTATGGAACGGTATCTGTGCTAATTTCAATCTCTGGTTTTATGCAGCACCCCAACTCACCTTTCCCCTTAAGCAAGCATAAGTTGGTTTTCTGAACTTGAGACCCTGTTCTGTTTTGTAATTCAATTCATGTGTAGCCAAGTTTACATTCCGTGCATTAGTGATACCTTATGATGTTTCTTTTTCTGTGTGACTTATTTCACTTAGAATCATCGTGCCTCAATCCACTCATTATGCTGGTACCGGCCTGGTGACACAGATTTCATTGCTGAGTGATATTGCATTGTACATAAGTACCACAACTTCTTTATCCAGTTTTTGCTCTCTGTGATATTGAACTTGTACCGTAAACGAGGTTCTTGTAAACAGAGCCGTCCCAAATTTTGGGGTGGCTGTGTCTTTTTGATTTTAATTTCCCTAAGCTATAGGACCATAAGTGGAAATGCCCTAGACTCTGTTGCTTTGTTTTTCAGATGTATCAGGAAACACCATACACTTCTCCAGAGTGGCTGTTGGCAATTTACATCCCGCCCATCAGCATAACAAGGCTCCTTTTTCCCCATGGCCTGTCTTGCCTTTCTGGATTTTACACTTTTTTCAGATGGCCCTTTAGACCGGGGGGAAGTGACACTTCATAGTAGTTCGGATTTCCATTGCAAGCTTGCTTGGTTTGCCAAAAAGTGTGTATGTGCTTTTTCCTGAATATATTCAGGAACAAACTCATACGCCCTTTTTGGCCAAGTGCATCATTGTCGATGTTCTGCCTCTTTTCCTATGCTTTAAATGCAAATCCAGTCTACCTCCTGAAATCGGTTTCCTGAAATTCTGCCCCACTTTCAAGTCCTCTTCGCAGCCTTACTTCAAAATATTTTTGGACGTTATCTGTCATTTATAACTCTGCAGGTTTGTGAATTACAGGGCCCCTGAGCTCCTTTCTTCAACTCGCTTTCTTGTGAGCTGGCCGCAAACCCGCAAGACTGCTTCAGGCCCTAATCTGCTTCTGGCAGGGCACGCTGAGCCTTTGGTTAATTCCTCTTCCTGGTGGGAAATACGTGTTAAATATGCCCGTCCAGACACCTACCTCACTCTCAACCCCTTGGTGATGTGGGTCCTCTGGTTTGTGGCCACCTTTGCTGGGTTCCTCACCTTTGGATGATGTGGCCCCACTAGTGTGAGGACACTCCTGCCTGGTTCTCATCCACGTGGTTATGTGGACCTCCTGGTGAGAGTCTGTTCCTGGCTGTGTTCCTCACCTTTCTGTGAGGGAGACCCTCTGCTGATAGGTCACTCCTGCATGGCTGGCACACATTGCCTTGGTGAAGTCAGCCGTGTGGTGGCGGTAGGAGCGTGCTGGGAATCTCCTCCCCCCGGTGATGAGGGCCCTCTTGCGTCAAGCCCTAACTGCTGGGCTCACCAACTTTTCTTAGTGAGCCCAGTGATGCTTGGCCACTCCTCTTAGGATCCCATCTCCATGGGGATGTGGGCCTTCTGCTCTGAGGTCCCAACGGCTGGGTTGTTCACATTTTCATGATGTGGGCTCTCTGGTGTTAGTTCACTGTGGCCTGGATCCCATAGCCTCTGTGCTCTTGGCTGCCTGTTGGGAGGTTCCAACTGCTGGATTCCTCACTTTTTTAATTTTTTAGGCCCTCTGTTGTGAGGATCCTCCTGCCTGCCTCACTCCCAGCCCCTTCGTGATGTGTGTCGTCTGGTTTGAGGCCACATGTGCTGGGTTCCTCACCTTTCGATGATGTGGGACCAATGGTCTTAGGAGACTCCTGCCTGGTTCACATCCCCTTGGTGATGTGGGCCCTCTGTTGAGAGTCTGATCCTGGCTGGGTTCCTCACCCATCTGTGAGGTGGGCCGTCTGCTGTGAGGTCACTCCTGCCTGGCTTGCTCACCTCGCCTTGTGGACGTGAGCCCTCTGGTGGCACTTGGAGCCTGCTGGGAGCCTCCTCCCCTCGGTGATGAGGGCCCTCTGGCGTCAGGCCCTAACTGCTGGGCTCCCCACATTTTGTGATGTGCGCCCAGTGGTGTGAGGACACTCCAGCCAGGTTCACATCCCCATTGGGATGTGGGCCTTCTGCTCTGAGGTCTCAGCGTCTGGGTTGTTCACAGTTTCATGATGTGCGCTCTCTGCTGTTAGTTCACTCCTGCCTGCATCCCATAGCTTCTGTGCTCTCGGCCGCCTGCTGGGAGGTTCCAACTGCTGGATTCCTCACCTTTCTTATTCTTTGGGCCCTCTGTTTTTAGGCTACTCCTGCCTGCCTCACTCCCATTCCCTTTGTGATATGTGTCCTCTGATTTGAGGCCACATGTGCTGGGTTCCGCACCTTTCGATGATTTGGCCCCACTGGAGGGAAGACAGTCCTGACTGGTTCCCATCCCCTTGCTGATGTGGGCCCTCAGGTGAGAGTCTGATCCTGGCTGGTTTCCTCACCCTTCTGTGAGGTGGGCCCTCTGCTGTGAGGTCAATCATGCCTGTCTGGCACACGTCACCTTGGCGACGTGGGCCCTCTGGTGGCAGTTGGAGTGTGCTGGGATCCTCCTCCCCTCGGTGATGAGGGCCCTCTTGCATTAGTTCATAACGGCTGGGCTCCCCACATTTTCTGATGTGCGCCAAGTGAGTGAGGACACTCTTGCCAGGTTCCCATCCCCATGGGGATATGGGCCTTCTGCTCTGAGGTCAAAACGGCTGGCTTGCTCACAGTACCATGATGTGGGCCCTCTGCTGTGAGTTCACTCCGGCAAGGATCCCTTATCATCGGTGCTCTGAGCCGCCTGCTGGGTGGTTCCAACTGCTGGATTCCTCAACTTTTTTATTCTATGTGCCCTCTGTTGTGAGGCTCCTCCTGCCTGCCTCACTGCCAGCCCCTTGGTGATGACTGTCCTATGGCTTGAGGCCACATGTGCTGCGTTCCTCACCTTTCGATGATGTGACCCCACTCGTGTGAGGACACTCCTGCCTGGTTCCCATACCCTTGGTGAGGTGGGCCCTCTGGCGAGAGTCTAATCCTGGCTGGGTTCCTCAACGTTCTGTGAGGTAGGCCCTCTGCTGTGAGGTCACTCCTGCCTGGCTGGCACACGTCACCTTGGAGACGTGAGCCCTCTGGTGGCAGTTGGAGCATGCAGGGTGCCTCCTTCTCTCGGTGATGACGGCCCTCTGGCATCAGGCCCTAAATGGTGGGCTCCCCACATTTTCTGATGTGCGCCCAGTGGTGCGAGGACACTCCAGCCAGGTTCCCATTCCCATGGGGATGTGGGCCTTCTGCGCTGAGGTCCCAACGCCTGGGTTGCTCACAGTTTTATGATGTGGGCCCTCTGCTGTGAGTTCACTGCGGCCTGGATCCCATAGCCTCAGTGTTCTGAGCCGCCTGCTGGAAGTTCTAAATGCTGGAATCCTCACGTTTTTTTATATTATGTGCCCTGTGTTGTGAGGCTACTCCTGCCTGTCTCACTCCAAGGCCCTTGGTGATGTGGGTCCTCTGGTTTGAGGACACATGTGCTGGGTTCCTCACCTTTCAATGATGAGGCCCCACTGGTGTGAGGATAATCCTGGCTGGTTCCCATCCCCTTTGTGATGTGGGCCCTCTGGTGAGAGTCTGATCCTGGCTGGGTTCCTCACCCATCTGTGAGGTGGGCCCTCTACTATCAGGTAACTCTTGCCTGGCTTGCTCACCTCGCCTTGTTGACATGAGCCCTCTGGTGGCACTTGGACCCTGCTGGGAGCCTCCTCACCTCTGTGATGAGGGCCCTCTGACGTCAGGCCCTAACTGCTGGGCTCCCCAACTTTTCTTAGTGAGCCCAGTGATGCTCGGGCACTCCTCTTAGGTTCCCATCTCCATGGGGTTGTGGGCCTTCTGCTCTGAGGTTCCAACGGCTGGGTTGATCACAATTTCATGATGTGGGCTCTCTGGTGTTAGTTCACTGTGGCCTGGATCCCATAGCCTCTGTGCTCTTGGCCGCCTGCTGGGAGGTTCCAACTGCTGGATTCCTCACTTTTTTAATTTTTTAGGCCCTCTGTTGTGAGGATCCTCCTGCCTGCCTCACTCCCAGCCCCTTCGTGATGTGTGTCATCTGGTTTGAGGCCACATGTGCTGGGTTCCTCACCTTTCGATGATGTGGGACCAATGGTCTTAGGAGACTCCTGCCTGGTTCACATCCCCTTGGTGATGTGGGCCCTCTGTTGAGAGTCTGATCCTGGCTGGGTTCCTCACCCTTCTGTGAGGTGGGCCGTCTGCTGTGAGGTCACTCCTGCCTGGCTTGCTCTCAGCTCGCCTTGTGGACATGAGCCCTCTGGTGGCACTTGGAGCCTGCTGGGAGCCTCCTCCCATCGGTGATGAGGGCCCTCTGGCGTCAGGCCCTAACGGCTGGGCTCCCCACATTTTGTGATGTGCGCCCAGTGGTTCGAAGACACTCCAACCAGGTTCACATCCCCATTGAGATGTGGGTCTTCTGCTCTGAAGTCCCAATGGCTGGGTTGTTCACAGTTTCATGATGTGGGCTCTCTGCTGTTAGTTCACTCTGGCCTGGATGCCATAGACTCTGTGCTCTGGGCCGCCTGCTGGGAGGTTCCAACTGCTCGATTCCTCAACTTTTGTATTCTATGGGTCCTGTGTTGCGATGCTCCTCCTGCCTGCCTCACTCACAACCCCTTCGAGATGTGGGTCCTCTGGTTTGAGGCCACATGTGCTGGGTTCCGCAACTTTCAATGATGTGGCTCCACTGGTGTGAGGACACTCCTGCCTGGTTCCCATCCCCTTGGTGATGTGGGCCTTCTGGTGACAGTCTTATCCTGGCTGGGTTCCTCACTCTTCTGTGAGGTAGGCCCTCTGCTGTGAGGTCAATCCTGCCTGACTTGCACACATCACCTTGGCAACGTGGGCCCTCTGTTGGCACATGGAACCTGCTGGGAGCCTCCTCCCCTCGGTGATGACGGTCCTCTAGCATCAGGCCCTAACTGCTGGGCTCCCCACGTTTTCTGATGTGAGCCCAGTGATGCCAGGACACTCCTGTCAGGTTCCCATCCCCATGGGGATGTGGGCCTTCTGCTCTGAGGTCCCAACGCCTGGGTTGCTCACAGTTTCATGATGTGGGCTCTCTGCTGTTAGTTCACTCCTGCCTGCATCCCATAGCTTCTGTGCTCTCGGCCGCCTGCTGGGAGGTTCAAAATGCTGGATTCCTCACCTTTTTTATTCTTTGGGTCCTCTGTTTTTAGGCTACTCCTACCTGCCTCACTCCCATCCCCTTTGTGATGTATGTCCTCTGATATGAGGCCGCATGTGCTGGGTTCCTCACCTTTCGATGATGTGGCCCCACTGGTGGGAGGACAGCCCTGACTGGTTCCCATCCCCTTGGTGTTGTGGGTCCTCTGGTGAGAGTCTCATCCTGCCTCGGTTCCTCACCCTTCTGTGAAATAGGCCCTCTGCTGTGAGGTCACTACTGCCTGGCTGGCGCATACCACCTTGTAGACGTGGGCCCTCTGTTGGCAGTTGGAACCTGCTGGGAGTCTCCTCCCCTCAGTTATGAGGGCCCCCTGGCGTCAGGCCCTAACTGCTGGGCTCCTAACATTTTCTGATATGTGCTAAGTGGTGCGAGGCCACTCCTGCCAGGTTCCCATCCCAATGGGGATGTGGGCCTTCTGTTCTGTGGTCCCAACGGCTGGACTGCTCACAGGTTCATGATGTGGGCCCTCTGCTGTGAGTTCACTGCGGCCTGGATCTCATAGCCTCGGTGCTCTGGGCCGCTTGCTGGGAGGTTCCAACTGCTGGATTCCTCAACTTTTATATTCTATGGACCCTGTGTTGTGAGGCCGGTCCTGCCAGCCTCATTCCGAACCCCTTGGTGATGTGGTTCCTCTGGTTTGAGGCTACATGTGCTGGGATCCTCACCTTTCGATGATGTTGTCCCACTGGTGTGGGGACACTCCTGCCTGGTTCCCATCCCCTTGGTGATGTGGGCCCTCTGGTGAGAGTCTGATCCTGGCTGTGTTCCTCACCCTTCTGTGAGGTGGGCCCTCTGCTGTGAGGTCACTCCTGCCGGGCTGGCACACATCGCCTTGGTGACGTTGGCCCTCTGGTGGCAGCTGGAGCCTGCTGGGAGCCTCCTCCCCTCGGTGATGAGTGCAGTCTAGCGTCAGGCCCTAACTTCTGAGCACCCCACGTTTTCTGATGTGAGCCCAGTGATGCCAGGACACTCCTGTCATGTTCCCATCACCATGGGGATGTGGGCCTTCTGCACTGAGGTCCCAATGTCTGGGTTGCTCACAGTTTCATGATGTGGGCTGTCTGGTGTTAGTTCACTCTGGCCTGGATCCCCTAGCCTCTGTGCTCTGGGCCGCCTGCTGGGAGGTTCCAACTGCTGGATTCCTCACCTTTCTTATTTTTGGGCCCTCTGTTGTGAGGCTCCTCCTGCCTGCCTCACTCCCAGCCCCTTGGTGATGGGTGTCCTATGGTTTGAAGCCACATGTTCTGGGTTCCTCACCTTTAGATGATGTGGCCCTACTCATGTGAGGACACTCCTGCCTGGTTCCAATCCATTTGGTGATGTGGGCCCTCTGGTGCGAGTCTGATCCTGACTGGGTTCGTCACACTTCTCTGAGGTGGGCCCTCTGCTGTGAGGTCATTCGTGCCTGGTTGGCACACATCGCCTTGGCGACGTCAGCCCTCTGGTGGCAGTTGGAGCCTGCTGGGAGCCTCCTTCCCTTGGTGATGAGGGTCCTCTGGTGTCAGACCCTAACTGCTGGTCTCCCAAAATTTTCTGATATGTTCTCAGTGGTGCGAGGACACTCCTACCAGATTTATATCCCCATGGGGATGTGAGCCTCGTGCTCTGAGGTCCCAATGGCTGGGTTGCTCAGTTTCATGACATGGGCCCTCTTCTGTGAGTTCACTGTGACCTGGATCCCATAGCCTCGGTGTTCTGGGCCGCCTGCTGGGAGGTTCCAACTGCTGGATTCCTCACTTTTTTATTCTATGGGCCCAGTGTTGTGAGGCTACTCCTGCCTGCCTCACTCCGAGGCACTTGGTGATGTGGGTCCTCTGGTTTGAGGACACATGTGCTGAGTACCTCACCTTTCAATGATGTGGCCCCACTGGTGTGAAGACACTCCTGCCTGGTTCCCATCCCCTTGGTGATGTGGGCCCTCTGGTGAGAGTCTGATGTTGGCTGGGATTCTCACCCTTATGTGAGGTGGGACCTCTGCTGTGAGGTAACTCCTGCCTAGCTTGCTCACGTTGCCTTGGCAACGTGAGCCCTCAGGTGGCAGTTGGAGCCTGCTGGGAATCTCCTCCCCTCGGTTATGAGAGTTCTGGATAAAACACATATGCCCTTTTTTGCCAAGTGCATTATTTTCCAAGTTCTGTCTCTTTTCCTATGCTTCAAGAGTGACTCCCGTGTACCTTCTGAAATCAGTTTCCAGCAATTCTGCCCCGCATTCAAGTCTTCTTCGCAGCCTTACTTCAGTATAATTTTGGATGATACCTGTCATTTATAACTCTGCAGGTTTGTGAATTACAGTGCCCCTGAGCTCCTTTCTTCAACTTGCTTTCTTGTGAGCTGGCCGCAAAACCGCAGGATTGCTTCAGGCCCTAGTGTGGTTCCGGCATGGCACGCTGAGCCTTTGGTTATTTTCTCTTCCTGGTGGGAAATGAGAGTTAAATTTGCCCGTCCAGACACCTCCAGCTAGTCTCTCATTGGTTCTCCCTATTCCTGTTCATTTTCCGCCGAAATTGTAAACTGGGCCAAACAGGAGGTTAAAGGCACTGACTCTCCAAGTGGGGAGAGTGTTAGTAAAGCGTCTGGAATGTTGCACCCGAGTACCAGGGGACGAAAACTGAGACACATTTGAACACGTTTCCCGATCACACGGTGGATCATACTCTGGGTTCCACATGCATGTTTTAGCTGAAGGAAGAATCCCTTAAACCTGGAGAGTTGAGACCAATGGAATGGGTACCATGGAATATGACTTCAAAGGGTCTGCATTTGCTCACCGAACCTCACCAATCCTATCAGTGCTGTGTTTATGCCGCTGTACACACGCTTGATTCTCTTTCGAAGACATATAAATCCATAGTTTTTAAGATTCTTTCTAGTCAGGTATATTCTTAGGCGTTAAATATGGGGTGTTGAGTCCACTTCGTTGAGCAAGGAGTAGCTCTTGTCGATTACATATTTGGCTTATGGAACGGTATCTGTGCTAATTTCAATCTCTGGTTTTATGCAGCACCCCAACTCACCTTTTTCCTTAAGCAAGCATACGTCGGTTTTCTACATTTCAGACCCTGTTCTGTATTGTAACTCAGTTCCTGTGTAGCCAAGTTTACATTCTGTGTAGTAGTGATATCTTATGATGTTTCTTTTTCTGTGTGACTTATTTCACTTAGAATCATCGTACCTGAATCCACTCATTATACTGCTACGGGCCTGATGATGTAGATTTCATTGCTGAGTGATATTGCATTGTACGTAAGTACCACAACTTCTTTATCCATTTTTCGCTTTCTGCGATATTGAACTTGTACCGTAAACGAGGTTCTTGTAAACAGAGCCGTCCCAAACTTTGGGGTGGCTGTGTCTTTTTGATTTTAATTTCCCTAAGCTATAGGACCATAAGTGGAAGTGCCCTAGGCTCTGTTGCTTTGTTTTTTAGATGTTTCAGGAAACACCATACACTTCTCCAGAGTGGCTGTTGGCAATTTACATCACACCCATCAGTATAACAAGGCTCCCAGTTCTCCATGGCCTGTCCTGCCTTTCTGGATTTTACACTTTTTTCAGATGGCCCTTTTGACCGGGGGGCAGTGAGACATCATTGTAGTGCAGATTTCCTTTGTAAGCTTGCTTGGTTGGCCGAAAACTGCGTATGCGTTTTTTCCTGAATATATTCAGGAAAAAACCCATACGTCCTTTTTGGCCAAGTGCATCATTGTGGACGTTCTGCCTCTTTTCCTATGCTTTACATGCAATTCCAGTCTACCTCCTGAAATCGGTTTCCTGCAATTCTGCCCCGCTTTCAAGTCCCCTAGGCAGCCTTACTTCAATTTATTTTCGGACGATAGCTGTCATTTATAACTCTGCAGGTTTGTGAATTACAGTGCCCCTGAGCTCCTTTTTTCAACTCGCTTTCTTGTGAGCTGGCCGCAACACCACAGGATTGCTTCAGGCCCTAGTGTGGTTCCAGCATGGCACGCTGAGCCTTTGGTTAATTCCTCTTCCTGCTGGGAAGTGAGAGATAAATTTGCCCGTCCAGACACCTCCAGCTAGTCTCTCATTGGTTCTCCCGATTCCTGTTCATTTTCCGCAGAAATTGCAAACTGGGCCAAACAGGAGGTTAAAGGCACTGACTCTCCAAGTGGGGAGAGTGTTAGTAAAGCGTCTGGAATGTTGCACCCGAGTACCAGGGGACGAAAACTGAGACACATTTGAACACGTTTCCCGATCACACGGTGGATCATACTCTGGGTTCCACATGCATGTTTTAGCTGAAGGAAGAATCCCTTAAACCTGGAGAGTTGAGACCCATGGAACGGGTACCATGCAATATGACTTCAAAGGGTCTGCATTTGCTCACCGAACCTCACCAATCCTATCACTGCTGCGTTTATGCCGCTGTACACACGCTTGATTCTCTTTCGGAGACATATAAATCCATAGGTTTTAAGATTCTTACTATTCAGTTATATTCTTAGGCGTTTAATATGGGGTGTTGAGTCCACTTCATTGAGCAAGGAGTAGCTCTTGTCTATTACATACTTGGCTTATGGAATGGTATCTGTGCTAATTTCAATCTCGTGTTTTATGCAGCACCCCAACTCACCTTTCCCCTTAAGCCAGCATAAGTTGGTTTTCTACATATGAGACCCTGTTCTGTTTTGTATTTCAGTTCCTCTGTACCCGAGTTTACATTCCGTGTATTAGTGATATCATATGATGTTTCTTATTCTGTGTGACTTATTTCACTTAGAATCATCGTACCTGAATCCACTCATTATGCTGCTACAGGCCTGAGGACATAGATTTCATTGCTGAGTGATATTGCATTGTACGTAATTACCACAACTTCTTTATCCATTTTTCGCTTTCTGCGATATTGAAATTGTACTGTAAACGAGGTTCTTGTAAACAGAGCCGACCCAAACTTTGGGGTGGCTGTGTCTTTTTGATTTTAATTTCCCTAAGCTATAGGACCATAAGTGGAAGTGCCCTAGGTTCTGTTGCTCTGTTTTTCGGATGTTTCAGGAAACACCATACACTTCTTCAGAGTGGCTGTTGGCAATTTACCTCCCACCCATCAGCATAACAAGGCTCCCAGTTTTCCATGGCCTGTCCTGCCTTTCTGGATTTTACACTTTTTTCAGATGGCCCTTTTGACCGGGGAGCAGTAAGACTTCATTGTAGTGCAGATTTCCTTTGCAAGCTTGCTTGGTTGGCTAAAAATGACTTATGCGTTTTTTCGTGAATATATTCAGGAAAAAACGCATACGCCCTTTTTAGCCAAGTGCATCATTGTCGACGTTCTGAGTCTTTTCATATGTTTTCAAGGCAATTCCTGTCTACCTCCTGAAATCGGTTTCGTGCAATTCTGCCTTGCTGTCAGTGCCTCTTCATAGCCTTACCTCAATATACTTTTGGAAAATAGTTGGCCTTTATAACTCTGCAGGTTTTTGAATTGCAGTGGCCCTTACCTCCATTTTTCAGCTCTTATTTTTGTGATCTTCCTCATATCCACAGGATTTCTTCAGGCCCTATTCTTCTTCTTCGGCGCCTTGCTCTGCCTTTGGTTAATTCTTCTTCCTGATGTGAAATTAGAGTGACATGTGCCCATTGAAACCGCTACAGCTATTTTCTCACTGGTTCACCCTATTCCCATTCATCCTCCGCACTAACTGCAGACTGTGTGATACCGGAACTTAAAGGCATTGACTCTCCATGTGGAGATGTTGTTAGTAAAGTGGCTGGAATGTTGATCCGGAGCCCCAAGAGGAAAATGAGGTGCGTTTTAGAAACCTTTCCCGATCATGTGGTATACCATCCGCTGGATTTCCCATGCATGGTTTAGCTGTAGGAAGATTCCCTTCAACCTGGAGTGTTGGGACCCTTGGAATGAGTAGCATGAAGTATTGCATTAAATTTTCGGCAGTTGCTCACCAAAGCTCACCAATGCTCTCAGCCCCAAGTGTCCAGCCTTATGTCTTATCCAGCTGTGGGTTTATATGTGGTCATTCCAGGTTGCATCACAGCCCCTGAGCGAATTTTGTAAGAATTTTTCTCTCTTTCATTGTTTCTGCGTTTTGATTTTAAAATTTATTTCTATAATGGGGTTTAGCTCATTTTCACTGCTGTGTTTGTGCCGCTCTGCACACACTTGATTCCCTTATGGAGATATATCAATACATGGGTTTTAAGATTCTTATTACTCAGATATATTTCTCTGTGGTTTATAGGGTGTGTTGAGGCCAGTTCATTGAGCAAGGTGTAGATCTTGTCTAATACCTATTTGGTTTATTGAACGGTATCTGTGCTAATTTCAAACTCTGGTTTTATGCATCACCCCACCTCTCCTTTCCCCTTAAGCTGACATAAGTGTGTTTTCTAAATGTGAGACACTGTTCTGTTTTGTAATTCATTTTTTGTGCAGCCATATTTATCCTCCCTCTATAAGTGATATCTTATGATATGTTTCTTTTTCTGTTTGACTTATTTCAAGTAGTATTATCGGACCTAAATCCACTCTTTATCCTTCTACTAGCCTTATTACATTGATTTCGTGGTGAAGAGATATTCCATTGTACATAAGTACCAGATCTTCTTTATCCATTGTTCTCTTT
Organism: Grampus griseus; assembly: GCF_964374135.1. NCBI lineage: Eukaryota > Metazoa > Chordata > Mammalia > Artiodactyla > Delphinidae > Grampus > Grampus griseus. Next base: position 454,505 of record NW_028133388.1, read on the forward strand.
CCTGGGATATTTAAGGTGTACTGAAGTTGAGGTTCTTGTAAACAGAGTAGCCCTAAACTGTGGTGTGCTTGTGTCTTGTTGATTTTTAGACTTCCCTAGATATACTTCCATGATTGGAAGTGCCCTATGCTCTGTAGCTCTGTTTTTAGATGATTTAGGAACCACCATACACTTCTCCAGAGTGGCTCTCGGCAGTTCACACACTGTCCATCAGCGTATAAAGGCTCCCTGTTCTCCATGGCCTGTCCTGCATTTCTGGTTTTTACAATTTTTTCGGATGGCCCTTTTGACCGGTGGGAAATGAGACTTCTTTGTTGTGCACATTTGCATTGCTTGCTTGCTTGGTTGCCCATAAAGTGCGTATGCGTTTTTTCCTGGATATATTCAGGAAAAAACGCATACTCCCTTTGGGGCCAACTGCATCATTGTCGAAATTCTGCCGCTTTTCATGTGCTTTAAAGACGAGTCCAATCCATCTCTTGAAATCTGTTTCTTGCAATTCTGTCTTGCATTCAGATCCTCTTCTTTGCCTTACCTCAACATATTTTTGGACGTTAGTTTTCATTTATAACTCTGCAGGTTTGTGAATTGCAGTGACCCTGAGCTCCATTTTTTAAGTTGCTCTTTTGTGAGCTGGCCTCAAAGCCGCAGGATTGCTTCAGGCCCTATTTTGGCTCCGGCGAGGCAGGCTGAGCCTTTTTTAATTCTTATTCTTAATGGGAAATTAGAGTGACATGTGCCCGTCCAAACCCCTACAACTATTCTCTCATTGGTTCCCCCTCTTCCCGTTCATCCTCCTCACAATTTGCAAAATGTGTGAAACAGAAGTTTAAATGTGCTGATTCTCTAAGTGGGGAGATTCTAAGTAACGTGGCTGGAATGATGAACAGGAGCACCAGGAGAGGATAAATGAGGTGCATTTTAGACACATCTCCCGATCACATGGTGTACAGTCCTCTGGGTTTTCCATGCATGTTTTAGCTGTAGGAAGATTCCTTGAACGTGCAGATTTGGGACCCATTGAATGGGTACCAGGTAGTATTACTTTAAAGGGTGTGCATTTCCTCATCCAACCTCACATTTCTCTTAGCGCGAACAGTTTCCAGCCTTATGTCTCATCCTGCTGTGGGTCTAGATGTGTTCAATCCATGTTGCATCACCGTCCCTGAGGAAAAGTTGTAAGAGGTTTTCTCTGTCTCTCTGTCGTTTATTTTTTTCAATTTATTACTATATTGGTTACAGCTGATTTTCAAAGCTCTGTTTCTTGCTGCTGTACATCCACTTGATTCACGTACAGAGAGACATCAATAAATTCTTTTTCAGATTCTTACCAGTCATAGATATTCTTTTCCGGTGACTTGAGTGTGCTGAGTGCAGTTCTTTTAGCTACCGTGTAGGCCTTGTTGATTATCAGTTTGGTATTTGGAATGGTATCTTTGCTAATTTCAACCTCCTGGATGATGCCTCACCCCTCCCCACCTTTCCCGTTTAGCAGCCTTACGCGTGTTTTCTACATATTTGACTATGTTTTTGTTTTGTAATTTATTTCATGTGTAGCCATTTTGGATTCCACCTTTAAGTGATATCTTATGATATGTGTCTTTTTCTTTTTGAATTATGTCACTTAGAATGATCATACGTAACTCCTCCGGAGTTGTTACAACTGGCCATATTTCATTGATTTCCAGGCTGAGTAATAGTCCACTCTACATAAGTACCACATCTCTATCCATTTTTTCCCTCCAGAGACATTTAAGTTATATCCTAGTCGAGGATGTTTTAAACAGAGAGGCAGTAAACATTGGGGTGCCTGTGTCCTCTCGATTTTTGTTTTTCCCAAGATATACGCCCATGAGTGCAAGTGCCCTATGCTCTGTAGCTCATTTTTTAGATGCTTTAGTAAACACAATACACTTCTCCAGAATGGCCGTTGGCAATATACATTTCCACTCTAAGCCTCACAGGGCTCCCTCTTCTCCTTGCCCTGTCCTGCATTTCTGGTGTTTACACTTTATGAGGATGGCTCTTCTGACTGATGTGAAGTGATATCTTTTGTAGTATTGATTTCCAGTGCCCACCTGTTTGGTTGGCTATAAAAGTGTATGCCCTTTTCTTGAATATATACAGAAAAAAACGCATACAGCCTTTTTGGCCAACTGCAATGTTGGCAATGTTCAGCCCCTTTTCTTGTGCTTAATGGCGAGTCCTTTCTACCTCCTCAAATCCCTTTCCTGCCATTCTCCCTTGCTTACCAATCCTTTTCTCTGACTTTCCTCAAGACATTTTTCAGTGATAGATATTTTCAACTCTGCAGTTTCGTGAATTTTACTGCCCCTGAGTTCCATTGTTCAACTTGTGTTTATGGGAACTGGCCACAAAGCAGTGGGATTTCCTCAAGCCCTATACTGTTTCCATGGGCAACCCTAGCCTTTGGTCAATTCGTCTTCCTGATTGGAAATTAGAGTGACATGTGCCTGTCTGAACACCTAAGACTTGTCTCTCATTGTTCCTCATCCTTCCGCTTCATCCTCTGGACAAATTCCAAACTGTACGCAACAGGATGTTGACAGTGCTGATATCTCCAAGTGGGGAGACTGTTAGTAAAGACGCTGGAGGGGTGAACCCGAGCACCAGGAGATGAGGAGATGAGATGCCTTTTCCAAACTCTTCCCGATCAGACGGTATACCATCCTCTGGGTGTGACAGACATGTTTTAGCAGTAGGAAGAGTCCCATTCATGTAAGGAGAACACCAGGGCTTTTTCAAAATCAGTGTCTCCCCGAAACCCAAACTGGGGAATTTTTTAAGCTACGGCTACACATATGTTCATTAAGGGCCTTGGGAAGTAGGCAGAGTCCAAACTTTAGATGATTGAAGTCTTCAGGGTCAGAAGCACTCACCACCGGCTTCCCTTAGGTTACACTTTAACTGTCATTGATAGATGATGTCAATAAAAATATCTATTCATTTTCCGATTATTTCCCCTTATAGCTTATTGCAAAATATTGAGTGTAGTTCCCTGTGCTATACAGTAGTTCCTTGTTGATGATCTATTTTATACATAGCAGTGTGTATGTGTTAATTCCAAACTGTTAATTTATCCCTCCTCCCACCTTTCCCCTTTGGTAATAATAAATTATAAGATTTTATACTTCTCAGAAATGGGGGAGCTGAAAGAGAGGTATCATTTTCAATGGAAAAGCATTTAAAACAAGATTGAAGCTTTAACCAAGATTATTAGATGTACATCCTTGGAAAGAAATCACTTCATTTCTCTAATATTGACCTGACAAATAAGACAACCCTTTTCACTGAACTTGCTTATAATAAAGTGATGGAAATATCAAATGGAAGTGTTAGAAACATCTTATTTTACCCGAGCCTTATAAACTGTTCTATGTTAGCTAGAGTTTGGCTCACACATCTGTTCATTGAAGTTACAATAGTCTCAATTTCTGTTACTGATCCTCCAGAGTGGACCCCAACAAGTGTCCCCCTGCCCAGTGTCATTGGGGCCAACAGATCGAGACTGAGTTTGGTTCACAAGCAAAGGAAACTTTATATTTTGATCAGAGAATGGAGAGGTGAGAGCATGCACTACCCCGTGGGCTGTGGGCTGGGCTGCTGTGTAGAGATCCTGTCAGAGTCAGTGGGAGGGAGGGGGCGGAGCTCTTGAGGGCCGGGTTGGCTGCAGCTCAGGCTCTATATCTCGGAGTCTGCACTGGGCCCCAGGAGCTGAGGTGTCGACCCAGCCATTCTGCACTAGGAAATCTGGTCTGAAGTGCCGGGTGTGGAACCTCTGCATGCGGGACCCTAGGAGCACGTAAAATTAGACAAAGCACAAAGGATAAAAAAGGTCAGACTTGACTTTATTGCCCAGATTCTATTTTTATCTCCCAGGGATTTTTCATGGGCTTTGCTGGGGACAAACCCCTCCTCTGCCTTTTGTCCCGTTCCTCATTCTTGGAGTGCTGAGGGTGCAGACCCTTCTTCTGTAACTGCTGAGTGCTGAGTTGGGAGCCCTCATACCAGGGGACGAGGGTCAGAACTTCTCCCCAGCAGCCTCCAGGTGACGTTGATTGGCCCCAGGACCCCTGCCTCCCTGCTCGTCCGCCTGAGCACCAGCATTGGAAGTGTTATAGATTCTAATGACCTTTAAGGGTCCAGGAAAGAGATGTGCAGAGACGCTGTGGGGGCCGGTTTCACCCCGCCCCACATTTGTTCGGCCACCTTAGGCTGACCGTTTCTGCCAGCCTAGATGCTCTGACCAGTAGTCTGCTCTTTCTTCAGTTAGGCCCCTGAATTAACGTAAAAACAGCACCAGGTGTCAGAGCCCTGCCCGCTCAACTCCCAGACAGTCCAGGGTCAGTGGTGATCAAGGACCATGATGGCCACTGAGTCAACAGCCTTTTGAAGTAAACAGGAGTCCAGCTGGTCTTATTGGCCACCATCATCACGGTGTCTGTAGGCTTTTCTATGGTGACAGTGTGATATACGGTTCCCCCGCCAAGATTATTAGCTCCCCTCCGGGTGCAGTAAGTCCTGCAAGCAGTAGTCTACTCCTTCGGGACACACTATTGTTGTTTTATGAGAGAAACTCCAGGTCAAGTGATGTTCACACGAGTCGTCATGGTGCCCTGCTGCCCGCGGTTATCTCTCTGGATGTTGGAGTTGGAGGGCCTCCTCACTCGAGGTCGGTGTGCCCACGGAGCGAACCCTGCAACTTCAGGGCATGGTTGGTGATTAGGATCACCACGTGGGGTCCTTTTCCCTTAGGAGGGAGGTGGCCTTTTGGGCTGCTGATTTCCAGGGTTTTAGATACCGCCAGTATCTGGGCCAGATGTGGCAGTGGGCCAAGCCCCTTGGTGACTGTAGTTTATACTACCTGAATGGCATTCTTGCGTTTTTTCATTTCAAGTGGTCCCAGTTTTTGCACTAATTCTCCAATGGCAATTCACCTTTCACCGGGAATGGAAAGGTCAAAGGGTTTATCTCAATTAGGGAGTTCCAGGGCAAGGGTCTGAATTGACTGCTCTTTCCATTCTTGAAAGGCCACTTCTGGATTCTCTTCAAAAGGATCATCATCTTTTCCTTTCAGTGTTTCATATAGAGGCCCAGCTAGTAGACTGTAGTTAGGGATCCAGAAGCAGCAAACCCTGGCCTCCCCAGGAACCCCTAAGCTGTCTTCTCGTTTTAGAAAGGGGTAAGGCTGCAAATGGTTTCTTCCCTTTCCTGGGATGGGCTTCTCCGACCTTGTGTGAGAATGAAGCCCAGGCAGGTCACCGCAGTCTGTGATATTTGAGCTTTTTCTTGGACAACTTCTATCCTTTATTGGCTTGGTAGTTCAGAGGCCTCCTTAGTAGGGTTGGCGATCAGAATGTCGTCTGCATATTGAAGGAGGGTTTCCTTTTCCAGAGGTAGAACTTTTCGGTCTTTAGCTAAGCTTTCCCCAAAGATGGGGTGGGAATTTTTGAACCCTTGGGGCAAGACGGCCCGGAAGTATTGTTTTAGTTGTATGTTGAGTCCTGCCACTCACAAGCCAAAATTTCTTGTGACTCTGGGACTAATGGAATACAAAAGAAGGCATCATTGAAGACTAATACAGAATACCATGTCTTGGTGGTTGGTAGAATGACCAGCAGGGTGTAGGAATTAGGAGCAACTGGAGGTATATCCTCGGTGGCTTCACTGACTGTCCTGACATCCTTTACCAGGTCCCCAGTAGCCCATGGGGCTCTCGTGGTCAGGCCAATCCCAGGATATGGAGCTCTCCTGGGCAGGTACCCCACCCCCAACCCAACCCACGGGGCTCTCGTGGTCAGGCCCCTCCCAGGATACAGAGCTACCCTTGCAGGTACAGTGGCAGGGCTGGGCACACAGGAACCGTGCACATAGCCCTCATTGAAGAGCACCCCCAGCTCACCTGTCGCTCAGAGCTGACACAGAGCACCTCAGAGCAGGACTTGAACTAACAAACAGCAGCTCCGACAGGTCTGTGACCCTGGGCATCACTCTGTGTGGCCTCCCTCCACCTGGTCTTCCAGAGACTTCCACTGCACCCGGGGCACCAGGCCTCTGTCTCCAACCACCACCCACCCCTCCTCTCCCTGACTCCTGGGTTCCTCTCATTAGGAGAGGGTTTTCTTGAAGTTGTCTCCCACTCATGGGCCAGATAAAATGATTAGAAAACAAGCCAAAGCTGCAGCCCCTTGTCTATCCTGACTCTCAGGAGCCCACACCTGTTCCTTGGACCTGGCCGGTTCAGCAAGTTCCATTTTCTGCAACTGTGAGCCCCTGAGGGGTGATGATTGGCTGACCTGGGCAGCCTTACCGTGCCGGCCAGCCCTCCCCAGGTGTGCCTGGGTTGAGATCAATATAAATACCACTCCAGGCAGCAAGAGTCCCTGCAGCTGTGTCTGACGCCATTTTCTCTGCCCTGTCAGCAGTCTCGGGGCTGGGCTGGTGGGAAGGAGTGAGAGGCCACGGCTTTGTGGGTGGCCCAGTGTGAGTGGGGCTCTGCTGGACTTTCTGCAGCAGTTGCCAGGCTGCCACCTGCTAAAGAAGAGGATGTGTCACCCATACCTGCCGCTGGAATTTCTCCCTGGGCAGAGGTGAGGAAGGAAAAAAGCATTGGGGGCAGGGACAGGATGAGTATCTCAGGCAGGGAAATGGAAATCTTCCAGAAGAGCACCCAGGGCCAGGACCATCCTGGCTGGCCTGCAGGCACCAAGTCAGCTGGCATGCTGTCACTCGTGTGGCTCCATGGCCCTTCCTCTAGGCTTTCAAGTCCTTGTATATATATATTCAGGTGTTTTACCTGGGAAGGGTGGGAACAGTTCAGCAGCAACTGGCCTGGGGCTCAGCTCACGTTTACTCACAGATGCCTCGGCACGGTGCCCCAGCTTTGCAATGAGGACGCATGTTGTGTGGGGGCTGCTGGCTGAATGGGAGACGATTCCCCACCACTGGCCAACTTCAGAATTGTTTACAACTGGAGCAAGTGCCCTGATACGGTTTTCCTCTGAGTAACTGGTGGGTTCTGTTTTTTTTTTTCTCTTTTTCGTTTTTGGTTCAAGGTAGATTTTATTCCTCTTTTTTGTATTTACAGATATAAGCATGGAAATAATTTATTCATATAAATACATGTATGTGAAGGGAATAATTGTTTTTTCTGTTTTATTTTTTAAATTTTATTTCTTTTTAATTTTGAATTTTATTTTATATTTTTATACAGCAGGTTCTTATTGGTTATCTATTTTATACATATAAATGTTTACATGCCAATCCCAATCTCTCAACTCCTCCCACCACCACCCCCCCAAGAGCTTTCCCCCCTTGTTGTCCATACGATTGTTGTCTACATCTGTTGCTCTAGTTATGCCTTGCAAAACGGTTAATCTGTACAGTTTTTCTAGGTTCCACATATATGCATGAATATACAAGATTTGTTTTTCTCTTTCTGACTTACTTCACTCTGTATGACAGTCTCTAGATCCATCGACGTCTCTACAAATGACCCAATTTCATTCCTTTCATGGCTTAGTAATATTCCATTTTATATATGTACCACATCTTTATGCATTCGTCTGTCTGTGGGCATTTAGGTTGCTTCCATTACCTCGATATTGTAAATAGTGATGCAATGAACATTGCGGTGAATGTCTCTTTTTGATTTATGGTTTTGTCTCGGTATATGAACAGTACTGGGATTGCTGTATCATATGGTAATTCTATTATTACTTTCTTAAGAAACTCCATATTGTTCTCCATAGTGACTGTATCAATTTATATTCCCAACAATAGTGGAAGAGGCTTCTTTTTCTCCACACCCTTTCCAGCAATTGTTGTTTGTAGATTTTCAGATGATGCCCATTCTAACAGGTGTGAGGTGATACCTCATTGTTGAGTCCATTTCGTTGAGCAAGGGGTAGGTCTTGTCTATTACATATTTGGCTTATGGAACGGTATCTGTGCTAATTTCAATCTCTGGTTTTATGCAGCACCCCAACTCACCTTTCCCCTTAAGCAAGCATAAGTTGGTTTTCTAAACTTGAGACCCTGTTCTGTTTTGTAATTCAGTTCATGTGTAGCCAAGTTTACATTCCGTGCATTAGTGATACCTTATGATGTTTCTTTTTCTGTGTGACTTATTTCACTTAGAATCATCGTGCCTCAATCCACTCATTATGCTGGTACAGGCCTGGTGACACAGATTTCATTGCTGAGTGGTATTCTGTTGTACATAAGTACCGCATCTTCTTTATCAATTATTTGTTCTCTGGGATATTTAACTTGTACCGTAGAAGAAGTTCCTGTAAACAGAGCCGTCCCAAATTTTGGGGTGGCTGTGTCTTTTTGATTTTAATTTCCCTAAGCTATAGGACCATAAGTGGAAATGCCCTAGACTCTGTTGCTTTGTTTTTCAGATGTATCAGGAAACACCATACACTTCTCCAGAGTGGCTGTTGGCAATTTACATCCCGCCCATCAGTATAACAAGGCTCCTTTTTCCCCATGGCCTGTCTTGCCTTTCTGGATTTTACACTTTTTTCAGATGGCCCTTTAGACCGGGGGGAAGGGACACTTCATAGTAGTTCGGATTTCCATTGCAAGCTTGCTTGGTTTGCCAAAAAGGGCGTATGTGTTTTTTCCTGAATATATTCAGGAACAAACTCATAAGCCCTTTTTTGCCAAGTGCATCATTGTCGATGTTCTGCCTCTTTTCCTATGCTTTAAATGCAAATCCAGTCTACCTCCTGAAATCGGTTTCCTGAAATTCTGCCCCGCTTTCAAGTCCTCTTGGCAGCCTTACTTCAATATATTTTTGGACGTTATCTGTCATTTATAACTCTGCAGGTTTGTGAATTACAGGGCCCCTGAGCTCCTTTCTTCAACTCGCTTTCTTGTGAGCTGGCCTCAAACCCACAAGACTGCTTCAGGCCCTAATCTGCTTCTGGCAGGGCACGCTGAGCCTTTGGTTAATTCCTCTTCCTGGTGGGAAATGAGTGTTAAATATGCCCGTCCAGACACCTACCTCACTCTCAACCCCTTGGTGATGTGGGTCCTCTGGTTTATGGCCACCTTTGCTGGGTTCCTCACCTTTGGATGATGTGGCCCCACTAGTGTGAGGACACTCCTGCCTGGTTCTCACCCACGTGGTTATGTGGACCCCCTGGTGAGAGTCTGTTCCTGGCTGTGTTCCTCACCCTTCTCTGAGGGAGACCCTCTGCTGATAGGTCACTCCTGCATGGCTGGCACACATTGCCTTGGTGAAGTCAGCCGTGTGGTGGCAGTAGGAGCGTGCTGGGAATCTCCTCCCCCCGGGGATGAGGGCCCTCTTGCGTCAGGCCCTAACTACTGGGTTCACCAACTTTTCTTAGTGAGCCCAATGTTGCTTGGGCACTCCTCTTAGGATCCCATCTCCATGGGGATGTGGGCCTTCTGCTCTGAGGTCCCAACGGCTGGGTTGTTCACATTTTCATGATGTGGGCTCTCTGGTGTTAGTTCACAGAGGCCTGGATCCCATAGCCTCTGTGCTCTTGGCCGCCTGTTGGGAGGTTCCAACTGCTGGATTCCTCACATTTTTAATTTTTTGGGCCCTCTGTTGTGAGGATCCTCCTGCCTGCCTCACTCCCAGCCCCTTCGTGATGTGTGTTGTCTGGTTTGAGGCCACATGTGCTGGGTTCCTCACCTTTCGATGATGTGGGACCAATGGTCTTAGGAGACTCCTGCCTGGTTCACATCCCCTTGGTGATGTGGGCCCTCTGTTGAGAGTCTGATCCTGGCTGGGTTCCTCACCCATCTGTGAGGTGGGCCGTCTGCTGTGAGGTCACTCCTGCCTGGCTTGCTCACATCGCCTTGTGGACATGAGCCCTCTGGTGGCACTTGGAGCCTGCTGGGAGCCTCCTCCCCTCGGTGATGAGGGCCCTCTGGCGTCAGGCCCTAACTGCAGGGCTCCCCACATTTTGTGATGTGCGCCCAGTGGTGCGAGGACACTCCAGCCAGGTTCACATCCCCATTGGGATGTGGGCCTTCTGCTCTGAGGTCCCAACGCCTGGGTTGCTCACAGTTTCATGATGTGGGCTCTCTGCTGTTAGTTCACTCCTGCCTGCATCCCATAGCTTCTGTGCTCTCGGCCGCCTGCTGGGAGGTTCCAACTGCTGGATTCCTCACCTTTCTTATTCTTTGGGCCCTCTGTTTTTAGGCTACTCCTGCCTGCCTCACTCCCATTCCCTTTGTGATATGTGTCCTCTGATTTGAGGCCACATGTGCTGGGTTCCGCACCTTTCGATGATGTGGCCCCACTGGAGGCAAGACAGTCCTGACTGGTTCCCATCCCCTTGCTGATGTGGGCCCTCAGGTGAGAGTCTGATCCTGGCTGGGTTCCTCACCCTTCTGTGAGGTGGGCCCTCTGCTGTGAGGTCAATCATGCCTGTCTGGCACACGTCACCTTGGCGACGTGGGCTCTATGTTGGCAGTTGGAGTGTGCTGGGATCCTCCTCCCCTCGGTGATGAGGGCCCTCTTGCCTTAGGCCACAACTGCTGGGCTCCCCACATTTTCTGATGTGTGCCAAGTGAGTGAGGACACTCTTGCCAGGTTCCCATCGCCATGGGGATATGGGCCTTCTGCTCTGAAGTCAAAACGGCTGGCTTTCTCACAGTACCATGATGTGGGCCCTCTGCTGTGAGTTCACTCCGGCAAGGATCCCTTATCATCGGTGCTCTGAGCTGCCTGCTGGGAGGTTCCAACTGCTGGATTCTTCAACATTTTTATTCTATGTGCCCTCTGTTGTGAGGCTCCTCCTGCCTGCCTCACTGCCAGCCCCTTGGTGATGACTGTCCTATGGCTTGAGGCCACATGTGCTGCGTTCCTCACCTTTCGATGATGTGGCTCCACTCGTGTGAGGACACTCCTGCCTGGTTCCCATCCCCTTGGTGAGGTGGGCCCTCTGGCGAGAGTCTAATCCTGGCTGGGTTCCTCAACGTTCTGTGAGGTAGGCCCTCTGCTGTGAGGTCACTCCTGCCTGGCTGGCACACGTCACCTTGGAGACGTGAGCCCTCTGGTGGCAGTTGGAACGTGCAGGGTGCCTCCTCCTCTCGGTGATGACGGCCCTCTGGCATCAGGCCCTAAATGGTGGGCTCCCCACATTTTCTGATGTGCGCCCAGTGGTGCGAGGACACTCCAGCCAGGTTCCCATTCCCATGGGGATGTGGGCCTTCTGCGCTGAGGTCCCAACGCCTGGGTTGCTCACAGTTTTATGATGTGGGCCCTCTGCTGTGAGTTCACTGCGGCCTGGATCCCATAGCCTCGGTGTTCTGAGCCACCTGCTGGAAGGTCTAAATGCTGGAATCCTCACGTTGTTTATATTATGTTCCCTGTGTTGTGAGGCTACTCCTCCCTGCCTCACTCCAAGGCCCTTGGTGATGTGGGTCCTCTGGTTTGAGGACACATGTACTGGGTTCCTCACCTTAAGATGATGAGGCCCCACTGGTGTGAGGATAATCCTGACTGGTTTCCATCCCCTTTGTGATGTGGGCCCTCTGGTGAGAGTCTGATCCTGGCTGGGTTCCTCACCCATCTGTGAGGTGGGCCCTCTACTATCAGGTAACTCTTGCCTGGCTTGCTCCCCTCGCCTTGTTGACATGAGCCCTCTGGTGGCACTTGGACCCTGCTGGGAGCCTCCTCACCTCTGTGATGAGGGCCCTCTGACGTCAGGCCCTAACTGCTGGGCTCCCCAACTTTTCTTAGTGAGCCCAGTGATGCTCAGGCACTCCTCTTAGGTTCTCATCTCCATGGGGATGTAGGCCTTCTGCTCTGAGGTTCCAACGGCTGGGTTGATCACAATTTCATGATGTGGGCTCTCTGGTGTTAGTTCACTGTGGCCTGCATCCCATAGCCTCTGTGCTCTTGGCCACCTGCTGGGAGATTCCAACTGCTGGATTCCTCACTTTTTTAATTTTTTAGGCCCTCTGTTGTGAGGATCCTCCTGCCTGCCTCACTCCCAGCCCTTTCGTGATGTGTGTCGTCTGGTTTGAGGCCACATGTGCTGGGTTCCTCACCTTTCGATGATGTGGGACCAATGGTCTTAGGAGACTCCTGCCTGGTTCACATCCCCTTGGTGATGTGGGCCCTCTGTTGAGAGTCTGATCCTGGCTGGGTTCCTCACCCTTCTGTGAGGTGGGCCGTCTGCTGTGAGGTCACTCCTGCCTGGCTTGCTCACCTCGCCTTGTGGACGTGAGCCCTCTGGTGGCACTTGGAGCCTGCTGGGAGCCTCCTCCCTTCGGTGATGAGGGCCCTCTGGCGTCAGGCCCTAATGGCTGGGCTCCACACATTTTGTGATGTGCACCCAGTGGTTCGAAGACACTCCATCCAGGTTCACATCCCCATTGGGATGTGGGTCTTCTGCTCTGAAGTCCCAACGGCTGGGTTGTTCACAGTTTCATGATGTGGGCTCTCTGCTGTTAGTTCACTCTGGCCTGGATGCCATAGCCTCTGTGCTCTGGGCCGCCTGCTGGGAGGTTCCAACTGCTCGATTCCTCAACTTTTGTATTCTATGGGTCCTGTGTTGTGATGCTCCTCCTGCCTGCCTCACTCGCAACCTCTTCGTGATGTGGGTCCTCTGGTTTGAGGCCACATGTGCTGGGTTCCGCAACTTTCAATGATGTGGCCCCACTGGTGTGAGGACACTCCTGCCTGGTTCCCATCCCCTTGGTGATGTGGGCCTTCTGGTGACAGTCTTATCCTGGCTGGGTTCCTCACTCTTCTGTGAGGTAGGCCCTCTGCTGTGAGGTCAATCCTGCCTGACTTGCACACATCACCTTGGCGACGTGGGCCCTCTGTTGGCACATGGAACCTGCTGGGAGCCTCCTGCCCTCGGTGATGACGGCCCTCTAGCATCAGGCCCTAACTGCTGGGCTCCCCACGTTTTCTGATGTGAGCCCAGTGATGCCAGGACACTCCTGTCAGGTTCCCATCCCCATGGGGATGTGGGCTTTCTGCTCTGAGGTCCCAACTCCTGGGTTGCTCACAGTTTCATGATGTGGGCTCTCTGCTGTTAGTTCACTCCTGCCTGCATCCCATAGCTTCTGTGCTCTCGGCCGCCTGCTGGGAGGTTCCAAATGCTAGATTCCTCACCTTTTTTATTCTTTGGGCCCTCTGTTTTTAGGCTACTCCTACCTGCCTCACTCCCATCCCCTTTGTGATGTATGTCCTCTGATATGAGGCCGCATGTGCTGGGTTCCTCATCTTTCGATGATGTGGCCCCACTGGTGGGAGGACAGTCCTAACTGGTTCCCATCCCCTTGGTGTTGTGGGCCCTCTGGCGAGAGTCTCATCCTGCCTCGGTTCCTCACCCTTCTGTGAGATAGGCCCTCTGCTGTGAGGTCACTACTGCCTGGCTGGCGCATGCCACCTTGTAGACGTGGGCCCTCTGTTGGCAGTTGGAACCTGCTGGGAGTCTCCTCCCCTCAGTTATGAGGGCCCCCTGGCGTCAGGCCCTAACTGCTGGGCTCCTAACATTTTCTGATATGTGCTAAGTGGTGCGAGGCCACTCCTGCCAGGTTCCCATCCCAATGGGGATGTGGGCCTTCTGTTCTGAGGTCCCAACGGCTGGGCTTCTCACAGGTTCATGATGTGGGCCCTCTGCTGTGAGTTCACTGCGGCCTGGATCTCATAGCCTCGGTGCTCTGGGCCGCTTGCTGGGAGGTTCCAACTGCTGGATTCCTCAACTTTTATATTCTATGGACCCTGTGTTGTGAGGCCAGTCCTGCCAGCCTCATTCGGAACCCCTTGGTGATGTGGTTCCTCTGGTTTGAGGCTACATGTGCTGGGATCCTCACCTTTCGATGATGTTGTCCCACTGGTGTGAGGACACTCCTGCCTGGTTCCCATCCCCTTGCTGATGTGGGCCCTCTGGTGAGAGTCTGATCCTGGCTGTGTTCCTCACCCTTCTGTGAGGTGGGCTCTCTGCTGTGAAGTCACTCCTGCTGGGCTGGCACACATCGCCTTGGTGACGTTGGCCCTCTGGTGGCAGCTGGAGCCTGCTGGGAGCCTCCTCCCCTCGGTGATGAGTGCAGTCTAGCGTCAGGCCCTAACTTCTGAGCACCCCACGTTTTCTGATGTGAGCCCAGTGATGCCAGGACACTCCTGTCATGTTCCCATCACCATGGGGATGTGGGCCTTCTGCTCTGAGGTCCCAATGTCTGGGTTGCTCACAGTTTCATGATGTGGGCTGTCTGGTGTTAGTTCACTCTGGCCTGGATCCCCTAGCCTCTGTGCTCTGGGCCGCCTGCTGGGAGGTTCCAACTGCTGGATTCCTCACCTTTCTTATTTTTGGGCCCTCTGTTGTGAGGCTCCTCCTGCCTGCCTCACTCCCAGCCCCTTGGTGATGGGTGTCCTATGGTTTGAAGCCACATGTTCTGGGTTCCTCACATTTAGTTGATGTGGCCCTACTCATGTGAGGACACTCCTGCCTGGTTCCAATCCATTTGGTGATGTGGGCCCTCTGGTGCGAGTCTGATGAGGACTGGGTTCGTCACACTTCTCTGAGGTGGGCCCTCTGCTGTGAGGTCATTCGTGCCTGGTTGGCACACATCGCCTTGGCAACGTCAGGCCTCTGGTGGCAGTTGGAGCCTGCTGGGAGCCTCCTTCCCTTGGTGATGAGGGTCCTGTGGCGTCAGGCCCTAACTGCTGGTCTCCCAAAATTTTCTGATATGTTCTCAGTGGTACGAGGACACTCCTACCAGATTTATATCCCCATGGGGATGTGGGCCTCCTGCTCTGAGGTCCCAATGGCTGGGTTGCTCAGTTTCATGACATGGGCCCTCTTCTGTGAGTTAACTGTGGCCTGGATCCCATAGCCTCAGTGCTCTGGGCCGCCTGCTGGGAGTTTCCAACTGCTGGATTCCTCACTTTTTTATTCTATGGGCCCAGTGTTGTGAGGCTACTCCTGCCTGCCTCACTCTGAGGCCCTTGGTGATGTGGGTCCTCTAGTTTGAGGACACATGTGCTGAGTACCTCACATTTCGATGATGTGGCCCCACTGGTGTGAAGACACTCCTGCCTGGTTCCCATCCCCTTGGTGATGTGGGCCCTCTGGTGAGAGTCTGATGTAGGCTGGGTTTCTCACCCTTCTGTGAGGTGGGATCTCTGCTGTGAGGTAACTCCTGCCTGGCTTGCTCACGTTGCTTTGGCAACGTGAGCCCTCAGGTGGCAGTTGGAGCCTGCTGGGAATCTCCTCCCCTCGGTTATGAGAGTTCTGGATAAAACACATATGCACTTTTTTGCCAAGTGCATTATTTTCCAAGTTCTGTCTCTTTTCCTATGCTTTACATGCAATTCCAGTCTACCTCCTGAAATCGGTTTCCTGCAATTCTGCCCCGCTTTCAAGTCCTCTTGGCAGCCTTACTTCAATATATTTTTGGACGATAGCTGTCATTTATAACTCTGAAAGTCTGTGAATTACAGGGCCCCTGAGCTCCTTTGTTCAACTCACTTTCTTGTGAGCTGGCCGCAACACCGCAGGATTGCTTCAGGCCCTAGTGTGGTTCCGGCATGGCACGCTGAGCCTTTGGTTAATTCCTCTTCCTGGTGGGAAATGAGAGTTAAATTTGCCCATCCAGACACCTCCAGCTAGTCTCTCATTGGTTCTCCCTATTCCTGTTCCTTTTCCGCAGAAATTGCAAACTGGGCCAAACAGGAGGTTAAAGGCACTGACTCTCCAAGTGGGGAGAGTGTTAGTAAAGCGTCTGGAATGTTGCACCCGAGTACCAGGGGACGAAAACTGAGACACATTTGAACACGTTTCCCGATCACACGGTGGATCATACTCTGGGTTCCACATGCATGTTTTAGCTGAAGGAAGAATCCCTTAAACCTGGAGAGTTGAGACCCATAGTATGGGTACCATGCAATATGACTTCAAAGGGTCTGCATTTGCTCACAGAGCCTCCCCAATCCGATCACTGCTGCGTTTATGCCTCTGTACACACGCTTGATTCTCTTTCAGAGACATATAAATCCATAGGTTTTAAGATTATTACTAGTCAGGTATATTCTTAGGCGTTTAATATGGGGTGTTGAGTTCACTTCGTTGAGCAAGGAGTAGCTCTTGTCTATTACATATTTGGCTTATGGAACGGTATCTGTGCTAATTTCTATCTCTGGTTTTATGCAGCACCCCAACTCACCATTCCCCTTAAGCAAGCATAAGTTGGTTTTCTACATTTGAGACCTTGTTGTGTTTTGTAATTCAGTTCCTGTGTAGACAAGTTTACATTCCATATATTAGTGATAACTTATGATGTTTCTTTTTCTCTGTGACTTATTTCACTTAGAATCATCGTACCTGAATCCACTCATTATGCTGCTACTGGCCTGATGACATGGATTTCATTGCTGAGTGATATTGCATTGTACGTAAGTACCACAATTTCTTTATCCATTTTTCGCTTTCTGTGATATTGAACTTGTACCGTAAACGAGGTTCTTGTAAACAGAGCCGTCCCAAACTTTGGGGTGGCTGTGTCTTTTTGATTTTAATTTCCCTAAGCTATAGGACCATAAGTGGAAGTGCCCTAGGCTCTGTTGCTTTGTTTTTTAGATGTTTCAGGAAACACCATACACTTCTCCAGAGTGGCTGTTGGCAATTTACATCCTGCCCATCAGCATAAGAAGGCTCCCAGTTCTCCATGGCCTGTCCTGCCTTTCTGGATTTTACACTTTTTTCAGATGGCCCTTTTGACCGGGGGGCAGTGAGAGTTCATTGTAGTGCAGATTTCCTTTTCAAGCTTGCTTGGTTGGCCAAAAAGGGCGTATGCGTTTTTTCCTGAATATGTTCAGGAAAAAACGCATACGCCCTTTTTGGCCAAGTGCATCATTGTGGACGTTCTGCCTCTTTTCCTATGCTTTACATGCAATTCCAGTCTACCTCCTGAAATCGTTTCCCTGCAATTCTGCCCCGCTTTCAAGTCCTCTTGGCAACCTTACTTCATTATATTTTTGGACGATAGCTGTCATTTATAACTCTGCAGGTTTGTGAATTACAGGGCCCCTGAGCTCCTTTCTTCAACTCGCTTTCTTGTGAGCTGGCCGCAACACCGCAGGATTGCTTCAGGCCCTAGTGTGGTTCCAGCATGGCTCGCTGAGCCTTTGGTTAATTCCTCTTCCTGGTGGGAAATGAGAGTTAAATTTGCCCGTCCAGACACCTCCAGCTAGTCTCTCATTGGTTCTCCCTATTCCTGTTCATTTTCCGCAGAAATTGCAAACTGGGCCAAACAGGAGGTTAAAGGCACTGACTCTCCAAGTGGGGAGAGTGTTAGTAAAGCGTCTGGAATGTTGCACCCGAGTACCAGGGGACGAAAACTGAGACACATTTGAACACGTTTCCCGATCACACGGTGGATCATACTCTGGGTTCCACATGCATGTTTTAGCTGAAGGAAGAATCCCTTAAACCTGGAGAGTTGAGACCCATGGAATGGGTACCATGCAATATGACTTCAAAGGGTCTGCATTTGCTCACCAAACCTCACCAATCCTATCACTGCTGCGTTTATGCCGCTGTACACATGCTTGATTCTCTTTCGGAGACATAAATCCATAGCTTTTATGATTCTTACTAGTCAGGTATATTCTTAGGCGTTTAATATGGGGTGTTGAGTCCACTTCGTTGAGCAAGGAGTAGCTCTTGTCTATTACATATTTGGCTTATGGAACGGTATCTGTGCTAATTTCAATCTCTGGTTTTATGCAGCACCCCAACTCACCATTCCCCTTAAGCAAGCATAAGTTGGTTTTCTACATTTGAGACCCTGTTCTGTTTTGTAATTCAGTTCCTGTGTAGCAAAGTTTACATTCCGTGTATTAGTGGTACCTTATGATGTTTCCTTTTCTCTGTGACTTATTTCACTTAGAATCATCGTACCTGAATCCACTCATTATGCTGCTAAGGGCCTGATGACATAGATTTCATTGCTGAGTGATATTGTATTGTACGTAATACCACAACTTATTTATCCACTTTTCGCTTTCTGCGATATTGAACTTTTACGGTAAATGAGGTTCTTGTATACAGAGCCATCGCAAATTTTGGGGTTGCTGTGTCTTTTTGATTTTAATTTCCCTAAGCTATAGGACCATAAGTGGAAGTGCCCTAGGCTCTGTTGCTTTGTTTTTTAGATGTTTCAGGAAACACCATACACTTCTCCAGAGTGGCTGTTGGCAATTTACATCCCGCCCATCAGCATAACAAGGCTCCCAGTTCTCCATGGCCTGTCCTGCCTTTCTGGATTTTACACTTTTTTCAGATGGCCCTTTTGACCGGGGGGCAGTGAGACTTCATTGTTGTGCAGATTTCCTTTGCAAGCTTGCTTGGTTGGCCAAAAAGGGCGTATGCGTTTTTTCCTGAGTATATTCAGGAAAAAACGCATATGCCGTTTTTCGCCAAGTGCATCATTGTGGACGTTCTGCCTCTTTTCCTATGCTTTACATGCAATTCCAGTCTACCTCCTGAAATCGGTTTCCTGCAATTCTGCCCCGCTTTCAAGTCCTCTTGGCAGCCTTACTTCAATATATTTTTGGACGATAGCTGTCATTTATAACTCTGCAGGTTTGTGAATTACAGGGCCCCTGAGCTGCTTTCTTCAACTCGCTTTCTTGTGAGCTGGCCGCAACACCGCAGGATTGCTTCAGGCCCTAGTGTGGTTCCGGCATGGCACGCTGAGCCTTTGGTTAATTCCTCTTCCTGGTGGGAAATGAGAGTTAAATTTGCCCGTCCAGACACCTCCAGCTAGTCTCTCATTGGTTCTCCCTATTCCTGTTCATTTTCCGCAGAAATTGCAAACTGGGCCAAACAGGAGGTTAAAGGAACTGACTCTCCAAGTGGGGAGAGTGTTAGTAAAGCGTCTGGAATGTTGCACCCAAGTACCAGGGGAAGAAAACTGAGACACATTTGAACACGTTTCCCGATCACACGTTGGATCATACTCTGGGTTCCACATGAATGTTTTAGCTGAAGGAAGAATCCCTTAAACCTGGAGAGTTGAGACCCATGGAATGGGTACCATGCAATATGACTTCAAAGGGTCTGCATTTGCTCACCGATCCTCACCAATCCAATCACTGCTGCGTATATGCCGCTGTACACACGCTTGATTCTCTTTTGGAGACATATAAATCCATAGGTTTTAAGATTCTTACTAGTCAGGTATATTCTTAGGCGTTTAATATGGGGTGTTGAGTCCACTTCGTTGAGCAAGGAGTAGCTCTTGTCTATTACATATTTGGCTTATGGAATGGTATCTGTGCTAATTTCAATCTCTGGTTTTATGCAGCACCCCAACTCACCTTTCCCCTTAAGCAAGCATAAGTTGGTTTTCTACATTTGAGACCCTATTCTGTTTTGTAATTCAGTTCCTGTATATCCAAGTTTACATTCCGTGTATTAGTGATATCTTATGATGTTTCTTTTTCTGTGTGACTTATTTCACTTAGAATCATCGTACCTGAATCCACTCATTATGCTGCTACTGGCCTGATGACATAGATTTCATTGCTGAGTGATATTGCATTGTACGTAAGTACCACATCTTCTTTATCCATTTCTCGCTTTCTGCGATATTGAACTTGTACCGTAAATGAGGTTCTTGTAAACAGAGCCGTCCCAAACTTTGGGGTGGCTGTGTCTTTTTGATTTTAATTTCCCTAAGCTATAGGACCATAAGTGGATGTGCCCTAGGCTCTGTTGCTTTGTTTTTTAGATGTTTCAGGAAACACCATACACTTCTCCAGAGTGGTTGTTGGCAATTTACATCCCGCCCATCAGCATAACAAGGCTCCCAGTTCTCCATGACCTGTCCTGCCTTTCTGGATTTTACACTTTTTTCAGATGGCCCTTTTGACCGGGGAGCAGTGAGGCTTCATTGTAGTGCAGATTTCCTTTGCAAGCTTGCTTGGTTGCCCATAAAGTGCGTATGCGTTTTTTCCTGGATATATTCAGGAAAAAACGCATACTCCCTTTGGGGCTAACTGCATCATTGTCGAAATTCTGCGACTTTTCATGTGCTTTAAAGACGAGTCCAATCTATCTCTTGAAATCTGTTTCTTGCAATTCTGTCTTGCATTCAGATCCTCTTCTTTGCCTTACCTCAACATATTTTTGGACGTTAGTTTTCATTTATAACTCTGCAGGTTTGTTAATTGCAGTGACCCTGAGCTCCATTTTTTAAGTTGCTCTTTTGTGACCTGGTCTCAAAGCCGCAGAATTGCTTCAGGCCCTATTTTGGCTCTGGCGAGGCGGGCTGAGCCTTTTTTTAATTCTTATTCTTAATGGGAAATTAGAGTGACATGTGCCCGTCCAAACCCCTACAACTATTCTCTCATTGGTTCCCCCTCTTCCCGTTCATCCTCCTCACAATTTGCAAAATGTGTGAAACAGAAGTTTCAATGTGCTGATTCTCTAAGTGGGGAGATTCTAAGTAACGTGGCTGGAATGATGAACAGGAGCACCAGGAGAGGATAAATGAGGTGCATTTTAGACACATCTCCCGAGAACACGGTGTACAGTCCTCTGGGTTTTCCATGCATGTTTTAGCTGTAGGAAGATTCCTTGAACCTGCAGATTTGGGACCCATTGAATGGGTACCAGGTAGTATTACTTTAAAGGGTGTGCATTTCCTCACCCAACCTCACATTTCTCTTAGCACGAACAGTTTCCAGCCTTATGTCTCATCCTGCTGTGTGTCTAGATGTGTTCAATCCATGTTGCATCACCGTCCCTGAGGAAAAGTTGTAAGAGGTTTTCTCTGTCTCTCTGTCGTTTATTTTTTTCAATTTATTACTATATTGGTTACAGCTGATTTTCAAAGCTCTGTTTCTTGCTGCTGTACATCCACTTGATTCACGTACAGAGAGACATCAATAAATTCTTTTTCAGATTCTTACCAGTCATAGATATTCTTTTCCGGTGACTTGAGTGTGCTGAGTGCAGTTCTTTTAGCTACCGTGTAGGCCTTGTTGATTATCAGTTTGGTATTTGGAATGGTATCTTTGCTAATTTCAACCTCCTGGATGATGCCTCACCCCTCCCCACCTTTCCCGTTTAGCAGCCTTACGCATGTTTTCTACATATTTGACTATGTTTTTGTTTTGTAATTTATTTCATGTGTAGCCATTTTGGGTTCCAACTTTAAGTGATATCTTATGATATGTGTCTTTTTCTTTTTGAATTATGTCACTTAGAATGATCATACGTAACTCCTCCAGAGTTGTTACAACTGGCCATATTTCATTGATTTCCAGGCTGAGTAATATTCCACTCTACATAAGTACCACATCTCTATCCATTTTTTCCCTTCAGAGACATTTAAGTTATATCCTAGTCGAGGATCTTTTAAACAGAGAGGCAGTAAACATTGGGGTGCCTGTGTCCTCTCGATTTTTGTTTTTCCCAAGATATACGCCCATGAGTGCAAGTGCCCTATGCTCTGTAGCTCATTTTTTAGATGCTTTAGTAAACACAATACACTTCTCCAGAATGGCCGTTGGCAATATACATTTCCACTCTAAGCCTCACAGGGCTCCCTCTTCTCCTTGCCCTGTCCTGCATTTCTGGTGTTTACACTTTATGAGGATGGCTCTTCTGACTGATGCGAAGTGATATCTTTTGTAGTATTGATTTCCAGTGCCCACCTGTTTGGTTGGCTAAAAAAGTGTATGCCCTTTTCTTGAATATATACAGAAAAAAACGCATACAGCCTTTTTGGCCAACTGCAATGTTGGCAATGTTCAGCCCCTTTTCTTGTGCTTAATGGCGAGTCCTTTCTACCTCCTCAAATCCCTTTCCTGCCATTCTCCCTTGCTTACCAATCCTTTTCTCTGACTTTCCTCAAGACAGTTTTCAGTGATAGATATTTTCAACTCTGCAGTTTCGTGAATTTTACTGCCCCTGAGTTCCATTGTTCAACTTGTGTTTATGGGAACTGGCCACAAAGCAGTGGGATTTCCTCAAGCCCTATACTGTTTCCATGGGCAACCCTAGCCTTTGGTCAATTCGTCTTCCTGATTGGAAATTAGAGTGACATGTGCCTGTCTGAACACCTAGGACTTGTCTCTCATTGTTCCTCATCCTTCCGCTTCATCCTCTGGACAAATTCCAAACTGTACACAACAGGATGTTGACAGTGCTGATATCTCCAAGTGGGGAGACTGTTAGTAAAGACGCTGGAGGGGTGAACCCGAGCACCAGGAGATGAGGAGATGAGATGCCTTTTCCAAACTCTTCCCGATCAGACGGTATACCATCCTCTGGGTGTGACAGACACGTTTTAGCAGTAGAAAGAGTCCCATTCATGTAAGGAGAACACCAGGGCTTTTTCAAAATCAGTGTCTCCCCGAAACCCAAACTGGGGAATTTTTTAAGCTACGGCTACACATATGTTCATTAAGGGCCTTGGGAAGTAGGCAGAGTCCAAACTTTAGATGATTGAAGTCTTCAGGGTCAGAAGCACTCACCACCAGCTTCCCTTAGGTTACACTTTAACTGTCATTGATAGATGATGTCAATAAAAATATCTATTCTTTTTCCGATTATTTTCCCTTATAGGTTATTGCAAAATATTGAGTGTAGTTCCCTGTGCTATACAGTAGTTCCTTGTTGATGATCTATTTTATACATAGCAGTGTGTATGTGTTAATTCCAAACTGTTAATTTATCCCTCCTCCCACCTTTCCCCTTTGGTAATAATAAATTATAAGATTTTATACTTCTCAGAAATGGGGGAGCTGAAAGAGAGGTATCATTTTCAATGGAAAAGCATTTAAAACAAGATTGAAGCTTTAACCAAGATTATTAGATGTACATCCTTGGAAAGAAATCACTTCATTTCTCTAATATTGACCTGACAAATAAGACAAACCTTTTCACTGAACTTGCTTATAATAAAGTGATGGAAATATCAAATGGAAGTGTTAGAAACATCTTATTTTACCCGAGCCTTATAAACTGTTCTATGTTAACTAGAGTTTGGCTCATACATCTGTTCATTGAAGTTACAATAGTCTCAATTTCTATTACTGATCCTCCAGAGTGGACCCCAACAAGTGTCCCCCTGCCCAGTGTCATTGGGGCCAACAGATCGAGACTGAGTTTGGTTCACAAGCAAAGGAAACTTTATATTTTGATCAGAGAATGGAGAGGTGAGAGCATGCACTACCCCGTGGGCTGTGGGCTGGGCTGCTGTGTAGAGATCCTGTCAGAGTCAGTGGGAGGGAGGGGGCGGAGCTCTTGAGGGCCGGGTTGGCTGCAGCTCAGGCTCTATATCTCGGAGTCTGCACTGGGCCCCAGGAACTGAGGTGTCGACCCAGCCATTCTGCACTAGGAAATCTGGTCTGAAGTGCCGGGTGTGGAACCTCTGCATGCGGGACCCTAGGAGCACGTAAAATTAGACAAAGCACAAAGGATAAAAAAGGTCAGACTTGACTTTATTGCCCAGATTCTATTTTTATCTCCCAGGGATTTTTCATGGGCTTTGCTGGGGACAAACTCCTCCTCTGCCTTTTGTCCCGTTCCTCATTCTTGGAGTGCTGAGGGTGCAGACCCTTCTTCTGTAACTGCTGAGTGCTGAGTTGGGAGCCCTCATACCAGGGGACGAGGGTCAGAACTTCTCCCCAGCAGCCTCCAGGTGACGTTGATTGGCCCCAGGACCCCTGCCTCCCTGCTCGTCCACCTGAGCACCAGCATTGGAAGTGTTATAGATTCTAATGACCTTTAAGGGTCCAGGAAAGAGATGTGCAGAGACGCTGTGGGGGCCGGTTTCACCCCGCCCCACATTTGTTCAGCCACCTTAGGCTGACCGTTTCTGCCAGCCTAGATGCTCTGACCAGTAGTCTGCTCTTTCTTCAATTAGGCCCCTGAATTAACGTAAAAACAGCACCAGGTGTCAGAGCCCTGCCCGCTCAACTCCCAGACAGTCCAGGGTCAGTGGTGATCAAGGACCATGATGGCCACTGAGTCAACAGCCTTTTGAAGTAAACAGGAGTCCAGCCGGTCTTATTGGCCACCATCATCACGGTGTCTGTAGGCTTTTCTATGGTGACAGTGTGATATACGGTTCCCCCACCAAGATTATTGGCTCCCCTCTGGGTGCAGTAAGTCCTGCAAGCAGTAGTCTACTCCTTCGGGACACACTATTGTTGTTTTATGAGAGAAACTCCAGGTCAAGTGATGTTCACACGAGTCGTCATGGTGCCCTGCTGCCCCCGGTTATCTCTCTGGATGTTGGAGTTGGAGAGCCTCCTCACTCGAGGTCGGTGTGCCCACGGAGCGAACCCTGCAACTTCAGGGCATGGTTGGTGATTAGGATCACCACGTGGGGTCCTTTTCCCTTAGGAGGGAGGTGGCCTTTTGGGCTGCTGATTTCCAGGGTTTTAGATACCGCCAGTATCTTGGCCAGATGTGGCAGTGGGCCAAGCCCCTTGGTGACTGTAGTTTATCCTACCTGGATGGCATTCTTGCGTTGTTCCATTTCAAGTGGTCCCAGTTTTTGCACTAATTCTCCAATGGCGATTCACCTTTCACCGGGAATGGAAAGGTCAAAGGGTTTAGCTCAATTAGGGAGTTCCAGGGCAAGGGTCTGAATTGACTGCTCTTTCCATTCTTGAAAGGTCACTTCTGGATTCTGTTCAAAAGGATCGTCATCTTTTCCTTTCAGTGTTTCATATAGAGGCCCAGCTAGTAGACTGTAGTTAGGGATCCAGAAGCAGCAAACCCTGGCCTCCCCAGGAACCCCTAAGCTGTCTTCTCGTTTTAGAAAGGGGTAAGGCTGCAAATGGTTTCTTCTCTTTCCTGGGATGGGCTTCTCCGACCTTGTGTGAGAATGAAGCCCAGGCAGGTCACCGCAGTCTGTGATATTTGAGCTTTTCTTGGACAACTTCTATCCTTTATTGGCTTGGTAGTTCAGAGGCCTCCTTAGTAGGGCTGGCGATCAGAATGTCGTCTGCATATTGAAGGAGGGTTTCCTTTTCCAGAGGTAGAACTTTTCGGTCTTTAGCTAAGCTTTCCCCAAAGATGGGGTGGGAATTTTTGAACCCTTGGGGCAAGACGGCCCGGAAGTATTGTTTTAGTTGTATGTTGAGTCCTGCCACTCACAAGCCAAAATTTCTTGTGACTCTGGGACTAATGGAATACAAAAGAAGGCATCATTGAAGACTAATACAGAATACCATGTCCTGGTGGTTGGTAGAATGACCAGCAGGGTGTAGGAATTAGGAGCAACTGGAGGTATATCCTCGGTGGCTTCACTGACTGTCCTGACATCCTTTACCAGGTCCCCAGCAGCCCATGGGGCTCTCGTGGTCAGGCCAATCCCAGGATATGGAGCTCTCCTGGGCAGGTACCCCACCCCCAACCCAGCCCACGGGGCTCTTGTGGTCAGGCCCCTCCCAGGATACAGAGCTACCCTTGCAGGTACCGTGGCAGGGCTGGGCACACAGGAACCGTGCACATAGCCCTCATTGAAGAGCACTCCAAGCTCACCTGTCGCTCAGAGCTGACACAGAGCACCTCAGAGCAGGACTTGGACTAACAAACAGCAGCTCCGACAGGTCTGTGACCCTGGGCATCACTCTGTGTGGCCTCCCTCCACCTGGTCTTCCAGAGACTTCCACTGCACCCGGGGCACCAGGCCTCTGTCTCCAACCACCACCCACCCCTCCTCTCCCTGACTCCTGGGTTCCTCTCATTAAGAGAGGGTTTTCTTGAAGTTGTCTCCCACTCATGGGCCAGATAAAATGATTAGAAAACAAGCCAAAGCTGCAGCCCCTTGTCTATCCTGACTCTCAGGAGCCCACACCTGTTCCTTGGACCTGGCCGGTTCAGCAAGTTCCATTTTCTGCAACTGTGAGCCCCTGAGGGGTGATGATTGGCTGACCTGGGCAGCCTTACGGTGCCGGCCAGCCCTCCCCAGGTGTGCCTGGGTTGAGATCAATATAAATACCACTCCAGGCAGCAAGAGTCCCTGCAGCTGTGTCTGACGCCATTTTCTCTGCCCTGTCAGCAGTCTCGGGGCTGGGCTGGTGGGAGGGAGTGAGAGGCCACGGCTTTGTGGGTGGCCCAGTGTGAGTGGGGCTCTGCTGGACTTTCTGCAGCAGTTGCCAGGCTGCCACCTGCTAAAGAAGAGGATGTGTCACCCATACCTGCTGCTGGAATTGCTCCCTGGGCAGAGGTGAGGAAGGAAAAAAAGCAGTGGGGGCAGGGACAGGACGGGTATCTCAGGCAGGGAAATGGAAATCTTCCAGAAGAGCACCCAGGGCCAGGACCATCCTGGCTGGCCTGCAGGCACCAAGTCAGCTGGCATGCTGTCACTCGTGTGGCTCCATGGCCCTTCCTCTAGGCTTTCAAGTCCTTGTATATATTCAGGTGTTTTACCTGGGAAGGGTGGGAACAGTTCAGCAGCAACTGGCCTGGGGCTCAGCTCACGTTTACTCACAGATGCCTCGGCACGGTGCCCCAGCTTTGCAATGAGGACGCTTGTTGTGTGGGGGCTGCTGGCTGAACGGGAGACGATTCCCCACCACTGACCAACTTCAGAATTGTTTACAACTGGAGCAAGTGCCCTGATACGGTTTCCTCTGAGTAACTGGTGGGTTCTGTTTTTTTTTTCTCTTTTTCGTTTTTGGTTCAAGGTAGATTTTATTCCTCTTTTTTGTATTTACAGATATAAGCATGGAAATAATTTATTCATATAAATACATGTATGTGAAGGGAATAATTGTTTTTTCTGTTTTATTTTTTAAATTTTATTTCTTTTTAATTTTGAATTTTATTTTATATTTTTATACAGCAGGTTCTTATTGGTTATCTATTTTATACATATAAATGTTTACATGCCAATCCCAATCTCTCAACTCCTCCCACCACCACCACCCCCAAGAGCTTTCCCCCCTTGTTGTCCATACGATTGTTGTCTACATCTGTTGCTCTAGTTATGCCTTGCAAAACGGTTAATCTGTACAGTTTTTCTAGGTTCCACATATATGCATGAATATACAAGATTTGTTTTTCTTTTTCTGACTTACTTCACTCTGTATGACAGTCTCTAGATCCATCGACGTCTCTACAAATGACCCAATTTCATTCCTTTCATGGCTTAGTAATATTCCATTTTATATATGTACCACATCTTTATGCATTCGTCTGTCTGTGGGCATTTAGGTTGCTTCCATTACCTCGATATTGTAAATAGTGATGCAATGAACATTACGGTGAATGTCTCTTTTTGATTTATGGTTTTGTCTGGGTATATGTCCAGTACTGGGATTGCTGTATCATATGGTAATTCTATTATTAGTTTCTTAAGAAACTCCATATTGTTCTCCATAGTGACTGTACCAATTTATATTCCCAACAATAGTGGAAGAGGCTTCCTTTTCTCCACACCCTTTCCAGCACTTGTTGTTTGTAGATTTTCAGATGATGCCCATTCTAACAGGTGTGAGGTGATACCTCATTGTTGAGTCCATTTCGATGAACAAGGGGTAGGTCTTGTCTATTACATATTTGGCTTATGGAACGGTATCTGTGCTAATTTCAATCTCTGGTTTTATGCAGCACCCCAACTCACCTTTCCCCTTAAGCAAGCATAAGTTGGTTTTCTAAACTTGAGACCCTGTTCTGTTTTGTAATTCAATTCATGTGTAGCCAAGTTTACATTCCGTGCATTAGTGATACCTTATGATGTTTCTTTTTCTGTGTGACTTATTTCACTTAGAATCATCGTGCCTCAATCCACTCATTATGCTGGTACCGGCCTGGTGACACAGATTTCATTGCTGAGTGATATTGCATTGTACATAAGTACCACAACTTCTTTATCCAGTTTTTGCTCTCTGTGATATTGAACTTGTACCGTAAACGAGGTTCTTGTAAACAGAGCCGTCCCAAATTTTGGGGTGGCTGTGTCTTTTTGATTTTAATTTCCCTAAGCTATAGGACCATAAGTGGAAATGCCCTAGACTCTGTTGCTTTGTTTTTCAGATGTATCAGGAAACACCATACACTTCTCCAGAGTGGCTGTTGGCAATTTACATCCCGCCCATCAGCATAACAAGGCTCCTTTTTCCCCATGGCCTGTCTTGCCTTTCTGGATTTTACACTTTTTTCAGATGGCCCTTTAGACCGGGGGGAAGTGACACTTCATAGTAGTTCGGATTTCCATTGCAAGCTTGCTTGGTTTGCCAAAAAGTGTGTATGTGCTTTTTCCTGAATATATTCAGGAACAAACTCATACGCCCTTTTTGGCCAAGTGCATCATTGTCGATGTTCTGCCTCTTTTCCTATGCTTTAAATGCAAATCCAGTCTACCTCCTGAAATCGGTTTCCTGAAATTCTGCCCCACTTTCAAGTCCTCTTCGCAGCCTTACTTCAAAATATTTTTGGACGTTATCTGTCATTTATAACTCTGCAGGTTTGTGAATTACAGGGCCCCTGAGCTCCTTTCTTCAACTCGCTTTCTTGTGAGCTGGCCGCAAACCCGCAAGACTGCTTCAGGCCCTAATCTGCTTCTGGCAGGGCACGCTGAGCCTTTGGTTAATTCCTCTTCCTGGTGGGAAATACGTGTTAAATATGCCCGTCCAGACACCTACCTCACTCTCAACCCCTTGGTGATGTGGGTCCTCTGGTTTGTGGCCACCTTTGCTGGGTTCCTCACCTTTGGATGATGTGGCCCCACTAGTGTGAGGACACTCCTGCCTGGTTCTCATCCACGTGGTTATGTGGACCTCCTGGTGAGAGTCTGTTCCTGGCTGTGTTCCTCACCTTTCTGTGAGGGAGACCCTCTGCTGATAGGTCACTCCTGCATGGCTGGCACACATTGCCTTGGTGAAGTCAGCCGTGTGGTGGCGGTAGGAGCGTGCTGGGAATCTCCTCCCCCCGGTGATGAGGGCCCTCTTGCGTCAAGCCCTAACTGCTGGGCTCACCAACTTTTCTTAGTGAGCCCAGTGATGCTTGGCCACTCCTCTTAGGATCCCATCTCCATGGGGATGTGGGCCTTCTGCTCTGAGGTCCCAACGGCTGGGTTGTTCACATTTTCATGATGTGGGCTCTCTGGTGTTAGTTCACTGTGGCCTGGATCCCATAGCCTCTGTGCTCTTGGCTGCCTGTTGGGAGGTTCCAACTGCTGGATTCCTCACTTTTTTAATTTTTTAGGCCCTCTGTTGTGAGGATCCTCCTGCCTGCCTCACTCCCAGCCCCTTCGTGATGTGTGTCGTCTGGTTTGAGGCCACATGTGCTGGGTTCCTCACCTTTCGATGATGTGGGACCAATGGTCTTAGGAGACTCCTGCCTGGTTCACATCCCCTTGGTGATGTGGGCCCTCTGTTGAGAGTCTGATCCTGGCTGGGTTCCTCACCCATCTGTGAGGTGGGCCGTCTGCTGTGAGGTCACTCCTGCCTGGCTTGCTCACCTCGCCTTGTGGACGTGAGCCCTCTGGTGGCACTTGGAGCCTGCTGGGAGCCTCCTCCCCTCGGTGATGAGGGCCCTCTGGCGTCAGGCCCTAACTGCTGGGCTCCCCACATTTTGTGATGTGCGCCCAGTGGTGTGAGGACACTCCAGCCAGGTTCACATCCCCATTGGGATGTGGGCCTTCTGCTCTGAGGTCTCAGCGTCTGGGTTGTTCACAGTTTCATGATGTGCGCTCTCTGCTGTTAGTTCACTCCTGCCTGCATCCCATAGCTTCTGTGCTCTCGGCCGCCTGCTGGGAGGTTCCAACTGCTGGATTCCTCACCTTTCTTATTCTTTGGGCCCTCTGTTTTTAGGCTACTCCTGCCTGCCTCACTCCCATTCCCTTTGTGATATGTGTCCTCTGATTTGAGGCCACATGTGCTGGGTTCCGCACCTTTCGATGATTTGGCCCCACTGGAGGGAAGACAGTCCTGACTGGTTCCCATCCCCTTGCTGATGTGGGCCCTCAGGTGAGAGTCTGATCCTGGCTGGTTTCCTCACCCTTCTGTGAGGTGGGCCCTCTGCTGTGAGGTCAATCATGCCTGTCTGGCACACGTCACCTTGGCGACGTGGGCCCTCTGGTGGCAGTTGGAGTGTGCTGGGATCCTCCTCCCCTCGGTGATGAGGGCCCTCTTGCATTAGTTCATAACGGCTGGGCTCCCCACATTTTCTGATGTGCGCCAAGTGAGTGAGGACACTCTTGCCAGGTTCCCATCCCCATGGGGATATGGGCCTTCTGCTCTGAGGTCAAAACGGCTGGCTTGCTCACAGTACCATGATGTGGGCCCTCTGCTGTGAGTTCACTCCGGCAAGGATCCCTTATCATCGGTGCTCTGAGCCGCCTGCTGGGTGGTTCCAACTGCTGGATTCCTCAACTTTTTTATTCTATGTGCCCTCTGTTGTGAGGCTCCTCCTGCCTGCCTCACTGCCAGCCCCTTGGTGATGACTGTCCTATGGCTTGAGGCCACATGTGCTGCGTTCCTCACCTTTCGATGATGTGACCCCACTCGTGTGAGGACACTCCTGCCTGGTTCCCATACCCTTGGTGAGGTGGGCCCTCTGGCGAGAGTCTAATCCTGGCTGGGTTCCTCAACGTTCTGTGAGGTAGGCCCTCTGCTGTGAGGTCACTCCTGCCTGGCTGGCACACGTCACCTTGGAGACGTGAGCCCTCTGGTGGCAGTTGGAACGTGCAGGGTGCCTCCTCCTCTCGGTGATGACGGCCCTCTGGCATCAGGCCCTAAATGGTGGGCTCCCCACATTTTCTGATGTGCGCCCAGTGGTGCGAGGACACTCCAGCCAGGTTCCCATTCCCATGGGGATGTGGGCCTTCTGCGCTGAGGTCCCAACGCCTGGGTTGCTCACAGTTTTATGATGTGGGCCCTCTGCTGTGAGTTCACTGCGGCCTGGATCCCATAGCCTCAGTGTTCTGAGCCGCCTGCTGGAAGTTCTAAATGCTGGAATCCTCACGTTTTTTTATATTATGTGCCCTGTGTTGTGAGGCTACTCCTGCCTGTCTCACTCCAAGGCCCTTGGTGATGTGGGTCCTCTGGTTTGAGGACACATGTGCTGGGTTCCTCACCTTTCAATGATGAGGCCCCACTGGTGTGAGGATAATCCTGGCTGGTTCCCATCCCCTTTGTGATGTGGGCCCTCTGGTGAGAGTCTGATCCTGGCTGGGTTCCTCACCCATCTGTGAGGTGGGCCCTCTACTATCAGGTAACTCTTGCCTGGCTTGCTCACCTCGCCTTGTTGACATGAGCCCTCTGGTGGCACTTGGACCCTGCTGGGAGCCTCCTCACCTCTGTGATGAGGGCCCTCTGACGTCAGGCCCTAACTGCTGGGCTCCCCAACTTTTCTTAGTGAGCCCAGTGATGCTCGGGCACTCCTCTTAGGTTCCCATCTCCATGGGGTTGTGGGCCTTCTGCTCTGAGGTTCCAACGGCTGGGTTGATCACAATTTCATGATGTGGGCTCTCTGGTGTTAGTTCACTGTGGCCTGGATCCCATAGCCTCTGTGCTCTTGGCCGCCTGCTGGGAGGTTCCAACTGCTGGATTCCTCACTTTTTTAATTTTTTAGGCCCTCCGTTGTGAGGATCCTCCTGCCTGCCTCACTCCCAGCCCCTTCGTGATGTGTGTCATCTGGTTTGAGGCCACATGTGCTGGGTTCCTCACCTTTCGATGATGTGGGACCAATGGTCTTAGGAGACTCCTGCCTGGTTCACATCCCCTTGGTGATGTGGGCCCTCTGTTGAGAGTCTGATCCTGGCTGGGTTCCTCACCCTTCTGTGAGGTGGGCCGTCTGCTGTGAGGTCACTCCTGCCTGGCTTGCTCTCAGCTCGCCTTGTGGACATGAGCCCTCTGGTGGCACTTGGAGCCTGCTGGGAGCCTCCTCCCATCGGTGATGAGGGCCCTCTGGCGTCAGGCCCTAACGGCTGGGCTCCCCACATTTTGTGATGTGCGCCCAGTGGTTCGAAGACACTCCAACCAGGTTCACATCCCCATTGAGATGTGGGTCTTCTGCTCTGAAGTCCCAATGGCTGGGTTGTTCACAGTTTCATGATGTGGGCTCTCTGCTGTTAGTTCACTCTGGCCTGGATGCCATAGACTCTGTGCTCTGGGCCGCCTGCTGGGAGGTTCCAACTGCTCGATTCCTCAACTTTTGTATTCTATGGGTCCTGTGTTGCGATGCTCCTCCTGCCTGCCTCACTCACAACCCCTTCGAGATGTGGGTCCTCTGGTTTGAGGCCACATGTGCTGGGTTCCGCAACTTTCAATGATGTGGCTCCACTGGTGTGAGGACACTCCTGCCTGGTTCCCATCCCCTTGGTGATGTGGGCCTTCTGGTGACAGTCTTATCCTGGCTGGGTTCCTCACTCTTCTGTGAGGTAGGCCCTCTGCTGTGAGGTCAATCCTGCCTGACTTGCACACATCACCTTGGCAACGTGGGCCCTCTGTTGGCACATGGAACCTGCTGGGAGCCTCCTCCCCTCGGTGATGACGGTCCTCTAGCATCAGGCCCTAACTGCTGGGCTCCCCACGTTTTCTGATGTGAGCCCAGTGATGCCAGGACACTCCTGTCAGGTTCCCATCCCCATGGGGATGTGGGCCTTCTGCTCTGAGGTCCCAACGCCTGGGTTGCTCACAGTTTCATGATGTGGGCTCTCTGCTGTTAGTTCACTCCTGCCTGCATCCCATAGCTTCTGTGCTCTTGGCCGCCTGCTGGGAGGTTCAAAATGCTGGATTCCTCACCTTTTTTATTCTTTGGGTCCTCTGTTTTTAGGCTACTCCTACCTGCCTCACTCCCATCCCCTTTGTGATGTATGTCCTCTGATATGAGGCCGCATGTGCTGGGTTCCTCACCTTTCGATGATGTGGCCCCACTGGTGGGAGGACAGCCCTGACTGGTTCCCATCCCCTTGGTGTTGTGGGTCCTCTGGCGAGAGTCTCATCCTGCCTCGGTTCCTCACCCTTCTGTGAAATAGGCCCTCTGCTGTGAGGTCACTACTGCCTGGCTGGCGCATACCACCTTGTAGACGTGGGCCCTCTGTTGGCAGTTGGAACCTGCTGGGAGTCTCCTCCCCTCAGTTATGAGGGCCCCCTGGCGTCAGGCCCTAACTGCTGGGCTCCTAACATTTTCTGATATGTGCTAAGTGGTGCGAGGCCACTCCTGCCAGGTTCCCATCCCAATGGGGATGTGGGCCTTCTGTTCTGTGGTCCCAACGGCTGGACTGCTCACAGGTTCATGATGTGGGCCCTCTGCTGTGAGTTCACTGCGGCCTGGATCTCATAGCCTCGGTGCTCTGGGCCGCTTGCTGGGAGGTTCCAACTGCTGGATTCCTCAACTTTTATATTCTATGGACCCTGTGTTGTGAGGCCGGTCCTGCCAGCCTCATTCCGAACCCCTTGGTGATGTGGTTCCTCTGGTTTGAGGCTACATGTGCTGGGATCCTCACCTTTCGATGATGTTGTCCCACTGGTGTGGGGACACTCCTGCCTGGTTCCCATCCCCTTGGTGATGTGGGCCCTCTGGTGAGAGTCTGATCCTGGCTGTGTTCCTCACCCTTCTGTGAGGTGGGCCCTCTGCTGTGAGGTCACTCCTGCCGGGCTGGCACACATCGCCTTGGTGACGTTGGCCCTCTGGTGGCAGCTGGAGCCTGCTGGGAGCCTCGTCCCCTCGGTGATGAGTGCAGTCTAGCGTCAGGCCCTAACTTCTGAGCACCCCACGTTTTCTGATGTGAGCCCAGTGATGCCAGGACACTCCTGTCATGTTCCCATCACCATGGGGATGTGGGCCTTCTGCTCTGAGGTCCCAATGTCTGGGTTGCTCACAGTTTCATGATGTGGGCTGTCTGGTGTTAGTTCACTCTGGCCTGGATCCCCTAGCCTCTGTGCTCTGGGCCGCCTGCTGGGAGGTTCCAACTGCTGGATTCCTCACCTTTCTTATTTTTGGGCCCTCTGTTGTGAGGCTCCTCCTGCCTGCCTCACTCCCAGCCCCTTGGTGATGGGTGTCCTATGGTTTGAAGCCACATGTTCTGGGTTCCTCACCTTTAGATGATGTGGCCCTACTCATGTGAGGACACTCCTGCCTGGTTCCAATCCATTTGGTGATGTGGGCCCTCTGGTGCGAGTCTGATCCTGACTGGGTTCGTCACACTTCTCTGAGGTGGGCCCTCTGCTGTGAGGTCATTCGTGCCTGGTTGGCACACATCGCCTTGGCGACGTCAGCCCTCTGGTGGCAGTTGGAGCCTGCTGGGAGCCTCCTTCCCTTGGTGATGAGGGTCCTCTGGTGTCAGACCCTAACTGCTGGTCTCCCAAAATTTTCTGATATGTTCTCAGTGGTGCGAGGACACTCCTACCAGATTTATATCCCCATGGGGATGTGAGCCTCGTGCTCTGAGGTCCCAATGGCTGGGTTGCTCAGTTTCATGACATGGGCCCTCTTCTGTGAGTTCACTGTGACCTGGATCCCATAGCCTCGGTGTTCTGGGCCGCCTGCTGGGAGGTTCCAACTGCTGGATTCCTCACTTTTTTATTCTATGGGCCCAGTGTTGTGAGGCTACTCCTGCCTGCCTCACTCCGAGGCCCTTGGTGATGTGGGTCCTCTGGTTTGAGGACACATGTGCTGAGTACCTCACCTTTCAATGATGTGGCCCCACTGGTGTGAAGACACTCCTGCCTGGTTCCCATCCCCTTGGTGATGTGGGCCCTCTGGTGAGAGTCTGATGTTGGCTGGGATTCTCACCCTTATGTGAGGTGGGACCTCTGCTGTGAGGTAACTCCTGCCTAGCTTGCTCACGTTGCCTTGGCAACGTGAGCCCTCAGGTGGCAGTTGGAGCCTGCTGGGAATCTCCTCCCCTCGGTTATGAGAGTTCTGGATAAAACACATATGCCCTTTTTTGCCAAGTGCATTATTTTCCAAGTTCTGTCTCTTTTCCTATGCTTCAAGAGTGACTCCCGTGTACCTTCTGAAATCAGTTTCCAGCAATTCTGCCCCGCATTCAAGTCTTCTTCGCAGCCTTACTTCAGTATAATTTTGGATGATACCTGTCATTTATAACTCTGCAGGTTTGTGAATTACAGTGCCCCTGAGCTCCTTTCTTCAACTTGCTTTCTTGTGAGCTGGCCGCAAAACCGCAGGATTGCTTCAGGCCCTAGTGTGGTTCCGGTATGGCACGCTGAGCCTTTGGTTATTTTCTCTTCCTGGTGGGAAATGAGAGTTAAATTTGCCCGTCCAGACACCTCCAGCTAGTCTCTCATTGGTTCTCCCTATTCCTGTTCATTTTCCGCCGAAATTGTAAACTGGGCCAAACAGGAGGTTAAAGGCACTGACTCTCCAAGTGGGGAGAGTGTTAGTAAAGCGTCTAGAATGTTGCACCCGAGTACCAGGGGACGAAAACTGAGACACATTTGAACACGTTTCCCGATCACACGGTGGATCATACTCTGGGTTCCACATGCATGTTTTAGCTGAAGGAAGAATCCCTTAAACCTGGAGAGTTGAGACCAATGGAATGGGTACCATGCAATATGACTTCAAAGGGTCTGCATTTGCTCACCGAACCTCACCAATCCTATCAGTGCTGTGTTTATGCCGCTGTACACACGCTTGATTCTCTTTCGAAGACATATAAATCCATAGTTTTTAAGATTCTTTCTAGTCAGGTATATTCTTAGGCGTTAAATATGGGGTGTTGAGTCCACTTCGTTGAGCAAGGAGTAGCTCTTGTCTATTACATATTTGGCTTATGGAACGGTATCTGTGCTAATTTCAATCTCTGGTTTTATGCAGCACCCCAACTCACCTTTTTCCTTAAGCAAGCATACGTCGGTTTTCTACATTTCAGACCCTGTTCTGTATTGTAACTCAGTTCCTGTGTAGCCAAGTTTACATTCTGTGTAGTAGTGATATCTTATGATGTTTCTTTTTCTGTGTGACTTATTTCACTTAGAATCATCGTACCTGAATCCACTCATTATACTGCTACGGGCCTGATGACGTAGATTTCATTGCTGAGTGATATTGCATTGTACGTAAGTACCACAACTTCTTTATCCATTTTTCACTTTCTGCGATATTGAACTTGTACCGTAAACGAGGTTCTTGTAAACAGAGCCGTCCCAAACTTTGGGGTGGCTGTGTCTTTTTGATTTTAATTTCCCTAAGCTATAGGACCATAAGTGGAAGTGCCCTAGGCTCTGTTGCTTTGTTTTTTAGATGTTTCAGGAAACACCATACACTTCTCCAGAGTGGCTGTTGGCAATTTACATCACACCCATCAGTATAACAAGGCTCCCAGTTCTCCATGGCCTGTCCTGCCTTTCTGGATTTTACACTTTTTTCAGATGGCCCTTTTGTCCGGGGGGCAGTGAGACATCATTGTAGTGCAGATTTCCTTTGTAAGCTTGCTTGGTTGCCCGAAAACTGCGTATGCGTTTTTTACTGAATATATTCAGGAAAAAACCCATACGTCCTTTTTGGCCAAGTGCATCATTGTGGACGTTCTGCCTCTTTTCCTATGCTTTACATGCAATTCCAGTCTACCTCCTGAAATCGTTTTCCTGCAATTCTGCCCCGCTTTCAAGTCCCCTAGGCAGCCTTACTTCAATTTATTTTCGGACGATAGCTGTCATTTATAACTCTGCAGGTTTGTGAATTACAGTGCCCCTGAGCTCCTTTTTTCAACTCGCTTTCTTGTGAGCTGGCCGCAACACCACAGGATTGCTTCAGGCCCTAGTGTGGTTCCAGCATGGCACGCTGAGCCTTTGGTTAATTCCTCTTCCTGCTGGGAAGTGAGAGATAAATTTGCCCGTCCAGACACCTCCAGCTAGTCTCTCATTGGTTCTCCCGATTCCTGTTCATTTTCCGCAGAAATTGCAAACTGGGCCAAACAGGAGGTTAAAGGCACTGACTCTCCAAGTGGGGAGAGTGTTAGTAAAGCGTCTGGAATGTTGCACCCGAGTACCAGGGGACGAAAACTGAGACACATTTGAACACGTTTCCCGATCACACGGTGGATCATACTCTGGGTTCCACATGCATGTTTTAGCTGAAGGAAGAATCCCTTAAACCTGGAGAGTTGAGACCCCTGGAATGGGTACCATGCAATATGACTTCAAAGGGTCTGCATTTGCTCACCGAACCTCACCAATCCTATCACTGCTCCGTTTATGCCGCTGTACACACGCTTGATTCTCTTTTGGAGACATATAAATCCATAGGTTTTAAGATTCTTACTATTCAGTTATATTCTTAGGCGTTTAATATGGGGTGGTGAGTCCACTTTGTTGAGCAAGGAGTAGCTCTTGTCTATTACATACTTGGCTTATGGAATGGTATCTGTGCTAATTTCAGTCTCGTGTTTTATGCAGCACCCGAACTCACCTTTCCCCTTAAGCCAGCATAAGTTGGTTTTCTACATATGAGACCCTGTTCTGTTTTGTATTTCAGTTCCTCTGTACCCGAGTTTACATTCCGTGTATTAGTGATATCATATGATGTTTCTTATTCTGTGTGACTTATTTCACTTAGAATCATCGTACCTGAATCCACTCATTATGCTGCTACGGGCCTGATGACACAGATTTCATTGCTGAGTGATATTGCATTGTACGGAACTACCACAACTTTTTTATCCATTTTTCGCTTTCTGTGATATTGAACTTGTACCATAAACGAGGTTCTTGTAAACAGAGTTGTCCCAAACTTTGGGGTGGCTGTGTCTTTTTGATTTTAATTTCCCTAAGCTATAGGCCCATAAGTGGAAGTGCCCTATGATCTGTTGCTTTGTTTTTTAGATGTTTCAGGAAACACCATACACTTCTCCGGAGTGGCTGTTGGCTATTTACATACCCCCATCAGCATAACAAGGCTCCCAGTTCTCCATGGCCTGTCCTGCCTTTCTGGATTTTACACTTTTTTCAGATGGCCCTTTTGACCGGCGGGCAGTGAGACATCATTGTAGTGCAGATTTCATTTGTAAGCTTGCTTGGTTGGCCGAAAAGTGCGTATGCGTTTTTTCCTGAATATATTCAGGAAAAAACCCATACGTCCTTTTTGGCCAAGTGCATCATTGTGGACGTTCTGCCTCTTTTCTTATGCTTTACATGTAATTCCAGTCTACCTCCTGAAATCGGTTTCCTGCAATTCTGCCCCTCTTTCAAGTCCTCTTGGCAGCCTTACTTCTATATATTTTTGGACAATAGCTGTCATTTATAACTCTGCAGGTTTGTGAATTACAGTGCCCCTGAGCTCCTTTCTTCAACTCACTTTCTTGTGAGCTGGACGCAACACCTCAAGATTGCTTCAGGCCCTAGTGTGGTTCCGGCATGGCACGCTGAGCCTTTGGTTAATTCCTCTTCCTGGTGGGAAATGAGAGTTAAATTTGCCCATCCAGACACCTCCGGCTAGTCTCTCATTGGTTCTCACTATTCCTGTTCATCTTCCGCAGAAATTGCAAACTGGGCCAAACAGGAGGTTAAAATCACTGACTCTCCAAGTGGGGAGATTGTTAGTAAAGCGTCTGGAATGTTGCACCCGAGTACCAGCGGACGAAAACTGAGACACATTTGAACACGTTTCCCAATCACACGGTGGATCATACGCTGGGTTCCACATGCATCTTTTAGCTGAAGGAAGAATCCCTTAAACCTGGAGAGTTGAGACCCATGGAACGGGTACCATGCAATATGACTTCAAAGGGTTTGCATTTGCTCACCGAACCTCACCAATCTGATCACTGCTGCGTTTGTGCCGCTGTACACACGCTTGATTCTCTTTCAGAGACATATAAATCCATAGGTTTTAAGATTCTTACTAGTCAGGTATATTCTTACGCATTTAATATGGGGTGTTGAGTCCACTTCGCTGAGCAAGGAGTAGCTGCTGTCTATTACATATTTGGCTTATGGAACGGTATCTGTGCTAATTTCAATCTCTGGTTTTATGCAGCACCCCAACTCACCTTTCCCCTTAAGCAAGCATAAGTTGGTTTTCTACATTTGAGACCCTATTCTGTTTTGTAATTCAGTTCCTGTGTAGCCAAGTTTACATTCCATGTATTAGTGATATCTTATGATGTTTCTTTTTCTGTGTGACATATTTCACTTAGAATCATCGTACCTGAATCCACTCATTATGCTGCTACAGGCCTGAGGACATAGATTTCATTGCTGATTGATATTGCATTGTGCGTAAGTACCACAACTTCTTTATCCATTTTTTGCTTTCTGTGATATTGAACTTGTACCGTAAACGAGGTTCTTGTAAACAGAGCCGTCCCAAACTTTGGGGTGGCTGTGTCTTTTTGATTTTAATTTCCCTAAGCTATATGACCATAAGTGGAAGTGCACTAGGCTCTGTTGCTTTGTTTTTTAGATGTTTCAGGAAACACCATACACTTCTCCAGAGTGGCTTTTGGCAATTTACATCCCGCCCATCAGCATAACAAGGCTCCCAGTTCTCCATGGCCTGTCCTGCCTTTCTGGATTTTACACTTTTTTCAGATGGCCCTTTTGACCGGTGGGCAGTGAGACTTCATTGTAGTGCAGATTTCCTTTGCAAGCCTGCTTGGTTGGCCTAAAAGTGCGTATGCTTTTTTTCTTGAATATATTCAGGAAAAAATGTATAAGCCCTTTTGGCCAAGTGCATCATTGTGGACGTTCTGCCTCTTTTCCTATGCTTTACATGCAATTCCAGTCTACCTCCTGGAACCGGTTTCCTGCAATTCTGCCCCACTTTCAAGTCCTCTTGGCTGCCTTACTTCAATATATTTTTTGACGATAGCTGTCATTTATAACTCTGCTGGTTTCTAAATTACAGTGCCCCTGAGCTCCTTTCTTCAACTCGCTTTCTTGTGAGCTGGCCGCAACACCGCAGGATTGCTTCAGGCCCTAGTGTGGTTCCGGCATGGCACGCTGAGCCTTTGGTTAATTCCTCTTCCTGGTGGGAAATGAGAGTTAAATTTGCCCGTCCAGACACCTCCTGCTAGTCTCTCATTGGTTCTCCCTATTCCTGTTCATTTTCCTCAGAAATTGCAAACTGGGACAAACAGGAGGTTAAAGGCACTGACTCTCCAAGTGGGGAGAGTGTTAGTAAAACGTCTGGAATGTTGCACCCGAGTACCAGGGGACGAAAACTGAGACACATTTGAACACGTTTCCCGATCACACGGTGGATCATACTCTGGGTTCCACATGCATGTTTTAGCTGAAGGAAGAATCCCTTAAACCTGGAGAGTTGAGACCCATGGAATGTGTACCATGCAATATGACTTCAAAGGGTCTGCATTTGCTCACGGAACCTCACCAATCCTGTCACTGTTGGGTTTATGCCGCTGTACACACGCTGGATTCTCTTTCAGAGACATATAAATCCATAGGTTTTAAGATTCTTACTAGTCAGTTATATTCTTAGGCGTTTAATAAGGGGTGTTGGGTGCACTTCGCTGAGCAAGGAGTAGCTCTTGTCTATTATATATTTGGCTTATGGAACGGTATCTGTGCTAATTTCAATCTCTGGTTTTATGCAGCACCCCAACTCACCATTCC
Organism: Grampus griseus; assembly: GCF_964374135.1. Taxonomy (NCBI): domain Eukaryota; kingdom Metazoa; phylum Chordata; class Mammalia; order Artiodactyla; family Delphinidae; genus Grampus; species Grampus griseus. The sequence continues at coordinate 495,045 of NW_028133388.1, forward strand.
CCTTAAGCAAGCATAAGTTGGTTCTACATTTGAGACCCTGTTCTGTTTTGTATTTCACTTCCTGTGTAGCCAAGTTTACATTCCGTGTATTAGTGATAACTTATGATGTTTCTTTTTCTGTGTGATTTATTCCACTTAGAATCATCGTACCTGAATCCACTGATTATGCTGCTACGGGCCTGATGACATAGATTTCATTGCTGAGTGATATTGCATTGTACGTAAGTACTACAATTTCTTTATCCATTTTTCGCTTTCTGCGATATTGAACTTGTACCATAAACGAGGTTCTTGTAAACAGAGACGTCCCAAACATTGGGGTGGCTGTGTCTTTTTGATTTTAATTTCCCTAAGCTATAGGACCATAAGTGGATGTGCCCTAGGCTCTGTTGCTTTGTTTTTCAGATGTTTCAGGAAACACCATACACTTTTCCAGAGTGGCTGTTTGCAATTTACATCCCGCCCAACATTATAACAAGGCTCCCAGTTCTCCATGGCCTGTCCTGCCTTTCTGGATTTTACACATTTTTCAGATGGCCCTTTTGACCGGGAGGGCAGTGTGTCTTCATTGTAGTGCAGATTACCTTTGCAAGCATGCTTGGTTGGCCAAAAAGGGCGTATGCGTTTTTTCCTGAATATATTCAGGAAAAAACGCATACGCCCTTTTTGGCCAAGTGCATCATTGTGGACGTTCTGCCTCTTTTCCTATGCTTTACATGCAATTCCAGTCTACCTCCTGAAATCGGTTTCCTGCAATTCTGCCCCGCTTTCAAGTCCTCTTGGCAGCCTTACTTCAATATACTTTTGGACGATAGCTGTCATTTATAACTCTGCATGTTTCTGAATTACAGTGCCCCTGATCTCCTTTCTTCAACTCGCTTTCTTGTGAGCTGGACGCAACACCGCAGGATTGCTTCAGGCCCTAGTGTGGTTCCGGCATGGCACGCTGAGCCTTTGGTTAAATCCTCTTCCTGGTGGGAAATGAGAGTTAAATTTGCCCGTCCAGACACCTCCAGCTAGTCTCTCATTGGTTCTCCCTATTCCTGTTCATTTTCCGCAGAAATTGCAAACTGGGCCAAACAGGAGGTTAAAGGCACTGACTCTCCAAGTGGGGAGAGTGTAAGTAAAGCGTCTGGAATGTTGCACCCGAGTACCAGGGGACGAAAACTGAGACACATTTGAACACGTTTCCCGATCACATGGTGGATCATACTCTGGGTTCCACATGCATGTTTTTGCTGAAGGAAGAATCCCTTAAACCTGGAGAGTTGAGACCCATGGAATGGGTACCATGCAATATGACTTCAAAGGGTCTGCATTTGCTCACCGAACCTCACCAATCCTATCACTGCTGCGTTTATGCAGCTGTACACATGCTTGATTCTCTTCCGGAGACATATAAATCCATAGGTTTTAAGATTCTTACTAGTCAGGTATATTCTTAGGCGTTTAATATGGGGTGTTGAGTCCACTTCGTTGAGCAAGGAGTAGCTCTTGTCTATTATATATTTGGCTTATTGAATGTTATCTGTGCTAATTTCAATCTCTGGTTTTATGCAGCACCCCAACTCACCTTTCCCCTTAAGCAAGCATAAGTTGGTTCTACATTTGAGACCCTGTTCTGTTTTGTATTTCATTTCCTGTGTAGCCAAGTTTACATTCCGTGTATTAGTGATACCTTATGATGTTTCTTTTTCTGTGTGACTTATTTCACTTAGAATCATCGTACCTGAATCCACTCATTATGCTGCTACGGGCCTGATGACATAGATTTCATTGCTGAGTGATATTGCATTGTACGTAATTACCACAACTTCTTTATCCATTTTTCGCTTTCTGCGATATTGAAATTGTACTGTAAACGAGGTTCTTGTAAACAGAGCCGACCCAAACTTTGGGGTGGCTGTGTCTTTTTGATTTTAATTTCCCTAAGCTATAGGACCATAAGTGGAAGTGCCCTAGGTTCTGTTGCTCTGTTTTTCGGATGTTTCAGGAAACACCATACACTTCTTCAGAGTGGCTGTTGGCAATTTACCTCCCACCCATCAGCATAACAAGGCTCCCAGTTTTCCATGGCCTGTCCTGCCTTTCTGGATTTTACACTTTTTTCAGATGGCCCTTTTGACCGGGGAGCAGTAAGACTTCATTGTAGTGCAGATTTCCTTTGCAAGCTTGCTTGGTTGGCCAAAAATGACTTATGCGTTTTTTCGTGAATATATTCAGGAAAAAACGCATACGCCCTTTTTAGCCAAGTGCATCATTGTCGACGTTCTGAGTCTTTTCATATGTTTTCAAGGCAATTCCTGTCTACCTCCTGAAATCGGTTTCGTGCAATTCTGCCTTGCTGTCAGTGCCTCTTCATAGCCTTACCTCAATATACTTTTGGAAAATAGTTGGCCTTTATAACTCTGCAGGTTTTTGAATTGCAGTGGCCCTTACCTCCATTTTTCAGCTCTTATTTTTGTGATCTTCCTCATATCCACAGGATTTCTTCAGGCCCTATTCTTCTTCTTCGGCGCCTTGCTCTGCCTTTGGTTAATTCTTCTTCCTGATGTGAAATTAGAGTGACATGTGCCCATTGAAACCGCTACAGCTATTTTCTCACTGGTTCACCCTATTCCCATTCATCCTCCGCACTAACTGCAGACTGTGTGATACCGGAACTTAAAGGCATTGACTCTCCATGTGGAGATGTTGTTAGTAAAGTGGCTGGAATGTTGATCCGGAGCCCCAAGAGGAAAATGAGGTGCGTTTTAGAAACCTTTCCCGATCATGTGGTATACCATCCGCTGGATTTCCCATGCATGGTTTAGCTGTAGGAAGATTCCCTTCAACCTGGAGTGTTGGGACCCTTGGAATGAGTAGCATGAAGTATTGCATTAAATTTTCGGCAGTTGCTCACCAAAGCTCACCAATGCTCTCAGCCCCAAGTGTCCAGCCTTATGTCTTATCCAGCTGTGGGTTTATATGTGGTCATTCCAGGTTGCATCACAGCCCCTGAGCGAATTTTGTAAGAATTTTTCTCTCTTTCATTGTTTCTGCGTTTTGATTTTAAAATTTATTTCTATAATGGGGTTTAGCTCATTTTCACTGCTGTGTTTGTGCCGCTCTGCACACACTTGATTCCCTTATGGAGATATATCAATACATGGGTTTTAAGATTCTTATTACTCAGATATATTTCTCTGTGGTTTATAGGGTGTGTTGAGGCCAGTTCATTGAGCAAGGTGTAGATCTTGTCTAATACCTATTTGGTTTATTGAACGGTATCTGTGCTAATTTCAAACTCTGGTTTTATGCATCACCCCACCTCTCCTTTCCCCTTAAGCTGACATAAGTGTGTTTTCTAAATGTGAGACACTGTTCTGTTTTGTAATTCATTTTTTGTGCAGCCATATTTATCCTCCCTCTATAAGTGATATCTTATGATATGTTTCTTTTTCTGTTTGACTTATTTCAAGTAGTATTATCGGACCTAAATCCACTCTTTATCCTTCTACTAGCCTTATTACATTGATTTCGTGGTGAAGAGATATTCCATTGTACATAAGTACCAGATCTTCTTTAGCCATTGTTCTCTTTCCTGGGATATTTAAGGTGTACTGAAGTTGAGGTTCTTGTAAACAGAGTAGCCCTAAACTGTGGTGTGCTTGTGTCTTGTTGATTTTTAGACTTCCCTAGATATACTTCCATGATTGGAAGTGCCCTATGCTCTGTAGCTCTGTTTTTTAGATGATTTAGGAACCACCATACACTTCTCCAGAGTGGCTCTCAGCAGTTCACACACTGTCCATCAGCGTATAAAGGCTCCCTGTTCTCCATGGCCTGTCCTGCATTTCTGGTTTTTACAATTTTTTCGGATGGCCCTTTTGACCGGTGGGAAATGAGACTTCTTTGTTGTGCACATTTGCATTGCTTGCTTGCTTGGTTGCCCATAAAGTGCGTATGCGTTTTTTCCTGGATATATTCAGGAAAAAACGCATACTCCCTTTGGGGCCAACTGCATCATTGTCGAAATTCTGCCGCTTTTCATGTGCTTTAAAGACGAGTCCAATCCATCTCTTGAAATCTGTTTCTTGCAATTCTGTCTTGCATTCAGATCCTCTTCTTTGCCTTACCTCGACATATTTTTGGACGTTAGTTTTCATTTATAACTCTGCAGGTTTGTGAATTGCAGTGACCCTGAGCTCCATTTTTTAAGTTGCTCTTTTGTGAGCTGGCCTCAAAGCGGCAGGATTGCTTCAGGCCCTATTTTGGCTCCGGCGAGGCAGGCTGAGCCTTTTTTAATTCTTATTCTTAATGGGAAATTAGAGTGACATGTGCCCGTCCAAACCCCTACAACTATTCTCTTATTGGTTCCCCCTCTTCCCGTTCATCCTCCTCACAATTTGCAAAATGTGTGAAACAGAAGTTTAAATGTGCTGATTCTCTAAGTGGGGAGATTCTAAGTAACGTGGCTGGAATGATGAACAGGAGCACCAGGAGAGGATAAATGAGGTGCATTTTAGACACATCTCCCGATCACATGGTGTACAGTCCTCTGGGTTTTCCATGCATGTTTTAGCTGTAGGAAGATTCCTTGAACGTGCAGATTTGGGACCCATTGAATGGGTACCAGGTAGTATTACTTTAAAGGGTGTGCATTTCCTCATCCAACCTCACATTTCTCTTAGCGCGAACAGTTTCCAGCCTTATGTCTCATCCTGCTGTGGGTCTAGATGTGTTCAATCCATGTTGCATCACCGTCCCTGAGGAAAAGTTGTAAGAGGTTTTCTCTGTCTCTCTGTCGTTTATTTTTTTCAATTTATTACTATATTGGTTACAGCTGATTTTCAAAGCTCTGTTTCTTGCTGCTGTACATCCACTTGATTCACGTACAGAGAGACATCAATAAATTCTTTTTCAGATTCTTACCAGTCATAGATATTCTTTTCCGGTGACTTGAGTGTGCTGAGTGCAGTTCTTTTAGCTACCGTGTAGGCCTTGTTGATTATCAGTTTGGTATTTGGAATGGTATCTTTGCTAATTTCAACCTCCTGGATGATGCCTCACCCCTCCCCACCTTTCCCGTTTAGCAGCCTTACGCGTGTTTTCTACATATTTGACTATGTTTTTGTTTTGTAATTTATTTCATGTGTAGCCATTTTGGATTCCACCTTTAAGTGATATCTTATGATATGTGTCTTTTTCTTTTTGAATTATGTCACTTAGAATGATCATACGTAACTCCTCCGGAGTTGTTACAACTGGCCATATTTCATTGATTTCCAGGCTGAGTAATAGTCCACTCTACATAAGTACCACATCTCTATCCATTTTTTCCCTCCAGAGACATTTAAGTTATATCCTAGTCGAGGATGTTTTAAACAGAGAGGCAGTAAACATTGGGGTGCCTGTGTCCTCTCGATTTTTGTTTTTCCCAAGATATACGCCCATGAGTGCAAGTGCCCTATGCTCTGTAGCTCATTTTTTAGATGCTTTAGTAAACACAATACACTTCTCCAGAATGGCCGTTGGCAATATACATTTCCACTCTAAGCCTCACAGGGCTCCCTCTTCTCCTTGCCCTGTCCTGCATTTCTGGTGTTTACACTTTATGAGGATGGCTCTTCTGACTGATGTGAAGTGATATCTTTTGTAGTATTGATTTCCAGTGCCCACCTGTTTGGTTGGCTAAAAAAGTGTATGCCCTTTTCTTGAATATATACAGAAAAAAACGCATACAGCCTTTTTGGCCAACTGCAATGTTGGCAATGTTCAGCCCCTTTTCTTGTGCTTAATGGCGAGTCCTTTCTACCTCCTCAAATCCCTTTCCTGCCATTCTCCCTTGCTTACCAATCCTTTTCTCTGACTTTCCTCAAGACATTTTTCAGTGATAGATATTTTCAACTCTGCAGTTTCGTGAATTTTACTGCCCCTGAGTTCCATTGTTCAACTTGTGTTTATGGGAACTGGCCACAAAGCAGTGGGATTTCCTCAAGCCCTATACTGTTTCCATGGGCAACCCTAGCCTTTGGTCAATTCGTCTTCCTGATTGGAAATTAGAGTGACATGTGCCTGTCTGAACACCTAAGACTTGTCTCTCATTGTTCCTCATCCTTCCGCTTCATCCTCTGGACAAATTCCAAACTGTACGCAACAGGATGTTGACAGTGCTGATATCTCCAAGTGGGGAGACTGTTAGTAAAGACGCTGGAGGGGTGAACCCGAGCACCAGGAGATGAGGAGATGAGATGCCTTTTCCAAACTCTTCCCGATCAGACGGTATACCATCCTCTGGGTGTGACAGACATGTTTTAGCAGTAGGAAGAGTCCCATTCATGTAAGGAGAACACCAGGGCTTTTTCAAAATCAGTGTCTCCCCGAAACCCAAACTGGGGAATTTTTTAAGCTACGGCTACACATATGTTCATTAAGGGCCTTGGGAAGTAGGCAGAGTCCAAACTTTAGATGATTGAAGTCTTCAGGGTCAGAAGCACTCACCACCGGCTTCCCTTAGGTTACACTTTAACTGTCATTGATAGATGATGTCAATAAAAATATCTATTCATTTTCCGATTATTTCCCCTTATAGCTTATTGCAAAATATTGAGTGTAGTTCCCTGTGCTATACAGTAGTTCCTTGTTGATGATCTATTTTATACATAGCAGTGTGTATGTGTTAATTCCAAACTGTTAATTTATCCCTCCTCCCACCTTTCCCCTTTGGTAATAATAAATTATAAGATTTTATACTTCTCAGAAATGGGGGAGCTGAAAGAGAGGTATCATTTTCAATGGAAAAGCATTTAAAACAAGATTGAAGCTTTAACCAAGATTATTAGATGTACATCCTTGGAAAGAAATCACTTCATTTCTCTAATATTGACCTGACAAATAAGACAACCCTTTTCACTGAACTTGCTTATAATAAAGTGATGGAAATATCAAATGGAAGTGTTAGAAACATCTTATTTTACCCGAGCCTTATAAACTGTTCTATGTTAACTAGAGTTTGGCTCACACATCTGTTCATTGAAGTTACAATAGTCTCAATTTCTGTTACTGATCCTCCAGAGTGGACCCCAACAAGTGTCCCCCTGCCCAGTGTCATTGGGGCCAACAGATCGAGACTGAGTTTGGTTCACAAGCAAAGGAAACTTTATATTTTGATCAGAGAATGGAGAGGTGAGAGCATGCACTACCCCGTGGGCTGTGGGCTGGGCTGCTGTGTAGAGATCCTGTCAGAGTCAGTGGGAGGGAGGGGGCGGAGCTCTTGAGGGCCGGGTTGGCTGCAGCTCAGGCTCTATATCTCGGAGTCTGCACTGGGCCCCAGGAGCTGAGGTGTCGACCCAGCCATTCTGCACTAGGAAATCTGGTCTGAAGTGCCGGGTGTGGAACCTCTGCATGCGGGACCCTAGGAGCACGTAAAATTAGACAAAGCACAAAGGATAAAAAAGGTCAGACTTGACTTTATTGCCCAGATTCTATTTTTATCTCCCAGGGATTTTTCATGGGCTTTGCTGGGGACAAACCCCTCCTCTGCCTTTTGTCCCGTTCCTCATTCTTGGAGTGCTGAGGGTGCAGACCCTTCTTCTGTAACTGCTGAGTGCTGAGTTGGGAGCCCTCATACCAGGGGACGAGGGTCAGAACTTCTCCCCAGCAGCCTCCAGGTGACGTTGATTGGCCCCAGGACCCCTGCCTCCCTGCTCGTCCGCCTGAGCACCAGCATTGGAAGTGTTATAGATTCTAATGACCTTTAAGGGTCCAGGAAAGAGATGTGCAGAGATGCTGTGGGGGCCGGTTTCACCCCGCCCCACATTTGTTCGGCCACCTTAGGCTGACCGTTTCTGCCAGCCTAGATGCTCTGACCAGTAGTCTGCTCTTTCTTCAGTTAGGCCCCTGAATTAACGTAAAAACAGCACCAGGTGTCAGAGCCCTGCCCGTTCAACTCCCAGACAGTCCAGGGTCAGTGGTGATCAAGGACCATGATGGCCACTGAGTCAACAGCCTTTTGAAGTAAACAGGAGTCCAGCTGGTCTTATTGGCCACCATCATCACGGTGTCTGTAGGCTTTTCTATGGTGACAGTGTGATATACGGTTCCCCCGCCAAGATTATTAGCTCCCCTCCGGGTGCAGTAAGTCCTGCAAGCAGTAGTCTACTCCTTCGGGACACACTATTGTTGTTTTATGAGAGAAACTCCAGGTCAAGTGATGTTCACACGAGTCGTCATGGTGCCCTGCTGCCCGCGGTTATCTCTCTGGATGTTGGAGTTGGAGGGCCTCCTCACTCGAGGTCGGTGTGCCCACGGAGCGAACCCTGCAACTTCAGGGCATGGTTGGTGATTAGGATCACCACGTGGGGTCCTTTTCCCTTAGGAGGGAGGTGGCCTTTTGGGCTGCTGATTTCCAGGGTTTTAGATACCGCCAGTATCTGGGCCAGATGTGGCAGTGGGCCAAGCCCCTTGGTGACTGTAGTTTATACTACCTGAATGGCATTCTTGCGTTGTTTCATTTCAAGTGGTCCCAGTTTTTGCATTAATTCTCCAATGGCAATTCACCTTTCACCGGGAATGGAAAGGTCAAAGGGTTTAGCTCAATTAGGGAGTTCCAGGGCAAGGGTCTGAATTGACTGCTCTTTCCATTCTTGAAAGGCCACTTCTGGATTCTGTTCAAAAGGATCATCATCTTTTCCTTTCAGTGTTTCATATAGAGGCCCAGCTAGTAGACTGTAGTTAGGGATCCAGAAGCAGCAAACCCTGGCCTCCCCAGGAACCCCTAAGCTGTCTTCTCGTTTTAGAAAGGGGTAAGGCTGCAAATGGTTTCTTCCCTTTCCTGGGATGGGCTTCTCCGACCTTGTGTGAGAATGAAGCCCAGGCAGGTCACCGCAGTCTGTGATATTTGAGCTTTTTCTTGGACAACTTCTATCCTTTATTGGCTTGGTAGTTCAGAGGCCTCCTTAGTAGGGTTGGCGATCAGAATGTCGTCTGCATATTGAAGGAGGGTTTCCTTTTCCAGAGGTAGAACTTTTCGGTCTTTAGCTAAGCTTTCCCCAAAGATGGTGTGGGAATTTTTGAACCCTTGGGGCAAGACTGCCCGGAAGTATTGTTTTAGTTGTATGTTGAGTCCTGCCACTCACAAGCCAAAATTTCTTGTGACTCTGGGACTAATGGAATACAAAAGAAGGCATCATTGAAGACTAATACAGAATACCATGTCTTGGTGGTTGGTAGAATGACCAGCAGGGTGTAGGAATTAGGAGCAACTGGAGGTATATCCTCGGTGGCTTCACTGACTGTCCTGACATCCTTTACCAGGTCCCCAGTAGCCCATGGGGCTCTCGTGGTCAGGCCAATCCCAGGATATGGAGCTCTCCTGGGCAGGTACCCCACCCCCAACCCAGCCCACGGGGCTCTCGTGGTCAGGCCCCTCCCAGGATACAGAGCTACCCTTGCAGGTACAGTGGCAGGGCTGGGCACACAGGAACCGTGCACATAGCCCTCATTGAAGAGCACCCCCAGCTCACCTGTCGCTCAGAGCTGACACAGAGCACCTCAGAGCAGGACTTGGACTAACAAACAGCAGCTCCGACAGGTCTGTGACCCTGGGCATCACTCTGTGTGGCCTCCCTCCACCTGGTCTTCCAGAGACTTCCACTGCACCCGGGGCACCAGGCCTCTGTCTCCAACCACCACCCACCCCTCCTCTCCCTGACTCCTGGGTTCCTCTCATTAGGAGAGGCTTTTCTTGAAGTTGTCTCCCACTCATGGGCCAGATAAAATGATTAGAAAACAAGCCAAAGCTGCAGCCCCTTGTCTATCCTGACTCTCAGGAGCCCACACCTGTTCCTTGGACCTGGCCGGTTCAGCAAGTTCCATTTTCTGCAACTGTGAGCCCCTGAGGGGTGATGATTGGCTGACCTGGGCAGCCTTACGGTGCCGGCCAGCCCTCCCCAGGTGTGCCTGGGTTGAGATCAATATAAATACCACTCCAGGCAGCAAGAGTCCCTGCAGCTGTGTCTGACGCCATTTTCTCTGCCCTGTCAGCAGTCTCGGGGCTGGGCTGGTGGGAGGGAGTGAGAGGCCACGGCTTTGTGGGTGGCCCAGTGTGAGTGGGGCTCTGCTGGACTTTCTGCAGCAGTTGCCAGGCTGCCACCTGCTAAAGAAGAGGATGTGTCACCCATACCTGCTGCTGGAATTGCTCCCTGGGCAGAGGTGAGGAAGGAAAAAAGCATTGGGGGCAGGGACAGGATGAGTATCTCAGGCAGGGAAATGGAAATCTTCCAGAAGAGCACCCAGGGCCAGGACCATCCTGGCTGGCCTGCAGGCACCAAGTCAGCTGGCATGCTGTCACTCGTGTGGCTCCATGGCCCTTCCTCTAGGCTTTCAAGTCCTTGTATATATATATTCAGGTGTTTTACCTGGGAAGGGTGGGAACAGTTCAGCAGCAACTGGCCTGGGGCTCAGCTCACGTTTACTCACAGATGCCTCGGCACGGTGCCCCAGCTTTGCAATGAGGACGCATGTTGTGTGGGGGCTGCTGGCTGAATGGGAGACGATTCCCCACCACTGGCCAACTTCAGAATTGTTTACAACTGGAGCAAGTGCCCTGATACGGTTTTCCTCTGAGTAACTGGTGGGTTCTGTTTTTTTTTTTCTCTTTTTCGTTTTTGGTTCAAGGTAGATTTTATTCCTCTTTTTTGTATTTACAGATATAAGCATGGAAATAATTTATTCATATAAATACATGTATGTGAAGGGAATAATTGTTTTTTCTGTTTTATTTTTTAAATTTTATTTCTTTTTAATTTTGAATTTTATTTTATATTTTTATACAGCAGGTTCTTATTGGTTATCTATTTTATACATATAAATGTTTACATGCCAATCCCAATCTCTCAACTCCTCCCACCACCACCCCCCCAAGAGCTTTCCCCCCTTGTTGTCCATACGATTGTTGTCTACATCTGTTGCTCTAGTTATGCCTTGCAAAACGGTTAATCTGTACAGTTTTTCTAGGTTCCACATATATGCATGAATATACAAGATTTGTTTTTCTCTTTCTGACTTACTTCACTCTGTATGACAGTCTCTAGATCCATCGACGTCTCTACAAATGACCCAATTTCATTCCTTTCATGGCTTAGTAATATTCCATTTTATATATGTACCACATCTTTATGCATTCGTCTGTCTGTGGGCATTTAGGTTGCTTCCATTACCTCGATATTGTAAATAGTGATGCAATGAACATTGCGGTGAATGTCTCTTTTTGATTTATGGTTTTGTCTCGGTATATGAACAGTACTGGGATTGCTGTATCATATGGTAATTCTATTATTACTTTCTTAAGAAACTCCATATTGTTCTCCATAGTGACTGTATCAATTTATATTCCCAACAATAGTGGAAGAGGCTTCTTTTTCTCCACACCCTTTCCAGCAATTGTTGTTTGTAGATTTTCAGATGATGCCCATTCTAACAGGTGTGAGGTGATACCTCATTGTTGAGTCCATTTCGTTGAGCAAGGGGTAGGTCTTGTCTATTACATATTTGGCTTATGGAACGGTATCTGTGCTAATTTCAATCTCTGGTTTTATGCAGCACCCCAACTCACCTTTCCCCTTAAGCAAGCATAAGTTGGTTTTCTAAACTTGAGACCCTGTTCTGTTTTGTAATTCAGTTCATGTGTAGCCAAGTTTACATTCCGTGCATTAGTGATACCTTATGATGTTTCTTTTTCTGTGTGACTTATTTCACTTAGAATCATCGTGCCTCAATCCACTCATTATGCTGGTACAGGCCTGGTGACACAGATTTCATTGCTGAGTGGTATTCTGTTGTACATAAGTACCGCATCTTCTTTATCAATTATTTGTTCTCTGGGATATTTAACTTGTACCGTAGAAGAAGTTCCTGTAAACAGAGCCGTCCCAAATTTTGGGGTGGCTGTGTCTTTTTGATTTTAATTTCCCTAAGCTATAGGACCATAAGTGGAAATGCCCTAGACTCTGTTGCTTTGTTTTTCAGATGTATCAGGAAACACCATACACTTCTCCAGAGTGGCTGTTGGCAATTTACATCCCGCCCATCAGTATAACAAGGCTCCTTTTTCCCCATGGCCTGTCTTGCCTTTCTGGATTTTACACTTTTTTCAGATGGCCCTTTAGACCGGGGGGAAGGGACACTTCATAGTAGTTCGGATTTCCATTGCAAGCTTGCTTGGTTTGCCAAAAAGGGCGTATGTGTTTTTTCCTGAATATATTCAGGAACAAACTCATAAGCCCTTTTTTGCCAAGTGCATCATTGTCGATGTTCTGCCTCTTTTCCTATGCTTTAAATGCAAATCCAGTCTACCTCCTGAAATCGGTTTCCTGAAATTCTGCCCCGCTTTCAAGTCCTCTTGGCAGCCTTACTTCAATATATTTTTGGACGTTATCTGTCATTTATAACTCTGCAGGTTTGTGAATTACAGGGCCCCTGAGCTCCTTTCTTCAACTCGCTTTCTTGTGAGCTGGCCTCAAACCCACAAGACTGCTTCAGGCCCTAATCTGCTTCTGGCAGGGCACGCTGAGCCTTTGGTTAATTCCTCTTCCTGGTGGGAAATGAGTGTTAAATATGCCCGTCCAGACACCTACCTCACTCTCAACCCCTTGGTGATGTGGGTCCTCTGGTTTATGGCCACCTTTGCTGGGTTCCTCACCTTTGGATGATGTGGCCCCACTAGTGTGAGGACACTCCTGCCTGGTTCTCACCCACGTGGTTATGTGGACCCCCTGGTGAGAGTCTGTTCCTGGCTGTGTTCCTCACCCTTCTCTGAGGGAGACCCTCTGCTGATAGGTCACTCCTGCATGGCTGGCACACATTGCCTTGGTGAAGTCAGCCGTGTGGTGGCAGTAGGAGCGTGCTGGGAATCTCCTCTCCCCGGTGATGAGGGCCCTCTTGCGTCAGGCCCTAACTACTGGGTTCACCAACTTTTCTTAGTGAGCCCAATGTTGCTTGGGCACTCCTCTTAGGATCCCATCTCCATGGGGATGTGGGCCTTCTGCTCTGAGGTCCCAACGGCTGGGTTGTTCACATTTTCATGATGTGGGCTCTCTGGTGTTAGTTCACAGAGGCCTGGATCCCATAGCCTCTGTGCTCTTGGCCGCCTGTTGGGAGGTTCCAACTGCTGGATTCCTCACATTTTTAATTTTTTGGGCCCTCTGTTGTGAGGATCCTCCTGCCTGCCTCACTCCCAGCCCCTTCGTGATGTGTGTCGTCTGGTTTGAGGCCACATGTGCTGGGTTCCTCACCTTTCGATGATGTGGGACCAATGGTCTTAGGAGACTCCTGCCTGGTTCACATCCCCTTGGTGATGTGGGCCCTCTGTTGAGAGTCTGATCCTGGCTGGGTTCCTCACCCATCTGTGAGGTGGGCCGTCTGCTGTGAGGTCACTCCTGCCTGGCTTGCTCACATCGCCTTGTGGACATGAGCCCTCTGGTGGCACTTGGAGCCTGCTGGGAGCCTCCTCCCCTCGGTGATGAGGGCCCTCTGGCGTCAGGCCCTAACTGCAGGGCTCCCCACATTTTGTGATGTGCGCCCAGTGGTGCGAGGACACTCCAGCCAGGTTCACATCCCCATTGGGATGTGGGCCTTCTGCTCTGAGGTCCCAACGCCTGGGTTGCTCACAGTTTCATGATGTGGGCTCTCTGCTGTTAGTTCACTCCTGCCTGCATCCCATAGCTTCTGTGCTCTCGGCCGCCTGCTGGGAGGTTCCAACTGCTGGATTCCTCACCTTTCTTATTCTTTGGGCCCTCTGTTTTTAGGCTACTCCTGCCTGCCTCACTCCCATTCCCTTTGTGATATGTGTCCTCTGATTTGAGGCCACATGTGCTGGGTTCCGCACCTTTCGATGATGTGGCCCCACTGGAGGCAAGACAGTCCTGACTGGTTCCCATCCCCTTGCTGATGTGGGCCCTCAGGTGAGAGTCTGATCCTGGCTGGTTTCCTCACCCTTCTGTGAGGTGGGCCCTCTGCTGTGAGGTCAATCATGCCTGTCTGGCACACGTCACCTTGGCGACGTGGGCTCTATGTTGGCAGTTGGAGTGTGCTGGGATCCTCCTCCCCTCGGTGATGAGGGCCCTCTTGCCTTAGGCCACAACTGCTGGGCTCCCCACATTTTCTGATGTGTGCCAAGTGAGTGAGGACACTCTTGCCAGGTTCCCATCGCCATGGGGATATGGGCCTTCTGCTCTGAAGTCAAAACGGCTGGCTTTCTCACAGTACCATGATGTGGGCCCTCTGCTGTGAGTTCACTCCGGCAAGGATCCCTTATCATCGGTGCTCTGAGCTGCCTGCTGGGAGGTTCCAACTGCTGGATTCTTCAACATTTTTATTCTATGTGCCCTCTGTTGTGAGGCTCCTCCTGCCTGCCTCACTGCCAGCCCCTTGGTGATGACTGTCCTATGGCTTGAGGCCACATGTGCTGCGTTCCTCACCTTTCGATGATGTGGCTCCACTCGTGTGAGGACACTCCTGCCTGGTTCCCATCCCCTTGGTGAGGTGGGCCCTCTGGCGAGAGTCTAATCCTGGCTGGGTTCCTCAACGTTCTGTGAGGTAGGCCCTCTGCTGTGAGGTCACTCCTGCCTGGCTGGCACACGTCACCTTGGAGACGTGAGCCCTCTGGTGGCAGTTGGAACGTGCAGGGTGCCTCCTCCTCTCGGTGATGACGGCCCTCTGGCATCAGGCCCTAAATGGTGGGCTCCCCACATTTTCTGATGTGCGCCCAGTGGTGCGAGGACACTCCAGCCAGGTTCCCATTCCCATGGGGATGTGGGCCTTCTGCGCTGAGGTCCCAACGCCTGGGTTGCTCACAGTTTTATGATGTGGGCCCTCTGCTGTGAGTTCACTGCGGCCTGGATCCCATAGCCTCGGTGTTCTGAGCCACCTGCTGGAAGGTCTAAATGCTGGAATCCTCACGTTGTTTATATTATGTTCCCTGTGTTGTGAGGCTACTCCTCCCTGCCTCACTCCAAGGCCCTTGGTGATGTGGGTCTTCTGGTTTGAGGACACATGTGCTGGGTTCCTCACCTTAAGATGATGAGGCCCCACTGGTGTGAGGATAATCCTGACTGGTTTCCATCCCCTTTGTGATGTGGGCCCTCTGGTGAGAGTCTGATCCTGGCTGGGTTCCTCACCCATCTGTGAGGTGGGCCCTCTACTATCAGGTAACTCTTGCCTGGCTTGCTCCCCTCGCCTTGTTGACATGAGCCCTCTGGTGGCACTTGGACCCTGCTGGGAGCCTCCTCACCTCTGTGATGAGGGCCCTCTGACGTCAGGACCTAACTGCTGGGCTCCCCAACTTTTCTTAGTGAGCCCAGTGATGCTCGGGCACTCCTCTTAGGTTCTCATCTCCATGGGGATGTAGGCCTTCTGCTCTGAGGTTCCAACGGCTGGGTTGATCACAATTTCATGATGTGGGCTCTCTGGTGTTAGTTCACTGTGGCCTGCATCCCATAGCCTCTGTGCTCTTGGCCACCTGCTGGGAGATTCCAACTGCTGGATTCCTCACTTTTTTAATTTTTTAGGCCCTCTGTTGTGAGGATCCTCCTGCCTGCCTCACTCCCAGCCCTTTCGTGATGTGTGTCGTCTGGTTTGAGGCCACATGTGCTGGGTTCCTCACCTTTCGATGATGTGGGACCAATGGTCTTAGGAGACTCCTGCCTGGTTCACATCCCCTTGGTGATGTGGGCCCTCTGTTGAGAGTCTGATCCTGGCTGGGTTCCTCACCCTTCTGTGAGGTGGGCCGTCTGCTGTGAGGTCACTCCTGCCTGGCTTGCTCACCTCGCCTTGTGGACGTGAGCCCTCTGGTGGCACTTGGAGCCTGCTGGGAGCCTCCTCCCATCGGTGATGAGGGCCCTCTGGCGTCAGGCCCTAATGGCTGGGCTCCACACATTTTGTGATGTGCACCCAGTGGTTCGAAGACACTCCATCCAGGTTCACATCCCCATTGGGATGTGGGTCTTCTGCTCTGAAGTCCCAACGGCTGGGTTGTTCACAGTTTCATGATGTGGGCTCTCTGCTGTTAGTTCACTCTGGCCTGGATGCCATAGCCTCTGTGCTCTGGGCCGCCTGCTGGGAGGTTCCAACTGCTCGATTCCTCAACTTTTGTATTCTATGGGTCCTGTGTTGTGATGCTCCTCCTGCCTGCCTCACTCGCAACCTCTTCGTGATGTGGGTCCTCTGGTTTGAGGCCACATGTGCTGGGTTCCGCAACTTTCAATGATGTGGCCCCACTGGTGTGAGGACACTCCTGCCTGGTTCCCATCCCCTTGGTGATGTGGGCCTTCTGGTGACAGTCTTATCCTGGCTGGGTTCCTCACTCTTCTGTGAGGTAGGCCCTCTGCTGTGAGGTCAATCCTGCCTGACTTGCACACATCACCTTGGCGACGTGGGCCCTCTGTTGGCACATGGAACCTGCTGGGAGCCTCCTGCCCTCGGTGATGACGGCCCTCTAGCATCAGGCCCTAACTGCTGGGCTCCCCACGTTTTCTGATGTGAGCCCAGTGATGCCAGGACACTCCTGTCAGGTTCCCATCCCCATGGGGATGTGGGCTTTCTGCTCTGAGGTCCCAACGCCTGGGTTGCTCACAGTTTCATGATGTGGGCTCTCTGCTGTTAGTTCACTCCTGCCTGCATCCCATAGCTTCTGTGCTCTCGGCCGCCTGCTGGGAGGTTCCAAATGCTAGATTCCTCACCTTTTTTATTCTTTGGGCCCTCTGTTTTTAGGCTACTCCTACCTGCCTCACTCCCATCCCCTTTGTGATGTATGTCCTCTGATATGAGGCCGCATGTGCTGGGTTCCTCATCTTTCGATGATGTGGCCCCACTGGTGGGAGGACAGTCCTGACTGGTTCCCATCCCCTTGGTGTTGTGGGCCCTCTGGCGAGAGTCTCATCCTGCCTCGGTTCCTCACCCTTCTGTGAGATAGGCCCTCTGCTGTGAGGTCACTACTGCCTGGCTGGCGCATACCACCTTGTAGACGTGGGCCCTCTGTTGGCAGTTGGAACCTGCTGGGAGTCTCCTCCCCTCAGTTATGAGGGCCCCCTGGCGTCAGGCCCTAACTGCTGGGCTCCTAACATTTTCTGATATGTGCTAAGTGGTGCGAGGCCACTCCTGCCAGGTTCCCATCCCAATGGGGATGTGGGCCTTCTGTTCTGAGGTCCCAACGGCTGGGCTTCTCACAGGTTCATGATGTGGGCCCTCTGCTGTGAGTTCACTGCGGCCTGGATCTCATAGCCTCGGTGCTCTGGGCCGCTTGCTGGGAGGTTCCAACTGCTGGATTCCTCAACTTTTATATTCTATGGACCCTGTGTTGTGAGGCCAGTCCTGCCAGCCTCATTCGGAACCCCTTGGTGATGTGGTTCCTCTGGTTTGAGGCTACATGTGCTGGGATCCTCACCTTTCGATGATGTTGTCCCACTGGTGTGAGGACACTCCTGCCTGGTTCCCATCCCCTTGCTGATGTGGGCCCTCTGGTGAGAGTCTGATCCTGGCTGTGTTCCTCACCCTTCTGTGAGGTGGGCTCTCTGCTGTGAAGTCACTCCTGCTGGGCTGGCACACATCGCCTTGGTGACGTTGGCCCTCTGGTGGCAGCTGGAGCCTGCTGGGAGCCTCCTCCCCTCGGTGATGAGTGCAGTCTAGCGTCAGGCCCTAACTTCTGAGCACCCCACGTTTTCTGATGTGAGCCCAGTGATGCCAGGACACTCCTGTCATGTTCCCATCACCATGGGGATGTGGGCCTTCTGCTCTGAGGTCCCAATGTCTGGGTTGCTCACAGTTTCATGATGTGGGCTGTCTGGTGTTAGTTCACTCTGGCCTGGATCCCCTAGCCTCTGTGCTCTGGGCCGCCTGCTGGGAGGTTCCAACTGCTGGATTCCTCACCTTTCTTATTTTTGGGCCCTCTGTTGTGAGGCTCCTCCTGCCTGCCTCACTCCCAGCCCCTTGATGATGGGTGTCCTATGGTTTGAAGCCACATGTTCTGGGTTCCTCACATTTAGTTGATGTGGCCCTACTCATGTGAGGACACTCCTGCCTGGTTCCAATCCATTTGGTGATGTGGGCCCTCTGGTGCGAGTCTGATGAAGACTGGGATCGTCACACTTCTCTGAGGTGGGCCCTCTGCTGTGAGGTCATTCGTGCCTGGTTGGCACACATCGCCTTGGCAACGTCAGGCCTCTGGTGGCAGTTGGAGCCTGCTGGGAGCCTCCTTCCCTTGGTGATGAGGGTCCTGTGGCGTCAGGCCCTAACTGCTGGTCTCCCAAAATTTTCTGATATGTTCTCAGTGGTACGAGGACACTCCTACCAGATTTATATCCCCATGGGGATGTGGGCCTCCTGCTCTGAGGTCCCAATGGCTGGGTTGCTCAGTTTCATGACATGGGCCCTCTTCTGTGAGTTAACTGTGGCCTGGATCCCATAGCCTCAGTGCTCTGGGCCGCCTGCTGGGAGTTTCCAACTGCTGGATTCCTCACTTTTTTATTCTATGGGCCCAGTGTTGTGAGGCTACTCCTGCCTGCCTCACTCTGAGGCCCTTGGTGATGTGGGTCCTCTGGTTTGAGGACACATGTGCTGGGTTCCTCACCTTAAGATGATGAGGCCCCACTGGTGTGAGGATAATCCTGACTGGTTTCCATCCCCTTTGTGATGTGGGCCCTCTGGTGAGAGTCTGATCCTGGCTGGGTTCCTCACCCATCTGTGAGGTGGGCCCTCTACTATCAGGTAACTCTTGCCTGGCTTGCTCCCCTCGCCTTGTTGACATGAGCCCTCTGGTGGCACTTGGACCCTGCTGGGAGCCTCCTCACCTCTGTGATGAGGGCCCTCTGACGTCAGGACCTAACTGCTGGGCTCCCCAACTTTTCTTAGTGAGCCCAGTGATGCTCGGGCACTCCTCTTAGGTTCTCATCTCCATGGGGATGTAGGCCTTCTGCTCTGAGGTTCCAACGGCTGGGTTGATCACAATTTCATGATGTGGGCTCTCTGGTGTTAGTTCACTGTGGCCTGCATCCCATAGCCTCTGTGCTCTTGGCCACCTGCTGGGAGATTCCAACTGCTGGATTCCTCACTTTTTTAATTTTTTAGGCCCTCTGTTGTGAGGATCCTCCTGCCTGCCTCACTCCCAGCCCTTTCGTGATGTGTGTCGTCTGGTTTGAGGCCACATGTGCTGGGTTCCTCACCTTTCGATGATGTGGGACCAATGGTCTTAGGAGACTCCTGCCTGGTTCACATCCCCTTGGTGATGTGGGCCCTCTGTTGAGAGTCTGATCCTGGCTGGGTTCCTCACCCTTCTGTGAGGTGGGCCGTCTGCTGTGAGGTCACTCCTGCCTGGCTTGCTCACCTCGCCTTGTGGACGTGAGCCCTCTGGTGGCACTTGGAGCCTGCTGGGAGCCTCCTCCCATCGGTGATGAGGGCCCTCTGGCGTCAGGCCCTAATGGCTGGGCTCCACACATTTTGTGATGTGCACCCAGTGGTTCGAAGACACTCCATCCAGGTTCACATCCCCATTGGGATGTGGGTCTTCTGCTCTGAAGTCCCAACGGCTGGGTTGTTCACAGTTTCATGATGTGGGCTCTCTGCTGTTAGTTCACTCTGGCCTGGATGCCATAGCCTCTGTGCTCTGGGCCGCCTGCTGGGAGGTTCCAACTGCTCGATTCCTCAACTTTTGTATTCTATGGGTCCTGTGTTGTGATGCTCCTCCTGCCTGCCTCACTCGCAACCTCTTCGTGATGTGGGTCCTCTGGTTTGAGGCCACATGTGCTGGGTTCCGCAACTTTCAATGATGTGGCCCCACTGGTGTGAGGACACTCCTGCCTGGTTCCCATCCCCTTGGTGATGTGGGCCTTCTGGTGACAGTCTTATCCTGGCTGGGTTCCTCACTCTTCTGTGAGGTAGGCCCTCTGCTGTGAGGTCAATCCTGCCTGACTTGCACACATCACCTTGGCGACGTGGGCCCTCTGTTGGCACATGGAACCTGCTGGGAGCCTCCTGCCCTCGGTGATGACGGCCCTCTAGCATCAGGCCCTAACTGCTGGGCTCCCCACGTTTTCTGATGTGAGCCCAGTGATGCCAGGACACTCCTGTCAGGTTCCCATCCCCATGGGGATGTGGGCTTTCTGCTCTGAGGTCCCAACGCCTGGGTTGCTCACAGTTTCATGATGTGGGCTCTCTGCTGTTAGTTCACTCCTGCCTGCATCCCATAGCTTCTGTGCTCTCGGCCGCCTGCTGGGAGGTTCCAAATGCTAGATTCCTCACCTTTTTTATTCTTTGGGCCCTCTGTTTTTAGGCTACTCCTACCTGCCTCACTCCCATCCCCTTTGTGATGTATGTCCTCTGATATGAGGCCGCATGTGCTGGGTTCCTCATCTTTCGATGATGTGGCCCCACTGGTGGGAGGACAGTCCTGACTGGTTCCCATCCCCTTGGTGTTGTGGGCCCTCTGGCGAGAGTCTCATCCTGCCTCGGTTCCTCACCCTTCTGTGAGATAGGCCCTCTGCTGTGAGGTCACTACTGCCTGGCTGGCGCATACCACCTTGTAGACGTGGGCCCTCTGTTGGCAGTTGGAACCTGCTGGGAGTCTCCTCCCCTCAGTTATGAGGGCCCCCTGGCGTCAGGCCCTAACTGCTGGGCTCCTAACATTTTCTGATATGTGCTAAGTGGTGCGAGGCCACTCCTGCCAGGTTCCCATCCCAATGGGGATGTGGGCCTTCTGTTCTGAGGTCCCAACGGCTGGGCTTCTCACAGGTTCATGATGTGGGCCCTCTGCTGTGAGTTCACTGCGGCCTGGATCTCATAGCCTCGGTGCTCTGGGCCGCTTGCTGGGAGGTTCCAACTGCTGGATTCCTCAACTTTTATATTCTATGGACCCTGTGTTGTGAGGCCAGTCCTGCCAGCCTCATTCGGAACCCCTTGGTGATGTGGTTCCTCTGGTTTGAGGCTACATGTGCTGGGATCCTCACCTTTCGATGATGTTGTCCCACTGGTGTGAGGACACTCCTGCCTGGTTCCCATCCCCTTGCTGATGTGGGCCCTCTGGTGAGAGTCTGATCCTGGCTGTGTTCCTCACCCTTCTGTGAGGTGGGCTCTCTGCTGTGAAGTCACTCCTGCTGGGCTGGCACACATCGCCTTGGTGACGTTGGCCCTCTGGTGGCAGCTGGAGCCTGCTGGGAGCCTCCTCCCCTCGGTGATGAGTGCAGTCTAGCGTCAGGCCCTAACTTCTGAGCACCCCACGTTTTCTGATGTGAGCCCAGTGATGCCAGGACACTCCTGTCATGTTCCCATCACCATGGGGATGTGGGCCTTCTGCTCTGAGGTCCCAATGTCTGGGTTGCTCACAGTTTCATGATGTGGGCTGTCTGGTGTTAGTTCACTCTGGCCTGGATCCCCTAGCCTCTGTGCTCTGGGCCGCCTGCTGGGAGGTTCCAACTGCTGGATTCCTCACCTTTCTTATTTTTGGGCCCTCTGTTGTGAGGCTCCTCCTGCCTGCCTCACTCCCAGCCCCTTGATGATGGGTGTCCTATGGTTTGAAGCCACATGTTCTGGGTTCCTCACATTTAGTTGATGTGGCCCTACTCATGTGAGGACACTCCTGCCTGGTTCCAATCCATTTGGTGATGTGGGCCCTCTGGTGCGAGTCTGATGAAGACTGGGATCGTCACACTTCTCTGAGGTGGGCCCTCTGCTGTGAGGTCATTCGTGCCTGGTTGGCACACATCGCCTTGGCAACGTCAGGCCTCTGGTGGCAGTTGGAGCCTGCTGGGAGCCTCCTTCCCTTGGTGATGAGGGTCCTGTGGCGTCAGGCCCTAACTGCTGGTCTCCCAAAATTTTCTGATATGTTCTCAGTGGTACGAGGACACTCCTACCAGATTTATATCCCCATGGGGATGTGGGCCTCCTGCTCTGAGGTCCCAATGGCTGGGTTGCTCAGTTTCATGACATGGGCCCTCTTCTGTGAGTTAACTGTGGCCTGGATCCCATAGCCTCAGTGCTCTGGGCCGCCTGCTGGGAGTTTCCAACTGCTGGATTCCTCACTTTTTTATTCTATGGGCCCAGTGTTGTGAGGCTACTCCTGCCTGCCTCACTCTGAGGCCCTTGGTGATGTGGGTCCTCTGGTTTGAGGACACATGTGCTGAGTACCTCACATTTCGATGATGTGGCCCCACTGGTGTGAAGACACTCCTGCCTGGTTCCCATCCCCTTGGTGATGTGGGCCCTCTGGTGAGAGTCTGATGTAGGCTGGGTTTCTCACCCTTCTGTGAGGTGGGATCTCTGCTGTGAGGTAACTCCTGCCTGGCTTGCTCACGTTGCTTTGGCAACGTGAGCCCTCAGGTGGCAGTTGGAGCCTGCTGGGAATCTCCTCCCCTCGGTTATGAGAGTTCTGGATAAAACACATATGCACTTTTTTGCCAAGTGCATTATTTTCCAAGTTCTGTCTCTTTTCCTATGCTTTACATGCAATTCCAGTCTACCTCCTGAAATCGGTTTCCTGCAATTCTGCCCCGCTTTCAAGTCCTCTTGACAGCCTTACTTCAATATATTTTTGGACGATAGCTGTCATTTATAACTCTGAAAGTCTGTGAATTACAGGGCCCCTGAGCTCCTTTGTTCAACTCACTTTCTTGTGAGCTGGCCGCAACACTGCAGGATTGCTTCAGGCCCTAGTGTGGTTCCGGCATGGCACGCTGAGCCTTTGGTTAATTCCTCTTCCTGGTGGGAAATGAGAGTTAAATTTGCCCATCCAGACACCTCCAGCTGGTCTCTCATTGGTTCTTCCTATTCCTGTTCCTTTTCCGCAGGAATTGCAAACTGGACCAAACAGGAGGTTAAAGGCACTGACTCTCCAAGTGGGGAGAGTGTTAGTAAAGCGTCTGGAATGTTGCACCCGAGTACCAGGGGACGAAAACTGAGACACATTTGAACACGTTTCCCGATCACACGGTGGATCATACTCTGGGTTCCACATGCATGTTTTAGCTGAAGGAAGAATCCTTAAACCTGGAGAGTTGAGACCCATAGTATGGGTACCATGCAATATGACTTCAAAGGGTCTGCATTTGCTCACAGAGCCTCACCAATCCGATCACTGCTGCGTTTATGCCTCTGTACACACGCTTGATTCTCTTTCAGAGACATATAAATCCATAGGTTTTAAGATTCTTACTAGTCAGGTATATTCTTAGGCGTTTAATATGGGGTGTTGAGTCCACTTCCTTGAGCAAGCAGTAGCTCTTGTCTATTACATATTTGGCTTATGGAAAGGTATCTGTGTTAATTTCAATCTCTGGTTTTATGCAGCACCCCAACTCACCATTCCCCTTAAGCAAGCATAAGTTGGTTTTCTACATTTGAGACCTTATTCTGTTTTGTAATTCAGTTCCTGTGTAGCCAAGTTTACATTCCGTGTATTAGTGATATCGTATGATGTTTCTTTTTCTGTGTGACTTATTTCACTTAGAATCATCGTACCTGAATCCACTCATTATGCTGCTACTGGCCTGATGACATAGATTTCATTGCTGAGTGATATTGCATTGTACGTAAGTACCACAACTTCTTTATCCATTTTTCGCTTTCTGCGATATTGAACTTGTACCGTAAACGAGGTTCTTGTAAACAGAGCCGTCCCAAACTTTGGGGTGGCTGTGTCTTTTTGATTTTAATTTCCCTAAGCTATAGGACCATAAGTGGAAGTGCCCTAGGCTCTATTGCTTTGTTTTTTAGATGTTTCAGGAAACACCATACACTTCTCCAGAGTGGCTGTTGGCAATTTACATCCTGCCCATCAGCATAAGAAGGCTCCCAGTTCTCCATGGCCTGTCCTGCCTTTCTGGATTTTACACATTTTTCAGATGGCCCTTTTGACCGGGGGGGCAGTGAGACTTCATTGTAGTGCAGATTTCCTTTTCAAGCTTCCTTGGTTGGCCAAAAAGGGCGTATGCGTTTTTTCCTGAATATATTCAGGAAAAAACGCATACGCCCTTTTTGGCCAAGTGCATCATTGTGGACGTTCTGCCTCTTTTCCTATGCTTTACATGCAATTCCAGTCTACCTCCTGAAATCGGTTTCCTGCAATTCTGCCCCGCTTTCAAGTCCTCTTGGCAGCCTTACTTCAATAAATTTTTGGACGATAGCTGTCATTTATAACTCTGCAGGTTTGTGAATTACAGGGTTCCTGAGCTCCTTTCTTCAACTCGCTTTCTTGTGAGATGGCCACGACACCGCAGGATTGCTTCAGGCCCTAGTGTGGTTCCGGCATGGCACGCTGAGCCTTTGGTTAATTCCTCTTCCTGGTGGGAAATGAGAGTTAAATTTGCCCGTCCAGACACCTCCAGCTAGTCTCTCATTGGTTCTCCCTATTCCTGTTCCTTTTCCGCAGAAATTGCAAACTGGGCCAAACAGGATGTTAAAGGCACTGACTCTCCAAGTGGGGAGAGTGTTAGTAAAGCGTCTGGAATGTTGCACCCGAGTACCAGGGGACGAAACCTGAGACACATTTGAACACGTTTCCCGATCACACGGTGGATCATACTCTGGGTTCCACATGCATGTTTTAGCTGAAGGAAGAATCCCTTAAACCTGGAGAGTTGAGACCCATGGAATGGGTACCAAGCAATATGACTTCAAAGGGTCTGCATTTGCTCACCGAACCTCACCAATCCTATCACTGCTGCTTTTATGTCGCTGTACACACGCTGGATTCTCTTTTGGAGACATATAAATCCATAGGTTTTAAGATTCTTACTAGTCAGGTATATTCTTAGGCGTTTTATATGGGGTGTTGAGTCCACTTCGTTGAGCAAGCAGTAGCTCTTGTCTATTACATATTGGGCTTATTGAAAGATATCTGTGCTAATTTCAATCTCTGGTTTTATGCAGCACCCCAACTCACCTTTCCCCTTAAGCAAGCATAAGTTGGTTTTCTACATTTGAGACCCTATTCTGTTTTGTAATTCAGTTCCTGTGTAGCCAAGTTTACATTCCGTGTATTAGTGATACCTTATGATGTTTCTTTTTCTGTGTGACTTATTTCACTTAGAATCATCGTACCTGAATCCACTCATTATGCTGCTACTGGCCTGATGACATAGATTTCATTGCTGAGTGATATTGCATTGTACGTAAGTACCACAACTTCTTTATCCATTTTTCGCTTTCTGCGATATTGAACTTGTACCGTAAACGAGGTTCTTGTAAACAGAGCCGTCCCAAACTTTGGGGTGGCTGTGTCTTTTTGATTTTAATTTCTCTAAGCTACAGGACCATAAGTGGAAGTGTCCTAGGCTCTGTTGCTCTGTTTTTTAGATGTTTCAGGAAACACCATACACTTTTCCAGAGTGGCTGTTGGCAATTTACATCCCGCCCATCAGCATAAGAAGGCTCCCAGTTCTCCATGGCCTGTCCTGCCTTTCTGGATTTTACACTTTTTTCAGATGGCCCTTTTGACCGGGGGGCAGTGAGACTTCATTGTAGTGCAGATTTCCTTTGCAAGCTTGCTTGGTTGGCCAAAAAGGGCGTATGCGTTTTTTCCTGAATATATTCAGGAAAAAACGCATACGCCCTTTTTGGCCAAGTGCATCATTGTGGACGTTCTGCCTCTTTTCCTATGCTTTACATGCAATTCCAGTCTACCTCCTGAAATCGGTTTCCTGCAATTCTGCCCCGCTTTCAAGTCCTCTTGGCAGCCTTACTTCAATATATTTTTGGAAGATAGCTGTCATTTATAACTCTGCAGGTTTGTGAATTACAGGGCCCCTGAGCTCCTTTCTTCAACTCGCTTTCTTGTGAGCTGGCCGCAACACCGCAGCATTGCTTCAGGCCCTAGTGTGGTTCCGGCATGGCTCGCTGAGCCTTTGGTTAATTCCTCTTCCTGGTGGGAAATGAGAGTTAAATTTGCCTGTCCAGACACCTCCAGCTAGTCTCTCATTGGTTCTCCCTATTCCTGTTCATTTTCCGCAGAAATTGCAAACTGGGCCAAACAGGAGGTTAAAGGCACTGACTCTCCAAGTGGGGAGAGTGTTAGTAAAGCGTCTGGAATGTTGTACCCGAGTACCAGGGGACGAAAACTGAGACACATTTGAACACGTTTCCCGATCACACGGTGGATCATACTCTGGGTTCCACATGCATGTTTTAGCTGAAGGAAGAATCCCTTAAACCTGGAGAGTTGAGACCCATGGAATGGGTACCATGCAATATGACTTCAAAGGGTCTGCATTTGCTCACCGAACCTCACCAATCCTATCACTGCTGCGTTTATGCCGCTGTACACATGCTTGATTCTCTTTCAGAGACATAAATCCATAGCTTTTAAGATTCTTACAACTCAGGTATATTCTTAGGCGTTTAATATGGGGTGTTGAGTCCACTTCGCTGAGCAAGCAGTAGCTCTTGTCCATTACATATTTGGCTTATGGAACGGTATCTGTGCTAATTTCAATCTCTGGTTTTATGCAGCACCCCAACTCACCATTCCCCTTAAGCAAGCATAAGTTGGTTTTCTACATTTGAGACCCTGTTCTGTTTTGTAATTCAGTTCCTGTGTAGCAAAGTTTACATTCCATGTATTAGTGATACCTTATGATGTTTCTTTTTCTGTGTGACTTATTTCACTTAGAATCATCGTACCTGAATCCACTCATTATGCTGCTACTGGCCTGATGACATAGATTTCATTGCTGAGTGATATTGCATTGTACGTAAGTACCACAATTTCTTTATCCATTTTTCGCTTTCTGCGATATTGAACTTGTACCCTAAATGAGTTTCTTGTAAACAGAGCCGTCCCAAACTTTGGGGTGGCTGTGTCTTTTTGATTTTAATTTCTCTAAGCTATAGGACCATAAGTGGAAGTGCCCTGGGCTCTGCTGCTTTGTTTTTTAGATGTTTCAGGAAACACCATACACTTCTCCAGAGTGGCTTTTCGCAATTTACATCCCACCCATCAGCATAACAAGGCTCCCAGTTCTCATTGGCCTGTCCTGCCTCTCTGGATTATACACTTTTTTCAGATGTCCCTTTTGACCGGGGGGCAGTGAGACTTCATTGTAGTGCAGATTTCCTTTGCAAGCTTGCTTGGTTGGCCAAAAAGGGCGTATGCGTTTTTTCCTGAATATATTCAGGAAAAAACGCATACGCCCTTTTTGGCCAAGTGCATCATTGTGGACGTTCTGCCTCTTTTCCTATGCTTTACATGCAATTCCAGTCTACCTCCTGAAACCGGTTTCCTGCAATTCTGCCCCACTTTCAAGTCCTCTTGGCTGCCTTACTTCAATATATTTTTGGACGATAGCTGTCATTTATAACTCTGCAGGTTTCTGAATTACAGTGCCCCTGAGCTCCTTTCTTCAACTCGCTTTCTTGTGAGCTGGCCGCAACACCGCAGGATTGCTCCAGGCCCTAGTGTGGTTCCGGCATGGCACGCTGAGCCTTTGGTTAATTCCTCTTCCTGCTGGGAAATGAGAGTTAAATTTGCCCGTCCAGACACCTCCTGCTAGTCTCTCATTGGTTCTCCCTATTCCTGTTCATTTTCCGCAGAAATTGCAAACTGGGCCAAACAGGAGGTTAAAGGCACTGACTCTCCAAGTGGGAAGAGTGTTAGTAAAGAGTCTGGAATATTGCACCCGAGTACCAGGGGACGAAAACTGAGACACATTTGAACACGTTTTCCGATCACACGGTGGATCATACTCTGGGTTCCACATGCATGTTTTAGCTGAAGGAAGAATCCCTTAAACCTGGAGAGTTGAGACCCATGGAATGGGTACCATGCAATATGACTTCAAAGGGTCTGCATTTGCTCACGGAACCTCACCAATGCTGTCACTGCTGGGTTTATGCCGCTGTACACACGCTGGATTCTCTTTCAGAGACATATAAATCTATAGGTTTTAAGATTCTTTCTAGTCAGGTATATTTTTAGGCGTTTAATAAGGGGTGTTGAGTCCACTTCGTTGAGCAAGGAGTAGCTCTTGTCTATTATATATTTGGCTTATGGAACAGTATCTGTGCTAATTTCAATCTCTGGTTTTATGCAGCACCCCAACTCACCATTCCCCTTAAGCAAGCATAAGTTGGTTCTACATTTGAGACCCTATTCTGTTTTGTATTTCAGTTCCTGTGTAGCCAAGTTTACATTCCGTGTATTAGTGATACCTTATGATGTTTCTTTTTCTGTGTGACTTATTTCACTTAGAATCATCGTACCTGAATCCACTCATTATGCTGCTAAGGGCCTGATGACATAGATTACATTGCTGAGTGATATTGCATTGTACGTAAGTACCACAACTTCTTTATCCATTTTTCGCTTTCTGCGATATTGAACTTGTACCGTAAACGAGGTTCTTGTAAACAGAGCCGTCCCAAACTTTGGGGTGGCTGTGTCTTTTTGATTTTAATTTCCCTAAGCTATAGGACCATAAGTGGAAGTACCTTAGGCTCTGTTGCTTTGTTTTTTAGATGTTTCAGGAAACACCATACACTTCTCCAGAGTGGCTGTTGGCAATTTACATCCCGCCCATCAGCATAACAAGGCTCCCAGTTCTCCATGGCCTGTCCTGCCTTTCTGGATTTTACACTTTTTTCAGATGGCCCTTTTGACCGGGGGGCAGTGAGACTTCATTGTAGTGCAGATTTCCTTTGCAAGCTTGCTTGGTTGGCCAAAAAGGGCGTATGCGTTTTTTCCTGAATATATTCAGGAAAAAACGCATACGCCCTTTTTGGCCAAGTGCATCATTGTGGACGTTCTGCCTCTTTTCCTATGGTTTACATGCAATTCCAGTCTACCTCCTAAAATCGCTTTCCTGCAATTCTGCCCCGCTTTCAAGTCGTCTTAGCAGCCTTACTTCAGTATATTTTTGGACAATTGCTGTCATTTATAACTCTGCAGGTTTGTGAATTACAGTGCCCCTTTCTTCAACTCGCTTTCTTGTGTGCTGGCCACCACACCGCAGGATTGCTTCAGGCCCTAGTGTGGTTCCGGCATGGCACGCTGAGCCTTTGGTTAATTCCACTTCCTGCTGGGAAATGAGAGTTAAATTTGCCCGTCCAGACACCTCCAGCTAGTCTGTCATTGGTTCTCCCTATTCCTGTTCATTTTCCGCAGAAATTGCAAACTGGGCCAAACAGGAGGTTAAAGGCACTGACTCTCCAAGTGGGGAGAGTGTTATT
The DNA here is from genome assembly GCF_964374135.1 of Grampus griseus. Classification (NCBI taxonomy): domain Eukaryota; kingdom Metazoa; phylum Chordata; class Mammalia; order Artiodactyla; family Delphinidae; genus Grampus; species Grampus griseus. The sequence goes on from NW_028133388.1 coordinate 524,229, forward strand.
AAAGCGTCTGGAATGTTGCACCCGAGTACCAGGGGACGAAAACTGAGACACATTTGAACACGTTTCCTGATCACACGTTGGATCATACTCTGGGTTCCACATGCATGTTTTAGCTGAAGGAAGAATCCCATAAACCTGGAGAGTTGAGACCCATGGAATGGGTACCATGCCATATGACTTCAAAGGGTCTGCACTTGCTCACCGAACCTCACCAATCCTATCACTGCTGCGTTTATGCCACCGTACACACGCTTGATTCTCTTTCGGAGACATATAAATCCATAGGTTTTAAGATTCTTACTAGTCAGGTATATTCTTAGGCGTTTAATATGGGGTGTTGAGTCCATTTCGGTGAGCAAGGAGTAGCTCTTGTCTATTACATATTTGGCTTATGGAAAGGTATCTGTGTTAATTTCAATCTCTTGTTTTATGCAGCACCCCAACTCACCTTTCCCCTTAAGCAAGCATAAGTTGGTTTTCTGCATTTGAGACCCTGTTCTGTTTTGTAACTCAGTTCCTCTGTAGCCAAGTTTACATTCCGAGTAGTAGTGATACCTTATGATGCTTCTTTTTCTGTGTGACTTATTTCACTTAGAATCATCGTACATGAATCCACTCATTATGCTGCTACTGGCCTGATGACATAGATTTCATTGCTGAGTGATACTGCATTGTACGTAAGTACCACTACTTCTTTATCCATTTTTTGTTTTCTGTGATATTGAACTTGAACCGTAAATGAAGTTCTTGTAAACAGAGTCCTCCCAAACTTTGGGGTGGCTGTGTCTTTTTGATTTTAATTTCCCTAAGCTATAGGACCATAAGTGGAAGTGCCCTAGGTTCTGTTGCTTTGTTTTTTAGATGTTTCAGGAAACACCATACACTTCTCCAGAGTGGCTGTTGGCAATTTACAACCCACCCATCAGCATCACAAGGTTCCCATCTCTCCATGGCCTGTCCTGCCTTTCTGGATTTTACACTTTTTTCAGATGGCCTTTTTGACCGGGAGGCAGTGAGACTTCATTGTAGTGCAGATTTCCTTTGCTAGCTTGCTTGGTTGGACAAAAAGTGCGTATGCGTTTTTTCCTGAATATATTCAGGAAAAAACGCATACGCCCTTTTTGGCCAAGTGCATCATTGTGGACGTTCTGCCTCTTTTCCTATGCTTTACATGCAATTCCTGTCTACCTCCTGAAATCGGTTTCCTGCAATTCTGCCCCGCTTTCAAGTCCTGTTGGCAGCCTTACTTCAATATATTTTTGGATGATAGCTGTCATTTATAACTCTGCAGGTTTGTGAATGACAGTGCCCCTGAGCTCCTTTCTTCAACTTGCTTTCTTGTGAGCTGGCCGCAACACAGCAGGATTGCTTCAGGCCCTAGTGTGGTTCCGGCATGGCACGCTGAGCCTTTGGTTAATTCCTCTTCCTGGTGGGAAATGAGAGTTAAATTTGCCCGTCCAGACACCTCCAGCTAGTCTCTCATTGGTTCTCCCTATTCCTGTTCATTTTCCGCAGAAATTGCAAACTGGGCCAAACAAGATGTTAAAAGCCCTGACTCTCCAAGTAGGGAGAGTGTTAGTAAAGCATCTGGAATGTTGCACCCGAGTACCAGGGGATGAAAACTGAGACACATTTGAACACGTTTCCCGATCATACGGTGGATCATACTCTGGGTTCCACATGGATGTTTTAGGTGAAGGAAGAATCCCTTAAACCTGGAGAGTTGAGACCCATGGAATGGGTACCATGCAATATGACTTCAAAGGGTCTGCATTTGCTCACCGAACCTCACCAATCCTATCACTGCTGCGTTTATGCCACTGTACACACGCTTGATTCTCTTTTGGAGACATATAAATCCATAGGTTTTAAGATTCTTACTAGTCAGGTATATTCTTAGGCGTTTAATATGGGGTGTTGAGTCCACTTCGTTGAGCAAGCAGTAGCTCTTGTCTATTACATATTTGGCTTATCGAAAGATATCTGTGCTAATTTCAATCTCTGGTTTTATGCAGCACCCCAACTCACCTTTCCCCTTAAGCAAGCATAAGTTGGTTTTCTACATTTCAGACCCTATTCTGTTTTGTAATTCAGTTCCTGTGTAGCCAAGTTTACATTCCGTTTATTAGTGATACCTTATGATGTTTCTTTTTCTGTGTGACTTATTTCACTTAGAATCATCGTACCTGAATCCACTCATTATGCTGCTACTGGCCTGATGACATAGATTTCATTGCTGAGTGATATTGCATTGTACGTAAGTACCACAATTTCTTTATCCATTTTTCGCTTTCTGCGATATTGAACTTGTACCGTAAATGAGTTTCTTGTAAACAGAGCAGTCCCAAACTTTGGGGTGGCTGTGTCTTTTTGATTTTAATTTCTCTAAGCTATAGGACCATAAGTGGAAGTGCCCTGGGCTCTGCTGCTTTGTTTTTTAGATGTTTCAGGAAACACCATACACTTCTCCAGAGTGGCTTTTCGCAATTTACATCCCACCCATCAGCATAACAAGGCTCCCAGTTCTCATTGGCCTGTCCTGCCTCTCTGGATTATACACTTTTTTCAGATGTCCCTTTTGACCGGGGGGCAGTGAGACTTCATTGTAGTGCAGATTTCCTTTGCAAGCTTGCTTGGTTGGCCAAAAAGGGCGTATGCGTTTTTTCCTGAATATATTCAGGAAAAAACGCATACGCCCTTTTTGGCCAAGTGCATCATTGTGGACGTTCTGCCTCTTTTCCTATGCTTTACATGCAATTCCAGTCTACCTCCTGAAACCGGTTTCCTGCAATTCTGCCCCACTTTCAAGTCCTCTTGGCTGCCTTACTTCAATATATTTTTGGACGATAGCTGTCATTTATAACTCTGCAGGTTTCTGAATTACAGTGCCCCTGAGCTCCTTTCTTCAACTCGCTTTCTTGTGAGCTGGCCGCAACACCGCAGGATTGCTCCAGGCCCTAGTGTGGTTCCGGCATGGCACGCTGAGGCTTTGGTTAATTCCTCTTCCTGCTGGGAAATGAGAGTTAAATTTGCCCGTCCAGACACCTCCTGCTAGTCTCTCATTGGTTCTCCCTATTCCTGTTCATTTTCCACAGAAATTGCAAACTGGGCCAAACAGGAGGTTAAAGGCACTGACTCTCCAAGTGGGAAGAGTGTTAGTAAAGAGTCTGGAATATTGCACCCGAGTACCAGGGGACGAAAACTGAGACACATTTGAACACGTTTCCCGATCACACGGTGGATCATACTCTGGGTTCCACATGCATGTTTTAGCTGAAGGAAGAATCCCTTAAACCTGGAGAGTTGAGACCCATGGAATGGGTACCATGCAATATGACTTCAAAGGGTCTGCATTTGCTCACAGAACCTCACCAATGCTGTCACTGCTGGGTTTATGCCGCTGTACACACGCTGGATTCTCTTTCAGAGACATATAAATCCATAGGTTTTAAGATTCTTTCTAGTCAGGTATATTTTTAGGCGTTTAATAAGGGGTGTTGAGTCCACTTCGTTGAGCAAGGAGTAGCTCTTGTCTATTATATATTTGGCTTATGGAACAGTATCTGTGCTAATTTCAATCTCTGGTTTTATGCAGCACCCCAACTCACCATTCCCCTTAAGCAAGCATAAGTTGGTTCTACATTTGAGACCCTATTCTGTTTTGTATTTCAGTTCCTGTGTAGCCAAGTTTACATTCCGTGTATTAGTGATACCTTATGATGTTTCTTTTTCTGTGTGACTTATTTCACTTAGAATCATCGTACCTGAATCCACTCATTATGCTGCTAAGGGCCTGATGACATAGATTACATTGCTGAGTGATATTGCATTGTACGTAAGTACCACAACTTCTTTATCCATTTTTCGCTTTCTGCGATATTGAACTTGTACCGTAAACGAGGTTCTTGTAAAAAGAGCCGTCCCAAACTTTTGGGTGGCTGTGTCTTTTTGATTTTAATTTCCCTAAGCTATAGGACCATAAGTGGAAGTACCTTAGGCTCTGTTGCTTTGTTTTTTAGATGTTTCAGGAAACACCATACACTTCTCCAGAGTGGCTGTTGGCAATTTACATCCCGCCCATCAGCATAACAAGGCTCCCAGTTCTCCATGGCCTGTCCTGCCTTTCTGGATTTTACACTTTTTTCAGATGGCCCTTTTGACCGGGGGGCAGTGAGACTTCATTGTAGTGCAGATTTCCTTTGCAAGCTTGCTTGGTTGGCCAAAAAGGGCGTATGCGTTTTTTCCTGAATATATTCAGGAAAAAACGCATACGCCCTTTTTGGCCAAGTGCATCATTGTGGACGTTCTGCCTCTTTTCCTATGCTTTACATGCAATTCCAGTCTACCTCCTGAAATCGCTTTCCTGCAATTCTGCCCCGCTTTCAAGTCGTCTTAGCAGCCTTACTTCAGTATATTTTTGGACAATTGCTGTCATTTATAACTCTGCAGGTTTGTGAATTACAGTGCCCCTTTCTTCAACTCGCTTTCTTGTGTGCTGGCCACCACACCGCAGGATTGCTTCAGGCCCTAGTGTGGTTCCGGCATGGCACGCTGAGCCTTTGGTTAATTCCACTTCCTGCTGGGAAATGAGAGTTAAATTTGCCCGTCCAGACACCTCCAGCTAGTCTGTCATTGGTTCTCCCTATTCCTGTTCATTTTCCGCAGAAATTGCAAACTGGGCCAAACAGGAGGTTAAAGGCACTGACTCTCCAAGTGGGGAGAGTGTTATTAAAGCGTCTGGAATGTTGCACCCGAGTACCAGGGGACGAAAACTGAGACACATTTGAACACGTTTCCTGATCACACGTTGGATCATACTCTGGGTTCCACATGTATGTTTTAGCTGAAGGAAGAATCCCATAAACCTGGAGAGTTGAGACCCATGGAATGGGTACCATGCCATATGACTTCAAAGGGTCTGCACTTGCTCACCGAACCTCACCAATCCTATCACTGCTGCTTTTATGTCGCTGTACACACGCTGGATTCTCTTTTGGAGACATATAAATCCATAGGTTTTAAGATTCTTACTAGTCAGGTATATTCTTAGGCGTTTTATATGGGGTGTTGAGTCCACTTCGTTGAGCAAGCAGTAGCTCTTGTCTATTACATATTTGGCTTATTGAAAGATATCTGTGCTAATTTCAATCTCTGGTTTTATGCAGCACCCCAACTCACCTTTCCCCTTAAGCAAGCATAAGTTGGTTTTCTACATTTGAGACCCTATTCTGTTTTGTAATTCAGTTCCTGTGTAGCCAAGTTTACATTCCGTGTAGTAGTGATACCTTATGATGTTTCTTTTTCTGTGTGACTTATTTCACTTAGAATCATCGTACCTGAATCCACTCATTATACTGCTACAGGCCTGATGACATAGATTTCATTGCTGAGTGATATTGCATTGTACGTAAGTACCACAACTTCTTTATCCATTTTTCGCTTTCTGCGATATTGAACTTGTACCGTATACGAGGTTCTTGTAAACAGAGCCGTCCCAAACTTTGGGGTGGCTGTGTCTTTTTGATTTTAATTTCCCTAAGCTATAGGACCATAAGTGGAAGTGCCCTAGGCTCTGTTGCTCTGTTTTTTAGATGTTTCAGGAAACACCATACACTTTTCCAGAGTGGCTGTTGGCAATTTACATCCCGCCCATCAGCATAAGAAGGCTCCCAGTTCTCCATGGCCTGTCCTGCCTTTCTGGATTTTACACTTTTTTCAGATGGCCCTTTTGACCGGGGGGCAGTGAGACTTCATTGTAGTGCAGATTTCCTTTGCAAGCTTGCTTGGTTGGCCAAAAAGGGCGTATGCGTTTTTTCCTGAATATATTCAGGAAAAAACGCATACGCCCTTTTTGGCCAAGTGCATCATTGTGGACGTTCTGCCTCTTTTCCTATGCTTTACATGCAATTCCAGTCTACCTCCTGAAATCGGTTTCCTGCAATTCTGCCCCGCTTTCAAGTCCTCTTGGCAGCCTTACTTCAATATATTTTTGGAAGATAGCTGTCATTTATAACTCTGCAGGTTTGTGAATTACAGGGCCCCTGAGCTCCTTTCTTCAATTCGCTTTCTTGTGAGCTGGCCGCAACACCGCAGCATTGCTTCAGGCCCTAGTGTGGTTCCGGCATGGCTCGCTGAGCCTTTGGTTAATTCCTCTTCCTGGTGGGAAATGAGAGTTAAATTTGCCCGTCCAGACACCTCCAGCTAGTCTCTCATTGGTTCTCCCTATTCCTGTTCATTTTCTGCAGAAATTGCAAACTGGGCCAAACAGGAGGTTAAAGGCACTGACTCTCCAAGTGGGGAGAGTGTTAGTAAAGCGTCTGGAATGTTGCACCCGAGTACCAGGGGACGAAAACTGAGACACATTTGAACACGTTTCCCGATCACACGGTGGATCATACTCTGGGTTCCACATGCATGTTTTAGCTGAAGGAAGAATCCCTTAAACCTGGAGAGTTGAGACCCATGGAATGGGTACCATGCAATATGACTTCAAAGGGTCTGCATTTGCTCACCGAACCTCACCAATCCTATCACTGCTGCGTTTATGCCACTGTACACACGCTTGATTCTCTTTTGGAGACATATAAATCCATAGGTTTTAAGATTCTTACTAGTCAGGTATATTCTTAGGCGTTTAATATGGGGTGTTGAGTCCACTTCGTTGAGCAAGCAGTAGCTCTTGTCTATTACATATTTGGCTTATCGAAAGATATCTGTGCTAATTTCAATCTCTGGTTTTATGCAGCACCCCAACTCACCTTTCCCCTTAAGCAAGCATAAGTTGGTTTTCTACATTTCAGACCCTATTCTGTTTTGTAATTCAGTTCCTGTGTAGCCAAGTTTACATTCCGTTTATTAGTGATACCTTATGATGTTTCTTTTTCTGTGTGACTTATTTCACTTAGAATCATCGTACATGAATCCACTCATTATGCTGCTACTGGCCTGATGACATAGATTTCATTGCTGAGTGATATTGCATTGTACGTAAGTACCACAATTTCTGTATCCATTTTTCGCTTTCTGCGATATTGAACTTGTACCGTAAATGAGTTTCTTGTAAACAGAGCCGTCCCAAACTTTGCGGTGGCTGTGTCTTTTTGATTTTAATTTCTCTAAGCTATAGGACCATAAGTGGAAGTGCCCTGGGCTCTGCTGCTTTGTTTTTTAGATGTTTCAGGAAACACCATACACTTCTCCAGAGTGGCTTTTCGCAATTTACATCCCACCCATCAGCATAACAAGGCTCCCAGTTCTCATTGGCCTGTCCTGCCTCTCTGGATTATACACTTTTTTCAGATGTCCCTTTTGACCGGGGGGCAGTGAGACTTCATTGTAGTACAGATTTCCTTTGCAAGCTTGCTTGGTTGGCCAAAAAGGGCGTATGCGTTTTTTCCTGAATATATTCAGGAAAAAACGCATACGCCCTTTTTGGCCAAGTGCATCATTGTGGACGTTCTGCCTCTTTTCCTATGCTTTACATGCAATTCCAGTCTACCTCCTGAAACCGGTTTCCTGCAATTCTGCCCCACTTTCAAGTCCTCTTGGCTGCCTTACTTCAATATATTTTTGGACGATAGCTGTCATTTATAACTCTGCAGGTTTCTGAATTACAGTGCCCCTGAGCTCCTTTCTTCAACTCGCTTTCTTGTGAGCTGGCCGCAACACCGCAGGATTGCTCCAGGCCCTAGTGTGGTTCCGGCATGGCATGCTGAGCCTTTGGTTAATTCCTCTTCCTGCTGGGAAATGAGAGTTAAATTTGCCCGTCCAGACACCTCCTGCTAGTCTCTCATTGGTTCTCCCTATTCCTGTTCATTTTCCGCAGAAATTGCAAACTGGGCCAAACAGGAGGTTAAAGGCACTGACTCTCCAAGTGGGAAGAGTGTTAGTAAAGAGTCTGGAATATTGCACCCGAGTACCAGGGGACGAAAACTGAGACACATTTGAACACGTTTCCCGATCACACGGTGGATCATACTCTGGGTTCCACATGCATGTTTTAGCTGAAGGAAGAATCCCTTAAACCTGGAGAGTTGAGACCCATGGAATGGGTACCATGCAATATGACTTCAAAGGGTCTGCATTTGCTCACGGAACCTCACCAATGCTGTCACTGCTGGGTTTATGCCGCTGTACACACGCTGGATTCTCTTTCAGAGACATATAAATCTATAGGTTTTAAGATTCTTTCTAGTCAGGTATATTTTTAGGCGTTTAATAAGGGGTGTTGAGTCCACTTCGTTGAGCAAGGAGTAGCTCTTGTCTATTATATATTTGGCTTATGGAACAGTATCTGTGCTAATTTCAATCTCTGGTTTTATGCAGCACCCCAACTCACCATTCCCCTTAAGCAAGCATAAGTTGGTTCTACATTTGAGACCCTATTCTGTTTTGTATTTCAGTTCCTGTGTAGCCAAGTTTACATTCCGTGCATTAGTGATACCTTATGATGTTTCTTTTTCTGTGTGACTTATTTCACTTAGAATCATCGTACCTGAATCCACTCATTATGCTGCTAAGGGCCTGATGACATAGATTACATTGCTGAGTGATATTGCATTGTACGTAAGTACCACAACTTCTTTATCCATTTTTCGCTTTCTGCGATATTGAACTTGTACCGTAAACGAGGTTCTTGTAAAAAGAGCCGTCCCAAACTTTGGGGTGGCTGTGTCTTTTTGATTTTAATTTCCCTAAGCTATAGGACCATAAGTGGAAGTACCTTAGGCTCTGTTGCTTTGTTTTTTAGATGTTTCAGGAAACACCATACACTTCTCCAGAGTGGCTGTTGGCAATTTACATCCCGCCCATCAGCATAACAAGGCTCCCAGTTCTCCATGGCCTGTCCTGCCTTTCTGGATTTTACACTTTTTTCAGATGGCCCTTTTGACCGGGGGGCAGTGAGACTTCATTGTAGTGCAGATTTCCTTTGCAAGCTTGCTTGGTTGGCCAAAAAGGGCGTATGCGTTTTTTCCTGAATATATTCAGGAAAAAACGCATACGCCCTTTTTGGCCAAGTGCATCATTGTGGACGTTCTGCCTCTTTTCCTATGCTTTACATGCAATTCCAGTCTACCTCCTGAAATCGCTTTCCTGCAATTCTGCCCCGCTTTCAAGTCGTCTTAGCAGCCTTACTTCAGTATATTTTTGGACAATTGCTGTCATTTATAACTCTGCAGGTTTGTGAATTACAGTGCCCCTTTCTTCAACTCGCTTTCTTGTGTGCTGGCCACCACACCGCAGGATTGCTTCAGGCCCTAGTGTGGTTCCGGCATGGCACGCTGAGCCTTTGGTTAATTCCACTTCCTGCTGGGAAATGAGAGTTAAATTTGCCCGTCCAGACACCTCCAGCTAGTCTGTCATTGGTTCTCCCTATTCCTGTTCATTTTCCGCAGAAATTGCAAACTGGGCCAAACAGGAGGTTAAAGGCACTGACTCTCCAAGTGGGGAGAGTGTTATTAAAGCGTCTGGAATGTTGCACCCGAGTACCAGGGGACGAAAACTGAGACACATTTGAACACGTTTCCTGATCACACGTTGGATCATACTCTGGGTTCCACATGCATGTTTTAGCTGAAGGAAGAATCCCATAAACCTGGAGAGTTGAGACCCATGGAATGGGTACCATGCCATATGACTTCAAAGGGTCTGCACTTGCTCACCGAACCTCACCAATCCTATCACTGCTGCGTTTATGCCGCCGTACACACGCTTGATTCTCTTTCGGAGACATATAAATCCATAGGTTTTAAGATTCTTACTAGTCAGGTATATTCTTAGGCGTTTAATATGGGGTGTTGAGTCCATTTCGGTGAGCAAGGAGTAGCTCTTGTCTATTACATATTTGGCTTATGGAAAGGTATCTGTGTTAATTTCAATCTCTTGTTTTATGCAGCACCCCAACTCACCTTTCCCCTTAAGCAAGCATAAGTTGGTTTTCTGCATTTGAGACCCTGTTCTGTTTTGTAACTCAGTTCCTCTGTAGCCAAGTTTACATTCCGAGTAGTAGTGATACCTTATGATGCTTCTTTTTCTGTGTGACTTATTTCACTTAGAATCATCGTACCTGAATCCACTCATTATGCTGCTACTGGCCTGATGACATAGATTTCATTGCTGAGTGATACTGCATTGTACGTAAGTACCACTACTTCTTTATCCATTTTTTGCTTTCTGTGATATTGAACTTGAACCGTAAATGAAGTTCTTGTAAACAGAGTCCTCCCAAACTTTGGGGTGGCTGTGTCTTTTTGATTTTAATTTCCCTAAGCTATAGGACCATAAGTGGAAGTGCCCTAGGTTCTGTTGCTTTGTTTTTTAGATGTTTCAGGAAACACCATACACTTCTCCAGAGTGGCTGTTGGCAATTTACAACCCACCCATCAGCATCACAAGGTTCCCATCTCTCCATGGCCTGTCCTGCCTTTCTGGATTTTACACTTTTTTCAGATGGCCTTTTTGACCGGGAGGCAGTGAGACTTCATTGTAGTGCAGATTTCCTTTGCTAGCTTGCTTGGTTGGACAAAAAGTGCGTATGCGTTTTTTCCTGAATATATTCAGGAAAAAACGCATACGCACTTTTTGGCCAAGTGCATCATTGTGGACGTTCTGCCTCTTTTCCTATGCTTTACATGCAATTCCTGTCTACCTCCTGAAATCGGTTTCCTGCAATTCTGCCCCGCTTTCAAGTCCTGTTGGCAGCCTTACTTCAATATATTTTTGGATGATAGCTGTCATTTATAACTCTGCAGGTTTGTGAATGACAGTGCCCCTGAGCTCCTTTCTTCAACTTGCTTTCTTGTGAGCTGGCCGCAACACAGCAGGATTGCTTCAGGCCCTAGTGTGGTTCCGGCATGGCACGCTGAGCCTTTGGTTAATTCCTCTTCCTGGTGGGAAATGAGAGTTAAATTTGCCCGTCCAGACACCTCCAGCTAGTCTCTCATTGGTTCTCCCTATTCCTGTTCATTTTCCGCAGAAATTGCAAACTGGGCCAAACAAGATGTTAAAAGCCCTGACTCTCCAAGTAGGGAGAGTGTTAGTAAAGCATCTGGAATGTTGCACCCGAGTACCAGGGGATGAAAACTGAGACACATTTGAACACGTTTCCCGATCATACGGTGGATCATACTCTGGGTTCCACATGGATGTTTTAGGTGAAGGAAGAATCCCTTAAACCTGGAGAGTTGAGACCCATGGAATGGGTACCATGCAATATGACTTCAAAGGGTCTGCATTTGCTCACCGAACCTCACCAATCCTATCACTGCTGCGTTTATGCTGCTGTACACACGCTTGATTCTCTTTCGGAGACATATAAATCCATAGGTTTTAAGATTCTTACTAGTCAGGTATATTCTTAGGCGTTTAATATGGGGTGTTGAGTCCACTTCGTTGAGCAAGGAGTAGCTCTTGTCTATTACATATTTGGCTTATGGAACGGTATCTGTGCCAATTTCAATCTCTGGTTTCATGCAGCACCCCAACTCACCTTTCCCCTTAAGCAAGCATAAGTTGGTTTTCTACATTTGAGACCCTGTTCTGTTTTGTAGTTCAGTTCCTATGTAGCCAAGTTTACATTCCATGTATTAGTGATAACTTATGATGTTTCTTTTTCTCTGTGACTTATTTCACTTAGAATCATCGTACCTGAATCCACTCATTATGCTGCTAATGGCCTGATGACATAGATTTCATTGCTGAGTGATATTGCATTGTACGTAAGTACCTCAACTTCTTTATCCATTTCTCGCTTTCTGCGATATTGAACTTGTACCGTAAATGAGGTTCTTGTAAACAGAGCCGTCCCAATCTTTGGGGTGCCTGTGTCTTTTTGATTTTAATTTCCCTAAGCTATAGGACCATAAGTGGAAGTGCCCTGGGCTCTGCTGCTTTGTTTTTTAGATGTTTCAGGAAACACCATACACTTCTCCAGAGTGGCTTTTCGCAATTTACATCCCACCCATCAGCATAACAATGCTCCCAGTTCTCATTGGCCTGTCCTGCCTCTCTGAATTATACACTTTTTTCAGATGTCCCTTTTGACCGGGGGGCAGTGAGACTTCATTGTAGTGCAGATTTCCTTTGCAAGCTTGCTTGGTTGGCCAAAAAGGGCGTATGCGTTTTTTCCTGAATATATTCAGGAAAAAACGCATACGCCCTTTTTGGCCAAGTGCATCATTGTGGACGTTCTGCCTCTTTTCCTATGCTTTACATGCAATTCCAGTCTACCTCCTGAAACCGGTTTCCTGCAATTCTGCCCCACTTTCAAGTCCTCTTGGCTGCCTTACTTCAATATATTTTTGGACGATAGCTGTCATTTATAACTCTGCAGTTTTCTGAATTACAGTGCCCCTGAACTCCTTTCTTCAACTCGCTTTCTTGTGAGCTGGCCGCAACACCGCAGGATTGCTCCAGGCCCTAGTGTGGTTCTGGCATGGCACGCTGAGCCTTTGGTTAATTCCTCTTCCTGCTGGGAAATGAGAGTTAAATTTGCCCGTCCAGACACCTCCAGCTAGTCTCTCATTGGTTCTCCCTATTCCTGTTCATTTTCTGCAGAAATTGCAAACTGGGCCAAACAGGAGGTTAAAGGCACTGACTCTCCAAGTGGGGAGAGTGTTAGTAAAGCGTCTGGAATGTTGCACCCGAGTACCAGGGGACGAAAACTGAGACACATTTGAACACGTTTCCCGATCACACGGTGGATCATACTCTGGGTTCCACATGCATGTTTTAGCTGAAGGAAGAATCCCTTAAACCTGGAGAGTTGAGACCCATGGAATGGGTACCATGCAATATGACTTCAAAGGGTCTGCATTTGCTCACCGAACCTCACCAATCCTATCACTGCTGCGTTTATGCCACTGTACACACGCTTGATTCTCTTTTGGAGACATATAAATCCATAGGTTTTAAGATTCTTACTAGTCAGGTATATTCTTAGGCGTTTAATATGGGGTGTTGAGTCCACTTCGTTGAGCAAGCAGTAGCTCTTGTCTATTACATATTTGGCTTATCGAAAGATATCTGTGCTAATTTCAATCTCTGGTTTTATGCAGCACCCCAACTCACCTTTCCCCTTAAGCAAGCATAAGTTGGTTTTCTACATTTCAGACCCTATTCTGTTTTGTAATTCAGTTCCTGTGTAGCCAAGTTTACATTCCGTTTATTAGTGATACCTTATGATGTTTCTTTTTCTGTGTGACTTATTTCACTTAGAATCATCGTACCTGAATCCACTCATTATGCTGCTACTGGCCTGATGACATAGATTTCATTGCTGAGTGATATTGCATTGTACGTAAGTACCACAATTTCTTTATCCATTTTTCGCTTTCTGCGATATTGAACTTGTACCGTAAATGAGTTTCTTGTAAACAGAGCAGTCCCAAACTTTGGGGTGGCTGTGTCTTTTTGATTTTAATTTCTCTAAGCTATAGGACCATAAGTGGAAGTGCCCTGGGCTCTGCTGCTTTGTTTTTTAGATGTTTCAGGAAACACCATACACTTCTCCAGAGTGGCTTTTCGCAATTTACATCCCACCCATCAGCATAACAAGGCTCCCAGTTCTCATTGGCCTGTCCTGCCTCTCTGGATTATACACTTTTTTCAGATGTCCCTTTTGACCGGGGGGCAGTGAGACTTCATTGTAGTGCAGATTTCCTTTGCAAGCTTGCTTGGTTGGCCAAAAAGGGCGTATGCGTTTTTTCCTGAATATATTCAGGAAAAAACGCATACGCCCTTTTTGGCCAAGTGCATCATTGTGGACGTTCTGCCTCTTTTCCTATGCTTTACATGCAATTCCAGTCTACCTCCTGAAACCGGTTTCCTGCAATTCTGCCCCACTTTCAAGTCCTCTTGGCTGCCTTACTTCAATATATTTTTGGACGATAGCTGTCATTTATAACTCTGCAGGTTTCTGAATTACAGTGCCCCTGAGCTCCTTTCTTCAACTCGCTTTCTTGTGAGCTGGCCGCAACACCGCAGGATTGCTCCAGGCCCTAGTGTGGTTCCGGCATGGCACGCTGAGCCTTTGGTTAATTCCTCTTCCTGCTGGGAAATGAGAGTTAAATTTGCCCGTCCAGACACCTCCTGCTAGTCTCTCATTGGTTCTCCCTATTCCTGTTCATTTTCCGCAGAAATTGCAAACTGGGCCAAACAGGAGGTTAAAGGCACTGACTCTCCAAGTGGGAAGAGTGTTAGTAAAGAGTCTGGAATATTGCACCCGAGTACCAGGGGACGAAAACTGAGACACATTTGAACACGTTTCCCGATCACACGGTGGATCATACTCTGGGTTCCACATGCATGTTTTAGCTGAAGGAAGAATCCCTTAAACCTGGAGAGTTGAGACCCATGGAATGGGTACCATGCAATATGACTTCAAAGGGTCTGCATTTGCTCACGGAACCTCACCAATGCTGTCACTGCTGGGTTTATGCCGCTGTACACACGCTGGATTCTCTTTCAGAGACATATAAATCCATAGGTTTTAAGATTCTTTCTAGTCAGGTATATTTTTAGGCGTTTAATAAGGGGTGTTGAGTCCACTTCGTTGAGCAAGGAGTAGCTCTTGTCTATTATATATTTGGCTTATGGAACAGTATCTGTGCTAATTTCAATCTCTGGTTTTATGCAGCACCCCAACTCACCATTCCCCTTAAGCAAGCATAAGTTGGTTCTACATTTGAGACCCTATTCTGTTTTGTATTTCAGTTCCTGTGTAGCCAAGTTTACATTCCGTGTATTAGTGATACCTTATGATGTTTCTTTTTCTGTGTGACTTATTTCACTTAGAATCATCGTACCTGAATCCACTCATTATGCTGCTAAGGGCCTGATGACATAGATTACATTGCTGAGTGATATTGCATTGTACGTAAGTACCACAACTTCTTTATCCATTTTTCGCTTTCTGCGATATTGAACTTGTACCGTAAACGAGGTTCTTGTAAAAAGAGCCGTCCCAAACTTTTGGGTGGCTGTGTATTTTTGATTTTAATTTCCCTAAGCTATAGGACCATAAGTGGAAGTACCTTAGGCTCTGTTGCTTTGTTTTTTAGATGTTTCAGGAAACACCATACACTTCTCCAGAGTGGCTGTTGGCAATTTACATCCCGCCCATCAGCATAACAAGGCTCCCAGTTCTCCATGGCCTGTCCTGCCTTTCTGGATTTTACACTTTTTTCAGATGGCCCTTTTGACCGGGGGGCAGTGAGACTTCATTGTAGTGCAGATTTCCTTTGCAAGCTTGCTTGGTTGGCCAAAAAGGGCGTATGCGTTTTTTCCTGAATATATTCAGGAAAAAACGCATACGCCCTTTTTGGCCAAGTGCATCATTGTGGACGTTCTGCCTCTTTTCCTATGGTTTACATGCAATTCCAGTCTACCTCCTGAAATCGCTTTCCTGCAATTCTGCCCCGCTTTCAAGTCGTCTTAGCAGCCTTACTTCAGTATATTTTTGGACAATTGCTGTCATTTATAACTCTGCAGGTTTGTGAATTACAGTGCCCCTTTCTTCAACTCGCTTTCTTGTGTGCTGGCCACCACACCGCAGGATTGCTTCAGGCCCTAGTGTGGTTCCGGCATGGCACGCTGAGCCTTTGGTTAATTCCACTTCCTGCTGGGAAATGAGAGTTAAATTTGCCCGTCCAGACACCTCCAGCTAGTCTGTCATTGGTTCTCCCTATTCCTGTTCATTTTCCGCAGAAATTGCAAACTGGGCCAAACAGGAGGTTAAAGGCACTGACTCTCCAAGTGGGGAGAGTGTTATTAAAGCGTCTGGAATGTTGCACCCGAGTACCAGGGGACGAAAACTGAGACACATTTGAACACGTTTCCTGATCACACGTTGGATCATACTCTGGGTTCCACATGCATGTTTTAGCTGAAGGAAGAATCCCATAAACCTGGAGAGTTGAGACCCATGGAATGGGTACCATGCCATATGACTTCAAAGGGTCTGCACTTGCTCACCGAACCTCACCAATCCTATCACTGCTGCGTTTATGCCGCCGTACACACGCTTGATTCTCTTTCGGAGACATATAAATCCATAGGTTTTAAGATTCTTACTAGTCAGGTATATTCTTAGGCGTTTAATATGGGGTGTTGAGTCCATTTCGGTGAGCAAGGAGTAGCTCTTGTCTATTACATATTTGGCTTATGGAAAGGTATCTGTGTTAATTTCAATCTCTTGTTTTATGCAGCACCCCAACTCACCTTTCCCCTTAAGCAAGCATAAGTTGGTTTTCTGCATTTGAGACCCTGTTCTGTTTTGTAACTCAGTTCCTCTGTAGCCAAGTTTACATTCCGAGTAGTAGTGATACCTTATGATGCTTCTTTTTCTGTGTGACTTATTTCACTTAGAATCATCGTACCTGAATCCACTCATTATGCTGCTACTGGCCTGATGACATAGATTTCATTGCTGAGTGATACTGCATTGTACGTAAGTACCACTACTTCTTTATCCATTTTTCGCTTTCTGTGATATTGAACTTGAACCGTAAATGAAGTTCTTGTAAACAGAGTCCTCCCAAACTTTGGGGTGGCTGTGTCTTTTTGATTTTAATTTCCCTAAGCTATAGGACCATAAGTGGAAGTGCCCTAGGTTCTGTTGCTTTGTTTTTTAGATGTTTCAGGAAACACCATACACTTCTCCAGAGTGGCTGTTGGCAATTTACAACCCACCCATCAGCATCACAAGGTTCCCATCTCTCCATGGCCTGTCCTGCCTTTCTGGATTTTACACTTTTTTCAGATGGCCTTTTTGACCAGGAGGCAGTGAGACTTCATTGTAGTGCAGATTTCCTTTGCTAGCTTGCTTGGTTGGACAAAAAGTGCGTATGCGTTTTTTCCTGAATATATTCAGGAAAAAACGCATACGCCCTTTTTGGCCAAGTGCATCATTGTGGACGTTCTGCCTCTTTTCCTATGCTTTACATGCAATTCCTGTCTACCTCCTGAAATCGGTTTCCTGCAATTCTGCCCCGCTTTCAAGTCCTGTTGGCAGCCTTACTTCAATATATTTTTGGATGATAGCTGTCATTTATAACTCTGCAGGTTTGTGAATGACAGTGCCCCTGAGCTCCTTTCTTCAACTCGCTGTCTTGTGAGCTGGCCGCAACACAGCAGGATTGCTTCAGGCCCTAGTGTGGTTCCGGCATGGCACGCTGAGCCTTTGGTTAATTCCTCTTCCTGGTGGGAAATGAGAGTTAAATTTGCCCGTCCAGACACCTCCAGCTAGTCTCTCATTGGTTCTCCCTATTCCTGTTCATTTACCGCAGAAATTGCAAACTGGGCCAAACAAGATGTTAAAAGCCCTGACTCTCCAAGTAGGGAGAGTGTTAGTAAAGCATCTGGAATGTTGCACCCGAGTACCAGGGGATGAAAACTGAGACACATTTGAACACGTTTCCCGATCATACGGTGGATCATACTCTGGGTTCCACATGGATGTTTTAGGTGAAGGAAGAATCCCTTAAACCTGGAGAGTTGAGACCCATGGAATGGGTACCATGCAATATGACTTCAAAGGGTCTGCATTTGCTCACGGAACCTCACCAATGCTGTCACTGCTGGGTTTATGCCGCCGTACACACGCTGGATTCTCTTTCAGAGACATATAAATCCATAGGTTTTAAGATTCTTTCTAGTCAGGTATATTTTTAGGCGTTTAATAAGGGGTGTTGAGTCCACTTCGTTGAGCAAGGAGTAGCTCTTGTCTATTATATATTTGGCTTATGGAACAGTATCTGTGCTAATTTCAATCTCTGGTTTTATGCAGCACCCCAACTCACCATTCCCCTTAAGCAAGCATAAGTTGGTTCTACATTTGAGACCCTATTCTGTTTTGTATTTCAGTTCCTGTGTAGCCAAGTTTACATTCCGTGTATTAGTGATACCTTATGATGTTTCTTTTTCTGTGTGACTTATTTCACTTAGAATCATCGTACCTGAATCCACTCATTATGCTGCTAAGGGCCTGATGACATAGATTACATTGCTGAGTGATATTGCATTGTACGTAAGTACCACAACTTCTTTATCCATTTTTCGCTTTCTGCGATATTGAACTTGTACCGTAAACGAGGTTCTTGTAAAAAGAGCCGTCCCAAACTTTTGGGTGGCTGTGTATTTTTGATTTTAATTTCCCTAAGCTATAGGACCATAAGTGGAAGTACCTTAGGCTCTGTTGCTTTGTTTTTTAGATGTTTCAGGAAACACCATACACTTCTCCAGAGTGGCTGTTGGCAATTTACATCCCGCCCATCAGCATAACAAGGCTCCCAGTTCTCCATGGCCTGTCCTGCCTTTCTGGATTTTACACTTTTTTCAGATGGCCCTTTTGACCGGGGGGCAGTGAGACTTCATTGTAGTGCAGATTTCCTTTGCAAGCTTGCTTGGTTGGCCAAAAAGGGCGTATGCGTTTTTTCCTGAATATATTCAGGAAAAAACGCATACGCCCTTTTTGGCCAAGTGCATCATTGTGGACGTTCTGCCTCTTTTCCTATGGTTTACATGCAATTCCAGTCTACCTCCTGAAATCGCTTTCCTGCAATTCTGCCCCGCTTTCAAGTCGTCTTAGCAGCCTTACTTCAGTATATTTTTGGACAATTGCTGTCATTTATAACTCTGCAGGTTTGTGAATTACAGTGCCCCTTTCTTCAACTCGCTTTCTTGTGTGCTGGCCACCACACCGCAGGATTGCTTCAGGCCCTAGTGTGGTTCCGGCATGGCACGCTGAGCCTTTGGTTAATTCCACTTCCTGCTGGGAAATGAGAGTTAAATTTGCCCGTCCAGACACCTCCAGCTAGTCTGTCATTGGTTCTCCCTATTCCTGTTCATTTTCCGCAGAAATTGCAAACTGGGCCAAACAGGAGGTTAAAGGCACTGACTCTCCAAGTGGGGAGAGTGTTATTAAAGCGTCTGGAATGTTGCACCCGAGTACCAGGGGACGAAAACTGAGACACATTTGAACACGTTTCCTGATCACACGTTGGATCATACTCTGGGTTCCACATGCATGTTTTAGCTGAAGGAAGAATCCCATAAACCTGGAGAGTTGAGACCCATGGAATGGGTACCATGCCATATGACTTCAAAGGGTCTGCACTTGCTCACCGAACCTCACCAATCCTATCACTGCTGCGTTTATGCCGCCGTACACACGCTTGATTCTCTTTCGGAGACATATAAATCCATAGGTTTTAAGATTCTTACTAGTCAGGTATATTCTTAGGCGTTTAATATGGGGTGTTGAGTCCATTTCGGTGAGCAAGGAGTAGCTCTTGTCTATTACATATTTGGCTTATGGAAAGGTATCTGTGTTAATTTCAATCTCTTGTTTTATGCAGCACCCCAACTCACCTTTCCCCTTAAGCAAGCATAAGTTGGTTTTCTGCATTTGAGACCCTGTTCTGTTTTGTAACTCAGTTCCTCTGTAGCCAAGTTTACATTCCGAGTAGTAGTGATACCTTATGATGCTTCTTTTTCTGTGTGACTTATTTCACTTAGAATCATCGTACCTGAATCCACTCATTATGCTGCTACTGGCCTGATGACATAGATTTCATTGCTGAGTGATACTGCATTGTACGTAAGTACCACTACTTCTTTATCCATTTTTCGCTTTCTGTGATATTGAACTTGAACCGTAAATGAAGTTCTTGTAAACAGAGTCCTCCCAAACTTTGGGGTGGCTGTGTCTTTTTGATTTTAATTTCCCTAAGCTATAGGACCATAAGTGGAAGTGCCCTAGGTTCTGTTGCTTTGTTTTTTAGATGTTTCAGGAAACACCATACACTTCTCCAGAGTGGCTGTTGGCAATTTACAACCCACCCATCAGCATCACAAGGTTCCCATCTCTCCATGGCCTGTCCTGCCTTTCTGGATTTTACACTTTTTTCAGATGGCCTTTTTGACCAGGAGGCAGTGAGACTTCATTGTAGTGCAGATTTCCTTTGCTAGCTTGCTTGGTTGGACAAAAAGTGCGTATGCGTTTTTTCCTGAATATATTCAGGAAAAAACGCATACGCCCTTTTTGGCCAAGTGCATCATTGTGGACGTTCTGCCTCTTTTCCTATGCTTTACATGCAATTCCTGTCTACCTCCTGAAATCGGTTTCCTGCAATTCTGCCCCGCTTTCAAGTCCTGTTGGCAGCCTTACTTCAATATATTTTTGGATGATAGCTGTCATTTATAACTCTGCAGGTTTGTGAATGACAGTGCCCCTGAGCTCCTTTCTTCAACTCGCTGTCTTGTGAGCTGGCCGCAACACAGCAGGATTGCTTCAGGCCCTAGTGTGGTTCCGGCATGGCACGCTGAGCCTTTGGTTAATTCCTCTTCCTGGTGGGAAATGAGAGTTAAATTTGCCCGTCCAGACACCTCCAGCTAGTCTCTCATTGGTTCTCCCTATTCCTGTTCATTTACCGCAGAAATTGCAAACTGGGCCAAACAAGATGTTAAAAGCCCTGACTCTCCAAGTAGGGAGAGTGTTAGTAAAGCATCTGGAATGTTGCACCCGAGTACCAGGGGATGAAAACTGAGACACATTTGAACACGTTTCCCGATCATACGGTGGATCATACTCTGGGTTCCACATGGATGTTTTAGGTGAAGGAAGAATCCCTTAAACCTGGAGAGTTGAGACCCATGGAATGGGTACCATGCAATATGACTTCAAAGGGTCTGCATTTGCTCACCGAACCTCACCAATCCTATCACTGCTGCGTTTATGCCGCCGTACACACGCTTGATTCTCTTTCGGAGACATATAAATCCATAGGTTTTAAGATTCTTACTAGTCAGGTATATTCTTAGGCGTTTAATATGGGGTGTTGAGTCCACTTCGTTGAGCAAGGAGTAGCTCTTGTCTATTACATATTTGGCTTATGGAACGGTATCTGTGCCAATTTCAATCTCTGGTTTCATGCAGCACCCCAACTCACCTTTCCCCTTAAGCAAGCATAAGTTGGTTTTCTACATTTGAGACCCTGTTCTGTTTTGTAGTTCAGTTCCTGTGTAGCCAAGTTTACATTCCATGTAGTAGTGATACCTTATGATGCTTCTTTTTCTGTGTTACTTCTTTCACTTAGAATCATCGTACCTGAATCCACTCATTATGCTGCTACTGGCCTGATGACATAGATTTCATTGCTGAGTGATATTGCGTTTTACGTAAGTACCACAACTTCTTTATCCATTTTTCGCTTTCTGCGATATTGAACTTGTACCGTAAACGAGGTTCTTGTAAACAGAGCCGTCCCAAACTTTGGGGTGGCTGTGTCTTTTTGATTTGAATTTCCCTAAGCTATATGACCATAAGTGGAAGTGCACTAGGCTCTGTTGCTTTGTTTTTTAGATGTTTCAGGAAACACCATACACTTCTCCAGAGTGGCTGTTGGCAATTTACATCCCGCCCATCAGCATAACAAGGCTCCCAGTTCTCCATGGCCTGTCCTGCCTTTCTGGATTTTACACTTTTTTCAGATGGCCCTTTTGACCGGGGGGCAGTGAGACTTCATTGTAGTGCAGATTTCCTTTGCAAGCTTGCTTGGTTGGCCAAAAAGGGCGTATGCGTTTTTTCCTGAATATATTCAGGAAAAAACGCATACGCCCTTTTTGGCCTAGTGCATCATTGTGGACGTTCTGCCTCTTTTCCTATGCTTTACATGCAATTCCAGTCTACCTCCTGAAATCGCTTTCCTGCAATTCTGCCCCGCTTTCAAGTCGTCTTAGCAGCCTTACTTCAGTATATTTTTGGACAATTGCTGTCATTTATAACTCTGCAGGTTTGTGAATTACAGTGCCCCTTTCTTCAACTCGCTTTCTTGTGTGCTGGCCACCACACCGCAGGATTGCTTCAGGCCCTAGTGTGGTTCCGGCATGGCACGCTGAGCCTTTGGTTAATTCCACTTCCTGCTGGGAAATGAGAGTTAAATTTGCCCGTCCAGACACCTCCAGCTAGTCTGTCATTGGTTCTCCCTATTCCTGTTCATTTTCCGCAGAAATTGCAAACTGGGCCAAACAGGAGGTTAAAGGCACTGACTCTCCAAGTGGGGAGAGTGTTATTAAAGCGTCTGGAATGTTGCACCCGAGTACCAGGGGACGAAAACTGAGACACATTTGAACACGTTTCCTGATCACACGTTGGATCATACTCTGGGTTCCACATGCATGTTTTAGCTGAAGGAAGAATCCCATAAACCTGGAGAGTTGAGACCCATGGAATGGGTACCATGCCATATGACTTCAAAGGGTCTGCACTTGCTCACCGAACCTCACCAATCCTATCACTGCTGCGTTTATGCCGCCGTACACACGCTTGATTCTCTTTCGGAGACATATAAATCCATAGGTTTTAAGATTCTTACTAGTCAGGTATATTCTTAGGCGTTTAATATGGGGTGTTGAGTCCATTTCGGTGAGCAAGGAGTAGCTCTTGTCTATTACATATTTGGCTTATGGAAAGGTATCTGTGTTAATTTCAATCTCTTGTTTTATGCAGCACCCCAACTCACCTTTCCCCTTAAGCAAGGATAAGTTGGTTTTCTGCATTTGAGACCCTGTTCTGTTTTGTAACTCAGTACCTCTGTAGCCAAGTTTACATTCCGAGTAGTAGTGATACCTTATGATGCTTCTTTTTCTGTGTGACTTATTTCACTTAGAATCATCGTACCTGAATCCACTCATTATGCTGCTACTGGCCTGATGACATAGATTTCATTGCTGAGTGATACTGCATTGTACGTAAGTACCACTACTTCTTTATCCATTTTTCGCTTTCTGTGATATTGAACTTGAACCGTAAATGAAGTTCTTGTAAACAGAGTCCTCCCAAACTTTGGGGTGGCTGTGTCTTTTTGATTTTAATTTCCCTAAGCTATAGGACCATAAGTGGAAGTGCCCTAGGTTCTGTTGCTTTGTTTTTTAGATGTTTCAGGAAACACCATACACTTCTCCAGAGTGGCTGTTGGCAATTTACAACCCACCCATCAGCATCACAAGGTTCCCATCTCTCCATGGCCTGTCCTGCCTTTCTGGATTTTACACTTTTTTCAGATGGCCTTTTTGACCGGGAGGCAGTGAGACTTCATTGTAGTGCAGATTTCCTTTGCTAGCTTGCTTGGTTGGACAAAAAGTGCGTATGCGTTTTTTCCTGAATATATTCAGGAAAAAACGCATACGCCCTTTTTGGCCAAGTGCATCATTGTGGACGTTCTGCCTCTTTTCCTATGCTTTACATGCAATTCCTGTCTACCTCCTGAAATCGGTTTCCTGCAATTCTGCCCCGCTTTCAAGTCCTGTTGGCAGCCTTACTTCAATATATTTTTGGATGATAGCTGTCATTTATAACTCTGCAGGTTTGTGAATGACAGTGCCCCTGAGCTCCTTTCTTCAACTCGCTTTCTTGTGAGCTGGCCGCAACACAGCAGGATTGCTTCAGGCCCTAGTGTGGTTCCGGCATGGCACGCTGAGCCTTTGGTTAATTCCTCTTCCTGGTGGGAAATGAGAGTTAAATTTGCCCGTCCAGACACCTCCAGCTAGTCTCTCATTGGTTCTCCCTATTCCTGTTCATTTACCGCAGAAATTGCAAACTGGGCCAAACAAGATGTTAAAAGCCCTGACTCTCCAAGTAGGGAGAGTGTTAGTAAAGCATCTGGAATGTTGCACCCGAGTACCAGGGGATGAAAACTGAGACACATTTGAACACGTTTCCCGATCATACGGTGGATCATACTCTGGGTTCCACATGGATGTTTTAGGTGAAGGAAGAATCCCTTAAACCTGGAGAGTTGAGACCCATGGAATGGGTACCATGCAATATGACTTCAAAGGGTCTGCATTTGCTCACCGAACCTCACCAATCCTATCACTGCTGCGTTTATGCCGCCGTACACACGCTTGATTCTCTTTCGGAGACATATAAATCCATAGGTTTTAAGATTCTTACTAGTCAGGTATATTCTTAGGCGTTTAATATGGGGTGTTGAGTCCACTTCGTTGAGCAAGGAGTAGCTCTTGTCTATTACATATTTGGCTTATGGAACGGTATCTGTGCCAATTTCAATCTCTGGTTTCATGCAGCACCCCAACTCACCTTTCCCCTTAAGCAAGCATAAGTTGGTTTTCTACATTTGAGACCCTGTTCTGTTTTGTAGTTCAGTTCCTGTGTAGCCAAGTTTACATTCCATGTAGTAGTGATACCTTATGATGCTTCTTTTTCTGTGTTACTTCTTTCACTTAGAATCATCGTACCTGAATCCACTCATTATGCTGCTACTGGCCTGATGACATAGATTTCATTGCTGAGTGATATTGCGTTTTACGTAAGTACCACAACTTCTTTATCCATTTTTCGCTTTCTGCGATATTGAACTTGTACCGTAAACGAGGTTCTTGTAAACAGAGCCGTCCCAAACTTTGGGGTGGCTGTGTCTTTTTGATTTTAATTTCCCTAAGCTATATGACCATAAGTGGAAGTGCACTAGGCTCTGTTGCTTTGTTTTTTAGATGTTTCAGGAAACACCATACACTTCTCCAGAGTGGCTGTTGGCAATTTACATCCCGCCCATCAGCATAAGAAGGCTCCCAGTTCTCCATGGCCTATCCTCCCTTTCTGGATTTTACACTTTTTTGAGATGGCCCTTTTGACCGGGGGGCAGTGAGACTTCATTGTAGTGCAGATTTCCTTTGCAAGCTTGCTTGGTTGGCCAAAAAGGGCGTATGCGTTTTTTCCTGAATATATTCAGGAAAAAACGCATACGCCCTTTTTGGCCAAGTGCATCATTGTGGACGTTCTGCCTCTTTTCCTATGCTTTACATGCAATTCCAGTCTACCTCCTGAAATCGGTTTCCTGCAATTCTGCCTCGCTTTCAAGTCCTCTTGGCAGCCTTACTTCAATATATTTTTGGACGATAGCTGTCATTTATAACTCTGCAGGTTTGTGAATTACAGGGCCCCGGAGCTCCATTCTTCAACTCGCTTTCTTGTGAGCTGGCCGCAACACCGCAGGATTGCTTCAGGCCCTAGTGTGGTTCCGGCATGGCTCGCTGAGCCTTTGGTTAATTCCTCTTCTTGGTGGGAAATGAGAGTTAAATTCGCCCGTCCAGACACCTCCAGCTAGTCTCTCATTGGTTCTCCCTATTCCTGTTCATTTTCCGCAGAAATTGCAAACTGGGCCAAACAGGAGGTTAAAGGCACTGACTCTCCAAGTGGGGAGAGTGTTAGTAAAGCGTCTGGAATGTTGCACCCGAGTATCAGGGGACGAAAACTCAGACACATTTGAACATGTTTCCCGATCACACGGTGGATCATACTCTGGGTTCCACATGCATGTTCTAGCTGAAGGAAGAATCCCTTAAACCTGGAGAGTTGAGACCCATGGAATGGGTACCATGCAATATGACTTCAAAGGGTCTGCATTTGCTCACCGAACCTCACCAATCCTATCACTGCTGCATTTATGCCGCTGTACACACGCTTGATTCTCTTTCGGAGACATATAAATCCATAGGTTTTAAGATTCTTACTAGTCAGGTATATTCTTAGTTGTTTAAGATGGGGTGTTGAGTTCACTTCGTTGAGCAAGGAGTAGCTCTTGTCTATTACGTATTTGGCTTATGGAAAGGTATCTGTGCTAATTTCAACCTCTGGTTTTTTGCAGCACCCCAACTCACCTTTCCCCTTAAGCAAGCATAAGTTGGTTTTCTACATTTGAGACCCTATTCTGTTTTGTAATTCAGTTCCTGTGTAGCCAAGTTTACATTCCGTGTATTAGTGATACCTTATGATGTTTCTTTTTCTGTGTTACTTCTTTCACTTAGAATCATCGTACCTGAATCCACTCATTATGCTGCTACTGGCCTGATGACATAGATTTCATTGCTGAGTGATATTGCGTTGTACGTAAGTACCACAACTTCTTTATCCATTTTTCGCTTTCTGCGATATTGAACTTGTACCGTAAACGAGGTTCTTGTAAACAGAGCCGTCCCAAACTTTGGGGTGGCTGTGTCTTTTTGATTTTAATTTCCCTTAGCTATAGGACCATAAGTGGAAGTGCCCTAGGCTCTGTTGCTTTGTTTTTTAGATGTTTCAGGAAACACCATACACTTCTCCAGAGTGGCTTTTGGCAATTTACATCGCACCCATCAGCATAACAAGGCTCCCAGTTCTCCATGGCCTGTCCTGCCTTTCTGGATTATACACTTTTTTCAGATGGCCCTTTTGACCGGGGGGCAGTGAGACTTCATTGTAGTGCAGATTTCCTTTGCAAGCTTGCTTGGTTGGCCAAAAAGGGCGTATGCGTTTTTTCCTGAATATATTCAGGAAAAAACGCATACGCCCTTTTTGGCCAAGTGCATCATTGTGGACGTTCTGCCTCTTTTCCTATGCTTTACATGCAATTCCAGTCTACCTCCTGAAATCGGTTTCCTGCAATTCTGCCTCGCTTTCAAGTCCTCTTGGCAGGCTTACTTCAATATGTTTTTGGACGATAGCTGTCATTTATAACTCTGCAGGTTTGTGAATTACAGGGCCCCGGAGCTCCTTTCTTCAACTCGCTTTCTTGTGAGCTGGCAGCAACACCGCAGGAATGCTTCAGGCCCTAGTGTGGTTCCGGCATGGCTCGCTGAGCCTTTGGTTAATTCCTCTTCTTGGTGGGAAATGAGAGTTAAATTCGCCCGTCCAGACACCTCCAGCTAGTCTCTCATTGGTTCTCCCTATTCCTGTTCATTTTCCGCAGAAATTGCAAACTGGGCCAAACAGGAGGTTAAAGGCACTGACTCTCCAAGTGGGGAGAGTGTTAGTAAAGCGTCTGGAATGTTGCACCCGAGTATCAGGGGACGAAAACTCAGACACATTTGAACATGTTTCCCGATCACACGGTGGATCATACTCTGGGTTCCACATGCATGTTCTAGCTGAAGGAAGAATCCCTTAAACCTGGAGAGTTGAGAACCATGGAATGGGTACCATGCAATATGAATTCAAAGGGTCTGCATTTGCTCACCGAACCTCACCAATTCTATCACTGCTGCTTTTATGTCGCTGTACACACGCTGGATTCTCTTTCGGAGACATATAAATCCATAGGTTTTAAGATTCTTACTAGTCAGGTATATTCTTAGGCGTTTAATATGGGGTGTTGAGTCCACTTCGTTGAGCAAGCAGTAGCTCTTGTCTATTACATATTTGGCTTATGGAAAGGTATCTGTGCTAATTTCAACCTCTGGTTTTATGCAGCACCCCAACTCACCTTTCCCCTTAAGCAAGCATAAGTTGGTTTTCTACATTTGAGACCCTATTCTGTTTTGTAATTCAGTTCCTGTGTAGCCAAGTTTACATTCCGTGTATTAGTGATACCTTATGATGTTAATTTTTCTGTGTTACTTCTTTCACTTAAAATTATCGTACCTGAATCCACTCATTATGCTGCTACTGGCCTGATGACATAGATTTCATTGCTGAGTGATATTGCGTTGTACGTAAGTACCACAACTTCTTTATCCATTTTTCGCTTTCTGCGATATTGAACTTGTACCGTAAACGAGGTTCTTGTAAACAGAGTTGTCCCAAACTTTGGGGTGGCTGTGTCTTTTTGATTTTAATTTCCCTAAGCTATAGGACCATAAGTGGAAGTGCCCTAGGCTCTGTTGCTTTGTTTTTTAGATGTTTCAGGAAACACCATACACTTCTCCAGAGTGGCTGTTTGCAATTTACATCCGGCCCAGCAGCATAACAAGGCTCCCAGTTCTCCATGGCCTGTCCTGCCTTTCTGGATTTTACACTTTTTTCAGATGGCCCTTTTGACCGGGGGGCAGTGAGACTTCATTGTAGTGCAGATTTCCTTTGCAAGCTTGCTTGCTTGGCCAAAAAGGGCGTATGCGTTTTTTCCTGAATATATTCAGGAAAAAACGCATACGCCCTTTTTGGCCAAGTGCATCATTGTGGACGTTCTGCCTCTTTTCCTATGCTTTACATGCAATTCCAGTCTACCTCCTGAAATCGGTTTCCTGCAATTCTGCCTCGCTTTCAAGTCCTCTTGGCAGCCTTACTTCAATATATTTTTGGACGATAGCTGTCATTTATAACTCTGCAGGTTTGTGAATTACAGGGCCCCGGAGCTCCTTTCTTCAACTCGCTTTCTTGTCAGCTGGCCGCAACACCTCAGGATTGCTTCAGGCCCTAGTGTGGTTCCGGCATGGCACGCTGAGCCTTTGGTTAATTCCTCTTCCTGGTGGGAAATGAGAGTTAAATTTGCCCGTCCAGACACCTCCAGCTAGTCTCTCATTGGTTGTCCCTATTCCTGTTCATTTTCCGCAGAAATTGCAAACTGGGCCAAACAGGAGTTTAAAGGCACTGACTCTCCAAGTGGGGAGAGTGTTAGTAAAGCGTCTGGAATGTTGCACCCGAGTACCAGGGGACGAAAACTGAGACACATTTGAACACGTTTCCCGATCACACGGTGGATCATACTCTAGGTTCCACATGCATGTTTTAGCTGAAGTAAGAATCCCTTAAACCTGGAGAGTTGAGACCCATGGAATGGGTACCATGCAATATGACTTCAAAGGGTCTGCATTTGCTCACCGAACCTCACCAATCCTATCACTGCTGCATTTATGCCGCTGTACACACGCTTGATTCTCTTTCGGAGACATATAAATCCATAGGTTTTAAGATTCTTACTAGTCAGGTATATTCTTAGGCGTTTAATATGGGGTGTTGAGTCCACTTCGTTGAGCAAGGAGTAGCTCTTGTCTATTACATATTTGGCTTATGGAAAGGTATCTGTGTTAATTTCAATCTCTGGTTTTATGCAGCACCCAACTCACCTTTCCCCTTAAGCAAGCATAAGTTGGTTTTCTACATTTGAGACCCTGTTCTGTTTTGTAATTCAGTTCCTGTGTAGCCAAGTTTACATTCTGTGTATTAGTGATACCTTATAATGTTAATTTTTCTGTGTTACTTCTTTCACTTAAAATTATCGTACCTGAATCCACTCATTATGCTGCTACTGGCCTGATGACATAGATTTCATTGCTGAGTGATATTGCATTGTACGTAAGTACCACAACTTCTTTATCCATTTTTCGCTTTCTGCGATATTGAACTTGTTCCGTAAACGAGGTTCTTGTAAACAGAGCCGTCCCAAACTTTGGGGTGGCTGTGTCTTTTTGATTTTAATTTCCCTAAGCTATAGGACCATAAGTGGAAGTGCCCTAGGCTCTGTTGCTTTGTTTTTTAGATGTTTCAGGAAACACCATACACTTCTCCAGAGTGGCTGTTTGCAATTTACATCCGGCCCAGCAGCATAACAAGGCTCCCAGTTCTCCATGGCCTGTCCTGCCTTTCTGGATTTTACACTTTTTTCAGATGGCCCTTTTGACCGGGGGGCAGTGAGACTTCATTGTAGTGCAGATTTCCTTTGCAAGCTTGCTTGGTTGGCCAAAAAGGGCGTATGCGTTTTTTCCTGAATATATTCAGGAAAAAACGCATATGCCCTTTTTGGCCAAGTGCATCATTGTGGACGTTCTGCCTCTTTTCCTATGCTTTACATGCAATTCCAGTCTACCTCCTGAAATCGGTTTCCTGCAATTCTGCCCCGCTTTCAAGTCCTCTTGGCAGCCTTACTTCAATATATTTTTGGATGATAGCTGTCATTTATAACTCTGCAGGTTTGTGAATTACAGGGCCCCTGAGCTCCTTTCTTCAACTCGCTTTCTTGTGAGCTGGCCGCAACACCGCTGGATTGCTTCAGGCCCTAGTGTGGTTCCGGCATGGCACGCTGAGCCTTTGGTTAATTCCTCTTCCTGGTGGGAAATGAGAGTTAAATTTGCCCGTCCAGACACCTCCAGCTAGTCTCTCATTGGTTGTCCCTATTCCTGTTCATTTTCCGCAGAAATTGCAAACTGGGCCAAACAGGAGTTTAAAGGCACTGACTCTCCAAGTGGGGAGAGTGTTAGTAAAGCGTCTGGAATGTTGCACCCGAGTACCAGGGGACGAAAACTGAGACACATTTGAACACGTTTCCCGATCACACGGTGGATCATACTCTAGGTTCCACATGCATGTTTTAGCTGAAGTAAGAATCCCTTAAACCTGGAGAGTTGAGACCCATGGAATGGGTACCATGCAATATGACTTCAAAGGGTCTGCATTTGCTCACCGAACCTCACCAATCCTATCACTGCTGCATTTATGCCGCTGTACACACGCTTGATTCTCTTTCGGAGACATATAAATCCATAGGTTTTAAGATTCTTACTAGTCAGGTATATTCTTAGGCGTTTAATATGGGGTGTTGAGTCCACTTCGTTGAGCAAGGAGTAGCTCTTGTCTATTACATATTTGGCTTATGGAAAGGTATCTGTGTTAATTTCAATCTCTGGTTTTATGCAGCACCCAACTCACCTTTCCCCTTAAGCAAGCATAAGTTGGTTTTCTACATTTGAGACCCTGTTCTGTTTTGTAATTCAGTTCCTGTGTAGCCAAGTTTACATTCTGTGTATTAGTGATACCTTATAATGTTAATTTTTCTGTGTTACTTCTTTCACTTAAAATTATCGTACCTGAATCCACTCATTATGCTGCTACTGGCCTGATGACATAGATTTCATTGCTGAGTGATATTGCATTGTACGTAAGTACCACAACTTCTTTATCCATTTTTCGCTTTCTGCGATATTGAACTTGTTCCGTAAACGAGGTTCTTGTAAACAGAGCCGTCCCAAACTTTGGGGTGGCTGTGTCTTTTTGATTTTAATTTCCCTAAGCTATAGGACCATAAGTGGAAGTGCCCTAGGCTCTGTTGCTTTGTTTTTTAGATGTTTCAGGAAACACCATACACTTCTCCAGAGTGGCTGTTTGCAATTTACATCCGGCCCAGCAGCATAACAAGGCTCCCAGTTCTCCATGGCCTGTCCTGCCTTTCTGGATTTTACACTTTTTTCAGATGGCCCTTTTGACCGGGGGGCAGTGAGACTTCATTGTAGTGCAGATTTCCTTTGCAAGCTTGCTTGGTTGGCCAAAAAGGGCGTATGCGTTTTTTCCTGAATATATTCAGGAAAAAACGCATATGCCCTTTTTGGCCAAGTGCATCATTGTGGACGTTCTGCCTCTTTTCCTATGCTTTACATGCAATTCCAGTCTACCTCCTGAAATCGGTTTCCTGCAATTCTGCCCCGCTTTCAAGTCCTCTTGGCAGCCTTACTTCAATATATTTTTGGATGATAGCTGTCATTTATAACTCTGCAGGTTTGTGAATTACAGGGCCCCTGAGCTCCTTTCTTCAACTCGCTTTCTTGTGAGCTGGCCGCAACACCGCTGGATTGCTTCAGGCCCTAGTGTGGTTCCGGCATGGCACGCTGAGCCTTTGGTTAATTCCTCTTCCTGGTGGGAAATGAGAGTTAAATTTGCCCGTCCAGACACCTCCAGCTAGTCTCTCATTGGTTGTCCCTATTCCTGTTCATTTTCCGCAGAAATTGCAAACTGGGCCAAACAGGAGTTTAAAGGCACTGACTCTCCAAGTGGGGAGAGTGTTAGTAAAGCGTCTGGAATGTTGCACCCGAGTACCAGGGGACGAAAACTGAGACACATTTGAACACGTTTCCCGATCACATGGTGGATCATACTCTAGGTTCCACATGCATGTTTTAGCTGAAGGAAGAATCCCTTAAACCTGGAGAGTTGAGACCCATGGAATGGGTACCATGCAATATGACTTCAAAGGGTCTGCATTTGCTCACCGAACCTCACCAATCCTATCACTGCTGCATTTATGCCGCTGTACACACGCTTGATTCTCTTTCGGAGACATATAAATCCATAGGTTTTAAGATTCTTACTAGTCAGGTATATTCTTAGTTGTTTAAGATGGGGTGTTGAGTTCACTTCGTTGAGCAAGGAGTAGCTCTTGTCTATTACGTATTTGGCTTATGGAAAGGTATCTGTGCTAATTTCAACCTCTGGTTTTTTGCAGCACCCCAACTCACCTTTCCCCTTAAGCAAGCATAAGTTGGTTTTCTACATTTGAGACCCTATTCTGTTTTGTAATTCAGTTCCTGTGTAGCCAAGTTTACATTCCGTGTATTAGTGATACCTTATGATGTTTCTTTTTCTGTGTTACTTCTTTCACTTAGAATCATCGTACCTGAATCCACTCATTATGCTGCTACTGGCCTGATGACATAGATTTCATTGCTGAGTGATATTGCGTTGTACGTAAGTACCACAACTTCTTTATCCATTTTTCGCTTTCTGCGATATTGAACTTGTACCGTAAACGAGGTTCTTGTAAACAGAGCCGTCCCAAACTTTGGGGTGGCTGTGTCTTTTTGATTTTAATTTCCCTTAGCTATAGGACCATAAGTGGAAGTGCCCTAGGCTCTGTTGCTTTGTTTTTTAGATGTTTCAGGAAACACCATACACTTCTCCAGAGTGGCTTTTGGCAATTTACATCGCACCCATCAGCATAACAAGGCTCCCAGTTCTCCATGGCCTGTCCTGCCTTTCTGGATTTTACACTTTTTTCAGATGGCCCTTTTGACCGGGGGGCAGTGAGACTTCATTGTAGTGCAGATTTCCTTTGCAAGCTTGCTTGGTTGGCCAAAAAGGGCGTATGCGTTTTTTCCTGAATATATTCAGGAAAAAACGCATACGCCCTTTTTGGCCAAGTGCATCATTGTGGACGTTCTGCCTCTTTTCCTATGCTTTACATGCAATTCCAGTCTACCTCCTGAAATCGGTTTCCTGCAATTCCGCCTCGCTTTCAAGTCCTCTTGGCAGGCTTACTTCAATATCTTTTTGGACGATAGCTGTCATTTATAACTCTGCAGGTTTGTGAATTACACGGCCCCGGAGCTCCTTTCTTCAACTCGCTTTCTTGTGAGCTGGCAGCAACACCGCAGGAATGCTTCAGGCCCTAGTGTGGTTCCGGCATGGCACACTGAGCCTTTGGTTAATTCCTCTTCCTGGTGGGAAATGAGAGTTAAATTTGCCCATCCAGACACCTCCAGCTAGTCTCTCATTGTTTCTCCCTATTCCTGTTCATTTTCCACAGAAATTGCAAACTGGGCCAAACAGGAGTTTAAAGGCACTGACTCTCCAAGTGGGGAGAGTGTTAGTAAAGCATCTGGAATGTTGCACCCGAGTACCAGGGGACGAAAACTGAGACACATTTGAACACGTTTCTCGATCACATGGTGGATCATACTCTGGGTTCCACATGCATGTTTTAGCTGAAGGAAGAATCCCTTAAACCTGGAGAGTTGAGACCCTTGGAATGGGTACCATGCAATATGACTTCAAAGGGTCTGCATTTGCTCACCGAACCTCACCAATCCTATCACTGCTGCATTTATGCCGCTGTACACACGCTTGATTCTCTTTCGGAGACATATAAATCCATAGGTTTTAAGATTCTTACTAGTCAGGTATATTCTTAGGCGTTTAATATGGGGTGTTGAGTCCACTTCGTTGAGCAAGGAGTAGCTCTTGTCTATTACATATTTGGCTTATGGAAAGGTATCTGTGTTAATTTCAATCTCTGGTTTTATGCAGCACCCCAACTCACCTTTCCCCTTAAGCAAGCATAAGTTGGTTTTCTACATTTGAGACCCTATTCTGTTTTGTAATTCAGTTCCTGTGTAGCCAAGTTTACATTCCGTGTATTATTGATACCTTATGATGTTTCTTTTTCTATGTGACTTATTTCACTTAGAATCATCATACCTGAATCCACTCATTATGCTGCTACAGGCCTGATGACATAGATTTCATTGCTGAGTGATATTGCGTTGTACGTAAATACCACAACTTCTTTATCCATTTTTCGCTTTCTGCGATATTGAACTTGTACCGTAAACGAGGTTCTTGTAAACAGAGCCGTCCCAAACTTTGGGGTGGCTGTGTCTTTTTGATTTTAATTTCCCTAAGCTATAGGACCATAAGTGGAAGTGCCCTAGGCTCTGTTGTTTTGTTTTTTAGATGTTTCAGGAAACACCATACACTTCTCCAGAGTGGCTGTTGGCAATTTACATCCCGCCCATCAGCATAAGAAGGCTCCCAGTTCTCCATGGCCTGTCCTCCCTTTCTGGATTTTACACTTTTTTGAGATGGCCCTTTTGACCGGGGGGCAGTGAGACTTCATTGTAGTGCAGATTTCCTTTGCAAGCTTGCTTGGTTGGCCAAAAAGGGCGTATGCGTTTTTTCCTGAATATATTCAGGAAAAAACGCATACGCCCTTTTTGGCCAAGTGCATCATTGTGGACGTTCTGCCTCTTTTCCTATGCTTTACATGCAATTCCAGTCTACCTCCTGAAATCGGTTTCCTGCAATTCTGCCTCGCTTTCAAGTCCTCTTGGCAGCCTTACTTCAATATATTTTTGGACGATAGCTGTCATTTATAACTCTGCAGGTTTGTGAATTACAGGGCCCCGGAGCTCCATTCTTCAACTCGCTTTCTTGTGAGCTGGCCGCAACACCGCAGGATTGCTTCAGGCCCTAGTGTGGTTCCGGCATGGCACGCTGAGCCTTTGGTTAATTCCTCTTCTTGGTGGGAAATGAGAGTTAAATTCGCCCGTCCAGACACCTCCAGCTAGTCTCTCATTGGTTCTCCCTATTCCTGTTCATTTTCCGCAGAAATTGCAAACTGGGCCAAACAGGAGGTTAAAGGCACTGACTCTCCAAGTGGGGAGAGTGTTAGTAAAGCGTCTGGAATGTTGCACCCGAGTATCAGGGGACGAAAACTCAGACACATTTGAACATGTTTCCCGATCACACGGTGGATCATACTCTGGGTTCCACATGCATGTTCTAGCTGAAGGAAGAATCCCTTAAACCTGGAGAGTTGAGAACCATGGAATGGGTACCATGCAATATGAATTCAAAGGGTCTGCATTTGCTCACCGAACCTCACCAATTCTATCACTGCTGCTTTTATGTCGCTGTACACACGCTGGATTCTCTTTCGGAGACATATAAATCCATAGGTTTTAAGATTCTTACTAGTCAGGTATATTCTTAGGCGTTTAATATGGGGTGTTGAGTCCACTTCGTTGAGCAAGCAGTAGCTCTTGTCTATTACATATTTGGCTTATGGAAAGGTATCTGTGCTAATTTCAACCTCTGGTTTTATGCAGCACCCCAACTCACCTTTCCCCTTAAGCAAGCATAAGTTGGTTTTCTACATTTGAGACCCTGTTCTGTTTTGTAATTCAGTTCCTGTGTAGCCAAGTTTACATTCCGTGTATTAGTCATACCTTATGATGTTTCTTTTTCTGTGTTACTTATTTCACTTAGAATCATCGTACCTGAATCCACTCATTATGCTGCTACTGGCCTGATGACATAGATTTCATTGCTGAGTGATATTGCATTGTACGTAAGTACCACAACTTCTTTATCCATTTTTCGCATTCTGTGATATTGAACTTGTACCGTAAACGAGGTTCTTGTAAACAGAGCCGTCCCAAACTTTGGGGTGGCTGTGTCTTTTTGATTTTAATTTCCCTTAGCTATAGGACCATAAGTGGAAGTGCCCTAGGCTCTGTTGCTTTCTTTTTTAGATGTTTCAGGAAATACCATACACTTCTCCAGAGTGGCAGTTGGCAATTTACATCCCGCCCATCAGCATAAGAAGGCTCCCAGTTCTCCATGGCCTGTCCTCCCTTTCTGGATTTTACACTTTTTTCAGATGGCCCTTTTGACCGGGGGGCAGTGAGACTTCATTGTAGTGCAGATTTCCTTTGCAAGCTTGCTTGGTTGGCCAAAAAGGGCGTAGGCGTTTTTTCCTGAATATATTCAGGAAAAAACGCCTACGCCCTTTTTGGCCAAGTGCATCATTGTGGACGTTCTGCCTCTTTTCCTATGCTTTACATGCAATTCCAGTCTACCTCCTGAAATTGGTTTCCTGCAATTCTGCCCCGCTTTCAAGTCCTCTTGGCAGGCTTACTTCAATATATTTTTGGATGATAGCTGTCATTTATAACTCTGCAGGTTTGTGAATTACAGGGCCCCTGAGCTCCTTTCTTCAACTCGCTTTCTTGTGAGCTGGCCGCAACACCGCTGGATTGCTTCAGGCCCTAGTGTGGTTCCGGCATGGCACGCTGAGCCTTTGGTTAATTCCTCTTCCTGGTGGGAAATGAGAGTTAAATTTGCCCGTCCAGACACCTCCAGCTAGTCTCTCATTGGTTGTCCCTATTCCTGTTCATTTTCCGCAGAAATTGCAAACTGGGCCAAACAGGAGTTTAAAGGCACTGACTCTCCAAGTGGGGAGAGTGTTAGTAAAGCGTCTGGAATGTTGCACCCGAGTACCAGGGGACGAAAACTGAGACACATTTGAACACGTTTCCCGATCACACGGTGGATCATACTCTAGGTTCCACATGCATGTTTTAGCTGAAGGAAGAATCCCTTAAACCTGGAGAGTTGAGACCCATGGAATGGGTACCATGCAATATGACTTCAAAGGGTCTGCATTTGCTCACCGAACCTCACCAATCCTATCACTGCTGCATTTATGCCGCTGTACACACGCTTGATTCTCTTTCGGAGACATATAAATCCATAGGTTTTAAGATTCTTACTAGTCAGGTATATTCTTAGTTGTTTAAGATGGGGTGTTGAGTTCACTTCGTTGAGCAAGGAGTAGCTCTTGTCTATTACATATTTGGCTTATGGAAAGGTATCTGTGCTAATTTCAACCTCTGGTTTTTTGCAGCACCCCAACTCACCTTTCCCCTTAAGCAAGCATAAGTTGGTTTTCTACATTTGAGACCCTATTCTGTTTTGTAATTCAGTTCCTGTGTAGCCAAGTTTACATTCCGTGTATTAGTGATACCTTATGATGTTTCTTTTTCTGTGTTACTTCTTTCACTTAGAATCATCGTACCTGAATCCACTCATTATGCTGCTACTGGCCTGATGACATAGATTTCATTGCTGAGTGATATTGCGTTGTACGTAAGTACCACAACTTCTTTATCCATTTTTCGCTTTCTGCGATATTGAACTTGTACCGTAAACGAGGTTCTTGTAAACAGAGCCGTCCCAAACTTTGGGGTGGCTGTGTCTTTTTGATTTTAATTTCCCTTAGCTATAGGACCATAAGTGGAAGTGCCCTAGGCTCTGTTGCTTTGTTTTTTAGATGTTTCAGGAAACACCATACACTTCTCCAGAGTGGCTGTTTGCAATTTACATCCCGCCCATCAGCATAACAAGGCTCCCAGTTCTCCATGGCCTGTCCTGCCTTTCTGGATTTTACACTTTTATCAGATGGCCCTTTTGACCGGGGGACAGTGAGAGTTCATTGTAGTGCAGATTTCCTTTGCAACCTTGCTTGGTTGGCCAAAAAGTGCGTATGTGTTTTTTCCTGAATATATTCAGGAAAAAACGTATACGCACTTTTTGGCCAAGTGCATCATTGTGGACGTTCTGCCTCTTTTCCTATGCTTTACATGCAATTCCAGTCTACCTCCTGAAATCGGTTTCCTACAATTCTGCCTCGCTTTCAAGTCCTCTTGGCAGGCTTACTTCAATATATTTTTGGACGATAGCTGTCATTTATAACTCTGCAGGTTTGTGAATTACAGGGCCCCTGAGCTCCTTTCTTCAACTCGCTCTCTTGTGAGCTGGCCGCAACACCGCAGGATTGCTTCAGGCCCTAGTGTGGTTCCGGCATGGCACGCTGAGCCTTTGGTTAATTCCTCTTCCTGGTGGGAAATGAGAGTTAAATTTGCCTGTCCAGACACCTCCAGCTAGTCTCTCATTGGTTCTCCCTATTCCTGTTCATTTTCCGCAGAAATTGCAAACTGGGCCAAACAGGAGTTTAAAGGCACTGACTCTCCAAGTGGGGAGAGTCTTAGTAAAGCATCTGGAATGTTGCACCCGAGTACCAGGGGACGAAAACTGAGACACATTTGAACACGTTTCTCGATCACACGGTGGATCATACTCTGGGTTCCACATGCATGTTTTAGCTGAAGGAAGAATCCCTTAAACCTGGAGAGTTGAGACCCTTGGAATGGGTACCATGTAATATGACTTCAAAGGGTCTGCATTTGCTCACCGAACCTCACCAATCCTATCACTGCTGCATTTATGCTGCTGTACACATGCTTGATTCTCTTTCGGAGACATATAAATCCATAGGTTTTAAGATTCTTACTAGTCAGGTATATTCTTAGGCGTTTAATATGGGGTGTTGAGTCCACTTCGTTGAGCAAGGAGTAACTCTTGTCTATTACATATTTGGCTTATGGAACGGTATCTGTGCTAATTTCAATCTCTGGTTTTATGCAGCACCCCAACTCACCATTCCCCTTAAGCAAGCATAAGTTGGTTTTCTACATTTGAGACCCTGTTCTGTTTTGTAATTCAGTTCCTGTGTAGCCAAGTTTACATTCCGTGTATTAGTCATACCTTATGATGTTTCTTTTTCTGTGTGACTTATTTCACTTAGAATCATCGTACCTGAATCCACTCATTATGCTGCTACTGGCCTGATGACATAGATTTCATTGCTGAGTGATATTGCATTGTACGTAAGTACCACAACTTCTTTATCCATTTTTCGCTTTCTGTGATATTGAACTTGTACCGTATACGAGGTTCTTGTAAACAGAGCCGTCCCAAACTTTGGGGTGGCTGTGTCTTTTTTATTTTAATTTCCCTTAGCTATAGGACCATAAGTGGAAGTGCCCTAGGCTCTGTTGGTTTGTTTTTTAGATGTTTCAGGAAACACCATACACTTCTCCAGAGTGGCAGTTGGCAATTTACATCCCGCCCATCAGCATAAGAAGGCTCCCAGTTCTCCATGGCCTGTCCTCCCTTTCTGGATTTTACACTTTTTTCAGATGGCCCTTTTGACCGGGGGGCAGTGAGACTTCATTGTAGTGCAGATTTCCTTTGCAAGCTTGCTTGGTTGGCCAAAAAGGGCGTAGGCGTTTTTTCCTGAATATATTCAGGAAAAAACGCCTACGCCCTTTTTGGCCAAGTGCATCATTGTGGACGTTCTGCCTCTTTTCCTATGCTTTACATGCAATTCCAGTCTACCTCCTGAAATTGGTTTCCTGCAATTCTGCCCCGCTTTGAAGTCCTCTTGGCAGCCTTACTTCAATATATTTTTGGATGATAGCTGTCATTTATAACTCTGCAGGTTTGTGAATTACAGGGCCCCTGAGCTCCTTTCTTCAACTCGCTTTCTTGTGAGCTGGCCGCAACACCGCTGGATTGCTTCAGGCCCTAGTGTGGTTCCGGCATGGCACGCTGAGCCTTTGGTTAATTCCTCTTCCTGGTGGGAAATGAGAGTTAAATTTGCCCGTCCAGACACCTCCAGCTAGTCTCTCATTGGTTGTCCCTATTCCTGTTCATTTTCCGCAGAAATTGCAAACTGGGCCAAACAGGAGTTTAAAGGCACTGACTCTCCAAGTGGGGAGAGTGTTAGTAAAGCGTCTGGAATGTTGCACCCGAGTACCAGGGGACGAAAACTGAGACACATTTGAACACGTTTCCCGATCACACGGTGGATCATACTCTAGGTTCCACATGCATGTTTTAGCTGAAGGAAGAATCCCTTAAACCTGGAGAGTTGAGACCCATGGAATGGGTACCATGCAATATGACTTCAAAGGGTCTGCATTTGCTCACCGAACCTCACCAATCCTATCACTGCTGCATTTATGCCGCTGTACACACGCTTGATTCTCTTTCGGAGACATATAAATCCATAGGTTTTAAGATTCTTACTAGTCAGGTATATTCTTAGTTGTTTAAGATGGGGTGTTGAGTTCACTTCGTTGAGCAAGGAGTAGCTCTTGTCTATTACATATTTGGCTTATGGAAAGGTATCTGTGCTAATTTCAACCTCTGGTTTTTTGCAGCACCCCAACTCACCTTTCCCCTTAAGCAAGCATAAGTTGGTTTTCTACATTTGAGACCCTATTCTGTTTTGTAATTCAGTTCCTGTGTAGCCAAGTTTACATTCCGTGTATTAGTGATACCTTATGATGTTTCTTTTTCTGTGTTACTTCTTTCACTTAGAATCATCGTACCTGAATCCACTCATTATGCTGCTACTGGCCTGATGACATAGATTTCATTGTTGAGTGATATTGCGTTGTACGTAAGTACCACAACTTCTTTATCCATTTTTCGCTTTCTGCGATATTGAACTTGTACCGTAAACGAGGTTCTTGTAAACAGAGCCGTCCCAAA
Organism: Grampus griseus; assembly: GCF_964374135.1. Lineage (NCBI taxonomy): Eukaryota > Metazoa > Chordata > Mammalia > Artiodactyla > Delphinidae > Grampus > Grampus griseus. The sequence goes on from NW_028133388.1 coordinate 564,448, forward strand.
CTTTGGGGTGGCTGTGTCTTTTTGATTTTAATTTCCCTTAGCTATAGGACCATAAGTGGAAGTGCCCTAGGCTCTGTTGCTTTGTTTTTTAGATGTTTCAGGAAACACCATACACTTCTCCAGAGTGGCTGTTTGCAATTTACATCCCGCCCATCAGCATAAAAAGGCTCCCAGTTCTCCATGGCCTGTCCTGCCTTTCTGGATTTTACACTTTTATCAGATGGCCCTTTTGACCGGGGGACAGTGAGAGTTCATTGTAGTGCAGATTTCCTTTGCAACCTTGCTTGGTTGGCCAAAAAGTGCGTATGTGTTTTTTCCTGAATATATTCAGGAAAAAACGTATACGCACTTTTTGGCCAAGTGCATCATTGTGGACGTTCTGCCTCTTTTCCTATGCTTTACATGCAATTCCAGTCTACCTCCTGAAATCGGTTTCCTGCAATTCTGCCTCGCTTTCAAGTCCTCTTGGCAGGCTTACTTCAATATATTTTTGGACGATAGCTGTCATTTATAACTCTGCAGGTTTGTGAATTACAGGGCCCCTGAGCTCCTTTCTTCAACTCGCTTTCTTGTGAGCTGGCCGCAACACCGCAGGATTGCTTCAGGCCCTAGTGTGGTTCCGGCATGGCACGCTGAGCCTTTGGTTAATTCCTCTTCCTGGTGGGAAATGAGAGTTAAATTTGCCCGTCCAGACACCTCCAGCTAGTCTCTCATTGGTTCTCCCTATTCCTGTTCATTTTCCGCAGAAATTGCAAACTGGGCCAAACAGGAGTTTAAAGGCACTGACTCTCCAAGTGGGGAGAGTCTTAGTAAAGCATCTGGAATGTTGCACCCGAGTACCAGGGGACGAAAACTGAGACACATTTGAACACGTTTCTCGATCACACGGTGGATCATACTCTGGGTTCCACATGCATGTTTTAGCTGAAGGAAGAATCCCTTAAACCTGGAGAGTTGAGACCCTTGGAATGGGTACCATGTAATATGACTTCAAAGGGTCTGCATTTGCTCACCGAACCTCACCAATCCTATCACTGCTGCATTTATGCTGCTGTACACATGCTTGATTCTCTTTCGGAGACATATAAATCCATAGGTTTTAAGATTCTTACTAGTCAGGTATATTCTTAGGCGTTTAATATGGGGTGTTGAGTCCACTTCGTTGAGCAAGGAGTAACTCTTGTCTATTACATATTTGGCTTATGGAACGGTATCTGTGCTAATTTCAATCTCTGGTTTTATGCAGCACCCCAACTCACCATTCCCCTTAAGCAAGCATAAGTTGGTTTTCTACATTTGAGACCCTGTTCTGTTTTGTAATTCAGTTCCTGTGTAGCCAAGTTTACATTCCGTGTATTAGTCATACCTTATGATGTTTCTTTTTCTGTGTGACTTATTTCACTTAGAATCATCGTACCTGAATCCACTCATTATGCTGCTACTGGCCTGATGACATAGATTTCATTGCTGAGTGATATTGCATTGTACGTAAGTACCACAAATTCTTTATCCATTTTTCGCTTTCTGTGATATTGAACTTGTACCGTATACGAGGTTCTTGTAAACAGAGCCGTCCCAAACTTTGGGGTGGCTGTGTCTTTTTTATTTTAATTTCCCTTAGCTATAGGACCATAAGTGGAAGTGCCCTAGGCTCTGTTGGTTTGTTTTTTAGATGTTTCAGGAAACACCATACACTTCTCCAGAGTGGCAGTTGGCAATTTACATCCCGCCCATCAGCATAAGAAGGCTCCCAGTTCTCCATGGCCTGTCCTCCCTTTCTGGATTTTACACTTTTTTCAGATGGCCCTTTTGACCGGGGGGCAGTGAGACTTCATTGTAGTGCAGATTTCCTTTGCAAGCTTGCTTGGTTGGCCAAAAAGGGCGTAGGCGTTTTTTCCTGAATATATTCAGGAAAAAACGCCTACGCCCTTTTTGGCCAAGTGCATCATTGTGGACGTTCTGCCTCTTTTCCTATGCTTTACATGCAATTCCAGTCTACCTCCTGAAATTGGTTTCCTGCAATTCTGCCCCGCTTTGAAGTCCTCTTGGCAGCCTTACTTCAATATATTTTTGGATGATAGCTGTCATTTATAACTCTGCAGGTTTGTGAATTACAGGGCCCCTGAGCTCCTTTCTTCAACTCGCTTTCTTGTGAGCTGGCCGCAACACCGCAGGATTGCTTCAGGCCCTAGTGTGGTTCCGGCATGGCACGCTGAGCCTTTGGTTAATTCCTCTTCCTGGTGGGAAATGAGAGTTAAATTTGCCCGTCCAGACACCTCCAGCTCGTCTCTCATTGGTTGTCCCTATTCCTGTTCATTTTCCGCAGAAATTGCAAACTGGGCCAAACAGGAGTTTAAAGGCACTGACTCTCCAAGTGGGGAGAGTGTTAGTAAAGCGTCTGGAATGTTGCACCCGAGTACCAGGGGACGAAAACTGAGACACATTTGAACACGTTTCCCGATCACACGGTGGATCATACTCTAGGTTCCACATGCATGTTTTAGCTGAAGGAAGAATCCCTTAAACCTGGAGAGTTGAGACCCATGGAATGGGTACCATGCAATATGACTTCAAAGGGTCTGCATTTGCTCACCGAACCTCACCAATCCTATCACTGCTGCATTTATGCCGCTGTACACACGCTTGATTCTCTTTCGGAGACATATAAATCCATAGGTTTTAAGATTCTTACTAGTCAGGTATATTCTTAGTTGTTTAAGATGGGGTGTTGAGTTCACTTCGTTGAGCAAGGAGTAGCTCTTGTCTATTACATATTTGGCTTATGGAAAGGTATCTGTGCTAATTTCAACCTCTGGTTTTTTGCAGCACCCCAACTCACCTTTCCCCTTAAGCAAGCATAAGTTGGTTTTCTACATTTGAGACCCTATTCTGTTTTGTAATTCAGTTCCTGTGTAGCCAAGTTTACATTCCGTGTATTAGTGATACCTTATGATGTTTCTTTTTCTGTGTTACTTCTTTCACTTAGAATCATCGTACCTGAATCCACTCATTATGCTGCTACTGGCCTGATGACATAGATTTCATTGCTGAGTGATATTGCGTTGTACGTAAGTACCACAACTTCTTTATCCATTTTTCGCTTTCTGCGATATTGAACTTGTACCGTAAACGAGGTTCTTGTAAACAGAGCCGTCCCAAACTTTGGGGTGGCTGTGTCTTTTTGATTTTAATTTCCCTTAGCTATAGGACCATAAGTGGAAGTGCCCTAGGCTCTGTTGCTTTGTTTTTTAGATGTTTCAGGAAACACCATACACTTCTCCAGAGTGGCTGTTTGCAATTTACATCCCGCCCATCAGCATAACAAGGCTCCCAGTTCTCCATGGCCTGTCCTGCCTTTCTGGATTTTACACTTTTATCAGATGGCCCTTTTGACCGGGGGACAGTGAGAGTTCATTGTAGTGCAGATTTCCTTTGCAACCTTGCTTGGTTGGCCAAAAAGTGCGTATGTGTTTTTTCCTGAATATATTCAGGAAAAAACGTATACGCACTTTTTGGCCAAGTGCATCATTGTGGACGTTCTGCCTCTTTTCCTATGCTTTACATGCAATTCCAGTCTACCTCCTGAAATCGGTTTCCTGCAATTCTGCCTCGCTTTCAAGTCCTCTTGGCAGGCTTACTTCAATATGTTTTTGGACGATAGCTGTCATTTATAACTCTGCAGGTTTGTGAATTACAGGGCCCTGGAGCTCCTTTCTTCAACTCGCTTTCTTGTGAGGTGGCAGCAACACCGCAGGATTGCTTCAGGCCCTAGTGTGGTTCCGGCATGGCACGCTGAGCCTTTGGTTAATTCCTCTTCCTGGTGGGAAATGAGAGTTAAATTTGCCCGTCCAGACACCTCCAGTTAGTCTCTCATTGGTTCTCCCTATTCCTGTTCATTTTCCGCAGAAATTGCAAACTGGGCCAAACAGGAGTTTAAAGGCACTGACTCTCCAAGTGGGGAGAGTGTTAGTAAAGCATCTGGAATGTTGCACCCGAGTACCAGGGGACGAAAACTGAGACACATTTAAACACGTTTCTCGATCACATGGTGGATCATACTCTGGGTTCCACATGCATGTTTTAGCTGAAGGAAGAATCCCTTAAACCTGGAGAGTTGAGACCCTTGGAATGGGTACCATGCAATATGACTTCAAAGGGTCTGCATTTGCTCACCGAACCTCACCAATCCTATCACTGCTGCATTTATGCCGCTGTATACACGCTTGAATCTCTTTCGGAGACATATAAATCCATAGGTTTTAAGATTCTTACTAGTCAGGTATATTCTTAGGCGTTTAATATGGGGTGTTGAGTCCACTTCGTTGAGCAAGGAGTAGCTCTTGTCTATTACATATTTGGCTTATGGAACGGTATCTGTGCTAATTTCAATCTCTGGTTTTATGCAGCACCCAACTCACCTTTCCCCTTAAGCAAGCATAAGTTGGTTTTCTACATTTGAGACCCTATTCTGTTTTGTAATTCAGTTCCTGTGTAGCCAAGTTTACATTCCGTGTATTAGTGATACCTTATGATGTTTCTTTTTCTGTGTGACTTATTTCACTTAGAATCATCGTACCTGAATCCACTAATTATGCTGCTACAGGCCTGATGACATAGATTTCATTGCTGAGTGATATTGCGTTGTACGTAAATACCACAACTTCTTTATCCATTTTTCGCTTTCTGCGATATTGAACTTGTACCGTAAACGAGGTTCTTGTAAACAGAGCCGTCCCAAACTTTGGGGTGGCTGTGTCTTTTTTATTTTAATTTCCCTAAGCTATAGGACCATAAGTGGAAGTGCCCTAGGCTCTGTTGTTTTGTTTTTTAGATGTTTCAGGAAACACCATACACTTCTCCAGAGTGGCTGTTGGCAATTTACATCCCGCCCATCAGCATAAGAAGGCTCCCAGTTCTCCATGGCCTATCCTCCCTTTCTGGATTTTACACTTTTTTCAGATGGCCCTTTTGACCGGGGGGCAGTGAGACTTCATTGTAGTGCAGATTTCCTTTGCAAGCTTGCTTGGTTGGCCAAAAAGGGCGTATGCGTTTTTTCCTGAATATATTCAGGAAAAAACGCATACGCCCTTTTTGGCCAAGTGCATCATTGTGGACGTTCTGCCTCTTTTCCTATGCTTTACATGCAATTCCAGTCTACCTCCTGAAATCGGTTTCCTGCAATTCTGCCTCGCTTTCAACTCCTCTTGGCAGCCTTACTTCAATATATTTTTGGACGATAGCTGTCATTTATAACTCTGCAGGTTTGTGAATTACAGGGCCCCGGAGCTCCATTCTTCAACTCGCTTTCTTGTGAGCTGGCCGCAACACCGCAGGATTGCTCCAGGCCCCAGTGTGGTTCCGGCATGGCTCGCTGAGCCTTTGGTTAATTCCTCTTCTTGGTGGGAAATGAGAGTTAAATTCGCCCGTCCAGACACCTCCAGCTAGTCTCTCATTGGTTCTCCCTATTCCTGTTCATTTTCCGCAGAAATTGCAAACTGGTCCAAACAGGAGTTTAAAGGCACTGACTCTCCAAGTGGGGAGAGTGTTAGTAAAGCGTCTGGAATGTTGCACCCGAGTATCAGGGGACGAAAACTCAGACACATTTGAACATGTTTCCCGATCACACGGTGGATCATACTCTGGGTTCCACATGCCTGTTCTAGCTGAAGGAAGAATCCCTTAAACCTGGAGAGTTGAGAACCATGGAATGGGTACCATGCAATATGAATTCAAAGGGTCTGCATTTGCTCACCGAACCTCACCAATTCTATCACTGCTGCTTTTATGTCGCTGTACACACGCTGGATTCTCTTTCGGAGACATATAAATCCATAGGTTTTAAGATTCTTACTAGTCAGGTATATTCTTAGGCGTTTAATATGGGGTGTTGAGTCCACTTCGTTGAGCAAGCAGTAGCTCTTGTCTATTACATATTTGGCTTATGGAAAGGTATCTGTGCTAATTTCAACCTCTGGTTTTATGCAGCACCCCAACTCACCTTTCCCCTTAAGCAAGCATAAGTTGGTTTTCTACATTTGAGACCCTATTCTGTTTTGTAATTCAGTTCCTGTGTAGCCAAGTTTACATTCCGTGTATTAGTGATACCTTATAATGTTAATTTTTCTGTGTTACTTCTTTCACTTAAAATTATCGTACCTGAATCCACTCATTATGCTGCTACTGGCCTGATGACATAGATTTCATTGCTGAGTGATATTGCATTGTACGTAAGTACCACAACTTCTTTATCCATTTTTCGCTTTCTGCGATATTGAACTTGTACCGTAAACGAGGTTCTTGTAAACAGAGCCATCCCAAACTTTGGGGTGGCTGTGTCTTTTTGATTTTAATTTCCCTAAGCTATAGGACCATAAGTGGAAGTGCCCTAGGCTCTGTTGCTTTGTTTTTTCGATGTTTCAGGAAACACCATACACTTCTCCAGAGTGGCTGTTTGCAATTTACATCCGGCCCAGCAGCATAACAAGGCTCCCAGTTCTCCATGGCCTGTCCTGCCTTTCTGGATTTTACACTTTTTTCAGATGGCCCTTTTGACCGGGGGGCAGTGAGACTTCATTGTAGTGCAGATTTCCTTTGCAAGCTTGCTTGGTGGGCCAAAAAGTGCGTAGGCGTTTTTTCCTGAATATATTCAGGAAAAAACGCCTACGCCCTTTTTGGCCAAGTGCATCATTGTGGACGTTCTGCCTCTTTTCCTATGCTTTACATGCAATTCCAGTCTACCTCCTGAAATTGGTTTCCTGCAATTCTGCCCCGCTTTCAAGTCCTCTTGGCAGCCTTACTTCAATATATTTTTGGATGATAGCTGTCATTTATAACTCTGCAGGTTTGTGAATTACAGGGCCCCTGAGCTCCTTTGTTCAACTCGCTTTCTTGTGAGCTGGCCGCAACACCGCTGGATTGCTTCAGGCCCTAGTGTGGTTCCGGCATGGCACGCTGAGCCTTTGGTTAATTCCTCTTCCTGGTGGGAAATGAGAGTTAAATTTGCCCGTCCAGACACCTCCAGCTAGTCTCTCATTGGTTGTCCCTATTCCTGTTCATTTTCCGCAGAAATTGCAAACTGGGCCAAACAGGAGTTTAAAGGCACTGACTCTCCAAGTGGGGAGAGTGTTAGTAAAGCGTCTGGAATGTTGCACCCGAGTACCAGGGGACGAAAACTGAGACACATTTGAACACGTTTCCCGATCACACGGTGGATCATACTCTAGGTTCCACATGCATGTTTTAGCTGAAGGAAGAATCCCTTAAACCTGGAGAGTTGAGACCCATGGAATGGGTACCATGCAATATGACTTCAAAGGGTCTGCATTTGCTCACCGAACCTCACCAATCCTATCACTGCTGCATTTATGCCGCTGTATACACGCTTGATTCTCTTTCGGAGACATATAAATCCATAGGTTTTAAGATTCTTACTAGTCAGGTATATTCTTAGTTGTTTAAGATGGGGTGTTGAGTTCACTTCGTTGAGCAAGGAGTAGCTCTTGTCTATTACATATTTGGCTTATGGAAAGGTATCTGTGCTAATTTCAACCTCTGGTTTTTTGCAGCACCCCAACTCACCTTTCCCCTTAAGCAAGCATAAGTTGGTTTTCTACATTTGAGACCCTATTCTGTTTTGTAATTCAGTTCCTGTGTAGCCAAGTTTACATTCCGTGTATTAGTGATACCTTATGATGTTTCTTTTTCTGTGTTACTTCTTTCACTTAGAATCATCGTACCTGAATCCACTCATTATGCTGCTACTGGCCTGATGACATAGATTTCATTGCTGAGTGATATTGCATTGTATGTAAGTACCACAACTTCTTTATCCATTTTTCGCTTTCTGCGATATTGAACTTGTACCGTAAACGAGGTTCTTGTAAACAGAGCCATCCCAAACTTTGGGGTGGCTGTGTCTTTTTGATTTTAATTTCCCTAAGCTATAGGACCATAAGTGGAAGTGCCCTAGGCTCTGTTGCTTTGTTTTTTAGATGTTTCAGGAAACACCATACACTTCTCCAGAGTGGCTGTTTGCAATTTACATCCCGCCCATCAGCATAACAAGGCTCCCAGTTCTCCATGGCCTGTCCTGCCTTTCTGGATTTTACACTTTTATCAGATGGCCCTTTTGACCGGGGGACAGTGAGAGTTCATTGTAGTGCAGATTTCCTTTGCAACCTTGCTTGGTTGGCCAAAAAGTGCGTATGTGTTTTTTCCTGAATATATTCAGGAAAAAACGTATACGCACTTTTTGGCCAAGTGCATAATTGTGGACGTTCTGCCTCTTTTCCTATGCTTTACATGCAATTCCAGTCTACCTCCTGAAATCGGTTTCCTGCAATTCTGCCTCGCTTTCAAGTCCTCTTGGCAGGCTTACTTCAATATATTTTTGGACGATAGCTGTCATTTATAACTCTGCAGGTTTGTGAATTACAGGGCCCCTGAGCTCCTTTCTTCAACTCGCTTTCTTGTGAGCTGGCCGCAACACCGCAGGATTGCTTCAGGCCCTAGTGTGGTTCCGGCATGGCACGCTGAGCCTTTGGTTAATTCCTCTTCCTGGTGGGAAATGAGAGTTAAATTTGCCCGTCCAGACACCTCCAGCTAGTCTCTCATTGGTTCTCCCTATTCCTGTTCATTTTCCGCAGAAATTGCAAACTGGGCCAAACAGGAGTTTAAAGGCACTGACTCTCCAAGTGGGGAGAGTCTTAGTAAAGCATCTGGAATGTTGCACCCGAGTACCAGGGGACGAAAACTGAGACACATTTAAACACGTTTCTCGATCACATGGTGGATCATACTCTGGGTTCCACATGCATGTTTTAGCTGAAGGAAGAATCCCTTAAACCTGGAGAGTTGAGACCCTTGGAATGGGTACCATGCAATATGACTTCAAAGGGTCTGCATTTGCTCACCGAACCTCACCAATCCTATCACTGCTGCATTTATGCCGCTGTACACACGCTTGAATCTCTTTCGGAGACATATAAATCCATAGGTTTTAAGATTCTTACTAGTCAGGTATATTCTTAGGCGTTTAATATGGGGTGTTGAGTCCACTTCGTTGAGCAAGGAGTAGCTCTTGTCTATTACATATTTGGCTTATGGAACGGTATCTGTGCTAATTTCAATCTCTGGTTTTATGCAGCACCCCAACTCACCATTCCCCTTAAGCAAGCATAAGTTGGTTTTCTACATTTGAGACCCTGTTCTGTTTTGTAATTCAGTTCCTGTGTAGCCAAGTTTACATTCCGTGTATTAGTGATACCTTATGATGTTTCTTTTTCTGTGTGACTTATTTCACTTAGAATCATCGTACCTGAATCCACTCATTATGCTGCTACTGGCCTGATGACATAGATTTCATTGCTGAGTGATATTGCATTGTACGTAAGTACCACAACTTCTTTATCCATTTTTCGCTTTCTGCGATATTGAACTTGTACCGTATACGAGGTTCTTGTAAACAGAGCCGTCCCAAACTTTGGGGTGGCTGTGTCTTTTTGATTTTAATTTCCCTAAGCTATAGGACCATAAGTGGAAGTGCCCTAGGCTCTGTTGCTTTCTTTTTTAGATGTTTCAGGAAACACCATACACTTCTCCAGAGTGGCAGTTGGCAATTTACATCCTGCCCATCAGCATAAGAAGGCTCCCAGTTCTCCATGGCCTGTCCTCCCTTTCTGGATTTTACACTTTTTTCAGATGGCCCTTTTGACCGGGGGGCAGTGAGACTTCATTGTAGTGCAGATTTCCTTTGCAAGCTTGCTTGGTTGGCCAAAAAGGGCGTATGCGTTTATTCCTGAATATATTCAGGAAAAAACGCATACGCCCTTTTTGGCCAAGTGCATCATTGTGGACGTTCTGCCTCTTTTCCTATGCTTTACATGCAATTCCAGTCTACCTCCTGAAATCGGTTTCCTGCAATTCTGCCTCGCTTTCAAGTCCTCTTGGCAGCCTTACTTCAATATATTTTTGGACGATAGCTGTCATTTATAACTCTGCAGGTTTGTGAATTACAGGGCCCCGGAGCTCCTTTCTTCAACTCGCTTTCTTGTGAGCTGGCCGCAACACCGCAGGATTGCTTCAGGCCCTAGTGTGGTTCCGGCATGGCACGCTGAGCCTTTGGTTAATTCCTCTTCTTGGTGGGAAATGAGAGTTAAATTCGCCCGTCCAGACACCTCCAGCTAGTCTCTCATTGGTTCTCCCTATTCCTGTTCATTTTCCGCAGAAATTGCAAACTGGGCCAAACAGGAGTTTAAAGGCACTGACTCTCCAAGTGGGGAGAGTGTTAGTAAAGCGTCTGGAATGTTGCACCCGAGTACCAGGCGATGAAAACTGAGACACATTTGAACACGTTTCCCGATCACACGGTGGATCATACTCTAGGTTCCACATGCATGTTTTAGCTGAAGGAAGAATCCCTTAAACCTGGAGAGTTGAGACCCATGGAATGGGTACCATGCAATATGACTTCAAAGGGTCTGCATTTGCTCACCGAACCTCACCAATCCTATCACTGCTGCATTTATGCCGCTGTACACACACTTGAATCTCTTTCAGAGACATATAAATCCATAGGTTTTAAGATTCTTACTAGTCAGGTATATTCTTAGGCGTTTAATATGGGGTGTTGAGTCCACTTCGTTGAGCAAGGAGTAGCTCTTGACTATTACATATTTGGCTTATGGAACGGTATCTGTGCTAATTTCAATCTCTGGTTTTATGCAGCACCCCAACTCACCATTCCCCTTAAGCAAGCATAAGTTGGTTTTCTACATTTGAGACCCTGTTCTGTTTTGTAATTCAGTTCCTGTGTAGCCAAGTTTACATTCCGTGTATTAGTGAAACCTTATGATGTTTCTTTTTCTGTGTGACTTATTTCACTTAGAATCATCGTACCTGCATCCACTCATTATGCTGCTACTGGCCTGATGACATAGATTTCATTGCTGAGTGATATTGCATTGTACGTAAGTACCACAACTTCTTTATCCATTTTTCGCTTTCTGCGATATTGAACTTGTACCGTATACGAGGTTCTTGTAAACAGAGCCGTCTCAAACTTTGGGGTGGCTGTGTCTTTTTGATTTTAATTTCCCTAAGCTATAGGACCATAAGTGGAAGTGCCCTAGGCTCTGTTGCTTTGTTTTTTAGATGTTTCAGGAAACACCATACACTTCTCCAGAGTGGCTGTTGGCAATTTACATCCCGCCCATCAGCATAAGAAGGCTCCCAGTTCTCCATGGCCTGTCCTCCCTTTCTGGATTTTACACTTTTTTCAGATGGCCCTTTTGACCGGGGGGCAGTGAGACTTCATTGTAGTGCAGATTTCCTTTGCAAGCTTGCTTGGTTGGCCAAAAAGGGCGTAGGCGTTTTTTCCTGAATATATTCAGGAAAAAACGCCTACGCCCTTTTTGGCCAAGTGCATCATTGTGGACGTTCTGCCTCTTTTCCTATGCTTTACATGCAATTCCAGTCTACCTCCTGAAATCGGTTTCCTGCAATTCTGCCTCGCTTTCAAGTCCTCTTGGAGGCTTACTTCAATATATTTTTGGACGATAGCTGTCATTTATAACTCTGCAGGTTTGTGAATTACAGGGCCCCGGAGCTCCTTTCTTCAACTCGCTTTCTTGTGAGCTGGCCGCAATACCGCAGGATTGCTTCAGGCCCTAGTGTGGTTTCGGCATGGCACGCTGAGCCTTTGGTTAATTCCTCTTCCTGGTGGGAAATGAGAGTTAAATTTGCCCGTCCAGACACCTCCAGCTAGTCTCTCATTGGTTCTCCCTATTCCTGTTCATTTTCCGCAGAAATTGCAAACTTGGCCAAACAGGAATTTAAAGGCACTGACTCTCCAAGTGGGGAGAGTGTTAGTAAAGCGTGTGGAATGTTGCACCCGAGTACCAGGGGACGAAAACTGAGACACATTTGAACACGTTTCCCGATCACACGGTGGATCATACTCTGGGTTCCACATGCATGTTTTAGCTGAAGGAAGAATCCCTTAAACCTGGAGAGTTGAGACCCATGGAATGGGTACCATGCAATATGATTTCAAAGGGTCTGCATTTGCTCACCAAACCTCACCAATCCTATCACTGCTGCATTTACGCCACTGTACACACGCTTGATTCTCTTTCGGAGACATATAAATCCATAGGTTTTAAGATTCTTACTAGTCAGTTATATTCTTAGGCATTTAAGATGGGGTGTTGAGTCCACTTCGTTGAGCAAGGAGTAGCTCTTGTCTATTACATATTTGGCTATGGAAAGGTATCTGTGCTGATTTCAATCTCTGGTTTTATGTAGCACCCCAACCCACCTTTCCCCTTAAGCAAGCATAAGTTGGTTTTCTACATTTGAGACCCTGTTCTGTTTTGTAATTCAGTTCCTGTGTAGCCAAGTTTACATTTCGTGTATTAGTGATACCTTATGATGTTTCTTTTTCTGTGTGACTTATTTCACTCAGAATCATCGTACCTGAATCCACTCATTATGCTGCTACTGGCCTGATGACATAGATTTCATTGCTGAGTGATATTGCATTGTACGTAAGTACCACAACTTCTTTATCCATTTTTCGCTTTCTGCGATATTGAACTTGTACCGTATACGAGGTTCTTGTAAATAGAGCCGTCCCAAACTTTGGGGTGGCTGTGTCTTTTTGATTTTAATTTCCCTTAGCTATAGGACCATAAGTGGAAGTGCCCTAGGCTCTGTTGCTTTGTTTTTTAGATGTTTCAGGAAACACCATACACTTCTCCAGAGTGGCTGTTTGCAATTTACATCCCGCCCATCAGCATAAGAAGGATACCAGTTCTCCATGGCCTGTCCTGCCTTTCTGGATTTTACACTTTTTTCAGATGGCCCTTTTGACCGGGGGGCAGTGAGAGTTCATTGTAGTGCAGATTTCCATTGCAACCTTGCTTGGTTGGCCAAAAAGTGCGTATGTGTTTTTTCCTGAATATATTCAAGAAAAAACGCCTACGCCCTTTTTGGCCAAGTGCATCATTGTGGACGTTCTGCCTCTTTTCCTATGCTTTACATGCAATTCCAGTCTACCTCCTGAAATCGGTTTCCTGCAATTCTGCCTCGCTTTCAAGTCCTCTTGGCAGGCTTACTTCAATATGTTTTTGGACGATAGCTGTCATTTATAACTCTGCAGGTTTGTGAATTACAGGGCCCTGGAGCTCCTTTCTTCAACTCGCTTTCTTGTGAGCTGGCAGCAACACCGCAGGATTGCTTCAGGCCCTAGTGTGGTTCCGGCATGGCACGCTGAGCCTTTGGTTAATTCCTCTTCCTGGTGGGAAATGAGAGTTAAATTTGCCCGTCCAGACACCTCCAGCTAGTCTCTCATTGGTTCTCCCTATTCCTGTTCATTTTCCGCAGAAATTGCAAACTGGGCCAAACAGGAGTTTAAAGGCACTGACTCTCCAAGTGGGGAGAGTGTTAGTAAAGCATCTGGAATGTTGCACCCGAGTACCAGGGGACGAAAACTGAGACACATTTGAACACGTTTCTCGATCACATGGTGGATCATACTCTGGGTTCCACATGCATGTTTTAGCTGAAGGAAGAATCCCTTAAACCTGGAGAGTTGAGACCCTTGGAATGGGTACCATGCAATATGACTTCAAAGGGTCTGCATTTGCTCACCGAACCTCACCAATCCTATCACTGCTGCATTTATGCCGCTGTACACACGCTTGATTCTCTTTCGGAGACATATAAATCCATAGGTTTTAAGATTCTTACTAGTCAGGTATATTCTTAGGCGTTTAATATGGGGTGTTGAGTCCACTTCGTTGAACAAGGAGTAGCTCTTGTCTATTACATATTTGGCTTATGGAACGATATCTGTGCTAATTTCAATCTCTGGTTTTATGCAGCACCCCAACTCACCATTCCCCTTAAGCAAGCATAAGTTGGTTTTCTACATTTGAGACCCTGTTCTGTTTTGTAATTCAGTTCCTGTGTAGCCAAGTTTACATTTCGTGTATTAGTGATACCTTATGATGTTTCTTTTTCTGTGTGACTTATTTCACTTAGAATCATCGTACCTGAATCCACTCATTATGCTGCTACTGGCCTGATGACATAGATTTCATTGCTGAGTGATATTGCATTGTACGTAAGTACCACAACTTCTTTATCCATTTTTCGCTTTCTGCGATATTGAACTTGTACCGTATACAAGGTTCTTGTAAACAGAGCCGTCCCAAACTTTGGGGTGGCTGTGTCTTTTTGATTTTAATTTCCCTTAGCTATAGGACCATAAGTGGAAGTGCCCTAGGCTCTGTTGCTTTGTTTTTTAGATGTTTCAGGAAACACCATACACTTCTCCAGAGTGGCTGTTTGCAATTTACATCCCGCCCATCAGCATAACAAGGCTCCCAGTTCTCCATGGCCTGTCCTGCCTTTCTGGATTTTACAATTTTTTCAGATGGCCCTTTTGACCGGGGGACAGTGAGAGTTCATTGTAGTGCAGATTTCCTTTGCAACCTTGCTTGGTTGGCCAAAAAGTGCGTATGTGTTTTTTCCTGAATATATTCAGGAAAAAACGCATACGCCCTTTTTGGCCACGTGCATCATTGTGGACGTTCTGCCTCTTTTCCTATGCTTTACATGCAATTCCAGTCTACCTCCTGAAATCGGTTTCCTGCAATTCTGCCTCGCTTTCAAGTCCTCTTGGCAGGCTTACTTCAATATATTTTTGGACGATAGCTGTCATTTATAACTCTGCAGGTTTGTGAATTACAGGGCCCCGGAGCTCCTTTCTTCAACTCGCTTTCTTGTGAGCTGGCCGCAACACCGCACGATTGCTTCAGGCCCTAGTGTGGTTCCGGCATGGCACGCTGAGCCTTTGGTTAATTCCTCTTCCTGGTGGGAAATGAGAGTTAAATTTGCCCGTCCAGACACCTCCAGCTAGTCTCTCATTGGTTCTCCCTATTCCTGTTCATTTTCCGCAGAAATTGCAAACTGGGCCAAACAGGAGTTTAAAGGCACTGACTCTCCAAGTGGGGAGAGTGTTAGTAAAGCGTCTGGAATGTTGCACCCGAGTACCAGGGGATGAAAACTGAGACACATTTGAACACGTTTCCCGATCACACGGTCGATCATACTCTAGGTTCCACATGCATGTTTTAGCTGAAGGAAGAATCCCTTAAAACTGGAGAGTTGAGACCCATGGAATGGGTACCATGCAATATGACTTCAAAGGGTCTGCATTTGCTCACCGAACCTCACCAATCCTATCACTGCTGCATTTATGCCGCTGTACACATGCTTGAATCTCTTTCGGAGACATATAAATCCATAGGTTTTAAGATTCTTACTAGTCAGGTATATTCTTAGGCGTTTAATATGGGGTGTTGAGTCCACTTCGTTGAGCAAGGAGTAGCTCTTGTCTATTACATATATGGCTTATGGAACGGTATCTGTGCTAATTTCAATCTCTGGTTTTATGCAGCACCCCAACTCACCATTCCCCTTAAGCAAGCATAAGTTGCTTTTCTACATTTGAGACCCTGTTCTGTTTTGTAATTCAGTTCCTGTGTAGCCAAGTTTACATTTCGTGTATTAGTGATACCTTATGATGTTTCTTTTTCTGTGTGACTTATTTCACTTAGAATCATCGTACCTGAATCCACTCATTATGCTGCTACTGGCCTGATGACATAGATTTCATTGCTGAGTGATATTGCATTGTACGTAAGTACCACAACTTCTTTATCCATTTTTCGCTTTCTGCGATATTGAACTTGTACCGTATACGAGGTTCTTGTAAACAGAGCCGTCCCAAACTTTGGGGTGGCTGTGTCTTTTTGATTTTAATTTCCCTTAGCTATAGGACCATAAGTGGAAGTGCCCTAGGCTCTGTTGCTTTGTTTTTTAGATGTTTCAGGAAACACCATACACTTCTCCAGAGTGGCTGTTTGCAATTTACATCCCGCCCATCAGCATAACAAGGCTCCCAGTTCTCCATGGCCTGTCCTGCCTTTCTGGATTTTACACTTTTTTCAGATGGCCCTTTTGACCGGGGGACAGTGAGAGTTCATTGTAGTGCAGATTTCCATTGCAACCTTGCTTGGTTGGCCAAAAAGTGCGTATGTGTTTTTTCCTGAATATATTCAGGAAAAAACGCATACGCCCTTTTTGGCCAAGTGCATCATTGTGGACGTTCTGCCTCTTTTCCTATGCTTTACATGCAATTCCAGTCTACCTCCTGAAATCGGTTTCCTGCAATTCTGCCTCGCTTTCAAGTCCTCTTGGCAGGCTTACTTCAATATGTTTTTGGACGATAGCTGTCATTTATAACTCTGCAGGTTTGTGAATTACAGGGCCCCTGAGCTCCTTTCTTCAACTCGCTTTCTTGTGAGCTGGCCGCAACACCGCAGGATTGCTTCAGGCCCTAGTGTGGTTCCGGCATGGCACACTGAGCCTTTGGATAATTCCTCTTCCTGGTGGGAAATGAGAGTTAAATTTGCCCGTCCAGACACCTCCAGCTAATCTCTCATTGGTTCTCCCTATTCCTGTTCATTTTCCGCAGAAATTGCAAACTGGGCCAAACAGGAGGTTAAAGACACTGACTCTCCAAGTGGGGAGAGTGTTAGTAAAGCGTCTGGAAGGTGGCACCCGAGTACCAGGGGACGAAAACTGAGACACATTTGAACACGTTTCCCGATCACACGGTGGATCATACTCTGGGTTCCACATGCATGTTTTAGCTGAAGGAAGAATCCCTTAAACCTGGACAGTTGAGACCCATGGAATGGGTACCATGCAATATGACTTCAAAGGGTCTGCATTTGCTCACCGAACCTCACCAATCCTATCACTGCTGCATTTATGCCGCTGTACACACGCTTGATTCTCTTTCGGAGACATATAAATCCATAGGTTTTAAGATTCTTACTAGTCAGGTATATTCTTAGGCGTTTAATATGGGGTGTTGAGTCCACTTCGTTGAGCAAGGAGTAGCTCTTGTCTATTACATATTTGGCTTATGGAACGGTATCTGTGCTAATTTCAATCTCTGGTTTTATGCAGCACCCCAACTCACCATTCCCCTTAAGCAAGCATAAGTTGGTTTTCTACATTTGAGACCCTGTTCTGTTTTGTAATTCAGTTCCTGTGTAGCCAAGTTTACATTTCGTGTATTAGTGATACCTTATGATGTTTCTTTTTCTGTGTGACTTATTTCACTTAGAATCATCGTACCTGAATCCACTCATTATGCTGCTACTGGCCTGATGACATAGATTTCATTGCTGAGTGATATTGCATTGTACGTAAGTACCACAACTTCTTTATCCATTTTTCGCTTTCTGCGATATTGAACTTGTACCGTATACGAGGTTCTTGTAAACAGAGCCGTCCCAAACTTTGGGGTGGCTGTGTCTTTTTGATTTTAATTTCCCTTAGCTATAGGACCATAAGTGGAAGTGCCCTAGGCTCTGTTGCTTTGTTTTTTAGATGTTTCAGGAAACACCATACACTTCTCCAGAGTGGCTGTTTGCAATTTACATCCCGCCCATCAGCATAACAAGGCTCCCAGTTCTCCATGGCCTGTCCTGTCTTTCTGGATTTTACAATTTTTTCAGATGGCCCTTTTGACCGGGGGACAGTGAGAGTTCATTGTAGTGCAGATTTCCTTTGCAACCTTGCTTGGTTGGCCAAAAAGTGCGTATGTGTTTTTTCCTGAATATATTCAGGAAAAAACGCATACACCCTTTTTGGCCAAGTGCATCATTGTGGACGTTCTGCCTCTTTTCCTATGCTTTACATGCAATTCCAGTCTACCTCCTGAAATCGGTTTCCTGCAATTCTGCCTCGCTTTCAAGTCCTCTTGGCAGGCTTACTTCAATATATTTTTGGACGATAGCTGTCATTTATAACTCTGCAGGTTTGTGAATTACAGGGCCCCGGAGCTCCTTTCTTCAACTCGCTTTCTTGTGAGCTGGCCGCAACACCGCAGGATTGCTTCAGGCCCTAGTGTGGTTCCGGCATGGCACGCTGAGCCTTTGGTTAATTCCTCTTCCTGGTGGGAAATGAGAGTTAAATTTGCCCGTCCAGACACCTCCAGCTAGTCTCTCATTGGTTCTCCCTATTCCTGTTCATTTTCCGCAGAAATTGCAAACTGGGCCAAACAGGAGTTTAAAGGCACTGACTCTCCAAGTGGGGAGAGTGTTAGTAAAGCGTCTGGAATGTTGCACCCGAGTACCAGGGGATGAAAACTGAGACACATTTGAACACGTTTCCCGATCACACGGTCGATCATACTCTAGGTTCCACATGCATGTTTTAGATGAAGGAAGAATCCCTTAAACCTGGAGAGTTGAGACCCATGGAATGGGTACCATACAATATGACTTCAAAGGGTCTGCATTTGCTCACCGAACCTCACCAATCCTATCACTGCTGCATTTATGCCGCTGTACACACGCTTGAATCTCTTTCGGAGACATATAAATCCATAGGTTTTAAGATTCTTACTAGTCAGGTATATTCTTAGGCGTTTAATATGAGGTGTTGAGTCCACTTCGTTGAGCAAGGAGTAGCTCTTGTCTATTACATATTTGGCTTATGGAACGGTATCTGTGCTAATTTCAATCTCTGGTTTTATGCAGCACCCCAACTCACCATTCCCCTTAAGCAAGCATAAGTTGGTTTTCTACATTTGAGACACTGTTCTGTTTTGTAATTCAGTTCCTGTGTAGCCAAGTTTACATTCCGTGTATTAGTGAAACCTTATGATGTTTCTTTTTCTGTGTGACTTATTTCACTTAGAATCATCGTACCTGAATCCACTCATTATGCTGCTACTGGCCTGATGACATAGATTTCATTGCTGAGTGATATTGCATTGTACGTAAGTACCACAACTTCTTTATCCATTTTTCGCTTTCTGCGATATTGAACTTGTACCGTATACGAGGTTCTTGTAAACAGAGCCGTCCCAAACTTTGGGGTGGCTGTGTCTTTTTGATTTTAATTTCCCTAAGCTATAGGACCATAAGTGGAAGTGCCCTAGGCTCTGTTGATTTCTTTTTTAGATGTTTCAGGAAACACCATACACTTCTCCAGAGTGGCAGTTGGCAATTTACATCCTGCCCATCAGCATAAGAAGGCTCCCAGTTCTCCATGGCCTGTCCTCCCTTTCTGGATGTTACACTTTTTTCAGATGGCCCTTTTGACCGGGGGGCAGTGAGACTTCATTGTAGTGCAGATTTCCTTTGCAAGCTTGCTTGGTTGGCCAAAAAGGGCGTATGCGTTTATTCCTGAATATATTCAGGAAAAAACGCATACGCCCTTTTTGGCCAAGTGCATCATTGTGGACGTTCTGCCTCTTTTCCTATGCTTTACATGCAATTCCAGTCTACCTCCTGAAATCGGTTTCCTGCAATTCTGCCTCGCTTTCAAGTCCTCTTGGCAGCCTTATTTCAATATATTTTTGGACGATAGCTGTCATTTATAACTCTGCAGGTTTGTGAATTACAGGGCCCCGGAGCTCCATTCTTCAACTCGCTTTCTTGTGAGCTGGCCGCAACACCGCAGGATTGCTTCAGGCCCTAGTGTGGTTCCGGCATGGCACGCTGAACCTTTGGTTAATTCCTCTTCTTGGTGGGAAATGAGAGTTAAATTCGCCCGTCCAGACACCTCCAGCTAGTCTCTCATTGGTTGTCCCTATTCCTGTTCATTTTCCGCAGAAATTGCAAACTGGGCCAAACAGGAGTTTAAAGGCACTGACTCTCCAAGTGGGGAGAGTGTTAGTAAAGCGTCTGGAATGTTGCACCCGAGTACCAGGCGATGAACACTGAGACACATTTGAACACGTTTCCCGATCACACGGTCGATCATACTCTAGGTTCCACATGCATGTTTTAGCTGAAGGAAGAATCCCTTAAACCTGGAGAGTTGAGACCCATGGAATGGGTACCATGCAATATGACTTCAAAGGGTCTGCATTTGCTCACCGAACCTCACCAATCCTATCACTGCTGCATTTATGCCGCTGTACACACGCTTGAATCTCTTTCAGAGACATATAAATCCATAGGTTTTAAGATTCTTACTAGTCAGGTATATTCTTAGGCGTTTAATATGGGGTGTTGAGTCCACTTCGTTGAGCAAGGAGTAGCTCTTGACTATTACATATTTGCCTTATGGAACGGTATCTGTGCTAATTTCAATCTCTGGTTTTATGCAGCACCCCAACTCACCATTCCCCTTAAGCAAGCATAAGTTGGTTTTCTACATTTGAGACCCTGTTCTGTTTTGTAATTCAGTTCCTGTGTAGCCAAGTTTACATTCCGTGTATTAGTGAAAACTTATGATGTTTCTTTTTCTGTGTGACTTATTTCACTTAGAATCATCGTACCTGAATCCACTCATTATGCTGCTACTGGCCTGATGACATAGATTTCATTGCTGAGTGATATTGCATTGTACGTAAGTACCACAACTTCTTTATCCATTTTTCGCTTTCTGCGATATTGAACTTGTACCGTATACGAGGTTCTTGTAAACAGAGCCGTCCCAAACTTTGGGGTGGCTGTGTCTTTTTGATTTCAATTTCCCTAAGCTATAGGACCATAAGTGGAAGTGCCCTAGGCTCTGTTGCTTTGTTTTTTAGATGTTTCAGGAAACACCATACACTTCTCCAGAGTGGCTGTTTGCAATTTACATCCCGCCCATCAGCATAACAAGGCTCCCAGTTCTCCATGGCCTGTCCTCCCTTTCTGGATTTTACACTTTTTTCAGATGGCCCTTTTGACCGGGGGGCAGTGAGACTTCATTGTAGTGCAGATTTCCTTTGCAAGCTTGCTTGGTTGGCCAAAAAGGGCGTATGTGTTTTTTCCTGAATATATTCAGGAAAAAACGCATACGCCCTTTTTGGCCAAGTGCATCATTGTGGACGTTCTGCCTCTTTTCCTATGCTTTACATGCAATTCCAGTCTACCTCCTGAAATCGGTTTCCTGCAATTCTGCCCCGCTTTCAAGTCCTCTTGGCAGCCTTACTTCAATATATTTTTGGATGATAGCTGTCATTTATAACTCTGCAGGTTTGTGAATTACAGGGCCCCTGAGCTCCTTTCTTCAACTCGCTTTCTTGTGAGCTGGCCGCAACACCGCAGGATTGCTTCAGGCCCTAGTGTGGTTCCGGCATGGCACACTGAGCCTTTGGTTAATTCCTCTTCCTGGTGGGAAATGAGAGTTAAATTTGCCCGTCCAGACACCTCCAGCTAGTCTCTCATTGGTTCTCCCTATTCCTGTTTATTTTCCACAGAAATTGCAAACTGGGACAAACAGGAGGTTAAAGGCACTGACTCTCCAAGTGGGGAGAGTGTTAGTAAAGCGTCTGGAATGTGGCACCCGAGTACCAGGGGACGAAAACTGAGACACATTTGAACACGTTTCCCGATCACACGGTGGATCATACTCTGGGTTCCACATGCATGTTTTAGCTGAAGGAAGAATCCCTTAAACCTGGAGAGTTGAGACCCATGGAATGGGTACCATGCAATATGACTTCAAAGGGTCTGCATTTGCTCACCGAACCTCACCAATCCTATCACTGCTGCATTTATGCCGCTGTACACACGCTTGATTCTCTTTCGGAGACATATAAATCCATAGGTTTTAAGATTCTTACTAGTCAGGTATATTCTTAGGCGTTTAATATGGGGTGTTGAGTCCACTTCGTTGAGCAAGGAGTAGCTCTTGTCTATTACATATTTGACTTATGGAACGGTATCTGTGCTAATTTCAATCTCTGGTTTTATGCAGCACCCCAACTCACCATTCCCCTTAAGCAAGCATAAGTTGGTTTTCTACATTTGAGACCCTGTTCTGTTTTGTAATTCAGTTCCTGTGTAGCCAAGTTTACATTCCGTGTATTAGTGATACCTTATGATGTTTCTTTTTCTGTGTGACTTATTTCACTTAGAATCATCGTACCTGAATCCACTCATTATGCTGCTACTGGCCTGATGACATAGATTTCATTGCTGAGTGATATTGCATTGTACGTAAGTACCACAACTTCTTTATCCATTTTTCGCTTTCTGCGATATTGAACTTGTACCGAATACGAGGTTCTTGTAAACAGAGCCGTCCCAAACTTTGGGGTGGCTGTGTCTTTTTGATTTTAATTTCCCTAAGCTATAGGACCATAAGTGGAAGTGCCCTAGGCTCTGTTGCTTTGTTTTTTAGATGTTTCAGGAAACACCATACACTTCTCCAGAGTGGCTGTTGGCAATTTACATCCCGCCCATCAGCATAAGATGGCTCCCAGTTCTCCATGGCCTGTCCTCCCTTTCTGGATTTTACACTTTTTTCAGATGGCCCTTTTGACCGGGGGGCAGTGAGACTTCATTGTAGTGCAGATTTCTTTGCAAGCTTGCTTGGTTGGCCAAAAAGGGCGTATGCGTTTTTTCCTGAATATATTCAGGAAAAAACGCATACGCCCTTTTTGGCCAAGTGCATCATTGTGGACGTTCTGCCTCTTTTCCTATGCTTTACATGCAATTCCAGTCTACCTCCTGAAATCGGTTTCCTGCAATTCTGCCTCGCTTTCAAGTCCTCTTGGCAGGCTTACTTCAATATATTTTTGGATGATAGCTGTCATTTATAACTCTGCAGGTTTGCGAATTACAGGGCCCCGGAGCTCCTTTCTTCAACTCGCTTTCTTGTGAGCTGGCCGCAACACCGCAGGATTGCTTCAGGCCCTAGTGTGGTTCCGGCATGGCACGCTGAGCCTTTGGTTAATTCCTCTTCCTGGTGGGAAATGAGAGTTAAATTTGCCCGTCCAGACACCTCCAGCTAGTCTCTCATTGGTTCTCCCTATTCCTGTTCATTTTCCGCAGAAATTGCAAACTGGGCCAAACAGGAGTTTAAAGGCACTGACTCTCCAAGAGGGGAGAGTGTTAGTAAAGCGTCTGGAATGTTGCACCCGAGTACCAGGGGACGAAAACTGAGACACATTTGAACACGTTTCCCGATCACACGGTGGATCATACTCTGGGTTCCACATGCATGTTTTAGCTGAAGGAAGAATCCCTTAAACCTGGAGAGTTGAGACCCATGGAATGGGTACCATGCAATATGACTTCAAAGGGTCTGCATTTGCTCACCGAACCTCACCAATCCTATCACTGCTGCATTTATGCCGCTGTACACACGCTTGATTCTCTTTCGGAGACATATAAATCCATAGGTTTTAAGATTCTTACTAGTCAGGTATATTCTTAGGCGTTTAATATGAGGTGTTGAGTCCACTTCGTTGAGCAAGGAGTAGCTCTTGTCTATTACATATTTGACTTATGGAACGGTATCTGTGCTAATTTCAATCTCTGGTTTTATGCAGCACCCCAACTCACCATTTCCCTTAAGCAAGCATAAGTTGGTTTTCTACATTTGAGACCCTGTTCTGTTTTGTAATTCAGTTCCTGTGTAGCCAAGTTTACATTCCGTGTATTAGTGATACCTTATGATGTTTCTTTTTCTGTGTGACTTATTTCACTTAGAATCATCGTACCTGAATCCACTCATTATGCTGCTATTGGCCTGATGACATAGATTTCATTGCTGAGTGATATTGCATTGTACGTAAGTACCACAACTTCTTTATCCATTTTTCGCTTTCTGCGATATTGAACTTGTACCGTATACGAGGTTCTTGTAAACAGAGCCGTCCCAAACTTTGGGGTGGCTGTGTCTTTTTGATTTTAATTTCCCTAAGCTATAGGACCATAAGTGGAAGTGCCCTAGGCTCTGTTGCTTTGTTTTTTAGATGTTTCAGGAAACACCATACACTTCTCCAGAGTGGCTGTTGGCAATTTACATCCCGCCCATCAGCATAAGAAGGCTCCCAGTTCTCCATGGCCTGTCCTCCCTTTCTGGATTTTACACTTTTTTCAGATGGCCCTTTTGACCGGGCGGCAGTGAGACTTCATTGTAGTGCAGATTTCCTTTGCAAGCTTGCTTGATTGGCCAAAAAGGGCGTATGCGTTTTTTCCTGAATATATTCAGGAAAAAACACATACGCCCTTTTTGGCCAAGTGCATCATTGTGGACGTTCTGCCTCTTTTCCTATGCTTTACATGCAATTCCAGTCTACCTCCTGAAATCGGTTTCCTGCAATTCTGCCTCGCTTTCAAGTCCTCCTGGCAGGCTTACTTCAATATATTTTTGGACGATAGCTGTCATTTATAACTCTGCAGGTTTGTGAATTACAGGGCCCCGGAGCTCCTTTCTTCAACTCGCTTTCTGGTGAGCTGGCCGCAACACCGCAGGATTGCTTCAGGCCCTAGTGTGGTTCCGGCATGGCACGCTGAGCCTTTGGTTAATTCCTCTTCCTGGTGGGAAATGAGAGTTAAATTTGCCCTTCCAGACACCTCCAGCTAATCTCTCATTGGTTCTCCCTATTCCTGTTCATTTTCCGCAGAAATTGCAAACTGGGCCAAACAGGAGTTTAAAGACACTGACTCTCCAAGTGGGGAGAGTGTTAGTAAAGCGTCTGGAATGTTGCACCCGAGTACCAGGGGATGAAAACTGAGACACATTTAAACACGTTTCCCGATCACACGGTGGATCATACTCTGGGTTCCACATGCATGTTTTAGCTGAAGGAAGAATCCCTTAAACCTGGAGATTTGAGACCCATGGAATGGGTACCATGCAATATGACTTCAAAGGGTCTGCATTTGCTCACCGAACCTCACCAATCCTATCACTGCTGCATTTATGCCGCTGTACACACGCTTGATTCTCTTTCGGAGACATATAAATCCATAGGTTTTAAGATTCTTACTAGTCAGGTATATTCTTAGGCTTTTAATATGGGGTGTTGAGTCCACTTCGTTGAGCAAGGAGTAGCTCTTGTCTATTACATATTTGGCTTATGTAACGGTATCTGTGCTAATTTCAATCTCTGGTTTTATGCAGCACCCCAACTCACCATTCCCCTTAAGCAAGCATAAGTTGGTTTTCTACATTTGAGACCCTGTTCTGTTTTGTAATTCAGTTCCTGTGTAGCCAAGTTTACATTCCGTGTATTAGTGATACCTTATGATGTTTCCTTTTCTGTGTGACTTATTTCACTTACAATCATCGTACCTGAATCCACTCATTATGCTGCTACTGGCCTGATGACATAGATTTCATTGCTGAGTGATATTGCATTGTACGTAAGTACCACAACTTCTTTATCCATTTTTCGCTTTCTGCGATATTGAACTTGTACCGTATACTAGGTTCTTGTAAACAGAGCCGTCCCAAACTTTGGGGTGGCTGTGTCTTTTTGATTTTAATTTCCCTAAGCTATAGGACCATAAGTGGAAGTGCCCTAGGCTCTGTTGCTTTGTTTTTTAGATGTTTCAGGAAACACCATACACTTCTCCAGAGTGGCTGTTGGCAATTTACATCCCGCCTATCAGCATAAGAAGGCTCCCAGTTCTCCATGGCCTGTCCTCCCTTTCTGGATTTTACACTTTTTTCAGATGGCCCTTTTGACCGGGGGGCAGTGAGACTTCATTGTAGTGCAGATTTCCTTTGCAAGCTTGCTTGGTTGGCCAAAAAGGGCGTATGCATTTTTTCCTGAATATATTCAGGAAAAAACGCATACGCCCTTTTTGACCAAGTGCATCATTGTGGACGTTCTGCCTCTTTTCCTATGCTTTACATGCAATTCCAGTCTACCTCCTGAAATCGGTTTCCTGCAATTCTGCCTCGCTTTCAAGTCCTCTTGGCAGCCTTACTTCAATATATTTTTGGACGATAGCTGTCATTTATAACTCTGCAGGTTTGTGAATTACAGGGCCCCGGAGATCCTTTCTTCAACTCGCTTTCTTGTGAGCTGGCCGCAACACCGCAGGATTGCTTCAGGCCCTAGTGTGGTTCCGGCATGGCACGCTGAGCCTTTGGTTAATTCCTCTTCCTGGTGGGAAATGAGAGTTAAATTTGCCCGTCCAGACACCTCCAGCTAGTCTCTCATTGGTTCTCCCTATTCCTGTTCATTTTCCGCAGAAATTGCAAACTGGGCCAAACAGGAGGTTAAAGGCACTGACTCTCCAAGTGGGGAGAGTGTTAGTAAAGCGTCTGGAATGTTGCACCCGAGTACCAGGGGACGAAAACTGAGACACATTTGAACACGTTTCCCGATCACACGGTGGATCATACTCTAGGTTCCACATGCATGTTTTAGCTGAAGGAAGAATCCCTTAAACCTGGAGATTTGAGACCCATGGAATGGGTACCATGCAATATGACTTCAAAGGGTCTGCATTTGCTCACCGAACCTCACCAATCCTATCACTGCTGCATTTGTGCCGCTGTACACACGCTTGATTCTCTTTCGGAGACATATAAATCCATAGGTTTTAAGATTCTTACTAGTCAGGTATATTCTTAGGCGTTTAATATGGGGTGTTGAGTCCACTTCGTTGAGCAAGGAGTAGCTCTTGTCTATTACATATTTGGCTTATGGAACGGTATCTGTGCTAATTTCAATCTCTGGTTTTATGCAGCACCCCAACTCACCATTCCCCTTAAGTAAGCATAAGTTGGTTTTCTACATTTGAGACCCTGTTCTGTTTTGTAATTCAGTTCCTGTGTAGCCATGTTTACGTTCCGTGTATTAGTGATACCTTATGATGTTTCCTTTTCTGTGTGACTTATTTCACTTAGAATCATCGTACCTGAATCCACTCATTATGCTGCTACTGGCCTGATGACATAGATTTCATTGCTGAGTGATATTGCATTGTACGTAAGTACCACAACTTCTTTATCCATTTTTCGCTTTCTGCGATATTGAACTTGTACCGTATACGAGGTTCTTGTAAACAGAGCCGTCCCAAACTTTGGGGTGGCTGTGTCTTTTTGATTTTAATTTCCCTAAGCTATAGGACCATAAGTGGAAGTGCCCAAGGCTCTGTTGCTTTGTTTTTTAGATGTTTCAGGAAACACCATACACTTCTCCAGAGTGGCTGTTGGCAATTTACATCCCGCCCATCAGCATAAGAAGGCTCCCAGTTCTCCATGGCCTGTCCTCCCTTTCTGGATTTTACACTTTTTTCAGATGGCCCTTTTGACCGGGGGGCAGTGAGACTTCATTGTAGTGCAGATTTCTTTGCAAGCTTGCTTGGTTGGCCAAAAAGGGCGTATGCGTTTTTTCCTGAATATATTCAGGAAAAAACGCATACGCCCTTTTTGGCCAAGTGCATCATTGTGGACGTTCTGCCTCTTTTCCTATGCTTTACATGCAATTCCAGTCTACCTCCTGAAATCGGTTTCCTGCAATTCTGCCTCGCTTTCAAGTCCTCTTGGCAGGCTTACTTCAATATATTTTTGGACGATAGCTGTCATTTATAACTCTGCAGGTTTGTGAATTACAGGGCCCCGGAGCTCCTTTCTTCAACTCGCTTTCTTGTGAGCTGCCCGCAACACCGCAGGATTGCTTCAGGCCCTAGTGTGGTTCCGGCATGGCACGCTGAGCCTTTGGTTAATTCCTCTTCCTGGTGGGAAATGAGAGTTAAATTTGCCCGTCCAGACACCTCCAGCTAATCTCTCATTGGTTCTCCCTATTCCTGTTCATTTTCCGCAGAAATTGCAAACTGGGCCAAACAGGAGTTTAAAGACACTGACTCTCCAAGTGGGGAGAGTGTTAGTAAAGCGTCTGGAATGTTGCACCCGAGTACCAGGGGACGAAAACTGAGACACATTTGAACACGTTTCCCGATCACACGGTGGATCATACTCTAGGTTCCACATGCATGTTTTAGCTGAAGGAAGAATCCCTTAAACCTGGAGATTTGAGACCCATGGAATGGGTACCATGCAATATGACTTCAAAGGGTTTTCATTTGCTCACCGAACCTCACCAATCCTATCACTGCTGCATTTATGCCGCTGTACACACGCTTGATTCTCTTTCGGAGACATATAAATCCATAGGTTTTAAGATTCTTACTAGTCAGGTGTATTCTTAGGCGTTTAATATGGGGTGTTGTGTCCACTTCGTTGAGCAAGGAGTAGCTCTTGTCTATTACATATTTGGCTTATGGAACGGTATCTGTGCTAATTTCAATCTCTGGTTTTATGCAGCACCCCAACTCACCATTCCCCTTAAGCAAGCATAAGTTGGTTTTCTACATTTGAGACCCTGTTCTGTTTTGTAATTCAGTTCCTGTGTAGCCAAGTTTACATTCCGTGTAGTAGTGATACCTTATGATGTTTCCTTTTCTGTGTGACTTATTTCACTTAGAATCATCGTACCTGAATCCACTCATTATGCTGCTACTGGCCTGATGACATAGATTTCATTGCTGAGTGATATTGCATTGTACGTAAGTACCACAACTTCTTTATCCATTTTTCGCTTTCTGCGATATTGAACTTGTACCGTATACGAGGTTCTTGTAAACAGAGCCGTCCCAAACTTTGAGGTGGCTGTGTCTTTTTGATTTTAATTTCCCTAAGCTATAGGACCATAAGTGGAAGTGCCCTAGGCTCTGTTGCTTTGTTTTTTAGATGTTTCAGGAAACACCATACACTTCTCCAGAGTGGCTGTTGGCAATTTACATCCCGCCCATCAGCATAAGAAGGCTCCCAGTTCTCCATGGCCTGTCCTCCCTTTCTGGATTTTACACTTTTTTCAGATGGCCCTTTTGACCGGGGGGCAGTGAGACTTCATTGTAGTGCAGATTTCTTTGCAAGCTTGCTTGGTTGGCCAAAAAGGGCGTATGCGTTTTTTCCTGAATATATTCAGGAAAAAACGCATACGCCCTTTTTGGCCAAGTGCATCATTGTGGACGTTCTGCCTCTTTTCCTATGCTTTACATGCAATTCCAGTCTACCTCCTGAAATCGGTTTCCTGCAATTCTGCCTCGCTTTCAAGTCCTCTTGGCAGGCTTACTTCAATATATTTTTGGATGATAGCTGTCATTTATAACTCTGCAGGTTTGCGAATTACAGGGCCCCGGAGCTCCTTTCTTCAACTCGCTTTCTTGTGAGCTGGCCGCAACACCGCAGGATTGCTTCAGGCCCTAGTGTGGTTCCGGCATGGCACGCTGAGCCTTTGGTTAATTCCTCTTCCTGGTGGGAAATGAGAGTTAAATTTGCCCGTCCAGACACCTCCAGCTAGTCTCTCATTGGTTCTCCCTATTCCTGTTCATTTTCCGCAGAAATTGCAAACTGGGCCAAACAGGAGTTTAAAGGCACTGACTCTCCAAGTGGGGAGAGTGTTAGTAAAGCGTCTGGAATGTTGCACCCGAGTACCAGGGGACGAAAACTGAGACACATTTGAACACGTTTCCCGATCACACGGTGGATCATACTCTGGGTTCCACATGCATGTTTTAGCTGAAGGAAGAATCCCTTAAACCTGGAGAGTTGAGACCCATGGAATGGGTACCATGCAATATGACTTCAAAGGGTCTGCATTTGCTCACCGAACCTCACCAATCCTATCACTGCTGCATTTATGCCGCTGTACACACGCTTGATTCTCTTTCGGAGACATATAAATCCATAGGTTTTAAGATTCTTACTAGTCAGGTATATTCTTAGGCGTTTAATATGAGGTGTTGAGTCCACTTCGTTGAGCAAGGAGTAGCTCTTGTCTATTACATATTTGCCTTATGGAACGGTATCTGTGCTAATTTCAATCTCTGGTTTTATGCAGCACCCCAACTCACCATTTCCCTTAAGCAAGCATAAGTTGGTTTTCTACATTTGAGACCCTGTTCTGTTTTGTAATTCAGTTCCTGTGTAGCCAAGTTTACATTCCGTGTATTAGTGATACCTTAGGATGTTTTTTTTTCTGTGTGACTTATTTCACTTAGAATCATCGTACCTGAATCCACTTATTATGCTGCTATTGGCCTGATGACATAGATTTCATTGCTGAGTGATATTGCATTGTACGTAAGTACCACAACTTCTTTATCCATTTTTCGCTTTCTGCGATATTGAACTTGTACCGTATACGAGGTTGTTGTAAACAGAGCCGTCCCAAACTTTGGCGTGGCTGTGTCTTTTTGATTTTAATTTCCCTAAGCTATAGGACCATAAGTGGAAGTGCCCTAGGCTCTGTTGCTTTGTTTTTTAGATGTTTCAGGAAACACCATACACTTCTCCAGAGTGGCTTTTCGCAATTTACATCACACCCATCAGCATAACAAGGCTCCCAGTTCTCATTGGCCTGTCCTGCCTCTCGGATTATACACTTTTTTTAGATGGCCCTTTTGACCGGGGGGCAGTGAGACTTCATTGTAGTGCAGATTTCCTTTGCAAGCTTGCTTGGTTGGCCAAAAACGGCGTATGTGTTTTTTCCTGAATATATTCAGGAAAAAACGCATACGCCCTTTTTGGCCAATTGCATCATTGTGGACGTTCTGCCTCTTTTCCTATGCTTTACATGCAATTCCAGTCTACCTCCTGAAATCGGTTTCCTGCAATTCTGCCTCGCTTTCAAGTCCTCTTGGCAGGCTTACTTCAATATATTTTTGGACGATAGCTGTCATTTATAACTCTGCAGGTTTGTGAATTACAGGGCCCCGGAGCTCCTTTCTTCAACTCGCTTTCTTTTGAGCTGGCCGCAACACCGCAGGATTGCTTCAGGCCCTAGTGTGGTTCCGGCATGGCACGCTGAGCCTTTGGTTAATTCCTCTTCCTGGTGGGAAATGAGAGTTAAATTTGCCCGTCCAGACACCTCCAGCTAGTCTCTCATTGGTTCTCCCTATTCCTGTTCATTTTCCGCAGAAATTGCAAACTGGGCCAAACAGGAGTTTAAAGGCACTGACTCTCCAAGTGGGGAGAGTGTTAGTAAAGCGTCTGGAATGTTGCACCCGAGTACCAGGGGACGAAAACTGAGACACATTTGAACACGTTTCCCGATCACACGGTCGATCATACTCTAGGTTCCACATGCATGTTTTAGCTGAAGGAAGAATCCCTTAAACCTGGAGATTTGAGACCCATGGAATGGGTACCATGCAATATGACTTCAAAGGGTCTGCATTTGCTCACCGAACCTCACCAATCCTATCACTGCTGCATTTATGCCGCTGTACACACGCTTGATTCTCTTTCGGAGACATATAAATCCATAGGTTTTAAGATTCTTACTAGTCAGGTATATTCTTAGGCGTTTAATATGGGGTGTTGAGTCCACTTCGTTGAGCAAGGAGTAGCTCTTGTCTATTACATATTTGCCTTATGGAACGGTATCTGTGCTAATTTCAATCTCTGGTTTTATGCAGCACCCCAACTCACCATTCCCCTTAAGCAAGCATAAGTTGGTTTTCTACATTTGAGACCCTGTTCTGTTTTGTAATTCAGTTCCTGTGTAGCCAAGTTTACATTCCGTGTATTAGTGATACCTTATGATGTTTCCTTTTCTGTGTGACTTATTTCACTTAGAATCATCGTACCTGAATCCACTCATTATGCTGCTACTGGCCTGATGACATAGATTTCATTGCTGAGTGATATTGCATTGTACGTAAGTACCACAACTTCTTTATCCATTTTTCGCTTTCTGCGATATTGAACTTGTACCGTATACGAGGTTCTTGTAAACAGAGCCGTCCCAAACTTTGGGGTGGCTGTGTCTTTTTGATTTTAATTTCCCTAAGCTATAGGACCATAAGTGGAAGTGCCCTAGGCTCTGTTGCTTTGTTTTTTAGATGTTTCAGGAAACACCATACACTTCTCCAGAGTGGCTGTTGGCAATTTACATCCCGCCCATCAGCATAAGAAGGCTCCCAGTTCTCCATGGCCTGTCCTCCCTTTCTGGATTTTACACTTTTTTCAGATGGCCCTTTTGACCGGGGGGCAGTGAGACTTCATTGTAGTGCAGATTTCTTTGCAAGCTTGCTTGGTTGGCCAAAAAGGGCGTATGCGTTTTTTCCTGAATATATTCAGGAAAAAACGCATACGCCCTTTTTGGCCAAGTGCATCATTGTGGACGTTCTGCCTCTTTTCCTATGCTTTACATGCAATTCCAGTCTACCTCCTGAAATCGGTTTCCTGCAATTCTGCCTCGCTTTCAAGTCCTCTTGGCAGGCTTACTTCAATATATTTTTGGATGATAGCTGTCATTTATAACTCTGCAGGTTTGCGAATTACAGGGCCCCGGAGCTCCTTTCTTCAACTCGCTTTCTTGTGAGCTGGCCGCAACACCGCAGGATTGCTTCAGGCCCTAGTGTGTTTCCGGCATGGCACGCTGAGCCTTTGGTTAATTCCTCTTCCTGGTGGGAAATGAGAGTTAAATTTGCCCGTCCAGACACCTCCAGCTAGTCTCTCATTGGTTCTCCCTATTCCTGTTCATTTTCCGCAGAAATTGCAAACTGGGCCAAACAGGAGTTTAAAGGCACTGACTCTCCAAGTGGGGAGAGTGTTAGTAAAGCGTCTGGAATGTTGCACCCGAGTACCAGGGGACGAAAACTGAGACACATTTGAACACGTTTCCCGATCACACGGTGGATCATACTCTGGGTTCCACATGCATGTTTTAGCTGAAGGAAGAATCCCTTAAACCTGGAGAGTTGAGACCCATGGAATGGGTACCATGCAATATGACTTCAAAGGGTCTGCATTTGCTCACCGAACCTCACCAATCCTATCACTGCTGCATTTATGCCGCTGTACACACGCTTGATTCTCTTTCGGAGACATATAAATCCATAGGTTTTAAGATTCTTACTAGTCAGGTATATTCTTAGGCGTTTAATATGAGGTGTTGAGTCCACTTCGTTGAGCAAGGAGTAGCTCTTGTCTATTACATATTTGACTTATGGAACGGTATCTGTGCTAATTTCAATCTCTGGTTTTATGCAGCACCCCAACTCACCATTTCCCTTAAGCAAGCATAAGTTGGTTTTCTACATTTGAGACCCTGTTCTGTTTTGTAATTCAGTTCCTGTGTAGCCAAGTTTACATTCCGTGTATTAGTGATACCTTATGATGTTTCTTTTTCTGTGTGACTTATTTCACTTAGAATCATCGTACCTGAATCCACTCATTATGCTGCTATTGGCCTGATGACATAGATTTCATTGCTGAGTGATATTGCATTGTACGTAAGTACCACAACTTCTTTATCCATTTTTCGCTTTCTGCGATATTGAACTTGTACCGTATACGAGGTTCTTGTAAACAGAGCCGTCCCAAACTTTGGGGTGGCTGTGTCTTTTTGATTTTAATTTCCCTAAGCTATAGGACCATAAGTGGAAGTGCCCTAGGCTCTGTTGCTTTGTTTTTTAGATGTTTCAGGAAACACCATACACTTCTCCAGAGTGGCTGTTGGCAATTTACATCCCGCCCATCAGCATAAGAAGGCTCCCAGTTCTCCATGGCCTGTCCTCCCTTTCTGGATTTTACACATTTTTCAGATGGCCCTTTTGACCGGGCGGCAGTGAGACTTCATTGTAGTGCAGATTTCCTTTGCAAGCTTGCTTGGTTGGCCAAAAAGGGCGTATGCGTTTTTTCCTGAATATATTCAGGAAAAAACGCATACGCCCTTTTTGGCCAAGTGCATCATTGTGGACGTTCTGCCTCTTTTCCTATGCTTTACATGCAATTCCAGTCTACCTCCTGAAATCGGTTTCCTGCAATTCTGCCTCGCTTTCAAGTCCTCTTGGCAGGCTTACTTCAATATGTTTTTGGACGATAGCTGTCATTTATAACTCTGCAGGTTTGTGAATTACAGGGCCCCTGAGCTCCTTTCTTCAACTCGCTTTCTTGTGAGCTGGCCGCAACACCGCAGGATTGCTTCAGGCCCTAGTGTGGTTCCGGCATGGCACGCTGAGCCTTTGGTTAATTCCTCTTCTTGGTGGGAAATGAGAGTTAAATTCGCCCGTCCAGACACCTCCAGCTAGTCTCTCATTGGTTCTCCCTATTCCTGTTCATTTTCCGCAGAAATTGCAAACTGGGCCAAACAGGAGTTTAAAGGCACTGACTCTCCAAGTGGGGAGAGTGTTAGTAAAGCGTCTGGAATGTTGCACCCGAGTACCAGGCGATGAAAACTGAGACACATTTGAACACGTTTCCCGATCACACGGTGGATCATACTCTAGGTTCCACATGCATGTTTTAGCTGAAGGAAGAATCCCTTAAACCTGGAGAGTTGAGACCCATGGAATGGGTACCATGCAATATGACTTCAAAGGGTCTGCATTTGCTCACCGAACCTCACCAATCCTATCAATGCTGCATTTATGCCGCTGTACACACACTTGAATCTCTTTCAGAGACATATAAATCCATAGGTTTTAAGATTCTTACTAGTCAGGTATATTCTTAGGCGTTTAATATGGGGTGTTGAGTCCACTTCGTTGAGCAAGGAGTAGCTCTTGACTATTACATATTTGGCTTATGGAACGGTATCTGTGCTAATTTCAATCTCTGGTTTTATGCAGCACCCCAACTCACCATTCCCCTTAAGCAAGCATAAGTTGGTTTTCTACATTTGAGACCCTGTTCTGTTTTGTAATTCAGTTCCTGTGTAGCCAAGTTTACATTCCGTGTATTAGTGAAACCTTATGATGTTTCTTTTTCTGTGTGACTTATTTCACTTAGAATCATCGTACCTGCATCCACTCATTATGCTGCTACTGGCCTGATGACATAGATTTCATTGCTGAGTGATATTGCATTGTACGTAAGTACCACAACTTCTTTATCCATTTTTTGCTTTCTGCGATATTGAACTTGTACCGTATACGAGGTTCTTGTAAACAGAGCCGTCTCAAATTTTGGGGTGGCTGTGTCTTTTTGATTTTAATTTCCCTAAGCTATAGGACCATAAGTGGAAGTGCCCTAGGCTCTGTTGCTTTGTTTTTTAGATGTTTCAGGAAACACCATACACTTCTCCAGAGTGGCTGTTGGCAATTTACATCCCGCCAATCAGCATAAGAAGGCTCCCAGTTCTCCATGGCCTGTCCTCCCTTTCTGGATTTTACACTTTTTTCAGATGGCCCTTTTGACCGGGGTGCAGTGAGACTTCATTGTAGTGCAGATTTCCTTTGCAAGCTTGCTTGGTTGGCCAAAAAGGGCGTAGGCGTTTTTTCCTGAATATATTCAGGAAAAAACGCCTACGCCCTTTTTGGCCAAGTGCATCATTGTGGACGTTCTGCCTCTTTTCCTATGCTTTACATGCAATTCCAGTCTACCTCCTGAAATCGGTTTCCTGCAATTCTGCCTCGCTTTCAAGTCCTCTTGGAGGCTTACTTCAATATATTTTTGGACGATAGCTGTCATTTATAACTCTGCAGGTTTGTGAATTACAGGGCCCCGGAGCTCCTTTCTTCAACTCGCTTTCTTGTGAGCTGGCCGCAATACCGCAGGATTGCTTCAGGCCCTAGTGTGGTTTCGGCATGGCACGCTGAGCCTTTGGTTAATTCCTCTTCCTGGTGGGAAATGAGAGTTAAATTTGCCCGTCCAGACACCTCCAGCTAGTCTCTCATTGGTTCTCCCTATTCCTGTTCATTTTCCGCAGAAATTGCAAACTTGGCCAAACAGGAATTTAAAGGCACTGACTCTCCAAGTGGGGAGAGTGTTAGTAAAGCGTGTGGAATGTTGCACCCGAGTACCAGGGGACGAAAACTGAGACACATTTGAACACGTTTCCCGATCACACGGTGGATCATACTCTGGGTTCCACATGCATGTTTTAGCTGAAGGAAGAATCCCTTAAACCTGGAGAGTTGAGACCCTTGGAATGGGTACCATGCAATATGATTTCAAAGGGTCTGCATTTGCTCACCAAACCTCACCAATCCTATCACTGCTGCATTTACGCCGCTGTACACACGCTTGATTCTCTTTCGGAGACATATAAATCCATAGGTTTTAAGATTCTTACTAGTCAGTTATATTCTTAGGCATTTAAGATGGGGTGTTGAGTCCACTTCGTTGAGCAAGGAGTAGCTCTTGTCTATTACATATTTGGCTATGGAAAGGTATCTGTGCTGATTTCAATCTCTGGTTTTATGTAGCACCCCAACCCACCTTTCCCCTTAAGCAAGCATAAGTTGGTTTTCTACATTTGAGACCCTGTTCTGTTTTGTAATTCAGTTCCTGTGTAGCCAAGTTTACATTTCGTGTATTAGTGATACCTTATGATGTTTCTTTTTCTGTGTGACTTATTTCACTTAGAATCATCGTACCTGAATCCACTCATTATGCTGCTACTGGCCTGATGACATAGATTTCATTGCTGAGTGATATTGCATTGTACGTAAGTACCACAACTTCTTTATCCATTTTTCGCTTTCTGCGATATTGAACTTGTACCGTATACGAGGTTCTTGTAAACAGAGCCGTCCCAAACTTTGGGGTGGCTGTGTCTTTTTGATTTTAATTTCCCTTAGCTATAGGACCATAAGTGGAAGTGCCCTAGGCTCTGTTGCTTTGTTTTTTAGATGTTTCAGGAAACACCATACACTTCTCCAGAGTGGCTGTTTGCAATTTACATCCCGCCCATCAGCATAACAAGGCTCCCAGTTCTCCATGGCCTGTCCTGCCTTTCTGGATTTTACAATTTTTTCAGATGGCCCTTTTGACCGGGGGACAGTGAGAGTTCATTGTAGTGCAGATTTCCTTTGCAACCTTGCTTGGTTGGCCAAAAAGTGCGTATGTGTTTTTTCCTGAATATATTCAGGAAAAAACGCATACGCCCTTTTTGGCCAAGTGCATCATTGTGGACATTCTGCCTCTTTTCCTATGCTTTACATGCAATTCCAGTCTACCTCCTGAAATCGGTTTCCTGCAATTCTGCCTCGCTTTCAAGTCCTCTTGGCAGGCTTACTTCAATATATTTTTGGACGATAGCTGTCATTTATAACTCTGCAGGTTTGTGAATTACAGGGCCCCGGAGCTCCTTTCCTCAACTCGCTTTCTTGTGAGCTGGCCGCAACACCGCACGATTGCTTCAGGCCCTAGTGTGGTTCCGGCATGGCACGCTGAGCCTTTGGTTAATTCCTCTTCCTGGTGGGAAATGAGAGTTAAATTTGCCCGTCCAGACACCTCCAGCTAGTCTCTCATTGGTTCTCCCTATTCCTGTTCATTTTCCGCAGAAATTGCAAACTGGGCCAAACAGGAGTTTAAAGGCACTGACTCTCCAAGTGGGGAGAGTGTTAGTAAAGCGTCTGGAATGTTGCACCCGAGTACCAGGGGATGAAAACTGAGACACATTTGAACACGTTTCTCGATCACATGGTGGATCATACTCTAGGTTCCACATGCATGTTTTAGCTGAAGGAAGAATCCCTTAAACCTGGAGAGTTGAGACCCATGGAATGGGTACCATGCAATATGACTTCAAAGGGTCTGCATTTGCTCACCGAACCTCACCAATCCTATCACTGCTGCATTTATGCCGCTGTACACATGCTTGAATCTCTTTCGGAGACATATAAATCCATAGGTTTTAAGATTCTTACTAGTCAGGTATATTCTTAGGCGTTTAATATGGGGTGTTGAGTCCACTTCGTTGAGCAAGGAGTAGCTCTTGTCTATTACATATTTGGCTTATGGAACGGTATCTGTGCTAATTTCAATCTCTGGTTTTATGCAGCACCCCAACTCACCATTCCCCTTAAGCAAGCATAAGTTGCTTTTCTACATTTGAGACCCTGTTCTGTTTTGTAATTCAGTTCCTGTGTAGCCAAGTTTACATTTCGTGTATTAGTGATACCTTATGATGTTTCTTTTTCTGTGTGACTTATTTCACTTAGAATCATCGTACCTGAATCCACTCATTATGCTGCTACTGGCCTGATGACATAGATTTCATTGCTGAGTGATATTGCATTGTACGTAAGTACCACAACTTCTTTATCCATTTTTCGCTTTCTGCGATATTGAACTTGTACCGTATACGAGGTTCTTGTAAACAGAGCCGTCCCAAACTTTGGGGTGGCTGTGTCTTTTTGATTTTAATTTCCCTTAGCTATAGGACCATAAGTGGAAGTGCCCTAGGCTCTGTTGCTTTGTTTTTTAGATGTTTCAGGAAACACCATACACTTCTCCAGAGTGGCTGTTTGCAATTTACATCCCGCCCATCAGCATAACAAGGCTCCCAGTTCTCCATGGCCTGTCCTGCCTTTCTGGATTTTACACTTTTTTCAGATGGCCCTTTTGACCGGGGGACAGTGAGAGTTCATTGTAGTGCAGATTTCCATTGCAACCTTGCTTGGTTGGCCAAAAAGTGCGTATGTGTTTTTTCCTGAATATATTCAGGAAAAAACGCATACGCCCTTTTTGGCCAAGTGCATCATTGTGGACGTTCTGCCTCTTTTCCTATGCTTTACATGCAATTCCAGTCTACCTCCTGAAATCGGTTTCCTGCAATTCTGCCTCGCTTTCAAGTCCTCTTGGCAGGCTTACTTCAATATGTTTTTGGACGATAGCTGTCATTTATAACTCTGCAGGTTTGTGAATTACAGGGCCCCTGAGCTCCTTTCTTCAACTCGCTTTCTTGTGAGCTGGCCGCAACACCGCAGGATTGCTTCAGGCCCTAGTGTGGTTCCGGCATGGCACACTGAGCCTTTGGATAATTCCTCTTCCTGGTGGGAAGTGAGAGTTAAATTTGCCCGTCCAGACACCTCCAGCTAATCTCTCATTGGTTCTCCCTATTCCTGTTCATTTTCCGCAGAAATTGCAAACTGGGCCAAACAGGAGGTTAAAGACACTGACTCTCCAAGTGGGGAGAGTGTTAGTAAAGCGTCTGGAATGTGGCACCCGAGTACCAGGGGACGAAAACTGAGACACATTTGAACACGTTTCCCGATCACACGGTGGATCATACTCTGGGTTCCACATGCATGTTTTAGCTGAAGGAAGAATCCCTTAAACCTGGAGAGTTGAGACCCATGGAATGGGTACCATGCAATATGACTTCAAAGGGTCTGCATTTGCTCACCGAACCTCACCAATCCTATCACTGCTGCATTTATGCCGCTGTACACATGCTTGAATCTCTTTCGGAGACATATAAATCCATAGGTTTTAAGATTCTTACTAGTCAGGTATATTCTTAGGCGTTTAATATGGGGTGTTGAGTCCACTTCTTTGAGCAAGCAGTAGCTCTTGTCTATTACATATTTGGCTTATGGAAAGGTATCTGTGCTAATTTCAATCTCTGGTTTTATGCAGCACCCCAACTCACCATTCCCCTTAAGCAAGCATAAGTTGGTTTTCTACATTTGAGACCCTGTTCTGTTTTGTAATTCAGTTCCTGTGTAGCCAAGTTTACATTCCGTGTATTAGTGATACCTTATGATGTTTCTTTTTCTGTGTGACTTATTTCACTTAGAATCATCGTACCTGAATCCACTCATTATGCTGCTACTGGCCTGATGACATAGATTTCATTGCTGAGTGATATTGCATTGTACGTAAGTACCACAACTTCTTTATCCATTTTTCGCTTTCTGCGATATTGAACTTGTACCGTATACGAGGTTCTTGTAAACAGAGCCGTCCCAAACTTTGGGGTGGCTGTGTCTTTTTGATTTTAATTTCCCTTAGCTATAGGACCATAAGTGGAAGTGCCCTAGGCTCTGTTGCTTTGTTTTTTAGATGTTTCAGGAAACACCATACACTTCTCCAGAGTGGCTGTTTGCAATTTACATCCCGCCCATCAGCATAACAAGGCTCCCAGTTCTCCATGGCCTGTCCTGCCTTTCTGGATTTTACACTTTTTTCAGATGGCCCTTTTGACCGGGGGACAGTGAGAGTTCATTGTAGTGCAGATTTCCATTGCAACCTTGCTTGGTTGGCCAAAAAGTGCGTATGTGTTTTTTCCTGAATATATTCAGGAAAAAACACATACGCCCTTTTTGGCCAAGTGCATCATTGTGGACGTTCTGCCTCTTTTCCTATGCTTTACATGCAATTCCAGTCTACCTCCTGAAATCGGTTTCCTGCAATTCTGCCTCGCTTTCAAGTCCTCTTGGCAGGCTTACTTCAATATGTTTTTGGACGATAGCTGTCATTTATAACTCTGCAGGTTTGTGAATTACAGGGCCCTGGAGCTCCTTTCTTCAACTCGCTTTCTTGTGAGCTGGCAGCAACACCGCATGATTGCTTCAGGCCCTAGTGTGGTTTCGGCATGGCACGCTGAGCCTTTGGTTAATTCCTCTTCCTGGTGGGAAATGAGAGTTAAATTTGCCCGTCCAGACACCTCCAGCTAGTCTCTCATTGGTTCTCCCTATTCCTGTTCATTTTCCGCAGAAATTGCAAACTGGGCCAAACAGGAGTTTAAAGGCACTGACTCTCCAAGTGGGGAGAGTGTTAGTAAAGCATCTGGAATGTTGCACCCGAGTACCAGGGGACGAAAACTGAGACAGATTTGAACACGTTTCTCGATCACATGGTGGATCATACTCTGGGTTCCACATGCATGTTTTAGCTGAAGGAAGAATCCCTTAAACCTGGAGAGTTGAGACCCTTGGAATGGGTACCATGCAATATGACTTCAAAGGGTCTGCATTTGCTCACCGAACCTCACCAATCCTATCACTGCTGCATTTATGCCGCTGTACACACGCTTGATTCTCTTTCGGAGACATATAAATCCATAGGTTTTAAGATTCTTACTAGTCAGGTATATTCTTAGGCGTTTAATATGGGGTGTTGAGTCCACTTCGTTGAGCAAGGAGTAGCTCTTGTCTATTACATATTTGGCTTATGGAACGGTATCTGTGCTAATTTCAATCTCTGGTTTTATGCAGCACCCCAACTCACCATTCCCGTTAAGCAAGCATAAGTTGGTTTTCTACATTTGAGACCCTGTTCTGTTTTGTAATTCAGTTCCTGTGTAGCCAAGTTTACATTTCGTGTATTAGTGATACCTTATGATGTTTCTTTTTCTGTGTGACTTATTTCACTTAGAATCATCGTACCTGAATCCACTCATTATGCTGCTACTGGCCTGATGACATAGATTTCATTGCTGAGTGATATTGCATTGTACGTAAGTACCACAACTTCTTTATCCATTTTTCGCTTTCTGCGATATTGAACTTGTACCGTATACGAGGTTCTTGTAAACAGAGCCGTCCCAAACTTTGGGGTGGCTGTGTCTTTTTGATTTTAATTTCCCTTAGCTATAGGACCATAAGTGGAAGTGCCCTAGGCTCTGTTGCTTTGTTTTTTAGATGTTTCAGGAAACACCATACACTTCTCCAGAGTGGCTGTTTGCAATTTACATCCCGCCCATCAGCATAACAAGGCTCCCAGTTCTCCATGGCCTGTCCTGTCTTTCTGGATTTTACAATTTTTTCAGATGGCCCTTTTGACCGGGGGACAGTGAGAGTTCATTGTAGTGCAGATTTCCATTGCAACCTTGCTTGGTTGGCCAAAAAGTGCGTATGTGTTTTTTCCTGAATATATTCAGGAAAAAACGCATACACCCTTTTTGGCCAAGTGCATCATTGTGGACGTTCTGCCTCTTTTCCTATGCTTTACATGCAATTCCAGTCTACCTCCTGAAATCGGTTTCCTGCAATTCTGCCTCGCTTTCAAGTCCTCTTGGCAGGCTTACTTCAATATATTTTTGGACGATAGCTGTCATTTATAACTCTGCAGGTTTGTGAATTACAGGGCCCCGGAGCTCCTTTCTTCAACTCGATTTCTTGTGAGCTGGCCGCAACACCGCAGGATTGCTTCAGGCCCTAGTGTGGTTCCGGCATGGCACGCTGAGCCTTTGGTTAATTCCTCTTCCTGGTGGGAAATGAGAGTTAAATTTGCCCGTCCAGACACCTCCAGCTAGTCTCTCATTGGTTCTCCCTATTCCTGTTCATTTTCCACAGAAATTGCAAACTGGGCCAAACAGGAGTTTAAAGGCACTGACTCTCCAAGTGGGGAGAGTGTTAGTAAAGCGTCTGGAATGTTGCACCCGAGTACCAGGGGATGAAAACTGAGACACATTTGAACACGTTTCCCGATCACACGGTGGATCATACTCTGGGTTCCACATGCATGTTTTAGCTGAAGGAAGAATCCCTTAAACCTGGAGAGTTGAGACCCATGGAATGGGTACCATGCAATATGACTTCAAAGGGTTTGCATTTGCTCACCGAACCTCACCAATCCTATCACTGCTGCTTTTATGTCGCTGTACACACGCTGGATTCTCTTTTGGAGACATATAAATCCATAGGTTTTAAGATTCTTACTAGTCAGGTATATTCTTAGGCGTTTAATATGGGGTGTTTAGTCCACTTCGTTGAGCAAGCAGTAGCTCTTGTCTATTACATATTGGGCTTATGGAAAGGTATCTGTGCTAATTTCAATCTCTGGTTTTATGCAGCACCCCAACTCACCTTTCCCCTTAAGCAAGCATAAGTTGGTTTTCTACATTTGAGACCCTATTCTGTTTTGTAATTCAGTTCCTGTGTAGCCAAGTTTACATTCCGTGTATTAGTGATATCTTATGATGTTTGTTTTTTGTGTGACTTATTTCACTTAGAATCATCGTACCTGAATCCACTCATTATGCTGCTACTGGCCTGATGACATAGATTTCATTGCTGAGTGATATTTCGTTGTACATAAGTACCACAACTTCTTTATCCATTTTTCGCTTTCTGCGATATTGAACTTGTACCGTAAATGAGGTTCTTGTAAACAGAGCCATCCCAAACTTTGGGGTGGCTGTGTCTTTTTGATTTTAATTTCCCTAAGCTATAGGACCATAAGTGGAAGTGCCCTAGGCTCTGTTGCTTTGTTTTTTATATGTTTCAGGAAACACCATACACTTCTCCAGAGTGGCTGTTGGCAATTTACATTCCGCCCATCAGCATAACAAGGCTCCCAGTTCTCCATGGCCTGTCCTGCCTTTCTGGATTTTACACTTTTTTCAGATGGCCCTTTTGACCGGGGGGCAGTGAGACTTCATTGTAGTGCAGACTTCCTTTGCAAGCTTGCTTGGTTGCTCATAAAGTGCGTATGCGTTTTTTGCTGGATATATTCAGGAAAAAACGCATAGTCCCTTTGGGGCCAACTGCATCATTGTCGAAATTCTGCCGCTTTTCATGTGCTTTAAAGACGAGTCCAATCTATCTCTTGAAATCTGTTTCTTGCAATTCTGTCTTGCATTCAGATCCTCTTCTTTGCCTTACCTCTACATATTTTTGGACGTTAGTTTTCATTTATAACTCTGCAGGTTTGTGAATTGCAGTGACCCTGAGCTCCATTTTTTAAGTTGCTCTTTTGTGAGCTGGCCTCAAAGCCGCAGAATTGCTTCAGGCCCTATTTTGGCTCCGGCGAGGCGGGCTGAGCCTTTTTTTAATTCTTATTCTTAGTGGGAAATTAGAGTGACATGTGCCCATCCAAACCCCTACAACTCTTCTCTCATTGGTTCCCCCTCTTCCCGTTCATCCTCCTCACAATTTGCAAAATGTGTGAAACAGATGTTTAAATGTGCTGATTCTCTAAGTGGGGAGATTCTAAGTAACGTGGCTGGAATGATGAACAGGAGCACCAGGAGAGGATAAATGAGGTGCATTTTAGACACATCTCCCGAGAACATGGTGTACAGTCCTCTGGGTTTTCCATGCATGTTTTTGCTGTAGGAAGATTCCTTGAACCTGCAGATTTGGGACCCATTGAATGGGTACCAGGTAGTATTACTTTAAAGGGTGTGCATTTCCTCACCCAACCTCACATTTCTCTTAGCGCGAACAGTTTCCAGCCTTATGTCTCATCCTGCTGTGTGTCTAGATGTGTTCAATCCATGT
This sequence comes from Grampus griseus, assembly GCF_964374135.1. Lineage (NCBI taxonomy): Eukaryota > Metazoa > Chordata > Mammalia > Artiodactyla > Delphinidae > Grampus > Grampus griseus. Next base: position 608,193 of record NW_028133388.1, read on the forward strand.
TGCATCACCGTCCCTGAGGAAAAGTTGTAAGAGGTTTTCTCTGTCTCTCTGTCGTTTATTTTTTTCAATTTATTACTATATTGGTTACAGCTGATTTTCAAAGCTCTGTTTCTTGCTGCTGTACATCCACTTGATTCACGTACAGAGAGACATCAATAAATTCTTTTTCAGATTCTTACCAGTCATAGATATTCTTTTCCGGTGACTTGAGTGTGCTGAGTGCAGTTCTTTTAGCTACCGTGTAGGCCTTGTTGATTATCAGTTTGGTATTTGGAATGGTATCTTTGCTAATTTCAACCTCCTGGATGATGCCTCACCCCTCCCCACCTTTCCCGTTTAGCAGCCTTACGCGTGTTTTCTACATATTTGACTATGTTTTTGTTTTGTAATTTATTTCATGTGTAGCCATTTTGGGTTCCAACTTTAAGTGATATCTTATGATATGTGTCTTTTTCTTTTTGAATTGTGTCACTTAGAATGATCATACGTAACTCCTCCGGAGTTGTTACAACTGGCCATATTTCATTGATTTCCAGGCTGAGTAATAGTCCACTCTACATAAGTACCACATCTCTATCCATTTTTTCCCTTCAGAGACATTTAAGTTATATCCTAGTCGAGGATCTTTTAAACAGAGAGGCAGTAAACATTGGGGTGCCTGTGTCCTCTCGATTTTTGTTTTTCCCAAGATATACGCCCATGAGTGCAAGTGCCCTATGCTCTGTAGCTCATTTTTTAGATGCTTTAGTAAACACAATACACTTCTCCAGAATGGCCGTTGGCAATATACATTTCCACTATAAGCCTCACAGGGCTCCCTCTTCTCCTTGCCCTGTCCTGCATTTCTGGTGTTTACACTTTATGAGGATGGCTCTTCTGACTGATGCAAAGTGATATCTTTTGTAGTATTGATTTCCAGTGCCCACCTGTTTGGTTGGCTAAAAAAGTGTATGCCCTTTTCTTGAATATATACAGAAAAAAACGCATACAGCCTTTTTGGCCAACTGCAATGTTGGCAATGTTCAGCCCCTTTTCTTGTGCTTAATGGCGAGTCCTTTCTACCTCCTCAAATCCCTTTCCTGCCATTCTCCCTTGCTTACCAATCCTTTTCTCTGACTTTCCTCAAGACATTTCTCAGTGATAGATATTTTCAACTCTGCAGTTTCGTGAATTTTACTGCCCCTGAGTTCCATTGTTCAACTTGTGTTTATGGGAACTGGCCACAAAGCAGTGGGATTTCCTCAAGCCCTATACTGTTTCCATGGGCAACCCTAGCCTTTGGTCAATGCGTCTTCCTGATTGGAAATTAGAGTGACATGTGCCTGTCTGAACACCTAGGACTTGTCTCTCATTGTTCCTCATCCTTCCGCTTCATCCTCTGGACAAATTCCAAACTGTACGCAACAGGATGTTGACAGTGCTGACATCTCCAAGTGGGGAGACTGTTAGTAAAGACGCTGGAGGGGTGAACCCGAGCACCAGGAGATGAGGAGATGAGATGCCTTTTCCAAACTCTTCCCGATCAGACGGTATACCATCCTCTGGGTGTGACAGACATGTTTTAGCAGTAGAAAGAGTCCCATTCATGTAAGGAGAACACCAGGGCTTTTTCAAAATCAGTGTCTCCCCGAACCCCAAACTGGGGAATTTTTTAAGCTACGGCTACACATATGTTCATTAAGGGCCTTGGGAAGTAGGCAGAGTCCAAACTTTAGATGATTGAAGTCTTCAGGGTCAGAAGCACTCACCACCAGCTTCCCTTAGGTTACACTTTAACTGTCATTGATAGATGATGTCAATAAAAATATCTATTCTTTTTCCGATTATTTTCCCTTATAGGTTATTGCAAAATATTGAGTGTAGTTCCCTGTGCTATACAGTAGTTCCTTGTTGATGATCTATTTTATACATAGCAGTGTGTATGTGTTAATTCCAAACTGTTAATTTATCCCTCCTCCCACCTTTCCCCTTTGGTAATAATAAATTATAAGATTTTATACTTCTCAGAAATGGGGGAGCTGAAAGAGAGGTATCATTTTCAATGGAAAAGCATTTAAAACAAGATTGAAGCTTTAACCAAGATTATTAGATGAACATCCTTGGAAAGAAATCACTTCATTTCTCTAATATTGACCTGACAAATAAGACAACCCTTTTCACTGAACTTGCTTATAATAAAGTGATGGAAATATCAAATGGAAGTGTTAGAAACATCTTATTTTACCCGAGCCTTATAAACTGTTCTATGTTAACTAGAGTTTGGCTCACACATCTGTTCATTGAAGTTACAATAGTCTAAATTTCTGTTACTGATCCTCCAGAGTGGACCCCAACAAGTGTCCCCCTGCCCAGTGTCATTGGGGCCAACAGATCGAGACTGAGTTTGGTTCACAAGCAAAGGAAACTTTATATTTTGATCAGAGAATGGAGAGGTGAGAGCATGCTCTACCCCGTGGGCTGTGGGCTGGGCTGCTGTGTAGAGATCCTGTCAGATTCAGTGGGAGGGAGGGGGCGGAGCTCTCGAGGGCCGGGTTGGCTGCAGCTCAGGCTCTATATCTCGGAGTCTGCACTGGGCCCCAGGAGCTGAGGTGTCGACCCAGCCATTCTGCACTAGGAAATCTGGTCTGAAGTGCCGGGTGTGGAACCTCTGCATGCGGGACCCTAGGAGCACGTGAAATTAGACAAAGCACAAAGGATAAAAAAGGTCAGACTTGACTTTATTGCCCAGATTCTATTTTTATCTCCCAGGGATTTTTCATGGGCTTTGCTGGGGACAAACCCCTCCTCTGCCTTTTGTCCCGTTCCTCATTCTTGGAGTGCTGAGGGTGCAGACCCTTCTTCTGTAACTGCTGAGTGCTGAGTTGGGAGCCCTCATACCAGGGGACGAGGGTCAGAACTTCTCCCCAGCAGCCTCCAGGTGACGTTGATTGGCCCCAGGACCCCTGCCTCCCTGCTCGTCCACCTGAGCACCAGCATTGGAAGTGTTATAGATTCTAATGACCTTTAAGGGTCCAGGAAAGAGATGTGCAGAGACGCTGTGGGGGCCGGTTTCACCCCGCCCCACATTTGTTCGGCCACCTTAGGCTGACCGTTTCTGCCAGCCTAGATGCTCTGACCAGTAGTCTGCTCTTTCTTCAATTAGGCCCCTGAATTAACGTAAAAACAGCACCAGGTGTCAGAGCCCTGCCCGCTCAACTCCCAGACAGTCCAGGGTCAGTGGTGATCAAGGACCATGATGGCCACTGAGTCAACAGCCTTTTGAAGTAAACAGGAGTCCAGCTGGTCTTATTGGCCACCATCATCACGGTGTCTGTAGGCTTTTCTATGGTGACAGTGTGATATACGGTTCCCCCACCAAGATTATTGGCTCCCCTCCGGGTGCAGTAAGTCCTGCAAGCAGTAGTCTACTCCTTCGGGACACACTATTGTTGTTTTATGAGAGAAACTCCAGGTCAAGTGATGTTCACACGAGTCGTCATGGTGCCCTGCTGCCCCCGGTTATCTCTCTGGATGTTGGAGTTGGAGAGCCTCCTCACTCGAGGTCGGTGTGCCCACGGAGCGAACCCTGCAACTTCAGGGCATGGTTGGTGATTAGGATCACCACGTGGGGTCCTTTTCCCTTAGGAGGGAGGTGGCCTTTTGGGCTGCTGATTTCCAGGGTTTTAGATACCGCCAGTATCTTGGCCAGATGTGGCAGTGGGCCAAGCCCCTTGGTGACTGTAGTTTATCCTACCTGGATGGCATTCTTGCGTTGTTCCATTTCAAGTGGTCCCAGTTTTTGCACTAATTCTCCAATGGCGATTCACCTTTCACCGGGAATGGAAAGGTCAAAGGGTTTAGCTCAATTAGGGAGTTCCAGGGCAAGGGTCTGAATTGACTGCTCTTTCCATTCTTGAAAGGCCACTTCTGGATTCTCTTCAAAAGGATCGTCATCTTTTCCTTTCAGTGTTTCATATAGAGGCCCAGCTAGTAGACTGTAGTTAGGGATCCAGAAGCAGCAAACCCTGGCCTCCCCAGGAACCCCTAAGCTGTCTTCTCGTTTTAGAAAGGGGTAAGGCTGCAAATGGTTTCTTCCCTTTCCTGGGATGGGCTTCTCTGACCTTGTGTGAGAATGAAGCCCAGGCAGGTCACCGCAGTCTGTGATATTTGAGCTTTTTCTTGGACAACTTCTATCCTTTATTGGCTTGGTAGTTCAGAGGCTTCCTTAGTAGGGCTGGCGATCAGAATGTCGTCTGCATATTGAAGGAGGGTTTCCTTTTCCAGAGGTAGAACTTTTCGGTCTTTAGCTAAGCTTTCCCCAAAGATGGTGTGGGAATTTTTGAACCCTTGGGGCAAGACGGCCCGGAAGTATTGTTTTAGTTGTATGTTGAGTCCTGCCACTCACAAGCCAAAATTTCTTGTGACTCTGGGACTAATGGAATACAAAAGAAGGCATCATTGAAGACTAATACAGAATACCATGTCCTGGTGGTTGGTAGAATGACCAGCAGGGTGTAGGAATTAGGAGCAACTGGAGGTATATCCTCGGTGGCTTCACTGACTGTCCTGACATCCTTTACCAGGTCCCCAGCAGCCCATGGGGCTCTCGTGGTCAGGCCAATCCCAGGATATGGAGCTCTCCTGGGCAGGTACCTCACCCCCAACCCAGCCCACGGGGCTCTCGTGGTCAGGCCCCTCCCAGGATACAGAGCTACCCTTGCAGGTACCGTGGCAGGGCTGGGCACACAGGAACCGTGCACATAGCCCTCATTGAAGAGCACCCCCAGCTCACCTGTCGCTCACAGCTGACACAGAGCACCTCAGAGCAGGACTTGAACTAACAAACAGCAGCTCCGACAGGTCTGTGACCCTGGGCATCACTCTGTGTGGCCTCCCTCCACCTGGTCTTCCAGAGACTTCCACTGCACCCGGGGCACCAGGCCTCTGTCTCCAACCACCACCCACCCCTCCTCTCCCTGACTCCTGGGTTCCTCTCATTAGGAGAGGGTTTTCTTGAAGTTGTCTCCCACTCATGGGCCAGATAAAATGATTAGAAAACAAGCCAAAGCTGCAGCCCCTTGTCTATCCTGACTCTCAGGAGCCCACACCTGTTCCTTGGACCTGGCCGGTTCAGCAAGTTCCATTTTCTGCAACTGTGAGCCCCTGAGGGGTGATGATTGGCTGACCTGGGCAGCCTTACGGTGCCGGCCAGCCCTCCCCAGGTGTGCCTGGGTTGAGATCAATATAAATACGACTCCAGGCAGCAAGAGTCCCTGCAGCTGTGTCTGACACCATTTTCTCTGCCCTGTCAGCAGTCTCGGGGCTGGGCTGGTGGGAGGGAGTGAGAGGCCACGGCTTTGTGGTTGGCCCAGTGTGAGTGGGGCTCTGCTGGACTTTCTGCAGCAGTTGCCAGGCTGCCACCTGCTAAAGAAGAGGATGTGTCACCCATACCTGCTGCTGGAATTGCTCCCTGGGCAGAGGTGAGGAAGGAAAAAAGCAGTGGAGGCAGGGATAGGACGGGTATCACAGGCAGGGAAATGGAAATCTTCCAGAAGAGCACCCAGGGCCAGGACCATCCTGGCTGGCCTGCAGGCACCAAGTCAGCTGGCATGCTGTCACTCGTGTGGCTCCATGGCCCTTCCTCTAGGCTTTCAAGTCCTTGTATATATTCAGGTGTTTTACCTGGGAAGGGTGGGAACAGTTCAGCAGCAACTGGCCTGGGACTCAGCTCACGTTTACTCACAGATGCCTCGGCACAGTGCCCCAGCTTTGCAATGAGGACGCTTGTTGTGTGGGGGCTGCTGGCTGAATGGGAGACGATTCCCCACCACTGACCAACTTCAGAATTGTTTACAACTGGAGCAAGTGCCCTGATACGGTTTTCCTCTGAGTAACTGGTGGGTTCTGTTTTTTTTTTCTCTTTTTCGTTTTTGGTTCAAGGTAGATTTTATTCCTCTTTTTTGTATTTACAGATATAAGCATGGAAATAATTTATTCATATAAATACATGTATGTGAAGGGAATAATTGTTTTTTCTGTTTTATTTTTTAAATTTTATTTCTTTTTAATTTTGAATTTTATTTTATATTTTTATACAGCAGGTTCTTATTGGTTATCTATTTTATACATATAAATGTTTACATGCCAATCCCAATCTCTCAACTCCTCCCACCACCACCACCCCCAAGAGCTTTCCCCCCTTGTTGTCCATACGATTGTTGTCTACATCTGTTGCTCTAGTTATGCCTTGCAAAACGGTTAATCTGTACAGTTTTTCTAGGTTCCACATATATGCATGAATATACAAGATTTGTTTTTCTCTTTCTGACTTACTTCACTCTGTATGACAGTCTCTAGATCCATCGACGTCTCTACAAATGACCCAATTTCATTCCTTTCATGGCTTAGTAATATTCCATTTTATATATGTACCACATCTTTATGCATTCGTCTGTCTGTGGGCATTTAGGTTGCTTCCATTACCTCGATATTGTAAATAGTGATGCAATGAACATTACGGTGAATGTCTCTTTTTGATTTATGGTTTTGTCTGGGTATATGTCCAGTACTGGGATTGCTGTATCATATGGTAATTCTATTATTAGTTTCTTAAGAAACTCCATATGGTTCTCCATAGTGACTGTACCAATTTATATTCCCAACAATAGTGGAAGAGGCTTCCTTTTCTCCACACCCTTTCCAGCACTTGTTGTTTGTAGATTTTCAGATGATGCCCATTCTAACAGGTGTGAGGTGATACCTCATTGTTGAGTCCATTTCGATGAACAAGGGGTAGGTCTTGTCTATTACATATTTGGCTTATGAAACAGTATCTGTGCTAATTTCAAACTCTGGTTTTATGCAGGACCCCAACTCACCTTTCCCCTTAAGCAAGCATAAGTTGGTTTTCTAAACTTGAGACCCTGTTCTGTTTTGTAATTCAATTCATGTGTAGCCAAGTTTACATTCCGTGCATTAGTGATACCTTATGATGTTTCTTTTTCTGTGTGACTTATTTCACTTAGAATCATCGTGCCTCAATCCACTCATTATGCTGGTACCGGCCTGGTGACACAGATTTCATTGCTGAGTGATATTGCATTGTACATAAGTACCACAACTTCTTTATCCAGTTTTTGCTCTCTGTGATATTGAACTTGTACCGTAAACGAGGTTCTTGTAAACAGAGCCGTCCCAAATTTTGGGGTGGCTGTGTCTTTTTGATTTTAATTTCCCTAAGCTATAGGACCATAAGTGGAAATGCCCTAGACTCTGTTGCTTTGTTTTTCAGATGTATCAGGAAACACCATACACTTCTCCAGAGTGGCTGTTGGCAATTTACATCCCGCCCATCAGCATAACAAGGCTCCTTTTTCCCCATGGCCTGTCTTGCCTTTCTGGATTTTACACTTTTTTCAGATGGCCCTTTAGACCGGGGGGAAGTGACACTTCATAGTAGTTCGGATTTCCATTGCAAGCTTGCTTGGTTTGCCAAAAAGTGTGTATGTGCTTTTTCCTGAATATATTCAGGAACAAACTCATACGCCCTTTTTGGCCAAGTGCATCATTGTCGATGTTCTGCCTCTTTTCCTATGCTTTAAATGCAAATCCAGTCTACCTCCTGAAATCGGTTTCCTGAAATTCTGCCCCGCTTTCAAGTCCTCTTCGCAGCCTTACTTCAAAATATTTTTGGACGTTATCTGTCATTTATAACTCTGCAGGTTTGTGAATTACAGGGCCCCTGAGCTCCTTTCTTCAACTCGCTTTCTTGTGAGCTGGCCGCAAACCCGCAAGACTGCTTCAGGCCCTAATCTGCTTCTGGCAGGGCACGCTGAGCCTTTGGTTAATTCCTCTTCCTGGTGGGAAATGAGTGTTAAATATGCCCGTCCAGACACCTACCTCACTCTCAACCCCTTGGTGATCTGGGTCCTCTGGTTTGTGGCCACCTTTGCTGGGTTCCTCACCTTTCGATGATGTGGCCCCACTAGTGTGAGGACACTCCTGCCTGGTTCTCATCCACGTGGTTATGTGGACCCCCTGGTGAGAGTCTGTTCCTGGCTGTGTTCCTCACCTTTCTGTGAGGGAGACCCTCTGCTGATAGGTCACTCCTGCATGGCTGGCACACATTGCCTTGGTGAAGTCAGCCGTGTGGTGGCAGTAGGAGCGTGCTGGGAATCTCCTCCCCCCGGGGATGAGGGCCCTCTTGCGTCAAGCCCTAACTGCTGGGCTCACCAACTTTTCTTAGTGAGCCCAGTGATGCTTGGGCACTCCTCTTAGGATCCCATCTCCATGGGGATGTGGGCCTTCTGCTCTGAGGTCCCAACGGCTGGGTTGTTCACATTTTCATGATGTGGGCTCTCTGGTGTTAGTTCACTGTGGCCTGGATCCCATAGCCTCTGTGCTCTTGGCTGCCTGTTGGGAGGTTCCAACTGCTGGATTCCTCACTTTTTTAATTTTTTAGGCCCTCTGTTGTGAGTATCCTCCTGCCTGCCTCACTCCCAGCCCCTTCGTGATGTGTGTCGTCTGGTCTGAGGCCACATGTGCTGGGTTCCTCACCTTTCGATGATGTGGGACCAATGGTCTTAGGAGACTCCTGCCTGGTTCACATCCCCTTGGTGATGTGGGCCCTCTGTTGAGAGTCTGATCCTGGCTGGGTTCCTCACCCATCTGTGAGGTGGGCCGTCTGCTGTGAGGTCACTCCTGCCTGGCTTGCTCACATCGCCTTGTGGACATGAGCCCTCTGGTGGCACTTGGAGCCTGCTGGGAGCCTCCTCCCCTCGGTGATGAGGGCCCTCTGGCGTCAGGCCCTAACTGCTGGGCTCCCCACATTTTGTGATGTGCGCCCAGTGGTGCGAGGACACTCCAGCCAGGTTCACATCCCCATTGGGATGTGGGCCTTCTGCTCTGAGGTCTCAGCGTCTGGGTTGCTCACAGTTTCATGATGTGCGCTCTCTGCTGTTAGTTCACTCCTGCCTGCATCCCATAGCTTCTGTGCTCTCGGCCGCCTGCTGGGAGGTTCCAACTGCTGGATTCCTCACCTTTCTTATTCTTTGGGCCCTCTGTTTTTAGGCTACTCCTGCCTGCCTCACTCCCATTCCCTTTGTGATATGTGTCCTCTGATTTGAGGCCACATGTGCTGGGTTCCGCACCTTTCGATGATGTGGCCCCACTGGAGGGAAGACAGTCCTGACTGGTTCCCATCCCCTTGCTGATGTGGGCCCTCAGGTGAGAGTCTGATCATGGCTGGGTTCCTCACCCTTCTGTGAGGTGGGCCCTCTGCTGTGAGGTCAATCATGCCTGTCTGGCACACGTCACTTTGGCGACGTGGGCCCTCTGGTGGCAGTTGGAGTGTGCTGGGATCCTCCTCCCCTCGGTGATGAGGGCCCTCTTGCATTAGGCCATAACGGCTGGGTTCCCCACATTTTCTGATGTGCGCCAAGTGAGTGAGGACACTCTTGCCAGGTTCCCATCCCCATGGGGATATGGGCCTTCTGCTCTGAGGTCAAAACGGCTGGCTTGCTCACAGTACCATGATGTGGGCCCTCTGCTGTGAGTTCACTGCGGCAAGGATCCCTTATCATCGGTGCTCTGAGCCGCCTGCTGGGAGGTTCCAACTGCTGGATTCCTCAACTTTTTTATTCTATGTGCCCTCTGTTGTGAGGCTCCTCCTGCCTGCCTCACTGCCAGCCCCTTGGTGATGACTGTCCTATGGCTTGAGGCCACATGTGCTGCGTTCCTCACCTTTCGATGATGTGACCCCACTCGTGTGAGGACACTCCTGCCTGGTTCCCATCCCCTTGGTGAGGTGGGCCCTCTGGCGAGAGTCTAATCCTGGCTGGGTTCCTCAACGTTCTGTGAGGTAGGCCCTCTGCTGTGAGGTCACTCCTGCCTGGCTGGCACAAGTCACCTTGGAGACGTGAGCCCTCTGGTGGCAGTTGGAGCGTGCAGGGTGCCTCCTCCTCTCGGTGATGACGGCCCTCTGGCATCAGGCCCTAAATGGTGGGCTCCCCACATTTTCTGATGTGCGCCCAGTGGTGCGAGGACACTCCAGCCAGGTTCCCATTCCCATGGGGATGTGGGCCTTCTGCGCTGAGGTCCCAACGCCTGGGTTGCTCACAGTTTTATGATGTGTGCCCTCTGCTGTGAGTTCACTGCAGCCTGGATCCCATAGCCTCGGTGTTCTGAGCCGCCTGCTGGAAGTTCTAAATGCTGGAATCCTCACGTTTTTTATATTATGTGCCCTGTGTTGTGAGGCTACTCCTGCCTGTCTCACTCCAAGGCCCTTGGTGATGTGGGTCCTCTGGTTTGAGGACACATGTGCTGGGTTCCTCACCTTTCGATAATGAGGCCCCACTGGTGTGAGGATAATCCTGGCTGGTTCCCATCCCCTTTGTGATGTGGGCCCTCTGGTGAGAGTCTGATCCTGGCTGGGTTCCTCACCCATCTGTGAGGTGGGCCCTCTACTATCAGGTAACTCTTGCCTGGCTTGCTCACCTCGCCTTGTTGACATGAGCCCTCTGGTGGCACTTGGACCCTGCTGGGAGCCTCCTCACCTCTGTGATGAGGGCCCTCTGACGTCAGGCCCTAACTGCTGGGCTCCCCAACTTTTCTTAGTGAGCCCAGTGATGCTCGGGCACTCCTCTTAGGTTCCCATCTCCATGGGGATGTGGGCCTTCTGCTCTGAGGTTCCAACGGCTGGGTTGATCACAATTTCATGATGTGGGCTCTCTGGTGTTAGTTCACTGTGGCCTGGATCCCATAGCCTCTGTGCTCTTGGCCGCCTGCTGGGAGGTTCCAACTGCTGGATTCCTCACTTTTTTAATTTTTTAGGCCCTCTGTTGTGAGGATCCTCCTGCCTGCCTCACTCCCAGCCCCTTCGTGATGTGTGTCATCTGGTTTGAGGCCACATGTGCTGGGTTCCTCACCTTTCGATGATGTGGGACCAATGGTCTTAGGAGACTCCTGCCTGGTTCACATCCCCTTGGTGATGTGGGCCCTCTGTTGAGAGTCTGATCCTGGCTGGGTTCCTCACCCTTCTGTGAGGTGGGCCGTCTGCTGTGAGGTCACTCCTGCCTGGCTTGCTCTCAGCTCGCCTTGTGGACATGAGCCCTCTGGTGGCACTTGGAGCCTGCTGGGAGCCTCCTCCCCTCGGTGATGAGGGCCCTCTGGCGTCAGGCCCTAACGGCTGGGCTCCCCACATTTTGTGATGTGCACCCAGTGGTTCGAAGACACTCCAACCAGGTTCACATCCCCATTGAGATGTGGGTCTTCTGCTCTGAAGTCCCAACGGCTGGGTTGTTCACAGTTTCATGATGTGGGCTCTCTGCTGTTAGTTCACTCTGGCCTGGATGCCATAGACTCTGTGCTCTGGGCCGCCTGCTGGGAGTTTCCAACTTCTCGATTCCTCAACTTTTGTATTCTATGGGTCCTGTGTTGCGATGCTCCTCCTGCCTGCCTCACTCACAACCCCTTCGAGATGTGGGTCCTCTGGTTTGAGGCCACATGTGCTGGGTTCCGCAACTTTCAATGATGTGGCTCCACTGGTGTGAGGACACTCCTGCCTGGTTCCCATCCCCTTGGTGATGTGGGCCTTCTGGTGACAGTCTTATCCTGGCTGGGTTCCTCACTCTTCTGTGAGGTAGGCTCTCTGCTGTGAGGTCAATCCTGCCTGACTTGCACACATCACCTTGGCGACGTGGGCCCTCTGTTGGCACATGGAACCTGCTGGGAGCCTCCTCCCCTCGGTGATGACGGCCCTCTAGCATCAGGCCCTAACTGCTGGGCTCCCCACGTTTTCTGATGTGAGCCCAGTGATGCCAGGACACTCCTGTCAGGTTCCCATCCCCATGGGGATGTGGGCCTTCTGCTCTGAGGTCCCAACGCCTGGGTTGCTCACAGTTTCATGATGTGGGCTCTCTGCTGTTAGTTCACTCCTGCCTGCATCCCATAGCTTCTGTGCTCTCGGCCGCCTGCTGGGAGGTTCCAAATGCTGGATTCCTCACCTTTTTTATTCTTTGGGTCCTCTGTTTTTAGGCTACTCCTACCTGCCTCACTCCCATCCCCTTTGTGATGTATGTCCTCTGATATGAGGCCACATGTGCTGGGTTCCTCACCTTTCGATGATGTGGCCCCACTGGTGGGAGGACAGCCCTGACTGGTTCCCATCCCCTTGGTGTTGTGGGTCCTCTGGCGAGAGTCTCATCCTGCCTCGGTTCCTCACCCTTCTGTGAAATAGGCCCTCTGCTGTGAGGTCACTACTGCCTGGCTGGCGCATGCCACCTTGTAGACGTGGGCCCTCTGTTGGCAGTTGGAACCTGTTGGGAGTCTCCTCCCCTCAGTTATGAGGGCCCCCTGGCGTCAGGCCCTAACTGCTGGGCTCCTAACATTTTCTGATATGTGCTAAGTGGTGCGAGGCCACTCCTGCCAGGTTCCCATCCCAATGGGGATGTGGGCCTTCTGTTCTGTGGTCCCAACGGCTGGGCTGCTCACAGGTTCATGATGTGGGCCCTCTGCTGTGAGTTCACTGCGGCCTGGATCTCATAGCCTCGGTGCTCTGGGCCGCTTGCTGGGAGGTTCCAACTGCTGGATTCCTCAACTTTTATATTCTATGGACCCTGTGTTGTGAGGCCGGTCCTGCCAGCCTCATTCGGAACCCCTTGGTGATGTGGTTCCTCTGGTTTGAGGCTACATGTGCTGGGATCCTCACCTTTCGATGATGTTGTCCCACTGGTGTGGGGACACTCCTGCCTGGTTCCCATCCCCTTGGTGATGTGGGCCCTCTGGTGAGAGTCTGATCCTGGCTGTGTTCCTCACCCTTCTGTGAGGTGGGCCCTCTGCTGTGAGGTCACTCCTGCCGGGCTGGCACACATCGCCTTGGTGACGTTGGCCCTCTGGTGGCAGCTGGAGCCTGCTGGGAGCCTCCTCCCCTCGGTGATGAGTGCAGTCTAGCGTCAGGCCCTAACTTCTGAGCACCCCACGTTTTCTGATGTGAGCCCAGTGATGCCAGGACACTCCTGTCATGTTCCCATCACCATGGGGATGTGGGCCTTCTGCTCTGAGGTCCCAATGTCTGGGTTGCTCACAGTTTCATGATGTGGGCTGTCTGGTGTTAGTTCACTCTGGCCTGGATCCCCTAGCCTCTGTGCTCTGGGCCGCCTGCTGGGAGGTTCCAACTGCTGGATTCCTCACCTTTCTTATTTTTGGGCCCTCTGTTGTGAGGCTCCTCCTGCCTGCCTCACTCCCAGCCCCTTGGTGATGGGTGTCCTATGGTTTGAAACCACATGTTCTGGGTTCCTCACCTTTAGATGATGTGGCCCTACTCATGTGAGGACACTCCTGCCTGGTTCCAATCCATTTGGTGATGTGGGCCCTCTGGTGCGAGTCTGATCCTGACTGGGTTCGTCACACTTCTCTGAGGTGGGCCCTCTGCTGTGAGGTCATTCGTGCCTGGTTGGCACACATCGCCTTGGCGACGTCAGCCCTCTGGTGGCAGTTGGAGCCTGCTGGGAGCCTCCTTCCCTTGGTGATGAGGGTCCTCTGGCGTCAGACCCTAACTGCTGGTCTCCCAAAATTTTCTGATACGTTCTCAGTGGTGCGAGGACACTCCTACCAGATTTATATCCCCATGGGGATGTGAGCCTCGTGCTCTGAGGTCCCAATGGCTGGGTTGCTCAGTTTCATGACATGGGCCCTCTTCTGTGAGTTCACTGTGACCTGGATCCCATAGCCTCGGTGTTCTGGGCCGCCTGCTGGGAGGTTCCAACTGCTGGATTCCTCACTTTTTTATTCTATGGGCCCAGTGTTGTGAGGCTACTCCTGCCTGCCTCACTCCGAGGCCCTTGGTGATGTGGGTCCTCTGGTTTGAGGACACATGTGCTGAGTACCTCACCTTTCAATGATGTGGCCCCACTGGTGTGAAGACACTCCTGCCTGGTTCCCATCCCCTTGGTGATGTGGGCCCTCTGGTGAGAGTCTGATGTTGGCTGGGATTCTCACCCTTATGTGAGGTGGGACCTCTGCTGTGAGGTAACTCCTGCCTGGCTTGCTCACGTTGCGTTGGCAACGTGAGCCCTCAGGTGGCAGTTGGAGGCTGCTGGGAATCTCCTCCCCTCGGTTATGAGAGCTCTGGATAAAACACATATGCCCTTTTTTGCCAAGTGCATTATTTTCCAAGTTCTGTCTCTTTTCCTATGCTTCAAGAGTGACTCCCGTGTACCTTCTGAAATCAGTTTCCAGCAATTCTGCCCCGCATTCAAGTCTTCTTCGCAGCCTTACTTCAGTATAATTTTGGATGATACCTGTCATTTATAACTCTGCAGGTTTGTGAATTACAGTGCCCCTGAGCTCCTTTCTTCAACTTGCTTTCTTGTGAGCTGGCCGCAAAACCGCAGGATTGCTTCAAGCCCTAGTGTGGTTCCGGCATGGCACGCTGAGCCTTTGGTTAATTCCTCTTCCTGGTGGGAAATGAGAGTTAAATTTGCCCGTCCAGACACCTCCAGCTAGTCTCTCATTGATTCTCCCTATTCCTGTTCATTTTCCGCCGAAATTGCAAACTAGGCCAAACAGGAGGTTAAAGGCACTGACTCTCCAAGTGGGGAGAGTGTTAGTAAAGCGTCTGGAATGTTGCACCCGAGTACCAGGGGACGAAAACTGAGACACATTTGAACACGTTTCCCGATCACACGGTGGATCATACTCTGGGTTCCACATGCATGTTTTAGCTGAAGGAAGAATCCCTTAAACCTGGAGAGTTGAGACCCATGGAATGGGTACCATGCAATATGACTTCAAAGGGTCTGCATTTGCTCACCGAACCTCACCAATCCTATCAATGCTGTGTTTATGCCGCTGTACACATGCTTGATTCTCTTTCGAAGACATATAAATCCATAGTTTTTAAGATTCTTTCTAGTCAGGTATATTCTTAGGCGTTAAATATGGGTTGTTGAGTCCACTTCGTTGAGCAAGGAGTAGCTCTTGTCTATTACATATTTGGCTTATGGAACGGTATCTGTGCTAAATTCAATCTCTGGTTTTATGCAGCACCCCAACTCACCTTTTTCCTTAAGCAAGCATATGTCGGTTTTCTACATTTCAGACACTGTTCTGTTTTGTAATTCAGTTCCTGTGTAGCCACGTTTACATTCCGTGTAGTAGTGATATCTTATGATGTTTCTTTTTCTGTGTGACTTATTTCACTTAGAATCATCGTACCTGAATCCACTCATTATGCTGCTACGGGCCTGATGACGTAGATTTCATTGCTGAGTGATATTGCATTGTACGTAAGTACCACAACTTCTTTATCCATTTTTTGCTTTCTGCGATATTGAACTTGTACCGTAAACGAGGTTCTTGTAAACAGAGCCATCCCAAACTTTGGGGTGGCTGTGTCTTTTTGATTTTAATTTCCCTAAGCTATAGGACCATAAGTGGAAGTACCCTAGGCTCTGTTGCTTTGTTTTTTAGATGTTTCAGGAAACACCATACACTTCTCCAGAGTGGCTGTTGGCAATTTACATCACACCCATCAGTATAACAAGGCTCCCAGTTCTCCATGGCCTGTCCTGCCTTTCTGGATTTTACACTTTTTTCAGATGGCCCTTTTGACCGGGGGGCAGTGAGACATCATTGTAGTGCAGATTTCCTTTGTAAGCTTGCTTGGATGGCCAAAAAGGGCGTATGCGTTTTTTCCTGAATATATTCAGGAAAAAACCCATACGTCCTTTTTGGCCAAGTGCATCATTGTGGACGTTCTGCCTCTTTTCCTATGCTTTACATGCAATTCCAGTCTACCTCCTGAAATCGGTTTCCTGCAATTCTGCCCCGCTTTCAAGTCCTCTTGGCAGCCTTACTTCAATATATTTTTGGACAATAGCTGTCATTTATAACTCTGCAGGTTTGTGAATTACAGGGCCCCTGAGCTCCTTTCTTCAACTCACTTTCTTGTGAGCTGGACGCAACACCTCAAGATTGCTTCAGGCCCTAGTGTGGTTCCGGCATGGCACGCTGAGCCTTTGGTTAATTCCTCTTCCTGGTGGGAAATGAGAGTTAAATTTGCCCGTCCAGACACCTCCAGCTAGTCTCTCATTGGTTCTCCCTATTCCTGTTCATTTTCCGCAGAAATTGCAAACTGGGTCAAACAGGAGGTTAAAGGCACTGACTCTCCAAGTGGGGAGAGTGTTAGTAAAGCGTCTGGAATGTTGCACCCGAGTACCAGGGGACGAAAACTGAGACACATTTGAACACGTTTCCCGATCACACGGTGGATCATACTCTGGGTTCCACATGCATGTGTTAGCTGAAGGAAGAATCCCTTAAACCTGGAGAGTTGAGACCCATGGAATGGGTACCATGCAATATGACTTCAAAGGGTCTGCATTTGCTCACCGAACCGCACCAATCCTATCAGTGCTGTGTTTATGCCGCTGTACACACGCTTGATTCTCTTTCGAAGACATATAAATCCGTAGTTTTTAAGATTCTTTCTAGTCAGGTATATTCTTAGGCGTTAAATATGGGTTGTTGAGTCCACTTCGTTGAGCAAGGAGTAGCTCTTGTCTATTACATATTTGGCTTATGGAACGGTATCTGTGCTAATTTCAATCTCTGGTTTTATGCAGCACCCCAACTCACCTTTTTCCTTAAGCAAGCATACGTCGGTTTTCTACATTTCAGACCCTGTTCTGTTTTGTAATTCAGTTCCTGTGTAGCCAAGTTTACATTCCGTGTAGTAGTGATATCTTATGATGTTTCTTTTTCTGTGTGACTTATTTCACTTAGAATCATCGTACCTGAATCCAGTCATTATGCTGCTACGGGCCTGATGACGTAGATTTCATTGCTGAGTGATATTGCATTGTACATAAGTACCACAACTTCTTTATCCATTTTTCGCTTTCTGCGATATTGAACTTGTACCGTAAAAGAGGTTCTTGTAAACAGAGCCGTCCCAAACTTTGGGGTGGCTGTGTCTTTTTGATTTTAATTTCCCTAAGCTATAGGACCATAAGTGGAAGTGCCCTAGGCTCTGTTGTTTTGTTTTTTAGATGTTTCAGGAAACACCATACACTTCTCCAGAGTGGCTGTTGGCAATTTACATCACACCCATCAGTATCACAAGGCTCCCAGTTCTCCATGGCCTGTCCTGCCTTTCTGGATTTTACACTTTTTTCAGATGGCCCTTTTGACCGGGGGGCAGTGAGACATCATTGTAGTGCAGATTTCCTTTGTAAGCTTGCTTGATTGGCCGAAAAGTGCGTATGCGTTTTTTCCTGAATATATTCAGGAAAAAACCCATACATCCTTTTTGGCCAAGTGCATCATTGTGGACGTTCTGCCTCTTTTCCTATGCTTTACATGCAATTCCAGTCTACCTCCTGAAATTGGTTTCCTGCAATTCTGCCCCGCTTTCAAGTCCTCTTGGCAGCCTTACTTCAATATATTTTTGGCCGATAGCTGTCATTTATAACTCTGCAGGTTTGTGAATTACAGTGCCCCTGAGCTCCTTTCTTCAACTCGCTTTCTTGTGAGCTGGCCGCAACACCGCAGAATTGCTTCAGGCCCTAGTGTGGTTCCGGCATGGCACGCTGAGCCTTTGGTTAATTCCTCTTCCTGGTGGGAAATGAGAGTTAAATTTGCCCGTCCAGACACCTCCAGCTAGTCTCTCATTGGTTCTCCCTATTCCTGTTCCTTTTCCGCAGAAATTGCAAACTGGGCCAAACAGGAGGTTAAAGGCACTGACTCTCCAAGTGGGGAGAGTGTTAGTAAAGCGTCTGGAATGTTGAACCCGAGTACCAGGGGATGAAAACTGAGACACATTTGAACACGTTTCCCGATCACACGGTGGATCATACTCTGGGTTCCACATGCATGTTTTAGCTGAAGGAAGATTCCCTTAAACCTGGAGAGTTGAGACCCATGGAATGGGTACCATGCAATATGAATTCAAAGGGTCTGCATTTGCTCACCGAACCTCACCAATCCTATCACTGCTGCGTTTATGCCGCTGTACACACGCTGGATTCTCTTTTGGAGACATATAAATCCATAGGTTTTAAGATTCTTACTAGTCAGTTATATTCTTAGGCGTTTAATATGGGGTGTTGAGTCCACTTCGTTGAGCAAGGAGTAGCTCTTGTCTATTACATATTTGGCTTATGGAACGGTATCTGTGCTAATTTCAATCTCTGGTTTTATGCAGCACCCCAACTCACCATTCCCCTTAAGCAAGCATAAGTTGGTTTTCTACATTTGAGACCCTCTTCTGTTTTGTAATTCAGTTCCTGTGTAGCCAAGTTTACATTCCGTGTATTAGTGATACCTTATGATGTTTCTATTTCTCTGTGACTTATTTCACTTAGAATCATCGTACCTGAATGCACTCATTATGCTGCTACTTGCCTGATGACATAGATTTCATTGCTGAGTGATATTGCATTGTACGTAAGTACCACAACTTCTTTATCCATATTTCGCTTTCTGCGATATTGAACTTGTACCGTAAACGAGGTTCTTGTAAACAGAGCCATTCCAAACTTCGGGGTGGCTGTGTCTTTTTGATTTTAATTTCCCTAAGCTATAGGACCATAAGTGGAAGTGCCCTAGGCTCTGTTGCTTTGTTTTTTACATGTTTCAGGAAACACCATACACTTCTCCAGAGTGGCTGTTTGCAATTTACATCCCGCCCATCAGCATAAGAAGGCTCCCAGTTCTCCATGGCCTGTCCTGCCTTTCTGGATTTTACACATTTTTCAGATTGCCCTTTTGACCGGGAGGGCAGTGAGTCTTCATTGTAGTGCAGATTACCTTTGCAAGCTTGCTTGGTTGGCCAAAAAGGGTGTATGCGTTTTTTCCTGAATATATTCAGGAAAAAACGCATATGCCATTTTTGGCCAAGTGCATCATTGTGGACGTTCTGCCTCTTTTCCTATGCTTTACATGCAATTCCAGTCTACCTCCTGAAATCGGTTTCCTGCAATTCTGCCCCGCTTTCAAGTCCTCTTGGCAGCCTTACTTCAATATATTTTTGGACGATAGCTGTCATTTATAACTCTGCAGGTTTGTGAATTACAGGGCCCCTGAGCTCCTTTCTTCAACTCGCTTTCTTGTGAGCTGGCCGCAACACCGCAGGATTGCTTCAGGCCCTAGTGCGGTTCCGGCATGGCACGCTGAGCATTTGGTTAATTCCTCTTCCTGGTGGGAAATGAGAGTTAAATTTGCCCGTCCAGACACCTCCAGCTAGTCTCTCATTGGTTCTCCCTATTCCTGTTCATTCTCCACAGAAATTGCAAACTGGGCCAAACTGGAGGTTAAAGGCACTGACTCTCCAAGTCGGGAGAGTGTTAGTAAAGCGTCTGGAATGTTGCACCCGCGTACCAGGGGACGAAAACTGAGACACATTTGAACACATTTCCCGATCACACGGTGGATCATACTCTGGGTTCCACATGCATGTTTTAGCTGAAGGAAGAATCCCTTAAACCTGGAGAGTTGAGACCCATGGAATGGGTACTATGCAATATGAATTCAAAGGGTCTGCATTTGCTCACCGAACCGCACCAATCCTATCACTGCTGCTTTTATGTCGCTGTACACACGCTGGATTCTCTTTTAGAGACATATAAATCCATAGGTTTTAAGATTCTTACTAGTCAGGTATATTCTTAGGCGTTTAATATGGGGTGTTTTGTCCACTTCGTTGAGCAAGCAGTAGCTCTTGTCTATTACATATTTGGCTTATGGAAATGTATCTGTGCTAATTTCAATCTCTGGTTTTATGCAGCACCCCAACTCACCTTTCCCCTTAAGCAAGCATAAGTTGGTTTTCTACATTTGAGACCCTATTCTGTTTTGTAATTCAGTTCCTGTGTAGCCAAGTTTACATTCCGTGTATTAGTGATACCTTATGATGTTTCTTTTTCTGTGTGACTTATTTCACTTAGAATCATCGTACCTGAATCCACTCATTATGCTGCTACTGGCCTGATGACATAGATTTCATTGCTGAGTGATATTGCATTGTACGTATGTACCACAACTTCTTTATCCATTTTTCGCTTTCTGCGATATTGAACTTGTACCGTAAACGAGGTTCTTGTAAACAGAGCCGTCCCAAACATTGGGGTGGCTCTGTCTTTTTGATTTTAATTTCCCTAAGCTATAGGACCATAAGTGGAAGTGCCCTAGGCTCTGTTGCTTTGTTTTTTAGATGTTTCAGGAAACACCATACACTTCTCCAGAGTGGCTGTTTGCAATTTACATCCCGCCCATCAGCATAAGAAGCCTCCCAGTTCTCCATGGCCTGTCCTGCCTTTCTGGATTTTACACTTTTTTCAGATGGCCCTTTTGACCGGGGGGCAGTGAGACTTCATTGTAGTGCAGATTTCCTTTGCAAG
Organism: Grampus griseus; assembly: GCF_964374135.1. Classification (NCBI taxonomy): domain Eukaryota; kingdom Metazoa; phylum Chordata; class Mammalia; order Artiodactyla; family Delphinidae; genus Grampus; species Grampus griseus. The sequence goes on from NW_028133388.1 coordinate 628,568, forward strand.
CTTGCTTGGTTGGCCAAAAAGGGCGTATGCGTTTTTTCCTGAATATATTCAGGAAAAAACGCATACGCCCTTTTTGGCCAAGTGCATCATTGTGGACGTTCTGCCTCTTTTCCTATGCTTTACATGCAATTCCAGTCTACCTCCTGAAATCGGTTTCCTGCAATTCTGCCCCACTTTCAAGTCCTCTTGGCAGCCTTACTTCAATATATTTTTGGACGATAGCTGTCATTTATAACTCTGCAGGTTTGTGAATTACAGGGCCCCTGAACTCCTTTCTTCAACTCGCTTTCTTGTGAGCTGGCCGCAACACTGCAGGATTGCTTCAGGCCCTAGTGTGGTTCCGGCATGGCACGCTGAGCCTTTGGTTAATTCCTCATCCTGGTGGGAAATGAGAGTTAAATTTGCCCGTCCAGACACCTCCAGCTAGTCTCTCATTGGTTCTCCCTATTCCTGTTCATTTTCCACAGAAATTGCAAACTGGGCCAAACAGGAGGTTAAAGGCACTGACTCTCCAAGTGGGGAGAGTGTTAGTAAAGCGTCTGGAATGTTGCACCCGAGTACCAGGGGACGAAAACTGAGACACATTTGAACACGTTTCCCGATCACACGTTGGATCATACTCTGGGTTCCACATGCATGTTTTAGCTGAAGGAAGAATCCCTTAAACCTGGAGAGTTGAGACCCATGGAATGGGTACCATGCAATATGACTTCAAAGGGTCTGCATTTGCTCACCGATCCTCACCAATCCAATCACTGCTGCATTTATGCCGCTGTACACACGCTTGATTCTCTTTCGGAGACATATAAATCCATAGGTTTTAAGATTCTTACTAGTCAGGTACATTCTTTGGCGTTTAATATGGGGTGTTGAGTCCACTTCGTTGAGCAAGCAGTAGCTCTTGTCTATTACATATTTGGCTTATGGAAATGTATCTGTGCTAATTTCAATCTCTGGTTTTATGCAGCACCCCAACTCACCTTTCCCCTTAAGCAAGCATAAGTTGGTTTTCTACATTTGAGACCCTATTCTGTTTTGTAATTCAGTTCCTGTGTAGCCAAGTTTACATTCCGTGTATTAGTGATACCTTATGATGTTTCTTTTTCTGTGTGACTTATTTCACTTAGAATCATCGTACCTGAATCCACTCATTATGCTGCTACTGGCCTGATGACATAGATTTCATTGCTGAGTGATATTGCATTGTACGTAAGTACCACAACGTATTTATCCATTTTTCGCGTTCTGCGATATTGAACTTGTACCGTAAACGAGGTTCTTGTAAACAGAGCCGTCCCAAACTTTGGGGTGGCTGTGTGTTTTTCATTTTAATTTCCCTAAGCTATAGGACCATAAGTGGAAGTGCCCTAGGCTCTGTTGCTTTGTTTTTTAGATGTTTCAGGAAACACCATACACTTCTCCAGAGTGGCTGTTTGCAATTTACATCCCGCCCATCAGCATAAGAAGCCTCCCAGTTCTCCATGGCCTGTCCTGCCTTTCTGGATTTTACACTTTTTTCAGATGGCCCTTTTGACCGGGGGGCAGTGAGACTTCATTGTAGTGCAGATTTCCTTTGCAAGCTTGCTTGGTTGGCCAAAAAGGGCGTATGCGTTTTTTCCTGAATATATTCAGGAAAAAACGCATACGCCCTTTTTGGCCAAGTGCATCATTGTGGACGTTCTGCCTCTTTTCCTATGCTTTACATGCAATTCCAGTCTACCTCCTGAAATCGGTTTCCTGCAATTCTGCCCCGCTTTCAAGTCCTCTTGGCAGCCTTACTTCAATATATTTTTGGACGATAGCTGTCATTTATAACTCTGCAGGTTTGTGAATTACAGGGCCCCTGAGCTCCTTTCTTCAACTCGCTTTCTTGTGAGCTGGCCGCAACACTGCAGGATTGCTTCGGGCCCTAGTGTGGTTCCGGCATGGCACGCTGAGCCTTTGGTTAATTCCTCATCCTGGTGGGAAATGAGAGTTAAATTTGCCCGTCCAGACACCTCCAGCTAGTCTCTCATTGGTTCTCCCTATTCCTGTTCATTTTCCACAGAAATTGCAAACTGGGCCAAACAGGAGGTTAAAGGCACTGACTCTCCAAGTGGGGAGAGTGTTAGTAAAGCGTCTGGAATGTTGCACCCGAGTACCAGGGGACGAAAACTGAGACACATTTGAACACGTTTCCCGATCACACGGTGGATCATACTCTGGGTTCCACATGCATGTTTTAGCTGAAGGAAGAATCCCTTAAACCTGGAGAGTTGAGACCCATGGAATGGGTACCATGCAATATGACTTCAAAGGGTCTGCATTTGCTCACCGATCCTCACCAATCCGATCACTGCTGCGTTTATACCGCTGTACACACGCTTGATTCTCATTCGGAGACATATAAATCCATAGGTTTTAAGATTCTTACTAGTCAGGTATATTCTTAGGCGTTTAATATGGGGTTTTGAGTCCACTTCGTTGAGCAAGGAGTAGCTCTTGTCTATTACATATTTGGCTTATGGAACGGTATCTGTGCTAATTTCAATCTCTGGTTTTATGCAGCACCCCAACTCACCATTCCCCTTAAGCAAGCATAAGTTGGTTTTCTACATTTGAGACCCTGTTCTGTTTTGTAATTCAGTTCCTGTGTAGCCAAGTTTACATTCCGTGTATTAGTGATATCTTATGATGTTTCTTTTTCTGTGTGACTTATTTCACTTAGAATCATCGTACCTGAATCCACTCATTATGCTGCTACTGGCCTGATGACATAGATTTCATTGCTGAGTGATATTGCATTGTACGTAATACCACAACTTCTTTATCCATTTTTCGATTTCTGCGATATTGAAATTGTACCGTAAAAGAGGTTCTTGTAAACAGAGCCGTCCCAAACTTTGGGGTGGCTGTGTCTTTTTGATTTTAATTTCCCTAAGCTATAGGACCATAAGAGGAAGTACCCTAGGCTCTGTTGCTTTGTTTTCTACATGTTTCAGGAAACACCATACACTTCTTCAGAGTGGCTATTTGCAATTTACATCCAGCCCATCAGCATAAGAAGGCTCCCAGTTCTCCATGGCCTGTCCTGCCTTTCTGGATTTTACACATTTTTCAGATGACCCTTTTGACCGGGGGGGCAGTGAGACTTCATTGTGGTGCAGATTTCCTTTGCAAGCTTGCTTGGTTGGCCAAAAAGGGCGTATGCGTTTTTTCCTGAATATATTCAGGAAAAAACGCATACGCGCTTTTTGGCCAAGTGCATCATTGTGGACGTTCTGCCTCTTTTCCTATGCTTTACAAGCAATTCCAGTCTACCTCTTGAAATCGGTTTCCTGCAATTCTGCCCCGCTTTCAAGTTCTCTTGGCAGCCTTACTTCAATATATTTTTGGACGATAGCTGTCATTTATAACTCTGCATGTTTGTGAATTACAGGGCCCCTGAGCTCCTTTCTTCAAGTCGCTTTCTTGTGAGCTGGCCGCAACACTGCAGGATTGCTTCAGGCCCTAGTGTGGTATCGGCATGGCTCACTGAGCCTTTGGTTAATTCTTCTTCCTGGTGGGAAATGAGAGTTAAATTTGCCCGTCCAGACACCTCCAGCTAGTCTCTCATTGGATCTCCCTATTCCTGTTCATTTTCCGCAGAAATTGCAAACTGGGCCAAACAGGAGGTTAAAGGCACTGACTCTCCAAGTGGGGAGAGTGTTAGTAAAGCGTCTGGAATGTTGCACCCGAGTACCAGGGGACGAAAACTGAGACACATTTGAACACGTTTCCCGATCACACGTTGGATCATACTCTGGGTTCCACATGCATGTTTTAGCTGAAGGAAGAATCCCTTAAACCTGGAGAGTTGAGACCCATGGAATGGGTACCATGCAATATGACTTCAAAGGGTCTGCATTTGCTCACCGATCCTCACCAATCCAATCACTGTTGCATTTATGCCGCTGTACACACGCTTGATTTTCTTTCGGAGACATATAAATCCATAGGTTTTAAGATTCTTACTAGTCAGGTATATTCTTAGGCGTTTAATATGGGGTGTTGAGTCCACTTCGTTGAGCAAGCAGTAGCTCTTGTCTATTACATATTTGGCTTATGGAAATGTATCTGTGCTAATTTCAATCTCTGGTTTTATGCAGCACCCCAACTCACCTTTCCCCTTAAGCAAGCATAAGTTGGTTTTGTACAGTTGAGACCATATTCTGTTTTGTAATTCAGTTCCTGTGTAGCCAAGTTTACATTCCGTGTATTAGTGATACCTTATGATGTTTCTTTTTCTGTGTGACTTATTTCACTTAGAATCATCATACCTGAATCCACTCATTATGCTGCTACTGGCCTGATGACATAGATTTCATTGCTGAGTGATATTGCATTGTACGTAATACCACAACTTCTTTATCCATTTTTCGCTTTCTTCGATATTGAACTTGTACCGTAAACGAGGTTCTTGTAAACAGAGCCGTCCCAAACTTTGGGGTGGCTGTGTCTTTTTGATTTTAATTTCCCTGTGCTATAGGACCATAAGTGGAAGTGCCCTAGGCTCTGTTGCTTTGTTTTTTAGATGTTTCAGGAAACACCATACACTTCTCCAGAGTGGCTGTTTGCAATTTACATCCCGCCCATCAGCATAACAAGGCTCCCAGTTCTCCATGGCCTGTCCTGCCTTTCTGGATTTTAAACTTTTTTCAGATGGCCCTTTTGACCGGGGGGCAGTGAGACTTCATTGTAGTGCAGATTTCCTTTGCAAGCTTGCTTGGTTGGCCAAAAAGGGCGTATGCGTTTTTTCCTGAATATATTCAGGAAAAAACGCATACGCCCTTTTTGGCCAAGTGCATCATTGTGGACGTTCTGCCTCTTTTCCTATGCTTTACATGCAATTCCAGTCTACCTCCTGAAATCGGTTTTCTGCAATTCTGCCCCACTTTCAAGTCCTCTTGGCAGCCTTACTTCAATATATTTTTGGACGATAGCTGTCATTTATAACTCTGCAGGTTTGTGAATTACAGGGCCCCTGAGCTCCTTTCTTCAACTCGCTTTCTTGTGAGCTGGCCACGACACCGCAGGATTGCTTCAGGCCCTAGTGTGGTTCCGGCATGGCACGCTGAGCCTTTGGTTAACTCCTCTTCCTGGTGGGAAATGAGATTTAAATTTGCCCGTCCAGACACCTCCAGCTAGTCTCTCATTGGTTCTCCCTATTCCTGTTCATTTTCCGCAGAAATTGCAAACTGGAGCAAACAGGAGGTTAAAGGCACTGACTCTCCAAGTGGGGAGAGTGTTAGTAAAGCGTCTGGAATGTTGCACCCGAGTACCAGGGGACGAAAACTGAGACACATTTGAACACGTTTCCAGATCACCCGGTGGATCATACTCTGGGTTCCACATGCATGTTTTAGCTGAAGGAAGAATCCCTTAAACCTGGAGAGTTGAGACCCATGGAATGGGTACCATGCAATATGACTTCAAAGGGTCTGCATTTGCTCACCGAACCTCACCAATCCTATCACTGCTGCTTTTATGTCGCTGTACACACGCTGGATTCTCTTTTGGAGACCTATAAATCCATAGGTTTTAAGATTCTTACTAGTCAGGTATATTCTTAGGCGTTTAATATGGGGTGTTGAGTCCACTTCGTTGAGCAAGCAGTAGCTCTTGTCTATGACATATTTGGCTTATGGAAAGGTATCTGTGCTAATTTCAATCTCTGGTTTTATGCAGCACCCCAACTCACCTTTCCCCTTAAGCAAGCATAAGTTGGTTTTCTACATTTGAGACCCTATTCTGTTTTGTAATTCAGTTCCTGTGTAGCCAAGTTTACATTCCGTGTATTAGTGATACCTTATGATGTTTCTTTTTCTGTGTGACTTATTTCACTTAGAATCATCGTACCTGAATCCACTCATTATGCTGCTACTGGCCTGATGACATAGATTTCATTGCTGAGTGATATTGCATTGTACGTAAGTACCATAACTTCTTTATCCATTTTTCGCTTTCTACGATATTGAACTTGTACCGTAAACGAGGTTCTTGTAAATAGAGTCGTCCCAAACATTGGGGTGGTTGTGTCTTTTTGATTTTAATTTCCCTAAGCTACAGGACCATAAGTGGAAGTGCCCTAGGCTCTGTAGTTTTGTTTTTTAGATATTTCAGGAAACACCATACACTTCTCCAGAGTGGCTGTTTGCAATTTACATCCGGCCCATCAGCATAAGAAGGCTCTCAGTTCTCCATGGCCTGTCCTGCCTTTCTGGATTTTACACTTTTTTCAGATGGCCCTTTTGACCGGGGGGCAGTGAGACTTCATTGTAGTGCAGATTTCCTTTGCAAGCTTGCTTGGTTGGCCAAAAAGGGCGTATGCGTTTTTTTCCTGAATATATTCAGGAAAAAACGCATACGCCCTTTTTGGCCAAGTGCATCATTGTGGACGTTCTGCCTCTTTTCCTATGCTTTACATGCAATTCCAGTCTACCTCCTGAAATCGGTTTCCTGCAATTCTGCCCCGCTTTCAAGTCCTCTTGGCAGCCTTACTTCAATATATTTTTGGACGATAGCTGTCATTTATAACTCTGCAGGTTTGTGAATTACAGGGCCCCTGAGCTCCTTTCTTCAACTCGCTTTCTTGTGAGCTGGCCGCAACACTGCAGGATTGCTTCAGGCCCTAGTGTGGTATCGGCATGGCTCACTGAGCCTTTGGTTAATTCCTCTTCCTGGTGGGAAATGAGAGTTAAATTTGCCCGTCCAGACACCTCCAGCTAGTCTCTCATTGGATCTCCCTATTCCTGTTCATTTTCCGCAGAAATTGCAAACTGGGCCAAACAGGAGGTTAAAGGCACTGACTCTCCAAGTGGGGAGAGTGTTAGTAAAGCGTCTGGAATGTTGCACCTGAGTACCAGGGGACGAAAACTGAGACACATTTGAACACGTTTCCCGATCACACGTTGGATCATACTCTGGGTTCCACATGCATGTTTTAGCTGAAGGAAGAATCCCTTAAACCTGGAGAGTTGAGACCCATGGAATGGGTACCATGCAATATGACTTCAAAGGGTCTGCATTTGCTCACCGATCCTCACCAATCCAATCACTGCTGCATTTATGCCGCTGTACACACGCTTGATTTTCTTTCGGAGACATATAAATCCATAGGTTTTAAGATTCTTACTAGTCAGGTATATTCTTAGGCGTTTAATATGGGGTGTTGAGTCCACTTCGTTGAGCAAGCAGTAGCTCTTGTCTATTACATATTTGGCTTATGGAAATGTATCTGTGCTAATTTCAATCTCTGGTTTTATGCAGCACCCCAACTCACCTTTCCCCTTAAGCAAGCATAAGTTGGTTTTCTACGTTTGAGACCCTATTCTGTTTTGTAATTCAGTTCCTGTGTAGCCAAGTTTACATTCCGTGTAGTAGTGATACCTTATGATGTTTCTTTTTCTGTGTGACTTATTTCACTTAGAATCATCGTACCTGAATTCACTCATTATGCTGCTAAGGGCCTGATGACATAGATTTCATTGCTGAGTGATATTGTATTGTACGTAATACCACAACTTATTTATCCATTATTCGCTTTCTGCGATATTGAACTTGTACGGTAAATGAGGTTCTTGTAAACAGAGCCGTCGCAAACTTTGGGGTTGCTGTGTCTTTTTGATTTTAATTTCCCTAAGCTATAGGACCATAAGTGGAAGTGCCCTACGCTCTGTTGCTTTGTTTTTTAGATGTTTCAGGAAACACCATACACTTCTCCAGAGTGGCTGTTGGCAATTTACATCCCGCCCATCAGCATAAGAATGCTCCCAGTTCTCCAAGGCCTGTCCTGCCTTTCTGGATTTTACACTTTTTTCAGATGGCCCTTTTGACCGGGGGGCAGTGAGACTTCATTGTAGTGCAGATTTCCTTTGCAAGCTTGCTTGGTTGGCCAAAAAGGGCGTATGCGTTTTTTCCTGAATATATTCAGGAAAAAACGCATACGCACTTTTTGGCCAAGTGCATCATTGTGGACGTTCTGCCTCTTTTCCTATGCTTTACATGCAATTCCAGTCTACCTCCTGAAATCGGTTTCCTGCAATTCTGCCCAGCTTTCAAGTCCTCTTGGCAGCCTTACTTCAATATATTTTTGGATGATAGCTGTCATTTATAACTCTGCAGGTTTGTGAATTACAGTGTCCCTGAGCTCCTTTCTTCAACTCGTTTTCTTGTGAGCTGGCCGCAACACCGTAGGATTGCTTCAGGCCCTAGTGTGGTTTCGGCCTCGCACGATGAGCCTTTGGTTAATTTCTCTTCCTGGTGGGAAATGAGAGTTAAATTTGCCCTTCCAGACACCTCCAGCTAGTCTCCAATTGGTTCTCCCTATTCCTGTTCATTTTCGGCAGAAATTGCAAACTGCGCCAAACAGGAGGTTAAAGGCACTGACTCTCCAAGTGGGGAGCGTGTTAGTAAAGGGTCTGGAATGTTGCACCCGAGTACCAGGGGACGAAAACAGAGACACATTTGAACACGTTTCCCGATCACACGGTGGATCATACTCTGGGTTCCACATGCATGTTTTAGCTGAAGGAAGAATACCTTAAACCTGGAGAGTTGAGACCTATGGAATGGGTACCATGCAATATGACTTCAAAGGGTCTGCATTTGCTCACCGAACCTCACCAATCCGATAACTGCTGCGTTTATGCCGCTGTACACACGCTTGATTCTCTTTCAGAGACATATAAATCCATAGGTTTTAACATTCTTACTAGTCATGTATATTCTTAGGTGTTTAATATGGGGTGTTGAGTCCACTTCGTTGAGCAAGCAGTAGCTCTTGTCGATTACACATTTGGCTTATGGAACGGTATCTGTGCTAATTTCAATCTCTGGTTTTATGCAGCACCCCAACTCACCTTTCCCCTTAAGCAAGCATAAGTTGGTTTTCTACATTTGAGACCCTATTCTGTTTTGTAATTCAGTTCCTGTGTAGCCAAGTTTACATTTCGTGTATTAGTGATATCTTATGATGTTTCTTTTTCTGTGTGACTTATTTCACTTAGAATCATCGTACCTGAATCCACTCATTATGCTGCTACGGGCCTGATGACATAGATTTCATTGCTGAGTGATATTGCATTGTACGTTAGTACCACAACTTCTTTATCCATTTTTCGCTTTCTGCGATATTGAACTTATACCGTAAACGAGGTTCTTGTAAACAGAGCCTCCCAAACTTTGGGGTGGCTGTGTCTTTTTGATTTTAATTTCCCTAAGCTATAGGACCATAAGTGGAAGTGCCCTAGGCTCTGTTGCTTTGTTTTTTAAATGTTTCAGGAAACACCATACACTTCTCCAGAGTGGCTTTTGGCAATTTACATCACGCCCATCAGCATAACAAGGCTCCCAGTTCTCCATGGCCTGTCCTGACTTTCTGGATTATACACTTTTTTCAGATGGCCCTTTTGACCGGGGGGCAGTGAGACTTCATTGTAGTGCAGATTTCCTTTGCAAGCTTGCTTGGTTGGCCAAAAAGGGCGTATGCGTTTTTTCCTGAATATATTCAGGAAAAAACGCATACGCACTTTTTGGCCAAGTGCATCATTGTGGACCTTCTGACTCTTTTCCTATGCTTTACATGCAATTCCAGTCTACCTCCTGAAATCGGTTTCCTGCAATTCTGCCCCGCTTTCAAGTCCTCTTGGCAGCCTTACTTCAATATATTTTTGGACGATAGCTGTCATTTATAACTCTGCAGGTTTGTGAATTACAGGGCCCCTGAGCTCCTTTCTTCAACTCGCTTTCTTGTGAGCTGGCCGCAACACCGCAGGATTGCTTCAGGCCCTAGTGTGGTTCCGGCATGGCACGCTGAGCCTTTGGTTAATTCCTCTTCCTGGTGGGAAATGAGAGTTAAATTTGCCCGTCCAGACACCTCCAGCTAGTCTCTCATTTGTTTTCCCTATTCCTGTTCATCTTCCGCAGAAATTGCAAACTGGGCCAAACAGGCGGTTAAAGGCACTGACTCTGCAAGTGGGGAGAGTGTTAGTAAAGCGTCTGGAATATTGCACCCGAGTACCAGGGGACGAAAACTGAGACACATTTGAACACGTTTCCCGATCACACGGTGGATCATACTCTGGGTTCCACATGCATGTTTTAGCTGAAGGAAGAATCCCTTAAACCTGGAGAGTTGAGACCCATGGAATGGGTACCATGCAATATGAATTCAAAGGGTCTGCATTTGCTCACCGAACCTCACCAATCCTATCACTGCTGCTTTTATGTCGCTGTACACACGCTTGATTCACTTTTGGAGACATATAAATCCATAGGTTTCAAGATTCTTACTAGTCAGGTATATTCTTAGGTGTTTAATATGGGGTGTTGAGTCCACTTCGTTGAGCAAGGAGTAACTCTTGTCTATTACATATTTGGCCTATGGAACGGTATCTGTACTAATTTCAGTCTCTGCTTTTATGCAGCACCCCAACTCACCGTTCCCCTTAAGCAAGCATAAGTTTGTTTTCTACATTTTAGTCCCTGTTCTGTTTTGTAATTCAGTTCCTGAGTAGCCAAGTTTACATTCCGTGTATTAGTGATATCTTATGATTTTTAATTTTCTCTGTGACTTATTTCACTTAGAATCATCGTAGCTGCATCCACTCATTATGCTGCTACGGGCCTGAGGACATAGATTTCATTGCTGATTGATACTGAATTGTACGTAAGTACCACAACTTCTTTATCCATTTTTTGCTTTCTGTGATATTGAACTTGTACCGTAAACGAGGTTCTTGTAAACAGAGCCGTCCCAAATTTTGCGGTGGTTGTGTCTTTTTGATTTTAATTTCCCTAAGCTATAGGACCATAAGTGGAATTGCCCTAGGCTCTGTTGCTTTGTTTTTTAGATGTTTCAGGAAACACCATACACTTCTCCAGAGTGGCTGTTGGCAATTTACATCCCGCCCATCAGCATAACAAGACTCCCAGTTCTCCATGGCCTGTCCAGAATTTCTGGATTTTACACTTTTTTCAGATGTCCCTTTTGACCATGGGGCAGTGAGACTTCATTGTAGTGCAGATTTCCTTTGCAAGCCTGCTTGGTTGGCCTAAAAGTGCATATGCTTTTTTTCTTGAATATATTCAGGAAAAAACGCATAAGCCCTTTTGGCCAAGTGCATCATTGTGGACGTTCTGCCTCTTTTGCTATGCTTTACATGCAATTCCAGTCTACCTCCTGAAACCGGTTTCCTGCAATTCTGCCCCACTTTCAAGTCCTCTTGGCTGCCTTACTTCAATATATTTTTGGACGATAGCTGTCGTTTATAACTCTGCAGGTTTATGAATTACAGTGCCCCTGATCTCCTTTCTTCAACTCGCTTTCTTGTGAGCTGGCCGCAACACCACAGGATTGCTTCAGGCCCTAGTGTGGTTCCGGCATGGCACGCTGAGCCTTTGGTTAATTCCTCTTCCTGCTGGGAAATGAGAGTTAAATTTGCCGGTCCAGACACCTCCTGCTAGTCTCTCATTGGTTCTCCCTATTCCTGTTCATTTTCCGCAGAAATTGCAAACTGGGCCAAACAGGAGGTTAAAGGCACTGACTCTCCAAGTGGGGAGAGTGTTAGTAAAGCGTCTGGAATATTGCACCTGAGTACCAGGGGACGAAAACTGAGACACATTTGAACACGTTTCCCGATCACAAGGTGGATCATACTCTGGGTTCCACATGCATGTTTTAGCTGAAGGAAGAATCCCTTAAACCTGGAGAGTTGAGAAGCATGGAATGGGTACCATTCAATATGACTTCAAAGGGTCTGCATTTGCTCACGGAACCTCACCAATCCTGACACTGCTGGGTTTATTCCGCTGTACACACGCTGGATTCTCTTTCAGAGACATATAAATCCATAGGTTTTAAGATTCTTACTAGTCAGGTATATTCTTAGGCGTTTAATAAGGGGTTTGGGTGCACTTCGTTGAGCAAGGAGTAGCTCTTGTCTATTATATATTTGGCTTATGCAACGGTATCTGTGCTAATTTCAATCTCTGGTTTTATGCAGCACCCCAACTCACCATTCCCCTTAAGCAAGCATAAGTTGGTTCTACATTTGAGACCCTGTTCTGTTTTGTATTTCAGTTCCTGTGTAGCCAAGTTTACATTCCGTGTAGTAGTGATATCTTATGATGTTTCTTTTTCTGTGTGATTTATTTCACTTAGAATCATCGTACCTGAATCCACTTATTATGCTGCTATGGGCCTGATGACATAGATTTCATTGCTGAGTGATATTGCATTGTACGTAAGTACCACAATTTCTTTATCCATTTTTTGCTTTCTGCGATATTGAACTTGTACTGTAAACGAGGTTCTTGTAAACAGAGCCGTCCCAAACTTTGGGGTGGCTGTGTCTTTTTGATTTTAATTTCCCTAATCTATAGGACCATAAGTGGAAGTGCCTTAGGCTCTGTTGCTTTGTTTTTTAGATGTTTCAGGAAACACCATACACTTCTCCAGAGTGGCTGTTGGCAATTTACATCCCGCCCATCAGCATAACAAGGCTCCCAGTTCTCCATGGCCTGTCCTGCCTTTCTGGATTTTACACTGTTTTCAGATGGCCCTTTTGACCGGGGGGCAGTGAGACTTCATTGTAGTGCAGATTTCCTTTTCAAGCTTGCTTGGTTGGCCAAAAAGGGCGTATGCGTTTTTTCCTGAATATATTCAGAAAAAAACGCATACGCCCTTTTTGGCCAAGTGCATCATTGTGGACGTTCTGCCTCTTTTCCTATGCTTTACATGCAATTCCAGTCTACCTCCTGAAATCGGTTTCCTGCAATTCTGCCCCACTTTCAAGTCCTCTTGGCAGCCTTACTTCAATATATTTTTGGACGATAGCTGTCATTTATAACTCTGCAAGTTTGTCAATTACAGTGACCCTGAGCTCCTTTCTTCAACTCGCTTTCTTGTGAGCTGGCCGCAACACCGCAGGATTGCTTCAGGCCCTAGTGTGGTTTCGGCATGGCTCACTGAGCCTTTGGTTAATTCCTCTTCCTGGTGGGAAATGAGAGTTAAATTTGCCCGTCCAGACACCTCCAGCTAGTCTCTCATTGGTTCTCCCTATTCCTGTTCATTTTCCGCAGAAATTGCAAACTGCGCCAATCAGGAGGTTAAAGGCACTGACTCTCCTAGTGGGGAGAGTGTTAGTAAAGCGTCTGGAATGTTGCACCCGAGTACCAGGGGACGAAAACTGAGAAACATTTGAACACGTTTCCCGATCACACGGTGGATCATACTCTGGGTTCCACATGCATGTTTTAGCTGAAGGAAGAATCCCTTAAACCTGGAGAGTTGAGACCCATGGAATGGGTACCATGCAATATGATTTCAAAGGGTCTGCATTTGCTCACCGAACCTCACCAATCAGATCGCTGCTGCATTTATGCCGCTGTACACATGCTTGATTCTCTTTCGGAGACATATAAATCCATAGGTTTTAAGATTCTTACTAGTCAGGTATATTCTTAGGCGTTTAATATGCGGTGTTGAGTCCACTTCGTTGAGCAAGCAGTAGCTCTTGTCTATTACATATTTGGCTTATGGAAAGGTATCTGTGCTAATTTCAATCTCTGGTTTTATGCAGCACCACAACTCACCTTTCCCCTTAAGCAAGCATAAGTTGGTTTTCTACATATGAGACCCTGTTCTGTTTTGTATTACAGTTCCTGTGTAGCCGAGTTTACATTCCGTGTATTAGTGATATCGTATGATGTTTCTTTTTCTGTGTGACTTATTTCACTTAGAATCATCGTACCTGAATCCACTCATTATGCTGCTACGGGCCTGAGGACATAGATTTCATTGCTGAGTGATATTGCATTGTACGTAAGTACCACAACTTCTTTATCCATTTTTTGCTTTCTGCGATATTGAACTTGTACCGTAAACGAGGTTCTTGTAAACAGAGCCGTCCCAAACTTTGGGGTGGCTGTGTCTTTTTGATTTTAATTTCCCTAAGCTATAGGACCATAAGTGGAAGTGCCCTAGGCTCTGTTGCTTTGTTTTTTAGATGTTCCAGGAAACACCATACACTTCTCCAGGGTCTCTGTTGGCTATTTACATACCCCCATCAGAATAACAAAGCTCCCAGTTCTCCATGGCCTGTCCTGACTTTCTGGATTTTACACTTTTTTCAGATGGCCCTTTTGACCGTGGAGCAGTGAGACTTCAGTGTAGTGCAGATTTCTTTGCAAGCTTGCTTGGTTAGCCAAAAAGTGAGTATGCGTTTTTTCCTGAATATATTCAGGAAAAAACGTATACACACTTTTTGGCCAAGTGCATCATTGTGGACATTCTGCCTCTTTTCCTATGCTTTACATGCAATTCCAGTCTACCTCCTGAAATCGGTTTCCTGCAATTCTGCCCCGCTTTCAAGTCCTCTTGGCAGCCTTACTTCAATATATTTTTGGACGATAGCTGTCATTTATAACTCTGCAAGTTTGTGAATTACAGGGCCCCTGAGCTCCTTTCTTCAACTCGCTTTCTTGTGAGCTGGCCGCAACACCACAGGATTGCTTCAGGCCCTAGTGTGGTTCCGGGATGGCACGCTGAGCATTTGGTTAATTCCACTTCCTGGTGGGAAATGAGAGTTAAATTTGCCCGTCCAGACACCTCCAGCTAGTCTCTCATTGGTTGTCCCTATTCCTGTTCATTTTCCGCAGAAATTGCAAACTGGGCCAAACAGGAGGTTAAAGGCACTGACTCTCCAAGTGGGGAGAGTGTTAGTAAAGCGTCTGGAATATTGCACCCGAGTACCAGGGGACGAAAACTGAGACACATTTGAACACGTTTCCCGATCACACGGTGGATTATACTCTGGGTTCCACATGCATGTTTTAGCTGAAGGAAGAATCCCTTAAACCTGGAGAGTTGAGACCCATGGAATGGGTACCATGCAATATGACTTCAAAGGGTCTGCATTTGCTCACCGAACCTCACCAATCCTATCACTGCTGCGTTTATGCCGCTGTACACATGCTTGATTCTCTTTCGGAGACATATAAATCCATAGGTTTTAAGATTCTTACTAGTCAGTTATATTCTTAGGCGTTTAATATGCGGTGTTGAGTCCAATTCGTTGAGCAAGCAGTAGCTCTTGTCTATTAAATATTTGTCTTACGGAACGGTATCTGTGCTAATTTCAATCTCTGGTTTTATGCAGCACCCCAACACGCCTTTCCCCCTAAGCAAGCATAAGTTTGTTTTCTACATTTGAGACCCTGTTCTGTTTTGTAATTCAGTTCCTGTGTAGCCAAGTTTACATTCCGTGTAGTAGTGATACCTTATGATGCTTATTTTTCTGTGTGACTTATTTCACTTAGAATCATCGTACCGGAATCCACTCATTATGCTGCTACTGGCCTGATGACATAGATTTCATTGCTGAGTGATATTGCATTGTACGTAAGTACCTCAACTTCCTTATCCATTTTTCGCTTTCTGCAATATTGAACTTGTACCGTAAACGAGGTTCTTGTAAACAGAGCCGTCCCAAACTTTCGGGTGGCTGTGTCTTTTTGATTTTAATTTCCCTAAACTATAGGGCCATAAGTGGAAGTGCCCTAGGCTCTGTTGCTTTGTCTTTTAGATGTTTCAGGAAACACCATACACTTCTCCAGAGTGGCTTTTGGCAATTTACATCCCCCCAATCAGCATAACAAGGCTCCCAGTTCTCCATGGCCTGTCCTGCCTTTCTGGATTATACACTTTTTTCAGATGGCCCTTTTGACCGGGGGGCAGTGAGACTTCATTGTAGTGCAGATTTCCTTTGCAAGCTTGCTTGGTTGGCCAAAAAGGGCGTATGCGTTTTTTCCTGAATATATTCAGGAAAACACGCATATGCACTTTTTGGCCATGTGCATCATTGTGGACGTTCTGTCTCTTTTCCTATGCTTTACATGCAATTCCAGTCTACCTCCTGAAATCGGTTTCCTGCAATTCTGCCCAACATTCAAGTCCTCTTGGCTGCCTTACTTCAATATATTTTTGGACGATACCTGTTATTTATAAGTCTGCATGTTTGTGAATTACAGTGCCCCTGAGCTCCTTTCTTCAACTCGCTTTCTTGTGAGCTGGCCGCAACACCGCAGGATTGCTTCAGGCCCTAGTGTGGTTCCGGCATGGCACGCTGAGCATTTGGTTAATTCCTCTTCCTGGTGGGAAATGAGAGTTAAATTTGCCCGTTCAGACACCTCCAGCTAGTCTCTCATTGGTTCTCCCTATGCCTGTTCATTTTCCGCAGAAATTGCAAACTGGGCCAAACAGGAGGTTAAAGGCACTGACTCTCCAAGTGGGGAGAGTGTTAGTAAAGCGTCTGGAATGTTGCACCCGAGTACCAGGGAACGAAAACTGAGACACATTTGAACACATTTCCCCATCACACCGTTGATCATACTCTGGGTTCCACATGCATGTTTTAGCTGAAGGAAGAATCCCTTAAACCTGGAGAGTTGAGACCCATGTAATGGGTACCATGCAATATGACTTCAAAGGGTCTGCATTTGCTCACCGAACCTCACCAATCCTATCACTGCTGCGTTTATGCCGCTGTACACATGCTTGATTCTCTTTCGGAGACATATAAATCCATAGGTTTTAAGATTCTTACTAGTCAGGTATATTCTTAGGCGTTTAATATGGGGTGTTGAGTCCACTTCGTTGAGCAAGGAGTAGCTCTTGTCTATTACATATTTGGCTTATGGAACGGTGTCTGTGCTAATTTCAATCTCTGGTTTTATGCAGCACCCCAACTCACCATTCCCCTTAAGCAAGCATAAGTTGGTTTTCTACATTTGAGACCCTGTTCTGTTTTATAATTCAGTTCCTGTGTAGCCAAGTTTACATTCCATGTATTAGTGATAACTAATGATGTTTCTTTTTCTCTGTGACTTATTTCACTTAGAATCATCATACCTGAATCCACTCATTATGTTGCTAAGGGCTTGATGACATAGATTTCATTGCTGAGTGATATTGCATTGTACGTTAGTACCTCAACTTCTTTATCCATTTCTCGCTTTCTGCGATATTGAACTTGTACCGTACATGAGATTCTTGTAAACAGAGCCGTCCCAACCTTTGTGGTGGCTGTGTCTTTTTGATTTTAATTTCCCTAAGCTATAGGACCATAAGTGGAAGTGCCCTAGGCTCTGTTGCTTTGTTTTTTAGATGTTTCAGGAAACACCATACACTTCTCCAGAGTGGCTGTTTGCAATTTACATCCCGCCCATCAGCATAAGAAGGCTCCCATTTCTCCATGGCCTGTCCTGCCTTTCTGGATTTTACACATTTTTCAGATAGACCTTTTCTCTGGCGGGGGGGGGGGGGCAGTGAGACTTCATTGTAGTGCAGATTTCCTTTGCAAGCTTGCTTGTTTGGCCAAAAAGGGCGTATGCGTTTTTTCCTGAATATATTCAAGAAAAAACGCATACGCCCTTTTTGGCCAAGTGCAGCATTGTGGACGTTCTGCCTCTTTTCCTATGCTTTACATGCAATTCCAGTCTACCTCCTGAAATCGGTTTCCTGCAATTCTGCCCCGCTTTCAAGTCCTCTTGGCAGCCTTACTTCAATATATTTTTGGACGATAACTGTCATTTATAACTCTGCAGGTTTGTGAATTACAGGGCCCCTGAGCTCCTTTGTTCAACTCACTTTCTTGTGAGCTGACCGCAACACCGCAGGATTGCTTCAGGCCCTAGTGTGGTTCCGGCATGGCACGCTGAGCCTTTGGTTAATTCCTCTTCCTGGTGGGAAATGAGAGTTAAATTTGCCCGTCCAGACACCTCCAGCTAGTCTCTCATTGGTTCTCCCTATTCCTGTTCATTTTCCGCAGAAATTGCAAACTGGGCCAAACAGGAGGTTAAAGGCACTGACTCTCCAAGTGGGGAGAGTGTTAGTAAAGCGTCTGGAATGTTGCACCCGAGTACCAGGGGACGAAAACTGAGACACATTTGAACACGTTTCCCGATCACACGGTGGATCATACTCTGGGTTCCACATGCATGTTTTAGCTGAAGGAAGAATCCCTTAAACCTGGAGAGTTGAGACCCATGGAATGGGTACCATGCAATATGACTTCAAAGGGTCTGCATTTGCTCACCGAACCTCACCAATCCTATCACTGCTTCGTTTAGGCCGCTGTACACACGCTTGATTCTCTTTCAGAGACATATAAATCCATAGGTTTTAAGATTCTTTCTAGTCAGGTATATTCTTAGGCGTTTAATATGGGGTGTTGAGTCCACTTCGTTGAGCAAGCAGTAGCTCTTGTCTATTACATATTTGGCTTATGGAAAGGTATCTGTGCTAATTTCAATCTCTGGTTTTATGCAGAACCCCAACTCACCTTTCCCCTTAAGCAAGCATAAGTTGGTTTTCTACATATGAGACCCTGTTCTGTTTTGTATTTCAGTTCCTGTGTAGCCGAGTTTACATTCCGTGTATTAGTGATATCGTATGATGTTCCTTTTTCTGTGTGACTTATTTCACTTAGAATCATCGTACCTGAATCCACTCATTATGCTGCTACGGGCCTGAGGACATAGATTTCATTGCTGAGTGATACTGCATTGTACGGAACTACCACAACTTTTTTATCCATTTTTCGCTTTCTGTGATATTGAACTTGTACCATAAACGAGATTCTTGTAAACAGAGTTGTCCCAAACTTTGGGGTGGCTGTGTCTTTTTGATTTTAATTTCCCTAAGCTATAGGACCATAAGTGGAAGTGCCCTAGGCTCTGTTGCTTTGTTTTTTAGATGTTCCAGCAAACACCATACACTTCTCCAGAGTCTCTGTTGGCTATTTACATACCCCCGTCAGAATAACAAGGCTCCCAGTTCTCCATGGCCTGTCCTGACTTTCTGGATTTTACACTTTTTTCAGATGGCCCTTTTGACCGTGGAGCAGTGAGACTTCAGTGTAGTGCAGATTTCCTTTGCAAGCTTGCTTGGTTAGCCAAAAAGGGAGTATGCGTTTTTTCCTGAATACATTCAGGAAAAAACGTATACACACTTTTTGGCCAAGTGCATCATTGTGGACGTTCTGCCTCTTTTCCTATGCTTTACATGCAATTTCAGTCTACCTGCTGAAATCGGTTTCCTGCAATTCTGCCCCGCTTTCAAGTCCTCTTGGCAGCCTTACTTCAATATATTTTTGGACGATAGCTGTCATTTATAACTCTGCAGGTTTGTGAATTACAGGGCCCCTGAGCTCCTTTCTTCAACTCGCTTTCTTGTGAGCTGGCCGCAACACCACAGGATTGCTTCAGGCCCTAGTGTGGTTCCGGGACGGCACGCTGAGCATTTGGTTAATTCCTCTTCCTGGTGGGAAATGAGAGTTAAATTTGCCCGTCCAGACACCTCCAGCTAGTCTCTCATTGGTTCTCCCTATTCCTGTTCATTTTCCGCAGAAATTGCAAACTGGGCCAAACAGGAGGTTAAAGGCACTGACTCTCCAAGTGGGGAGAGTGTTAGTAAAGCATCTGGAATATTGCACCCGAGTACCAGGGGACGAAAACAGAGACACATTTGAACACGTTTCCCGATCACACGGTGGATTATACTCTGGGTTCCACATGCATGTTTTAGCTGAAGGAAGAATCCCTTAAACCTGGAGAGTTGAGACCCATGGAATGGGTACCATGCAATATGACTTCAAAGGGTCTGCATTTGCTCACCGAACCTCACCAATCCTATCACTGCTGCGTTTATGCCGCTGTACACATGCTTGATTCTCTTTCGGAGACATATAAATCCATAGGTTTTAAGATTCTTACTAGTCAGTTATATTCTTAGGCGTTTAATATGCGGTGTTGAGTCCAATTCGTTGAGCAAGCAGTAGCTCTTGTCTATTAAATATTTGTCTTACGGAACGGTATCTGTGCTAATTTCAATCTCTGGTTTTATGCAGCACCCCAACACGCCTTTCCCCCTAAGCAAGCATAAGTTTGTTTTCTACATTTGAGACCCTGTTCTGTTTTGTAATTCAGTTCCTGTGTAGCCAAGTTTACATTCCGTGTAGTAGTGATACCTTATGATGCTTCTTTTTCTGTGTGACTTATTTCACTTAGAATCATCGTACCGGAATCCACTCATTATGCTGCTACTGGCCTGATGACATAGATTTCATTGCTGAGTGATATTGCATTGTACGTAAGTACCTCAACTTCCTTATCCATTTTTCGCTTTCTGCGATATTGAACTTGTACCGTAAACGAGGTTCTTGTAAACAGAGCCGTCCCAAACTTTGGGGTGGCTGTGTCTTTTTGATTTTAATTTCCCTAAGCTATAGGGCCATAAGTGGAAGTGCCCTAGGCTCTGTTGCTTTGTTTTTTAGATGTTTCAGGAAACACCATACACTTCTCCAGAGTGGCTGTTGGCAATTTACATCCCGCCCATCAGCATAACAAGGCTCCCAGTTCTCCATGGCCTGTCCTGCCTTTCTGGATTATACACTTTTTTCAGATGGCCCTTTTGACCGGGGGGCAGTGAGACTTCATTGTAGTGCAGATTTCCTTTGCAAGCTTGCTTGGTTGGCCAAAAAGGGCGTATGCGTTTTTTCCTGAATATATTCAGGAAAAAACGCATACGCCCTTTTTGGCCAAGTGCATCATTGTGGACGTTCTGCCTCTTTTCCTATGCTTTACATGCAATTCCAGTCTACCTCCTGAAATCGGTTTCCTGCAATTCTGCCCCGCTTTCAAGTCCTCTTGGCAGCCTTACTTCAATATATTTTTGGACGATAACTGTCATTTATAACTCTGCAGGTTTGTGAATTACAGGGCCCCTGAGCTCCTTTGTTCAACTCACTTTCTTGTGAGCTGACCGCAACACCGCAGGATTGCTTCAGGCCCTAGTGTGGTTCCGGCATGGCATGCTGAGCCTTTGGTTAATTCCTCTTCCTGGTGGGAAATGAGAGTTAAATTTGCCCGTCCAGACACCTCCAGCTAGTCTCTCATTGGTTCTCCCTATTCCTGTTCATTTTCCGCAGAAATTGCAAACTGGGCCAAACAGGAGGTTAAAGGCACTGACTCTCCAAGTGGGGAGAGTGTTAGTAAAGCGTCTGGAATGTTGCACCCGAGTACCAGGGGACGAAAACTGAGACACATTTGAACACGTTTCCCGATCACACGGTGGATCATACTCTGGGTTCCACATGCATGTTTTAGCTGAAGGAAGAATCCCTTAAACCTGGAGAGTTGAGACCCATGGAATGGGTACCATGCAATATGACTTCAAAGGGTCTGCATTTGCTCACCGAACCTCACCAATCCTATCACTGCTTCGTTTAGGCCGCTGTACACACGCTTGATTCTCTTTCAGAGACATATAAATCCATAGGTTTTAAGATTCTTACTAGTCAGGTATATTCTTAGGCGTTTAATATGGGGTGTTGAGTCCACTTCGTTGAGCAAGCAGTAGCTCTTGTCTATTACATATTTGGCTTATGGAAAGGTATCTGTGCTAATTTCAATCTCTGGTTTTATGCAGCACCCCAACTCACCTTTCCCCTTAAGCAAGCATAAGTTGGTTTTCTACATATGAGACCCTGTTCTGTTTTGTATTTCAGTTCCTGTGTAGCCGAGTTTACATTCCGTGTATTAGTGATATCGTATGATGTTTCTTTTTCTGTGTGACTTATTTCACTTAGAATCATCGTACCTGAATCCACTCATTATGCTGCTACGGGCCTGAGGACATAGATTTCATTGCTGAGTGATACTGCATTGTACGGAACTACCACAACTTTTTTATCCATTTTTCGCTTTCTGTGATATTGAACTTGTACCATAAACGAGATTCTTGTAAACAGAGTTGTCCCAAACTTTGGGGTGGCTGTGTCTTTTTGATTTTAATTTCCCTAAGCTATAGGACCATAAGTGGAAGTGCCCTAGGCTCTGTTGCTTTGTTTTTTAGATGTTCCAGCAAACACCATACACTTCTCCAGAGTCTCTGTTGGCTATTTACATACCCCCGTCAGAATAACAAGGCTCCCAGTTCTCCATGGCCTGTCCTGACTTTCTGGATTTTACACTTTTTTCAGATGGCCCTTTTGACCGTGGAGCAGTGAGACTTCAGTGTAGTGCAGATTTCCTTTGCAAGCTTGCTTGGTTAGCCAAAAAGGGAGTATGCGTTTTTTCCTGAATATATTCAGGAAAAAACGTATACACACTTTTTGGCCAAGTGCATCATTGTGGACGTTCTGCCTCTTTTCCTATGCTTTACATGCAATTTCAGTCTACCTGCTGAAATCGGTTTCCTGCAATTCTGCCCCGCTTTCAAGTCCTCTTGGCAGCCTTACTTCAATATATTTTTGGACGATAGCTGTCATTTATAACTCTGCAGGTTTGTAAATTACAGGGCCCCTGAGCTCCTTTCTTCAACTCGCTTTCTTGTGAGCTGGCCGCAACACCACAGGATTGCTTCAGGCCCTAGTGTGGTTCCGGGACGGCACGCTGAGCATTTGGTTAATTCCTCTTCCTGGTGGGAAATGAGAGTTAAATTTGCCCGTCCAGACACCTCCAGCTAGTCTCTCATTGGTTCTCCCTATTCCTGTTCATTTTCCGCAGAATTTGCAAACTGGGCCAAACAGGAGGTTAAAGGCACTGACTCTCCAAGTGGGGAGAGTGTTAGTAAAGCATCTGGAATATTGCACCCGAGTACCAGGGGACGAAAACAGAGACACATTTGAACACGTTTCCCGATCACACGGTGGATTATACTCTGGGTTCCACATGCATGTTTTAGCTGAAGGAAGAATCCCTTAAACCTGGAGAGTTGAGACCCATGGAATGGGTACCATGCAATATGACTTCAAAGGGTCTGCATTTGCTCACCGAACCTCACCAATCCTATCACTGCTGCGTTTATGCCGCTGTACACATGCTTGATTCTCTTTCGGAGACATATAAATCCATAGGTTTTAAGATTCTTACTAGTCAGTTATATTCTTAGGCGTTTAATATGCGGTGTTGAGTCCAATTCGTTGAGCAAGCAGTAGCTCTTGTCTATTAAATATTTGTCTTACGGAACGGTATCTGTGCTAATTTCAATCTCTGGTTTTATGCAGCACCCCAACACGCCTTTCCCCCTAAGCAAGCATAAGTTTGTTTTCTACATTTGAGACCCTGTTCTGTTTTGTAATTCAGTTCCTGTGTAGCCAAGTTTACATTCCGTGTAGTAGTGATACCTTATGATGCTTCTTTTTCTGTGTGACTTATTTCACTTAGAATCATCGTACCGGAATCCACTCATTATGCTGCTACTGGCCTGATGACATAGATTTCATTGCTGAGTGATATTGCATTGTACGTAAGTACCTCAACTTCCTTATCCATTTTTCGCTTTCTGCGATATTGAACTTGTACCGTAAACGAGGTTCTTGTAAACAGAGCCGTCCCAAACTTTGGGGTGGCTGTGTCTTTTTGATTTTAATTTCCCTAAGCTATAGGGCCATAAGTGGAAGTGCCCTAGGCTCTGTTGCTTTGTTTTTTAGATGTTTCAGGAAACACCATACACTTCTCCAGAGTGGCTGTTGGCAATTTACATCCCGCCCATCAGCATAACAAGGCTCCCAGTTCTCCATGGCCTGTCCTGCCTTTCTGGATTATACACTTTTTTCAGATGGCCCTTTTGACCGGGGGGCAGTGAGACTTCATTGTAGTGCAGATTTCCTTTGCAAGCTTGCTTGGTTGGCCAAAAAGGGCGTATGCGTTTTTTCCTGAATATATTCAGGAAAAAACGCATACGCCCTTTTTGGCCAAGTGCATCATTGTGGACGTTCTGCCTCTTTTCCTATGCTTTACATGCAATTCCAGTCTACCTCCTGAAATCGGTTTCCTGCAATTCTGCCCCGCTTTCAAGTCCTCTTGGCAGCCTTACTTCAATATATTTTTGGACGATAACTGTCATTTATAACTCTGCAGGTTTGTGAATTACAGGGCCCCTGAGCTCCTTTGTTCAACTCACTTTCTTGTGAGCTGACCGCAACACCGCAGGATTGCTTCAGGCCCTAGTGTGGTTCCGGCATGGCATGCTGAGCCTTTGGTTAATTCCTCTTCCTGGTGGGAAATGAGAGTTAAATTTGCCCGTCCAGACACCTCCAGCTAGTCTCTCATTGGTTCTCCCTATTCCTGTTCATTTTCCGCAGAAATTGCAAACTGGGCCAAACAGGAGGTTAAAGGCACTGACTCTCCAAGTGGGGAGAGTGTTAGTAAAGCGTCTGGAATGTTGCACCCGAGTACCAGGGGACGAAAACTGAGACACATTTGAACACGTTTCCCGATCACACGGTGGATCATACTCTGGGTTCCACATGCATGTTTTAGCTGAAGGAAGAATCCCTTAAACCTGGAGAGTTGAGACCCATGGAATGGGTACCATGCAATATGACTTCAAAGGGTCTGCATTTGCTCACCGAACCTCACCAATCCTATCACTGCTTCGTTTAGGCCGCTGTACACACGCTTGATTCTCTTTCAGAGACATATAAATCCATAGGTTTTAAGATTCTTACTAGTCAGGTATATTCTTAGGCGTTTAATATGGGGTGTTGAGTCCACTTCGTTGAGCAAGCAGTAGCTCTTGTCTATTACATATTTGGCTTATGGAAAGGTATCTGTGCTAATTTCAATCTCTGGTTTTATGCAGCACCCCAACTCACCTTTCCCCTTAAGCAAGCATAAGTTGGTTTTCTACATATGAGACCCTGTTCTGTTTTGTATTTCAGTTCCTGTGTAACCGAGTTTACATTCCGTGTATTAGTGATATCGTATGATGTTTCTTTTTCTGTGTGACTTATTTCACTTAGAATCATCGTACCTGAATCCACTCATTATGCTGCTACGGGCCTGAGGACATAGATTTCATTGCTGAGTGATATTGCATTGTACGGAACTACCACAACTTTTTTATCCATTTTTCGCTTTCTGTGATATTGAACTTGTACCATAAACGAGATTCTTGTAAACAGAGTTGTCCCAAACTTTGGGGTGGCTGTGTCTTTTTTATTTTAATTTCCCTAAGCTATAGGACCATAAGTGGAAGTGCCCTAGGCTCTGTTGCTTTGTTTTTTAGATGTTCCAGCAAACACCATACACTTCTCCAGAGTCTCTGTTGGCTATTTACATACCCCCATCAGAATAACAAGGCTCCCAGTTCTCCATGGCCTGTCCTGACTTTCTGGATTTTACACTTTTTTCAGATGGCCCTTTTGACCGTGGAGCAGTGAGACTTCAGTGTAGTGCAGATTTCCTTTGCAAGCTTGCTTGGTTAGCCAAAAAGGGAGTATGCGTTTTTTCCTGAATATATTCAGGAAAAAACGTATACACACTTTTTGGCCAAGTGCATCATTGTGGACGTTCTGCCTCTTTTCCTATGCTTTACATGCAATTCCAGTCTACCTGCTGAAATCGGTTTCCTGCAATTCTGCCCCGCTTTCAAGTCCTCTTGGCAGCCTTACTTCAATATATTTTTGGACGATAGCTGTCATTTATAACTCTGCAGGTTTGTGAATTACAGGGCCCCTGAGCTCCTTTCTTCAACTCGCTTTCTTGTGAGCTGGCCGCAACACCACAGGATTGCTTCAGGCCCTAGTGTGGTTCCGGGACGGCACGCTGAGCATTTGGTTAATTCCTCTTCCTGGTGGGAAATGAGAGTTAAATTTGCCCGTCCAGACACCTCCAGCTAGTCTCTCATTGGTTCTCCCTATTCCTGTTCATTTTCCGCAGAAATTGCAAACTGGGCCAAACAGGAGGTTAAAGGCACTGACTCTCCAAGTGGGGAGAGTGTTAGTAAAGCATCTGGAATATTGCACCCGAGTACCAGGGGACGAAAACTGAGACACATTTGAACACGTTTCCCGATCACACGGTGGATTATACTCTGGGTTCCACATGCATGTTTTAGCTGAAGGAAGAATCCCTTAAACCTGGAGAGTTGAGACCCATGGAATGGGTACCATGCAATATGACTTCAGAGGGTCTGCATTTGCTCACCGAACCTCACCAATCCTATCACTGCTGCGTTTATGCCGCTGTACACATGCTTGATTCTCTTTCGGAGACATATAAATCCATAGGTTTTAAGATTCTTACTAGTCAGTTATATTCTTAGGCGTTTAATATGCGGTGTTGAGTCCAATTCGTTGAGCAAGCAGTAGCTCTTGTCTATTAAATATTTGTCTTACGGAACGGTATCTGTGCTAATTTCAATCTCTGGTTTTATGCAGCACCCCAACACGCCTTTCCCCCTAAGCAAGCATAAGTTTGTTTTCTACATTTGAGACCCTGTTCTGTTTTGTAATTCAGTTCCTGTGTAGCCAAGTTTACATTCTGTGTAGTAGTGATACCTTATGATGCTTCTTTTTCTGTGTGACTTATTTCACTTAGAATCATCGTACCGGAATCCACTCATTATGCTGCTACTGGCCTGATGACATAGATTTCATTGCTGAGTGATATTGCATTGTACGTAAGTACCTCAACTTCCTTATCCATTTTTCGCTTTCTGCGATATTGAACTTGTACCGTAAACGAGGTTCTTGTAAACAGAGCCGTCCCAAACTTTGGGGTGGCTGTGTCTTTTTGATTTTAATTTCCCTAAGCTATAGGGCCATAAGTGGAAGTGCCCTAGGCTCTGTTGCTTTGTTTTTTAGATGTTTCAGGAAACACCATACACTTCTCCAGAGTGGCTGTTGGCAATTTACATCCCGCCCATCAGCATAACAAGGCTCCCAGTTCTCCATGGCCTGTCCTGCCTTTCTGGATTATACACTTTTTTCAGATGGCCCTTTTGACCGGGGGGCAGTGAGACTTCATTGTAGTGCAGATTTCCTTTGCAAGCTTGCTTGGTTGGCCAAAAAGGGCGTATGCGTTTTTTCCTGAATATATTCAGGAAAAAACGCATACGCCCTTTTTGGCCAAGTGCATCATTGTGGACGTTCTGCCTCTTTTCCTATGCTTTACATGCAATTCCAGTCTACCTCCTGAAATCGGTTTCCTGCAATTCTGCCCCGCTTTCAAGTCCTCTTGGCAGCCTTACTTCAATATATTTTTGGACGATAACTGTCATTTATAACTCTGCAGGTTTGTGAATTACAGGGCCCCTGAGCTCCTTTGTTCAACTCACTTTCTTGTGAGCTGACCGCAACACCGCAGGATTGCTTCAGGCCCTAGTGTGGTTCCGGCATGGCATGCTGAGCCTTTGGTTAATTCCTCTTCCTGGTGGGAAATGAGAGTTAAATTTGCCCGTCCAGACACCTCCAGCTAGTCTCTCATTGGTTCTCCCTATTCCTGTTCATTTTCCGCAGAAATTGCAAACTGGGCCAAACAGGAGGTTAAAGGCACTGACTCTCCAAGTGGGGAGAGTGTTAGTAAAGCGTCTGGAATGTTGCACCCGAGTACCAGGGGACGAAAACTGAGACACATTTGAACACGTTTCCCGATCACACGGTGGATCATACTCTGGGTTCCACATGCATGTTTTAGCTGAAGGAAGAATCCCTTAAACCTGGAGAGTTGAGACCCATGGAATGGGTACCATGCAATATGACTTCAAAGGGTCTGCATTTGCTCACCGAACCTCACCAATCCTATCACTGCTTCGTTTAGGCCGCTGTACACACGCTTGATTCTCTTTCAGAGACATATAAATCCATAGGTTTTAAGATTCTTACTAGTCAGGTATATTCTTAGGCGTTTAATATGGGGTGTTGAGTCCACTTCGTTGAGCAAGCAGTAGCTCTTGTCTATTACATATTTGGCTTATGGAAAGGTATCTGTGCTAATTTCAATCTCTGGTTTTATGCAGCACCCCAACTCACCTTTCCCCTTAAGCAAGCATAAGTTGGTTTTCTACATATGAGACCCTGTTCTGTTTTGTATTTCAGTTCCTGTGTAGCCGAGTTTACATTCCGTGTATTAGTGATATCGTATGATGTTTCTTTTTCTGTGTGACTTATTTCACTTAGAATCATCGTACCTGAATCCACTCATTATGCTGCTACGGGCCTGAGGACATAGATTTCATTGCTGAGTGATATTGCATTGTACGGAACTACCACAACTTTTTTATCCATTTTTCGCTTTCTGTGATATTGAACTTGTACCATAAACGAGATTCTTGTAAACAGAGTTGTCCCAAACTTTGGGGTGGCTGTGTCTTTTTTATTTTAATTTCCCTAAGCTATAGGACCATAAGTGGAAGTGCCCTAGGCTCTGTTGCTTTGTTTTTTAGATGTTCCAGCAAACACCATACACTTCTCCAGAGTCTCTGTTGGCTATTTACATACCCCCATCAGAATAACAAGGCTCCCAGTTCTCCATGGCCTGTCCTGACTTTCTGGATTTTACACTTTTTTCAGATGGCCCTTTTGACCGTGGAGCAGTGAGACTTCAGTGTAGTGCAGATTTCCTTTGCAAGCTTGCTTGGTTAGCCAAAAAGGGAGTATGCGTTTTTTCCTGAATATATTCAGGAAAAAACGTATACACACTTTTTGGCCAAGTGCATCATTGTGGACGTTCTGCCTCTTTTCCTATGCTTTACATGCAATTCCAGTCTACCTGCTGAAATCGGTTTCCTGCAATTCTGCCCCGCTTTCAAGTCCTCTTGGCAGCCTTACTTCAATATATTTTTGGACGATAGCTGTCATTTATAACTCTGCAGGTTTGTGAATTACAGGGCCCCTGAGCTCCTTTCTTCAACTCGCTTTCTTGTGAGCTGGCCGCAACACCACAGGATTGCTTCAGGCCCTAGTGTGGTTCCGGGACGGCACGCTGAGCATTTGGTTAATTCCTCTTCCTGGTGGGAAATGAGAGTTAAATTTGCCCGTCCAGACACCTCCAGCTAGTCTCTCATTGGTTCTCCCTATTCCTGTTCATTTTCCGCAGAAATTGCAAACTGGGCCAAACAGGAGGTTAAAGGCACTGACTCTCCAAGTGGGGAGAGTGTTAGTAAAGCATCTGGAATATTGCACCCGAGTACCAGGGGACGAAAACTGAGACACATTTGAACACGTTTCCCGATCACACGGTGGATTATACTCTGGGTTCCACATGCATGTTTTAGCTGAAGGAAGAATCCCTTAAACCTGGAGAGTTGAGACCCATGGAATGGGTACCATGCAATATGACTTCAGAGGGTCTGCATTTGCTCACCGAACCTCACCAATCCTATCACTGCTGCGTTTATGCCGCTGTACACATGCTTGATTCTCTTTCGGAGACATATAAATCCATAGGTTTTAAGATTCTTACTAGTCAGTTATATTCTTAGGCGTTTAATATGCGGTGTTGAGTCCAATTCGTTGAGCAAGCAGTAGCTCTTGTCTATTAAATATTTGTCTTACGGAACGGTATCTGTGCTAATTTCAATCTCTGGTTTTATGCAGCACCCCAACACGCCTTTCCCCCTAAGCAAGCATAAGTTTGTTTTCTACATTTGAGACCCTGTTCTGTTTTGTAATTCAGTTCCTGTGTAGCCAAGTTTACATTCTGTGTAGTAGTGATACCTTATGATGCTTCTTTTTCTGTGTGACTTATTTCACTTAGAATCATCGTACCGGAATCCACTCATTATGCTGCTACTGGCCTGATGACATAGATTTCATTGCTGAGTGATATTGCATTGTACGTAAGTACCTCAACTTCCTTATCCATTTTTCGCTTTCTGCGATATTGAACTTGTACCGTAAACGAGGTTCTTGTAAACAGAGCCGTCCCAAACTTTGGGGTGGCTGTGTCTTTTTGATTTTAATTTCCCTAAGCTATAGGGCCATAAGTGGAAGTGCCCTAGGCTCTGTTGCTTTGTTTTTTAGATGTTTCAGGAAACACCATACACTTCTCCAGAGTGGCTGTTGGCAATTTACATCCCGCCCATCAGCATAACAAGGCTCCCAGTTCTCCATGGCCTGTCCTGCCTTTCTGGATTATACACTTTTTTCAGATGGCCCTTTTGACCGGGGGGCAGTGAGACTTCATTGTAGTGCAGATTTCCTTTGCAAGCTTGCTTGGTTGGCCAAAAAGGGCGTATGCGTTTTTTCCTGAATATATTCAGGAAAAAACGCATACGCCCTTTTTGGCCAAGTGCATCATTGTGGACGTTCTGCCTCTTTTCCTATGCTTTACATGCAATTCCAGTCTACCTCCTGAAATCGGTTTCCTGCAATTCTGCCCCGCTTTCAAGTCCTCTTGGCAGCCTTACTTCAATATATTTTTGGACGATAACTGTCATTTATAACTCTGCAGGTTTGTGAATTACAGGGCCCCTGAGCTCCTTTGTTCAACTCACTTTCTTGTGAGCTGACCGCAACACCGCAGGATTGCTTCAGGCCCTAGTGTGGTTCCGGCATGGCATGCTGAGCCTTTGGTTAATTCCTCTTCCTGGTGGGAAATGAGAGTTAAATTTGCCCGTCCAGACACCTCCAGCTAGTCTCTCATTGGTTCTCCCTATTCCTGTTCATTTTCCGCAGAAATTGCAAACTGGGCCAAACAGGAGGTTAAAGGCACTGACTCTCCAAGTGGGGAGAGTGTTAGTAAAGCGTCTGGAATGTTGCACCCGAGTACCAGGGGACGAAAACTGAGACACATTTGAACACGTTTCCCGATCACACGGTGGATCATACTCTGGGTTCCACATGCATGTTTTAGCTGAAGGAAGAATCCCTTAAACCTGGAGAGTTGAGACCCATGGAATGGGTACCATGCAATATGACTTCAAAGGGTCTGCATTTGCTCACTGAACCTCACCAATCCTATCACTGCTTCGTTTAGGCCGCTGTACACACGCTTGATTCTCTTTCAGAGACATATAAATCCATAGGTTTTAAGATTCTTACTAGTCAGGTATATTCTTAGGCGTTTAATATGGGGTGTTGAGTCCACTTCGTTGAGCAAGCAGTAGCTCTTGTCTATTACATATTTGGCTTATGGAAAGGTATCTGTGCTAATTTCAATCTCTGGTTTTATGCAGCACCCCAACTCACCTTTCCCCTTAAGCAAGCATAAGTTGGTTTTCTACATATGAGACCCTGTTCTGTTTTGTATTTCAGTTCCTGTGTAGCCGAGTTTACATTCCGTGTATTAGTGATATCGTATGATGTTTCTTTTTCTGTGTGACTTATTTCACTTAGAATCATCGTACCTGAATCCACTCATTATGCTGCTACGGGCCTGAGGACATAGATTTCATTGCTGAGTGATATTGCATTGTACGGAACTACCACAACTTTTTTATCCATTTTTCGCTTTCTGTGATATTGAACTTGTACCATAAACGAGATTCTTGTAAACAGAGTTGTCCCAAACTTTGGGGTGGCTGTGTCTTTTTTATTTTAATTTCCCTAAGCTATAGGACCATAAGTGGAAGTGCCCTAGGCTCTGTTGCTTTGTTTTTTAGATGTTCCAGCAAACACCATACACTTCTCCAGAGTCTCTGTTGGCTATTTACATACCCCCATCAGAATAACAAGGCTCCCAGTTCTCCATGGCCTGTCCTGACTTTCTGGATTTTACACTTTTTTCAGATGGCCCTTTTGACCGTGGAGCAGTGAGACTTCAGTGTAGTGCAGATTTCCTTTGCAAGCTTGCTTGGTTAGCCAAAAAGGGAGTATGCGTTTTTTCCTGAATATATTCAGGAAAAAACGTATACACACTTTTTGGCCAAGTGCATCATTGTGGACGTTCTGCCTCTTTTCCTATGCTTTACATGCAATTCCAGTCTACCTGCTGAAATCGGTTTCCTGCAATTCTGCCCCGCTTTCAAGTCCTCTTGGCAGCCTTACTTCAATATATTTTTGGACGATAGCTGTCATTTATAACTCTGCAGGTTTGTGAATTACAGGGCCCCTGAGCTCCTTTCTTCAACTCGCTTTCTTGTGAGCTGGCCGCAACACCACAGGATTGCTTCAGGCCCTAGTGTGGTTCCGGGACGGCACGCTGAGCATTTGGTTAATTCCTCTTCCTGGTGGGAAATGAGAGTTAAATTTGCCCGTCCAGACACCTCCAGCTAGTCTCTCATTGGTTCTCCCTATTCCTGTTCATTTTCCGCAGAAATTGCAAACTGGGCCAAACAGGAGGTTAAAGGCACTGACTCTCCAAGTGGGGAGAGTGTTAGTAAAGCATCTGGAATATTGCACCCGAGTACCAGGGGACGAAAACTGAGACACATTTGAACACGTTTCCCGATCACACGGTGGATTATACTCTGGGTTCCACATGCATGTTTTAGCTGAAGGAAGAATCCCTTAAACCTGGAGAGTTGAGACCCATGGAATGGGTACCATGCAATATGACTTCAGAGGGTCTGCATTTGCTCACCGAACCTCACCAATCCTATCACTGCTGCGTTTATGCCGCTGTACACATGCTTGATTCTCTTTCGGAGACATATAAATCCATAGGTTTTAAGATTCTTACTAGTCAGTTATATTCTTAGGCGTTTAATATGCGGTGTTGAGTCCAATTCGTTGAGCAAGCAGTAGCTCTTGTCTATTAAATATTTGTCTTACGGAACGGTATCTGTGCTAATTTCAATCTCTGGTTTTATGCAGCACCCCAACACGCCTTTCCCCCTAAGCAAGCATAAGTTTGTTTTCTACATTTGAGACCCTGTTCTGTTTTGTAATTCAGTTCCTGTGTAGCCAAGTTTACATTCTGTGTAGTAGTGATACCTTATGATGCTTCTTTTTCTGTGTGACTTATTTCACTTAGAATCATCGTACCGGAATCCACTCATTATGCTGCTACTGGCCTGATGACATAGATTTCATTGCTGAGTGATATTGCATTGTACGTAAGTACCTCAACTTCCTTATCCATTTTTCGCTTTCTGCGATATTGAACTTGTACCGTAAACGAGGTTCTTGTAAACAGAGCCGTCCCAAACTTTGGGGTGGCTGTGTCTTTTTGATTTTAATTTCCCTAAGCTATAGGGCCATAAGTGGAAGTGCCCTAGGCTCTGTTGCTTTGTTTTTTAGATGTTTCAGGAAACACCATACACTTCTCCAGAGTGGCTGTTGGCAATTTACATCCCGCCCATCAGCATAACAAGGCTCCCAGTTCTCCATGGCCTGTCCTGCCTTTCTGGATTATACACTTTTTTCAGATGGCCCTTTTGACCGGGGGGCAGTGAGACTTCATTGTAGTGCAGATTTCCTTTGCAAGCTTGCTTGGTTGGCCAAAAAGGGCGTATGCGTTTTTTCCTGAATATATTCAGGAAAAAACGCATACGCCCTTTTTGGCCAAGTGCATCATTGTGGACGTTCTGCCTCTTTTCCTATGCTTTACATGCAATTCCAGTCTACCTCCTGAAATCGGTTTCCTGCAATTCTGCCCCGCTTTCAAGTCCTCTTGGCAGCCTTACTTCAATATATTTTTGGACGATAACTGTCATTTATAACTCTGCAGGTTTGTGAATTACAGGGCCCCTGAGCTCCTTTGTTCAACTCACTTTCTTGTGAGCTGACCGCAACACCGCAGGATTGCTTCAGGCCCTAGTGTGGTTCCGGCATGGCATGCTGAGCCTTTGGTTAATTCCTCTTCCTGGTGGGAAATGAGAGTTAAATTTGCCCGTCCAGACACCTCCAGCTAGTCTCTCATTGGTTCTCCCTATTCCTGTTCATTTTCCGCAGAAATTGCAAACTGGGCCAAACAGGAGGTTAAAGGCACTGACTCTCCAAGTGGGGAGAGTGTTAGTAAAGCGTCTGGAATGTTGCACCCGAGTACCAGGGGACGAAAACTGAGACACATTTGAACACGTTTCCCGATCACACGGTGGATCATACTCTGGGTTCCACATGCATGTTTTAGCTGAAGGAAGAATCCCTTAAACCTGGAGAGTTGAGACCCATGGAATGGGTACCATGCAATATGACTTCAAAGGGTCTGCATTTGCTCACCGAACCTCACCAATCCTATCACTGCTTCGTTTAGGCCGCTGTACACACGCTTGATTCTCTTTCAGAGACATATAAATCCATAGGTTTTAAGATTCTTACTAGTCAGGTATATTCTTAGGCGTTTAATATGGGGTGTTGAGTCCACTTCGTTGAGCAAGCAGTAGCTCTTGTCTATTACATATTTGGCTTATGGAAAGGTATCTGTGCTAATTTCAATCTCTGGTTTTATGCAGCACCCCAACTCACCTTTCCCCTTAAGCAAGCATAAGTTGGTTTTCTACATATGAGACCCTGTTCTGTTTTGTATTTCAGTTCCTGTGTAGCCGAGTTTACATTCCGTGTATTAGTGATATCGTATGATGTTTCTTTTTCTGTGTGACTTATTTCACTTAGAATCATCGTACCTGAATCCACTCATTATGCTGCTACGGGCCTGAGGACATAGATTTCATTGCTGAGTGATATTGCATTGTACGGAACTACCACAACTTTTTTATCCATTTTTCGCTTTCTGTGATATTGAACTTGTACCATAAACGAGATTCTTGTAAACAGAGTTGTCCCAAACTTTGGGGTGGCTGTGTCTTTTTTATTTTAATTTCCCTAAGCTATAGGACCATAAGTGGAAGTGCCCTAGGCTCTGTTGCTTTGTTTTTTAGATGTTCCAGCAAACACCATACACTTCTCCAGAGTCTCTGTTGGCTATTTACATACCCCCATCAGAATAACAAGGCTCCCAGTTCTCCATGGCCTGTCCTGACTTTCTGGATTTTACACTTTTTTCAGATGGCCCTTTTGACCGTGGAGCAGTGAGACTTCAGTGTAGTGCAGATTTCCTTTGCAAGCTTGCTTGGTTAGCCAAAAAGGGAGTATGCGTTTTTTCCTGAATATATTCAGGAAAAAACGTATACACACTTTTTGGCCAAGTGCATCATTGTGGACGTTCTGCCTCTTTTCCTATGCTTTACATGCAATTCCAGTCTACCTGCTGAAATCGGTTTCCTGCAATTCTGCCCCGCTTTCAAGTCCTCTTGGCAGCCTTACTTCAATATATTTTTGGACGATAGCTGTCATTTATAACTCTGCAGGTTTGTGAATTACAGGGCCCCTGAGCTCCTTTCTTCAACTCGCTTTCTTGTGAGCTGGCCGCAACACCACAGGATTGCTTCAGGCCCTAGTGTGGTTCCGGGACGGCACGCTGAGCATTTGGTTAATTCCTCTTCCTGGTGGGAAATGAGAGTTAAATTTGCCCGTCCAGACACCTCCAGCTAGTCTCTCATTGGTTCTCCCTATTCCTGTTCATTTTCCGCAGAAATTGCAAACTGGGCCAAACAGGAGGTTAAAGGCACTGACTCTCCAAGTGGGGAGAGTGTTAGTAAAGCATCTGGAATATTGCACCCGAGTACCAGGGGACGAAAACTGAGACACATTTGAACACGTTTCCCGATCACACGGTGGATTATACTCTGGGTTCCACATGCATGTTTTAGCTGAAGGAAGAATCCCTTAAACCTGGAGAGTTGAGACCCATGGAATGGGTACCATGCAATATGACTTCAGAGGGTCTGCATTTGCTCACCGAACCTCACCAATCCTATCACTGCTGCGTTTATGCCGCTGTACACATGCTTGATTCTCTTTCGGAGACATATAAATCCATAGGTTTTAAGATTCTTACTAGTCAGTTATATTCTTAGGCGTTTAATATGCGGTGTTGAGTCCAATTCGTTGAGCAAGCAGTAGCTCTTGTCTATTAAATATTTGTCTTACGGAACGGTATCTGTGCTAATTTCAATCTCTGGTTTTATGCAGCACCCCAACACGCCTTTCCCCCTAAGCAAGCATAAGTTTGTTTTCTACATTTGAGACCCTGTTCTGTTTTGTAATTCAGTTCCTGTGTAGCCAAGTTTACATTCTGTGTAGTAGTGATACCTTATGATGCTTCTTTTTCTATGTGACTTATTTCACTTAGAATCATCGTACCGGAATCCACTCATTATGCTGCTACTGGCCTGATGACATAGATTTCATTGCTGAGTGATATTGCATTGTACGTAAGTACCTCAACTTCCTTATCCATTTTTCGCTTTCTGCGATATTGAACTTGTACCGTAAACGAGGTTCTTGTAAACAGAGCCGTCCCAAACTTTGGGGTGGCTGTGTCTTTTTGATTTTAATTTCCCTAAGCTATAGGGCCATAAGTGGAAGTGCCCTAGGCTCTGTTGCTTTGTTTTTTAGATGTTTCAGGAAACACCATACACTTCTCCAGAGTGGCTGTTGGCAATTTACATCCCGCCCATCAGCATAACAAGGCTCCCAGTTCTCCATGGCCTGTCCTGCCTTTCTGGATTTTACACTTTTTTCAGATGGCCCTTTTGACCGGGGGGCAGTGAGACTTCATTGTAGTGCAGATTTCCTTTGCAAGCTTGCTTGGTTGGCCAAAAAGGGCGTATGCGTTTTTTCCTGAATATATTCAGGAAAAAACGCATACGCCCTTTTTGGCCAAGTGCATCATTGTGGACGTTCTGCCTCTTTTCCTATGCTTTACATGCAATTCCAGTCTACCTCCTGAAATCGGTTTCCTTCAATTCTGCCCCGCTTTCAAGTCCTCTTGGCAGCCTTACTTCAATATATTTTTGGACGATAACTGTCATTTATAACTCTGCAGGTTTGTGAATTACAGGGCCCCTGAGCTCCTTTGTTCAACTCACTTTCTTGTGAGCTGACCGCAACACCGCAGGATTGCTTCAGGCCCTAGTGTGGTTCCGGCATGGCACGCTGAGCCTTTGGTTAATTCCTCTTCCTGGTGGGAAATGAGAGTTAAATTTGCCCGTCCAGACACCTCCAGCTAGTCTCTCATTGGTTCTCCCTATTCCTGTTCATTTTCCGCAGAAATTGCAAACTGGGCCAAACAGGAGTTTAAAGGCACTGACTCTCCAAGTGGGGAGAGTGTTAGTAAAGCGTCTGGAATGTTGCACCCGAGTACCAGGGGACGAAAACTGAGACACATTTGAACACGTTTCCCGATCACACGGTGGATCATACTCTGGGTTCCACATGCATGTTTTAGCTGAAGGAAGAATCCCTTAAACCTGGAGAGTTGAGACCCATGGAATGGGTACCATGCAATATGATTTCAAAGGGTCTGCATTTGCTCACCGAACCTCACCAATCCTATCACTGCTTCGTTTAGGCCGCTGTACACACGCTTGATTCTCTTTCAGAGACATATAAATCCATAGGTTTTAAGATTCTTACTAGTCAGGTATATACTTAGGCGTTTAATATGGGGTGTTGACTCCACTTCGTTGAGCAAGCAGTAGCTCTCGTCTATTACATATTTGGCTTATGGAAAGGTATCTGTGCTAATTTCAATCTCTGGTTTTATGCAGCACCCCAACACGCCTTTCCCCCTAAGCAAGCATAAGTTTGTTTTCTACATTTGAGACCCTGTTCTGTTTTGTAATTCAGTTCCTGTGTAGCCAAGTTTACATTCTGTGTAGTAGTGATACCTTATGATGCTTCTTTTTCTGTGTGACTTATTTCACTTAGAATCATCGTACCGGAATCCACTCATTATGCTGCTACTGGCCTGATGACATAGATTTCATTGCTGAGTGATATTGCATTGTACGTAAGTACCTCAACTTCCTTATCCATTTTTCGCTTTCTGCGATATTGAACTTGTACCGTAAACGAGGTTCTTGTAAACAGAGCCGTCCCAAACTTTGGGGTGGCTGTGTCTTTTTGATTTTAATTTCCCTAAGCTATAGGGCCATAAGTGGAAGTGCCCTAGGCTCTGTTGCTTTGTTTTTTAGATGTTTCAGGAAACACCATACACTTCTCCAGAGTGGCTGTTGGCAATTTACATCCCGCCCATCAGCATAACAAGGCTCCCAGTTCTCCATGGCCTGTCCTGCCTTTCTGGATTATACACTTTTTTCAGATGGCCCTTTTGACCGGGGGGCAGTGAGACTTCATTGTAGTGCAGATTTCCTTTGCAAGCTTGCTTGGTTGGCCAAAAAGGGCGTATGCGTTTTTTCCTGAATATATTCAGGAAAAAACGCATACGCCCTTTTTGGCCAAGTGCATCATTGTGGACGTTCTGCCTCTTTTCCTATGCTTTACATGCAATTCCAGTCTACCTCCTGAAATCGGTTTCCTGCAATTCTGCCCCGCTTTCAAGTCCTCTTGGCAGCCTTACTTCAATATATTTTTGGACGATAACTGTCATTTATAACTCTGCAGGTTTGTGAATTACAGGGCCCCTGAGCTCCTTTGTTCAACTCACTTTCTTGTGAGCTGACCGCAACACCGCAGGATTGCTTCAGGCCCTAGTGTGGTTCCGGCATGGCACGCTGAGCCTTTGGTTAATTCCTCTTCCTGGTGGGAAATGAGAGTTAAATTTGCCCGTCCAGACACCTCCAGCTAGTCTCTCATTGGTTCTCCCTATTCCTGTTCATTTTCCGCAGAAATTGCAAACTGGGCCAAACAGGAGTTTAAAGGCACTGACTCTCCAAGTGGGGAGAGTGTTAGTAAAGCGTCTGGAATGTTGCACCCGAGTACCAGGGGACGAAAACTGAGACACATTTGAACACGTTTCCCGATCACACGGTGGATCATACTCTGGGTTCCACATGCATGTTTTAGCTGAAGGAAGAATCCCTTAAACCTGGAGAGTTGAGACCCATGGAATGGGTACCATGCAATATGACTTCAAAGGGTCTGCATTTGCTCACTGAACCTCACCAATCCTATCACTGCTTCGTTTAGGCCGCTGTACACACGCTTGATTCTCTTTCAGAGACATATAAATCCATAGGTTTTAAGATTCTTACTAGTCAGGTATATACTTAGGCGTTTAATATGGGGTGTTGAGTCCACTTCGTTGAGCAAGCAGTAGCTCTCGTCTATTACATATTTGGCTTATGGAAAGGTATCTGTGCTAATTTCAATCTCTGGTTTTATGCAGCACCCCAACTCACCTTTCCCCTTAAGCAAGCATAAGTTGGTTTTCTACATATGAGGCCCTGTTCTGTTTTGTATTTCAGTTCCTGTGTAGCCGAGTTTACATTCCGTGTATTAGTGATATCGTATGATGTTTCTTTTTCTGTGTGACTTATTTCACTTAGAATCATCGTACCTGAATCCACTCATTATGCTGCTACGGGCCTGAGGACATAGATTTCATTGCTGAGTGATATTGCATTGTACGGAACTACCACAACTTTTTTATCCATTTTTCGCTTTCTGTGATATTGAACTTGTACCATAAACGAGATTCTTGTAAACAGAGTTGTCCCAAACTTTGGGGTGGCTGTGTCTTTTTGATTTTAATTTCCCTAAGCTATAGGACCATAAGTGGAAGTGCCCTAGGCTCTGTTGCTTTGTTTTTTAGATGTTCCAGCAAACACCATACACTTCTCCAGAGTCTCTGTTGCCTATTTACATACCCCCATCAGAATAACAAGGCTCCCAGTTCTCCATGGCCTGTCCTGACTTTCTGGATTTTACACTTTTTTCAGATGGCCCTTTTGACCGTGGAGCAGTGAGACTTCAGTGTAGTGCAGATTTCCTTTGCAAGCTTGCTTGGTTAGCCAAAAAGGGAGTATGCGTTTTTTCCTGAATATATTCAGGAAAAAACGTATACACACTTTTTGGCCAAGTGCATCATTGTGGACGTTCTGCCTCTTTTCCTATGCTTTACATGCAATTCCAGTCTACCTGCTGAAATCGGTTTCCTGCAATTCTGCCCCGCTTTCAAGTCCTCTTGGCAGCCTTACTTCAATATATTTTTGGACGATAGCTGTCATTTATAACTCTGCAGGTTTGTGAATTACAGGGCCCCTGAGCTCCTTTCTTCAACTCGCTTTCTTGTGAGCTGGCCGCAACACCACAGGATTGCTTCAGGCCCTAGTGTGGTTCCGGGACGGCACGCTGAGCATTTGGTTAATTCCTCTTCCTGGTGGGAAATGAGAGTTAAATTTGCCCGTCCAGACACCTCCAGCTAGTCTCTCATTGGTTCTCCCTATTCCTGTTCATTTTCCGCAGAAATTGCAAACTGGGCCAAACAGGAGGTTAAAGGCACTGACTCTCCAAGTGGGGAGAGTGTTAGTAAAGCATCTGGAATATTGCACCCGAGTACCAGGGGACGAAAACTGAGACACATTTGAACACGTTTCCCGATCACACGGTGGATTATACTCTGGGTTCCACATGCATGTTTTAGCTGAAGGAAGAATCCCTTAAACCTGGAGAGTTGAGACCCATGGAATGGGTACCATGCAATATGACTTCAAAGGGTCTGCATTTGCTCACCGAACCTCACCAATCCTATCACTGCTGCGTTTATGCCGCTGTACACATGCTTGATTCTCTTTCGGAGACATATAAATCCATAGGTTTTAAGATTCTTACTAGTCAGTTATATTCTTAGGCGTTTAATATGCGGTGTTGAGTCCAATTCGTTGAGCAAGCAGTAGCTCTTGTCTATTAAATATTTGTCTTACGGAACGGTATCTGTGCTAATTTCAATCTCTGGTTTTATGCAGCACCCCAACACGCCTTTCCCCCTAAGCAAGCATAAGTTTGTTTTCTACATTTGAGACCCTGTTCTGTTTTGTAATTCAGTTCCTGTGTAGCCAAGTTTACATTCTGTGTAGTAGTGATACCTTATGATGCTTCTTTTTCTGTGTGACTTATTTCACTTAGAATCATCGTACCGGAATCCACTCATTATGCTGCTACTGGCCTGATGACATAGATTTCATTGCTGAGTGATATTGCATTGTACGTAAGTACCTCAACTTCCTTATCCATTTTTCGCTTTCTGCGATATTGAACTTGTACCGTAAACGAGGTTCTTGTAAACAGAGCCGTCCCAAACTTTGGGGTGGCTGTGTCTTTTCGATTTTAATTTCCCTAAGCTATAGGGCCATAAGTGGAAGTGCCCTAGGCTCTGTTGCTTTGTTTTTTAGATGTTTCAGGAAACACCATACACTTCTCCAGAGTGGCTGTTGGCAATTTACATCCCGCCCATCAGCATAACAAGGCTCCCAGTTCTCCATGGCCTGTCCTGCCTTTCTGGATTATACAATTTTTTCAGATGGCCCTTTTGACCGGGGGGCAGTGAGACTTCATTGTAGTGCAGATTTCCTTTGCAAGCTTGCTTGGTTGGCCAAAAAGGGCGTATGCGTTTTTTCCTGAATATATTCAGGAAAAAACGCATATGCCCTTTTTGGCCAAGTGCATCATTGTGGACGTTCTGCCTCTTTTCCTATGCTTTACATGCAATTCCAGTCTACCTCCTGAAATCGGTTTCCTGCAATTCTGCCCCGCTTTCAAGTCCTCTTGGCAGCCTTACTTCAATATATTTTTGGACGATAACTGTCATTTATAACTCTGCAGGTTTCTGAATTACAGGGCCCCTGAGCTCCTTTGTTCAACTCACTTTCTTGTGAGCTGACCGCAACACCGCAGGATTGCTTCAGGCCCTAGTGTGGTTCCGGCATGGCACGCTGAGCCTTTGGTTAATTCCTCTTCCTGGTGGGAAATGAGAGTTAAATTTGCCCGTCCAGACACCTCCAGCTAGTCTCTCATTGGTTCTCCCTATTCCTGTTCATTTTCCGCAGAAATTGCAAACTGGGCCAAACAGGAGGTTAAAGGCACTGACTCTCCAAGTGGGGAGAGTGTTAGTAAAGCGTCTGGAATGTTGCACCCGAGTACCAGGGGACGAAAACTGAGACACATTTGAACACGTTTCCCGATCACACGGTGGATCATACTCTGGGTTCCACATGCATGTTTTAGCTGAAGGAAGAATCCCTTAAACCTGGAGAGTTGAGACCCATGGAATGGGTACCATGCAATATGACTTCAAAGGGTCTGCATTTGCTCACCGAACCTCACCAATCCTATCACTGCTTCGTTTAGGCCGCTGTACACACGCTTGATTCTCTTTCAGAGACATATAAATCCATAGGTTTTAAGATTCTTACTAGTCAGGTATATACTTAGGCGTTTAATATGGGGTGTTGAGTCCACTTCGTTGAGCAAGCAGTAGCTCTTGTCTATTACATATTTGGCTTATGGAAAGGTATCTGTGCTAATTTCAATCTCTGGTTTTATGCAGCACCCCAACTCACCTTTCCCCTTAAGCAAGCATAAGTTGGTTTTCTACATATGAGACCCTGTTCTGTTTTGTATTTCAGTTCCTGTGTAGCCGAGTTTACATTCCGTGTATTAGTGATATCGTATGATGTTTCTTTTTCTGTGTGACTTATTTCACTTAGAATCATCGTACCTGAATCCACTCATTATGCTGCTACGGGCCTGAGGACATAGATTTCATTGCTGAGTGATATTGCATTGTACGGAACTACCACAACTTTTTTATCCATTTTTCGCTTTCTGTG
The DNA here is from genome assembly GCF_964374135.1 of Grampus griseus. Classification (NCBI taxonomy): domain Eukaryota; kingdom Metazoa; phylum Chordata; class Mammalia; order Artiodactyla; family Delphinidae; genus Grampus; species Grampus griseus. The sequence goes on from NW_028133388.1 coordinate 670,893, forward strand.
ATATTGAACTTGTACCATAAACGAGATTCTTGTAAACAGAGTTGTCCCAAACTTTGGGGTGGCTGTGTCTTTTTGATTTTAATTTCCCTAAGCTATAGGACCATAAGTGGAAGTGCCCTAGGCTCTGTTGCTTTGTTTTTTAGATGTTCCAGCAAACACCATACACTTCTCCAGAGTCTCTGTTGGCTATTTACATACCCCCATCAGAATAACAAGGCTCCCAGTTCTCCATGGCCTGTCCTGACTTTCTGGATTTTACACTTTTTTCAGATGGCCCTTTTGACCGTGGAGCAGTGAGACTTCAGTGTAGTGCAGATTTCCTTTGCAAGCTTGCTTGGTTAGCCAAAAAGGGAGTATGCGTTTTTTCCTGAATATATTCAGGAAAAAACGTATACACACTTTTTGGCCAAGTGCATCATTGTGGACGTTCTGCCTCTTTTCCTATGCTTTACATGCAATTCCAGTCTACCTGCTGAAATCGGTTTCCTGCAATTCTGCCCCGCTTTCAAGTCCTCTTGGCAGCCTTACTTCAATATATTTTTGGACGATAGCTGTCATTTATAACTCTGCAGGTTTGTGAATTACAGGGCTCCTGAGCTCCTTTCTTCAACTCGCTTTCTTGTGAGCTGGCCGCAACACCACAGGATTGCTTCAGGCCCTAGTGTGGTTCCGGCATGGCACACTGAGCCTTTGGTTAATTCCTCTTCCTGGTGGGAAATGAGAGTTAAATTTGCCCGTCCAGACACCTCCAGCTAGTCTCTCATTGGTTCTCCCTATTCCTGTTCATTTTCCGCAGAAATTGCAAACTCGGCCAAACAGGAGGTTAAAGGCACTGACTCTCCAAGTGGGGAGAGTGTTAGTAAAGCATCTGGAATATTGCACCCGAGTACCAGGGGACGAAAACTGAGACACATTTGAACACGTTTCCCGATCACACGTTGGATCATACTCTGGGTTCCACATGCATGTTTTAGCTGAAGGAAGAATCCCTTAAACCTGGAGAGTTGAGACCCATGTAATGGGTACCATGCCATATGACTTCAAACGGTCTGCACTTGCTCACCGAACCTCACCAATCCTATCACTGCTGCGTTTATGCCGCTGTACACACGCTGGATTCTCTTTTGGAGACATAAAAATCCATAGGTTTTAAGATTCTTACTAGTCAGGTATATTCTTAGGCGTTTAATATGGGGTGTTGAGTCCACTTCGTTGAGCAAGCAGTAGCTCTTGTCTATTACATATTTGGCTTATGGAAAGTTATCTGTGCTAATTTCAATCTCTGGTTTTATGCAGCACCGCAACTCACCTTTCCCCTTAAGCCAGCATAAGTTGGTTTTCTACATTTGAGAACCTATTCTGTTTTGTAATTCAGTTCCTGTGTAGCCAAGTTTACATTCCGTGTAGTAGTGATACCTTATGATGTTTCTTTTTCTGTGTGACTTATTTCACTTAGAATCATCGTACCTGAATCCACTCATTATGCTGCTACTGGCCTGATGACATAGATTTCATTGCTGAGTGATATGGCATTATACGTAAGTACCACAACTTCTTTATCCATTTTTCGCCCTCTGCGATATTGAACTTGTACCGTAAATGAGGTTCTTGCAAACAGAGCCGTCCCAAACTGTGGGGTGGCTGTGGCTTTTTGATTTTAATTTCCCTAAGCTATAGGACCATAAGTGGAAGTGCCCTAGGCTCTGTTGCTTTGTCTTTTAGATGTTTCAGGAAACACCATACACTTCTCCAGAGTGGCTTTTGGCAATTTACATCCCCCCAATCAGCATAACAAGGCTCCCAGTTCTCCATGGCCTGTCCTGCCTTTCTGGATTATACACTTTTTTCAGATGGCCCTTTTGACCGGGGGGCAGTGAGACTTCATTGTAGTGCAGATTTCCTTTGCAAGCTTGCTTGGTTGGCCAAAAAGGGCGTATGCGTTTTTTCCTGAATATATTCAGGAAAACACGCATATGCACTTTTTGGCCATGTGCATCATTGTGGACGTTCTGTCTCTTTTCCTATGCTTTACATGCAATTCCAGTCTACCTCCTGAAATCGGTTTCCTGCAATTCTGCCCAACATTCAAGTCCTCTTGGCTGCCTTACTTCAATATATTTTTGGACGATACCTGTTATTTATAAGTCTGCATGTTTGTGAATTACAGTGCCCCTGAGCTCCTTTCTTCAACTCGCTTTCTTGTGAGCTGGCCGCAACACCGCAGGATTGCTTCAGGCCCTAGTGTGGTTCCGGCATGGCATGCTGAGCATTTGGTTAATTCCTCTTCCTGGTGGGAAATGAGAGTTAAATTTGCCCGTTCAGACACCTCCAGCTAGTCTCTCATTGGTTCTCCCTATTCCTGTTCATTTTCCGCAGAAATTACAAACTGGGCCAAACAGGAGGTTAAAGGCACTGACTCTCCAAGTGGGGAGAGTGTTAGTAAAGCGTCTGGAATGTTGCACCCGAGTACCAGGGAACGAAAACTGAGACACATTTGAACACATTTCCCCATCACACCGTTGATCATACTCTGGGTTCCACATGCATGTTTTAGCTGAAGGAAGAATCCCTTAAACCTGGAGAGTTGAGACCCATGGAATGGGTACCATGCAATATGACTTCAAAGGGTCTGCATTTGCTCACCGATCCTCACCAATCTGATCACTGCTGCGTTTATGCCGCTGTACACATGCTTGATTCTCTTTCAGAGACATATAAATCCATACGTTTTAAGATTCTTACTAGTCAGGTATATTCTTAGGCGTTTAATATGGGGTGTTGAGTCCACTTCGTTGAGCAAGGAGTAGCTCTTGTCTATTACATATTTGGCTTATGGAACGGTGTCTGTGCTAATTTCAATCTCTGGTTTTATGCAGCACCCCAACTCACCATTCCCCTTAAGCAAGCATAAGTTGGTTTTCTACATTTGAGACCCTGTTCTGTTTTATAATTCAGTTCCTGTGTAGCCAAGTTTACATTCCATGTATTAGTGATAACTAATGATGTTTCTTTTCCTCTGTGACTTATTTCACTTAGAATCATCATACCTGAATCCACTCATTATGTTGCTAAGGGATTGATGACATAGATTTCATTGCTGAGTGATATTGCATTGTACATTAGTACCTCAACTTCTTTATCCATTTCTCGCTTTCTGCGATATTGAACTTGTACCGTAAATGAGATTCTTGTAAACAGAGCCGTCCCAACCTTTGTGGTGGCTGTGTCTTTTTGATTTTAATTTCCCTAAGCTATAGGACCATAAGTGGAAGTGCCCTAGGCTCTGTTGCTTTGTTTTTTAGATGTTTCAGGAAACACCATACACTTCTCTAGAGTGGCTGTTGGCAATTTACATCCCGCCCATCAGCATAAGAAGGCTCCCATTTCTCCATGGCCTGTCCTGCCTTTCTGGAATTTACACATTTTTCAGATAGACCTTTTGACTGGCGGGGGGGCGGGGTGCAGTGAGACTTCATTGTAGTGCAGATTTCCTTTGCAAGCTTGCTTGGTTGGCCAAAAAGGGCGTATGCGTTTTTTCCTGAATATATTCAGGAAAAAATGCATACGCCCTCTTTGGCCAAGTGCATCATTGTGGACGTTCTGCCTCTTTTCCTATGCTTTACATGCAATTCCAGTCTACCTCCTGAAATCGGTTTCCTGCAATTCTGCCCCGCTTTCAAGTCCTCTTGGCAGCCTTACTTCAATATATTTTTGGACGATAGCTGTCATTTATAACTCTGCAGGTTTGTGAATTACAGGGCCCCTGAGCTCCTTTCTTCAACTCGCTTTCTTGTGAGCTGGCCGTAACACCGCAGGATTGCTTCAGGCCCTAGTGTGGTTCCGGCATGGCACGCTGAGCCTTTGGTTAATTCCTCTTCCTGGTGGGAAATGAGAGTTAAATTTGCCCGTCCAGACACCTCCAGCTAGTCTCTCATTGGTTCTCCCTATTCCTGTTCATTTTCCGCAGAAATTGCAAACTGGGCCAAACAGGAGGTTAAAGGCACTGACTCTCCAAGTGGGGAGAGTGTTAGTAAAGCGTCTGGAATGTTGCACCCGAGTACTAGGGGACAAAACCTGAGACACATTTGAACATGTTTCCCGATCACACGGTGGATCATACTCTGGGTTCCACATGCATATTTTAGCTGAAGGAAGAATCCCTTAAACCTGGAGAGTTGAGACCCATGGAATGGGTACCATGCAATATGACTTCAAAGGGTCTGCATTTGCTCACCGAACCTCACCAATCCTATCACTGCTGCGTTTATGCCGCTGTACACATGCTTGATTCTCTTTCGGAGACATATAAATCCATAGGTTTTAAGATTCTTACTAGTCAGGTATATTCTTAGGCGTTTAATATGGGGTGTTGAGTCCACTTCGTTGAGCAAGGAGTAGCTGTTGTCTATTACATATTTGGCTTATGGAACGGTATCTGTGCTAATTTCAATGTCTGGTTTTATGCAGCACCCCAACTCACCATTCCCCTTAAGCAAGCATAAGTTGGTTTTCTACATTTGAGACCCTATTCTGTTTTGTAATTCAGTTCCTGTGTAGCCAAGTTTACATTCCGTGTATTAGTGATACCTTATGATGTTTCTTTTTCTGTGTGACTTATTTCACTTAGAATCATCATACCTGAATCCACTCATTATGCTGCTACAGGCCTGATGACATAGATTTCATTGCTGAGTGATATTGCATTGTACGTAAGTACCACAACTTCTTTATCAATTTTTCGCTTTCTGCGATATTGAACTTGTACCGTAAACGAGGTTCTTGTAAACAGAGCCGTCCCAAACTTTGGGGTGGCTATGTCTTTTTGATTTTAATTTCCCTAAGCTATAGGACCATAAGTGGATGTGCCCTGGGCTCTGTTGCTTTGTTTTTTAGATGTTTCAGGAAACACCATACACTCCTCCAGAGTGGCTTTTGGCAATTTACATCCCACCCATCAGCATAAAAAGGCTCCCAGTTCTCCATGGCCTGTCCTGACTTTCTGGATTATACACTTTTTTCAGATGGCCCTTTTGACCGGGGGGCAGTGAGACTTCATTGTAGTGCAGATTTCCTTTGCAAGCTTGCTTGGTTGGTCAAAAAGGGCGTATGCGTTTTTTCCTGAATATATTCAGGAAAAAACGCATACGCCCTTTTTGGCCAAGTGCATCATTGTGGACGTTCTGCCTCTTTTCCTATGCTTTACATGCAATTCCAGTCTACCTCCTGAAATCGGTTTCCTGCAATTCTGCCCCGCTTTCAAGTCCTCTTTGCAGCCTTACTTCAATATATTTTTGGACGATAGCTGTCATTTATAACTCTGCAGGTTTGTGAATTACAGGGCCCCTGAACTCCTTTCTTCAACTCGCTTTCTTGTGAGCTGGCCGCAACACCGCAGGATTGCTTCAGGCCCTAGTGTGGTTCCGGCATGGCACGCTGAGCCTTTGGTTAATTCCTCTTCCTGGTGGGAAAAGAGAGTTAAATTTGCCCGTCCAGACATCTCCAGCTAGTCTCTCATTGGTTCTCCCTATTTCTGTTCATTTTCCGCAGAAATTGCAAACTGGGCCCAACAGGAGGTTAAAGGCACTGACTCTCCAAGTGGGGAGAGTGTTAGTAAAGCGTCTGGAATGTTGCACCCGAGTACCAGGGGACGAAAAGTGAGACACATTTGAACACGTTTCCCGATCACACGGTGGATCATACTCTGGGTTCCACATGCATGTTTTAGCTGAAGGAAGAATCCCTTAAACCTGGAGAGTTGAGACCCATGGAATGGGTACCATGCAATATGACTTCAAAGGGTCTGCATTTGCTCACCGATCCTCACCAATCTGATCACTGTTGCGATTATGCCGCTGTACACATGCTTGATTCTCTTTCGGAGACATATAAATCCATAGGTGTTAAGATTCTTACAAGTCAGGTATATTCTTAGGCGTTTAATATGGGGTGTTGAGTCCCCTTCGTTGAGCAAGGAGTAGCTCTTGTCTATTACATATTTGGCTTATGGAACGGTGTCTGTGCTAATTTCAATCTCTGGTTTTATGCAGCACCCCAACTCACCATTCCCCTTAAGCAAGCATAAGTTGGTTTTCTACATTTGAGACCCTGTTCTGTTTTGTAATTCAGTTCCTGTGTAGCCAAGTTTACATTCCATGTATTAGTGATAACTTATGATGTTTCTTTTTCTCTGTGACTTATTTCACTTAGAATCATCGTACCTGAATCCACTCATTATGCTGCTAAGGGCCTGATGACATAGATTTCATTGCTGAGTGATATTGAATTGTACGTAAGTACCACAACTTCTTTATCCATTTTTCGCTTTCTGCGATATTGAACTTGTACCGTAAACGAGGTTCTTGTAAACAGAGCCGTCCCAAACTTTGGTGTGGCTGTGTCTTTTTGATTTTAATTTCCCTAAGCTAAAGGACCATAGGTGGAAGTGCCCTAGGCTCTGTTGCTTTGTTTTTTAGATGTTTCAGGAAACACCATACACTTCTCCAGAGTGGCTGTTTGCAATTTATATCCCGCCCATCAGCATAAGAAGGCTCCCAGTTCTCCATGGACTGGCCTGCCTTTCTGGATTTTACACTTTTTTCAGATGGCCCTTTTGACCGGGCGGCAGTGAGACTTCATTGTAGTGCAGATTTCCTTTGCAAGCTTGCTTGGTTGGCCAAAAAGGGCGTATGCGTTTTTTCCTGAATATATTCAGGAAAAAACGCATACGCACTTTTTGGCCAAGTGCATCATTGTGGACGTTCTGCCTCTTTTCCTATGCTTTACATGCAATTCCAGTCTACCTCCTGAAATCGGTTTCTTGCAATTCTGCCCCGCTTTCAAGTCCTCTTTGCAGCCTTAGTTCAATATATTTTTGGACGATAGCTGTCATTTATAACTCTGCAGGTTTGTGAATTACAGTGCCCCTGAGCTCCTTTCTTCAACTCGCTTTCTTGTGAGCTGGCCGCTACACCGCAGGATTGCTTCAGGCCCTAGTGTGGTTCCGGCATGGCACGCTGAGCCTTTGGTTAATTCCTCTTCCTGGTGGGAAATGAGAGTTAAATTTGCCCGTCCAGACACCTCCAGCTAGTCTCTCATTGGTTCTCCCTATTCCTGTTCATTTTCCGCAGAAATTGCAAACTGGGCCAAACAGGAGGTTAAAGGCACTGACTCTCCAAGTGGGGAGAGTGTTAGTAAAGCGTCTGGAATGTTGCACCCGAGTACCAGGGGACGAAAACTGAGACACATTTGAACACGTTTCCCGATCACATGGTGGATCATACTCTGGGTTCCACATGCATGTTTTAGCTGAAGGAAGAATCCCTTAAACCTGGATAGTTGAGACCCATGGAATGGGTACCATACAATATGACTTCAAAGGGTCTGCATTTGCTCACCGATCCTCACCAATCCTATCACTGCTGCGTTTATGCCACTGTAGACATGCTTGATTCTCTTTCGGAGACATATAAATCCATAGGTTTTAAGATTCTTACTAGTCAGGTATATTCTTAGGCGTTTAATATGGGGTGTTGAGTCCACTTCGTTGAGCAAGGAGTAGCTCTAGTCTATTACATATTTGGCTTATGGAACGGTATCTGTGCTAATTTCAAACTCTGGTTTTATGCAGCACCCCAACTCACCATTCCCCTTAAGCAAGCATAAGTTGGTTTTCTACATTTGAGACCCTGTTCTGTTTTGTAATTCAGTTCCTGTGTAGCCAAGTTTACATTCCATGTATTAGTGATAACTTATGATGTTTCTTTTTCTGTGTGACTTATTTCACTTAGAATCATCGTACCTGAATCCACTCATTATGCTGCTAAGGGCCTGATGACATAGATTTCATTGCTGAGTGATATTGAATTGTACGTAAGTACCACAACTTCTTTATCCATTTTTCGCTTTCTGCGATATTGAACTTGTACCGTAAACGAGGTTCTTGTAAACAGAGCCGTCCCAAACTTTGGTGTGGCTGTGTCTTTTTGATTTTAATTTCCCGAAGCTAAAGGACCATAAGTGGAAGTGCCCTAGGCTCTGTTGCTTTGTTTTTTAGATGTTTCAGGAAACACCATACATTTCTCCAGAGTGGCTGTTTGCAATTTATATCCCGCCCATCAGCATAAGAAGGCTCCCAGTTCTCCATGGACTGGCCTGCCTTTCTGGATTTTACACTTTTTTCAGATGGCCCTTTTGACCGGGGGGCAGTGAGACTTCATTGTAGTGCAGATTTCCTTTGCAAGCTTGCTTGGTTGGCCAAAAAGGGCGTATGCGTTTTTTCCTGAATATATTCAGGAAAAAACGCATACGCCCTTTTTAGCCAAGTGCATCACTGTGGACGTTCTGCCTCTTTTCCTATGCTTTACATGCAATTCCAGTCTACCTCCTGAAATCGGTTTCTTGCAATTCTGCCCCGCTTTCAAGTCCTCTTTGCAGCCTTACTTCAATATATTTTTGGACGATACCTGTCATTTATAACTCTGCAGGTTTGTGAATTACATTGCCCCTGAGCTCCTTTCTTCAACTCGCTTTCTTGTGAGCTGGCCGCAACACCGCAGGATTGCTTCAGGCCCTAGTGTGGTTCCGGCATGGCACGCTGAGCCTTTGGTTAATTCCTCTTCCTGGTGGGAAATGAGAGTTAAATTTGCCCGTCCAGACACCTCCAGCTAGTCTCTCATTGGTTCTCCCTATTCCTGTTCATTTTCCGCAGAAATTGCAAACTGGGCCCAACAGGAGGTTAAAGGCACTGACTCTCCAAGTGGGGAGAGTGTTAGTAAAGCGTCTGGAATGTTGCACCCGAGTACCAGGGGACGAAAACTGAGACACATTTGAACACGTTTCCCGATCACACGGTGGATCATACTCTGGGTTCCACATGCATGTTTTAGCTGAAGGAAGAATCCCTTAAACCTGGAGAGTTGAGACCCATGGAATGGGTACCATGCAATATGACTTCAAAGGGTCTGCATTTGCTCACCGAACCTCACCAATCCTATCACTGCTGCGTTTATGCCACTGTACACATGCTTGATTCTCTTTCGGAGACATATAAATGCATAGGTTTTAAGATTCTTACTAGTCAGGTATATTCTTAGGCGTTTAATATGGGTGTTGAGTCCACTTCGTTGAGCAAGGAGTAGCTGTTGTCTATTACATATTTGGCTTATGGAACGGTATCTGTGCTAATTTCAATGTCTGGTTTTATGCAGCACCCCAACTCACCATTCCCCTTAAGCAAGCATAAGTTGGTTTTCTACATTTGAGACCCTATTCTGTTTTGTAATTCAGTTCCTGTGTAGCCAAGTTTACATTCCGTGTATTAGTGATACCTTTTGATGTTTGTTTTTCTTTGTGACTTATTTCACTTAGAATCATCGTACCTGAATCCACTCATTATGCTGCTACTGGCCTGATGACATAGATTTCATTGCTGAGTGATATTGCATTGTACGTAATACCACAAGTTCTTTATCCATTTTTCGATTTCTGCGATATTGAACTTGTACCGTAAATGAGGTTCTTGTAAACAGAGCTGTCCCAAACTTTGGGGTGGCTGTGTCTTTTTGATTTTAATTTCCCTAAGCTATAGGACCATAAGAGGAAGTTCCCTAGGCTCTGTTGCTTTGTTTTCTAGATGTTTCAGGAAACACCATACACTTCTTCAGTGTGGCCCTTTGCAATTTACATCCCACCCATCAGCATAAGAAGGCCCCCAGTTCTCCATGGCCTGTCCCGCCTTTCTGGATTTTACACATTTTTCAGATGGCCCTGTTGAGCGGGGGGGCAGTGAGACTTCACTGTAGTGCAGATTTAGTTTGCAAGCTTTCTTGGTTGGCCAAAAAGGGCGTATGCGTTTTTTCCTGAATATATTCAGGAAAAAACGCATACGCCCTTTTTGGCCAAGTGCATCATTGTGGACGTTCTGCCTCTTTTCCTATGCTTTACATGCAATTCCAGTCTACATCCTGAAATTGGTTTCCTGCAATTCTGCCCCGCTTTCAAGTCCTCTTGGCAGCCTTACTTCAATATATTTTTGGACGATAGCTGTCATTTATAACTCTGCATGTTTGTGAATTACAGTGCCCCTGAGATCCTTTCTTCAACTCGCTTTCTTGTGAGCTGGCCGCGACACCGCAGGATTGCTTCAGGCCCTAGTGTGGTTCTGGCACGGCACGCTGAGCCTTTGGTTAATTCCTCTTCCTGTTGGGAAATGAGAGTTAAATTTGCCCGTCCAGACACCTCCAGCTAGTCTCTCATTGGTTCTCCCTATTCCTGTTCATTTTCCGCAGAAATTGCAAACTGGGCCCAACAGGAGGTTAAAGGCACTGACTCTCTAAGTGGGGAGAGTGTTAGTAAAGCGTCTGGAATGTTGCACCCGAGTACAAGGGGACGAAAACTGAGACACATTTGAACACGTTTCCCGATCACACGGTGGATCATACTCTGGGTTCCACATGCATGTTTTAGCTGAAGGAAGAATCCCTTAAACCTGGAGAGTTGAGACCCATGGAATGGGTACCATGCAATATGACTTCAAAGGGTCTGCATTTGCTCACCGAACCTCACCAATCCTATCACTGCTGCGTTTATGCCGCTGTACACATGCTTGATTCTCTTTCGGAGACATATAAATCCATAGGTGTTAAGATTCTTACTAGTCAGGTATATTCTTAGGCGTTTAATATGGGGTGTTGAGTCCCCTTCGTTGAGCAAGGAGTAGCTCTTGTCTATTACATATTTGGCTTATGGAACGGTATTTGTGCTAATTTCAATCTCTGGTTTTATGCAGCACCCCAACTCACCATTCCCCTTAAGCAAGCATAAGTTGGTTTTCTACATTTGAGACCCTGTTCTGTTTTGTAATTCAGTTCCTGTGTAGCCAAGTTTACATTCCATGTATTAGTGATAACTTATGATGTTTCTTTTTCTCTGTGACTTATTTCACTTAGAATCATCGTACCTGAATCCACTCATTATGCTGCTAAGGGCCTGATGACATAGATTTCATTGCTGAGTGATATTGCATTGTACGTAAGCACCTCAACTTCTTTATCCATTTCTCGCTTTCTGCGATATTGAACTTGTACCGTAAATGAGGGTCTTGTAAACAGAGCCGTCCCAACCTTTGTGGTGGCTGTGTCTTTTTGATTTTAATTTCCCTAAGGTATAAGACCATAAGTGGAAGTGCCCTAGGCTCTGTTGCTTTGTTTTTTAGATGTTTCAGGAAACACCATACACTTCTCCAGAGTGGCTGTTTGCAATTTACATCCCGCCCATCAGCATAAGAAGCCTCCCAGTTCTCCATGGCCTGTCCTGTCTTTCTGGATTTTACACATTTTTCAGATAGACCTGTTGACCGGCTGGGGGGGGCAGGGAGACTTCATGTAGTGCAGATTTCCTTTGCAAGCTTGCTTGGTTGGCCAAAAAGTGCGTATGCGTTTTTTCCTGAATATATTCAGGAAAAAACGCATACGCCCTTTTTGGCCAAGTGCATCATTGTGGACCTTCTGCCTCTTTTCCTATGCTTTACATGCAATTCCAGTCTACCTGCTGAAATCGGTTTCCTGCAATTCTGCCCCGCTTTCAAGTCCTCTTGGCAGCCTTACTTCAATATATTTTTGGACGATAGCTGTCATTTATAACTCTGCAGGTTTGTGAATTACAGGGCCCCTGAGCTCCTTTCTTCAACTCGCTTTCTTGTGAGCTGGCCGCAACACCGCAGAATTGCTTCAGGCCCTAGTGTGGTTCCGGCATGGCACGCTGAGCCTTTGGTTAATTTCTCTTCCTGGTGGGAAATGAGAGTTAAATTTGCCTGTCCAGACACCTCCAGCTAGTCTCTCATTGGTTCTCCCTATTCCTGTTCATTTTCCGCAGAAATTGCAAACTGGGCCAAACAGGAGGTTAAAGGCACTGACCCTCCAAGTGGGGAGCGTGTTAGTAAAGCGTCTGGAATGTTGCACCCGAGTACCAGGGGACGAAAACTGAGACACATTTGAACACGTTTCCCGATCACACGTTGGATCATACTCTGGGTTCCACATGCATGTTTTAGCTGAAGGAAGAATCCCTTAAACCTGGATAGTTGAGACCCATGGAATGGGTACCATACAATATGACTTCAAAGGGTCTGCATTTGCTCACCAAACCTCACCAATCCGATAACTGCTGCGTTTATGCCGCTGTACACACTCTTGATTCTCTTTCAGAGACATATAAATCCATAGGTTTTAAGATTCTTACTAGTCAGGTATATTCTTAGGTGTTTAATATGGGTTGTTGAGTCCACTTCATTGAGCAAGCAGTAGCTCTTGTCGATTACACATTTGGCTTATGGAACGGTATCTGTGCTAATTTCAATCTCTGGTTTTATGCAGCACCCCAACTCACATTTCCCCTTAAGCAAGCATAAGTTGGTTTTCTACATTTGAGACCCTGTTCTGTTTTGTAATTCAGTTCCTGTGTAGCCAAGTTTACATTTCGTGTATTAGTGATATCTTATGATGTTTCTTTTTCTGTGTGACTTTTTTCACTTAGAATCATCGTACCTGAATACACTCATTATGCTGCTAAGGGCCTGATGACATAGATTTCATTGCTGAGTGATATTGAATTGTACGTAAGTACCACAACTTCTTTATCCATTTTTTGCTTTCTGCGATATTGAACTTGTACCGTAAATGAGGTTCTTGTAAACAGAGCCGTCCCAAACTTTGGTGTGGCTGTGTCTTTTTGATTTAAATTACCCTAAGCTAAAGGACCATAAGTGGAAGTGCCCTAGGCTCTGTTGCTTTGTTTTTTAGATGTTTCAGGAAACACCATACACTTCTCCAGAGTGGCTGTGTGCAATTTATATCCCGCCCATCAGCATAAGAAGGCTCCCAGTTCTCCATGGACTGGCCTGCCTTTCTGGATTTTACACTTTTTTCAGATGGCCCTTTTGACAGGGCGGCAGTGAGACTTCATTGTAGTGCAGATTTCCTTTGCAAGCTTGCTTGGTTGGCCAAAAAGGGCGTATGCGTTTTTTCCTGAATATATTCAGGAAAAAACGCATACGCCCTTTTTGGCCAAGTGCATCATTGTGGACGTTCTGCCTCTTTTCCTATGCTTTACATGCAATTCCAGTCTACCTCCTGAAATCGGTTTCTTGCAATTCTGCCCCGCATTCAAGTCCTCTTTGCAGCCTTACTTCAATATATTTTTGGACGATAGCTGTCATTTATAACTCTGCAGGTTTGTGAATTACAGTGCCCCTGAGCTCCTTTCTTCAACTCGCTTTCTTGTGAGCTGGCGGCAACACCGCAGGATTGCTTCAGGCCCTAGTGTGGTTCCGGCATGGCACGCTGAGCCTTTGGTTAATTCCTCTTCCTGGTGGGAAATGAGAGTTAAATTTGCCCGTCCAGACACCTCCAGCTAGTCTCTCATTGGTTCTCCCTCTTCCTGTTCATTTTCCGCAGAAATTGCAAACTGGGCCCAACAGGAGGTTAAAGGCACTGACTCTCCAAGTGGGGAGAGTGTTAGTAAAGCGTCTGGAATGTTGCACCCGAGTACCAGGGGACGAAAACTGAGACACATTTGAACACGTTTCCCGATCACACGGTGGATCATACTCTGGGTTCCACATGCATGTTTTAGCTGAAGGAAGAATCCCTTAAACCTGGAGAGTTGAGACCCATGGAATGGGTACCATGCAATATGACTTCAAAGGGTCTGCATTTGCTCACCGAACCTCACCAATCCTATCACTGCTGCGTTTATGCCACTGTACACATGCTTGATTCTCTTTCGGAGACATATAAATGCATAGGTTTTAAGATTCTTACTAGTCATGTATATTCTTAGGGGTTTAATATGGGGTGTTGAGTCCTCATCGTTGAGCAAGGAGTAGCTGTTGTCTATTACATATTTGGCTTATGGAACGGTATCTCTGCTAATTTCAATGTCTGGTTTTATGCAGCACCCCAACTCACCATTCCCCTTAAGCAAGCATAAGTTGGTTTTCTACATTTGAGACCATATTCTGTTTTGTAATTCAGTTCCTGTGTAGCCAAGTTTACATTCCGTGTATTAGTGATACCTTATGGTATTTGTTTTTCTGTGTGACTTATTTCACTTAGAATCATCGTACCTGAATCCACTCATTATGCTGCTACTGGCCTGATGACATAGATTTCATTGCTGAGTGATATTGCATTGTACATAATACCACAAGTTCTTTATCCATTTTTCGATTTCTGCGATATTGAACTTGTACCGTAAATGAGGTTCTTGTAAACAGAGCTGTCCCAAACTTTGGGGTGGCTGTGTCTTTTTGATTTTAATTTCCCTAAGCTATAGGACCATAAGAGGAAGTTCCCTAGGCTCTGTTGCTTTGTTTTCTAGATGTTTCAGGAAACACCATACACTTCTTCAGTGTGGCTGTTTGCAATTTACATCCCGCCCATCAGCATAAGAAGGCCCCCAGTTCTCCATGGCCTGTCCTGCCTTTCTGGATTTTACACATTTTTCAGATGGCCCTGTTGAGCGGGGGGGCAGTGAGACTTCACTGTAGTGCAGATTTCCTTTGCAAGCTTGCTTGGTTGGCCAAAAAGGGCGTATGCGTTTTTTCCTGAATATATTCAGGAAAAAACGCATACGCCCTTTTTGGCCAAGTGCATCATTGTGGACGTTCTGCCTCTTTTCCTATGCTTTACATGCAATTCCAGTCTACATCCTGAAATTGGTTTCCTGCAATTCTGCCCCGCTTTCAAGTCCTCTTGGCAGCCTTACTTCAATATATTTTTGGACGATAGCTGTCATTTATAACTCTGCAGGTTTGTGAATTACAGTGCCCCTGAGCTCCTTTCTTCAACTCGCTTTCTTGTGAGCTGGCCGCAACACCGCAGGATTGCTTCAGGCCCTAGTGTGGTTCCAGCATGGCACGCTGAGCCTTTGGTTAATTCCTCTTCCTGTTGGGAAATGAGAGTTAAATTTGCCCGTCCAGACACCTCCAGCTAGTCTCTCATTGGTTCTCCCTATTCCTGTTCATTTTCCGCAGAAATTGCAAACTGGGCCCAACAGGAGGTTAAAGGCACTGACTCTCCAAGTGGGGAGAGTGTTAGTAAAGCGTCTGGAATGTTGCACCCGAGTACCAGGGGACGAAAACTGAGACACATTTGAACACGTTTCCCGATCACACGGTGGATCATACTCTGGGTTCCACATGCATGTTTTAGCTGAAGGAAGAATCCCTTAAAACTGGAGAGTTGAGACCCATGGAATGGGTACCATGCAATATGACTTCAAAGGGTCTGCATTTGCTCAACCGAACCTCACCAATCCTATCACTGCTGCGTTTATGCCGCTGTACACATGCTTGATTCTCTTTCGGAGACATATAAATCCATAGGTTTTAAGATTCTTACTAGTCAGGTATATTCTTAGGCGTTTAATATGGGGTGTTGAGTCCACTTCGTTGAGCAAGGAGTAGCTGTTGTCTATTACATATTTGGCTTATGGAACGGTATCTGTGCTAATTTCAATGTCTGGTTTTATGCAGCACCCCAACTCACCATTCCCCTTAAGCAAGCATAAGTTGGTTTTCTACATTTGAGACCCTATTCTGTTTTGTAATTCAGTTCCTGTGTATCCAAGTTTACATTCCGTGTAGTGATACCTTATGATGTTTCTTTTTCTGTGTGACTTATTTCACTTAGAATCATCGTACCTGAATCCACTCATTATGCTGCTACTGGCCTGATGACATAGATTTCATTGCTGAGTGATATTGCATTGTACGTAAGTACCACAACTTCTTTATCCATTTTTCGCTTTCTGCGATATTGAACTTGTACCGTAAACGAGGTTCTTGTAAACAGAGCCGTCCCAAACTTTGGTGTGGCTGTGTCTTTTTGATTTTAATTTCCCTAAGCTAAAGGACCATAAGTGGAAGTGCCCTAGGCTCTGTTGCTTTGTTTTTTAGATGTTTCAGGAAACACCATACACTTCTCCAGAGTGGCTGTTTGCAATTTACATCCCGCCCATCAGCATAAGAAGGCCCCCAGTTCTCCATGGCCTGTCCTGCCTTTCTGGATTTTACACATTTTTCAGATGGCCCTGTTGAGCGGGGGGGCAGTGAGACTTCACTGTAGTGCAGATTTCCTTTGCAAGCTTGCTTGGTTGGCCAAAAAGGGCGTATGCGTTTTTTCCTGAATATATTCAGGAAAAAACGCATACGCCCTTTTTGGCGAAGTGCATCATTGTGGACGTTCTGCCTCTTTTCCTATGCTTTACATGCAATTCCAGTCTACATCCTGAAATTGGTTTCCTGCAATTCTGCCCCGCTTTCAAGTCCTCTTGGCAGCCTTACTTCAATATATTTTTGGACGATAGCTGTCATTTATAACTCTGCAGGTTTGTGAATTACAGTGCCCCTGAGATCCTTTCTTCAACTCGCTTTCTTGTGAGCTGGCCGCGACACCGCAGGATTGCTTCAGGCCCTAGTGTGGTTCCGGCATGGCACGCTGAGCCTTTGGTTAATTCCTCTTCCTGTTGGGAAATGAGAGTTAAATTTGCCCGTCCAGACACCTCCAGCTAGTCTCTCATTGGTTCTCCCTATTCCTGTTCATTTTCCGCAGAAATTGCAAACTGGCCCCAACAGGAGGTTAAAGGCACTGACTCTCCAAGTGGGGAGAGTGTTAGTAAAGCGTCTGGAATGTTGCACCCGAGTACCAGGGGACGAAAACTGAGACACATTTGAACACGTTTCCCGATCACACGGTGGATCATACTCTGGGTTCCACATGCATGTTTTAGCTGAAGGAAGAATCCCTTAAACCTGGAGAGTTGAGACCCATGGAATGGGTACCATGCAATATGACTTCAAAGGGTCTGCATTTGCTCAACCGAACCTCACCAATCCTATCACTGCTGCGTTTATGCCGCTGTACACATGCTTGATTCTCTTTCGGAGACATATAAATCCATAGGTTTTAAGATTCTTACTAGTCAGGTATATTCTTAGGCGTTTAATATGGGGTGTTGAGTCCACTTCGTTGAGCAAGGAGTAGCTGTTGTCTATTACATATTTGGCTTATGGAACGGTATCTGTGCTAATTTCAATGTCTGGTTTTATGCAGCACCCCAACTCACCATTCCCCTTAAGCAAGCATAAGTTGGTTTTCTACATTTGAGACCCTATTCTGTTTTGTAATTCAGTTCCTGTGTATCCAAGTTTACATTCCGTGTATTAGTGATACCTTATGATGTTTCTTTTTCTGTGTGACTTATTTCACTTAGAATCATCATACCTGAATCCACTCATTATGCTGCTACTGGCCTGATGACATAGATTTCATTGCTGAGTGATATTGCATTGTACGTAAGTACCACAACTTCTTTATCCATTTTTTGCTTTCTGCGATATTGAACTTGTACCGTTAACGAGGTTCTTGTAAACAGAGCCGTCCCAAACTTTGGGGTGGCTGTGTCTTTTTTATTTTAATTTCCCTAATCTATAGGACCATAAGTGGAAGTGCCCTAGCCTCTGTTGCTTTGTTTTTTAGATGTTTCAGGAAACACCATACACTTCTCCAGAGTGGCTGTTGGTAATTTACATCCCGCCCATCAGCATAACAAGGCTCCCAGTTCTCTATGGCCTGTCCTGTCTTTCTGGATTTTACACATTTTTCAGATGGCCCTTTTGACGGGGGGGCAGTGAGACTTCATTGTAGTGCATATTTCCTTTGCAAGCTTGCTTGGTTGGCCAAAAAGGGCGTATGCGTTTTTTCCTGAATATATTCAGGAAAAAATGCATACGCCCTTTTTGGCCAAGTGCATCATTGTGGACGTTCTGCCTCTTTTCCTATGCTTTACATGCAATTCCAGTCTACCTCCTGAAATCGGTTTCTAGCAATTCTGCCCCGCTTTCAAGTCCTCTTTGCAGCCTTACTTCAATATATTTTTGGACGATAGCTGTCATTTATAACTCTGCAGGTTTGTGAATTACAGTGCCCCTGAGCTCCTTTCTTCAACTCGCTTTCTTGTGAGCTGGCCGCAACACCGCAGGATTGCTTCAGGCCCTAGTGTGGTTCCGGCATGGCACGTTGAGCCTTTGGTTAATTCCTCTTCCTGGTGGGAAATGAGAGTTAAATTCGCCCGTCCAGACACCTCCAGCTAGTCTCTCATTGGTTCTCCCTATTCCTGTTCATTTTCCACAGAAATTGCAAACTGGGCCCAACAGGAGGTTAAAGGCACTGACTCTCCAAGTGGGGAGAGTGTTAGTAAAGCGTCTGGAATGTTGCACCCGAGTACCAGGGGACGAAAACTGAGACACATTTGAACACGTTTCCCGATCACACGGTGGATCATACTCTGGGTTCCACATGCATGTTTAAGCTGAAGGAAGAATCCCTTAAACCTGGAGAGTTGAGACCCATGGAATGGGTACCATGCAATATGACTTCAAAGGGTCTGCATTTGCTCACCGAACCTCACCAATCCTATCACTGCTGCGTTTATGCCACTGTACACATGCTTGATTCTCTTTCGGAGACATATAAATGCATAGGTTTTAAGATTCTTACTAGTCAGGTATATTCTTAGGCGTTTAATATGGGGTGTTGAGTCCACTTCGTTGAGCAAGGAGTAGCTGTTGTCTATTACATATTTGGCTTATGGAACGGTATCTGTGCTAATTTCAATGTCTGGTTTTATGCAGCACCCCATCTCACCATTCCCCTTAAGCAAGCATAAGTTGGTTTTCTACATTTGAGACCATATTCTGTTTTGTAATTCAGTTCCTGTGTAGCCAAGTTTACATTCCGTGTATTAGTGATACCTTATGATGTTTGTTTTTCTGTGTGACTTATTTCACTTAGAATCATCGTACCTGAATCCACTCATTATGCTGCTACTGGCCTGATGACATAGATTTCATTGCTGAGTGATATTGCATTTTACGTAATACCACAAGTTCTTTATCCATTTTTCGAATTCTGCGATATTGAACTTGTACCGTAAATGAGGTTCTTGTAAACAGAGCTGTCCCAAACTTTGGGGTGGCTGTGTCTTTTTGATTTTAATTTCCCTAAGCTATAGGACCATAAGAGGAAGTTCCCTAGGCTCTGTTGCTTTGTTTTCTAGATGTTTCAGGAAACACCATACACTTCTTCAGTGTGGCTGTTTGCAATTTACATCCCGCCCTTCAGCATAAGAAGGCCCCCAGTTCTCCATGGCCTGTCCTGCCTTTCTGGATTTTACACATTTTTCAGATGGCCCTGTTGAGCGGGGGGGCAGTGAGACTTCACTGTAGTGCAGATTTCCTTTGCAAGCTTGCTTGGTTGGCCAAAAAGGGCGTATGCGTTTTTTCCTGAATATATTCAGGAAAAAACGCATACGCCCTTTTTGGCCAAGTGCGTCATTGTGGACGTTCTGCCTCTTTTCCTATGCTTTACATGCAATTCCAGTCTACCTCCTGAAATCGGTTTCCTGCAATTTTGCCCCGCTTTCAAGTCCTCTTTGCAGCCTTACTTCAATATATTTTTGGACGATAGCTGTCATTTATAACTCTGCAGGTTTGTGAATTACAGTGCCCCTGAGCTCCTTTCTTCAACTCGCTTTCTTGTGAGCTGGCCGCAACACCGCAGGATTGCTTCAGGCCCTAGTGTGGTTCCGGCATGGCACGCTGAGCCTTTGGTTAATTCCTCTTCCTGGTGGGAAATGAGAGTTAAATTTGCCCGTCCAGACACCTCGAGCTAGTCTCTCATTGGTTCTCCCTATTCCTGTTCATTTTCCGCAGAAATTGCAAACTGGGCCCAACAGGAGGTTAAAGGCACTGACTCTCCAAGTGGGGAGAGTGTTAGTAAAGCGTCTGGAATGTTGCACCCGAGTACCAGGGGACGAAAACTGAGACACATTTGAACACGTTTCCCGATCACACGGTGGATCATACTCTGGGTTCCACATGCATGTTTTAGCTGAAGAAAGAATCCCTTAAACCTGGAGAGTTGAGACCCATGGAATGGGTACCATGCAATATGAATTCAAAGGGTCTGCATTTGCTCACCGAACCTCACCAATTCTATCACTGCTGCTTTTATGTCGCTGTACACACGCTGGATTCTCTTTCGGAGACATATAAGTCCATAGGTTTTAAGATTCTTACTAGTCAGGTATATTCTTAGGCGTTTAATATGGGGTGTTGAGTCCACTTCGTTGAGCAAGCAGTAGCTCTTGTCTATTACATATTTGGCTTATGGAAAGGTATCTGTGCTAATTTCAACCTCTGGTTTTATGCAGCACCCCAACTCACCTTTCCCCTTAAGCAAGCATAAGTTGGTTTTCTACATTTGAGACCCTATTCTGTTTTGTAATTCAGTTCCTGTGTAGCCAAGTTTACATTCCGTGTATTAGTGATACCTTATGATGTTAATTTTTCTGTGTTACTTCTTTCACTTAGAATCATCGTACCTGAATCCACTCATTATGCTGCTACTGGCCTGATGACATAGATTTCATTGCTGAGTGATATTGCGTTGTACGTAAGTACCACAACTTCTTTATCCATTTTTCGCTTTCTGCGATATTCAACTTGTACCGTAAACGAGGTTCTTGTAAACAGAGCCGTCCCAAACTTTGGGGTGGCTGTGTCTTTTTGATTTTAATTTCCCTAAGCTATAGGACCATAAGTGGAAGTGCCCTAGGCTCTGTTGCTTTGTTTTTTAGATGTTTCAGGAAACACCATACACTTCTCCAGAGTGGCTGTTTGCAATTTACATCCGGTCCAGCAGCATAACAAGGCTCCCAGTTCTCCATGGCCTGTCCTGCCTTTCTGGATTTTACACTTTTTTCAGATGGCCCTTTTGACCGGGGGGTAGTGAGACTTCATTGTAGTGCAGATTTCCTTTGCAAGCTTGCTTGGTTGGCCAAAAAGGGCGTATGCGTTTTTTCCTGAATATATTCAGGAAAAAACGCATACGCCCTTTTTGGCCAAGTGCATCATTGTGGACGTTCTGCCTCTTTTCCTATGCTTTACATGCAATTCCAGTCTACCTCCTGAAATCGGTTTCCTGCAATTCTGCCTCGCTTTCAAGTCCTCTTGGCAGGCTTACTTCAATATGTTTTTGGACGATAGCTGTCATTTATAACTCTGCAGGTTTGTGAATTACAGGGCCCCGGAGCTCCTTTCTTCAACTCGCTTTCTTGTGAGCTGGCCGCAACACCGCAGGATTGCTTCAGGCCCTAGTGTGGTTCCGGCATGGCACGCTGAGCCTTTGGTTAATTCCTCTTCCTGGTGGGAAATGAGAGTTAAATTTGCCCGTCCAGACACCTCCAGCTAGTCTCTCATTGGTTCTCCCTATTCCTGTTCATTTTCCGCAGAAATTGCAAACTGGGCCAAGCAGGAGTTTAAAGGCACTGACTCTCCAAGTGGGGAGAGTGTTAGTAAAGCGTCTGGAATGTTGCACCCGAGTACCAGGGGACGAAAACTGAGACACATTTGAACACGTTTCCCGATCACACGGTGGATCATACTCTGGGTTCCACATGCATGTTTTAGCTGAAGGAAGAATCCCTTAAACCTGGAGAGTTGAGACCCTTGGAATGGGTACCATGCAATATGACTTCAAAGGGTCTGCATTTGCTCACCGATCCTCACCAATCCTATCACTGCTGCATTTATGCCGCTGTACACACGCTTGATTCTCTTTCGGAGACATATAAATCCATAGGTTTTAAGATTCTTACTAGTCAGGTATATTCTTAGGCGTTTAATATGGGGTGTTGAGTCCACTTCGTTGAGCAAGCAGTAGCTCTTGTCTATTACATATTTGGCTTATGGAACGGTATCTGTACTAATTTCAATCTCTGGTTTTATGCAGCACCCCAACTCACCATTTCCCTTAAGCAAGCATAAGTTGGTTTTCTACATTTGAGACCCTGTTCTGTTTTGTAATTCAGTTCCTGTGTAGCCAAGTTTACATTCCATGTATTAGTGATACCTTATGATGTTTCTTTTTCTGTGTGACTTATTTCACTTAGAATCATCGTACCTGAATCCACTCATTATGCTGCTACTGGCCTGATGACATAGATTTCATTGCTGAGTGATATTGCATTGTACGTAAGTACCACAACTTCTTTATCCATTTTTCGCTTTCTGCGATATTGACCTTGTACCGTATACGAGGTTCTTGTAAACAGAGCCGTCCCAAACTTTGGGGTGGCTGTGTCTTTTTGATTTTAATTTCCCTAAGCTATAGGACCATAAGTGGAAGTGCCCTAGGCTCTGTTGCTTTGTTTTTTAGATGTTTCAGGAAACACCATACACTTCTCCAGAGTGGCTGTTGGCAATTTACATCCCGCCCAGCAGCATAACAAGGCTCCCAGTTCTCCATGGCCTGTCCTCCCTTTCTGGATTTTACACTTTATTCAGATGGCCATTTTGACCGGGGGGCAGTGAGACTTCATTGTAGTGCAAATTTCCTTTGCAAGCTTGCTTGGTTGGCCAAAAAGGGCGTATGCGTTTTTTCCTGAATATATTCAGGAAAAAACGCATACGCCCTTTTTGGCCAAGTGCATCATTGTGGACGTTCTGCCTCTTTTCCTATGCTTTACATGCAATTCCAGTCTACCTCCTGAAATCGGTTTCCTGCAATTCTGCCTCGCTTTCAAGTCCTCTTGGCAGGCTTACTTCAATATATTTTTGGACGATAGCTGTCATTTATAACTCTGCAGGTTTGTGAATTACAGGGCCCCGGAGCTCCTTTCTTCAACTCGCTTTCTTGTGAGCTGGCCGCAACACCGCAGGATTGCTTCAGGCCCTAGTGTGGTTCCGGCATGGCACGCTGAGCCTTTGGTTAATTCCTCTTCCTGGTGGGAAATGAGAGTTAAATTTGCCCGTCCAGACACCTCCAGCTAGTCTCTCATTGGTTCTCCCTATTCCTGTTCATTTTCCGCAGAAATTGCAAACTGGGCCAAGCAGGAGTTTAAAGGCACTGACTCTCCAAGTGGGGAGAGTGTTAGTAAAGCGTCTGGAATGTTGCACCCGAGTACCAGGGGACGAAAACTGAGACACATTTGAACACGTTTCCCGATCACACGGTGGATCATACTCTGGGTTCCACATGCATGTTTTAGCTGAAGGAAGAATCCCTTAAACCTGGAGAGTTGAGACCCTTGGAATGGGTACCATGCAATATGAATTCAAAAGGTCTGCATTTGCTCACCAAACCTCACCAATCCTATCACTGCTGCATTTATGCCGCTGTACACACGCTTGATTCTCTTTCGGAGACATATAAATCCATAGGTTTTAAGATTCTTACTAGTCAGGTATATTCTTAGGCGTTTAATATGGGGTGTTGAGTCCACTTCGTTGAGCAAGGAATAGTTCTTGTCTATTACATATTTGGCTTATGGAACTGTATCTGTGCTAATTTCAATCTCTGGTTTTATGCAGCACCCCAACTCACCATTCCCCTTAAGCAAGCATAAGTTGGTTTTCTACATTTGAGACCCTGTTCTGTTTTGTAATTCAGTTCCTGTGTAGCCAAGTTTACATTCCGTGTATTAGTGATACCTTATGATGTTTCTTTTTCTGTGTGACTTATTTCACTTAGAATCATCATACCTGAATCCACTCATTATGCTCCTACTGGCCTAATGACATAGATTTCATTGCTGAGTGATATTGCATTGTACGTAAGTACCACAACTTCTTTATCCATTTTTCGCTTTCTGCGATATTGAACTTGTACCGTATATGAGGTTCTTGTGAACAGAGCCGTACCAAACATTGGGGTGGCTGTGTCTTTTTGATTTTAATTTCCCTCAGCTATAGGACCATAAGTGGCAGTGCCCTAGGCTCTGTTGCTTTGGTTTTTAGATGTTTCAGGAAACACCATACACTTCTCCAGAGTGGCTGTTAGCAATTTACATCCCGCCCATCAGCATAAGTAGGCTCCCAATTCACCATGGACTGTCCTCGCTTTGTGGATTTTACACTTTTTTCAGATGGCCCTTTTGACCGGGGGGCAGTGAGACTTCATTGTAGTGCAGATTTCCTTTGCAAGCTTGCTTGGTTGGCCAAAAAGGGCGTATGCGTTTTTTCCTGAATATATTCAGGAAAAAGGCATACGCCCTTTTGGGCCAAGTGCATCATTGTGGACGTTCTGCCTCTTTTCCTATGCTTTACATGCAATTCCAGTCTACCTCCTGAAATCGGTTTCCTGCAATTCTGCCCCGCTTTCAAGTCCTCTTGGCAGGCTTACTTCAATATATTTTTGGACGATAGCTGTCATTTATAACTCTGCAGGTTTGTGAATTACAGGGCCCCTGAGCTCCATTCTTCAACTCGCTTTCTTGTGAGCTGGCCGCAACACCGCAGGATTGCTTCAGGCCCTAGTGTGGTTCCGGCATGGCTCGCTGAGCCTTTGGTTAATTCCTCTTCTTGGTGGGAAATGAGAGTTAAATTTTCCCGTCCAGACACCTCCAGCTAGTCTCTCATTGGTTCTCCCTATTCCTGTTCATTTTCCGCAGAAATTGCAAACTGGGCCCAACAGGAGGTTAAAGGCACTGACTCTCCAAGTGGGGAGAGTGTTAGTAAAGCGTCTGGAATGTTGCACCCGAGTATCAGGGGACAAAAACTCAGACACATTTGAACATGTTTCCCGATCACACGGTGGATCATACTCTGGGTTCCACATGCATGTTCTAGCTGAAGGAAGAATCCCTTAAACCTGGAGAGTTGAGACCCATGGAATGGGTACCATGCAATATGAATTCAAAGGGTCTGCATTTGCTCACCGAAACTCACCAATTCTATCACTGCTGCTTTTATGTCGCTGTACACACGCTGGATTCTCTTTCGGAGACATATAAATCCATAGGTTTTAAGATTCTTACTAGTCAGGTATATTCTTAGGCGTTTAATATGGGGTGTTGAGTCCACTTCGTTGAGCAAGCAGTAGCTCTTGTCTATTACATATTTGGCTTATGGAAAGGTATCTGTGCTAATTTCAACCTCTGGTTTTATGCAGCACCCCAACTCACCTTTCCCCTTAAGCAAGCATAAGTTGGTTTTCTACATTTGAGACCCTATTCTGTTTTGTAATTCAGTTCCTGTGTAGCCAAGTTTACATTCCGTGAATTAGTGATACCTTATGATGTTTCTTTTTCTGTGTTACTTCTTTCACTTAGAATCATCGTACCTGAATCCACTCATTATGCTGCTACTGGCCTGATGACATAGATTTCATTGCTGAGTGATATTGCGTTGTACGTAAGTACCACAACTTCTTTATCCATTTTTCGCTTTCTGCGATATTGAACTTGTACCGTAAACGAGGTTCTTGTAAACAGAGCCGTCCCAAACTTTGGGGTGGCTGTGTCTTTTTGATTTTAATTTCCCTACGCTATAGGAACATAAGTGGAAGTGCCCTAGGCTCTGTTGCTTTGTTTTTTAGATGTTTCAGGAAACACCATACACTTCTCCAGAGTGGCTGTTGGCAATTTACATCCCGCCCATCAGCATAACAAGGCTCCCAGTTCTCCATGGCCTGTCCTCCCTTTCTGGATTTTACACTTTTTTCAGATGGCCCTTTTGACCAGGGGGCAGTGAGAGTTCATTGTAGTGTAGATTTCCTTTGCAAGCTTGCTTGGTTGGCCAAAAAGGGTGTATGCGTTTTTTCCTGAATATATTCAGGAAAAAACGCATATGCCCTTTTTGGCCAAGTGCATCATTGTGGACGTTCTGCCTCTTTTCCTATGCTTTACATGCAATTCCAGTCTACCTCCTGAAATCGGTTTCCTGCAATTCTGCCCCGCTTTCAAGTCCTCTTGGCAGGCTTACTTCAATATATTTTTGGACGATAGCTGTCATTTATAACTCTGCAGGTTTGTGAATTACAGGGCCCCGGAGCTCCTTTCTTCAACTCGCTTTCTTGTGAGCTGGCTGCAACACCGCAGGATTGCTTCAGGCCCTAGTGTGGTTCCGGCATGGCACGCTGAGCCTTTGGTTAATTCCTCTTCCTGGTGGGAAATGAGAGTTAAATTTGCCCGTCCAGACACCTCCAGCTAGTCTCTCATTGGTTCTCCCTATTCCTGTTCATTTTCCGCAGAAATTGCAAACTGGGCCAAGCAGGAGTTTAAAGGCACTGACTCTCCAAGTGGGGAGAGTGTTAGTAAAGCGTCTGGAATGTTGCACCCGAGTACCAGGGGACGAAAACTGAGACACATTTGAACACGTTTCCCGATCACACGGTGGATCATACTCTGGGTTCCACATGCATGTTTTAGCTGAAGGAAGAATCCCTTAAACCTGGAGAGTTGAGACCCTTGGAATGGGTACCATGCAATATGAATTCAAAGGGTCTGCATTTGCTCACCGAACCTCACCAATCCTATCACTGCTGCATTTATGCCGCTGTACACATGCTTGATTCTCTTTCGGAGACATATAAATCCATAGGTTTTAAGATTCTTACTAGTCAGGTATATTCTTAGGCGTTTAATATGGGGTGTTGAGTCCACTTCGTTGAGCAAGGAGTAGTTCTTGTCTATTACATATTTGGCTTATGGAACTGTATCTGTGCTAATTTCAATCTCTGGTTTTATGCAGCACCCCAACTCACCATTCCCCTTAAGCAAGCATAAGTTGGTTTTCTACATTTGAGACCCTGTTCTGTTTTGTAATTCAGTTCCTGTGTAGCCAAGTTTACATTCCGTGTATTAGTGATACCTTATGATGTTTCTTTTTCTGTGTGACTTATTTCACTTAGAAGCATCATACCTGAATCCACTCATTATGCTGCTACTGGCCTGATGACATAGATTTCATTGCTGAGTGATATTGCATTGTACGTAAGTAACACAACTTCTTTATCCATTTTTCGCTTTCTGCGATATTGAACTTGTACCGTATATGAGGTTCTTGTAAACAGAGCCGTCCCAAACTTTGGGGTGGCTGTGTCTTTTTGATTTTAATTTCCCTCAGCTATAGGACCATAAGTGGCAGTGCCCTAGGCTCTGTTGCTTTGTTTTTTAGATGTTTCAGGAAACACCATACACTTCTCCAGAGTGGCTGTTAGCAATTTACATCCCGCCCATCAGCATAAGAAGGCTCCCAATTCTCCATGGCCTGTCCTCCCTTTCTGGATTTTACACTTTTTTCAGATGGCCCTTTTGACCGGGGGGCAGTGAGACTTCATTGTAGTGCAGATTTCCTTTGCAAGCTTGCTTGGTTGGCCAAAAAGTGCGTATGCGTTTTTTCCTGAATATATTCAGGAAAAACGCATACGCCCTTTTGGGCCAAGTGCATCATTGTGGACGTTCTGCCTCTTTTCCTATGCTTTACATGCAATTCCAGTCTACCTCCTGAAATCGGTTTCCTGCAATTCTGCCCCACTTTCAAGTCCTCTTGGCAGCCTTACTTCAATATATTTTTGGACGATAGCTGTCATTTATAACTCTGCAGGTTTGTGAATTACAGGGCCCCTGAGCTCCATTCTTCAACTCGCTTTCTTGTGAGCTGGCCGCAACACCGCAGGATTGCTTCAGGCCCTAGTGTGGTTCCGGCATGGCTCGCTGAGCCTTTGGTTAATTCCTCTTCTTGGTGGGAAATGAGAGTTAAATTTGCCCGTCCAGACACCTCCAGCTAGTCTCTCATTGGTTCTCCCTATTCCTGTTCATTTTCCGCAGAAATTGCAAACTGGGCCAAACAGGAGGTTAAAGGCACTGACTCTCCAAGTGGGGAGAGTGTTAGTAAAGCGTCTGGAATGTTGCACCCGAGTATCAGGGGACGAAAACTGAGACACATTTGAACATGTTTCCCGATCACACGGTGGATCATACTCTGGGTTCCACATGCATGTTCTAGCTGAAGGAAGAATCCCTTAAACCTGGAGAGTTGAGACCCTTGGAATGGGTACCATGCAATATGAATTCAAAGGGTCTGCATTTGCTCACCGAACCTCACCAATTCTATCACTGCTGCTTTTATGTCGCTGTACACACGCTGGATTCTCTTTCGGAGACATATAAGTCCATAGGTTTTAAGATTCTTACTAGTCAGGTATATTCTTAGGCGTTTAATATGGGGTGTTGAGTCCACTTCGTTGAGCAAGCAGTAGCTCTTGTCTATTACATATTTGGCTTATGGAAAGGTATCTGTGCTAATTTCAACCTCTGGTTTTATGCAGCACCCCAACTCACCTTTCCCCTTAAGCAAGCATAAGTTGGTTTTCTACATTTGAGACCCTATTCTGCTTTGTAATTAAGTTCCTGTGTAGCCAAGTTTACATTCCGTGTATTAGTGATACCTTATGATGTTTCTTTTTCTGTGTTACTTCTTTCACTTAGAATCATCGTACCTGAATCCACTCATTATGCTACTACTGGCCTGATGACATAGATTTCATTGCTGAGTGATATTGCGTTGTACGTAAGTACCACAACTTCTTTATCCATTTTTCGCTTTCTGCGATATTGAACTTGTACCGAATACGAGGTTCTTGTAAACAGAGCCGTCCTAAACTTTGGGGTGGCTGTGTCCTTTTGATTTTAATTTCCCTAAGCTATAGGACCATAAGTGGAAGTGCCCTAGGCTCTGTTGCTTTGTTTTTTAGATGTTTCAGGAAACACCATACACTTCTCCAGAGTGGCTGTTTGCAATTTACATCCCGCCCAGCAGCATAACAAGGCTCCCAGTTCTCCATGGCCTGTCCTGCCTTTCTGGATTTTACACTTTTTTCAGATGGCCCTTTTGACCGGGGGGCAGTGAGACTTCATTGTAGTGCAGATTTCCTTTGCAAGCTTGCTTGGTTGGCCAAAAAGGGCGTATGCGTTTTTTCCTGAATATATTCAGGAAAAAACGCATACGCCCTTTTTGGCCAAGTGCATCATTGTGGACGTTCTGCCTCTTTTCCTATGCTTTACATGCAATTCCAGTCTACCTCCTGAAATCGGTTTCCTGCAATTCTGCCCCGCTTTCAAGTCCTCCTGGCAGCCTTACTTCAATATATTTTTGGATGATAGCTGTCATTTATAACTCTGCAGGTTTGTGAATTACAGGGCCCCTGAGCTCCATTCTTCAACTCGCTTTCTTGTGAGCTGGCCGCAACACCGCAGGATTGCTTCAGGCCCTAGTGTGGTTCCAGCATGGCTCGCTGAGCCTTTGGTTAATTCCTCTTCTTGGTGGGAAATGAGAGTTAAATTTGCCCGTCCAGACACCTCCAGCTAGTCTCTCATTGGTTCTCCCTATTCCTGTTCATTTTCCTCAGAAATTGCAAACTGGGCCAAACAGGAGGTTAAAGGCACTGACTCTCCAAGTGGGGAGAGTGTTAGTAAAGCGTCAGGAATGTTGCAGCCGAGTACTAGGGGACGAAAACTGAGACACCTTTGAACACATTTCCCTATCACACGGTGGATCATATTCTGGGTTGCACATGCATGTTTTAGCTGAAGGAAGAATCGCTTAAAACTGGAGAGTTCAGACCCATGGAATGGGTACCATGCAATATGACTTCAAAGGGTCTGCATTTGCTCACCGAACCTCACCAATCCTATCACTGCTGCTTTTATGTCGCTGTACACACGCTGGATTCTCTTTTGGAGACATATAAATCCATAGGTTTTAAGATTCTTACTAGTCAGGTATATTCTTAGGCGTTTAATATGGGGTGTTGAGTCCACTTCGGTGAGCAAGCAGTAGCTCTTGTCTATTACATTTTTGGCTTATGGAAAGATATCTGTGCTAATTTCAATCTCTGGTTATATGCAGCACCCCAACTCACCTTTCCCCTTAAGCAAGCATAAGTTGGTTTTCTACATTTGAGACCCTATTCTGTTTTGTAATTCAGTTACTGTGTAGCCAAGTTTACATTCCGTTTATTAGTGATACCTTATGATGTTTCTTTTTCTGTGTGACTTATTTCACTTAGAATCATCGTACCTGAATCCACTCATTATGCTGCTACAGGCCTGATGACATAGATTTCATTGCTGAGTGATATTGCATTGTACGTAAGTACCACAACTTCTTTATCCATTTTTCGCTTTCTGCGATATTGAACTTGTACCATAAACGAGGTTCTTGTAAACAGAGCCGTCCCAAACTTTGGGGTGGCTGTGTCTTTTTGATTTTAATTTCCCTAAGCTATAGGACCATAAGTGGAAGTGCCCTAGGATCTGTTGCTTTGTTTTTTAGATGTTTCAGGAAACACCATACACTTCTCCAGATTGGCTGTTGGCAATTTACATCCCGCCCATCAGCATAAGAAGGCTCCCAGTTCTCCATGGCCTGTCCTGCCTTTCTGGATTTTACACTTTTTTCAGATGGCCCTTTTGACCGGGGGGCAGTGAGACTTCATTGTAGTGCAGATTTCCTTTGCAAGCTTGCTTGGTTGGCCAAAAAGGGCGTATGCGTTTTTTCCTGAATATATTCAGGAAAAAACGCATACGCCCTTTTTGGCCAAGTGCATCATTGTGGACGTTCTGCCTCTTTTCCTATGCTTTACATGCAATTCCAGTCTACCTCCTGAAATCGGTTTCCTGCAATTCTGCCCCGCTTTCAAGTCCTCTTGGCAGCCTTACTTCAATATATTTTTGGACGATAGCTGTCATTTATAACTCTGCAGGTTTGTGAATTACAGGGCCCCTGAGCTCCTTTCTTCAACTCGTTTTCTTGTGAGCTGGCTGCGACACCGCAGGATTGCTTCAGGCCCTAGTGTGGTTCCGGCATGGCACGCTGAGCCTTTGGTTAATTCCTCTTCCTGGTGGGAAATGAGAGTTAAATTTGCCCGTCCAGACACCTCCAGCTAGTCTCTCATTGGTTCTCCCTATTCCTGTTCATTTTCCGCAGAAATTGCAAACTGGGCCAAACAGGAGGTTAAAGGCACTGACTCTCCAAGTGGGGAGAGTGTTAGTAAAGCGTCTGGAATGTTGCACCCGAGTACCAGGGGACGAAAACTGAGACACATTTGAACACGTTTCCCGATCACACGGTGGATCATACTCTGGGTTCCACATGCATGTTTTAGCTGAAGGATGAATCCCTTAAACCTGGAGAGTTGAGACCCATGGAATGGGTACCATGCAATATGACTTCAAAGGGTCTGCATTTGCTCACCGAACCTCACCAATCCTATCAATGCTGCTTTTATGTCGCTGTACACACACTGGATTCTCTTTTGGAGACATATAAATCCATAGGTTTTAAGATTCTTACTAGTCAGGTATATTCTTAGGCGTTTAATATGGGGTGTTGAGTCCACTTCGTTGAGCAAGCAGTAGCTCTTGTCTATTACATTTTTGGCTTATGGAAAGATATCTGTGCTAATTTCAATCTCTGGTTATATGCAGCACCCCAACTCACCTTTCCCCTTAAGCAAGCATAAGTTGGTTTTCTACATTTGAGACCCTATTCTGTTTTGTAATTCAGTTCCTGTGTAGCCAAGTTTACATTCCGTTTATTAGTGATATCTTATGATGTTTCTTTTTCTGTGTGACTTATTTCACTTAGAATCATCGTACCTGAATCCACTCATTATGCTGCTACAGGCCTGATGACATAGATTTCATTGCTGAGTGATATTGCATTGTACGTAAGTACCACAACTTCTTTATCCATTTTTCGCTTTCTGCGATATTGAACTTGTACCGTAAACGAGGTTCTTGTAAACAGAGCCGTCCCAAACTTTGGGGTGGCTGTGTCTTTTTGATTTTAATTTCCCTAAGCTATAGGACCATAAGTGGAAGTGCCCTAGGATCTGTTGCTTTGTTTTTTAGATGTTTCAGGAAACACCATACACTTCTCCAGAGTGGCTGTTGGCAATTTACATCCCGCCCATCAGCATAAGAAGGCTCCCAGTTCTCCATGGCCTGTCCTGCCTTTCTGGATTTTACACTTTTTTCAGATGGCCCTTTTGACCGGGGGGCAGTGAGACTTCATTGTAGTGCAGATTTCCTTTGCAAGCTTGCTTGGTAGGCCAAAAAGGGCGTATGCGTTTTTTCCTGAATATATTCAGGAAAAAACGCATACGCTCTTTTTGGCCAAGTGCATCATTGTGGACGTTCTGCCTCTTTTCCTATGCTTTACATGCAATTCCAGTCTACCTCCTGAAATCGGTTTCATGCAATTCTGCCCCGCTTTCAAGTCCTCTTGGCAGCCTTACTTCAATATATTTTTGGACGATAGCTGTCATTTATAACTCTGAAAGTTTGTGAATTACAGGGCCCCTGAGCTCCTTTGTTCAACTCACTTTCTTGTGAGATGGCCGCAACACCGCTGGATTGCTTCAGGCCCTAGTGTGGTTCCGGCATGGCACGCTGAGCCTTTGGTTAATTCCTCTTCCTGGTGGGAAATGAGAGTTAAATTTGCCCGTCCAGACACCTCCAGCTAGTCTCTCATTGGTTCTCCCTATTCCTGTTCATTTTCCGCAGAAATTGCAAACTGGGCCAAACAGGAGGTTAAAGGCACTGACTCTCCAAGTGGGGAGAGTGTTAGTAAAGCGTCTGGAATGTTGCACCCGAGTACCAGGGGACGAAAACTGAGACACATTTGAACACGTTTCCCGATCACACGGTGGATCATACTCTGGGTTCCACATGCATGTTTTAGCTGAAGGAAGAATCCCTTAAACCTGGAGAGTTGAGACCCATGGAATGGGTACCATGCAATATGACTTCAAAGGGTCTGCATTTGCTCACCGAACCTCACCAATCCTATCACTGCTGCGTTTATGCCGCTGTACACACGCTTGATTCTCTTTCGGACACATATAAATCCATAGGTTTTAAGATTCTTACTAGTCAGTTATATTCTTAGGCGTTTAATATGGGGTGTTGAGTCCACTTCGTTGAGCAAGGAGTAGCTCTTGTCTATTACATATTTGGCTTATGGAACGGTATCTTTGCTAATTTCAATCTCTAGTTTTATGCAGCACCCCAACTCACCTTTCCCCTTAAGCAAGCATAAGTTGGTTCTACATTAGAGACCCTGTTCTGATTTGTAATTCAGTTCCGGTGTAGCCAAGTTTACATTCCGTATATTAGTGATACCTTATGATGTTTCTTTTTCTGTGTGACTTATTTCACTTAGAATCATCGTACCTGAATCCACTCATTATGCTGCTACGGGCCTGATGACATAGATTTCATTGCTGAGTGATATTGCATTGTACGTAAGTAGCACAACTTCTTTATCCATTTTTCGCTTTCTGCGATATTGAACTTGTACCGTAAATGAGGTTCTTGTAAACAGAGCCGTCCCAAACTTTGGGGTTGCTGTGTCTTTTTCATTTTAATTTCCCTAAGCTATAGGACCATAAGTGGAAGTGCCTTAGGCTCTGTTGCTTTGTTTTTTAGATGTTTCAGGAAACACCATACACTTCTCCAGAGTGGCTTTTGGCAATTTACATCGCACCCATCAGCATAACAAGGCTCCCAGTTCTCCATGGCTTGTCCTGC
The DNA here is from genome assembly GCF_964374135.1 of Grampus griseus. NCBI lineage: Eukaryota > Metazoa > Chordata > Mammalia > Artiodactyla > Delphinidae > Grampus > Grampus griseus. The sequence continues at coordinate 704,328 of NW_028133388.1, forward strand.
CTTTCTGGAGTTTACACTTTTTTCAGATGGCCCTTTTGACCGGGGAGCAGTGAGGCTTCATTGTAGTGCAGATTTCCTTTGCAAGCTAGCTTGGTTGCCCAAAAAGGGCGTATGAGTTTTTTCCTGAATATATTCAGGAAAAAACGCATACAGCCTTTTTGGCCAAATGCATCATTGTGGACGTTCTGCCTCTTTTCCTATGCTTTACATGCAATTCCAGTCTACCTCCTGAAATCGGTTTCCTGCAATTCTGCCCCGCTTTCAAGTCCTCTTGGCAGCCTTACTTCAATATATTTTTGGACTATAGCTGTCATTTATAACTCTGCAGGTTTGTGAATTACAGTGCCCCTGAGCTCCTTTCTTCAACTCGCTGTCTTGTGAGCTGGCCGCAACAGCGCAGGATTGCTTCAGGCCCTAGTGTGGTTCTGGCATGGCTCGCTGAGCCTTTGGTTAATTCCTCTTCTTGGTGGGAAATGAGAGTTAAATTTGCCCGTCCAGACACCTCCAGCTAGTCTCTCATTGGTTCTCCCTATTCCTGTTCATTTTCCGCAGAAATTGCAAACTGGGCCAAACAGGAGGTTAAAGGCACTGACTCTTCAAGTGGGGAGAGTGTTAGTAAAGCATCTGGAATGTTGCACCCGAGTACCAGGGGACGAAAACTGAGACACATTTGAACACGTTGCCCGATCACACGGTGGATAATACTCTGGGTTCCACATGGATGTTTTAGCTGAAGGAAGAATCCCTTAAACCTGGAGAGTTGAGACCCATGGAATGGGTACCATGCAATATGACTTCAAAGGGTCTGCATTTGCTCACCGAACCTCACCAATCCTATCACTTCTGCGTTTATGCCGCTGTACACACGCTTGATTCTCTTTCGGAGACATATAAATCCATAGGTTTTAAGATTCTTACTAGTCAGGTATATTCTTAGGCGTTTAATATGGGGTGTTGAGTCCACTTCGTTGAGCAAGGAGTAGCTCTTGTCTATTACATATTTGGCTTATGGAACGGTATCTGTGCTAATTTCAATCTCTGGTTTTATGCAGCACCCCAACTCACCTTTTTCCTTAAGCAAGCATACGTCGGTTTTCTACATTTCAGACCCTGTTCTGTTTTGTAATTCAGTTCCTGTGTAGCCAAGTTTACATTCCGTGTAGTAGTGATATCTTATGATGTTTCTTTTTCTGTGTGACTTATTTCACTTAGAATCATCGTACCTGAATCCACTCATTATGCTGCTACTGGCCTGATGACATAGATTTCATTGTTGAGTGATATTGCATTGTACGTAAGTACCTCAACTTGTTTATCCATTTCTCGCTTTCTGCGATATTGAACTTGTACCGTAAATGAGGTTCTTGTAAACAGAGCCGTCCCAAACTTTGGGGTTGCTGTGTCTTTTTGATTTTAACTTCCCTAAGCTATAAGACCATAAGTGGAAGTGCCCTAGGCTCTGTTGCTTTGTTTTTTAGATGTTTCAGGAAACACCATACACTTCTCCAGAGTGGCTTTTGGCAATTTACATCGCACCCATCAGCATAACAAGGCACCCAGTTCTCCATGGCCTGTCCTGCCTTTCTGGATTATACACTTTTTTCAGATGGCCCTTTTGACCGAGGGGCAGTGAGACTTCATTGTAGTGCAGATTTCCTTTGCAAGCTTGCTTCGTTGGCCAAAAAGTGCGTATGCGTTTTTTCCTGAATATATTCAGGAAAAAATGCATACGCCCTTTTTGGCCAAGTGCATCATTGTGGACGTTCTGCCTCTTTTCCTATGCTTTACATGCAATTCCAGTCTACCTCCTGAAATCGGTTTCCTGCAATTCTGACCTACTTTCAAGTCCTCTTCGCAGCTTTACTTCAATATATTTTTGGACGATAGCTGTCATTTATAACTCTGCAGGTTTGTGAATTACAGGGCCCCTGAGCTCCTTTCTTCAACTCGCTTTCTTTTGAGCTGGCTGCAACACCGCAGGATTGCTTCAGGCCCTAGTGTGGTTCCGGCATGGCACGCTGAGCCTTTGGTTAATTCCTCTTCCTGGTGGGAAATGAGAGTTAAATTTGCCCGTCCAGACACCTCCAGCTAGTCTCTCATTGGTTCTCCCTATTCCTGTTCCTTTTCCGCAGAAATTGCAAACTGGGCCAAACAGGATGTTAAAGGCACTGACTCTCCAAGTGGGGAGAGTGTTAGTAAAGCGTCTGGAATGTTGCACCCGAGTACCAGGGGACGAAAACTGAGACACATTTGAACACGTTTCCCGATCACACGGTGGATTATACTCTGGGTTCCACATGCATGTTTTAGCTGAAGGAAGAATCCCTTAAACCTGGAGAGTTGAGACCCATGGAATGGGTACCATGCAATATGACTTCAAAGGGTCTGCATTTGCTCACCGAACCTCACCAATCCTATCAATGCTGCTTTTATGTCGCTGTACACACACTGGATTCTCTTTTGGAGACATATAAATCCATAGGTTTTAAGATTCTTACTAGTCAGGTATATTCTTAGGCGTTTAATATGGGGTGTTGAGTCCACTTCGTTGAGCAAGCAGTAGCTCTTGTCTATTACATATTTGGCTTATCGAAAGATATCTGTGCTAATTTCAATCTCTGGTTTTATGCAGCACCCCAACTCACCTTTCCCCTTAAGCAAGCATAAGTTGGTTTTCTACATTTGAGACCCTATTCTGTTTTGTAATTCAGTTCCTGTGTAGCCAAGTTTACATTCCGTTTATTAGTGATACCTAATGATGTTTCTTTTTCTGTGTGACTTATTTCACTTAGAATCATCGTACCTGAATCCACTCATTATGCTGCTACAGGCCTGATGACATAGATTTCATTGTTGAGTGATATTGCATTGTACGTAAGTACCACAACTTCTTTATCCATTTTTCGCTTTCTGCGATATTGAACTTGTACCGTAAACGAGGTTCTTGTAAACAGAGCCATCCCAAACTTTCGGGTGGCTGTGTCTTTTTGATTTTAATTTCCCTAAGCTATAGGACCATAAGTGGAAGTGCCCTAGGATCTGTTGCTTTGTTTTTTAGATGTTTCAGGAAACACCATACACTTCTCCAGAGTGGCTGTTGGCAATTTACATCCCACCGATCAGAATAAGAAGGCTCCCAGTTCTCCATGGCCTGTCCTGCCTTTCTGGATTTTACACTTTTTTCAGATGGCCCTTTTGACCGGGGGGCAGTGAGACTTCATTGTAGTGCAGATTTCCTTTGCAAGCTTGCTTGGTTGGCCAAAAAGTGCGTATGCGTTTTTTCCTGAATATATTCAGGAAAAAACGCATACGCCCTTTTTGGCCAAGTGCATCATTGTGGACCTTCTGCCTCTTTTCCTATGCTTTACATGCAATTCCAGTCTACCTCCTGAAATCGGTTTCCTGCAATTCTGCCCCGATTTCAAGTCCTCTTGGCAGCTTTACTTCAATATATTTTTGGACGATAGCTGTCATTTATAACTCTGCAGGTTTGTGAATTACAGGGCCCCTGAGCTCCTTTCTTCAACTCGCTTTCTTGTGAGCTGGCGGCAACACCGCAGGATTGCTTCAGGCCCTAATGTGGTTCTGGCATGGCACTCCGAGCCTTTGGTTAATTCCTCTTCCTGGTGGGAAATGAGAGTTAAATTTGCCCATCCAGACACCTCCAGCTAGTCTCTCATTGGTTCTCCCTATTCCTGTTCATTTTCCGCAGAAATTGCAAACTGGGCCAAACAGGAGTTTAAAGGCACTGACTCTCCAAGTGGGGAGAGTGTTAGTAAAGCGTCTGGAATGTTGCACCCGAGTACCAGGGGACGAAAACTGAGACACATTTGAACACGTTTCCCGATCACACGGTGGATCATACTCTGGGTTCCACATGCATGTTTTAGCTGAAGGAAGAATCCCTTAAACCTGGAGAGTTGAGACCCATGGAATGGGTACCATGTAATATGACTTTAAAGGGTCTGCATTTGTTCACCGATCCTCACCAATCCGATCACTGCTGCGTTTCTTCCGCTGTACACACGCTTGATTCTCTTTCGGAGACATATAAATCCATAGGTTTTAAGATTCTTATTGTCAGGTATATTCTTAGGCGTTTAATATGGGGTGTTGAGTCCACTTCGTTGAGCAAGGAGTAGCTCTTGTCTATTACATATTTGGCTTATGGAACGGTATCTGTGCTAATTTCTATCTCTGGTTTTATGCAGCACCCCAACTCACCATTCCCCTTAAGCAAGCATACGTTGGTTTTCTGCATTTGAGACCCTGTTTTGTTTTGTAATTCAGTTCCTGTGTAGACAAGTTTACATTCCATATATTAGTGATAACTTATGATGTTTCTTTTTCTCTGTGACTTATTTCACTTAGAATCATCGTACCTGAATCCACTCATTATGCTGCTACTGGCCTGATGACATAGATTTCATTGCTGAGTGATATTGCATTGTACGTAAGTACCACAATTTCTTTATCCATTTTTCGCTTTCTGTGATATTGAACTTGTACCGTAAACGAGGTTCTTGTAAACAGAGCCGTCCCAAACTTTGGGGTCGCTGTGTCTTTTTGATTTTAATTTCTCTAAGCTATAGGACCATAAGTGGAAGTGCCCTAGGCTCTGTTGCTCTGTTTCTTAGATGTTTCAGGAAACACCATACACTTTTCCAGAGTGGCTGTTGGCAATTTATATCCCGCCCATCAGCATAACAAGGCTCCCAGTTCTCCATGGCCTGTCCTGCCTTTCTGGATTTTACACTTTTTTCAGATGGCCCTTTTGACCAGGGGGCAGTGAGACTTCATTGTAGTGCAGATTTCCTTTGCAAGCTTGCTTGGTTGGCCAAAAAGGGCGTATGCGTTTTTTCCTGAATATATTCAGGAAAAAACGCATACGCCCTTTTTGGCCAAGTGCATCATTGTGGACCTTCTGCCTCTTTTCCTATGCTTTACATGCAATTCCAGTCTACCTCCTGAAATCGGTTTCCTGCAATTCTGCCCCGATTTCAAGTCCTCTTGGCAGCCTTACTTCAATATATTTTTGGAAGATAGCTGTCATTTATAACTCTGCAGGTTTGTGAATTACAGGGCCCCTGAGCTCCTTTCTTCAACTCTCTTTCTTGTGAGCTGGCCGCAACACCGCAGGATTGCTTCAGGCCCTAGTGTGGTTCCAGCATGGCTCGCTGAGCCTTTGGTTAATTCCTCTTCCTGGTGGGAAATGAGAGTTAAATTTGCCCGTCCAGACACCTCCAGCTAGTCTCTCATTGGTTCTCCCTATTCTTGTTCATTTTCCGCAGAAATTGCAAACTGGGCCAAACAGGAGGTTAAAGGCACTGACTCTCCAAGTGGGGAGAGTGTTAGTAAAGCATCTGGAATGTTGCACCCGAGTACCAGGGGACGAAAACTGAGACACATTTGAACACGTTTCCCGATCACACGGTGGATCATACTCTGGGTTCCACATGCATGTTTTAGCTGAAGGAAGAATCCCTTAAACCTGGAGAGTTGAGACCCTTGGAATGGGTACCATGCAATATGACTTCAAAGGGTCTGCATTTGCTCACCGAACCTCACCAATCCTATCACTGCTGCGTTTATGCCACTGTACACACGCTTGATTCTCTTTCGGAGACATATAAATCCATAGGTTTTAAGATTCTTACTAGTCAGGTATATTCTTAGGCGTTTAATATGGGGTGTTGAGTCCACTTCGTTGAGCAAGCAGTAGCTCTTGTCTATTACATATTTGGCTTATGGAAAGGTATCTGTGCTAATTTCAATCTCTGGTTTTATGCAGCACCCCAACTCACCTTTCCCCTTAAGCAAGCATAAGTTGGTTTTCTACATTTGAGACCCTATTCTGTTTTGTAATTCAGTTCCTGTGTAGCCAAGTTTACATTCCGTGTATTAGTGATATCTTATGATGTTTCTTTTTCTGTGTGACTTATTTCACTTAGAATCATCGTACCTGAATCCACTCATTATGCTGCTACTGGCCTGATGACATAGATTTCATTGCTGAGTGTTATTGCATTGTACGTAAGTACCACAACTTCTTTATCCATTTTTCGCTTTCTGCGATATTGAACTTGTACCGTAAACGAGGTTCTTGTAAACAGAGCCGTCCCAAACTTTGGGGTGGCTGTGTCTTTTTGATTTTAATTTCCCTAAGCTATAGGACCATAAGTGGAAGTGCCCTAGGCTCTGTTGCTTTGTTTTTTAGATGTTTCAGGAAACACCATACACTTCTCCAGAGTGGCTGTTGGCAATTTACATCCCGCCCATCAGCATAAGAAGGCTCCCAGTTCTCCATGGCCTGTCCTGCCTTTCTGGATTTTACACTTTTTTCAGATGGCCCTTTTGACCGGGGGGCAGTGAGACTTCATTGTAGTGCAGATTTCCTTTGCAAGCTTGCTTGGTTGGCCAAAAAGGGCGTATGCGTTTTTTCCTGAATATATTCAGGAAAAAACGCATACGCCCTTTTTGGCCAAGTGCATCATTGTGGACCTTCTGCCTCTTTTCCTATGCTTTACATGCAATTTCAGTCTACCTCCTGAAATCGGTTTCCTGCAATTCTGCCCCGATTTCAAGTTCTCTTGGCAGCTTTACTTCAATATATTTTTGGACGATAGCTGTCATTTATAACTCTGCAGGTTTGTGAATTACAGGGCCCCTGAGCTCCTTTCTTCAACTCGCTTTCTTGTGAGCTGGCCGCAACACCGCAGGATTGCTTCAGGCCCTAGTGTGGTTCCGGCATGGCACGCTGAGCCTTTGGTTAATTCCTCTTCCTGGTGGGAAATGTGAGTTAAATTTGCCCGTCCAGACACATCCAGCTAGTCTCTCATTGGTTCTCCCTATTCCTGTTCATTTTCCGCAGAAATTGCAAACTGGGCCAAACAGGAGGTTAAAGGCACTGACTCTCCAAGTGGGGAGAGTGTTAGTAAAGCGTCTGGAATGTTGCACCCGAGTACCAGGGGACGAAAACTGAGACACATTTGAACACGTTTCCTGATCACACGGTGGATCATACTCTGGGTTCCACATGCATGTTTTAGCTGAAGGAAGAATCCCTTAAACCTGGAGAGTTGAGACCCATGGAATGGGTACCATGCAATATGACTTCAAAGGGTCTGCATTTGCTCACCGAACCTCACCAATCCGATCACTGCTGCGTTTATGCCGCTGTACACATGCTTGATTCTCTTTCGAAGACATATAAATCCATAGGTTTTAAGATTCTTAGTAGTCACGTATATTCTTAGGCGTTTAATATGGGGTGTTGAGTCCACTTCGTTGAGCAAGCAGTAGCTCTTGTCTATTACATATTTGGCTTATGGAACGGTATCTGTGCTAATTTCTATCTCTGGTTTTATGCAGCACCCCAACTCACCATTCCCCTTAAGCAAGCATAAGTTGGTTTTCTACATTTGAGACCCTGTTGTGTTTTGTAATTCAGTTCCTGTGTAGACAAGTTTACATTCCATATATTAGTGATAACTTATGATGTTTCTTTTTCTCTGTGACTTATTTCACTTAGAATCATCGTACCTGAATCCACTCATTATGCTGCTACTGGCCTGATGACATAGATTTCATTGCTGAGTGATATTGCATTGTACGTAAGTACCACAATTTCTTTATCCATTTTTCGCTTTCTGTGATATTGAACTTGTACCGTAAACGAGGTTCTTGTAAACAGAGCCGTCCGAAACTTTGGGGTTGCTGTGTCTTTTTTATTTTAATTTCCCTAAGCTATAGGACCATAAGTGGAAGTGCCCTAGGCTCTGTTGCTTTGTTTTTTAGATGTTTCAGGAAACACCATACACTTCTCCAGAGTGGCTTTTGGCAATTTACATCCCACCCATCAGCATAACAAGGCTCCCAGTTCTCCATGGCCTGTCCTGCCTTTCTGGATTATACACTTTTTTCAGATGGCCCTTTTGACCGGGGGGCAGTGAGACTTCATTGTAGTGCAGATTTCCTTTGCAAGCTTGCTTGGTTGGCCAAAAAGTGCGTATGCGTTTTTTCCTGAATATATTCAGGAAAAAACGCATACGCCCTTTTTGGCCAAGTGCATCATTGTGGACCTTCTGCCTCTTTTCCTATGCTTTACATGCAATTCCAGTCTACCTCCTGAAATCGGTTTCCTGCAATTCTGCCCCGCTTTCAAGTCCTCTTGGCAGCTTTACTTCAATATATTTTCGGACGACAGCTGTCATTTATAACTCTGCAGGTTTGTGAATTACAGGGCCCCTGAGCTCCTTTCTTCAACTCGCTTTCTTGTGAGCTGGCCGCAACACCGCAGGATTGCTTCAGGCCCTAGTGTGGTTCCGGCATGGCACGCTGAGCCTTTGGTTAATTCGTCTTCCTGGTGGGAAATGAGAGTTAAATTTGCCCGTCCAGACACCTCCAGCTAGTCTCTCATTGGTTCTCCCTATTCCTGTTCATTTTCCGCAGAAATTGCAAACTGGGCCAAACAGGAGGTTAAAGGCACTGACTCTCCGAGTGGGGAGAGTGTTAGTAAAGCGTCTGGAATGTTGCACCCGAGTACCAGGGGACGAAAACTGAGACACATTTGAACACGTTTCCCGATCACACGGTGGATCATACTCTGGGTTCCACATGCATGTTTTAGCTGAAGGAAGAATCCCTTAAACCTGGAGAGTTGAGACCCATGGAATGGGTACCATGCAATATGACTTCAAAGGGTCTGCATTTGCTCACCGATCCTCACCAATCCGATCACTGCTGCGTTTATGCCGCTGTACACACGCTTGATTCTCTTTTGGAGACATATAAATCCATAGGTTTTAAGATTCTTACTAGTCAGGTATATTCTTAGGCGTTTAATATGGGGTGTTGAGTCCACTTCGTTGAGCAAGGAGTAGCTCTTGTCTATTACATATTTGGCTTATGGAACGGTATCTGTGCTAATTTCAATCTCTGGTTTTATGCAGCACCCCAACTCACCATTCCCCTTAAGCAAGCATAAGTTGGTTTTCTACATGTGAGTCCCTGTTGTGTTTTGTAATTCAGTTCCTGTGTAGACAAGTTTACATTCCATATATTAGTGATAACTTATGATGTTTCTTTTTCTCTGTGACTTATTTCACTTAGAATCATCGTACCTGAATCCACTCATTATGCTGCTACTGGCCTGATGACATAGATTTCATTGCTGAGTGATATTGCATTGTACGTAAGTACCACAATTTCTTTATCCATTTTTCGCTTTCTGTGATATTGAACTTGTACCGTAAACGAGGTTCTTGTAAACAGAGCCGTCCCAAACTTTGGGGTGGCTGTGTCTTTTTGATTTTAATTTCCCTAAGCTATAGGACCATAAGTGGAAGTGCCCTAGGCTCTGTTGCTTTGTTTTTTAGATGTTTCAGGAAACACCATACACTTCTCCAGAGTGGCTGTTTGCAATTTACATCCCGCCCATCAGCATAAGAAGGCTCCCAGTTCTCCATGGCCTGTCCTGCCTTTCTGGATTTTACACTTTTTTCAGATGGCCCTTTTGACCGGGGGGCAGTGAGACTTCAATGTAGTGCAGATTTCCTTTGCAAGCTTGCTTGGTTGGCCAAAAAGTGCGTATGCGTTTTTTCCTGAATATATTCAGGAAAAAACGCATACGCCCTTTTTGGCCAAGTGCATCATTGTGGACCTTCTGCCTCTTTTCCTATGCTTTACATGCAATTCCAGTCTACCTCCTGAAATCGGTTTCCTGCAATTCTGCCCCGCTTTCAAGTCCTCTTGGCAGCTTTACTTCAATATATTTTCGGACGACAGCTGTCATTTATAACTCTGCAGGTTTGTGAATTACAGGGCCCCTGAGCTCCTTTCTTCAACTCGCTTTCTTGTGAGCTGGCCGCAACACCGCAGGATTGCTTCAGGCCCTAGTGTGGTTCCGGCATGGCACGCTGAGCCTTTGGTTAATTCGTCTTCCTGGTGGGAAATGAGAGTTAAATTTGCCCGTCCAGACACCTCCAGCTAGTCTCTCATTGGTTCTCCCTATTCCTGTTCATTTTCCGCAGAAATTGCAAACTGGGCCAAACAGGAGGTTAAAGGCACTGACTCTCCGAGTGGGGAGAGTGTTAGTAAAGCGTCTGGAATGTTGCACCCGAGTACCAGGGGACGAAAACTGAGACACATTTGAACACGTTTCCCGATCACACGGTGGATCATACTCTGGGTTCCACATGCATGTTTTAGCTGAAGGAAGAATCCCTTAAACCTGGAGAGTTGAGACCCATGGAATGGGTACCATGCAATATGACTTCAAAGGGTCTGCATTTGCTCACCGATCCTCACCAATCCGATCACTGCTGCGTTTATGCCGCTGTACACACGCTTGATTCTCTTTTGGAGACATATAAATCCATAGGTTTTAAGATTCTTACTAGTCAGGTATATTCTTAGGCGTTTAATATGGGGTGTTGAGTCCACTTCGTTGAGCAAGGAGTAGCTCTTGTCTATTACATATTTGGCTTATGGAACGGTATCTGTGCTAATTTCAATCTCTGGTTTTATGCAGCACCCCAACTCACCATTCCCCTTAAGCAAGCATAAGTTGGTTTTCTACATGTGAGTCCCTGTTGTGTTTTGTAATTCAGTTCCTGTGTAGACAAGTTTACATTCCATATATTAGTGATAACTTATGATGTTTCTTTTTCTCTGTGACTTCTTTCACTTAGAATCATCGTACCTGAATCCACTCATTATGCTGCTACTGGCCTGATGACATAGATTTCATTGCTGAGTGATATTGTATTGTACGTAATACCACAACTTATTTATCCATTTTTCGCTTTCTGCGATATTGAACTTTTACGGTAAATGAGGTTCTTGTAAACAGAGCCGTCGCAAACTTTGGGGTGGCTGTGTCTTTTTGATTTTAATTTCCCTAAGCTATAGGACCATAAGTGGAAGTGCCCTAGGCTCTGTTGCTTTGTTTTTTAGATGTTTCAGGAAACACCATACACTTCTCCAGAGTGGCTGTTGGCAATTTACATCCCGCCCATCAGCATAAGAAGGCTCCCAGTTCTCCATGGCCTGTCCTGCCTTTCTGGATTTTACACTTTTTTCAGATGGCCCTTTTGACCGGGGGGGCAGTGAGACTTCATTGTAGTGCAGATTTCCTTTTCAAGCTTGCTTGGTTGGCCAAAAAGGGCGTATGCGTTTTTTCCTGAATATATTCAGGAAAAAACGCATACGCCCTTTTTGGCCAAGTGCATCATTGTGGACCTTCTGCCTCTTTTCCTATGCTTTACATGCAATTCCAGTCTACCTCCTGAAATCGGTTTCCTGCAATTCTGCCCCGCTTTCAAGTCCTCTTGGCAGCCTTACTTCAATATATTTTTGGACGATAGCTGTCATTTATAACTCTGCAGGTTTGTGAATTACAGGGCCCCTGAGCTCCTTTCTTCAACTCGCTTTCTTGTGAGCTGGCTGCGACACCGCAGGATTGCTTCAGGCCCTAGTGTGGTTCCGGCATGGCACGCTGAGCCTTTGGTTAATTCCTCTTCCTGGTGGGAAACGAGAGTTAAATTTGCCTGTCCAGACACCTCCAGCTAGTCTCTCATTGGTTCTCCCTATTCCTGTTCATTTTCCGTAGAAATTGCAAACTGGGCCAAACAGGAGGTTAAAGGCACTGACTCTCCAAGTGGGGAGAGTGTTAGTAAAGCGTCTGGAATGTTGCACCCGAGTACCAGGGGACGAAAACTGAGACACATTTGAACACGTTTCCCGATCACAGGGTGGATCATACTCTGGGTTCCACATGCATGTTTTAGCTGAAGGAAGAATCCCTTAAACCTGGAGAGTTGAGACCCATGGAATGGGTACCATGCAATATGACTTCAAAGGGTCTGCATTTGCTCACCGATCCTCACCAATCCGATCACTGCTGCATTTATGCCGCTGTACACATGCTTGATTCTCTTTCAGAGACATATAAATCCATAGGTTTTAAGATTATTACTAGTCAGGTATATTCTTAGGCGTTTAATATGGTGTGTTGAGTTCACTTCGTTGAGCAAGGAGTAGCTCTTGTCTATTACATATTTGGCTTATGGAACGGTATCTGTGCTAATTTCTATCTCTGGTTTTATGCAGCACCCCAACTCACCATTCCCCTTAAGCAAGCATAAGTTGGTTTTCTACATTTGAGACCCTGTTGTGTTTTGTAATTCAGTTCCTGTGTAGACAAGTTTACATTCCATATATTAGTGATAACTTATGATGTTTCTTTTTCTCTGTGACTTATTTCACTTAGAATCATCGTACCTGAATCCACTGATTATGCTGCTACTGGCCTGATGACATAGATTTCATTGCTGAGTGATATTGCATTGTACGTAAGTACCACAATTTCTTTATCCATTTTTCGCTTTCTGTGATATTGAACTTGTACCTTAAACGAGGTTCTTGTAAACAGAGCCGTCCCAAACTTTGGGGTGGCTGTGTCTTTTTGATTTTAATTTCCCTAAGCTATAGGACCATAAGTGGAAGTGCCCTAGGCTCTGTTGCTTTGTTTTTTAGATGTTTCAGGAAACACCATACACTTCTCCAGAGTGGCTGTTTGTAATTTACATCCCGCCCATCAGCATAAGAAGGCTCCCAGTTCTCCATGGCCTGTCCTGCCTTTCTGGATTTTACACTTTTTTCAGATGGCCCTTTTGACCGGGGGGCAGTGAGACTTCATTGTAGTGCAGATTTCCTTTGCAAGCTTGCTTGGTTGGCCAAAAAGTGCGTATGCGTTTTTTCCTGAATATATTCAGGAAAAAACGCATACGCCCTTTTTGGCCAAGTGCATCATTGTGGACCTTCTGCCTCTTTTCCTATGCTTTACATGCAATTCCAGTCTACCTCCTGAAATCGGTTTCCTGCAATTCTGCCCCGCTTTCAAGTCCTCTTGGCAGCTTTACTTCAATATATTTTCGGACGACAGCTGTCATTTATAACTCTGCAGGTTTGTGAATTACAGGGCCCCTGAGCTCCTTTCTTCAACTCGCTTTCTTGTGAGCTGGCCGCAACACCGCAGGATTGCTTCAGGCCCTAGTGTGGTTCCGGCATGGCACGCTGAGCCTTTGGTTAATTCGTCTTCCTGGTGGGAAATGAGAGTTAAATTTGCCCGTCCAGACACCTCCAGCTAGTCTCTCATTGGTTCTCCCTATTCCTGTTCATTTTCCGCAGAAATTGCAAACTGGGCCAAACAGGAGGTTAAAGGCACTGACTCTCCGAGTGGGGAGAGTGTTAGTAAAGCGTCTGGAATGTTGCACCCGAGTACCAGGGGACGAAAACTGAGACACATTTGAACACGTTTCCCGATCACACGGTGGATCATACTCTGGGTTCCACATGCATGTTTTAGCTGAAGGAAGAATCCCTTAAACCTGGAGAGTTGAGACCCATGGAATGGGTACCATGCAATATGACTTCAAAGGGTCTGCATTTGCTCACCGATCCTCACCAATCCGATCACTGCTGCGTTTATGCCGCTGTACACACGCTTGATTCTCTTTTGGAGACATATAAATCCATAGGTTTTAAGATTCTTACTAGTCAGGTATATTCTTAGGCGTTTAATATGGGGTGTTGAGTCCACTTCGTTGAGCAAGGAGTAGCTCTTGTCTATTACATATTTGGCTTATGGAACGGTATCTGTGCTAATTTCAATCTCTGGTTTTATGCAGCACCCCAACTCACCATTCCCCTTAAGCAAGCATAAGTTGGTTTTCTACATGTGAGTCCCTGTTGTGTTTTGTAATTCAGTTCCTGTGTAGACAAGTTTACATTCCATATATTAGTGATAACTTATGATGTTTCTTTTTCTCTGTGACTTATTTCACTTAGAATCATCGTACCTGAATCCACTCATTATGCTGCTACTGGCCTGATGACATAGATTTCATTGCTGAGTGATATTGCATTGTACGTAAGTACCACAATTTCTTTATCTATTTTTCGCTTTCTGTGATATTGAACTTGTACCGTAAACGAGGTTCTTGTAAACAGAGCCGTCCCAAACTTTGGGGTGGCTGTGTCTTTTTGATTTTAATTTCCCTAAGCTATAGGACCATAAGTGGAAGTGCCCTAGGCTCTGTTGCTTTGTTTTTTAGATGTTTCAGGAAACACCATACACTTCTCCAGAGTGGCTGTTTGCAATTTACATCCCGCCCATCAGCATAAGAAGGCTCCCAGTTCTCCATGGCCTGTCCTGCCTTTCTGGATTTTACACTTTTTTCAGATGGCCCTTTTGACCGGGGGGCAGTGAGACTTCAATGTAGTGCAGATTTCCTTTGCAAGCTTGCTTGGTTGGCCAAAAAGTGCGTATGCGTTTTTTCCTGAATATATTCAGGAAAAAACGCATACGCCCTTTTTGGCCAAGTGCATCATTGTGGACCTTCTGCCTCTTTTCCTATGCTTTACATGCAATTCCAGTCTACCTCCTGAAATCGGTTTCCTGCAATTCTGCCCCGCTTTCAAGTCCTCTTGGCAGCTTTACTTCAATATATTTTCGGACGACAGCTGTCATTTATAACTCTGCAGGTTTGTGAATTACAGGGCCCCTGAGCTCCTTTCTTCAACTCGCTTTCTTGTGAGCTGGCCGCAACACCGCAGGATTGCTTCAGGCCCTAGTGTGGTTCCGGCATGGCACGCTGAGCCTTTGGTTAATTCGTCTTCCTGGTGGGAAATGAGAGTTAAATTTGCCCGTCCAGACACCTCCAGCTAGTCTCTCATTGGTTCTCCCTATTCCTGTTCATTTTCCGCAGAAATTGCAAACTGGGCCAAACAGGAGGTTAAAGGCACTGACTCTCCGAGTGGGGAGAGTGTTAGTAAAGCGTCTGGAATGTTGCACCCGAGTACCAGGGGACGAAAACTGAGACACATTTGAACACGTTTCCCGATCACACGGTGGATCATACTCTGGGTTCCACATGCATGTTTTAGCTGAAGGAAGAATCCCTTAAACCTGGAGAGTTGAGACCCATGGAATGGGTACCATGCAATATGACTTCAAAGGGTCTGCATTTGCTCACCGATCCTCACCAATCCGATCACTGCTGCGTTTATGCCGCTGTACACACGCTTGATTCTCTTTTGGAGACATATAAATCCATAGGTTTTAAGATTCTTACTAGTCAGGTATATTCTTAGGCGTTTAATATGGGGTGTTGAGTCCACTTCGTTGAGCAAGGAGTAGCTCTTGTCTATTACATATTTGGCTTATGGAACGGTATCTGTGCTAATTTCAATCTCTGGTTTTATGCAGCACCCCAACTCACCATTCCCCTTAAGCAAGCATAAGTTGGTTTTCTACATGTGAGTCCCTGTTGTGTTTTGTAATTCAGTTCCTGTGTAGACAAGTTTACATTCCATATATTAGTGATAACTTATGATGTTTCTTTTTCTCTGTGACTTATTTCACTTAGAATCATCGTACCTGAATCCACTCATTATGCTGCTACTGGCCTGATGACATAGATTTCATTGCTGAGTGATATTGTATTGTACGTAATACCACAACTTATTTATCCATTTTTCGCTTTCTGCGATATTGAACTTTTACGGTAAATGAGGTTCTTGTAAACAGAGCCGTCGCAAACTTTGGGGTGGCTGTGTCTTTTTGATTTTAATTTCCCTAAGCTATAGGACCATAAGTGGAAGTGCCCTAGGCTCTGTTGCTTTGTTTTTTAGATGTTTCAGGAAACACCATACACTTCTCCAGAGTGGCTGTTGGCAATTTACATCCCGCCCATCAGCATAAGAAGGCTCCCAGTTCTCCATGGCCTGTCCTGCCTTTCTGGATTTTACACTTTTTTCAGATGGCCCTTTTGACCGGGGGGGCAGTGAGACTTCATTGTAGTGCAGATTTCCTTTTCAAGCTTGCTTGGTTGGCCAAAAAGGGCGTATGCGTTTTTTCCTGAATATATTCAGGAAAAAACGCATACGCCCTTTTTGGCCAAGTGCATCATTGTGGACCTTCTGCCTCTTTTCCTATGCTTTACATGCAATTCCAGTCTACCTCCTGAAATCGGTTTCCTGCAATTCTGCCCCGCTTTCAAGTCCTCTTGGCAGCCTTACTTCAATATATTTTTGGACGATAGCTGTCATTTATAACTCTGCAGGTTTGTGAATTACAGGGCCCCTGAGCTCCTTTCTTCAACTCGCTTTCTTGTGAGCTGGCTGCGACACAGCAGGATTGCTTCAGGCCCTAGTGTGGTTCCGGCATGGCACGCTGAGCCTTTGGTTAATTCCTCTTCCTGGTGGGAAACGAGAGTTAAATTTGCCTGTCCAGACACCTCCAGCTAGTCTCTCATTGGTTCTCCCTATTCCTGTTCATTTTCCGTAGAAATTGCAAACTGGGCCAAACAGGAGGTTAAAGGCACTGACTCTCCAAGTGGGGAGAGTGTTAGTAAAGCGTCTGGAATGTTGCACCCGAGTACCAGGGGACGAAAACTGAGACACATTTGAACACGTTTCCCGATCACAGGGTGGATCATACTCTGGGTTCCACATGCATGTTTTAGCTGAAGGAAGAATCCCTTAAACCTGGAGAGTTGAGACCCATGGAATGGGTACCATGCAATATGACTTCAAAGGGTCTGCATTTGCTCACCGAACCTCACCAATCCTATCACTGCTGCATTTATGCCGCTGTACACACGCTTGATTCTCTTTCGGAGACATATAAATCCATAGGTTTTAAGATTCTTACTAGTCAGGTATATTCTTAGGCGTTTAATATGGGGTGTTGAGTCAACTTCGTTGAGCAAGCAGTAGCTCTTGTCTATTACATATTTGGCTTATCGAAAGATATCTGTGCTAATTTCAATCTCTGGTTTTATGCAGCACCCCAACTCACCTTTCCCCTTAAGCAAGCATAAGTTGGTTTTCTACATTTGAGACCCTATTCTGTTTTGTAATTCAGTTCCTGTGTAGACAAGTTTACATTCCGTATATTAGTGATACCTTATGATGTTTCTTTTTCTGTGTGACTTATTTCACTTAGAATCATCGTACCTGAATCCACTCATTATGGTGCTACAGGCCTGATGACATAGATTTCATTGCTGAGTAATATTGCATTGTACGTAAGTACCACAACTTCTTTATCCATTTTTCGCTTTCTGCGATATTGAACTTGTACCATACACGAGGTTCTTGTAAACAGAGCCGTCCCAAACTTTGGGGTGGCTGTGTCTTTTTGATTTTAATTTCTCTAAGCTATAGGACCATAAGTGGAAGTGTCCTAGGCTCTGTTGCTCTGTTTTTTAGATGTTTCAGGAAACACCATACATTTCTCCAGAGTGGCTGTTGGCAATTTACATCCCGCCCATCAGCATAAGAAGGCTCCCAGTTCTCCATGGCCTGTCCTGCCTTTCTGGATTTTACACTTTTTTCAGATGGCCCTTTTGACCGGGGGGCAGTGAGACTTCATTGTAGTGCAGATTTCCTTTACAAGCTTGCTTGGTTGGCCAAAAAGGGCGTATGCGTTTTTTCCTGAATATGTTCAGGAAAAAACGCATACGCCCTTTTTGGCCAAGTGCATCATTGTGGACGTTCTGCCTCTTTTCCTATGCTTTACATGCAATTCCAGTCTACCTCCTGAAATCGTTTCCCTGCAATTTTGCCCCGCTTTCAAGTCCTCTTGGCAGCCTTACTTCATTATATTTTTGGACGATAGCTGTCATTTATAACTCTGCAGGTTTGTGAATTACAGGGCCCCTGAGCTCCTTTGTTCAACTCGCTTTCTTGTGAGCTGGCCGCAACACCGCAGGATTGCTTCAGGCCCTAGTGTGGTTCCAGCATGGCTCGCTGAGCCTTTGGTTAATTCCTCTACCTGGTGGGAAATGAGAGTTAAATTTGCCCGTCCAGACACCTCCAGCTAGTCTCTCATTGGTTCTCCCTATTCCTGTTCATTTTCCGCAGAAATTGCAAACTGGGCCAAACAGGAGGTTAAAGGCACTGACTCTCCGAGTGGGGAGAGTGTTAGTAAAGCGTCTGGAATGTTGCACCCGAGTACCAGGGAATGAAAACTGAGACACATTTGAACACGTTTCTCGATCACACGGTGGATCATACTCTGGGTTCCACATGCATGTTTTAGCTGAAGGAAGAATCCCTTAAACCTGGAGAGTTGAGACCCATGGAATGGGTACCATGCAATATGACTTCAAAGGGTCTGTATTTGCTCACCGATCCCAACCAATCCGATCACTGGTGCCTTTATGCCGCTGTACACATGCTTGATTCTCTTTCGAAGACATATAAATCCATAGGTTTTAAGATTCTTAGTAGTCACGTATATTCTTATGCGTTTAATATGGGGTGTTGAGTCCACTTCGTTGAGCAAGGACTAGCTCTTGTCTATTACATATTTGGCTTATGGAATGGTATCTGTGCTAATTTCAATCTCTGGTTTTATGCAGCACCCCAACTCACCATTCCCCTTAAGCAAGCATAAGTTGGTTTTCTACATTTGAGACCCTGTCCTGTTTTGTAATTCAGTTCCTGTGTAGCCAAGTTTACATTCCATGTATTAGTGATAACTTATGATGTTTCTTTTTCTCTGTGACTTATTTCACTTAGAATCATCGTACCTGAATCCACTCATTATGCTTCTACTGGCCTGATGACATAGATTTCATTGCTGAGTGATATTGCATTGTACGTAAGTACCACAAATTCTTTATCCATTTTTCGCTTTCTGCGATATTGAACTTGTACCATAAACGAGGTTCTTGTAAACAGAGCCATTCCAAACTTTGGGGTGGCTGTGTCTTTTTGATTTTAATTTCCCTAAGCTATAGGACCATAAGTGGAAGTGCCCTAGGCTCTGTTGCTTTGTTTTTTAGATGTTTCAGGAAACACCATACACTTCTCCAGAGTGGCTGTTTGCAATTTACATCCCGCCCATCAGCATAAGAAGGCTCCCAGTTCTCCATGGCCTGTCCTGCCTTTCTGGATTTTACACATTTTTCAGATTGCCCGTTTGACCGGGGGGGCAGTGTGTCTTCATTTTAGTGCAGATTTCCTTTGCAAGCTTGCTTGGTTGGCCAAAAAGGGCGTATGCGTTTTTTCCTGAGTATATTCAGGAAAAAACGCATATGCCGTTTTTCGCCAAGTGCATCATTGTGGACGTTCTGCCTCTTTTCCTATGCTTTACATGCAATTCCAGTCTACCTCCTGAAATTGGTTTCCTGCAATTCTGCCCCGCTTTCAAGTCCTCCTGGCAGCCTTACTTCAATATATTTTTGGACGATAGCTGTCATTTATAACTCTGCAGGTTTGTGAATTACAGGGCCCCTGAGCTGCTTTCTTCAACTCGCTTTCTTGTGAGCTGGCCGCAACACCGCAGGATTGCTTCAGGCCCTAGTGTGGTTCCGGCATGGCACGCTGAGCCTTTGGTTAATTCCTCTTCCTGGTGGGAAATGAGAGTTAAATTTGCCCGTCCAGACACCTCCAGCTAGTCTCTCATTGGTTCTCCCTATTCCTGTTCATTTTCCGCAGAAATTGCAAACTGGGCCAAACAGGAGGTTAAAGGAACTGACTCTCCAAGTGGGGAGAGTGTTAGTAAAGCGTCTGGAATGTTGCACCCAAGTACCAGGGGAAGAAAACTGAGACACATTTGAACACGTTTCCCGATCACACGTTGGATCATACTCTGGGTTCCACATGAATGTTTTAGCTGAAGGAAGAATCCCTTAAACCTGGAGAGTTGAGACCCATGGAATGGGTACCATGCAATATGACTTCAAAGGGTCTGCATTTGCTCACCGATCCTCACCAATCCAATCACTGCTGCGTATATGCCGCTGTACACACGCTTGATTCTCTTTCGGAGACATATAAATCCATAGGTTTTAAGATTCTTACTAGTCAGGTATATTCTTAGGCGTTTAATATGGGGTGTTGAGTCCACTTCGTTGAGCAAGGAGTAGCTCTTGTCTATTACATATTTGGCTTATGGAATGGTATCTGTGCTAATTTCAATCTCTGGTTTTATGCAGCACCCCAACTCACCTTTCCCCTTAAGCAAGCATAAGTTGGTTTTCTACATTTGAGACCCTGTTGTGTTTTGTAATTCAGTTCCTGTATATCCAAGTTTACATTCCGTGTATTAGTGATATCTTATGATGTTTCTTTTTCTGTGTGACTTATTTCACTTAGAATCATCGTACCTGAATCCACTCATTATGCTGCTACTGGCCTGATGACATAGATTTCATTGCTGAGTGATATTGCATTGTACGTAAGTACCACATCTTCTTTATCCATTTCTCGCTTTCTGCAATATTGAACTTGTACCGTAAATGAGGTTCTTGGAAACAGAGCCGTCCCAAACTTTGGGGTGGCTGTGTCTTTTTGATTTTAATTTCCCTAAGCTATAGGACCATAAGTGGAAGTGCCCTAGGCTTTGTTGCTTTGTTTTTTAGATGTTTCAGGAAACACCATACACTTCTCCAGAGTGGTTGTTGGCAATTTACATCCCGCCCATCAGCATAACAAGGCTCCCAGTTCTCCATGGCCTGTCCTGCCTTTCTGGATTTTACACTTTTTTCAGATGGCCCTTTTGACCGGGGAGCAGTGAGGCTTCATTGTAGTGCAGATTTCCTTTGCAAGCTTGCTTGGTTGCCCATAAAGTGCGTATGCGTTTTTTCCTGTATATATTCAGGAAAAAACGCATACTTCCTTTGGGGCTAACTGCATCATTGTCGAAATTCTGTGACTTTTCATGTGCTTTAAAGACGAGTCCAATCTATCTCTTGAAATCTGTTTCTTGCAATTCTGTCTTGCATTCAGATCCTCTTCTTTGCCTTACCTCAACATATTTTTGGACGTTAGTTTTCATTTATAACTCTGCAGGTTTGTTAATTGCAGTGACCCTGAGCTCCATTTTTTAAGTTGCTCTTTTGTGACCTGGTCTCAAACCCGCAGAATTGCTTCAGGCCCTATTTTGGCTCTGGCGAGGCGGGCTGAGCCTTTTTTTAATTCTTATTCTTAATGGGAAATTAGAGTGACATGTGCCCGTCCAAACCCCTACAACTATTCTCTCATTGGTTCCCCCTCTTCCCGTTCATCCTCCTCACAATTTGCAAAATGTGTGAAACAGAAGTTTAAATGTGCTGATTCTCTAAGTGGGGAGATTCTAAGTAACGTGGCTGGAATGATGAACAGGAGCACCAGGAGAGGATAAATGAGGTGCATTTTAGACACATCTCCCGAGAACACGGTGTACAGTCCTCTGGGTTTTCCATGCATGTTTTAGCTGTAGGAAGATTCCTTGAACCTGCAGATTTGGGACCCATTGAATGGGTACCAGGTAGTATTACTTTAAAGGGTGTGCATTTCCTCACCCAACCTCACATTTCTCTTAGCGCGAACAGTTTCCAGCCTTATGTCTCATCCTGCTGTGTGTCTAGATGTGTTCAATCCATGTTGCATCACCGTCCCTGAGGAAAAGTTGTAAGAGGTTTTCTCTGTCTCTCTGTCGTTTATTTTTTTCAATTTATTACTATATTGGTTACAGCTGATTTTCAAAGCTCTGTTTCTTGCTGCTGTACATCCACTTGATTCACGTACAGAGAGACATCAATAAATTCTTTTTCAGATTCTTACCAGTCATAGATATTCTTTTCCGGTGACTTGAGTGTGCTGAGTGCAGTTCTTTTAGCTACCGTGTAGGCCTTGTTGATTATCAGTTTGGTATTTGGAATGGTATCTTTGCTAATTTCAACCTCCTGGATGATGCCTCACCCCTCCCCACCTTTCCCGTTTAGCAGCCTTACGCGTGTTTTCTACATATTTGACTATGTTTTTGTTTTGTAATTTATTTCATGTGTAGCCATTTTGGGTTCCAACTTTAAGTGATATCTTATGATATGTGTCTTTTTCTTTTTGAATTATGTCACTTAGAATGATCATACGTAACTCCTCCAGAGTTGTTACAACTGGCCATATTTCATTGATTTCCAGGCTGAGTAATATTCCACTCTACATAAGTACCACATCTCTATCCATTTTTTCCCTTCAGAGACATTTAAGTTATATCCTAGTCGAGGATCTTTTAAACAGAGAGGCAGTAAACATTGGGGTGCCTGTGTCCTCTCGATTTTTGTTTTTCCCAAGATATACGCCCATGAGTGCAAGTGCCCTATGCTCTGTAGCTCATTTTTTAGATGCTTTAGTAAACACAATACACTTCTCCAGAATGGCCGTTGGCAATATACATTTCCACTCTAAGCCTCACAGGGCTCCCTCTTCTCCTTGCCCTGTCCTGCATTTCTGGTGTTTACACTTTATGAGGATGGCTCTTCTGACTGATGCGAAGTGATATCTTTTGTAGTATTGATTTCCAGTGCCCACCTGTTTGGTTGGCTAAAAAAGTGTATGCCCTTTTCTTGAATATATACAGAAAAAAACGCATACAGCCTTTTTGGCCAACTGCAATGTTGGCAATGTTCAGCCCCTTTTCTTGTGCTTAATGGCGAGTCCTTTCTACCTCCTCAAATCCCTTTCCTGCCATTCTCCCTTGCTTACCAATCCTTTTCTCTGACTCTCCTCAAGACAGTTTTCAGTGATAGATATTTTCAACTCTGCAGTTTCGTGAATTTTACTGCCCCTGAGTTCCATTGTTCAACTTGTGTTTATGGGAACTGGCCACAAAGCAGTGGGATTTCCTCAAGCCCTATACTGTTTCCATGGGCAACCCTAGCCTTTGGTCAATTCGTCTTCCTGATTGGAAATTAGAGTGACATGTGCCTGTCTGAACACCTAGGACTTGTCTCTCATTGTTCCTCATCCTTCCGCTTCATCCTCTGGACAAATTCCAAACTGTACGCAACAGGATGTTGACAGTGCTGACATCTCCAAGTGGGGAGACTGTTAGTAAAGACGCTGGAGGGGTGAACCCGAGCACCAGGAGATGAGGAGATGAGATGCCTTTTCCAAACTCTTCCCGATCAGACGGTATACCATCCTCTGGGTGTGACAGACACGTTTTAGCAGTAGAAAGAGTCCCATTCATGTAAGGAGAACACCAGGGCTTTTTCAAAATCAGTGTCTCCCCGAAACCCAAACTGGGGAATTTTTTAAGCTACGGCTACACATATGTTCATTAAGGGCCTTGGGAAGTAGGCAGAGTCCAAACTTTAGATGATTGAAGTCTTCAGGGTCAGAAGCACTCACCACCAGCTTCCCTTAGGTTACACTTTAACTGTCATTGATAGATGATGTCAATAAAAATATCTATTCTTTTTCCGATTATTTTCCCTTATAGGTTATTGCAAAATATTGAGTGTAGTTCCCTGTGCTATACAGTAGTTCCTTGTTGATGATCTATTTTATACATAGCAGTGTGTATGTGTTAATTCCAAACTGTTAATTTATCCCTCCTCCCACCTTTCCCCTTTGGTAATAATAAATTATAAGATTTTATACTTCTCAGAAATGGGGGAGCTGAAAGAGAGGTATCATTTTCAATGGAAAAGCATTTAAAACAAGATTGAAGCTTTAACCAAGATTATTAGATGTACATCCTTGGAAAGAAATCACTTCATTTCTCTAATATTGACCTGACAAATAAGACAACCCTTTTCACTGAACTTGCTTATAATAAAGTGATGGAAATATCAAATGGAAGTGTTAGAAACATCTTATTTTACCCGAGCCTTATAAACTGTTCTATGTTAACTAGAGTTTGGCTCATACATCTGTTCATTGAAGTTACAATAGTCTCAATTTCTATTACTGATCCTCCAGAGTGGACCCCAACAAGTGTCCCCCTGCCCAGTGTCATTGGGGCCAACAGATCGAGACTGAGTTTGGTTCACAAGCAAAGGAAACTTTATATTTTGATCAGAGAATGGAGAGGTGAGAGCATGCACTACCCCGTGGGCTGTGGGCTGGGCTGCTGTGTAGAGATCCTGTCAGAGTCAGTGGGAGGGAGGGGGCGGAGCTCTTGAGGGCCGGGTTGGCTGCAGCTCAGGCTCTATATCTCGGAGTCTGCACTGGGCCCCAGGAGCTGAGGTGTCGACCCAGCCATTCTGCACTAGGAAATCTGGTCTGAAGTGCCGGGTGTGGAACCTCTGCATGCGGGACCCTAGGAGCACGTAAAATTAGACAAAGCACAAAGGATAAAAAAGGTCAGACTTGACTTTATTGCCCAGATTCTATTTTTATCTCCCAGGGATTTTTCATGGGCTTTGCTGGGGACAAACTCCTCCTCTGCCTTTTGTCCCGTTCCTCATTCTTGGAGTGCTGAGGGTGCAGACCCTTCTTCTGTAACTGCTGAGTGCTGAGTTGGGAGCCCTCATACCAGGGGACGAGGGTCAGAACTTCTCCCCAGCAGCCTCCAGGTGACGTTGATTGGCCCCAGGACCCCTGCCTCCCTGCTCGTCCACCTGAGCACCAGCATTGGAAGTGTTATAGATTCTAATGACCTTTAAGGGTCCAGGAAAGAGATGTGCAGAGACGCTGTGGGGGCCGGTTTCACCCCGCCCCACATTTGTTCGGCCACCTTAGGCTGACCGTTTCTGCCAGCCTAGATGCTCTGACCAGTAGTCTGCTCTTTCTTCAATTAGGCCCCTGAATTAACGTAAAAACAGCACCAGGTGTCAGAGCCCTGCCCGCTCAACTCCCAGACAGTCCAGGGTCAGTGGTGATCAAGGACCATGATGGCCACTGAGTCAACAGCCTTTTGAAGTAAACAGGAGTCCAGCCGGTCTTATTGGCCACCATCATCACGGTGTCTGTAGGCTTTTCTATGGTGACAGTGTGATATACGGTTCCCCCACCAAGATTATTGGCTCCCCTGCGGGTGCAGTAAGTCCTGCAAGCAGTAGTCTACTCCTTCGGGACACACTATTGTTGTTTTATGAGAGAAACTCCAGGTCAAGTGATGTTCACACGAGTCGTCATGGTGCCCTGCTGCCCCCGGTTATCTCTCTGGATGTTGGAGTTGGAGAGCCTCCTCACTCGAGGTCGGTGTGCCCACGGAGCGAACCCTGCAACTTCAGGGCATGGTTGGTGATTAGGATCACCACGTGGGGTCCTTTTCCCTTAGGAGGGAGGTGGCCTTTTGGGCTGCTGATTTCCAGGGTTTTAGATACCGCCAGTATCTTGGCCAGATGTGGCAGTGGGCCAAGCCCCTTGGTGACTGTAGTTTATCCTACCTGGATGGCATTCTTGCGTTGTTCCATTTCAAGTGGTCCCAGTTTTTGCACTAATTCTCCAATGGCGATTCACCTTTCACCGGGAATGGAAAGGTCAAAGGGTTTAGCTCAATTAGGGAGTTCCAGGGCAAGGGTCTGAATTGACTGCTCTTTCCATTCTTGAAAGGCCACTTCTGGATTCTCTTCAAAAGGATCGTCATCTTTTCCTTTCAGTGTTTCATATAGAGGCCCAGCTAGTAGACTGTAGTTAGGGATCCAGAAGCAGCAAACCCTGGCCTCCCCAGGAACCCCTAAGCTGTCTTCTCGTTTTAGAAAGGGGTAAGGCTGCAAATGGTTTCTTCCCTTTCCTGGGATGGGCTTCTCCGACCTTGTGTGAGAATGAAGCCCAGGCAGGTCACCGCAGTCTGTGATATTTGAGCTTTTCTTGGACAACTTCTATCCTTTATTGGCTTGGTAGTTCAGAGGCCTCCTTAGTAGGGCTGGCGATCAGAATGTCGTCTGCATATTGAAGGAGGGTTTCCTTTTCCAGAGGTAGAACTTTTCGGTCTTTAGCTAAGCTTTCCCCAAAGATGGGGTGGGAATTTTTGAACCCTTGGGGCAAGACGGCCCGGAAGTATTGTTTTAGTTGTATGTTGAGTCCTGCCACTCACAAGCCAAAATTTCTTGTGACTCTGGGACTAATGGAATACAAAAGAAGGCATCATTGAAGACTAATACAGAATACCATGTCCTGGTGGTTGGTAGAATGACCAGCAGGGTGTAGGAATTAGGAGCAACTGGAGGTATATCCTCGGTGGCTTCACTGACTGTCCTGACATCCTTTACCAGGTCCCCAGCAGCCCATGGGGCTCTCGTGGTCAGGCCAATCCCAGGATATGGAGCTCTCCTGGGCAGGTACCCCACCCCCAACCCAGCCCACGGGGCTCTTGTGGTCAGGCCCCTCCCAGGATACAGAGCTACCCTTGCAGGTACCGTGGCAGGGCTGGGCACACAGGAACCGTGCACATAGCCCTCATTGAAGAGCACTCCAAGCTCACCTGTCGCTCAGAGCTGACACAGAGCACCTCAGAGCAGGACTTGGACTAACAAACAGCAGCTCCGACAGGTCTGTGACCCTGGGCATCACTCTGTGTGGCCTCCCTCCACCTGGTCTTCCAGAGACTTCCACTGCACCCGGGGCACCAGGCCTCTGTCTCCAACCACCACCCACCCCTCCTCTCCCTGACTCCTGGGTTCCTCTCATTAAGAGAGGGTTTTCTTGAAGTTGTCTCCCACTCATGGGCCAGATAAAATGATTAGAAAACAAGCCAAAGCTGCAGCCCCTTGTCTATCCTGACTCTCAGGAGCCCACACCTGTTCCTTGGACCTGGCCGGTTCAGCAAGTTCCATTTTCTGCAACTGTGAGCCCCTGAGGGGTGATGATTGGCTGACCTGGGCAGCCTTACGGTGCCGGCCAGCCCTCCCCAGGTGTGCCTGGGTTGAGATCAATATAAATACCACTCCAGGCAGCAAGAGTCCCTGCAGCTGTGTCTGACGCCATTTTCTCTGCCCTGTCAGCAGTCTCGGGGCTGGGCTGGTGGGAGGGAGTGAGAGGCCACGGCTTTGTGGGTGGCCCAGTGTGAGTGGGGCTCTGCTGGACTTTCTGCAGCAGTTGCCAGGCTGCCACCTGCTAAAGAAGAGGATGTGTCACCCATACCTGCTGCTGGAATTGCTCCCTGGGCAGAGGTGAGGAAGGAAAAAAGCAGTGGGGGCAGGGACAGGACGGGTATCTCAGGCAGGGAAATGGAAATCTTCCAGAAGAGCACCCAGGGCCAGGACCATCCTGGCTGGCCTGCAGGCACCAAGTCAGCTGGCATGCTGTCACTC
This sequence comes from Grampus griseus, assembly GCF_964374135.1. Taxonomy (NCBI): domain Eukaryota; kingdom Metazoa; phylum Chordata; class Mammalia; order Artiodactyla; family Delphinidae; genus Grampus; species Grampus griseus. The sequence continues at coordinate 731,369 of NW_028133388.1, forward strand.
GTGTGGCTCCATGGCCCTTCCTCTAGGCTTTCAAGTCCTTGTATATATTCAGGTGTTTTACCTGGGAAGGGTGGGAACAGTTCAGCAGCAACTGGCCTGGGGCTCAGCTCACGTTTACTCACAGATGCCTCGGCACGGTGCCCCAGCTTTGCAATGAGGACGCTTGTTGTGTGGGGGCTGCTGGCTGAACGGGAGACGATTCCCCACCACTGACCAACTTCAGAATTGTTTACAACTGGAGCAAGTGCCCTGATACGGTTTCCTCTGAGTAACTGGTGGGTTCTGTTTTTTTTTTCTCTTTTTCGTTTTTGGTTCAAGGTAGATTTTATTCCTCTTTTTTGTATTTACAGATATAAGCATGGAAATAATTTATTCATATAAATACATGTATGTGAAGGGAATAATTGTTTTTTCTGTTTTATTTTTTAAATTTTATTTCTTTTTAATTTTGAATTTTATTTTATATTTTTATACAGCAGGTTCTTATTGGTTATCTATTTTATACATATAAATGTTTACATGCCAATCCCAATCTCTCAACTCCTCCCACCACCACCACCCCCAAGAGCTTTCCCCCCTTGTTGTCCATACGATTGTTGTCTACATCTGTTGCTCTAGTTATGCCTTGCAAAACGGTTAATCTGTACAGTTTTTCTAGGTTCCACATATATGCATGAATATACAAGATTTGTTTTTCTTTTTCTGACTTACTTCACTCTGTATGACAGTCTCTAGATCCATCGACGTCTCTACAAATGACCCAATTTCATTCCTTTCATGGCTTAGTAATATTCCATTTTATATATGTACCACATCTTTATGCATTCGTCTGTCTGTGGGCATTTAGGTTGCTTCCATTACCTCGATATTGTAAATAGTGATGCAATGAACATTACGGTGAATGTCTCTTTTTGATTTATGGTTTTGTCTGGGTATATGTCCAGTACTGGGATTGCTGTATCATATGGTAATTCTATTATTAGTTTCTTAAGAAACTCCATATTGTTCTCCATAGTGACTGTACCAATTTATATTCCCAACAATAGTGGAAGAGGCTTCCTTTTCTCCACACCCTTTCCAGCACTTGTTGTTTGTAGATTTTCAGATGATGCCCATTCTAACAGGTGTGAGGTGATACCTCATTGTTGAGTCCATTTCGATGAACAAGGGGTAGGTCTTGTCTATTACATATTTGGCTTATGGAACGGTATCTGTGCTAATTTCAATCTCTGGTTTTATGCAGCACCCCAACTCACCTTTCCCCTTAAGCAAGCATAAGTTGGTTTTCTAAACTTGAGACCCTGTTCTGTTTTGTAATTCAATTCATGTGTAGCCAAGTTTACATTCCGTGCATTAGTGATACCTTATGATGTTTCTTTTTCTGTGTGACTTATTTCACTTAGAATCATCGTGCCTCAATCCACTCATTATGCTGGTACCGGCCTGGTGACACAGATTTCATTGCTGAGTGATATTGCATTGTACATAAGTACCACAACTTCTTTATCCAGTTTTTGCTCTCTGTGATATTGAACTTGTACCGTAAACGAGGTTCTTGTAAACAGAGCCGTCCCAAATTTTGGGGTGGCTGTGTCTTTTTGATTTTAATTTCCCTAAGCTATAGGACCATAAGTGGAAATGCCCTAGACTCTGTTGCTTTGTTTTTCAGATGTATCAGGAAACACCATACACTTCTCCAGAGTGGCTGTTGGCAATTTACATCCCGCCCATCAGCATAACAAGGCTCCTTTTTCCCCATGGCCTGTCTTGCCTTTCTGGATTTTACACTTTTTTCAGATGGCCCTTTAGACCGGGGGGAAGTGACACTTCATAGTAGTTCGGATTTCCATTGCAAGCTTGCTTGGTTTGCCAAAAAGTGTGTATGTGCTTTTTCCTGAATATATTCAGGAACAAACTCATACGCCCTTTTTTGCCAAGTGCATCATTGTCGATGTTCTGCCTCTTTTCCTATGCTTTAAATGCAAATCCAGTCTACCTCCTGAAATCGGTTTCCTGAAATTCTGCCCCACTTTCAAGTCCTCTTCGCAGCCTTACTTCAAAATATTTTTGGACGTTATCTGTCATTTATAACTCTGCAGGTTTGTGAATTACAGGGCCCCTGAGCTCCTTTCTTCAACTCGCTTTCTTGTGAGCTGGCCGCAAACCCGCAAGACTGCTTCAGGCCCTAATCTGCTTCTGGCAGGGCACGCTGAGCCTTTGGTTAATTCCTCTTCCTGGTGGGAAATACGTGTTAAATATGCCCGTCCAGACACCTACCTCACTCTCAACCCCTTGGTGATGTGGGTCCTCTGGTTTGTGGCCACCTTTGCTGGGTTCCTCACCTTTGGATGATGTGGCCCCACTAGTGTGAGGACACTCCTGCCTGGTTCTCATCCACGTGGTTATGTGGACCTCCTGGTGAGAGTCTGTTCCTGGCTGTGTTCCTCACCTTTCTGTGAGGGAGACCCTCTGCTGATAGGTCACTCCTGCATGGCTGGCACACATTGCCTTGGTGAAGTCAGCCGTGTGGTGGCGGTAGGAGCGTGCTGGGAATCTCCTCCCCCCGGTGATGAGGGCCCTCTTGCGTCAAGCCCTAACTGCTGGGCTCACCAACTTTTCTTAGTGAGCCCAGTGATGCTTGGCCACTCCTCTTAGGATCCCATCTCCATGGGGATGTGGGCCTTCTGCTCTGAGGTCCCAACGGCTGGGTTGTTCACATTTTCATGATGTGGGCTCTCTGGTGTTAGTTCACTGTGGCCTGGATCCCATAGCCTCTGTGCTCTTGGCTGCCTGTTGGGAGGTTCCAACTGCTGGATTCCTCACTTTTTTAATTTTTTAGGCCCTCTGTTGTGAGGATCCTCCTGCCTGCCTCACTCCCAGCCCCTTCGTGATGTGTGTCGTCTGGTTTGAGGCCACATGTGCTGGGTTCCTCACCTTTCGATGATGTGGGACCAATGGTCTTAGGAGACTCCTGCCTGGTTCACATCCCCTTGGTGATGTGGGCCCTCTGTTGAGAGTCTGATCCTGGCTGGGTTCCTCACCCATCTGTGAGGTGGGCCGTCTGCTGTGAGGTCACTCCTGCCTGGCTTGCTCACCTCGCCTTGTGGACGTGAGCCCTCTGGTGGCACTTGGAGCCTGCTGGGAGCCTCCTCCCCTCGGTGATGAGGGCCCTCTGGCGTCAGGCCCTAACTGCTGGGCTCCCCACATTTTGTGATGTGCACCCAGTGGTGTGAGGACACTCCAGCCAGGTTCACATCCCCATTGGGATGTGGGCCTTCTGCTCTGAGGTCTCAGCGTCTGGGTTGTTCACAGTTTCATGATGTGCGCTCTCTGCTGTTAGTTCACTCCTGCCTGCATCCCATAGCTTCTGTGCTCTCGGCCGCCTGCTGGGAGGTTCCAACTGCTGGATTCCTCACCTTTCTTATTCTTTGGGCCCTCTGTTTTTAGGCTACTCCTGCCTGCCTCACTCCCATTCCCTTTGTGATATGTGTCCTCTGATTTGAGGCCACATGTGCTGGGTTCCGCACCTTTCGATGATTTGGCCCCACTGGAGGGAAGACAGTCCTGACTGGTTCCCATCCCCTTGCTGATGTGGGCCCTCAGGTGAGAGTCTGATCCTGGCTGGTTTCCTCACCCTTCTGTGAGGTGGGCCCTCTGCTGTGAGGTCAATCATGCCTGTCTGGCACACGTCACCTTGGCGACGTGGGCCCTCTGGTGGCAGTTGGAGTGTGCTGGGATCCTCCTCCCCTCGGTGATGAGGGCCCTCTTGCATTAGTTCATAACGGCTGGGCTCCCCACATTTTCTGATGTGCGCCAAGTGAGTGAGGACACTCTTGCCAGGTTCCCATCCCCATGGGGATATGGGCCTTCTGCTCTGAGGTCAAAACGGCTGGCTTGCTCACAGTACCATGATGTGGGCCCTCTGCTGTGAGTTCACTCCGGCAAGGATCCCTTATCATCGGTGCTCTGAGCCGCCTGCTGGGTGGTTCCAACTGCTGGATTCCTCAACTTTTTTATTCTATGTGCCCTCTGTTGTGAGGCTCCTCCTGCCTGCCTCACTGCCAGCCCCTTGGTGATGACTGTCCTATGGCTTGAGGCCACATGTGCTGCGTTCCTCACCTTTCGATGATGTGACCCCACTCGTGTGAGGACACTCCTGCCTGGTTCCCATACCCTTGGTGAGGTGGGCCCTCTGGCGAGAGTCTAATCCTGGCTGGGTTCCTCAACGTTCTGTGAGGTAGGCCCTCTGCTGTGAGGTCACTCCTGCCTGGCTGGCACACGTCACCTTGGAGACGTGAGCCCTCTGGTGGCAGTTGGAGCATGCAGGGTGCCTCCTTCTCTCGGTGATGACGGCCCTCTGGCATCAGGCCCTAAATGGTGGGCTCCCCACATTTTCTGATGTGCGCCCAGTGGTGCGAGGACACTCCAGCCAGGTTCCCATTCCCATGGGGATGTGGGCCTTCTGCGCTGAGGTCCCAACGCCTGGGTTGCTCACAGTTTTATGATGTGGGCCCTCTGCTGTGAGTTCACTGCGGCCTGGATCCCATAGCCTCAGTGTTCTGAGCCGCCTGCTGGAAGTTCTAAATGCTGGAATCCTCACGTTTTTTTATATTATGTGCCCTGTGTTGTGAGGCTACTCCTGCCTGTCTCACTCCAAGGCCCTTGGTGATGTGGGTCCTCTGGTTTGAGGACACATGTGCTGGGTTCCTCACCTTTCAATGATGAGGCCCCACTGGTGTGAGGATAATCCTGGCTGGTTCCCATCCCCTTTGTGATGTGGGCCCTCTGGTGAGAGTCTGATCCTGGCTGGGTTCCTCACCCATCTGTGAGGTGGGCCCTCTACTATCAGGTAACTCTTGCCTGGCTTGCTCACCTCGCCTTGTTGACATGAGCCCTCTGGTGGCACTTGGACCCTGCTGGGAGCCTCCTCACCTCTGTGATGAGGGCCCTCTGACGTCAGGCCCTAACTGCTGGGCTCCCCAACTTTTCTTAGTGAGCCCAGTGATGCTCGGGCACTCCTCTTAGGTTCCCATCTCCATGGGGTTGTGGGCCTTCTGCTCTGAGGTTCCAACGGCTGGGTTGATCACAATTTCATGATGTGGGCTCTCTGGTGTTAGTTCACTGTGGCCTGGATCCCATAGCCTCTGTGCTCTTGGCCGCCTGCTGGGAGGTTCCAACTGCTGGATTCCTCACATTTTTAATTTTTTAGGCCCTCTGTTGTGAGGATCCTCCTGCCTGCCTCACTCCCAGCCCCTTCGTGATGTGTGTCATCTGGTTTGAGGCCACATGTGCTGGGTTCCTCACCTTTCGATGATGTGGGACCAATGGTCTTAGGAGACTCCTGCCTGGTTCACATCCCCTTGGTGATGTGGGCCCTCTGTTGAGAGTCTGATCCTGGCTGGGTTCCTCACCCTTCTGTGAGGTGGGCCGTCTGCTGTGAGGTCACTCCTGCCTGGCTTGCTCTCAGCTCGCCTTGTGGACATGAGCCCTCTGGTGGCACTTGGAGCCTGCTGGGAGCCTCCTCCCATCGGTGATGAGGGCCCTCTGGCGTCAGGCCCTAACGGCTGGGCTCCCCACATTTTGTGATGTGCGCCCAGTGGTTCGAAGACACTCCAACCAGGTTCACATCCCCATTGAGATGTGGGTCTTCTGCTCTGAAGTCCCAATGGCTGGGTTGTTCACAGTTTCATGATGTGGGCTCTCTGCTGTTAGTTCACTCTGGCCTGGATGCCATAGACTCTGTGCTCTGGGCCGCCTGCTGGGAGGTTCCAACTGCTCGATTCCTCAACTTTTGTATTCTATGGGTCCTGTGTTGCGATGCTCCTCCTGCCTGCCTCACTCACAACCCCTTCGAGATGTGGGTCCTCTGGTTTGAGGCCACATGTGCTGGGTTCCGCAACTTTCAATGATGTGGCTCCACTGGTGTGAGGACACTCCTGCCTGGTTCCCATCCCCTTGGTGATGTGGGCCTTCTGGTGACAGTCTTATCCTGGCTGGGTTCCTCACTCTTCTGTGAGGTAGGCCCTCTGCTGTGAGGTCAATCCTGCCTGACTTGCACACATCACCTTGGCAACGTGGGCCCTCTGTTGGCACATGGAACCTGTTGGGAGCCTCCTCCCCTCGGTGATGACGGTCCTCTAGCATCAGGCCCTAACTGCTGGGCTCCCCACGTTTTCTGATGTGAGCCCAGTGATGCCAGGACACTCCTGTCAGGTTCCCATCCCCATGGGGATGTGGGCCTTCTGCTCTGAGGTCCCAACGCCTGGGTTGCTCACAGTTTCATGATGTGGGCTCTCTGCTGTTAGTTCACTCCTGCCTGCATCCCATAGCTTCTGTGCTCTTGGCCGCCTGCTGGGAGGTTCAAAATGCTGGATTCCTCACCTTTTTTATTCTTTGGGTCCTCTGTTTTTAGGCTACTCCTACCTGCCTCACTCCCATCCCCTTTGTGATGTATGTCCTCTGATATGAGGCCGCATGTGCTGGGTTCCTCACCTTTCGATGATGTGGCCCCACTGGTGGGAGGACAGCCCTGACTGGTTCCCATCCCCTTGGTGTTGTGGGTCCTCTGGCGAGAGTCTCATCCTGCCTCGGTTCCTCACCCTTCTGTGAAATAGGCCCTCTGCTGTGAGGTCACTACTGCCTGGCTGGCGCATACCACCTTGTAGACGTGGGCCCTCTGTTGGCAGGTGGAACCTGCTGGGAGTCTCCTCCCCTAAGTTATGAGGGCCCCCTGGCGTCAGGCCCTAACTGCTGGGCTCCTAACATTTTCTGATATGTGCTAAGTGGTGCGAGGCCACTCCTGCCAGGTTCCCATCCCAATGGGGATGTGGGCCTTCTGTTCTGTGGTCCCAACGGCTGGACTGCTCACAGGTTCATGATGTGGGCCCTCTGCTGTGAGTTCACTGCGGCCTGGATCTCATAGCCTCGGTGCTCTGGGCCGCTTGCTGGGAGGTTCCAACTGCTGGATTCCTCAACTTTTATATTCTATGGACCCTGTGTTGTGAGGCCGGTCCTGCCAGCCTCATTCCGAACCCCTTGGTGATGTGGTTCCTCTGGTTTGAGGCTACATGTGCTGGGATCCTCACCTTTCGATGATGTTGTCCCACTGGTGTGGGGACACTCCTGCCTGGTTCCCATCCCCTTGGTGATGTGGGCCCTCTGGTGAGAGTCTGATCCTGGCTGTGTTCCTCACCCTTCTGTGAGGTGGGCCCTCTGCTGTGAGGTCACTCCTGCCGGGCTGGCACACATCGCCTTGGTGACGTTGGCCCTCTGGTGGCAGCTGGAGCCTGCTGGGAGCCTCGTCCCCTCGGTGATGAGTGCAGTCTAGCGTCAGGCCCTAACTTCTGAGCACCCCACGTTTTCTGATGTGAGCCCAGTGATGCCAGGACACTCCTGTCATGTTCCCATCACCATGGGGATGTGGGCCTTCTGCACTGAGGTCCCAATGTCTGGGTTGCTCACAGTTTCATGATGTGGGCTGTCTGGTGTTAGTTCACTCTGGCCTGGATCCCCTAGCCTCTGTGCTCTGGGCCGCCTGCTGGGAGGTTCCAACTGCTGGATTCCTCACCTTTCTTATTTTTGGGCCCTCTGTTGTGAGGCTCCTCCTGCCTGCCTCACTCCCAGCCCCTTGGTGATGGGTGTCCTATGGTTTGAAGCCACATGTTCTGGGTTCCTCACCTTTAGATGATGTGGCCCTACTCATGTGAGGACACTCCTGCCTGGTTCCAATCCATTTGGTGATGTGGGCCCTCTGGTGCGAGTCTGATCCTGACTGGGTTCGTCACACTTCTCTGAGGTGGGCCCTCTGCTGTGAGGTCATTCGTGCCTGGTTGGCACACATCGCCTTGGCGACGTCAGCCCTCTGGTGGCAGTTGGAGCCTGCTGGGAGCCTCCTTCCCTTGGTGATGAGGGTCCTCTGGTGTCAGACCCTAACTGCTGGTCTCCCAAAATTTTCTGATATGTTCTCAGTGGTGCGAGGACACTCCTACCAGATTTATATCCCCATGGGGATGTGAGCCTCGTGCTCTGAGGTCCCAATGGCTGGGTTGCTCAGTTTCATGACATGGGCCCTCTTCTGTGAGTTCACTGTGACCTGGATCCCATAGCCTCGGTGTTCTGGGCCGCCTGCTGGGAGGTTCCAACTGCTGGATTCCTCACTTTTTTATTCTATGGGCCCAGTGTTGTGAGGCTACTCCTGCCTGCCTCACTCCGAGGCACTTGGTGATGTGGGTCCTCTGGTTTGAGGACACATGTGCTGAGTACCTCACCTTTCAATGATGTGGCCCCACTGGTGTGAAGACACTCCTGCCTGGTTCCCATCCCCTTGGTGATGTGGGCCCTCTGGTGAGAGTCTGATGTTGGCTGGGATTCTCACCCTTATGTGAGGTGGGACCTCTGCTGTGAGGTAACTCCTGCCTAGCTTGCTCACGTTGCCTTGGCAACGTGAGCCCTCAGGTGGCAGTTGGAGCCTGCTGGGAATCTCCTCCCCTCGGTTATGAGAGTTCTGGATAAAACACATATGCCCTTTTTTGCCAAGTGCATTATTTTCCAAGTTCTGTCTCTTTTCCTATGCTTCAAGAGTGACTCCCGTGTACCTTCTGAAATCAGTTTCCAGCAATTCTGCCCCGCATTCAAGTCTTCTTCGCAGCCTTACTTCAGTATAATTTTGGATGATACCTGTCATTTATAACTCTGCAGGTTTGTGAATTACAGTGCCCCTGAGCTCCTTTCTTCAACTTGCTTTCTTGTGAGCTGGCCGCAAAACCGCAGGATTGCTTCAGGCCCTAGTGTGGTTCCGGCATGGCACGCTGAGCCTTTGGTTATTTTCTCTTCCTGGTGGGAAATGAGAGTTAAATTTGCCCGTCCAGACACCTCCAGCTAGTCTCTCATTGGTTCTCCCTATTCCTGTTCATTTTCCGCAGAAATTGTAAACTGGGCCAAACAGGAGGTTAAAGGCACTGACTCTCCAAGTGGGGAGAGTGTTAGTAAAGCGTCTGGAATGTTGCACCCGAGTACCAGGGGACGAAAACTGAGACACATTTGAACACGTTTCCCGATCACACGGTGGATCATACTCTGGGTTCCACATGCATGTTTTAGCTGAAGGAAGAATCCCTTAAACCTGGAGAGTTGAGACCAATGGAATGGGTACCATGCAATATGACTTCAAAGGGTCTGCATTTGCTCACCGAACCTCACCAATCCTATCAGTGCTGTGTTTATGCCGCTGTACACACGCTTGATTCTCTTTCGAAGACATATAAATCCATAGTTTTTAAGATTCTTTCTAGTCAGGTATATTCTTAGGCGTTAAATATGGGGTGTTGAGTCCACTTCGTTGAGCAAGGAGTAGCTCTTGTCTATTACATATTTGGCTTATGGAACGGTATCTGTGCTAATTTCAATCTCTGGTTTTATGCAGCACCCCAACTCACCTTTTTCCTTAAGCAAGCATACGTCGGTTTTCTACATTTCAGACCCTGTTCTGTATTGTAACTCAGTTCCTGTGTAGCCAAGTTTACATTCTGTGTAGTAGTGATATCTTATGATGTTTCTTTTTCTGTGTGACTTATTTCACTTAGAATCATCGTACCTGAATCCACTCATTATACTGCTACGGGCCTGATGACGTAGATTTCATTGCTGAGTGATATTGCATTGTACGTAAGTACCACAACTTCTTTATCCATTTTTCGCTTTCTGCGATATTGAACTTGTACCGTAAACGAGGTTCTTGTAAACAGAGCCGTCCCAAACTTTGGGGTGGCTGTGTCTTTTTGATTTTAATTTCCCTAAGCTATAGGACCATAAGTGGAAGTGCCCTAGGCTCTGTTGCTTTGTTTTTTAGATGTTTCAGGAAACACCATACACTTCTCCAGAGTGGCTGTTGGCAATTTACATCACACCCATCAGTATAACAAGGCTCCCAGTTCTCCATGGCCTGTCCTGCCTTTCTGGATTTTACACTTTTTTCAGATGGCCCTTTTGTCCGGGGGGCAGTGAGACATCATTGTAGTGCAGATTTCCTTTGTAAGCTTGCTTGGTTGCCCGAAAACTGCGTATGCGTTTTTTACTGAATATATTCAGGAAAAAACCCATACGTCCTTTTTGGCCAAGTGCATCATTGTGGACGTTCTGCCTCTTTTCCTATGCTTTACATGCAATTCCAGTCTACCTCCTGAAATCGGTTTCCTGCAATTCTGCCCCGCTTTCAAGTCCCCTAGGCAGCCTTACTTCAATTTATTTTCGGACGATAGCTGTCATTTATAACTCTGCAGGTTTGTGAATTACAGTGCCCCTGAGCTCCTTTTTTCAACTCGCTTTCTTGTGAGCTGGCCGCAACACCACAGGATTGCTTCAGGCCCTAGTGTGGTTCCAGCATGGCACGCTGAGCCTTTGGTTAATTCCTCTTCCTGCTGGGAAGTGAGAGATAAATTTGCCCGTCCAGACACCTCCAGCTAGTCTCTCATTGGTTCTCCCGATTCCTGTTCATTTTCCGCAGAAATTGCAAACTGGGCCAAACAGGAGGTTAAAGGCACTGACTCTCCAAGTGGGGAGAGTGTTAGTAAAGCGTCTGGAATGTTGCACCCGAGTACCAGGGGACGAAAACTGAGACACATTTGAACACGTTTCCCGATCACACGGTGGATCATACTCTGGGTTCCACATGCATGTTTTAGCTGAAGGAAGAATCCCTTAAACCTGGAGAGTTGAGACCCCTGGAATGGGTACCATGCAATATGACTTCAAAGGGTCTGCATTTGCTCACCGAACCTCACCAATCCTATCACTGCTCCGTTTATGCCGCTGTACACACGCTTGATTCTCTTTTGGAGACATATAAATCCATAGGTTTTAAGATTCTTACTATTCAGTTATATTCTTAGGCGTTTAATATGGGGTGGTGAGTCCACTTTGTTGAGCAAGGAGTAGCTCTTGTCTATTACATACTTGGCTTATGGAATGGTATCTGTGCTAATTTCAGTCTCGTGTTTTATGCAGCACCCCAACTCACCTTTCCCCTTAAGCCAGCATAAGTTGGTTTTCTACATATGAGACCCTGTTCTGTTTTGTATTTCAGTTCCTCTGTACCCGAGTTTACATTCCGTGTATTAGTGATATCATATGATGTTTCTTATTCTGTGTGACTTATTTCACTTAGAATCATCGTACCTGAATCCACTCATTATGCTGCTACGGGCCTGATGACACAGATTTCATTGCTGAGTGATATTGCATTGTACGGAACTACCACAACTTTTTTATCCATTTTTCGCTTTCTGTGATATTGAACTTGTACCATAAACGAGGTTCTTGTAAACAGAGTTGTCCCAAACTTTGGGGTGGCTGTGTCTTTTTGATTTTAATTTCCCTAAGCTATAGGCCCATAAGTGGAAGTGCCCTATGCTCTGTTGCTTTGTTTTTTAGATGTTTCAGGAAACACCATACACTTCTCCAGAGTGGCTGTTGGCTATTTACATACCCCCATCAGCATAACAAGGCTCCCAGTTCTCCACGGCCTGTCCTGCCTTTCTGGATTTTACACTTTTTTCAGATGGCCCTTTTGACTGGGGGGCAGTGAGACATCATTGTAGTGCAGATTTCATTTGTAAGCTTGCTTGGTTGGCCGAAAAGTGCGTATGCGTTTTTTCCTGAATATATTCAGGAAAAAACCCATACGTCCTTTTTGGCCAAGTGCATCATTGTGGACGTTCTGCCTCTTTTCTTATGCTTTACATGTAATTCCAGTCTACCTCCTGAAATCGGTTTCCTGCAATTCTGCCCCTCTTTCAAGTCCTCTTGGCAGCCTTACTTCTATATATTTTTGGACAATAGCTGTCATTTATAACTCTGCAGGTTTGTGAATTACAGTGCCCCTGAGCTCCTTTCTTCAACTCACTTTCTTGTGAGCTGGACGCAACACCTCAAGATTGCTTCAGGCCCTAGTGTGGTTCCGGCATGGCACGCTGAGCCTTTGGTTAATTCCTCTTCCTGGTGGGAAATGAGAGTTAAATTTGCCCATCCAGACACCTCCGGCTAGTCTCTCATTGGTTCTCACTATTCCTGTTCATCTTCCGCAGAAATTGCAAACTGGGCCAAACAGGAGGTTAAAATCACTGACTCTCCAAGTGGGGAGATTGTTAGTAAAGCGTCTGGAATGTTGCACCCGAGTACCAGCGGACGAAAACTGAGACACATTTGAACACGTTTCCCAATCACACGGTGGATCATACGCTGGGTTCCACATGCATCTTTTAGCTGAAGGAAGAATCCCTTAAACCTGGAGAGTTGAGACCCATGGAACGGGTACCATGCAATATGACTTCAAAGGGTTTGCATTTGCTCACCGAACCTCACCAATCTGATCACTGCTGCGTTTGTGCCGCTGTACACACGCTTGATTCTCTTTCAGAGACATATAAATCCATAGGTTTTAAGATTCTTACTAGTCAGGTATATTCTTACGCATTTCATATGGGGTGTTGAGTCCACTTCGCTGAGCAAGGAGTAGCTGTTGTCTATTACATATTTGGCTTATGGAACGGTATCTGTGCTAATTTCAATCTCTGGTTTTATGCAGCACCCCAACTCACCTTTCCCCTTAAGCAAGCATAAGTTGGTTTTCTACATTTGAGACCCTATTCTGTTTTGTAATTCAGTTCCTGTGTAGCCAAGTTTACATTCCATGTATTAGTGATATCTTATGATGTTTCTTTTTCTGTGTGACATATTTCACTTAGAATCATCGTACCTGAATCCACTCATTATGCTGCTACAGGCCTGAGGACATAGATTTCGTTGCTGATTGATATTGCATTGTGCGTAAGTACCACAACTTCTTTATCCATTTTTTGCTTTCTGTGATATTGAACTTGTACCGTAAACGACGTTCTTGTAAACAGAGCCGTCCCAAACTTTGGGGTGGCTGTGTCTTTTTGATTTTAATTTCCCTAAGCTATATGACCATAAGTGGAAGTGCACTAGGCTCTGTTGCTTTGTTTTTTAGATGTTTCAGGAAACACCATACACTTCTCCAGAGTGGCTTTTGGCAATTTACATCCCGCCCATCAGCATAACAAGGCTCCCAGTTCTCCATGGCCTGTCCTGCCTTTCTGGATTTTACACTTTTTTCAGATGGCCCTTTTGACCGGTGGGCAGTGAGACTTCATTGTAGTGCAGATTTCCTTTGCAAGCCTGCTTGGTTGGCCTAAAAGTGCGTATGCTTTTTTTCTTGAATATATTCAGGAAAAAATGTATAAGCCCTTTTGGCCAAGTGCATCATTGTGGACGTTCTGCCTCTTTTCCTATGCTTTACATGCAATTCCAGTCTACCTCCTGGAACCGGTTTCCTGCAATTCTGCCCCACTTTCAAGTCCTCTTGGCTGCCTTACTTCAATATATTTTTTGACGATAGCTGTCATTTATAACTCTGCTGGTTTCTAAATTACAGTGCCCCTGAGCTCCTTTCTTCAACTCGCTTTCTTGTGAGCTGGCCGCAACACCGCAGGATTGCTTCAGGCCCTAGTGTGGTTCCGGCATGGCACGCTGAGCCTTTGGTTAATTCCTCTTCCTGGTGGGAAATGAGAGTTAAATTTGCCCGTCCAGACACCTCCTGCTAGTCTCTCATTGGTTCTCCCTATTCCTGTTCATTTTCCTCAGAAATTGCAAACTGGGACAAACAGGAGGTTAAAGGCACTGACTCTCCAAGTGGGGAGAGTGTTAGTAAAACGTCTGGAATGTTGCACCCGAGTACCAGGGGACGAAAACTGAGACACATTTGAACACGTTTCCCGATCACACGGTGGATCATACTCTGGGTTCCACATGCATGTTTTAGCTGAAGGAAGAATCCCTTAAACCTGGAGAGTTGAGACCCATGGAATGTGTACCATGCAATATGACTTCAAAGGGTCTGCATTTGCTCACGGAACCTCACCAATCCTGTCACTGTTGGGTTTATGCCGCTGTACACACGCTGGATTCTCTTTCAGAGACATATAAATCCATAGGTTTTAAGATTCTTACTAGTCAGTTATATTCTTAGGCGTTTAATAAGGGGTGTTGGGTGCACTTCGCTGAGCAAGGAGTAGCTCTTGTCTATTATATATTTGGCTTATGGAACGGTATCTGTGCTAATTTCAATCTCTGGTTTTATGCAGCACCCCAACTCACCATTCCCCTTAAGCAAGCATAAGTTGGTTCTACATTTGAGACCCTGTTCTGTTTTGTATTTCACTTCCTGTGTAGCCAAGTTTACATTCCGTGTATTAGTGATAACTTATGATGTTTCTTTTTCTGTGTGATTTATTTCACTTAGAATCATCGTACCTGAATCCACTGATTATGCTGCTACGGGCCTGATGACATAGATTTCATTGCTGAGTGATATTGCATTGTACGTAAGTACTACAATTTCTTTATCCATTTTTCGCTTTCTGCGATATTGAACTTGTACCATAAACGAGGTTCTTGTAAACAGAGACGTCCCAAACATTGGGGTGGCTGTGTCTTTTTGATTTTAATTTCCCTAAGCTATAGGACCATAAGTGGATGTGCCCTAGGCTCTGTTGCTTTGTTTTTCAGATGTTTCAGGAAACACCATACACTTTTCCAGAGTGGCTGTTTGCAATTTACATCCCGCCCAACATTATAACAAGGCTCCCAGTTCTCCATGGCCTGTCCTGCCTTTCTGGATTTTACACATTTTTCAGATGGCCCTTTTGACCGGGAGGGCAGTGTGTCTTCATTGTAGTGCAGATTACCTTTGCAAGCATGCTTGGTTGGCCAAAAAGGGCGTATGCGTTTTTTCCTGAATATATTCAGGAAAAAACGCATACGCCATTTTTGGCCAAGTGCATCATTGTGGACGTTCTGCCTCTTTTCCTATGCTTTACATGCAATTCCAGTCTACCTCCTGAAATCGGTTTCCTGCAATTCTGCCCCGCTTTCAAGTCCTCTTGGCAGCCTTACTTCAATATACTTTTGGACGATAGCTGTCATTTATAACTCTGCATGTTTCTGAATTACAGTGCCCCTGATCTCCTTTCTTCAACTCGCTTTCTTGTGAGCTGGACGCAACACCGCAGGATTGCTTCAGGCCCTAGTGTGGTTCCGGCATGGCACGCTGAGCCTTTGGTTAAATCCTCTTCCTGGTGGGAAATGAGAGTTAAATTTGCCCGTCCAGACACCTCCAGCTAGTCTCTCATTGGTTCTCCCTATTCCTGTTCATTTTCCGCAGAAATTGCAAACTGGGCCAAACAGGAGGTTAAAGGCACTGACTCTCCAAGTGGGGAGAGTGTAAGTAAAGCGTCTGGAATGTTGCACCCGAGTACCAGGGGACGAAAACTGAGACACATTTGAACACGTTTCCCGATCACATGGTGGATCATACTCTGGGTTCCACATGCATGTTTTTGCTGAAGGAAGAATCCCTTAAACCTGGAGAGTTGAGACCCATGGAATGGGTACCATGCAATATGACTTCAAAGGGTCTGCATTTGCTCACCGAACCTCACCAATCCTATCACTGCTGCGTTTATGCAGCTGTACACATGCTTGATTCTCTTCCGGAGACATATAAATCCATAGGTTTTAAGATTCTTACTAGTCAGGTATATTCTTAGGCGTTTAATATGGGGTGTTGAGTCCACTTCGTTGAGCAAGGAGTAGCTCTTGTCTATTATATATTTGGCTTATTGAATGTTATCTGTGCTAATTTCAATCTCTGGTTTTATGCAGCACCCCAACTCACCTTTCCCCTTAAGCAAGCATAAGTTGGTTCTACATTTGAGACCCTGTTCTGTTTTGTATTTCATTTCCTGTGTAGCCAAGTTTACATTCCGTGTATTAGTGATACCTTATGATGTTTCTTTTTCTGTGTGACTTATTTCACTTAGAATCATCGTACCTGAATCCACTCATTATGCTGCTACGGGCCTGATGACATAGATTTCATTGCTGAGTGATATTGCATTGTACGTAATTACCACAACTTCTTTATCCATTTTTCGCTTTCTGCGATATTGAAATTGTACTGTAAACGAGGTTCTTGTAAACAGAGCCGACCCAAACTTTGGGGTGGCTGTGTCTTTTTGATTTTAATTTCCCTAAGCTATAGGACCATAAGTGGAAGTGCCCTAGGTTCTGTTGCTCTGTTTTTCGGATGTTTCAGGAAACACCATACACTTCTTCAGAGTGGCTGTTGGCAATTTACCTCCCACCCATCAGCATAACAAGGCTCCCAGTTTTCCATGGCCTGTCCTGCCTTTCTGGATTTTACACTTTTTTCAGATGGCCCTTTTGACCGGGGAGCAGTAAGACTTCATTGTAGTGCAGATTTCCTTTGCAAGCTTGCTTGGTTGGCCAAAAATGACTTATGCGTTTTTTCGTGAATATATTCAGGAAAAAACGCATACGCCCTTTTTAGCCAAGTGCATCATTGTCGACGTTCTGAGTCTTTTCATATGTTTTCAAGGCAATTCCTGTCTACCTCCTGAAATCGGTTTCGTGCAATTCTGCCTTGCTGTCAGTGCCTCTTCATAGCCTTACCTCAATATACTTTTGGAAAATAGTTGGCCTTTATAACTCTGCAGGTTTTTGAATTGCAGTGGCCCTTACCTCCATTTTTCAGCTCTTATTTTTGTGATCTTCCTCATATCCACAGGATTTCTTCAGGCCCTATTCTTCTTCTTCGGCGCCTTGCTCTGCCTTTGGTTAATTCTTCTTCCTGATGTGAAATTAGAGTGACATGTGCCCATTGAAACCGCTACAGCTATTTTCTCACTGGTTCACCCTATTCCCATTCATCCTCCGCACTAACTGCAGACTGTGTGATACCGGAACTTAAAGGCATTGACTCTCCATGTGGAGATGTTGTTAGTAAAGTGGCTGGAATGTTGATCCGGAGCCCCAAGAGGAAAATGAGGTGCGTTTTAGAAACCTTTCCCGATCATGTGGTATACCATCCGCTGGATTTCCCATGCATGGTTTAGCTGTAGGAAGATTCCCTTCAACCTGGAGTGTTGGGACCCTTGGAATGAGTAGCATGAAGTATTGCATTAAATTTTCGGCAGTTGCTCACCAAAGCTCACCAATGCTCTCAGCCCCAAGTGTCCAGCCTTATGTCTTATCCAGCTGTGGGTTTATATGTGGTCATTCCAGGTTGCATCACAGCCCCTGAGCGAATTTTGTAAGAATTTTTCTCTCTTTCATTGTTTCTGCGTTTTGATTTTAAAATTTATTTCTATAATGGGGTTTAGCTCATTTTCACTGCTGTGTTTGTGCCGCTCTGCACACACTTGATTCCCTTATGGAGATATATCAATACATGGGTTTTAAGATTCTTATTACTCAGATATATTTCTCTGTGGTTTATAGGGTGTGTTGAGGCCAGTTCATTGAGCAAGGTGTAGATCTTGTCTAATACCTATTTGGTTTATTGAACGGTATCTGTGCTAATTTCAAACTCTGGTTTTATGCATCACCCCACCTCTCCTTTCCCCTTAAGCTGACATAAGTGTGTTTTCTAAATGTGAGACACTGTTCTGTTTTGTAATTCATTTTTTGTGCAGCCATATTTATCCTCCCTCTATAAGTGATATCTTATGATATGTTTCTTTTTCTGTTTGACTTATTTCAAGTAGTATTATCGGACCTAAATCCACTCTTTATCCTTCTACTAGCCTTATTACATTGATTTCGTGGTGAAGAGATATTCCATTGTACATAAGTACCAGATCTTCTTTATCCATTGTTCTCTTTCCTGGGATATTTAAGGTGTACTGAAGTTGAGGTTCTTGTAAACAGAGTAGCCCTAAACTGTGGTGTGCTTGTGTCTTGTTGATTTTTAGACTTCCCTAGATATACTTCCATGATTGGAAGTGCCCTATGCTCTGTAGCTCTGTTTTTAGATGATTTAGGAACCACCATACACTTCTCCAGAGTGGCTCTCGGCAGTTCACACACTGTCCATCAGCGTATAAAGGCTCCCTGTTCTCCATGGCCTGTCCTGCATTTCTGGTTTTTACAATTTTTTCGGATGGCCCTTTTGACCGGTGGGAAATGAGACTTCTTTGTTGTGCACATTTGCATTGCTTGCTTGCTTGGTTGCCCATAAAGTGCGTATGCGTTTTTTCCTGGATATATTCAGGAAAAAACGCATACTCCCTTTGGGGCCAACTGCATCATTGTCGAAATTCTGCCGCTTTTCATGTGCTTTAAAGACGAGTCCAATCCATCTCTTGAAATCTGTTTCTTGCAATTCTGTCTTGCATTCAGATCCTCTTCTTTGCCTTACCTCAACATATTTTTGGACGTTAGTTTTCATTTATAACTCTGCAGGTTTGTGAATTGCAGTGACCCTGAGCTCCATTTTTTAAGTTGCTCTTTTGTGAGCTGGCCTCAAAGCCGCAGGATTGCTTCAGGCCCTATTTTGGCTCCGGCGAGGCAGGCTGAGCCTTTTTTAATTCTTATTCTTAATGGGAAATTAGAGTGACATGTGCCCGTCCAAACCCCTACAACTATTCTCTCATTGGTTCCCCCTCTTCCCGTTCATCCTCCTCACAATTTGCAAAATGTGTGAAACAGAAGTTTAAATGTGCTGATTCTCTAAGTGGGGAGATTCTAAGTAACGTGGCTGGAATGATGAACAGGAGCACCAGGAGAGGATAAATGAGGTGCATTTTAGACACATCTCCCGATCACATGGTGTACAGTCCTCTGGGTTTTCCATGCATGTTTTAGCTGTAGGAAGATTCCTTGAACGTGCAGATTTGGGACCCATTGAATGGGTACCAGGTAGTATTACTTTAAAGGGTGTGCATTTCCTCATCCAACCTCACATTTCTCTTAGCGCGAACAGTTTCCAGCCTTATGTCTCATCCTGCTGTGGGTCTAGATGTGTTCAATCCATGTTGCATCACCGTCCCTGAGGAAAAGTTGTAAGAGGTTTTCTCTGTCTCTCTGTCGTTTATTTTTTTCAATTTATTACTATATTGGTTACAGCTGATTTTCAAAGCTCTGTTTCTTGCTGCTGTACATCCACTTGATTCACGTACAGAGAGACATCAATAAATTCTTTTTCAGATTCTTACCAGTCATAGATATTCTTTTCCGGTGACTTGAGTGTGCTGAGTGCAGTTCTTTTAGCTACCGTGTAGGCCTTGTTGATTATCAGTTTGGTATTTGGAATGGTATCTTTGCTAATTTCAACCTCCTGGATGATGCCTCACCCCTCCCCACCTTTCCCGTTTAGCAGCCTTACGCGTGTTTTCTACATATTTGACTATGTTTTTGTTTTGTAATTTATTTCATGTGTAGCCATTTTGGATTCCACCTTTAAGTGATATCTTATGATATGTGTCTTTTTCTTTTTGAATTATGTCACTTAGAATGATCATATGTAACTCCTCCGGAGTTGTTACAACTGGCCATATTTCATTGATTTCCAGGCTGAGTAATAGTCCACTCTACATAAGTACCACATCTCTATCCATTTTTTCCCTCCAGAGACATTTAAGTTATATCCTAGTCGAGGATGTTTTAAACAGAGAGGCAGTAAACATTGGGGTGCCTGTGTCCTCTCGATTTTTGTTTTTCCCAAGATATACGCCCATGAGTGCAAGTGCCCTATGCTCTGTAGCTCATTTTTTAGATGCTTTAGTAAACACAATACACTTCTCCAGAATGGCCGTTGGCAATATACATTTCCACTCTAAGCCTCACAGGGCTCCCTCTTCTCCTTGCCCTGTCCTGCATTTCTGGTGTTTACACTTTATGAGGATGGCTCTTCTGACTGATGTGAAGTGATATCTTTTGTAGTATTGATTTCCAGTGCCCACCTGTTTGGTTGGCTATAAAAGTGTATGCCCTTTTCTTGAATATATACAGAAAAAAACGCATACAGCCTTTTTGGCCAACTGCAATGTTGGCAATGTTCAGCCCCTTTTCTTGTGCTTAATGGCGAGTCCTTTCTACCTCCTCAAATCCCTTTCCTGCCATTCTCCCTTGCTTACCAATCCTTTTCTCTGACTTTCCTCAAGACATTTTTCAGTGATAGATATTTTCAACTCTGCAGTTTCGTGAATTTTACTGCCCCTGAGTTCCATTGTTCAACTTGTGTTTATGGGAACTGGCCACAAAGCAGTGGGATTTCCTCAAGCCCTATACTGTTTCCATGGGCAACCCTAGCCTTTGGTCAATTCGTCTTCCTGATTGGAAATTAGAGTGACATGTGCCTGTCTGAACACCTAAGACTTGTCTCTCATTGTTCCTCATCCTTCCGCTTCATCCTCTGGACAAATTCCAAACTGTACGCAACAGGATGTTGACAGTGCTGATATCTCCAAGTGGGGAGACTGTTAGTAAAGACGCTGGAGGGGTGAACCCGAGCACCAGGAGATGAGGAGATGAGATGCCTTTTCCAAACTCTTCCCGATCAGACGGTATACCATCCTCTGGGTGTGACAGACATGTTTTAGCAGTAGGAAGAGTCCCATTCATGTAAGGAGAACACCAGGGCTTTTTCAAAATCAGTGTCTCCCCGAAACCCAAACTGGGGAATTTTTTAAGCTACGGCTACACATATGTTCATTAAGGGCCTTGGGAAGTAGGCAGAGTCCAAACTTTAGATGATTGAAGTCTTCAGGGTCAGAAGCACTCACCACCGGCTTCCCTTAGGTTACACTTTAACTGTCATTGATAGATGATGTCAATAAAAATATCTATTCATTTTCCGATTATTTCCCCTTATAGCTTATTGCAAAATATTGAGTGTAGTTCCCTGTGCTATACAGTAGTTCCTTGTTGATGATCTATTTTATACATAGCAGTGTGTATGTGTTAATTCCAAACTGTTAATTTATCCCTCCTCCCACCTTTCCCCTTTGGTAATAATAAATTATAAGATTTTATACTTCTCAGAAATGGGGGAGCTGAAAGAGAGGTATCATTTTCAATGGAAAAGCATTTAAAACAAGATTGAAGCTTTAACCAAGATTATTAGATGTACATCCTTGGAAAGAAATCACTTCATTTCTCTAATATTGACCTGACAAATAAGACAACCCTTTTCACTGAACTTGCTTATAATAAAGTGATGGAAATATCAAATGGAAGTGTTAGAAACATCTTATTTTACCCGAGCCTTATAAACTGTTCTATGTTAGCTAGAGTTTGGCTCACACATCTGTTCATTGAAGTTACAATAGTCTCAATTTCTGTTACTGATCCTCCAGAGTGGACCCCAACAAGTGTCCCCCTGCCCAGTGTCATTGGGGCCAACAGATCGAGACTGAGTTTGGTTCACAAGCAAAGGAAACTTTATATTTTGATCAGAGAATGGAGAGGTGAGAGCATGCACTACCCCGTGGGCTGTGGGCTGGGCTGCTGTGTAGAGATCCTGTCAGAGTCAGTGGGAGGGAGGGGGCGGAGCTCTTGAGGGCCGGGTTGGCTGCAGCTCAGGCTCTATATCTCGGAGTCTGCACTGGGCCCCAGGAGCTGAGGTGTCGACCCAGCCATTCTGCACTAGGAAATCTGGTCTGAAGTGCCGGGTGTGGAACCTCTGCATGCGGGACCCTAGGAGCACGTAAAATTAGACAAAGCACAAAGGATAAAAAAGGTCAGACTTGACTTTATTGCCCAGATTCTATTTTTATCTCCCAGGGATTTTTCATGGGCTTTGCTGGGGACAAACCCCTCCTCTGCCTTTTGTCCCGTTCCTCATTCTTGGAGTGCTGAGGGTGCAGACCCTTCTTCTGTAACTGCTGAGTGCTGAGTTGGGAGCCCTCATACCAGGGGACGAGGGTCAGAACTTCTCCCCAGCAGCCTCCAGGTGACGTTGATTGGCCCCAGGACCCCTGCCTCCCTGCTCGTCCACCTGAGCACCAGCATTGGAAGTGTTATAGATTCTAATGACCTTTAAGGGTCCAGGAAAGAGATGTGCAGAGACGCTGTGGGGGCCGGTTTCACCCCGCCCCACATTTGTTCGGCCACCTTAGGCTGACTGTTTCTGCCAGCCTAGATGCTCTGACCAGTAGTCTGCTCTTTCTTCAGTTAGGCCCCTGAATTAACGTAAAAACAGCACCAGGTGTCAGAGCCCTGCCCGCTCAACTCCCAGACAGTCCAGGGTCAGTGGTGATCAAGGACCATGATGGCCACTGAGTCAACAGCCTTTTGAAGTAAACAGGAGTCCAGCTGGTCTTATTGGCCACCATCATCACGGTGTCTGTAGGCTTTTCTATGGTGACAGTGTGATATACGGTTCCCCCGCCAAGATTATTAGCTCCCCTCCGGGTGCAGTAAGTCCTGCAAGCAGTAGTCTACTCCTTCGGGACACACTATTGTTGTTTTATGAGAGAAACTCCAGGTCAAGTGATGTTCACACGAGTCGTCATGGTGCCCTGCTGCCCGCGGTTATCTCTCTGGATGTTGGAGTTGGAGGGCCTCCTCACTCGAGGTCGGTGTGCCCACGGAGCGAACCCTGCAACTTCAGGGCATGGTTGGTGATTAGGATCACCACGTGGGGTCCTTTTCCCTTAGGAGGGAGGTGGCCTTTTGGGCTGCTGATTTCCAGGGTTTTAGATACCGCCAGTATCTGGGCCAGATGTGGCAGTGGGCCAAGCCCCTTGGTGACTGTAGTTTATACTACCTGAATGGCATTCTTGCGTTTTTTCATTTCAAGTGGTCCCAGTTTTTGCACTAATTCTCCAATGGCAATTCACCTTTCACCGGGAATGGAAAGGTCAAAGGGTTTATCTCAATTAGGGAGTTCCAGGGCAAGGGTCTGAATTGACTGCTCTTTCCATTCTTGAAAGGCCACTTCTGGATTCTCTTCAAAAGGATCATCATCTTTTCCTTTCAGTGTTTCATATAGAGGCCCAGCTAGTAGACTGTAGTTAGGGATCCAGAAGCAGCAAACCCTGGCCTCCCCAGGAACCCCTAAGCTGTCTTCTCGTTTTAGAAAGGGGTAAGGCTGCAAATGGTTTCTTCCCTTTCCTGGGATGGGCTTCTCCGACCTTGTGTGAGAATGAAGCCCAGGCAGGTCACCGCAGTCTGTGATATTTGAGCTTTTTCTTGGACAACTTCTATCCTTTATTGGCTTGGTAGTTCAGAGGCCTCCTTAGTAGGGTTGGCGATCAGAATGTCGTCTGCATATTGAAGGAGGGTTTCCTTTTCCAGAGGTAGAACTTTTCGGTCTTTAGCTAAGCTTTCCCCAAAGATGGGGTGGGAATTTTTGAACCCTTGGGGCAAGACGGCCCGGAAGTATTGTTTTAGTTGTATGTTGAGTCCTGCCACTCACAAGCCAAAATTTCTTGTGACTCTGGGACTAATGGAATACAAAAGAAGGCATCATTGAAGACTAATACAGAATACCATGTCTTGGTGGTTGGTAGAATGACCAGCAGGGTGTAGGAATTAGGAGCAACTGGAGGTATATCCTCGGTGGCTTCACTGACTGTCCTGACATCCTTTACCAGGTCCCCAGTAGCCCATGGGGCTCTCGTGGTCAGGCCAATCCCAGGATATGGAGCTCTCCTGGGCAGGTACCCCACCCCCAACCCAACCCACGGGGCTCTCGTGGTCAGGCCCCTCCCAGGATACAGAGCTACCCTTGCAGGTACAGTGGCAGGGCTGGGCACACAGGAACCGTGCACATAGCCCTCATTGAAGAGCACCCCCAGCTCACCTGTCGCTCAGAGCTGACACAGAGCACCTCAGAGCAGGACTTGAACTAACAAACAGCAGCTCCGACAGGTCTGTGACCCTGGGCATCACTCTGTGTGGCCTCCCTCCACCTGGTCTTCCAGAGACTTCCACTGCACCCGGGGCACCAGGCCTCTGTCTCCAACCACCACCCACCCCTCCTCTCCCTGACTCCTGGGTTCCTCTCATTAGGAGAGGGTTTTCTTGAAGTTGTCTCCCACTCATGGGCCAGATAAAATGATTAGAAAACAAGCCAAAGCTGCAGCCCCTTGTCTATCCTGACTCTCAGGAGCCCACACCTGTTCCTTGGACCTGGCCGGTTCAGCAAGTTCCATTTTCTGCAACTGTGAGCCCCTGAGGGGTGATGATTGGCTGACCTGGGCAGCCTTACCGTGCCGGCCAGCCCTCCCCAGGTGTGCCTGGGTTGAGATCAATATAAATACCACTCCAGGCAGCAAGAGTCCCTGCAGCTGTGTCTGACGCCATTTTCTCTGCCCTGTCAGCAGTCTCGGGGCTGGGCTGGTGGGAGGGAGTGAGAGGCCACGGCTTTGTGGGTGGCCCAGTGTGAGTGGGGCTCTGCTGGACTTTCTGCAGCAGTTGCCAGGCTGCCACCTGCTAAAGAAGAGGATGTGTCACCCATACCTGCCGCTGGAATTTCTCCCTGGGCAGAGGTGAGGAAGGAAAAAAGCATTGGGGGCAGGGACAGGATGAGTATCTCAGGCAGGGAAATGGAAATCTTCCAGAAGAGCACCCAGGGCCAGGACCATCCTGGCTGGCCTGCAGGCACCAAGTCAGCTGGCATGCTGTCACTCGTGTGGCTCCATGGCCCTTCCTCTAGGCTTTCAAGTCCTTGTATATATATATTCAGGTGTTTTACCTGGGAAGGGTGGGAACAGTTCAGCAGCAACTGGCCTGGGGCTCAGCTCACGTTTACTCACAGATGCCTCGGCACGGTGCCCCAGCTTTGCAATGAGGACGCATGTTGTGTGGGGGCTGCTGGCTGAATGGGAGACGATTCCCCACCACTGGCCAACTTCAGAATTGTTTACAACTGGAGCAAGTGCCCTGATACGGTTTTCCTCTGAGTAACTGGTGGGTTCTGTTTTTTTTTTTCTCTTTTTCGTTTTTGGTTCAAGGTAGATTTTATTCCTCTTTTTTGTATTTACAGATATAAGCATGGAAATAATTTATTCATATAAATACATGTATGTGAAGGGAATAATTGTTTTTTCTGTTTTATTTTTTAAATTTTATTTCTTTTTAATTTTGAATTTTATTTTATATTTTTATACAGCAGGTTCTTATTGGTTATCTATTTTATACATATAAATGTTTACATGCCAATCCCAATCTCTCAACTCCTCCCACCACCACCCCCCCAAGAGCTTTCCCCCCTTGTTGTCCATACGATTGTTGTCTACATCTGTTGCTCTAGTTATGCCTTGCAAAACGGTTAATCTGTACAGTTTTTCTAGGTTCCACATATATGCATGAATATACAAGATTTGTTTTTCTCTTTCTGACTTACTTCACTCTGTATGACAGTCTCTAGATCCATCGACGTCTCTACAAATGACCCAATTTCATTCCTTTCATGGCTTAGTAATATTCCATTTTATATATGTACCACATCTTTATGCATTCGTCTGTCTGTGGGCATTTAGGTTGCTTCCATTACCTCGATATTGTAAATAGTGATGCAATGAACATTGCGGTGAATGTCTCGTTTTGATTTATGGTTTTGTCTCGGTATATGAACAGTACTGGGATTGCTGTATCATATGGTAATTCTATTATTACTTTCTTAAGAAACTCCATATTGTTCTCCATAGTGACTGTATCAATTTATATTCCCAACAATAGTGGAAGAGGCTTCTTTTTCTCCACACCCTTTCCAGCAATTGTTGTTTGTAGATTTTCAGATGATGCCCATTCTAACAGGTGTGAGGTGATACCTCATTGTTGAGTCCATTTCGTTGAGCAAGGGGTAGGTCTTGTCTATTACATATTTGGCTTATGGAACGGTATCTGTGCTAATTTCAATCTCTGGTTTTATGCAGCACCCCAACTCACCTTTCCCCTTAAGCAAGCATAAGTTGGTTTTCTAAACTTGAGACCCTGTTCTGTTTTGTAATTCAGTTCATGTGTAGCCAAGTTTACATTCCGTGCATTAGTGATACCTTATGATGTTTCTTTTTCTGTGTGACTTATTTCACTTAGAATCATCGTGCCTCAATCCACTCATTATGCTGGTACAGGCCTGGTGACACAGATTTCATTGCTGAGTGGTATTCTGTTGTACATAAGTACCGCATCTTCTTTATCAATTATTTGTTCTCTGGGATATTTAACTTGTACCGTAGAAGAAGTTCCTGTAAACAGAGCCGTCCCAAATTTTGGGGTGGCTGTGTCTTTTTGATTTTAATTTCCCTAAGCTATAGGACCATAAGTGGAAATGCCCTAGACTCTGTTGCTTTGTTTTTCAGATGTATCAGGAAACACCATACACTTCTCCAGAGTGGCTGTTGGCAATTTACATCCCGCCCATCAGTATAACAAGGCTCCTTTTTCCCCATGGCCTGTCTTGCCTTTCTGGATTTTACACTTTTTTCAGATGGCCCTTTAGACCGGGGGGAAGGGACACTTCATAGTAGTTCGGATTTCCATTGCAAGCTTGCTTGGTTTGCCAAAAAGGGCGTATGTGTTTTTTCCTGAATATATTCAGGAACAAACTCATAAGCCCTTTTTTGCCAAGTGCATCATTGTCGATGTTCTGCCTCTTTTCCTATGCTTTAAATGCAAATCCAGTCTACCTCCTGAAATCGGTTTCCTGAAATTCTGCCCCGCTTTCAAGTCCTCTTGGCAGCCTTACTTCAATATATTTTTGGACGTTATCTGTCATTTATAACTCTGCAGGTTTGTGAATTACAGGGCCCCTGAGCTCCTTTCTTCAACTCGCTTTCTTGTGAGCTGGCCTCAAACCCACAAGACTGCTTCAGGCCCTAATCTGCTTCTGGCAGGGCACGCTGAGCCTTTGGTTAATTGCTCTTCCTGGTGGGAAATGAGTGTTAAATATGCCCGTCCAGACACCTACCTCACTCTCAACCCCTTGGTGATGTGGGTCCTCTGGTTTATGGCCACCTTTGCTGGGTTCCTCACCTTTGGATGATGTGGCCCCACTAGTGTGAGGACACTCCTGCCTGGTTCTCACCCACGTGGTTATGTGGACCCCCTGGTGAGAGTCTGTTCCTGGCTGTGTTCCTCACCCTTCTCTGAGGGAGACCCTCTGCTGATAGGTCACTCCTGCATGGCTGGCACACATTGCCTTGGTGAAGTCAGCCGTGTGGTGGCAGTAGGAGCGTGCTGGGAATCTCCTCCCCCCGGTGATGAGGGCCCTCTTGCGTCAGGCCCTAACTACTGGGTTCACCAACTTTTCTTAGTGAGCCCAATGTTGCTTGGGCACTCCTCTTAGGATCCCATCTCCATGGGGATGTGGGCCTTCTGCTCTGAGGTCCCAACGGCTGGGTTGTTCACATTTTCATGATGTGGGCTCTCTGGTGTTAGTTCACAGAGGCCTGGATCCCATAGCCTCTGTGCTCTTGGCCGCCTGTTGGGAGGTTCCAACTGCTGGATTCCTCACATTTTTAATTTTTTGGGCCCTCTGTTGTGAGGATCCTCCTGCCTGCCTCACTCCCAGCCCCTTCGTGATGTGTGTTGTCTGGTTTGAGGCCACATGTGCTGGGTTCCTCACCTTTCGATGATGTGGGACCAATGGTCTTAGGAGACTCCTGCCTGGTTCACATCCCCTTGGTGATGTGGGCCCTCTGTTGAGAGTCTGATCCTGGCTGGGTTCCTCACCCATCTGTGAGGTGGGCCGTCTGCTGTGAGGTCACTCCTGCCTGGCTTGCTCACATCGCCTTGTGGACATGAGCCCTCTGGTGGCACTTGGAGCCTGCTGGGAGCCTCCTCCCCTCGGTGATGAGGGCCCTCTGGCGTCAGGCCCTAACTGCAGGGCTCCCCACATTTTGTGATGTGCGCCCAGTGGTGCGAGGACACTCCAGCCAGGTTCACATCCCCATTGGGATGTGGGCCTTCTGCTCTGAGGTCCCAACGCCTGGGTTGCTCACAGTTTCATGATGTGGGCTCTCTGCTGTTAGTTCACTCCTGCCTGCATCCCATAGCTTCTGTGCTCTCGGCCGCCTGCTGGGAGGTTCCAACTGCTGGATTCCTCACCTTTCTTATTCTTTGGGCCCTCTGTTTTTAGGCTACTCCTGCCTGCCTCACTCCCATTCCCTTTGTGATATGTGTCCTCTGATTTGAGGCCACATGTGCTGGGTTCCGCACCTTTCGATGATGTGGCCCCACTGGAGGCAAGACAGTCCTGACTGGTTCCCATCCCCTTGCTGATGTGGGCCCTCAGGTGAGAGTCTGATCCTGGCTGGTTTCCTCACCCTTCTGTGAGGTGGGCCCTCTGCTGTGAGGTCAATCATGCCTGTCTGGCACACGTCACCTTGGCGACGTGGGCTCTATGTTGGCAGTTGGAGTGTGCTGGGATCCTCCTCCCCTCGGTGATGAGGGCCCTCTTGCCTTAGGCCACAACTGCTGGGCTCCCCACATTTTCTGATGTGTGCCAAGTGAGTGAGGACACTCTTGCCAGGTTCCCATCGCCATGGGGATATGGGCCTTCTGCTCTGAAGTCAAAACGGCTGGCTTTCTCACAGTACCATGATGTGGGCCCTCTGCTGTGAGTTCACTCCGGCAAGGATCCCTTATCATCGGTGCTCTGAGCTGCCTGCTGGGAGGTTCCAACTGCTGGATTCTTCAACATTTTTATTCTATGTGCCCTCTGTTGTGAGGCTCCTCCTGCCTGCCTCACTGCCAGCCCCTTGGTGATGACTGTCCTATGGCTTGAGGCCACATGTGCTGCGTTCCTCACCTTTCGATGATGTGGCTCCACTCGTGTGAGGACACTCCTGCCTGGTTCCCATCCCCTTGGTGAGGTGGGCCCTCTGGCGAGAGTCTAATCCTGGCTGGGTTCCTCAACGTTCTGTGAGGTAGGCCCTCTGCTGTGAGGTCACTCCTGCCTGGCTGGCACACGTCACCTTGGAGACGTGAGCCCTCTGGTGGCAGTTGGAACGTGCAGGGTGCCTCCTCCTCTCGGTGATGACGGCCCTCTGGCATCAGGCCCTAAATGGTGGGCTCCCCACATTTTCTGATGTGCGCCCAGTGGTGCGAGGACACTCCAGCCAGGTTCCCATTCCCATGGGGATGTGGGCCTTCTGCGCTGAGGTCCCAACGCCTGGGTTGCTCACAGTTTTATGATGTGGGCCCTCTGCTGTGAGTTCACTGCGGCCTGGATCCCATAGCCTCGGTGTTCTGAGCCACCTGCTGGAAGTTCTAAATGCTGGAATCCTCACGTTGTTTATATTATGTTCCCTGTGTTGTGAGGCTACTCCTCCCTGCCTCACTCCAAGGCCCTTGGTGATGTGGGTCCTCTGGTTTGAGGACACATGTGCTGGGTTCCTCACCTTAAGATGATGAGGCCCCACTGGTGTGAGGATAATCCTGACTGGTTTCCATCCCCTTTGTGATGTGGGCCCTCTGGTGAGAGTCTGATCCTGGCTGGGTTCCTCACCCATCTGTGAGGTGGGCCCTCTACTATCAGGTAACTCTTGCCTGGCTTGCTCCCCTCGCCTTGTTGACATGAGCCCTCTGGTGGCACTTGGACCCTGCTGGGAGCCTCCTCACCTCTGTGATGAGGGCCCTCTGACGTCAGGACCTAACTGCTGGGCTCCCCAACTTTTCTTAGTGAGCCCAGTGATGCTCGGGCACTCCTCTTAGGTTCTCATCTCCATGGGGATGTAGGCCTTCTGCTCTGAGGTTCCAACGGCTGGGTTGATCACAATTTCATGATGTGGGCTCTCTGGTGTTAGTTCACTGTGGCCTGCATCCCATAGCCTCTGTGCTCTTGGCCACCTGCTGGGAGATTCCAACTGCTGGATTCCTCACTTTTTTAATTTTTTAGGCCCTCTGTTGTGAGGATCCTCCTGCCTGCCTCACTCCCAGCCCTTTCGTGATGTGTGTCGTCTGGTTTGAGGCCACATGTGCTGGGTTCCTCACCTTTCGATGATGTGGGACCAATGGTCTTAGGAGACTCCTGCCTGGTTCACATCCCCTTGGTGATGTGGGCCCTCTGTTGAGAGTCTGATCCTGGCTGGGTTCCTCACCCTTCTGTGAGGTGGGCCGTCTGCTGTGAGGTCACTCCTGCCTGGCTTGCTCACCTCGCCTTGTGGACGTGAGCCCTCTGGTGGCACTTGGAGCCTGCTGGGAGCCTCCTCCCTTCGGTGATGAGGGCCCTCTGGCGTCAGGCCCTAATGGCTGGGCTCCACACATTTTGTGATGTGCACCCAGTGGTTCGAAGACACTCCATCCAGGTTCACATCCCCATTGGGATGTGGGTCTTCTGCTCTGAAGTCCCAACGGCTGGGTTGTTCACAGTTTCATGATGTGGGCTCTCTGCTGTTAGTTCACTCTGGCCTGGATGCCATAGCCTCTGTGCTCTGGGCCGCCTGCTGGGAGGTTCCAACTGCTCGATTCCTCAACTTTTGTATTCTATGGGTCCTGTGTTGTGATGCTCCTCCTGCCTGCCTCACTCGCAACCTCTTCGTGATGTGGGTCCTCTGGTTTGAGGCCACATGTGCTGGGTTCCGCAACTTTCAATGATGTGGCCCCACTGGTGTGAGGACACTCCTGCCTGGTTCCCATCCCCTTGGTGATGTGGGCCTTCTGGTGACAGTCTTATCCTGGCTGGGTTCCTCACTCTTCTGTGAGGTAGGCCCTCTGCTGTGAGGTCAATCCTGCCTGACTTGCACACATCACCTTGGCGACGTGGGCCCTCTGTTGGCACATGGAACCTGCTGGGAGCCTCCTGCCCTCGGTGATGACGGCCCTCTAGCATCAGGCCCTAACTGCTGGGCTCCCCACGTTTTCTGATGTGAGCCCAGTGATGCCAGGACACTCCTGTCAGGTTCCCATCCCCATGGGGATGTGGGCTTTCTGCTCTGAGGTCCCAACTCCTGGGTTGCTCACAGTTTCATGATGTGGGCTCTCTGCTGTTAGTTCACTCCTGCCTGCATCCCATAGCTTCTGTGCTCTCGGCCGCCTGCTGGGAGGTTCCAAATGCTAGATTCCTCACCTTTTTTATTCTTTGGGCCCTCTGTTTTTAGGCTACTCCTACCTGCCTCACTCCCATCCCCTTTGTGATGTATGTCCTCTGATATGAGGCCGCATGTGCTGGGTTCCTCATCTTTCGATGATGTGGCCCCACTGGTGGGAGGACAGTCCTAACTGGTTCCCATCCCCTTGGTGTTGTGGGCCCTCTGGCGAGAGTCTCATCCTGCCTCGGTTCCTCACCCTTCTGTGAGATAGGCCCTCTGCTGTGAGGTCACTACTGCCTGGCTGGCGCATGCCACCTTGTAGACGTGGGCCCTCTGTTGGCAGGTGGAACCTGCTGGGAGTCTCCTCCCCTCAGTTATGAGGGCCCCCTGGCGTCAGGCCCTAACTGCTGGGCTCCTAACATTTTCTGATATGTGCTAAGTGGTGCGAGGCCACTCCTGCCAGGTTCCCATCCCAATGGGGATGTGGGCCTTCTGTTCTGAGGTCCCAACGGCTGGGCTTCTCACAGGTTCATGATGTGGGCCTTCTGCTGTGAGTTCACTGCGGCCTGGATCTCATAGCCTCGGTGCTCTGGGCCGCTTGCTGGGAGGTTCCAACTGCTGGATTCCTCAACTTTTATATTCTATGGACCCTGTGTTGTGAGGCCAGTCCTGCCAGCCTCATTCGGAACCCCTTGGTGATGTGGTTCCTCTGGTTTGAGGCTACATGTGCTGGGATCCTCACCTTTCGATGATGTTGTCCCACTGGTGTGAGGACACTCCTGCCTGGTTCCCATCCCCTTGCTGATGTGGGCCCTCTGGTGAGAGTCTGATCCTGGCTGTGTTCCTCACCCTTCTGTGAGGTGGGCTCTCTGCTGTGAAGTCACTCCTGCTGGGCTGGCACACATCGCCTTGGTGACGTTGGCCCTCTGGTGGCAGCTGGAGCCTGCTGGGAGCCTCGTCCCCTCGGTGATGAGTGCAGTCTAGCGTCAGGCCCTAACTTCTGAGCACCCCACGTTTTCTGATGTGAGCCCAGTGATGCCAGGACACTCCTGTCATGTTCCCATCACCATGGGGATGTGGGCCTTCTGCTCTGAGGTCCCAATGTCTGGGTTGCTCACAGTTTCATGATGTGGGCTGTCTGGTGTTAGTTCACTCTGGCCTGGATCCCCTAGCCTCTGTGCTCTGGGCCGCCTGCTGGGAGGTTCCAACTGCTGGATTCCTCACCTTTCTTATTTTTGGGCCCTCTGTTGTGAGGCTCCTCCTGCCTGCCTCACTCCCAGCCCCTTGGTGATGGGTGTCCTATGGTTTGAAGCCACATGTTCTGGGTTCCTCACATTTAGTTGATGTGGCCCTACTCATGTGAGGACACTCCTGCCTGGTTCCAATCCATTTGGTGATGTGGGCCCTCTGGTGCGAGTCTGATGAAGACTGGGTTCGTCACACTTCTCTGAGGTGGGCCCTCTGCTGTGAGGTCATTCGTGCCTGGTTGACACACATCGCCTTGGCAACGTCAGGCCTCTGGTGGCAGTTGGAGCCTGCTGGGAGCCTCCTTCCCTTGGTGATGAGGGTCCTGTGGCGTCAGGCCCTAACTGCTGGTCTCCCAAAATTTTCTGATATGTTCTCAGTGGTACGAGGACACTCCTACCAGATTTATATCCCCATGGGGATGTGGGCCTCCTGCTCTGAGGTCCCAATGGCTGGGTTGCTCAGTTTCATGACATGGGCCCTCTTCTGTGAGTTCACTGTGGCCTGGATCCCATAGCCTCAGTGCTCTGGGCCGCCTGCTGGGAGTTTCCAAATGCTGGATTCCTCACTTTTTTATTCTATGGGCCCAGTGTTGTGAGGCTACTCCTGCCTGCCTCACTCTGAGGCCCTTGGTGATGTGGGTCCTCTGGTTTGAGGACACATGTGCTGAGTACCTCACATTTCGATGATGTGGCCCCACTGGTGTGAAGACACTCCTGCCTGGTTCCCATCCCCTTGGTGATGTGGGCCCTCTGGTGAGAGTCTGATGTAGGCTGGGTTTCTCACCCTTCTGTGAGGTGGGATCTCTGCTGTGAGGTAACTCCTGCCTGGCTTGCTCACGTTGCTTTGGCAACGTGAGCCCTCAGGTGGCAGTTGGAGCCTGCTGGGAATCTCCTCCCCTCGGTTATGAGAGTTCTGGATAAAACACATATGCACTTTTTTGCCAAGTGCATTATTTTCCAAGTTCTGTCTCTTTTCCTATGCTTTACATGCAATTCCAGTCTACCTCCTGAAATCGGTTTCCTGCAATTCTGCCCCGCTTTCAAGTCCTCTTGGCAGCCTTACTTCAATATATTTTTGGACGATAGCTGTCATTTATAACTCTGAAAGTCTGTGAATTACAGGGCCCCTGAGCTCCTTTGTTCAACTCACTTTCTTGTGAGCTGGCCGCAACACCGCAGGATTGCTTCAGGCCCTAGTGTGGTTCCGGCATGGCACGCTGAGCCTTTGGTTAATTCCTCTTCCTGGTGGGAAATGAGAGTTAAATTTGCCCATCCAGACACCTCCAGCTAGTCTCTCATTGGTTCTCCCTATTCCTGTTCCTTTTCCGCAGAAATTGCAAACTGGGCCAAACAGGAGGTTAAAGGCACTGACTCTCCAAGTGGGGAGAGTGTTAGTAAAGCGTCTGGAATGTTGCACCCGAGTACCAGGGGACGAAAACTGAGACACATTTGAACACGTTTCCCGATCACACGGTGGATCATACTCTGGGTTCCACATGCATGTTTTAGCTGAAGGAAGAATCCCTTAAACCTGGAGAGTTGAGACCCATAGTATGGGTACCATGCAATATGACTTCAAAGGGTCTGCATTTGCTCACAGAGCCTCACCAATCCGATCACTGCTGCGTTTATGCCTCTGTACACACGCTTGATTCTCTTTCAGAGACATATAAATCCATAGGTTTTAAGATTATTACTAGTCAGGTATATTCTTAGGCGTTTAATATGGGGTGTTGAGTTCACTTCGTTGAGCAAGGAGTAGCTCTTGTCTATTACATATTTGGCTTATGGAACGGTATCTGTGCTAATTTCTATCTCTGGTTTTATGCAGCACCCCAACTCACCATTCCCCTTAAGCAAGCATAAGTTGGTTTTCTACATTTGAGACCTTGTTGTGTTTTGTAATTCAGTTCCTGTGTAGACAAGTTTACATTCCATATATTAGTGATAACTTATGATGTTTCTTTTTCTCTGTGACTTATTTCACTTAGAATCATCGTACCTGAATCCACTCATTATGCTGCTACTGGCCTGATGACATGGATTTCATTGCTGAGTGATATTGCATTGTACGTAAGTACCACAATTTCTTTATCCATTTTTCGCTTTCTGTGATATTGAACTTGTACCGTAAACGAGGTTCTTGTAAACAGAGCCGTCCCAAACTTTGGGGTGGCTGTGTCTTTTTGATTTTAATTTCCCTAAGCTATAGGACCATAAGTGGAAGTGCCCTAGGCTCTGTTGCTTTGTTTTTTAGATGTTTCAGGAAACACCATACACTTCTCCAGAGTGGCTGTTGGCAATTTACATCCTGCCCATCAGCATAAGAAGGCTCCCAGTTCTCCATGGCCTGTCCTGCCTTTCTGGATTTTACACTTTTTTCAGATGGCCCTTTTGACCGGGGGGCAGTGAGAGTTCATTGTAGTGCAGATTTCCTTTTCAAGCTTGCTTGGTTGGCCAAAAAGGGCGTATGCGTTTTTTCCTGAATATGTTCAGGAAAAAACACATACGCCCTTTTTGGCCAAGTGCATCATTGTGGACGTTCTGCCTCTTTTCCTATGCTTTACATGCAATTCCAGTCTACCTCCTGAAATCGTTTCCCTGCAATTCTGCCCCGCTTTCAAGTCCTCTTGGCAACCTTACTTCATTATATTTTTGGACGATAGCTGTCATTTATAACTCTGCAGGTTTGTGAATTACAGGGCCCCTGAGCTCCTTTCTTCAACTCGCTTTCTTGTGAGCTGGCCGCAACACCGCAGGATTGCTTCAGGCCCTAGTGTGGTTCCAGCATGGCTCGCTGAGCCTTTGGTTAATTCCTCTTCCTGGTGGGAAATGAGAGTTAAATTTGCCCGTCCAGACACCTCCAGCTAGTCTCTCATTGGTTCTCCCTATTCCTGTTCATTTTCCGCAGAAATTGCAAACTGTGCCAAACAGGAGGTTAAAGGCACTGACTCTCCAAGTGGGGAGAGTGTTAGTAAAGCGTCTGGAATGTTGCACCCGAGTACCAGGGGACGAAAACTGAGACACATTTGAACACGTTTCCCGATCACACGGTGGATCATACTCTGGGTTCCACATGCATGTTTTAGCTGAAGGAAGAATCCCTTAAACCTGGAGAGTTGAGACCCATGGAATGGGTACCATGCAATATGACTTCAAAGGGTCTGCATTTGCTCACCGAACCTCACCAATCCTATCACTGCTGCGTTTATGCCGCTGTACACATGCTTGATTCTCTTTCGGAGACATAAATCCATAGCTTTTATGATTCTTACTAGTCAGGTATATTCTTAGGCGTTTAATATGGGGTGTTGAGTCCACTTCGTTGAGCAAGGAGTAGCTCTTGTCTATTACATATTTGGCTTATGGAACGGTATCTGTGCTAATTTCAATCTCTGGTTTTATGCAGCACCCCAACTCACCATTCCCCTTAAGCAAGCATAAGTTGGTTTTCTACATTTGAGACCCTGTTCTGTTTTGTAATTCAGTTCCTGTGTAGCAAAGTTTACATTCCGTGTATTAGTGGTACCTTATGATGTTTCCTTTTCTCTGTGACTTATTTCACTTAGAATCATCGTACCTGAATCCACTCATTATGCTGCTAAGGGCCTGATGACATAGATTTCATTGCTGAGTGATATTGTATTGTACGTAATACCACAACTTATTTATCCACTTTTCGCTTTCTGCGATATTGAACTTTTACGGTAAATGAGGTTCTTGTAAACAGAGCCATCGCAAATTTTGGGGTTGCTGTGTCTTTTTGATTTTAATTTCCCTAAGCTATAGGACCATAAGTGGAAGTGCCCTAGGCTCTGTTGCTTTGTTTTTTAGATGTTTCAGGAAACACCATACACTTCTCCAGAGTGGCTGTTGGCAATTTACATCCCGCCCATCAGCATAAGAAGGCTCTCAGTTCTCCATGGCCTGTCCTGCCTTTCTGGATTTTACACATTTTTCAGATGGCCCTTTTGACCGGGGGGGCAGTGAGACTTCATTGTAGTGCAGATTTCCTTTTCAAGCTTGCTTGGTTGGCCAAAAAGGGCGTATGCGTTTTTTCCTGAATATATTCAGGAAAAAACGCATACGCCCTTTTTGGCCAAGTGCATCATTGTGGACCTTCTGCCTCTTTTCCTATGCTTTACATGCAATTCCAGTCTACCTCCTGAAATCGGTTTCCTGCAATTCTGCCCCGCTTTCAAGTCCTCTTGGCAGCCTTACTTCAATATATTTTTGGACGATAGCTGTCATTTATAACTCTGCAGGTTTGTGAATTACAGGGCCCCTGAGCTCCTTTCTTCAACTCGCTTTCTTGTGAGCTGGCCGCAACACCGCAGGATTGCTTCAGGCCCTAGTGTTGTTCCGGCATGGCACGCTGAGCCTTTGGTTAATTCCTCTTCCTGGTGGGAAATGAGAGTTAAATTTGCCCGTCCAGACACCTCCAGCTAGTCTCTCATTGGTTCTCCCTATTCCTGTTCATTTTCCGCAGAAATTGCAAACTGGGCCAAACAGGAGGTTAAAGACACTGACTCTCCAAGTGGGGAGAGTGTTAGTAAAGCGTCAGGAATGTTGCACCCGAGTACCAGGGAATGAAAACTGAGACACATTTGAACACGTTTCTCGATCACACGGTGGATCATACTCTGGGTTCCACATGCATGTTTTAGCTGAAGGAAGAATCCCTTAAACCTGGAGAGTTGAGACCCATGGAATGGGTACCATGCAATATGACTTCAAAGGGTCTGTATTTGCTCACCGATCCCAACCAATCCGATCACTGGTGCCTTTATGCCGCTGTACACATGCTTGATTCTCTTTCGAAGACATATAAATCCATAGGTTTTAAGATTCTTAGTAGTCACGTATATTCTTATGCGTTTAATATGGGGTGTTGAGTCCACTTCGTTGAGCAAGGACTAGCTCTTGTCTATTACATATTTGGCTTATGGAATGGTATCTGTGCTAATTTCAATCTCTGGTTTTATGCAGCACCCCAACTCACCATTCCCCTTAAGCAAGCATAAGTTGGTTTTCTACATTTGAGACCCTGTCCTGTTTTGTAATTCAGTTCCTGTGTAGCCAAGTTTACATTCCATTTATTAGTGATAACTTATGATGTTTCTTTTTCTCTGTGATTTATTTCACTTAGAATCATCGTACCTGAATCCACTCATTATGCTTCTACTGGCCTGATGACATAGATTTCATTGCTGAGTGATATTGCATTGTACGTAAGTACCACAACTTCTTTATCCATTTTTCGCTTTCTGCGATATTGAACTTGTACCGTAAACGAGGTTCTTGTAAACAGAGCCGTCCCAAACTTTGGAGTGGCTGTGTCTTTTTGATTTTAATTTCCCTAAGCTATAGGACCATAAGTGGAAGTGCCCTAGGCTCTGTTGCTTTGTTTTTTAGATGTTTCAGGAAACACCATACACTTCTCCAGAGTGGCTGTTGGCAATTTACATCCCGCCCATCAGCATAACAAGGCTCCCAGTTCTCCATGGCCTGTCCTGCCTTTCTGGATTTTACACATTTTTCAGATTGCCCGTTTGACCGGGGGGGCAGTGTGTCTTCATTTTAGTGCAGATTTCCTTTGCAAGCTTGCTTGGTTGGCCAAAAAGGGCGTATGCGTTTTTTCCTGAGTATATTCAGGAAAAAACGCATATGCCGTTTTTCGCCAAGTGCATCATTGTGGACGTTCTGCCTCTTTTCCTATGCTTTACATGCAATTCCAGTCTACCTCCTGAAATTGGTTTCCTGCAATTCTGCCCCGCTTTCAAGTCCTCCTGGCAGCCTTACTTCAATATATTTTTGGACGATAGCTGTCATTTATAACTCTGCAGGTTTGTGAATTACAGGGCCCCTGAGCTGCTTTCTTCAACTCGCTTTCTTGTGAGCTGGCCGCAACACCGCAGGATTGCTTCAGGCCCTAGTGTGGTTCCGGCATGGCACGCTGAGCCTTTGGTTAATTCCTCTTCCTGGTGGGAAATGAGAGTTAAATTTGCCCGTCCAGACACCTCCAGCTAGTCTCTCATTGGTTCTCCCTATTCCTGTTCATTTTCCGCAGAAATTGCAAACTGGGCCAAACAGGAGGTTAAAGGAACTGACTCTCCAAGTGGGGAGAGTGTTAGTAAAGCGTCTGGAATGTTGCACCCAAGTACCAGGGGAAGAAAACTGAGACACATTTGAACACGTTTCCCGATCACACGTTGGATCATACTCTGGGTTCCACATGAATGTTTTAGCTGAAGGAAGAATCCCTTAAACCTGGAGAGTTGAGACCCATGGAATGGGTACCATGCAATATGACTTCAAAGGGTCTGCATTTGCTCACCGATCCTCACCAATCCAATCACTGCTGCGTATATGCCGCTGTACACACGCTTGATTCTCTTTCGGAGACATATAAATCCATAGGTTTTAAGATTCTTACTAGTCAGGTATATTCTTAGGCGTTTAATATGGGGTGTTGAGTCCACTTCGTTGAGCAAGGAGTAGCTCTTGTCTATTACATATTTGGCTTATGGAATGGTATCTGTGCTAATTTCAATCTCTGGTTTTATGCAGCACCCCAACTCACCTTTCCCCTTAAGCAAGCATAAGTTGGTTTTCTACATTTGAGACCCTGTTGTGTTTTGTAATTCAGTTCCTGTATATCCAAGTTTACATTCCGTGTATTAGTGATATCTTATGATGTTTCTTTTTCTGTGTGACTTATTTCACTTAGAATCATCGTACCTGAATCCACTCATTATGCTGCTACTGGCCTGATGACATAGATTTCATTGCTGAGTGATATTGCATTGTACGTAAGTACCACATCTTCTTTATCCATTTCTCGCTTTCTGCAATATTGAACTTGTACCGTAAATGAGGTTCTTGGAAACAGAGCCGTCCCAAACTTTGGGGTGGCTGTGTCTTTTTGATTTTAATTTCCCTAAGCTATAGGACCATAAGTGGAAGTGCCCTAGGCTTTGTTGCTTTGTTTTTTAGATGTTTCAGGAAACACCATACACTTCTCCAGAGTGGTTGTTGGCAATTTACATCCCGCCCATCAGCATAACAAGGCTCCCAGTTCTCCATGGCCTGTCCTGCCTTTCTGGATTTTACACTTTTTTCAGATGGCCCTTTTGACCGGGGAGCAGTGAGGCTTCATTGTAGTGCAGATTTCCTTTGCAAGCTTGCTTGGTTGCCCATAAAGTGCGTATGCGTTTTTTCCTGTATATATTCAGGAAAAAACGCATACTTCCTTTGGGGCTAACTGCATCATTGTCGAAATTCTGTGACTTTTCATGTGCTTTAAAGACGAGTCCAATCTATCTCTTGAAATCTGTTTCTTGCAATTCTGTCTTGCATTCAGATCCTCTTCTTTGCCTTACCTCAACATATTTTTGGACGTTAGTTTTCATTTATAACTCTGCAGGTTTGTTAATTGCAGTGACCCTGAGCTCCATTTTTTAAGTTGCTCTTTTGTGACCTGGTCTCAAACCCGCAGAATTGCTTCAGGCCCTATTTTGGCTCTGGCGAGGCGGGCTGAGCCTTTTTTTAATTCTTATTCTTAATGGGAAATTAGAGTGACATGTGCCCGTCCAAACCCCTACAACTATTCTCTCATTGGTTCCCCCTCTTCCCGTTCATCCTCCTCACAATTTGCAAAATGTGTGAAACAGAAGTTTAAATGTGCTGATTCTCTAAGTGGGGAGATTCTAAGTAACGTGGCTGGAATGATGAACAGGAGCACCAGGAGAGGATAAATGAGGTGCATTTTAGACACATCTCCCGAGAACACGGTGTACAGTCCTCTGGGTTTTCCATGCATGTTTTAGCTGTAGGAAGATTCCTTGAACGTGCAGATTTGGGACCCATTGAATGGGTACCAGGTAGTATTACTTTAAAGGGTGTGCATTTCCTCACCCAACCTCACATTTCTCTTAGCGCGAACAGTTTCCAGCCTTATGTCTCATCCTGCTGTGTGTCTAGATGTGTTCAATCCATGTTGCATCACCGTCCCTGAGGAAAAGTTGTAAGAGGTTTTCTCTGTCTCTCTGTCGTTTATTTTTTTCAATTTATTACTATATTGGTTACAGCTGATTTTCAAAGCTCTGTTTCTTGCTGCTGTACATCCACTTGATTCACGTACAGAGAGACATCAATAAATTCTTTTTCAGATTCTTACCAGTCATAGATATTCTTTTCCGGTGACTTGAGTGTGCTGAGTGCAGTTCTTTTAGCTACCGTGTAGGCCTTGTTGATTATCAGTTTGGTATTTGGAATGGTATCTTTGCTAATTTCAACCTCCTGGATGATGCCTCACCCCTCCCCACCTTTCCCGTTTAGCAGCCTTACGCGTGTTTTCTACATATTTGACTATGTTTTTGTTTTGTAATTTATTTCATGTGTAGCCATTTTGGGTTCCAACTTTAAGTGATATCTTATGATATGTGTCTTTTTCTTTTTGAATTATGTCACTTAGAATGATCATACGTAACTCCTCCAGAGTTGTTACAACTGGCCATATTTCATTGATTTCCAGGCTGAGTAATATTCCACTCTACATAAGTACCACATCTCTATCCATTTTTTCCCTTCAGAGACATTTAAGTTATATCCTAGTCGAGGATCTTTTAAACAGAGAGGCAGTAAACATTGGGGTGCCTGTGTCCTCTCGATTTTTGTTTTTCCCAAGATATACGCCCATGAGTGCAAGTGCCCTATGCTCTGTAGCTCATTTTTTAGATGCTTTAGTAAACACAATACACTTCTCCAGAATGGCCGTTGGCAATATACATTTCCACTCTAAGCCTCACAGGGCTCCCTCTTCTCCTTGCCCTGTCCTGCATTTCTGGTGTTTACACTTTATGAGGATGGCTCTTCTGACTGATGCGAAGTGATATCTTTTGTAGTATTGATTTCCAGTGCCCACCTGTTTGGTTGGCTAAAAAAGTGTATGCCCTTTTCTTGAATATATACAGAAAAAAACGCATACAGCCTTTTTGGCCAACTGCAATGTTGGCAATGTTCAGCCCCTTTTCTTGTGCTTAATGGCGAGTCCTTTCTACCTCCTCAAATCCCTTTCCTGCCATTCTCCCTTGCTTACCAATCCTTTTCTCTGACTCTCCTCAAGACAGTTTTCAGTGATAGATATTTTCAACTCTGCAGTTTCGTGAATTTTACTGCCCCTGAGTTCCATTGTTCAACTTGTGTTTATGGGAACTGGCCACAAAGCAGTGGGATTTCCTCAAGCCCTATACTGTTTCCATGGGCAACCCTAGCCTTTGGTCAATGCGTCTTCCTGATTGGAAATTAGAGTGACATGTGCCTGTCTGAACACCTAGGACTTGTCTCTCATTGTTCCTCATCCTTCCGCTTCATCCTCTGGACAAATTCCAAACTGTACGCAACAGGATGTTGACAGTGCTGACATCTCCAAGTGGGGAGACTGTTAGTAAAGACGCTGGAGGGGTGAACCCGAGCACCAGGAGATGAGGAGATGAGATGCCTTTTCCAAACTCTTCCCGATCAGACGGTATACCATCCTCTGGGTGTGACAGACACGTTTTAGCAGTAGAAAGAGTCCCATTCATGTAAGGAGAACACCAGGGCTTTTTCAAAATCAGTGTCTCCCCGAAACCCAAACTGGGGAATTTTTTAAGCTACGGCTACACATATGTTCATTAAGGGCCTTGGGAAGTAGGCAGAGTCCAAACTTTAGATGATTGAAGTCTTCAGGGTCAGAAGCACTCACCACCAGCTTCCCTTAGGTTACACTTTAACTGTCATTGATAGATGATGTCAATAAAAATATCTATTCTTTTTCCGATTATTTTCCCTTATAGGTTATTGCAAAATATTGAGTGTAGTTCCCTGTGCTATACAGTAGTTCCTTGTTGATGATCTATTTTATACATAGCAGTGTGTATGTGTTAATTCCAAACTGTTAATTTATCCCTCCTCCCACCTTTCCCCTTTGGTAATAATAAATTATAAGATTTTATACTTCTCAGAAATGGGGGAGCTGAAAGAGAGGTATCATTTTCAATGGAAAAGCATTTAAAACAAGATTGAAGCTTTAACCAAGATTATTAGATGTACATCCTTGGAAAGAAATCACTTCATTTCTCTAATATTGACCTGACAAATAAGACAACCCTTTTCACTGAACTTGCTTATAATAAAGTGATGGAAATATCAAATGGAAGTGTTAGAAACATCTTATTTTACCCGAGCCTTATAAACTGTTCTATGTTAACTAGAGTTTGGCTCATACATCTGTTCATTGAAGTTACAATAGTCTCAATTTCTATTACTGATCCTCCAGAGTGGACCCCAACAAGTGTCCCCCTGCCCAGTGTCATTGGGGCCAACAGATCGAGACTGAGTTTGGTTCACAAGCAAAGGAAACTTTATATTTTGATCAGAGAATGGAGAGGTGAGAGCATGCACTACCCCGTGGGCTGTGGGCTGGGCTGCTGTGTAGAGATCCTGTCAGAGTCAGTGGGAGGGAGGGGGCGGAGCTCTTGAGGGCCGGGTTGGCTGCAGCTCAGGCTCTATATCTCGGAGTCTGCACTGGGCCCCAGGAGCTGAGGTGTCGACCCAGCCATTCTGCACTAGGAAATCTGGTCTGAAGTGCCGGGTGTGGAACCTCTGCATGCGGGACCCTAGGAGCACGTAAAATTAGACAAAGCACAAAGGATAAAAAAGGTCAGACTTGACTTTATTGCCCAGATTCTATTTTTATCTCCCAGGGATTTTTCATGGGCTTTGCTGGGGACAAACTCCTCCTCTGCCTTTTGTCCCGTTCCTCATTCTTGGAGTGCTGAGGGTGCAGACCCTTCTTCTGTAACTGCTGAGTGCTGAGTTGGGAGCCCTCATACCAGGGGACGAGGGTCAGAACTTCTCCCCAGCAGCCTCCAGGTGACGTTGATTGGCCCCAGGACCCCTGCCTCCCTGCTCGTCCACCTGAGCACCAGCATTGGAAGTGTTATAGATTCTAATGACCTTTAAGGGTCCAGGAAAGAGATGTGCAGAGACGCTGTGGGGGCCGGTTTCACCCCGCCCCACATTTGTTCGGCCACCTTAGGCTGACCGTTTCTGCCAGCCTAGATGCTCTGACCAGTAGTCTGCTCTTTCTTCAATTAGGCCCCTGAATTAACGTAAAAACAGCACCAGGTGTCAGAGCCCTGCCCGCTCAACTCCCAGACAGTCCAGGGTCAGTGGTGATCAAGGACCATGATGGCCACTGAGTCAACAGCCTTTTGAAGTAAACAGGAGTCCAGCCGGTCTTATTGGCCACCATCATCACGGTGTCTGTAGGCT
This sequence comes from Grampus griseus, assembly GCF_964374135.1. Classification (NCBI taxonomy): domain Eukaryota; kingdom Metazoa; phylum Chordata; class Mammalia; order Artiodactyla; family Delphinidae; genus Grampus; species Grampus griseus. The sequence goes on from NW_028133388.1 coordinate 774,792, forward strand.
TTTCTATGGTGACAGTGTGATATACGGTTCCCCCACCAAGATTATTGGCTCCCCTGCGGGTGCAGTAAGTCCTGCAAGCAGTAGTCTACTCCTTCGGGACACACTATTGTTGTTTTATGAGAGAAACTCCAGGTCAAGTGATGTTCACACGAGTCGTCATGGTGCCCTGCTGCCCCCGGTTATCTCTCTGGATGTTGGAGTTGGAGAGCCTCCTCACTCGAGGTCGGTGTGCCCACGGAGCGAACCCTGCAACTTCAGGGCATGGTTGGTGATTAGGATCACCACGTGGGGTCCTTTTCCCTTAGGAGGGAGGTGGCCTTTTGGGCTGCTGATTTCCAGGGTTTTAGATACCGCCAGTATCTTGGCCAGATGTGGCAGTGGGCCAAGCCCCTTGGTGACTGTAGTTTATCCTACCTGGATGGCATTCTTGCGTTGTTCCATTTCAAGTGGTCCCAGTTTTTGCACTAATTCTCCAATGGCGATTCACCTTTCACCGGGAATGGAAAGGTCAAAGGGTTTAGCTCAATTAGGGAGTTCCAGGGCAAGGGTCTGAATTGACTGCTCTTTCCATTCTTGAAAGGCCACTTCTGGATTCTCTTCAAAAGGATCGTCATCTTTTCCTTTCAGTGTTTCATATAGAGGCCCAGCTAGTAGACTGTAGTTAGGGATCCAGAAGCAGCAAACCCTGGCCTCCCCAGGAACCCCTAAGCTGTCTTCTCGTTTTAGAAAGGGGTAAGGCTGCAAATGGTTTCTTCCCTTTCCTGGGATGGGCTTCTCCGACCTTGTGTGAGAATGAAGCCCAGGCAGGTCACCGCAGTCTGTGATATTTGAGCTTTTCTTGGACAACTTCTATCCTTTATTGGCTTGGTAGTTCAGAGGCCTCCTTAGTAGGGCTGGCGATCAGAATGTCGTCTGCATATTGAAGGAGGGTTTCCTTTTCCAGAGGTAGAACTTTTCGGTCTTTAGCTAAGCTTTCCCCAAAGATGGGGTGGGAATTTTTGAACCCTTGGGGCAAGACGGCCCGGAAGTATTGTTTTAGTTGTATGTTGAGTCCTGCCACTCACAAGCCAAAATTTCTTGTGACTCTGGGACTAATGGAATACAAAAGAAGGCATCATTGAAGACTAATACAGAATACCATGTCCTGGTGGTTGGTAGAATGACCAGCAGGGTGTAGGAATTAGGAGCAACTGGAGGTATATCCTCGGTGGCTTCACTGACTGTCCTGACATCCTTTACCAGGTCCCCAGCAGCCCATGGGGCTCTCGTGGTCAGGCCAATCCCAGGATATGGAGCTCTCCTGGGCAGGTACCCCACCCCCAACCCAGCCCACGGGGCTCTTGTGGTCAGGCCCCTCCCAGGATACAGAGCTACCCTTGCAGGTACCGTGGCAGGGCTGGGCACACAGGAACCGTGCACATAGCCCTCATTGAAGAGCACTCCAAGCTCACCTGTCGCTCAGAGCTGACACAGAGCACCTCAGAGCAGGACTTGGACTAACAAACAGCAGCTCCGACAGGTCTGTGACCCTGGGCATCACTCTGTGTGGCCTCCCTCCACCTGGTCTTCCAGAGACTTCCACTGCACCCGGGGCACCAGGCCTCTGTCTCCAACCACCACCCACCCCTCCTCTCCCTGACTCCTGGGTTCCTCTCATTAAGAGAGGGTTTTCTTGAAGTTGTCTCCCACTCATGGGCCAGATAAAATGATTAGAAAACAAGCCAAAGCTGCAGCCCCTTGTCTATCCTGACTCTCAGGAGCCCACACCTGTTCCTTGGACCTGGCCGGTTCAGCAAGTTCCATTTTCTGCAACTGTGAGCCCCTGAGGGGTGATGATTGGCTGACCTGGGCAGCCTTACGGTGCCGGCCAGCCCTCCCCAGGTGTGCCTGGGTTGAGATCAATATAAATACCACTCCAGGCAGCAAGAGTCCCTGCAGCTGTGTCTGACGCCATTTTCTCTGCCCTGTCAGCAGTCTCGGGGCTGGGCTGGTGGGAGGGAGTGAGAGGCCACGGCTTTGTGGGTGGCCCAGTGTGAGTGGGGCTCTGCTGGACTTTCTGCAGCAGTTGCCAGGCTGCCACCTGCTAAAGAAGAGGATGTGTCACCCATACCTGCTGCTGGAATTGCTCCCTGGGCAGAGGTGAGGAAGGAAAAAAGCAGTGGGGGCAGGGACAGGACGGGTATCTCAGGCAGGGAAATGGAAATCTTCCAGAAGAGCACCCAGGGCCAGGACCATCCTGGCTGGCCTGCAGGCACCAAGTCAGCTGGCATGCTGTCACTCGTGTGGCTCCATGGCCCTTCCTCTAGGCTTTCAAGTCCTTGTATATATTCAGGTGTTTTACCTGGGAAGGGTGGGAACAGTTCAGCAGCAACTGGCCTGGGGCTCAGCTCACGTTTACTCACAGATGCCTCGGCACGGTGCCCCAGCTTTGCAATGAGGACGCTTGTTGTGTGGGGGCTGCTGGCTGAACGGGAGACGATTCCCCACCACTGACCAACTTCAGAATTGTTTACAACTGGAGCAAGTGCCCTGATACGGTTTCCTCTGAGTAACTGGTGGGTTCTGTTTTTTTTTTCTCTTTTTCGTTTTTGGTTCAAGGTAGATTTTATTCCTCTTTTTTGTATTTACAGATATAAGCATGGAAATAATTTATTCATATAAATACATGTATGTGAAGGGAATAATTGTTTTTTCTGTTTTATTTTTTAAATTTTATTTCTTTTTAATTTTGAATTTTATTTTATATTTTTATACAGCAGGTTCTTATTGGTTATCTATTTTATACATATAAATGTTTACATGCCAATCCCAATCTCTCAACTCCTCCCACCACCACCACCCCCAAGAGCTTTCCCCCCTTGTTGTCCATACGATTGTTGTCTACATCTGTTGCTCTAGTTATGCCTTGCAAAACGGTTAATCTGTACAGTTTTTCTAGGTTCCACATATATGCATGAATATACAAGATTTGTTTTTCTTTTTCTGACTTACTTCACTCTGTATGACAGTCTCTAGATCCATCGACGTCTCTACAAATGACCCAATTTCATTCCTTTCATGGCTTAGTAATATTCCATTTTATATATGTACCACATCTTTATGCATTCGTCTGTCTGTGGGCATTTAGGTTGCTTCCATTACCTCGATATTGTAAATAGTGATGCAATGAACATTACGGTGAATGTCTCTTTTTGATTTATGGTTTTGTCTGGGTATATGTCCAGTACTGGGATTGCTGTATCATATGGTAATTCTATTATTAGTTTCTTAAGAAACTCCATATTGTTCTCCATAGTGACTGTACCAATTTATATTCCCAACAATAGTGGAAGAGGCTTCCTTTTCTCCACACCCTTTCCAGCACTTGTTGTTTGTAGATTTTCAGATGATGCCCATTCTAACAGGTGTGAGGTGATACCTCATTGTTGAGTCCATTTCGATGAACAAGGGGTAGGTCTTGTCTATTACATATTTGGCTTATGGAACGGTATCTGTGCTAATTTCAATCTCTGGTTTTATGCAGCACCCCAACTCACCTTTCCCCTTAAGCAAGCATAAGTTGGTTTTCTAAACTTGAGACCCTGTTCTGTTTTGTAATTCAATTCATGTGTAGCCAAGTTTACATTCCGTGCATTAGTGATACCTTATGATGTTTCTTTTTCTGTGTGACTTATTTCACTTAGAATCATCGTGCCTCAATCCACTCATTATGCTGGTACCGGCCTGGTGACACAGATTTCATTGCTGAGTGATATTGCATTGTACATAAGTACCACAACTTCTTTATCCAGTTTTTGCTCTCTGTGATATTGAACTTGTACCGTAAACGAGGTTCTTGTAAACAGAGCCGTCCCAAATTTTGGGGTGGCTGTGTCTTTTTGATTTTAATTTCCCTAAGCTATAGGACCATAAGTGGAAATGCCCTAGACTCTGTTGCTTTGTTTTTCAGATGTATCAGGAAACACCATACACTTCTCCAGAGTGGCTGTTGGCAATTTACATCCCGCCCATCAGCATAACAAGGCTCCTTTTTCCCCATGGCCTGTCTTGCCTTTCTGGATTTTACACATTTTTCAGATGGCCCTTTAGACCGGGGGGAAGTGACACTTCATAGTAGTTCGGATTTCCATTGCAAGCTTGCTTGGTTTGCCAAAAAGTGTGTATGTGCTTTTTCCTGAATATATTCAGGAACAAACTCATACGCCCTTTTTGGCCAAGTGCATCATTGTCGATGTTCTGCCTCTTTTCCTATGCTTTAAATGCAAATCCAGTCTACCTCCTGAAATCGGTTTCCTGAAATTCTGCCCCACTTTCAAGTCCTCTTCGCAGCCTTACTTCAAAATATTTTTGGACGTTATCTGTCATTTATAACTCTGCAGGTTTGTGAATTACAGGGCCCCTGAGCTCCTTTCTTCAACTCGCTTTCTTGTGAGCTGGCCGCAAACCCGCAAGACTGCTTCAGGCCCTAATCTGCTTCTGGCAGGGCACGCTGAGCCTTTGGTTAATTCCTCTTCCTGGTGGGAAATACGTGTTAAATATGCCCGTCCAGACACCTACCTCACTCTCAACCCCTTGGTGATGTGGGTCCTCTGGTTTGTGGCCACCTTTGCTGGGTTCCTCACCTTTGGATGATGTGGCCCCACTAGTGTGAGGACACTCCTGCCTGGTTTTCATCCACGTGGTTATGTGGACCTCCTGGTGAGAGTCTGTTCCTGGCTGTGTTCCTCACCTTTCTGTGAGGGAGACCCTCTGCTGATAGGTCACTCCTGCATGGCTGGCACACATTGCCTTGGTGAAGTCAGCCGTGTGGTGGCGGTAGGAGCGTGCTGGGAATCTCCTCCCCCCGGTGATGAGGGCCCTCTTGCGTCAAGCCCTAACTGCTGGGCTCACCAACTTTTCTTAGTGAGCCCAGTGATGCTTGGCCACTCCTCTTAGGATCCCATCTCCATGGGGATGTGGGCCTTCTGCTCTGAGGTCCCAACGGCTGGGTTGTTCACATTTTCATGATGTGGGCTCTCTGGTGTTAGTTCACTGTGGCCTGGATCCCATAGCCTCTGTGCTCTTGGCTGCCTGTTGGGAGGTTCCAACTGCTGGATTCCTCACTTTTTTAATTTTTTAGGCCCTCTGTTGTGAGGATCCTCCTGCCTGCCTCACTCCCAGCCCCTTCGTGATGTGTGTCGTCTGGTTTGAGGCCACATGTGCTGGGTTCCTCACCTTTCGATGATGTGGGACCAATGGTCTTAGGAGACTCCTGCCTGGTTCACATCCCCTTGGTGATGTGGGCCCTCTGTTGAGAGTCTGATCCTGGCTGGGTTCCTCACCCATCTGTGAGGTGGGCCGTCTGCTGTGAGGTCACTCCTGCCTGGCTTGCTCACCTCGCCTTGTGGACGTGAGCCCTCTGGTGGCACTTGGAGCCTGCTGGGAGCCTCCTCCCCTCGGTGATGAGGGCCCTCTGGCGTCAGGCCCTAACTGCTGGGCTCCCCACATTTTGTGATGTGCGCCCAGTGGTGTGAGGACACTCCAGCCAGGTTCACATCCCCATTGGGATGTGGGCCTTCTGCTCTGAGGTCTCAGCGTCTGGGTTGTTCACAGTTTCATGATGTGCGCTCTCTGCTGTTAGTTCACTCCTGCCTGCATCCCATAGCTTCTGTGCTCTCGGCCGCCTGCTGGGAGTTTCCAACTGCTGGATTCCTCACCTTTCTTATTCTTTGGGCCCTCTGTTTTTAGGCTACTCCTGCCTGCCTCACTCCCATTCCCTTTGTGATATGTGTCCTCTGATTTGAGGCCACATGTGCTGGGTTCCGCACCTTTCGATGATTTGGCCCCACTGGAGGGAAGACAGTCCTGACTGGTTCCCATCCCCTTGCTGATGTGGGCCCTCAGGTGAGAGTCTGATCCTGGCTGGTTTCCTCACCCTTCTGTGAGGTGGGCCCTCTGCTGTGAGGTCAATCATGCCTGTCTGGCACACGTCACCTTGGCGACGTGGGCCCTCTGGTGGCAGTTGGAGTGTGCTGGGATCCTCCTCCCCTCGGTGATGAGGGCCCTCTTGCATTAGTTCATAACGGCTGGGCTCCCCACATTTTCTGATGTGTGCCAAGTGAGTGAGGACACTCTTGCCAGGTTCCCATCCCCATGGGGATATGGGCCTTCTGCTCTGAGGTCAAAACGGCTGGCTTGCTCACAGTACCATGATGTGGGCCCTCTGCTGTGAGTTCACTCCGGCAAGGATCCCTTATCATCGGTGCTCTGAGCCGCCTGCTGGGTGGTTCCAACTGCTGGATTCCTCAACTTTTTTATTCTATGTGCCCTCTGTTGTGAGGCTCCTCCTGCCTGCCTCACTGCCAGCCCCTTGGTGATGACTGTCCTATGGCTTGAGGCCACATGTGCTGCGTTCCTCACCTTTCGATGATGTGACCCCACTCGTGTGAGGACACTCCTGCCTGGTTCCCATACCCTTGGTGAGGTGGGCCCTCTGGCGAGAGTCTAATCCTGGCTGGGTTCCTCAACGTTCTGTGAGGTAGGCCCTCTGCTGTGAGGTCACTCCTGCCTGGCTGGCACACGTCACCTTGGAGACGTGAGCCCTCTGGTGGCAGTTGGAGCATGCAGGGTGCCTCCTTCTCTCGGTGATGACGGCCCTCTGGCATCAGGCCCTAAATGGTGGGCTCCCCACATTTTCTGATGTGCGCCCAGTGGTGCGAGGACACTCCAGCCAGGTTCCCATTCCCATGGGGATGTGGGCCTTCTGCGCTGAGGTCCCAACGCCTGGGTTGCTCACAGTTTTATGATGTGGGCCCTCTGCTGTGAGTTCACTGCGGCCTGGATCCCATAGCCTCAGTGTTCTGAGCCGCCTGCTGGAAGTTCTAAATGCTGGAATCCTCACGTTTTTTTATATTATGTGCCCTGTGTTGTGAGGCTACTCCTGCCTGTCTCACTCCAAGGCCCTTGGTGATGTGGGTCCTCTGGTTTGAGGACACATGTGCTGGGTTCCTCACCTTTCAATGATGAGGCCCCACTGGTGTGAGGATAATCCTGGCTGGTTCCCATCCCCTTTGTGATGTGGGCCCTCTGGTGAGAGTCTGATCCTGGCTGGGTTCCTCACCCATCTGTGAGGTGGGCCCTCTACTATCAGGTAACTCTTGCCTGGCTTGCTCCCCTCGCCTTGTTGACATGAGCCCTCTGGTGGCACTTGGACCCTGCTGGGAGCCTCCTCACCTCTGTGATGAGGGCCCTCTGACGTCAGGCCCTAACTGCTGGGCTCCCCAACTTTTCTTAGTGAGCCCAGTGATGCTCGGGCACTCCTCTTAGGTTCCCATCTCCATGGGGTTGTGGGCCTTCTGCTCTGAGGTTCCAACGGCTGGGTTGATCACAATTTCATGATGTGGGCTCTCTGGTGTTAGTTCACTGTGGCCTGGATCCCATAGCCTCTGTGCTCTTGGCCGCCTGCTGGGAGGTTCCAACTGCTGGATTCCTCACTTTTTTAATTTTTTAGGCCCTCTGTTGTGAGGATCCTCCTGCCTGCCTCACTCCCAGCCCCTTCGTGATGTGTGTCATCTGGTTTGAGGCCACATGTGCTGGGTTCCTCACCTTTCGATGATGTGGGACCAATGGTCTTAGGAGACTCCTGCCTGGTTCACATCCCCTTGGTGATGTGGGCCCTCTGTTGAGAGTCTGATCCTGGCTGGGTTCCTCACCCTTCTGTGAGGTGGGCCGTCTGCTGTGAGGTCACTCCTGCCTGGCTTGCTCTCAGCTCGCCTTGTGGACATGAGCCCTCTGGTGGCACTTGGAGCCTGCTGGGAGCCTCCTCCCATCGGTGATGAGGGCCCTCTGGCGTCAGGCCCTAACGGCTGGGCTCCCCACATTTTGTGATGTGCGCCCAGTGGTTCGAAGACACTCCAACCAGGTTCACATCCCCATTGAGATGTGGGTCTTCTGCTCTGAAGTCCCAATGGCTGGGTTGTTCACAGTTTCATGATGTGGGCTCTCTGCTGTTAGTTCACTCTGGCCTGGATGCCATAGACTCTGTGCTCTGGGCCGCCTGCTGGGAGGTTCCAACTGCTCGATTCCTCAACTTTTGTATTCTATGGGTCCTGTGTTGCGATGCTCCTCCTGCCTGCCTCACTCACAACCCCTTCGAGATGTGAGTCCTCTGGTTTGAGGCCACATGTGCTGGGTTCCGCAACTTTCAATGATGTGGCTCCACTGGTGTGAGGACACTCCTGCCTGGTTCCCATCCCCTTGGTGATGTGGGCCTTCTGGTGACAGTCTTATCCTGGCTGGGTTCCTCACTCTTCTGTGAGGTAGGCCCTCTGCTGTGAGGTCAATCCTGCCTGACTTGCACACATCACCTTGGCAACGTGGGCCCTCTGTTGGCACATGGAACCTGCTGGGAGCCTCCTCCCCTCGGTGATGACGGTCCTCTAGCATCAGGCCCTAACTGCTGGGCTCCCCACGTTTTCTGATGTGAGCCCAGTGATGCCAGGACACTCCTGTCAGGTTCCCATCCCCATGGGGATGTGGGCCTTCTGCTCTGAGGTCCCAACGCCTGGGTTGCTCACAGTTTCATGATGTGGGCTCTCTGCTGTTAGTTCACTCCTGCCTGCATCCCATAGCTTCTGTGCTCTTGGCCGCCTGCTGGGAGGTTCAAAATGCTGGATTCCTCACCTTTTTTATTCTTTGGGTCCTCTGTTTTTAGGCTACTCCTACCTGCCTCACTCCCATCCCCTTTGTGATGTATGTCCTCTGATATGAGGCCGCATGTGCTGGGTTCCTCACCTTTCGATGATGTGGCCCCACTGGTGGGAGGACAGCCCTGACTGGTTCCCATCCCCTTGGTGTTGTGGGTCCTCTGGCGAGAGTCTCATCCTGCCTCGGTTCCTCACCCTTCTGTGAAATAGGCCCTCTGCTGTGAGGTCACTACTGCCTGGCTGGCGCATACCACCTTGTAGACGTGGGCCCTCTGTTGGCAGTTGGAACCTGCTGGGAGTCTCCTCCCCTCAGTTATGAGGGCCCCCTGGCGTCAGGCCCTAACTGCTGGGCTCCTAACATTTTCTGATATGTGCTAAGTGGTGCGAGGCCACTCCTGCCAGGTTCCCATCCCAATGGGGATGTGGGCCTTCTGTTCTGTGGTCCCAACGGCTGGACTGCTCACAGGTTCATGATGTGGGCCCTCTGCTGTGAGTTCACTGCGGCCTGGATCTCATAGCCTCGGTGCTCTGGGCCGCTTGCTGGGAGGTTCCAACTGCTGGATTCCTCAACTTTTATATTCTATGGACCCTGTGTTGTGAGGCCGGTCCTGCCAGCCTCATTCCGAACCCCTTGGTGATGTGGTTCCTCTGGTTTGAGGCTACATGTGCTGGGATCCTCACCTTTCGATGATGTTGTCCCACTGGTGTGGGGACACTCCTGCCTGGTTCCCATCCCCTTGGTGATGTGGGCCCTCTGGTGAGAGTCTGATCCTGGCTGTGTTCCTCACCCTTCTGTGAGGTGGGCCCTCTGCTGTGAGGTCACTCCTGCCGGGCTGGCACACATCGCCTTGGTGACGTTGGCCCTCTGGTGGCAGCTGGAGCCTGCTGGGAGCCTCGTCCCCTCGGTGATGAGTGCAGTCTAGCGTCAGGCCCTAACTTCTGAGCACCCCACGTTTTCTGATGTGAGCCCAGTGATGCCAGGACACTCCTGTCATGTTCCCATCACCATGGGGATGTGGGCCTTCTGCTCTGAGGTCCCAATGTCTGGGTTGCTCACAGTTTCATGATGTGGGCTGTCTGGTGTTAGTTCACTCTGGCCTGGATCCCCTAGCCTCTGTGCTCTGGGCCGCCTGCTGGGAGGTTCCAACTGCTGGATTCCTCACCTTTCTTATTTTTGGGCCCTCTGTTGTGAGGCTCCTCCTGCCTGCCTCACTCCCAGCCCCTTGGTGATGGGTGTCCTATGGTTTGAAGCCACATGTTCTGGGTTCCTCACCTTTAGATGATGTGGCCCTACTCATGTGAGGACACTCCTGCCTGGTTCCAATCCATTTGGTGATGTGGGCCCTCTGGTGCGAGTCTGATCCTGACTGGGTTCGTCACACTTCTCTGAGGTGGGCCCTCTGCTGTGAGGTCATTCGTGCCTGGTTGGCACACATCGCCTTGGCGACGTCAGCCCTCTGGTGGCAGTTGGAGCCTGCTGGGAGCCTCCTTCCCTTGGTGATGAGGGTCCTCTGGTGTCAGACCCTAACTGCTGGTCTCCCAAAATTTTCTGATATGTTCTCAGTGGTGCGAGGACACTCCTACCAGATTTATATCCCCATGGGGATGTGAGCCTCGTGCTCTGAGGTCCCAATGGCTGGGTTGCTCAGTTTCATGACATGGGCCCTCTTCTGTGAGTTCACTGTGACCTGGATCCCATAGCCTCGGTGTTCTGGGCCGCCTGCTGGGAGGTTCCAACTGCTGGATTCCTCACTTTTTTATTCTATGGGCCCAGTGTTGTGAGGCTACTCCTGCCTGCCTCACTCCGAGGCCCTTGGTGATGTGGGTCCTCTGGTTTGAGGACACATGTGCTGAGTACCTCACCTTTCAATGATGTGGCCCCACTGGTGTGAAGACACTCCTGCCTGGTTCCCATCCCCTTGGTGATGTGGGCCCTCTGGTGAGAGTCTGATGTTGGCTGGGATTCTCACCCTTATGTGAGGTGGGACCTCTGCTGTGAGGTAACTCCTGCCTAGCTTGCTCACGTTGCCTTGGCAACGTGAGCCCTCAGGTGGCAGTTGGAGCCTGCTGGGAATCTCCTCCCCTCGGTTATGAGAGTTCTGGATAAAACACATATGCCCTTTTTTGCCAAGTGCATTATTTTCCAAGTTCTGTCTCTTTTCCTATGCTTCAAGAGTGACTCCCGTGTACCTTCTGAAATCAGTTTCCAGCAATTCTGCCCCGCATTCAAGTCTTCTTCGCAGCCTTACTTCAGTATAATGTTGGATGATACCTGTCATTTATAACTCTGCAGGTTTGTGAATTACAGTGCCCCTGAGCTCCTTTCTTCAACTTGCTTTCTTGTGAGCTGGCCGCAAAACCGCAGGATTGCTTCAGGCCCTAGTGTGGTTCCGGTATGGCACGCTGAGCCTTTGGTTATTTTCTCTTCCTGGTGGGAAATGAGAGTTAAATTTGCCCGTCCAGACACCTCCAGCTAGTCTCTCATTGGTTCTCCCTATTCCTGTTCATTTTCCGCCGAAATTGTAAACTGGGCCAAACAGGAGGTTAAAGGCACTGACTCTCCAAGTGGGGAGAGTGTTAGTAAAGCGTCTAGAATGTTGCACCCGAGTACCAGGGGACGAAAACTGAGACACATTTGAACACGTTTCCCGATCACACGGTGGATCATACTCTGGGTTCCACATGCATGTTTTAGCTGAAGGAAGAATCCCTTAAACCTGGAGAGTTGAGACCAATGGAATGGGTACCATGCAATATGACTTCAAAGGGTCTGCATTTGCTCACCGAACCTCACCAATCCTATCAGTGCTGTGTTTATGCCGCTGTACACACGCTTGATTCTCTTTCGAAGACATATAAATCCATAGTTTTTAAGATTCTTTCTAGTCAGGTATATTCTTAGGCGTTAAATATGGGGTGTTGAGTCCACTTCGTTGAGCAAGGAGTAGCTCTTGTCTATTACATATTTGGCTTATGGAACGGTATCTGTGCTAATTTCAATCTCTGGTTTTATGCAGCACCCCAACTCACCTTTTTCCTTAAGCAAGCATACGTCGGTTTTCTACATTTCAGACCCTGTTCTGTATTGTAACTCAGTTCCTCTGTAGCCAAGTTTACATTCTGTGTAGTAGTGATATCTTATGATGTTTCTTTTTCTGTGTGACTTATTTCACTTAGAATCATCGTACCTGAATCCACTCATTATACTGCTACGGGCCTGATGACGTAGATTTCATTGCTGAGTGATATTGCATTGTACGTAAGTACCACAACTTCTTTATCCATTTTTCGCTTTCTGCGATATTGAACTTGTACCGTAAACGAGGTTCTTGTAAACAGAGCCGTCCCAAACTTTGGGGTGGCTGTGTCTTTTTGATTTTAATTTCCCTAAGCTATAGGACCATAAGTGGAAGTGCCCTAGGCTCTGTTGCTTTGTTTTTTAGATGTTTCAGGAAACACCATACACTTCTCCAGAGTGGCTGTTGGCAATTTACATCACACCCATCAGTATAACAAGGCTCCCAGTTCTCCATGGCCTGTCCTGCCTTTCTGGATTTTACACTTTTTTCAGATGGCCCTTTTGTCCGGGGGGCAGTGAGACATCATTGTAGTGCAGATTTCCTTTGTAAGCTTGCTTGGTTGCCCGAAAACTGCGTATGCGTTTTTTACTGAATATATTCAGGAAAAAACCCATACGTCCTTTTTGGCCAAGTGCATCATTGTGGACGTTCTGCCTCTTTTCCTATGCTTTACATGCAATTCCAGTCTACCTCCTGAAATCGGTTTCCTGCAATTCTGCCCCGCTTTCAAGTCCCCTAGGCAGCCTTACTTCAATTTATTTTCGGACGATAGCTGTCATTTATAACTCTGCAGGTTTGTGAATTACAGTGCCCCTGAGCTCCTTTTTTCAACTCGCTTTCTTGTGAGCTGGCCGCAACACCACAGGATTGCTTCAGGCCCTAGTGTGGTTCCGGCATGGCACGCTGAGCCTTTGGTTAATTCCTCTTCCTGCTGGGAAGTGAGAGATAAATTTGCCCGTCCAGACACCTCCAGCTAGTCTCTCATTGGTTCTCCCGATTCCTGTTCATTTTCCACAGAAATTGCAAACTGGGCCAAACAGGAGGTTAAAGGCACTGACTCTCCAAGTGGGGAGAGTGTTAGTAAAGCGTCTGGAATGTTGCACCCGAGTACCAGGGGACGAAAACTGAGACACATTTGAACACGTTTCCCGATCACACGGTGGATCATACTCTGGGTTCCACATGCATGTTTTAGCTGAAGGAAGAATCCCTTAAACCTGGAGAGTTGAGACCCCTGGAATGGGTACCATGCAATATGACTTCAAAGGGTCTGCATTTGCTCACCGAACCTCACCAATCCTATCACTGCTCCGTTTATGCCGCTGTACACACGCTTGATTCTCTTTTGGAGACATATAAATCCATAGGTTTTAAGATTCTTACTATTCAGTTATATTCTTAGGCGTTTAATATGGGGTGGTGAGTCCACTTTGTTGAGCAAGGAGTAGCTCTTGTCTATTACATACTTGGCTTATGGAATGGTATCTGTGCTAATTTCAGTCTCGTGTTTTATGCAGCACCCCAACTCACCTTTCCCCTTAAGCCAGCATAAGTTGGTTTTCTACATATGAGACCCTGTTCTGTTTTGTATTTCAGTTCCTCTGTACCCGAGTTTACATTCCGTGTATTAGTGATATCATATGATGTTTCTTATTCTGTGTGACTTATTTCACTTAGAATCATCGTACCTGAATCCACTCATTATGCTGCTACGGGCCTGATGACACAGATTTCATTGCTGAGTGATATTGCATTGTACGGAACTACCACAACTTTTTTATCCATTTTTCGCTTTCTGTGATATTGAACTTGTACCATAAACGAGGTTCTTGTAAACAGAGTTGTCCCAAACTTTGGGGTGGCTGTGTCTTTTTGATTTTAATTTCCCTAAGCTATAGGCCCATAAGTGGAAGTGCCCTATGCTCTGTTGCTTTGTTTTTTAGATGTTTCAGGAAACACCATACACTTCTCCAGAGTGGCTGTTGGCTATTTACATACCCCCATCAGCATAACAAGGCTCCCAGTTCTCCATGGCCTGTCCTGCCTTTCTGGATTTTACACTTTTTTCAGATGGCCCTTTTGACCGGGGGGCAGTGAGACATCATTGTAGTGCAGATTTCATTTGTAAGCTTGCTTGGTTGGCCGAAAAGTGCGTATGCGTTTTTTCCTGAATATATTCAGGAAAAAACCCATACGTCCTTTTTGGCCAAGTGCATCATTGTGGACGTTCTGCCTCTTTTCTTATGCTTTACATGTAATTCCAGTCTACCTCCTGAAATCGGTTTCCTGCAATTCTGCCCCTCTTTCAAGTCCTCTTGGCAGCCTTACTTCTATATATTTTTGGACAATAGCTGTCATTTATAACTCTGCAGGTTTGTGAATTACAGTGCCCCTGAGCTCCTTTCTTCAACTCACTTTCTTGTGAGCTGGACGCAACACCTCAAGATTGCTTCAGGCCCTAGTGTGGTTCCGGCATGGCACGCTGAGCCTTTGGTTAATTCCTCTTCCTGGTGGGAAATGAGAGTTAAATTTGCCCATCCAGACACCTCCGGCTAGTCTCTCATTGGTTCTCACTATTCCTGTTCATCTTCCGCAGAAATTGCAAACTGGGCCAAACAGGAGGTTAAAATCACTGACTCTCCAAGTGGGGAGATTGTTAGTAAAGCGTCTGGAATGTTGCACCCGAGTACCAGCGGACGAAAACTGAGACACATTTGAACACGTTTCCCGATCACACGGTGGATCATACGCTGGGTTCCACATGCATCTTTTAGCTGAAGGAAGAATCCCTTAAACCTGGAGAGTTGAGACCCATGGAACGGGTACCATGCAATATGACTTCAAAGGGTCTGCATTTGCTCACCGAACCTCACCAATCTGATCACTGCTGCGTTTGTGCCGCTGTACACACGCTTGATTCTCTTTCAGAGACATATAAATCCATAGGTTTTAAGATTCTTACTAGTCAGGTATATTCTTACGCATTTAATATGGGGTGTTGAGTCCACTTCGCTGAGCAAGGAGTAGCTGTTGTCTATTACATATTTGGCTTATGGAACGGTATCTGTGCTAATTTCAATCTCTGGTTTTATGCAGCACCCCAACTCACCTTTCCCCTTAAGCAAGCATAAGTTGGTTTTCTACATTTGAGACCCTATTCTGTTTTGTAATTCAGTTCCTGTGTAGCCAAGTTTACATTCCATGTATTAGTGATATCTTATGATGTTTCTTTTTCTGTGTGACTTATTTCACTTAGAATCATCGTACCTGAATCCACTCATTATGCTGCTACAGGCCTGAGGACATAGATTTCATTGCTGATTGATATTGCATTGTGCGTAAGTACCACAACTTCTTTATCCATTTTTTGCTTTCTGTGATATTGAACTTGTACCGTAAACGAGGTTCTTGTAAACAGAGCCGTCCCAAACTTTGGGGTGGCTGCGTCTTTTTGATTTTAATTTCCCTAAGCTATATGACCATAAGTGGAAGTGCACTAGGCTCGGTTGCTTTGTTTTTTAGATGTTTCAGGAAACACCATACACTTCTCCAGAGTGGCTTTTGGCAATTTACATCCCGCCCATCAGCATAACAAGGCTCCCAGTTCTCCATGGCCTGTCCTGCCTTTCTGGATTTTACACTTTTTTCAGATGGCCCTTTTGACCGGTGGGCAGTGAGACTTCATTGTAGTGCAGATTTCCTTTGCAAGCCTGCTTGGTTGGCCTAAAAGTGCGTATGCTTTTTTTCTTGAATATATTCAGGAAAAAATGTATAAGCCCTTTTGGCCAAGTGCATCATTGTGGACGTTCTGCCTCTTTTCCTATGCTTTACATGCAATTCCAGTCTACCTCCTGGAACCGGTTTCCTGCAATTCTGCCCCACTTTCAAGTCCTCTTGGCTGCCTTACTTCAATATATTTTTTGACGATAGCTGTCATTTATAACTCTGCTGGTTTCTAAATTACAGTGCCCCTGAGCTCCTTTCTTCAACTCGCTTTCTTGTGAGCTGGCCGCAACACCGCAGGATTGCTTCAGGCCCTAGTGTGGTTCCGGCATGGCACGCTGAGCCTTTGGTTAATTCCTCTTCCTGGTGGGAAATGAGAGTTAAATTTGCCCGTCCAGACACCTCCTGCTAGTCTCTCATTGGTTCTCCCTATTCCTGTTCATTTTCCTCAGAAATTGCAAACTGGGACAAACAGGAGGTTAAAGGCACTGACTCTCCAAGTGGGGAGAGTGTTAGTAAAACGTCTGGAATGTTGCACCCGAGTACCAGGGGACGAAAACTGAGACACATTTGAACACGTTTCCCGATCACACGGTGGATCATACTCTGGGTTCCACATGCATGTTTTAGCTGAAGGAAGAATCCCTTAAACCTGGAGAGTTGAGACCCATGGAATGTGTACCATGCAATATGACTTCAAAGGGTCTGCATTTGCTCACGGAACCTCACCAATCCTGTCACTGTTGGGTTTATGCCGCTGTACACACGCTGGATTCTCTTTCAGAGACATATAAATCCATAGGTTTTAAGATTCTTACTAGTCAGTTATATTCTTAGGCGTTTAATAAGGGGTGTTGGGTGCACTTCGCTGAGCAAGGAGTAGCTCTTGTCTATTATATATTTGGCTTATGGAACGGTATCTGTGCTAATTTCAATCTCTGGTTTTATGCAGCACCCCAACTCACCATTCCCCTTAAGCAAGCATAAGTTGGTTCTACATTTGAGACCCTGTTCTGTTTTGTATTTCACTTCCTGTGTAGCCAAGTTTACATTCCGTATATTAGTGATAACTTATGATGTTTCTTTTTCTGTGTGATTTATTTCACTTAGAATCATCGTACCTGAATCCACTGATTATGCTGCTACGGGCCTGATGACATAGATTTCATTGCTGAGTGATATTGCATTGTACGTAAGTACTACAATTTCTTTATCCATTTTTCGCTTTCTGCGATATTGAACTTGTACCATAAACGAGGTTCTTGTAAACAGAGACGTCCCAAACATTGGGGTGGCTGTGTCTTTTTGATTTTAATTTCCCTAAGCTATAGGACCATAAGTGGATGTGCCCTAGGCTCTGTTGCTTTGTTTTTCAGATGTTTCAGGAAACACCATACACTTTTCCAGAGTGGCTGTTTGCAATTTACATCCCGCCCAACATTATAACAAGGCTCCCAGTTCTCCATGGCCTGTCCTGCCTTTCTGGATTTTACACATTTTTCAGATGGCCCTTTTGACCGGGAGGGCAGTGTGTCTTCATTGTAGTGCAGATTACCTTTGCAAGCATGCTTGGTTGGCCAAAAAGGGCGTATGCGTTTTTTCCTGAATATATTCAGGAAAAAACGCATACGCCATTTTTGGCCAAGTGCATCATTGTGGACGTTCTGCCTCTTTTCCTATGCTTTACATGCAATTCCAGTCTACCTCCTGAAATCGGTTTCCTGCAATTCTGCCCCGCTTTCAAGTCCTCTTGGCAGCCTTACTTCAATATACTTTTGGACGATAGCTGTCATTTATAACTCTGCATGTTTCTGAATTACAGTGCCCCTGATCTCCTTTCTTCAACTCGCTTTCTTGTGAGCTGGACGCAACACCGCAGGATTGCTTCAGGCCCTAGTGTGGTTCCGGCATGGCACGCTGAGCCTTTGGTTAAATCCTCTTCCTGGTGGGAAATGAGAGTTAAATTTGCCCGTCCAGACACCTCCAGCTAGTCTCTCATTGGTTCTCCCTATTCCTGTTCATTTTCCGCAGAAATTGCAAACTGGGCCAAACAGGAGGTTAAAGGCACTGACTCTCCAAGTGGGGAGAGTGTAAGTAAAGCGTCTGGAATGTTGCACCCGAGTACCAGGGGACGAAAACTGAGACACATTTGAACACGTTTCCCGATCACATGGTGGATCATACTCTGGGTTCCACATGCATGTTTTTGCTGAAGGAAGAATCCCTTAAACCTGGAGAGTTGAGACCCATGGAATGGGTACCATGCAATATGACTTCAAAGGGTCTGCATTTGCTCACCGAACCTCACCAATCCTATCACTGCTGCGTTTATGCAGCTGTACACATGCTTGATTCTCTTCCGGAGACATATAAATCCATAGGTTTTAAGATTCTTACTAGTCAGGTATATTCTTAGGCGTTTAATATGGGGTGTTGAGTCCACTTCGTTGAGCAAGGAGTAGCTCTTGTCTATTATATATTTGGCTTATTGAATGTTATCTGTGCTAATTTCAATCTCTGGTTTTATGCAGCACCCCAACTCACCTTTCCCCTTAAGCAAGCATAAGTTGGTTCTACATTTGAGACCCTGTTCTGTTTTGTATTTCATTTCCTGTGTAGCCAAGTTTACATTCCGTGTAGTAGTGATATCTTATGATGTTTCTTTTTCTGTGTGACTTATTTCACTTAGAATCATCGTACCTGAATCCACTCATTATGCTGCTACCGGCCTGATGACATAGATTTCATTGCTGAGTGATATTGCATTGTACGTAATTACCACAACTTCTTTATCCATTTTTCGCTTTCTGCGATATTGAAATTGTACTGTAAACGAGGTTCTTGTAAACAGAGCCGACCCAAACTTTGGGGTGGCTGTGTCTTTTTGATTTTAATTTCCCTAAGCTATAGGACCATAAGTGGAAGTGCCCTAGGTTCTGTTGCTCTGTTTTTCGGATGTTTCAGGAAACACCATACACTTCTTCAGAGTGGCTGTTGGCAATTTACCTCCCACCCATCAGCATAACAAGGCTCCCAGTTTTCCATGGCCTGTCCTGCCTTTCTGGATTTTACACTTTTTTCAGATGGCCCTTTTGACCGGGGAGCAGTAAGACTTCATTGTAGTGCAGATTTCCTTTGCAAGCTTGCTTGGTTGGCCAAAAATGACTTATGCGTTTTTTCGTGAATATATTCAGGAAAAAACGCATACGCCCTTTTTAGCCAAGTGCATCATTGTCGACGTTCTGAGTCTTTTCATATGTTTTCAAGGCAATTCCTGTCTACCTCCTGAAATCGGTTTCGTGCAATTCTGCCTTGCTGTCAGTGCCTCTTCATAGCCTTACCTCAATATACTTTTGGAAAATAGTTGGCCTTTATAACTCTGCAGGTTTTTGAATTGCAGTGGCCCTTACCTCCATTTTTCAGCTCTTATTTTTGTGATCTTCCTCATATCCACAGGATTTCTTCAGGCCCTATTCTTCTTCTTCGGCGCCTTGCTCTGCCTTTGGTTAATTCTTCTTCCTGATGTGAAATTAGAGTGACATGTGCCCATTGAAACCGCTACAGCTATTTTCTCACTGGTTCACCCTATTCCCATTCATCCTCCGCACTAACTGCAGACTGTGTGATACCGGAACTTAAAGGCATTGACTCTCCATGTGGAGATGTTGTTAGTAAAGTGGCTGGAATGTTGATCCGGAGCCCCAAGAGGAAAATGAGGTGCGTTTTAGAAACCTTTCCCGATCATGTGGTATACCATCCGCTGGATTTCCCATGCATGGTTTAGCTGTAGGAAGATTCCCTTCAACCTGGAGTGTTGGGACCCTTGGAATGAGTAGCATGAAGTATTGCATTAAATTTTCGGCAGTTGCTCACCAAAGCTCACCAATGCTCTCAGCCCCAAGTGTCCAGCCTTATGTCTTATCCAGCTGTGGGTTTATATGTGGTCATTCCAGGTTGCATCACAGCCCCTGAGCGAATTTTGTAAGAATTTTTCTCTCTTTCATTGTTTCTGCGTTTTGATTTTAAAATTTATTTCTATAATGGGGTTTAGCTCATTTTCACTGCTGTGTTTGTGCCGCTCTGCACACACTTGATTCCCTTATGGAGATATATCAATACATGGGTTTTAAGATTCTTATTACTCAGATATATTTCTCTGTGGTTTATAGGGTGTGTTGAGGCCAGTTCATTGAGCAAGGTGTAGATCTTGTCTAATACCTATTTGGTTTATTGAACGGTATCTGTGCTAATTTCAAACTCTGGTTTTATGCATCACCCCACCTCTCCTTTCCCCTTAAGCTGACATAAGTGTGTTTTCTAAATGTGAGACACTGTTCTGTTTTGTAATTCATTTTTTGTGCAGCCATATTTATCCTCCCTCTATAAGTGATATCTTATGATATGTTTCTTTTTCTGTTTGACTTATTTCAAGTAGTATTATCGGACCTAAATCCACTCTTTATCCTTCTACTAGCCTTATTACATTGATTTCGTGGTGAAGAGATATTCCATTGTACATAAGTACCAGATCTTCTTTATCCATTGTTCTCTTTCCTGGGATATTTAAGGTGTACTGAAGTTGAGGTTCTTGTAAACAGAGTAGCCCTAAACTGTGGTGTGCTTGTGTCTTGTTGATTTTTAGACTTCCCTAGATATACTTCCATGATTGGAAGTGCCCTATGCTCTGTAGCTCTGTTTTTTAGATGATTTAGGAACCACCATACACTTCTCCAGAGTGGCTCTCGGCAGTTCACACACTGTCCATCAGCGTATAAAGGCTCCCTGTTCTCCATGGCCTGTCCTGCATTTCTGGTTTTTACAATTTTTTCGGATGGCCCTTTTGACCGGTGGGAAATGAGACTTCTTTGTTGTGCACATTTGCATTGCTTGCTTGCTTGGTTGCCCATAAAGTGCGTATGCGTTTTTTCCTGGATATATTCAGGAAAAAACGCATACTCCCTTTGGGGCCAACTGCATCATTGTCGAAATTCTGCCGCTTTTCATGTGCTTTAAAGACGAGTCCAATCCATCTCTTGAAATCTGTTTCTTGCAATTCTGTCTTGCATTCAGATCCTCTTCTTTGCCTTACCTCGACATATTTTTGGACGTTAGTTTTCATTTATAACTCTGCAGGTTTGTGAATTGCAGTGACCCTGAGCTCCATTTTTTAAGTTGCTCTTTTGTGAGCTGGCCTCAAAGCCGCAGGATTGCTTCAGGCCCTATTTTGGCTCCGGCGAGGCAGGCTGAGCCTTTTTTAATTCTTATTCTTAATGGGAAATTAGAGTGACATGTGCCCGTCCAAACCCCTACAACTATTCTCTCATTGGTTCCCCCTCTTCCTGTTCATCCTCCTCACAATTTGCAAAATGTGTGAAACAGAAGTTTAAATGTGCTGATTCTCTAAGTGGGGAGATTCTAAGTAACGTGGCTGGAATGATGAACAGGAGCACCAGGAGAGGATAAATGAGGTGCATTTTAGACACATCTCCCGATCACATGGTGTACAGTCCTCTGGGTTTTCCATGCATGTTTTAGCTGTAGGAAGATTCCTTGAACGTGCAGATTTGGGACCCATTGAATGGGTACCAGGTAGTATTACTTTAAAGGGTGTGCATTTCCTCATCCAACCTCACATTTCTCTTAGCGCGAACAGTTTCCAGCCTTATGTCTCATCCTGCTGTGGGTCTAGATGTGTTCAATCCATGTTGCATCACCGTCCCTGAGGAAAAGTTGTAAGAGGTTTTCTCTGTCTCTCTGTCGTTTATTTTTTTCAATTTATTACTATATTGGTTACAGCTGATTTTCAAAGCTCTGTTTCTTGCTGCTGTACATCCACTTGATTCACGTACAGAGAGACATCAATAAATTCTTTTTCAGATTCTTACCAGTCATAGATATTCTTTTCCGGTGACTTGAGTGTGCTGAGTGCAGTTCTTTTAGCTACCGTGTAGGCCTTGTTGATTATCAGTTTGGTATTTGGAATGGTATCTTTGCTAATTTCAACCTCCTGGATGATGCCTCACCCCTCCCCACCTTTCCCGTTTAGCAGCCTTACGTGTGTTTTCTACATATTTGACTATGTTTTTGTTTTGTAATTTATTTCATGTGTAGCCATTTTGGATTCCACCTTTAAGTGATATCTTATGATATGTGTCTTTTTCTTTTTGAATTATGTCACTTAGAATGATCATACGTAACTCCTCCGGAGTTGTTACAACTGGCCATATTTCATTGATTTCCAGGCTGAGTAATAGTCCACTCTACATAAGTACCACATCTCTATCCATTTTTTCCCTCCAGAGACATTTAAGTTATATCCTAGTCGAGGATGTTTTAAACAGAGAGGCAGTAAACATTGGGGTGCCTGTGTCCTCTCGATTTTTGTTTTTCCCAAGATATACGCCCATGAGTGCAAGTGCCCTATGCTCTGTAGCTCATTTTTTAGATGCTTTAGTAAACACAATACACTTCTCCAGAATGGCCGTTGGCAATATACATTTCCACTCTAAGCCTCACAGGGCTCCCTCTTCTCCTTGCCCTGTCCTGCATTTCTGGTGTTTACACTTTATGAGGATGGCTCTTCTGACTGATGTGAAGTGATATCTTTTGTAGTATTGATTTCCAGTGCCCACCTGTTTGGTTGGCTAAAAAAGTGTATGCCCTTTTCTTGAATATATACAGAAAAAAACGCATACAGCCTTTTTGGCCAACTGCAATGTTGGCAATGTTCAGCCCCTTTTCTTGTGCTTAATGGCGAGTCCTTTCTACCTCCTCAAATCCCTTTCCTGCCATTCTCCCTTGCTTACCAATCCTTTTCTCTGACTTTCCTCAAGACATTTTTCAGTGATAGATATTTTCAACTCTGCAGTTTCGTGAATTTTACTGCCCCTGAGTTCCATTGTTCAACTTGTGTTTATGGGAACTGGCCACAAAGCAGTGGGATTTCCTCAAGCCCTATACTGTTTCCATGGGCAACCCTAGCCTTTGGTCAATTCGTCTTCCTGATTGGAAATTAGAGTGACATGTGCCTGTCTGAACACCTAAGACTTGTCTCTCATTGTTCCTCATCCTTCCGCTTCATCCTCTGGACAAATTCCAAACTGTACGCAACAGGATGTTGACAGTGCTGATATCTCCAAGTGGGGAGACTGTTAGTAAAGACGCTGGAGGGGTGAACCCGAGCACCAGGAGATGAGGAGATGAGATGCCTTTTCCAAACTCTTCCCGATCAGACGGTATACCATCCTCTGGGTGTGACAGACATGTTTTAGCAGTAGGAAGAGTCCCATTCATGTAAGGAGAACACCAGGGCTTTTTCAAAATCAGTGTCTCCCCGAAACCCAAACTGGGGAATTTTTTAAGCTACGGCTACACATATGTTCATTAAGGGCCTTGGGAAGTAGGCAGAGTCCAAACTTTAGATGATTGAAGTCTTCAGGGTCAGAAGCACTCACCACCGGCTTCCCTTAGGTTACACTTTAACTGTCATTGATAGATGATGTCAATAAAAATATCTATTCATTTTCCGATTATTTCCCCTTATAGGTTATTGCAAAATATTGAGTGTAGTTCCCTGTGCTATACAGTAGTTCCTTGTTGATGATCTATTTTATACATAGCAGTGTGTATGTGTTAATTCCAAACTGTTAATTTATCCCTCCTCCCACCTTTCCCCTTTGGTAATAATAAATTATAAGATTTTATACTTCTCAGAAATGGGGGAGCTGAAAGAGAGGTATCATTTTCAATGGAAAAGCATTTAAAACAAGATTGAAGCTTTAACCAAGATTATTAGATGTACATCCTTGGAAAGAAATCACTTCATTTCTCTAATATTGACCTGACAAATAAGACAACCCTTTTCACTGAACTTGCTTATAATAAAGTGATGGAAATATCAAATGGAAGTGTTAGAAACATCTTATTTTACCCGAGCCTTATAAACTGTTCTATGTTAACTAGAGTTTGGCTCACACATCTGTTCATTGAAGTTACAATAGTCTCAATTTCTGTTACTGATCCTCCAGAGTGGACCCCAACAAGTGTCCCCCTGCCCAGTGTCATTGGGGCCAACAGATCGAGACTGAGTTTGGTTCACAAGCAAAGGAAACTTTATATTTTGATCAGAGAATGGAGAGGTGAGAGCATGCACTACCCCGTGGGCTGTGGGCTGGGCTGCTGTGTAGAGATCCTGTCAGAGTCAGTGGGAGGGAGGGGGCGGAGCTCTTGAGGGCCGGGTTGGCTGCAGCTCAGGCTCTATATCTCGGAGTCTGCACTGGGCCCCAGGAGCTGAGGTGTCGACCCAGCCATTCTGCACTAGGAAATCTGGTCTGAAGTGCCGGGTGTGGAACCTCTGCATGCGGGACCCTAGGAGCACGTAAAATTAGACAAAGCACAAAGGATAAAAAAGGTCAGACTTGACTTTATTGCCCAGATTCTATTTTTATCTCCCAGGGATTTTTCATGGGCTTTGCTGGGGACAAACCCCTCCTCTGCCTTTTGTCCCGTTCCTCATTCTTGGAGTGCTGAGGGTGCAGACCCTTCTTCTGTAACTGCTGAGTGCTGAGTTGGGAGCCCTCATACCAGGGGACGAGGGTCAGAACTTCTCCCCAGCAGCCTCCAGGTGACGTTGATTGGCCCCAGGACCCCTGCCTCCCTGCTCGTCCGCCTGAGCACCAGCATTGGAAGTGTTATAGATTCTAATGACCTTTAAGGGTCCAGGAAAGAGATGTGCAGAGATGCTGTGGGGGCCGGTTTCACCCCGCCCCACATTTGTTCGGCCACCTTAGGCTGACCGTTTCTGCCAGCCTAGATGCTCTGACCAGTAGTCTGCTCTTTCTTCAGTTAGGCCCCTGAATTAACGTAAAAACAGCACCAGGTGTCAGAGCCCTGCCCGTTCAACTCCCAGACAGTCCAGGGTCAGTGGTGATCAAGGACCATGATGGCCACTGAGTCAACAGCCTTTTGAAGTAAACAGGAGTCCAGCTGGTCTTATTGGCCACCATCATCACGGTGTCTGTAGGCTTTTCTATGGTGACAGTGTGATATACGGTTCCCCCGCCAAGATTATTAGCTCCCCTCCGGGTGCAGTAAGTCCTGCAAGCAGTAGTCTACTCCTTCGGGACACACTATTGTTGTTTTATGAGAGAAACTCCAGGTCAAGTGATGTTCACACGAGTCGTCATGGTGCCCTGCTGCCCGCGGTTATCTCTCTGGATGTTGGAGTTGGAGGGCCTCCTCACTCGAGGTCGGTGTGCCCACGGAGCGAACCCTGCAACTTCAGGGCATGGTTGGTGATTAGGATCACCACGTGGGGTCCTTTTCCCTTAGGAGGGAGGTGGCCTTTTGGGCTGCTGATTTCCAGGGTTTTAGATACCGCCAGTATCTGGGCCAGATGTGGCAGTGGGCCAAGCCCCTTGGTGACTGTAGTTTATACTACCTGAATGGCATTCTTGCGTTGTTTCATTTCAAGTGGTCCCAGTTTTTGCACTAATTCTCCAATGGCAATTCACCTTTCACCGGGAATGGAAAGGTCAAAGGGTTTAGCTCAATTAGGGAGTTCCAGGGCAAGGGTCTGAATTGACTGCTCTTTCCATTCTTGAAAGGCCACTTCTGGATTCTGTTCAAAAGGATCATCATCTTTTCCTTTCAGTGTTTCATATAGAGGCCCAGCTAGTAGACTGTAGTTAGGGATCCAGAAGCAGCAAACCCTGGCCTCCCCAGGAACCCCTAAGCTGTCTTCTCGTTTTAGAAAGGGGTAAGGCTGCAAATGGTTTCTTCCCTTTCCTGGGATGGGCTTCTCCGACCTTGTGTGAGAATGAAGCCCAGGCAGGTCACCGCAGTCTGTGATATTTGAGCTTTTTCTTGGACAACTTCTATCCTTTATTGGCTTGGTAGTTCAGAGGCCTCCTTAGTAGGGTTGGCGATCAGAATGTCGTCTGCATATTGAAGGAGGGTTTCCTTTTCCAGAGGTAGAACTTTTCGGTCTTTAGCTAAGCTTTCCCCAAAGATGGGGTGGGAATTTTTGAACCCTTGGGGCAAGACTGCCCGGAAGTATTGTTTTAGTTGTATGTTGAGTCCTGCCACTCACAAGCCAAAATTTCTTGTGACTCTGGGACTAATGGAATACAAAAGAAGGCATCATTGAAGACTAATACAGAATACCATGTCTTGGTGGTTGGTAGAATGACCAGCAGGGTGTAGGAATTAGGAGCAACTGGAGGTATATCCTCGGTGGCTTCACTGACTGTCCTGACATCCTTTACCAGGTCCCCAGTAGCCCATGGGGCTCTCGTGGTCAGGCCAATCCCAGGATATGGAGCTCTCCTGGGCAGGTACCCCACCCCCAACCCAGCCCACGGGGCTCTCGTGGTCAGGCCCCTCCCAGGATACAGAGCTACCCTTGCAGGTACAGTGGCAGGGCTGGGCACACAGGAACCGTGCACATAGCCCTCATTGAAGAGCACCCCCAGCTCACCTGTCGCTCAGAGCTGACACAGAGCACCTCAGAGCAGGACTTGGACTAACAAACAGCAGCTCCGACAGGTCTGTGACCCTGGGCATCACTCTGTGTGGCCTCCCTCCACCTGGTCTTCCAGAGACTTCCACTGCACCCGGGGCACCAGGCCTCTGTCTCCAACCACCACCCACCCCTCCTCTCCCTGACTCCTGGGTTCCTCTCATTAGGAGAGGCTTTTCTTGAAGTTGTCTCCCACTCATGGGCCAGATAAAATGATTAGAAAACAAGCCAAAGCTGCAGCCCCTTGTCTATCCTGACTCTCAGGAGCCCACACCTGTTCCTTGGACCTGGCCGGTTCAGCAAGTTCCATTTTCTGCAACTGTGAGCCCCTGAGGGGTGATGATTGGCTGACCTGGGCAGCCTTACGGTGCCGGCCAGCCCTCCCCAGGTGTGCCTGGGTTGAGATCAATATAAATACCACTCCAGGCAGCAAGAGTCCCTGCAGCTGTGTCTGACGCCATTTTCTCTGCCCTGTCAGCAGTCTCGGGGCTGGGCTGGTGGGAGGGAGTGAGAGGCCACGGCTTTGTGGGTGGCCCAGTGTGAGTGGGGCTCTGCTGGACTTTCTGCAGCAGTTGCCAGGCTGCCACCTGCTAAAGAAGAGGATGTGTCACCCATACCTGCTGCTGCAATTGCTCCCTGGGCAGAGGTGAGGAAGGAAAAAAGCATTGGGGGCAGGGACAGGATGAGTATCTCAGGCAGGGAAATGGAAATCTTCCAGAAGAGCACCCAGGGCCAGGACCATCCTGGCTGGCCTGCAGGCACCAAGTCAGCTGGCATGCTGTCACTCGTGTGGCTCCATGGCCCTTCCTCTAGGCTTTCAAGTCCTTGTATATATATATTCAGGTGTTTTACCTGGGAAGGGTGGGAACAGTTCAGCAGCAACTGGCCTGGGGCTCAGCTCACGTTTACTCACAGATGCCTCGGCACGGTGCCCCAGCTTTGCAATGAGGACGCATGTTGTGTGGGGGCTGCTGGCTGAATGGGAGACGATTCCCCACCACTGGCCAACTTCAGAATTGTTTACAACTGGAGCAAGTGCCCTGATACGGTTTTCCTCTGAGTAACTGGTGGGTTCTGTTTTTTTTTTTCTCTTTTTCGTTTTTGGTTCAAGGTAGATTTTATTCCTCTTTTTTGTATTTACAGATATAAGCATGGAAATAATTTATTCATATAAATACATGTATGTGAAGGGAATAATTGTTTTTTCTGTTTTATTTTTTAAATTTTATTTCTTTTTAATTTTGAATTTTATTTTATATTTTTATACAGCAGGTTCTTATTGGTTATCTATTTTATACATATAAATGTTTACATGCCAATCCCAATCTCTCAACTCCTCCCACCACCACCCCCCCAAGAGCTTTCCCCCCTTGTTGTCCATACGATTGTTGTCTACATCTGTTGCTCTAGTTATGCCTTGCAAAACGGTTAATCTGTACAGTTTTTCTAGGTTCCACATATATGCATGAATATACAAGATTTGTTTTTCTCTTTCTGACTTACTTCACTCTGTATGACAGTCTCTAGATCCATCGACGTCTCTACAAATGACCCAATTTCATTCCTTTCATGGCTTAGTAATATTCCATTTTATATATGTACCACATCTTTATGCATTCGTCTGTCTGTGGGCATTTAGGTTGCTTCCATTACCTCGATATTGTAAATAGTGATGCAATGAACATTGCGGTGAATGTCTCTTTTTGATTTATGGTTTTGTCTCGGTATATGAACAGTACTGGGATTGCTGTATCATATGGTAATTCTATTATTACTTTCTTAAGAAACTCCATATTGTTCTCCATAGTGACTGTATCAATTTATATTCCCAACAATAGTGGAAGAGGCTTCTTTTTCTCCACACCCTTTCCAGCAATTGTTGTTTGTAGATTTTCAGATGATGCCCATTCTAACAGGTGTGAGGTGATACCTCATTGTTGAGTCCATTTCGTTGAGCAAGGGGTAGGTCTTGTCTATTACATATTTGGCTTATGGAACGGTATCTGTGCTAATTTCAATCTCTGGTTTTATGCAGCACCCCAACTCACCTTTCCCCTTAAGCAAGCATAAGTTGGTTTTCTAAACTTGAGACCCTGTTCTGTTTTGTAATTCAGTTCATGTGTAGCCAAGTTTACATTCCGTGCATTAGTGATACCTTATGATGTTTCTTTTTCTGTGTGACTTATTTCACTTAGAATCATCGTGCCTCAATCCACTCATTATGCTGGTACAGGCCTGGTGACACAGATTTCATTGCTGAGTGGTATTCTGTTGTACATAAGTACCGCATCTTCTTTATCAATTATTTGTTCTCTGGGATATTTAACTTGTACCGTAGAAGAAGTTCCTGTAAACAGAGCCGTCCCAAATTTTGGGGTGGCTGTGTCTTTTTGATTTTAATTTCCCTAAGCTATAGGACCATAAGTGGAAATGCCCTAGACTCTGTTGCTTTGTTTTTCAGATGTATCAGGAAACACCATACACTTCTCCAGAGTGGCTGTTGGCAATTTACATCCCGCCCATCAGTATAACAAGGCTCCTTTTTCCCCATGGCCTGTCTTGCCTTTCTGGATTTTACACTTTTTTCAGATGGCCCTTTAGACCGGGGGGAAGGGACACTTCATAGTAGTTCGGATTTCCATTGCAAGCTTGCTTGGTTTGCCAAAAAGGGCGTATGTGTTTTTTCCTGAATATATTCAGGAACAAACTCATAAGCCCTTTTTTGCCAAGTGCATCATTGTCGATGT
This sequence comes from Grampus griseus, assembly GCF_964374135.1. NCBI lineage: Eukaryota > Metazoa > Chordata > Mammalia > Artiodactyla > Delphinidae > Grampus > Grampus griseus. Next base: position 803,545 of record NW_028133388.1, read on the forward strand.
TCTGCCTCTTTTCCTATGCTTTAAATGCAAATCCAGTCTACCTCCTGAAATCGGTTTCCTGAAATTCTGCCCCGCTTTCAAGTCCTCTTGGCAGCCTTACTTCAATATATTTTTGGACGTTATCTGTCATTTATAACTCTGCAGGTTTGTGAATTACAGGGCCCCTGAGCTCCTTTCTTCAACTCGCTTTCTTGTGAGCTGGCCTCAAACCCACAAGACTGCTTCAGGCCCTAATCTGCTTCTGGCAGGGCACGCTGAGCCTTTGGTTAATTCCTCTTCCTGGTGGGAAATGAGTGTTAAATATGCCCGTCCAGACACCTACCTCACTCTCAACCCCTTGGTGATGTGGGTCCTCTGGTTTATGGCCACCTTTGCTGGGTTCCTCACCTTTGGATGATGTGGCCCCACTAGTGTGAGGACACTCCTGCCTGGTTCTCACCCACGTGGTTATGTGGACCCCCTGGTGAGAGTCTGTTCCTGGCTGTGTTCCTCACCCTTCTCTGAGGGAGACCCTCTGCTGATAGGTCACTCCTGCATGGCTGGCACACATTGCCTTGGTGAAGTCAGCCGTGTGGTGGCAGTAGGAGCGTGCTGGGAATCTCCTCTCCCCGGTGATGAGGGCCCTCTTGCGTCAGGCCCTAACTACTGGGTTCACCAACTTTTCTTAGTGAGCCCAATGTTGCTTGGGCACTCCTCTTAGGATCCCATCTCCATGGGGATGTGGGCCTTCTGCTCTGAGGTCCCAACGGCTGGGTTGTTCACATTTTCATGATGTGGGCTCTCTGGTGTTAGTTCACAGAGGCCTGGATCCCATAGCCTCTGTGCTCTTGGCCGCCTGTTGGGAGGTTCCAACTGCTGGATTCCTCACATTTTTAATTTTTTGGGCCCTCTGTTGTGAGGATCCTCCTGCCTGCCTCACTCCCAGCCCCTTCGTGATGTGTGTCGTCTGGTTTGAGGCCACATGTGCTGGGTTCCTCACCTTTTGATGATGTGGGACCAATGGTCTTAGGAGACTCCTGCCTGGTTCACATCCCCTTGGTGATGTGGGCCCTCTGTTGAGAGTCTGATCCTGGCTGGGTTCCTCACCCATCTGTGAGGTGGGCCGTCTGCTGTGAGGTCACTCCTGCCTGGCTTGCTCACATCGCCTTGTGGACATGAGCCCTCTGGTGGCACTTGGAGCCTGCTGGGAGCCTCCTCCCCTCGGTGATGAGGGCCCTCTGGCGTCAGGCCCTAACTGCAGGGCTCCCCACATTTTGTGATGTGCGCCCAGTGGTGCGAGGACACTCCAGCCAGGTTCACATCCCCATTGGGATGTGGGCCTTCTGCTCTGAGGTCCCAACGCCTGGGTTGCTCACAGTTTCATGATGTGGGCTCTCTGCTGTTAGTTCACTCCTGCCTGCATCCCATAGCTTCTGTGCTCTCGGCCGCCTGCTGGGAGGTTCCAACTGCTGGATTCCTCACCTTTCTTATTCTTTGGGCCCTCTGTTTTTAGGCTACTCCTGCCTGCCTCACTCCCATTCCCTTTGTGATATGTGTCCTCTGATTTGAGGCCACATGTGCTGGGTTCCGCACCTTTCGATGATGTGGCCCCACTGGAGGCAAGACAGTCCTGACTGGTTCCCATCCCCTTGCTGATGTGGGCCCTCAGGTGAGAGTCTGATCCTGGCTGGTTTCCTCACCCTTCTGTGAGGTGGGCCCTCTGCTGTGAGGTCAATCATGCCTGTCTGGCACACGTCACCTTGGCGACGTGGGCTCTATGTTGGCAGTTGGAGTGTGCTGGGATCCTCCTCCCCTCGGTGATGAGGGCCCTCTTGCCTTAGGCCACAACTGCTGGGCTCCCCACATTTTCTGATGTGTGCCAAGTGAGTGAGGACACTCTTGCCAGGTTCCCATCGCCATGGGGATATGGGCCTTCTGCTCTGAAGTCAAAACGGCTGGCTTTCTCACAGTACCATGATGTGGGCCCTCTGCTGTGAGTTCACTCCGGCAAGGATCCCTTATCATCGGTGCTCTGAGCTGCCTGCTGGGAGGTTCCAACTGCTGGATTCTTCAACATTTTTATTCTATGTGCCCTCTGTTGTGAGGCTCCTCCTGCCTGCCTCACTGCCAGCCCCTTGGTGATGACTGTCCTATGGCTTGAGGCCACATGTGCTGCGTTCCTCACCTTTCGATGATGTGGCTCCACTCGTGTGAGGACACTCCTGCCTGGTTCCCATCCCCTTGGTGAGGTGGGCCCTCTGGCGAGAGTCTAATCCTGGCTGGGTTCCTCAACGTTCTGTGAGGTAGGCCCTCTGCTGTGAGGTCACTCCTGCCTGGCTGGCACACGTCACCTTGGAGACGTGAGCCCTCTGGTGGCAGTTGGAACGTGCAGGGTGCCTCCTCCTCTCGGTGATGACGGCCCTCTGGCATCAGGCCCTAAATGGTGGGCTCCCCACATTTTCTGATGTGCGCCCAGTGGTGCGAGGACACTCCAGCCAGGTTCCCATTCCCATGGGGATGTGGGCCTTCTGCGCTGAGGTCCCAACGCCTGGGTTGCTCACAGTTTTATGATGTGGGCCCTCTGCTGTGAGTTCACTGCGGCCTGGATCCCATAGCCTCGGTGTTCTGAGCCACCTGCTGGAAGGTCTAAATGCTGGAATCCTCACGTTGTTTATATTATGTTCCCTGTGTTGTGAGGCTACTCCTCCCTGCCTCACTCCAAGGCCCTTGGTGATGTGGGTCCTCTGGTTTGAGGACACATGTGCTGGGTTCCTCACCTTAAGATGATGAGGCCCCACTGGTGTGAGGATAATCCTGACTGGTTTCCATCCCCTTTGTGATGTGGGCCCTCTGGTGAGAGTCTGATCCTGGCTGGGTTCCTCACCCATCTGTGAGGTGGGCCCTCTACTATCAGGTAACTCTTGCCTGGCTTGCTCCCCTCGCCTTGTTGACATGAGCCCTCTGGTGGCACTTGGACCCTGCTGGGAGCCTCCTCACCTCTGTGATGAGGGCCCTCTGACGTCAGGACCTAACTGCTGGGCTCCCCAACTTTTCTTAGTGAGCCCAGTGATGCTCGGGCACTCCTCTTAGGTTCTCATCTCCATGGGGATGTAGGCCTTCTGCTCTGAGGTTCCATCGGCTGGGTTGATCACAATTTCATGATGTGGGCTCTCTGGTGTTAGTTCACTGTGGCCTGCATCCCATAGCCTCTGTGCTCTTGGCCACCTGCTGGGAGATTCCAACTGCTGGATTCCTCACTTTTTTAATTTTTTAGGCCCTCTGTTGTGAGGATCCTCCTGCCTGCCTCACTCCCAGCCCTTTCGTGATGTGTGTCGTCTGGTTTGAGGCCACATGTGCTGGGTTCCTCACCTTTCGATGATGTGGGACCAATGGTCTTAGGAGACTCCTGCCTGGTTCACATCCCCTTGGTGATGTGGGCCCTCTGTTGAGAGTCTGATCCTGGCTGGGTTCCTCACCCTTCTGTGAGGTGGGCCGTCTGCTGTGAGGTCACTCCTGCCTGGCTTGCTCACCTCGCCTTGTGGACGTGAGCCCTCTGGTGGCACTTGGAGCCTGCTGGGAGCCTCCTCCCATCGGTGATGAGGGCCCTCTGGCGTCAGGCCCTAATGGCTGGGCTCCACACATTTTGTGATGTGCACCCAGTGGTTCGAAGACACTCCATCCAGGTTCACATCCCCATTGGGATGTGGGTCTTCTGCTCTGAAGTCCCAACGGCTGGGTTGTTCACAGTTTCATGATGTGGGCTCTCTGCTGTTAGTTCACTCTGGCCTGGATGCCATAGCCTCTGTGCTCTGGGCCGCCTGCTGGGAGGTTCCAACTGCTCGATTCCTCAACTTTTGTATTCTATGGGTCCTGTGTTGTGATGCTCCTCCTGCCTGCCTCACTCGCAACCTCTTCGTGATGTGGGTCCTCTGGTTTGAGGCCACATGTGCTGGGTTCCGCAACTTTCAATGATGTGGCCCCACTGGTGTGAGGACACTCCTGCCTGGTTCCCATCCCCTTGGTGATGTGGGCCTTCTGGTGACAGTCTTATCCTGGCTGGGTTCCTCACTCTTCTGTGAGGTAGGCCCTCTGCTGTGAGGTCAATCCTGCCTGACTTGCACACATCACCTTGGCGACGTGGGCCCTCTGTTGGCACATGGAACCTGCTGGGAGCCTCCTGCCCTCGGTGATGACGGCCCTCTAGCATCAGGCCCTAACTGCTGGGCTCCCCACGTTTTCTGATGTGAGCCCAGTGATGCCAGGACACTCCTGTCAGGTTCCCATCCCCATGGGGATGTGGGCTTTCTGCTCTGAGGTCCCAACGCCTGGGTTGCTCACAGTTTCATGATGTGGGCTCTCTGCTGTTAGTTCACTCCTGCCTGCATCCCATAGCTTCTGTGCTCTCGGCCGCCTGCTGGGAGGTTCCAAATGCTAGATTCCTCACCTTTTTTATTCTTTGGGCCCTCTGTTTTTAGGCTACTCCTACCTGCCTCACTCCCATCCCCTTTGTGATGTATGTCCTCTGATATGAGGCCGCATGTGCTGGGTTCCTCATCTTTCGATGATGTGGCCCCACTGGTGGGAGGACAGTCCTGACTGGTTCCCATCCCCTTGGTGTTGTGGGCCCTCTGGCGAGAGTCTCATCCTGCCTCGGTTCCTCACCCTTCTGTGAGATAGGCCCTCTGCTGTGAGGTCACTACTGCCTGGCTGGCGCATACCACCTTGTAGACGTGGGCCCTCTGTTGGCAGTTGGAACCTGCTGGGAGTCTCCTCCCCTCAGTTATGAGGGCCCCCTGGCGTCAGGCCCTAACTGCTGGGCTCCTAACATTTTCTGATATGTGCTAAGTGGTGCGAGGCCACTCCTGCCAGGTTCCCATCCCAATGGGGATGTGGGCCTTCTGTTCTGAGGTCCCAACGGCTGGGCTTCTCACAGGTTCATGATGTGGGCCCTCTGCTGTGAGTTCACTGCGGCCTGGATCTCATAGCCTCGGTGCTCTGGGCCGCTTGCTGGGAGGTTCCAACTGCTGGATTCCTCAACTTTTATATTCTATGGACCCTGTGTTGTGAGGCCAGTCCTGCCAGCCTCATTCGGAACCCCTTGGTGATGTGGTTCCTCTGGTTTGAGGCTACATGTGCTGGGATCCTCACCTTTCGATGATGTTGTCCCACTGGTGTGAGGACACTCCTGCCTGGTTCCCATCCCCTTGCTGATGTGGGCCCTCTGGTGAGAGTCTGATCCTGGCTGTGTTCCTCACCCTTCTGTGAGGTGGGCTCTCTGCTGTGAAGTCACTCCTGCTGGGCTGGCACACATCGCCTTGGTGACGTTGGCCCTCTGGTGGCAGCTGGAGCCTGCTGGGAGCCTCCTCCCCTCGGTGATGAGTGCAGTCTAGCGTCAGGCCCTAACTTCTGAGCACCCCACGTTTTCTGATGTGAGCCCAGTGATGCCAGGACACTCCTGTCATGTTCCCATCACCATGGGGATGTGGGCCTTCTGCTCTGAGGTCCCAATGTCTGGGTTGCTCACAGTTTCATGATGTGGGCTGTCTGGTGTTAGTTCACTCTGGCCTGGATCCCCTAGCCTCTGTGCTCTGGGCCGCCTGCTGGGAGGTTCCAACTGCTGGATTCCTCACCTTTCTTATTTTTGGGCCCTCTGTTGTGAGGCTCCTCCTGCCTGCCTCACTCCCAGCCCCTTGGTGATGGGTGTCCTATGGTTTGAAACCACATGTTCTGGGTTCCTCACCTTTAGATGATGTGGCCCTACTCATGTGAGGACACTCCTGCCTGGTTCCAATCCATTTGGTGATGTGGGCCCTCTGGTGCGAGTCTGATGAAGACTGGGTTCGTCACACTTCTCTGAGGTGGGCCCTCTGCTGTGAGGTCATTCGTGCCTGGTTGGCACACATCGCCTTGGCAACGTCAGGCCTCTGGTGGCAGTTGGAGCCTGCTGGGAGCCTCCTTCCCTTGGTGATGAGGGTCCTGTGGCGTCAGGCCCTAACTGCTGGTCTCCCAAAATTTTCTGATATGTTCTCAGTGGTACGAGGACACTCCTACCAGATTTATATCCCCATGGGGATGTGGGCCTCCTGCTCTGAGGTCCCAATGGCTGGGTTGCTCAGTTTCATGACATGGGCCCTCTTCTGTGAGTTCACTGTGGCCTGGATCCCATAGCCTCAGTGCTCTGGGCCGCCTGCTGGGAGTTTCCAAATGCTGGATTCCTCACTTTTTTATTCTATGGGCCCAGTGTTGTGAGGCTACTCCTGCCTGCCTCACTCTGAGGCCCTTGGTGATGTGGGTCCTCTGGTTTGAGGACACATGTGCTGAGTACCTCACATTTCGATGATGTGGCCCCACTGGTGTGAAGACACTCCTGCCTGGTTCCCATCCCCTTGGTGATGTGGGCCCTCTGGTGAGAGTCTGATGTAGGCTGGGTTTCTCACCCTTCTGTGAGGTGGGATCTCTGCTGTGAGGTAACTCCTGTCTGGCTTGCTCACGTTGCTTTGGCAACGTGAGCCCTCAGGTGGCAGTTGGAGCCTGCTGGGAATCTCCTCCCCTCGGTTATGAGAGTTCTGGATAAAACACATATGCACTTTTTTGCCAAGTGCATTATTTTCCAAGTTCTGTCTCTTTTCCTATGCTTTACATGCAATTCCAGTCTACCTCCTGAAATCGGTTTCCTGCAATTCTGCCCCGCTTTCAAGTCCTCTTGACAGCCTTACTTCAATATATTTTTGGACGATAGCTGTCATTTATAACTCTGAAAGTCTGTGAATTACAGGGCCCCTGAGCTCCTTTGTTCAACTCACTTTCTTGTGAGCTGGCCGCAACACTGCAGGATTGCTTCAGGCCCTAGTGTGGTTCCGGCATGGCACGCTGAGCCTTTGGTTAATTCCTCTTCCTGGTGGGAAATGAGAGTTAAATTTGCCCATCCAGACACCTCCAGCTAGTCTCTCATTGGTTCTTCCTATTCCTGTTCCTTTTCCGCAGAAATTGCAAACTGGACCAAACAGGAGGTTAAAGGCACTGACTCTCCAAGTGGGGAGAGTGTTAGTAAAGCGTCTGGAATGTTGCACCCGAGTACCAGGGGACGAAAACTGAGACACATTTGAACACGTTTCCCGATCACACGGTGGATCATACTCTGGGTTCCACATGCATGTTTTAGCTGAAGGAAGAATCCTTAAACCTGGAGAGTTGAGACCCATAGTATGGGTACCATGCAATATGACTTCAAAGGGTCTGCATTTGCTCACAGAGCCTCACCAATCCGATCACTGCTGCGTTTATGCCTCTGTACACACGCTTGATTCTCTTTCAGAGACATATAAATCCATAGGTTTTAAGATTCTTACTAGTCAGGTATATTCTTAGGCGTTTAATATGGGGTGTTGAGTCCACTTCCTTGAGCAAGCAGTAGCTCTTGTCTATTACATATTTGGCTTATGGAAAGGTATCTGTGTTAATTTCAATCTCTGGTTTTATGCAGCACCCCAACTCACCATTCCCCTTAAGCAAGCATAAGTTGGTTTTCTACATTTGAGACCTTATTCTGTTTTGTAATTCAGTTCCTGTGTAGCCAAGTTTACATTCCGTGTATTAGTGATATCGTATGATGTTTCTTTTTCTGTGTGACTTATTTCACTTAGAATCATCGTACCTGAATCCACTCATTATGCTGCTACTGGCCTGATGACATAGATTTCATTGCTGAGTGATATTGCATTGTACGTAAGTACCACAACTTCTTTATCCATTTTTCGCTTTCTGCGATATTGAACTTGTACCGTAAACGAGGTTCTTGTAAACAGAGCCGTCCCAAACTTTGGGGTGGCTGTGTCTTTTTGATTTTAATTTCCCTAAGCTATAGGACCATAAGTGGAAGTGCCCTAGGCTCTGTTGCTTTGTTTTTTAGATGTTTCAGGAAACACCATACACTTCTCCAGAGTGGCTGTTGGCAATTTACATCCTGCCCATCAGCATAAGAAGGCTCCCAGTTCTCCATGGCCTGTCCTGCCTTTCTGGATTTTACACATTTTTCAGATGGCCCTTTTGACCGGGGGGGCAGTGAGACTTCATTGTAGTGCAGATTTCCTTTTCAAGCTTCCTTGGTTGGCCAAAAAGGGCGTATGCGTTTTTTCCTGAATATATTCAGGAAAAAACGCATACGCCCTTTTTGGCCAAGTGCATCATTGTGGACGTTCTGCCTCTTTTCCTATGCTTTACATGCAATTCCAGTCTACCTCCTGAAATCGGTTTCCTGCAATTCTGCCCCGCTTTCAAGTCCTCTTGGCAGCCTTACTTCAATAAATTTTTGGACGATAGCTGTCATTTATAACTCTGCAGGTTTGTGAATTACAGGGTTCCTGAGCTCCTTTCTTCAACTCGCTTTCTTGTGAGATGGCCACGACACCGCAGGATTGCTTCAGGCCCTAGTGTGGTTCCGGCATGGCACGCTGAGCCTTTGGTTAATTCCTCTTCCTGGTGGGAAATGAGAGTTAAATTTGCCCGTCCAGACACCTCCAGCTAGTCTCTCATTGGTTCTCCCTATTCCTGTTCCTTTTCCGCAGAAATTGCAAACTGGGCCAAACAGGAGTTTAAAGGCACTGACTCTCCAAGTGGGGAGAGTGTTAGTAAAGCGTCTGGAATGTTGCACCCGAGTACCAGGGGACGAAAACTGAGACACATTTGAACACGTTTCCCGATCACACGGTGGATCATACTCTGGGTTCCACATGCATGTTTTAGCTGAAGGAAGAATCCCTTAAACCTGGAGAGTTGAGACCCATGGAATGGGTACCATGCAATATGACTTCAAAGGGTCTGCATTTGCTCACCGAACCTCACCAATCCTATCACTGCTGCTTTTATGTCGCTGTACACACGCTGGATTCTCTTTTGGAGACATATAAATCCATAGGTTTTAAGATTCTTACTAGTCAGGTATATTCTTAGGCGTTTTATATGGGGTGTTGAGTCCACTTCGTTGAGCAAGCAGTAGCTCTTGTCTATTACATATTGGGCTTATTGAAAGATATCTGTGCTAATTTCAATCTCTGGTTTTATGCAGCACCCCAACTCACCTTTCCCCTTAAGCAAGCATAAGTTGGTTTTCTACATTTGAGACCCTATTCTGTTTTGTAATTCAGTTCCTGTGTAGCCAAGTTTACATTCCGTGTATTAGTGATACCTTATGATGTTTCTTTTTCTGTGTGACTTATTTCACTTAGAATCATCGTACCTGAATCCACTCATTATGCTGCTACTGGCCTGATGACATAGATTTCATTGCTGAGTGATATTGCATTGTACGTAAGTACCACAACTTCTTTATCCATTTTTCGCTTTCTGCGATATTGAACTTGTACCGTAAACGAGGTTCTTGTAAACAGAGCCGTCCCAAACTTTGGGGTGGCTGTGTCTTTTTGATTTTAATTTCTCTAAGCTACAGGACCATAAGTGGAAGTGTCCTAGGCTCTGTTGCTCTGTTTTTTAGATGTTTCAGGAAACACCATACACTTTTCCAGAGTGGCTGTTGGCAATTTACATCCCGCCCATCAGCATAAGAAGGCTCCCAGTTCTCCATGGCCTGTTCTGCCTTTCTGGATTTTACACTTTTTTCAGATGGCCCTTTTGTCCGGGGGGCAGTGAGACTTCTTTGTAGTGCAGATTTCCTTTGCAAGCTTGCTTGGTTGGCCAAAAAGGGCGTATGCGTTTTTTCCTGAATATATTCAGGAAAAAACGCATACGCCCTTTTTGGCCAAGTGCATCATTGTGGACGTTCTGCCTCTTTTCCTATGCTTTACATGCAATTCCAGTCTACCTCCTGAAATCGGTTTCCTGCAATTCTGCCCCGCTTTCAAGTCCTCTTGGCAGCCTTACTTCAATATATTTTTGGAAGATAGCTGTCATTTATAACTCTGCAGGTTTGTGAATTACAGGGCCCCTGAGCTCCTTTCTTCAACTCGCTTTCTTGTGAGCTGGCCGCAACACCGCAGCATTGCTTCAGGCCCTAGTGTGGTTCCGGCATGGCTCGCTGAGCCTTTGGTTAATTCCTCTTCCTGGTGGGAAATGAGAGTTAAATTTGCCCGACCAGACACCTCCAGCTAGTCTCTCATTGGTTCTCCCTATTCCTGTTCATTTTCCGCAGAAATTGCAAACTGGGCCAAACAGGAGGTTAAAGGCACTGACTCTCCAAGTGGGGAGAGTGTTAGTAAAGCGTCTGGAATGTTGCACCCGAGTACCAGGGGACGAAAACTGAGACACATTTGAACACGTTTCCCGATCACACGGTGGATCATACTCTGGGTTCCACATGCATGTTTTAGCTGAAGGAAGAATCCCTTAAACCTGGAGAGTTGAGACCCATGGAATGGGTACCATGCAATATGACTTCAAAGGGTCTGCATTTGCTCACCGAACCTCACCAATCCTATCACTGCTGCGTTTATGCCACTGTACACACGCTTGATTCTCTTTCGGAGACATATAAATCCATAGGTTTTAAGATTCTTACTAGTCAGGTATATTATTAGGCGTTTAATATGGGGTGTTGAGTCCACTTCGTTGAGCAAGCAGTAGCTCTTGTCTATTACATATTTGGCTTATGGAAAGGTATCTGTGTTAATTTCAATCTATGGTTTTATGCAGCACCCCAACTCACCTTTCCCCTTAAGCAAGCATAAGTTGGTTTTCTACATTTGAGACCCTGTTCTGTTTTGTAATTCAGTTCCTGTGTAGCCAAGTTTACATTCCGTGTATTAGTGATATCTTATGATGTTTCTTTTTCTGTGTGACTTATTTCACTTAGAATCATCGTACCTGAATCCACTCATTATGCTGCTACTGGCCTGATGACATAGATTTCATTGCTGAGTGTTATTGCATTGTACGTAAGTACCACAACTTCTTTATCCATTTTTCGCTTTCTGCGATATTGAACTTGTACCATAAACGAGGTTTTTGTAAACAGAGCCGTCCCAAACTTTGGGGTGGCTGTGTCTTTTTGATTTTAATTTCCCTAAGCTATAGGACCATAAGTGGAAGTGCCCTAGGCTCTGTTGCTTTGTTTTTTAGATGTTTCAGGAAACACCATACACTTCTCCAGAGTGGCTGTTGGCAATTTACATCCCGCCCATCAGCATAAGAAGGCTCCCAGTTCTCCATGGCCTGTCCTGCCTTTCTGGATTTTACACTTTTTTCAGATGGCCCTTTTGACCGGGGGGCAGTGAGACTTCATTGTAGTGCAGATTTCCTTTTCAAGCTTGCTTGGTTGGCCAAAAAGGGCGTATGCGTTTTTTCCTGAATATGTTCAGGAAAAAACGCATACGCCCTTTTTGGCCAAGTGCATCATTGTGGACGTTCTGCCTCTTTTCCTATGCTTTACATGCAATTCCAGTCTACCTCCTGAAATCGTTTCCCTGCAATTCTGCCCCGCTTTCAAGTCCTCTTGGCAGCCTTACTTCAATATATTTTTGGACGATAGCTGTCATTTATAACTCTGCAGGTTTGTGAATTACAGGGCCCCTGAGCTCCTTTCTTCAACTCGCTTTCTTGTGAGCTGGCCGCAACACCGCAGGATTGCTTCAGGCCCTAGTGTGGTTCCAGCATGGCTCGCTGAGCCTTTGGTTAATTCCTCTTCCTGGTGGGAAATGAGAGTTAAATTTGCCTGTCCAGACACCTCCAGCTAGTCTCTCATTGGCTCTCCCTATTCCTGTTCATTTTCCGCAGAAATTGCAAACTGGGCCAAACAGGAGGTTAAAGGCACTGACTCTCCAAGTGGGGAGAGTGTTAGTAAAGCGTCTGGAATGTTGTACCCGAGTACCAGGGGACGAAAACTGAGACACATTTGAACACGTTTCCCGATCACACGGTGGATCATACTCTGGGTTCCACATGCATGTTTTAGCTGAAGGAAGAATCCCTTAAACCTGGAGAGTTGAGACCCATGGAATGGGTACCATGCAATATGACTTCAAAGGGTCTGCATTTGCTCACCGAACCTCACCAATCCTATCACTGCTGCGTTTATGCCGCTGTACACATGCTTGATTCTCTTTCGGAGACATAAATCCATAGCTTTTAAGATTCTTACAAGTCAGGTATATTCTTAGGCGTTTAATATGGGGTGTTGAGTCAACTTCGCTGAGCAAGCAGTAGCTCTTGTCCATTACATATTTGGCTTATGGAACGGTATCTGTGCTAATTTCAATCTCTGGTTTTATGCAGCACCCCAACTCACCATTCCCCTTAAGCAAGCATAAGTTGGTTTTCTACATTTGAGACCCTGTTCTGTTTTGTAATTCAGTTCCTGTGTAGCAAAGTTTACATTCCATGTATTAGTGATACCTTATGATGTTTCTTTTTCTGTGTGACTTATTTCACTTAGAATCATTGTACCTGAATCCACTCATTATGCTGCTACTGGCCTGATGACATAGATTTCATTGCTGAGTGATATTGCATTGTACGTAAGTACCACAATTTCTTTATCCATTTTTCGCTTTCTGCGATATTGAACTTGTACCGTAAATGAGTTTCTTGTAAACAGAGCCGTCCCAAACTTTGGGGTGGCTGTGTCTTTTTGATTTTAATTTCTCTAAGCTATAGGACCATAAGTGGAAGTGCCCTGGGCTCTGCTGCTTTGTTTTTTAGATGTTTCAGGAAACACCATACACTTCTCCAGAGTGGCTTTTCGCAATTTACATCCCACCCATCAGCATAACAAGGCTCCCAGTTCTCATTGGCCTGTCCTGCCTCTCTGGATTATACACTTTTTTCAGATGTCCCTTTTGACCGGGGGGCAGTGAGACTTCATTGTAGTGCAGATTTCCTTTGCAAGCTTGCTTGGTTGGCCAAAAAGGGCGTATGCGTTTTTTCCTGAATATATTCAGGAAAAAACGCATACGCCCTTTTTGGCCAAGTGCATCATTGTGGACGTTCTGCCTCTTTTCCTATGCTTTACATGCAATTCCAGTCTACCTCCTGAAACCGGTTTCCTGCAATTCTGCCCCACTTTCAAGTCCTCTTGGCTGCCTTACTTCAATATATTTTTGGACGATAGCTGTCATTTATAACTCTGCAGGTTTCTGAATTACAGTGCCCCTGAGCTCCTTTCTTCAACTCGCTTTCTTGTGAGCTGGCCGCAACACCGCAGGATTGCTCCAGGCCCTAGTGTGGTTCCGGCATGGCACGCTGAGCCTTTGGTTAATTCCTCTTCCTGCTGGGAAATGAGAGTTAAATTTGCCCGTCCAGACACCTCCTGCTAGTCTCTCATTGGTTCTCCCTATTCCTGTTCATTTTCCGCAGAAATTGCAAACTGGGCCAAACAGGAGGTTAAAGGCACTGACTCTCCAAGTGGGAAGAGTGTTAGTAAAGAGTCTGGAATATTGCACCCGAGTACCAGGGGACGAAAACTGAGACACATTTGAACACGTTTCCCGATCACACGGTGGATCATACTCTGGGTTCCACATGCATGTTTTAGCTGAAGGAAGAATCCCTTAAACCTGGAGAGTTGAGACCCATGGAATGGGTACCATGCAATATGACTTCAAAGGGTCTGCATTTGCTCACGGAACCTCACCAATGCTGTCACTGCTGGGTTTATGCCGCTGTACACACGCTGGATTCTCTTTCAGAGACATATAAATCTATAGGTTTTAAGATTCTTTCTAGTCAGGTATATTTTTAGGCGTTTAATAAGGGGTGTTGAGTCCACTTCGTTGAGCAAGGAGTAGCTCTTGTCTATTATATATTTGGCTTATGGAACAGTATCTGTGCTAATTTCAATCTCTGGTTTTATGCAGCACCCCAACTCACCATTCCCCTTAAGCAAGCATAAGTTGGTTCTACATTTGAGACCCTATTCTGTTTTGTATTTCAGTTCCTGTGTAGCCAAGTTTACATTCCGTGTATTAGTGATACCTTATGATGTTTCTTTTTCTGTGTGACTTATTTCACTTAGAATCATCGTACCTGAATCCACTCATTATGCTGCTAAGGGCCTGATGACATAGATTACATTGCTGAGTGATATTGCATTGTACGTAAGTACCACAACTTCTTTATCCATTTTTCGCTTTCTGCGATATTGAACTTGTACCGTAAACGAGGTTCTTGTAAACAGAGCCGTCCCAAACTTTGGGGTGGCTGTGTCTTTTTGATTTTAATTTCCCTAAGCTATAGGACCATAAGTGGAAGTACCTTAGGCTCTGTTGCTTTGTTTTTTAGATGTTTCAGGAAACACCATACACTTCTCCAGAGTGGCTGTTGGCAATTTACATCCCGCCCATCAGCATAACAAGGCTCCCAGTTCTCCATGGCCTGTCCTGCCTTTCTGGATTTTACACTTTTTTCAGATTGCCCTTTTGACCGGGGGACAGTGAGACTTCATTGTAGTGCAGATTTCCTTTGCAAGCTTGCTTGGTTGGCCAAAAAGGGCGTATGCGTTTTTTCCTGAATATATTCAGGAAAAAACGCATACGCCCTTTTTGGCCAAGTGCATCATTGTGGACGTTCTGCCTCTTTTCCTATGGTTTACATGCAATTCCAGTCTACCTCCTGAAATCGCTTTCCTGCAATTCTGCCCCGCTTTCAAGTCGTCTTAGCAGCCTTACTTCAGTATATTTTTGGACAATTGCTGTCATTTATAACTCTGCAGGTTTGTGAATTACAGTGCCCCTTTCTTCAACTCGCTTTCTTGTGTGCTGGCCACCACACCGCAGGATTGCTTCAGGCCCTAGTGTGGTTCCGGCATGGCACGCTGAGCCTTTGGTTAATTCCACTTCCTGCTGGGAAATGAGAGTTAAATTTGCCCGTCCAGACACCTCCAGCTAGTCTGTCATTGGTTCTCCCTATTCCTGTTCATTTTCCGCAGAAATTGCAAACTGGGCCAAACAGGAGGTTAAAGGCACTGACTCTCCAAGTGGGGAGAGTGTTATTAAAGCGTCTGGAATGTTGCACCCGAGTACCAGGGGACGAAAACTGAGACACATTTGAAAACGTTTCCTGATCACACGTTGGATCATACTCTGGGTTCCACATGCATGTTTTAGCTGAAGGAAGAATCCCATAAACCTGGAGAGTTGAGACCCATGGAATGGGTACCATGCCATATGACTTCAAAGGGTCTGCACTTGCTCACCGAACCTCACCAATCCTATCACTGCTGCGTTTATGCCGCCGTACACACGCTTGATTCTCTTTCGGAGACATATAAATCCATAGGTTTTAAGATTCTTACTAGTCAGGTATATTCTTAGGCGTTTAATATGGGGTGTTGAGTCCATTTCGGTGAGCAAGGAGTAGCTCTTGTCTTACATATTTGGCTTATGGAAAGGTATCTGTGTTAATTTCAATCTCTTGTTTTATGCAGCACCCCAACTCACCTTTCCCCTTAAGCAAGCATAAGTTGGTTTTCTGCATTTGAGACCCTGTTCTGTTTTGTAACTCAGTTCCTCTGTAGCCAAGTTTACATTCCGAGTAGTAGTGATACCTTATGATGCTTCTTTTTCTGTGTGACTTATTTCACTTAGAATCATCGTACCTGAATCCACTCATTATGCTGCTACTGGCCTGATGACATAGATTTCATTGCTGAGTGATACTGCATTGTACGTAAGTACCACTACTTCTTTATCCATTTTTTGCTTTCTGTGATATTGAACTTGAACCGTAAATGAAGTTCTTGTAAACAGAGTCCTCCCAAACTTTGGGGTGGCTGTGTCTTTTTGATTTTAATTTCCCTAAGCTATAGGACCATAAGTGGAAGTGCCCTAGGTTCTGTTGCTTTGTTTTTTAGATGTTTCAGGAAACACCATACACTTCTCCAGAGTGGCTGTTGGCAATTTACAACCCACCCATCAGCATCACAAGGTTCCCATCTCTCCATGGCCTGTCCTGCCTTTCTGGATTTTACACTTTTTTCAGATGGCCTTTTTGACCGGGAGGCAGTGAGACTTCATTGTAGTGCAGATTTCCTTTGCTAGCTTGCTTGGTTGGACAAAAAGTGCGTATGCGTTTTTTCCTGAATATATTCAGGAAAAAACGCATACGCCCTTTTTGGCCAAGTGCATCATTGTGGACGTTCTGCCTCTTTTCCTATGCTTTACATGCAATTCCTGTCTACCTCCTGAAATCGGTTTCCTGCAATTCTGCCCCGCTTTCAAGTCCTGTTGGCAGCCTTACTTCAATATATTTTTGGATGATAGCTGTCATTTATAACTCTGCAGGTTTGTGAATGACAGTGCCCCTGAGCTCCTTTCTTCAACTTGCTTTCTTGTGAGCTGGCCGCAACACAGCAGGATTGCTTCAGGCCCTAGTGTGGTTCCGGCATGGCACGCTGAGCCTTTGGTTAATTCCTCTTCCTGGTGGGAAATGAGAGTTAAATTTGCCCGTCCAGACACCTCCAGCTAGTCTCTCATTGGTTCTCCCTATTCCTGTTCATTTTCCGCAGAAATTGCAAACTGGGCCAAACAAGATGTTAAAAGCCCTGACTCTCCAAGTAGGGAGAGTGTTAGTAAAGCATCTGGAATGTTGCACCCGAGTACCAGGGGATGAAAACTGAGACACATTTGAACACGTTTCCCGATCATACGGTGGATCATACTCTGGGTTCCACATGGATGTTTTAGGTGAAGGAAGAATCCCTTAAACCTGGAGAGTTGAGACCCATGGAATGGGTACCATGCAATATGACTTCAAAGGGTCTGCATTTGCTCACCGAACCTCACCAATCCTATCACTGCTGCGTTTATGCCACTGTACACACGCTTGATTCTCTTTTGGAGACATATAAATCCATAGGTTTTAAGATTCTTACTAGTCAGGTATATTCTTAGGCGTTTAATATGGGGTGTTGAGTCCACTTCGTTGAGCAAGCAGTAGCTCTTGTCTATTACATATTTGGCTTATCGAAAGATATCTGTGCTAATTTCAATCTCTGGTTTTATGCAGCACCCCAACTCACCTTTCCCCTTAAGCAAGCATAAGTTGGTTTTCTACATTTCAGACCCTATTCTGTTTTGTAATTCAGTTCCTGTGTAGCCAAGTTTACATTCCGTTTATTAGTGATACCTTATGATGTTTCTTTTTCTGTGTGACTTATTTCACTTAGAATCATCGTACCTGAATCCACTCATTATGCTGCTACTGGCCTGATGACATAGATTTCATTGCTGAGTGATATTGCATTGTACGTAAGTACCACAATTTCTTTATCCATTTTTCGCTTTCTGCGATATTGAACTTGTACCGTAAATGAGTTTCTTGTAAACAGAGCAGTCCCAAACTTTGGGGTGGCTGTGTCTTTTTGATTTTAATTTCTCTAAGCTATAGGACCATAAGTGGAAGTGCCCTGGGCTCTGCTGCTTTGTTTTTTAGATGTTTCAGGAAACACCATACACTTCTCCAGAGTGGCTTTTCGCAATTTACATCCCACCCATCAGCATAACAAGGCTCCCAGTTCTCATTGGCCTGTCCTGCCTCTCTGGATTATACACTTTTTTCAGATGTCCCTTTTGACCGGGGGGCAGTGAGACTTCATTGTAGTGCAGATTTCCTTTGCAAGCTTGCTTGGTTGGCCAAAAAGGGCGTATGCGTTTTTTCCTGAATATATTCAGGAAAAAACGCATACGCCCTTTTTGGCCAAGTGCATCATTGTGGACGTTCTGCCTCTTTTCCTATGCTTTACATGCAATTCCAGTCTACCTCCTGAAACCGGTTTCCTGCAATTCTGCCCCACTTTCAAGTCCTCTTGGCTGCCTTACTTCAATATATTTTTGGACGATAGCTGTCATTTATAACTCTGCAGGTTTCTGAATTACAGTGCCCCTGAGCTCCTTTCTTCAACTCGCTTTCTTGTGAGCTGGCCGCAACACCGCAGGATTGCTCCAGGCCCTAGTGTGGTTCCTGCATGGCACGCTGAGGCTTTGGTTAATTCCTCTTCCTGCTGGGAAATGAGAGTTAAATTTGCCCGTCCAGACACCTCCTGCTAGTCTCTCATTGGTTCTCCCTATTCCTGTTCATTTTCCACAGAAATTGCAAACTGGGCCAAACAGGAGGTTAAAGACACTGACTCTCCAAGTGGGAAGAGTGTTAGTAAAGAGTCTGGAATATTGCACCCGAGTACCAGGGGACGAAAACTGAGACACATTTGAACACGTTTCCCGATCACACGGTGGATCATACTCTGGGTTCCACATGCATGTTTTAGCTGAAGGAAGAATCCCTTAAACCTGGAGAGTTGAGACCCATGGAATGGGTACCATGCAATATGACTTCAAAGGGTCTGCATTTGCTCACGGAACCTCACCAATGCTGTCACTGCTGGGTTTATGCCGCTGTACACACGCTGGATTCTCTTTCAGAGACATATAAATCCATAGGTTTTAAGATTCTTTCTAGTCAGGTATATTTTTAGGCGTTTAATAAGGGGTGTTGAGTCCACTTCGTTGAGCAAGGAGTAGCTCTTGTCTATTATATATTTGGCTTATGGAACAGTATCTGTGCTAATTTCAATCTCTGGTTTTATGCAGCACCCCAACTCACCATTCCCCTTAAGCAAGCATAAGTTGGTTCTACATTTGAGACCCTATTCTGTTTTGTATTTCAGTTCCTGTGTAGCCAAGTTTACATTCCGTGTATTAGTGATACCTTATGATGTTTCTTTTTCTGTGTGACTTATTTCACTTAGAATCATCGTACCTGAATCCACTCATTATGCTGCTAAGGGCCTGATGACATAGATTACATTGCTGAGTGATATTGCATTGTACGTAAGTACCACAACTTCTTTATCCATTTTTCGCTTTCTGCGATATTGAACTTGTACCGTAAACGAGGTTCTTGTAAAAAGAGCCGTCCCAAACTTTGGGGTGGCTGTGTCTTTTTGATTTTAATTTCCCTAAGCTATAGGACCATAAGTGGAAGTACCTTAGGCTCTGTTGCTTTGTTTTTTAGATGTTTCAGGAAACACCATACACTTCTCCAGAGTGGCTGTTGGCAATTTACATCCCGCCCATCAGCATAACAAGGCTCCCAGTTCTCCATGGCCTGTCCTGCCTTTCTGGATTTTACACTTTTTTCAGATGGCCCTTTTGACCGGGGGGCAGTGAGACTTCATTGTAGTGCAGATTTCCTTTGCAAGCTTGCTTGGTTGGCCAAAAAGGGCGTATGCGTTTTTTCCTGAATATATTCAGGAAAAAACGCATACGCCCTTTTTGGCCAAGTGCATCATTGTGGACGTTCTGCCTCTTTTCCTATGCTTTACATGCAATTCCAGTCTACCTCCTGAAATCGCTTTCCTGCAATTCTGCCCCGCTTTCAAGTCGTCTTAGCAGCCTTACTTCAGTATATTTTTGGACAATTGCTGTCATTTATAACTCTGCAGGTTTGTGAATTACAGTGCCCCTTTCTTCAACTCGCTTTCTTGTGTGCTGGCCACCACACCGCAGGATTGCTTCAGGCCCTAGTGTGGTTCCGGCATGGCACGCTGAGCCTTTGGTTAATTCCACTTCCTGCTGGGAAATGAGAGTTAAATTTGCCCGTCCAGACACCTCCAGCTAGTCTGTCATTGGTTCTCCCTATTCCTGTTCATTTTCCGCAGAAATTGCAAACTGGGCCAAACAGGAGGTTAAAGGCACTGACTCTCCAAGTGGGGAGAGTGTTATTAAAGCGTCTGGAATGTTGCACCCGAGTACCAGGGGACGAAAACTGAGACACATTTGAACACGTTTCCTGATCACACGTTGGATCATACTCTGGGTTCCACATGCATGTTTTAGCTGAAGGAAGAATCCCATAAACCTGGAGAGTTGAGACCCATGGAATGGGTACCATGCCATATGACTTCAAAGGGTCTGCACTTGCTCACCGAACCTCACCAATCCTATCACTGCTGCTTTTATGTCGCTGTACACACGCTGGATTCTCTTTTGGAGACATATAAATCCATAGGTTTTAAGATTCTTACTAGTCAGGTATATTCTTAGGCGTTTTATATGGGGTGTTGAGTCCACTTCGTTGAGCAAGCAGTAGCTCTTGTCTATTACATATTTGGCTTATTGAAAGATATCTGTGCTAATTTCAATCTCTGGTTTTATGCAGCACCCCAACTCACCTTTCCCCTTAAGCAAGCATAAGTTGGTTTTCTACATTTGAGACCCTATTCTGTTTTGTAATTCAGTTCCTGTGTAGCCAAGTTTACATTCCGTGTAGTAGTGATACCTTATGATGTTTCTTTTTCTGTGTGACTTATTTCACTTAGAATCATCGTACCTGAATCCACTCATTATGCTGCTACTGGCCTGATGACATAGATTTCATTGCTGAGTGATATTGCATTGTACGTAAGTACCACAATTTCTTTATCCATTTTTCGCTTTCTGCGATATTGAACTTGTACCGTAAATGAGTTTCTTGTAAACAGAGCCGTCCCAAACTTTGGGGTGGCTGTGTCTTTTTGATTTTAATTTCTCTAAGCTATAGGACCATAAGTGGAAGTGCCCTGGGCTCTGCTGCTTTGTTTTTTAGATGTTTCAGGAAACACCATACACTTCTCCAGAGTGGCTTTTCGCAATTTACATCCCACCCATCAGCATAACAAGGCTCCCAGTTCTCATTGGCCTGTCCTGCCTCTCTGGATTATACACTTTTTTCAGATGTCCCTTTTGACCGGGGGGCAGTGAGACTTCATTGTAGTGCAGATTTCCTTTGCAAGCTTGCTTGGTTGGCCAAAAAGGGCGTATGCGTTTTTTCCTGAATATATTCAGGAAAAAACGCATACGCCCTTTTTGGCCAAGTGCATCATTGTGGACGTTCTGCCTCTTTTCCTATGCTTTACATGCAATTCCAGTCTACCTCCTGAAACCGGTTTCCTGCAATTCTGCCCCACTTTCAAGTCCTCTTGGCTGCCTTACTTCAATATATTTTTGGACGATAGCTGTCATTTATAACTCTGCAGGTTTCTGAATTACAGTGCCCCTGAGCTCCTTTCTTCAACTCGCTTTCTTGTGAGCTGGCCGCAACACCGCAGGATTGCTCCAGGCCCTAGTGTGGTTCCGGCATGGCATGCTGAGCCTTTGGTTAATTCCTCTTCCTGCTGGGAAATGAGAGTTAAATTTGCCCGTCCAGACACCTCCTGCTAGTCTCTCATTGGTTCTCCCTATTCCTGTTCATTTTCCGCAGAAATTGCAAACTGGGCCAAACAGGAGGTTAAAGGCACTGACTCTCCAAGTGGGAAGAGTGTTAGTAAAGAGTCTGGAATATTGCACCCGAGTACCAGGGGACAAAAACTGAGACACATTTGAACACGTTTCCCGATCACACGGTGGATCATACTCTGGGTTCCACATGCATGTTTTAGCTGAAGGAAGAATCCCTTAAACCTGGAGAGTTGAGACCCATGGAATGGGTACCATGCAATATGACTTCAAAGGGTCTGCATTTGCTCACGGAACCTCACCAATGCTGTCACTGCTGGGTTTATGCCGCTGTACACACGCTGGATTCTCTTTCAGAGACATATAAATCTATAGGTTTTAAGATTCTTTCTAGTCAGGTATATTTTTAGGCGTTTAATAAGGGGTGTTGAGTCCACTTCGTTGAGCAAGGAGTAGCTCTTGTCTATTATATATTTGGCTTATGGAACAGTATCTGTGCTAATTTCAATCTCTGGTTTTATGCAGCACCCCAACTCACCATTCCCCTTAAGCAAGCATAAGTTGGTTCTACAATTGAGACCCTATTCTGTTTTGTATTTCAGTTCCTGTGTAGCCAAGTTTACATTCCGTGTATTAGTGATACCTTATGATGTTTCTTTTTCTGTGTGACTTATTTCACTTAGAATCATCGTACCTGAATCCACTCATTATGCTGCTAAGGGCCTGATGACATAGATTACATTGCTGAGTGATATTGCATTGTACGTAAGTACCACAACTTCTTTATCCATTTTTCGCTTTCTGCGATATTGAACTTGTACCGTAAACGAGGTTCTTGTAAAAAGAGCCGTCCCAAACTTTGGGGTGGCTGTGTCTTTTTGATTTTAATTTCCCTAAGCTATAGGACCATAAGTGGAAGTACCTTAGGCTCTGTTGCTTTGTTTTTTAGATGTTTCAGGAAACACCATACACTTCTCCAGAGTGGCTGTTGGCAATTTACATCCCGCCCATCAGCATAACAAGGCTCCCAGTTCTCCATGGCCTGTCCTGCCTTTCTGGATTTTACACTTTTTTCAGATGGCCCTTTTGACCGGGGGGCAGTGAGACTTCATTGTAGTGCAGATTTCCTTTGCAAGCTTGCTTGGTTGGCCAAAAAGGGCGTATGCGTTTTTTCCTGAATATATTCAGGAAAAAACGCATACGCCCTTTTTGGCCAAGTGCATCATTGTGGACGTTCTGCCTCTTTTCCTATGCTTTACATGCAATTCCAGTCTACCTCCTGAAATCGCTTTCCTGCAATTCTGCCCCGCTTTCAAGTCGTCTTAGCAGCCTTACTTCAGTATATTTTTGGACAATTGCTGTCATATATAACTCTGCAGGTTTGTGAATTACAGTGCCCCTTTCTTCAACTCGCTTTCTTGTGTGCTGGCCACCACACCGCAGGATTGCTTCAGGCCCTAGTGTGGTTCCGGCATGGCACGCTGAGCCTTTGGTTAATTCCACTTCCTGCTGGGAAATGAGAGTTAAATTTGCCCGTCCAGACACCTCCAGCTAGTCTGTCATTGGTTCTCCCTATTCCTGTTCATTTTCCGCAGAAATTGCAAACTGGGCCAAACAGGAGGTTAAAGGCACTGACTCTCCAAGTGGGGAGAGTGTTATTAAAGCGTCTGGAATGTTGCACCCGAGTACCAGGGGACGAAAACTGAGACACATTTGAACACGTTTCCTGATCACACGTTGGATCATACTCTGGGTTCCACATGCATGTTTTAGCTGAAGGAAGAATCCCATAAACCTGGAGAGTTGAGACCCATGGAATGGGTACCATGCCATATGACTTCAAAGGGTCTGCACTTGCTCACCGAACCTCACCAATCCTATCACTGCTGCGTTTATGCCGCCGTACACACGCTTGATTCTCTTTCGGAGACATATAAATCCATAGGTTTTAAGATTCTTACTAGTCAGGTATATTCTTAGGCGTTTAATATGGGGTGTTGAGTCCATTTCGGTGAGCAAGGAGTAGCTCTTGTCTATTACATATTTGGCTTATGGAAAGGTATCTGTGTTAATTTCAATCTCTTGTTTTATGCAGCACCCCAACTCACCTTTCCCCTTAAGCAAGCATAAGTTGGTTTTCTGCATTTGAGACCCTGTTCTGTTTTGTAACTCAGTTCCTCTGTAGCCAAGTTTACATTCCGAGTAGTAGTGATACCTTATGATGCTTCTTTTTCTGTGTGACTTATTTCACTTAGAATCATCGTACCTGAATCCACTCATTATGCTGCTACTGGCCTGATGACATAGATTTCATTGCTGAGTGATACTGCATTGTACGTAAGTACCACTACTTCTTTATCCATTTTTTGCTTTCTGTGATATTGAACTTGAACCGTAAATGAAGTTCTTGTAAACAGAGTCCTCCCAAACTTTGGGGTGGCTGTGTCTTTTTGATTTTAATTTCCCTAAGCTATAGGACCATAAGTGGAAGTGCCCTAGGTTCTGTTGCTTTGTTTTTTAGATGTTTCAGGAAACACCATACACTTCTCCAGAGTGGCTGTTGGCAATTTACAACCCACCCATCAGCATCACAAGGTTCCCATCTCTCCATGGCCTGTCCTGCCTTTCTGGATTTTACACTTTTTTCAGATGGCCTTTTTGACCGGGAGGCAGTGAGACTTCATTGTAGTGCAGATTTCCTTTGCTAGCTTGCTTGGTTGGACAAAAAGTGCGTATGCGTTTTTTCCTGAATATATTCAGGAAAAAACGCATACGCCCTTTTTGGCCAAGTGCATCATTGTGGACGTTCTGCCTCTTTTCCTATGCTTTACATGCAATTCCTGTCTACCTCCTGAAATCGGTTTCCTGCAATTCTGCCCCGCTTACAAGTCCTGTTGGCAGCCTTACTTCAATATATTTTTGGATGATAGCTGTCATTTATAACTCTGCAGGTTTGTGAATGACAGTGCCCCTGAGCTCCTTTCTTCAACTTGCTTTCTTGTGAGCTGGCCGCAACACAGCAGGATTGCTTCAGGCCCTAGTGTGGTTCCGGCATGGCACGCTGAGCCTTTGGTTAATTCCACTTCCTGCTGGGAAATGAGAGTTAAATTTGCCCGTCCAGACACCTCCAGCTAGTCTCTCATTGGTTCTCCCTATTCCTGTTCATTTTCCGCAGAAATTGCAAACTGGGCCAAACAAGATGTTAAAAGCCCTGACTCTCCAAGTGGGGAGAGTGTTAGTAAAGCGTCTGGAATGTTGCACCCGAGTACCAGGGGACGAAAACTGAGACACATTTGAACACGTTTCCCGATCACACGGTGGATCATACTCTGGGTTCCACATGGATGTTTTAGGTGAAGGAAGAATCCCTTAAACCTGGAGAGTTGAGACCCATGGAATGGGTACCATGCAATATGACTTCAAAGGGTCTGCATTTGCTCACCGAACCTCACCAATCCTATCACTGCTGCGTTTATGCCGCCGTACACACGCTTGATTCTCTTTTGGAGACATATAAATCCATAGGTTTTAAGATTCTTACTAGTCAGGTATATTCTTAGGCGTTTAATATGGGGTGTTGAGTCCACTTCGTTGAGCAAGGAGTAGCTCTTGTCTATTACATATTTGGCTTATGGAACGGTATCTGTGCCAATTTCAATCTCTGGTTTCATGCAGCACCCCAACTCACCTTTCCCCTTAAGCAAGCATAAGTTGGTTTTCTACATTTGAGACCCTGTTCTGTTTTGTAGTTCAGTTCCTGTGTAGCCAAGTTTACATTCCATGTAGTAGTGATACCTTATGATGCTTCTTTTTCTGTGTT
This sequence comes from Grampus griseus, assembly GCF_964374135.1. NCBI lineage: Eukaryota > Metazoa > Chordata > Mammalia > Artiodactyla > Delphinidae > Grampus > Grampus griseus. The sequence continues at coordinate 828,499 of NW_028133388.1, forward strand.
ACTTCTTTCACTTAGAATCATCGTACCTGAATCCACTCATTATGCTGCTACTGGCCTGATGACATAGATTTCATTGCTGAGTGATATTGCGTTTTACGTAAGTACCACAACTTCTTTATCCATTTTTCGCTTTCTGCGATATTGAACTTGTACCGTAAACGAGGTTCTTGTAAACAGAGCCGTCCCAAACTTTGGGGTGGCTGTGTCTTTTTGATTTTAATTTCCCTAAGCTATATGACCATAAGTGGAAGTGCACTAGGCTCTGTTGCTTTGTTTTTTAGATGTTTCAGGAAACACCATACACTTCTCCAGAGTGGCTGTTGGCAATTTACATCCCGCCCATCAGCATAAGAAGGCTCCCAGTTCTCCATGGCCTATCCTCCCTTTCTGGATTTTACACTTTTTTGAGATGGCCCTTTTGACCGGGGGGCAGTGAGACTTCATTGTAGTGCAGATTTCCTTTGCAAGCTTGCTTGGTTGGCCAAAAAGGGCGTATGCGTTTTTTCCTGAATATATTCAGGAAAAAACGCATACGCCCTTTTTGGCCAAGTGCATCATTGTGGACGTTCTGCCTCTTTTCCTATGCTTTACATGCAATTCCAGTCTACCTCCTGAAATCGGTTTCCTGCAATTCTGCCTCGCTTTCAAGTCCTCTTGGCAGCCTTACTTCAATATATTTTTGGACGATAGCTGTCATTTATAACTCTGCAGGTTTGTGAATTACAGGGCCCCGGAGCTCCATTCTTCAACTCGCTTTCTTGTGAGCTGGCCGCAACACCGCAGGATTGCTTCAGGCCCTAGTGTGGTTCCGGCATGGCTCGCTGAGCCTTTGGTTAATTCCTCTTCTTGGTGGGAAATGAGAGTTAAATTCGCCCGTCCAGACACCTCCAGCTAGTCTCTCATTGGTTCTCCCTATTCCTGTTCATTTTCCGCAGAAATTGCAAACTGGGCCAAACAGGAGGTTAAAGGCACTGACTCTCCAAGTGGGGAGAGTGTTAGTAAAGCGTCTGGAATGTTGCACCCGAGTATCAGGGGACGAAAACTCAGACACATTTGAACATGTTTCCCGATCACACGGTGGATCATACTCTGGGTTCCACATGCATGTTCTAGCTGAAGGAAGAATCCCTTAAACCTGGAGAGTTGAGACCCATGGAATGGGTACCATGCAATATGACTTCAAAGGGTCTGCATTTGCTCACCGAACCTCACCAATCCTATCACTGCTGCATTTATGCCGCTGTACACACGCTTGATTCTCTTTCGGAGACATATAAATCCATAGGTTTTAAGATTCTTACTAGTCAGGTATATTCTTAGTTGTTTAAGATGGGGTGTTGAGTTCACTTCGTTGAGCAAGGAGTAGCTCTTGTCTATTACGTATTTGGCTTATGGAAAGGTATCTGTGCTAATTTCAACCTCTGGTTTTTTGCAGCACCCCAACTCACCTTTCCCCTTAAGCAAGCATAAGTTGGTTTTCTACATTTGAGACCCTATTCTGTTTTGTAATTCAGTTCCTGTGTAGCCAAGTTTACATTCCGTGTATTAGTGATACCTTATGATGTTAATTTTTCTGTGTTACTTCTTTCACTTAAAATTATCGTACCTGAATCCACTCATTATGCTGCTACTGGCCTGATGACATAGATTTCATTGCTGAGTGATATTGCGTTGTACGTAAGTACCACAACTTCTTTATCCATTTTTCGCTTTCTGCGATATTGAACTTGTACCGTAAACGAGGTTCTTGTAAACAGAGCCGTCCCAAACTTTGGGGTGGCTGTGTCTTTTTGATTTTAATTTCCCTAAGCTATAGGACCATAAGTGGAAGTGCCCTAGGCTCTGTTGCTTTGTTTTTTAGATGTTTCAGGAAACACCATACACTTCTCCAGAGTGGCTGTTTGCAATTTACATCCGGCCCAGCAGCATAACAAGGCTCCCAGTTCTCCATGGCCTGTCCTGCCTTTCTGGATTTTACACTTTTTTCAGATGGCCCTTTTGACCGGGGGGCAGTGAGACTTCATTGTAGTGCAGATTTCCTTTGCAAGCTTGCTTGCTTGGCCAAAAAGGGCGTATGCGTTTTTTCCTGAATATATTCAGGAAAAAACGCATACGCCCTTTTTGGCCAAGTGCATCATTGTGGACGTTCTGCCTCTTTTCCTATGCTTTACATGCAATTCCAGTCTACCTCCTGAAATCGGTTTCCTGCAATTCTGCCTCGCTTTCAAGTCCTCTTGGCAGGCTTACTTCAATATGTTTTTGGACGATAGCTGTCATTTATAACTCTGCAGGTTTGTGAATTACACGGCCCCGGAGCTCCTTTCTTCAACTCGCTTTCTTGTGAGCTGGCAGCAACACCGCAGGATTGCTTCAGGCCCTAGTGTGGTTCCGGCATGGCATGCTGAGCCTTTGGTTAATTCCTCTTCCTGGTGGGAAATGAGAGTTAAATTTGCCCGTCCAGACACCTCCAGCTAGTCTCTCATTGGTTCTCCCTATTCCTGTTCATTTTCCGCAGAAATTGCAAACTGGGCCAAACAGAAGTTTAAAGGCACTGACTCTCCAAGTGGGGAGAGTGTTAGTAAAGCGTCTGGAATGTTGCACCCGAGTACCAGGGGACGAAAACTGAGACACATTTGAACACGTTTCTCGATCACATGGTGGATCATACTCTGGGTTCCACATGCATGTTTTAGCTGAAGGAAGAATCCCTTAAACCTGGAGAGTTGAGACCCTTGGAATGGGTACCATGCAATATGACTTCAAAGGGTCTGCATTTGCTCACCGAACCTCACCAATCCTATCACTGCTGCATTTATGCCGCTGTACACACGCTTGATTCTCTTTCGGAGACATATAAATCCATAGGTTTTAAGATTCTTACTAGTCAGGTATATTCTTAGGCGTTTAATATGGGGTGTTGAGTCCACTTCGTTGAGCAAGGAGTAGCTCTTGTCTATTACATATTTGGCTTATGGAACGGTATCTGTGCTAATTTCAATCTCTGCTTTTATGCAGCACCCCAACTCACCATTCCCCTTAAGCAAGCATAAGTTGGTTTTCTACATTTGAGACCCTGTTCTGTTTTGTAATTCAGTTCCTGTGTAGCCAAGTTTACATTTCGTGTATTAGTGATACCTTATGATGTTTCTTTTTCTGTGTGACTTATTTCACTTAGAATCATCGTACCTGAATCCACTCATTATGCTGCTACTGGCCTGATGACATAGATTTCATTGCTGAGTGATATTGCATTGTACGTAAGTACCACAACTTCTTTATCCATTTTTCGCTTTCTGCGATATTGAACTTGTACCGTATACGAGGTTCTTGTAAACAGAGCCTTCCCAAACTTTGGGGTGGCTGTGTCTTTTTGATTTTAATTTCCCTTAGCTATAGGACCATAAGTGGAAGTGCCCTAGGCTCTGTTGCTTTGTTTTTTAGATGTTTCAGGAAACACCATACACTTCTCCAGAGTGGCTGTTTGCAATTTACATCCCGCCCATCAGCATAACAAGGCTCCCAGTTCTCCATGGCCTGTCCTGCCTTTCGGGATTTTACACTTTTTTCAGATGGCCCTTTTGACCGGGGGACAGTGAGAGTTCATTGTAGTGCAGATTTCCTTTGCAACCTTGCTTGGTTGGCCAAAAAGTGCGTATGTGTTTTTTCCTGAATATATTCAGGAAAAAACGCATACACCCTTTTTGGCCAAGTGCATCATTGTGGACGTTCTGCCTCTTTTCCTATGCTTTACATGCAATTCCAGTCTACCTCCTGAAATCGGTTTCCTGCAATTCTGCCTCGCTTTCAAGTCCTCTTGGCAGCCTTACTTCAATATATTTTTGGACGATAGCTGTCATTTATAACTCTGCAGGTTTGTGAATTACAGGGCCCCGGAGCTCCTTTCTTCAACTCGCTTTCTTGTCAGCTGGCCGCAACACCGCAGGATTGCTTCAGGCCCTAGTGTGGTTCCGGCATGGCACGCTGAGCCTTTGGTTAATTCCTCTTCCTGGTGGGAAATGAGAGTTAAATTTGCCCGTCCAGACACCTCCAGCTAGTCTCTCATTGGTTGTCCCTATTCCTGTTCATTTTCCGCAGAAATTGCAAACTGGGCCAAACAGGAGTTTAAAGGCACTGACTCTCCAAGTGGGGAGAGTGTTAGTAAAGCGTCTGGAATGTTGCACCCGAGTACCAGGGGACGAAAACTGAGACACATTTGAACACGTTTCCCGATCACACGGTGGATCATACTCTAGGTTCCACATGCATGTTTTAGCTGAAGGAAGAATCCCTTAAACCTGGAGAGTTGAGACCCATGGAATGGGTACCATGCAATATGACTTCAAAGGGTCTGCATTTGCTCACCGAACCTCACCAATCCTATCACTGCTGCATTTATGCCGCTGTACACACGCTTGATTCTCTTTCGGAGACATATAAATCCATAGGTTTTAAGATTCTTACTAGTCAGGTATATTCTTAGGCGTTTAATATGGGGTGTTGAGTCCACTTCGTTGAGCAAGGAGTAGCTCTTGTCTATTACATATTTGGCTTATGGAAAGGTATCTGTGTTAATTTCAATCTCTGGTTTTATGCAGCACCCAACTCACCTTTCCCCTTAAGCAAGCATAAGTTGGTTTTCTACATTTGAGACCCTGTTCTGTTTTGTAATTCAGTTCCTGTGTAGCCAAGTTTACATTCCGTGTATTAGTGATACCTTATAATGTTAATTTTTCTGTGTTACTTCTTTCACTTAAAATTATCGTACCTGAATCCACTCATTATGCTGCTACTGGCCTGATGACATAGATTTCATTGCTGAGTGATATTGCATTGTACGTAAGTACCACAACTTCTTTATCCATTTTTCGCTTTCTGCGATATTGAACTTGTACCGTAAACGAGGTTCTTGTAAACAGAGCCGTCCCAAACTTTGGGGTGGCTGTGTCTTTTTGATTTTAATTTCCCTAAGCTATAGGACCATAAGTGGAAGTGCCCTAGGCTCTGTTGCTTTGTTTTTTAGATGTTTCAGGAAACACCATACACTTCTCCAGAGTGGCTGTTTGCAATTTGCATCCGGCCCAGCAGCATAACAAGGCTCCCAGTTCTCCATGGCCTGTCCTGCCTTTCTGGATTTTACACTTTTTTCAGATGGCCCTTTTGACCGGGGGGCAGTGAGACTTCATTGTAGTGCAGATTTCCTTTGCAAGCTTGCTTGGTTGGCCAAAAAGGGCGTATGCGTTTTTTCCTGAATATATTCAGGAAAAAACGCATATGCCCTTTTCGGCCAAGTGCATCATTGTGGACGTTCTGCCTCTTTTCCTATGCTTTACATGCAATTCCAGTCTACCTCCTGAAATCGGTTTCCTGCAATTCTGCCCCGCTTTCAAGTCCTCTTGGCAGCCTTACTTCAATATATTTTTGGATGATAGCTGTCATTTATAACTCTGCAGGTTTGTGAATTACAGGGCCCCTGAGCTCCTTTCTTCAACTCGCTTTCTTGTGAGCTGGCCGCAACACCGCTGGATTGCTTCAGGCCCTAGTGTGGTTCCGGCATGGCACGCTGAGCCTTTGGTTAATTCCTCTTCCTGGTGGGAAATGAGAGTTAAATTTGCCCGTCCAGACACCTCCAGCTAGTCTCTCATTGGTTGTCCCTATTCCTGTTCATTTTCCACAGAAATTGCAAACTGGGCCAAACAGGAGTTTAAAGGCACTGACTCTCCAAGTGGGGAGAGTGTTAGTAAAGCGTCTGGAATGTTGCACCCGAGTACCAGGGGACGAAAACTGAGACACATTTGAACACGTTTCCCGATCACATGGTGGATCATACTCTAGGTTCCACATGCATGTTTTAGCTGAAGGAAGAATCCCTTAAACCTGGAGAGTTGAGACCCATGGAATGGGTACCATGCAATATGACTTCAAAGGGTCTGCATTTGCTCACCGAACCTCACCAATCCTATCACTGCTGCATTTATGCCGCTGTACACACGCTTGATTCTCTTTCGGAGACATATAAATCCATAGGTTTTAAGATTCTTACTAGTCAGGTATATTCTTAGTTGTTTAAGATGGGGTGTTGAGTTCACTTCGTTGAGCAAGGAGTAGCTCTTGTCTATTACGTATTTGGCTTATGGAAAGGTATCTGTGCTAATTTCAACCTCTGGTTTTTTGCAGCACCCCAACTCACCTTTCCCCTTAAGCAAGCATAAGTTGGTTTTCTACATTTGAGACCCTATTCTGTTTTGTAATTCAGTTCCTGTGTAGCCAAGTTTACATTCCGTGTATTAGTGATACGTTATGATGTTTCTTTTTCTGTGTTACTTCTTTCACTTAGAATCATCGTACCTGAATCCACTCATTATGCTGCTACTGGCCTGATGACATAGATTTCATTGCTGAGTGATATTGCGTTGTACGTAAGTACCACAACTTCTTTATCCATTTTTCGCTTTCTGCGATATTGAACTTGTACCGTAAACGAGGTTCTTGTAAACAGAGCCGTCCCAAACTTTGGGGTGGCTGTGTCTTTTTGATTTTAATTTCCCTTAGCTATAGGACCATAAGTGGAAGTGCCCTAGGCTCTGTTGCTTTGTTTTTTAGATGTTTCAGGAAACACCATACACTTCTCCAGAGTGGCTTTTGGCAATTTACATCGCACCCATCAGCATAACAAGGCTCCCAGTTCTCCATGGCCTGTCCTGCCTTTCTGGATTATACACTTTTTTCAGATGGCCCTTTTGACCGGGGGGCAGTGAGACTTCATTGTAGTGCAGATTTCCTTTGCAAGCTTGCTTGGTTGGCCAAAAAGGGCGTATGCGTTTTTTCCTGAATATATTCAGGAAAAAACGCATACGCCCTTTTTGGCCAAGTGCATCATTGTGGACGTTCTGCCTCTTTTCCTATGCTTTACATGCAATTTCAGTCTACCTCCTGAAATCGGTTTCCTGCAATTCTGCCTCGCTTTCAAGTCCTCTTGGCAGGCTTACTTCAATATGTTTTTGGACGATAGCTGTCATTTATAACTCTGCAGGTTTGTGAATTACACGGCCCCGGAGCTCCTTTCTTCAACTCGCTTTCTTGTGAGCTGGCAGCAACACCGCAGGAATGTTTCAGGCCCTAGTGTGGTTCCGGCATGGCACACTGAGCCTTTGGTTAATTCCTCTTCCTGGTGGGAAATGAGAGTTAAATTTGCCCATCCAGACACCTCCAGCTAGTCTCTCATTGTTTCTCCCTATTCCTGTTCATTTTCCGCAGAAATTGCAAACTGGGCCAAACAGGAGTTTAAAGGCACTGACTCTCCAAGTGGGGAGAGTGTTAGTAAAGCATCTGGAATGTTGCACCCGAGTACCAGGGGACGAAAACTGAGACACATTTGAACACGTTTCTCGATCACATGGTGGATCATACTCTGGGTTCCACATGCATGTTTTAGCTGAAGGAAGAATCCCTTAAACCTGGAGAGTTGAGACCCTTGGAATGGGTACCATGCAATATGACTTCAAAGGGTCTGCATTTGCTCACCGAACCTCACCAATCCTATCACTGCTGCATTTATGCCGCTGTACACACGCTTGATTCTCTTTCGGAGACATATAAATCCATAGGTTTTAAGATTCTTACTAGTCAGGTATATTCTTAGGCGTTTAATATGGGGTGTTGAGTCCACTTCGTTGAGCAAGGAGTAGCTCTTGTCTATTACATATTTGGCTTATGGAAAGGTATCTGTGTTAATTTCAATCTCTGGTTTTATGCAGCACCCCAACTCACCTTTCCCCTTAAGCAAGCATAAGTTGGTTTTCTACATTTGAGACCCTATTCTGTTTTGTAATTCAGTTCCTGTGTAGCCAAGTTTACATTCCGTGTATTATTGATACCTTATGATGTTTCTTTTTCTATGTGACTTATTTCACTTAGAATCATCATACCTGAATCCACTCATTATGCTGCTACAGGCCTGATGACATAGATTTCATTGCTGAGTGATATTGCGTTGTACGTAAATACCACAACTTCTTTATCCATTTTTCGCTTTCTGCGATATTGAACTTGTACCGTAAACGAGGTTCTTGTAAACAGAGCCGTCCCAAACTTTGGGGGTGGCTGTGTCTTTTTGATTTTAATTTCCCTAAGCTATAGGACCATAAGTGGAAGTGCCCTAGGCTCTGTTGTTTTGTTTTTTAGATGTTTCAGGAAACACCATACACTTCTCCAGAGTGGCTGTTGGCAATTTACATCCCGCCCATCAGCATAAGAAGGCTCCCAGTTCTCCATGGCCTGTCCTCCCTTTCTGGATTTTACACTTTTTTCAGATGGCCCTTTTGACCGGGGGGCAGTGAGACTTCATTGTAGTGCAGATTTCCTTTGCAAGCTTGCTTGGTTGGCCAAAAAGGGCGTATGCGTTTTTTCCTGAATATATTCAGGAAAAAACGCATACGCCCTTTTTGGCCAAGTGCATCATTGTGGACGTTCTGCCTCTTTTCCTATGCTTTACATGCAATTCCAGTCTACCTCCTGAAATCGGTTTCCTGCAATTCTGCCTCGCTTTCAAGTCCTCTTGGCAGCCTTACTTCAATATATTTTTGGACGATAGCTGTCATTTATAACTCTGCAGGTTTGTGAATTACAGGGCCCCGGAGCTCCATTCTTCAACTCGCTTTCTTGTGAGCTGGCCGCAACACCGCAGGATTGCTTCAGGCCCTAGTGTGGTTCCGGCATGGCACGCTGAGCCTTTGGTTAATTCCTCTTCTTGGTGGGAAATGAGAGTTAAATTCGCCCGTCCAGACACCTCCAGCTAGTCTCTCATTGGTTCTCCCTATTCCTGTTCATTTTCCGCAGAAATTGCAAACTGGGCCAAACAGGAGGTTAAAGGCACTGACTCTCCAAGTGGGGAGAGTGTTAGTAAAGCGTCTGGAATGTTGCACCCGAGTATCAGGGGACGAAAACTCAGACACATTTGAACATGTTTCCCGATCACACGGTGGATCATACTCTGGGTTCCACATGCATGTTTTAGCTGAAGGAAGAATCCCTTAAACCTGGAGAGTTGAGAACCATGGAATGGGTACCATGCAATATGAATTCAAAGGGTCTGCATTTGCTCACCGAACCTCACCAATTCTATCACTGCTGCTTTTATGTCGCTGTACACACGCTGGATTCTCTTTCGGAGACATATAAATCCATAGGTTTTAAGATTCTTACTAGTCAGGTATATTCTTAGGCGTTTAATATGGGGTGTTGAGTCCACTTCGTTGAGCAAGCAGTAGCTCTTGTCTATTACATATTTGGCTTATGGAAAGGTATCTGTGCTAATTTCAACCTCTGGTTTTATGCAGCACCCCAACTCACCTTTCCCCTTAAGCAAGCATAAGTTGGTTTTCTACATTTGAGACCCTGTTCTGTTTTGTAATTCAGTTCCTGTGTAGCCAAGTTTACATTCCGTGTATTAGTCATACCTTATGATGTTTCTTTTTCTGTGTTACTTATTTCACTTAGAATCATCGTACCTGAATCCACTCATTATGCTGCTACTGGCCTGATGACATAGATTTCATTGCTGAGTGATATTGCATTGTACGTAAGTACCACAACTTCTTTATCCATTTTTCGCTTTCTGTGATATTGAACTTGTACCGTAAACGAGGTTCTTGTAAACAGAGCCGTCCCAAACTTTGGGGTGGCTGTGTCTTTTTGATTTTAATTTCCCTTAGCTATAGGACCATAAGTGGAAGTGCCCTAGGCTCTGTTGCTTTCTTTTTTAGATGTTTCAGGAAATACCATACACTTCTCCAGAGTGGCAGTTGGCAATTTACATCCCGCCCATCAGCATAAGAAGGCTCCCAGTTCTCCATGGCCTGTCCTCCCTTTCTGGATTTTACACTTTTTTCAGATGGCCCTTTTGACCGGGGGGCAGTGAGACTTCATTGTAGTGCAGATTTCCTTTGCAAGCTTGCTTGGTTGGCCAAAAAGGGCGTATGCGTTTTTTCCTGAATATATTCAGGAAAAAACGCCTACGCCCTTTTTGGCCAAGTGCATCATTGTGGACGTTCTGCCTCTTTTCCTATGCTTTACATGCAATTCCAGTCTACCTCCTGAAATTGGTTTCCTGCAATTCTGCCCCGCTTTCAAGTCCTCTTGGCAGCCTTACTTCAATATATTTTTGGATGATAGCTGTCATTTATAACTCTGCAGGTTTGTGAATTACAGGGCCCCTGAGCTCCTTTCTTCAACTCGCTTTCTTGTGAGCTGGCCGCAACACCGCTGGATTGCTTCAGGCCCTAGTGTGGTTCCGGCATGGCACGCTGAGCCTTTGGTTAATTCCTCTTCCTGGTGGGAAATGAGAGTTAAATTTGCCCGTCCAGACACCTCCAGCTAGTCTCTCATTGGTTGTCCCTATTCCTGTTCATTTTCCGCAGAAATTGCAAACTGGGCCAAACAGGAGTTTAAAGGCACTGACTCTCCAAGTGGGGAGAGTGTTAGTAAAGCGTCTGGAATGTTGCACCCGAGTACCAGGGGACGAAAACTGAGACACATTTGAACACGTTTCCCGATCACACGGTGGATCATACTCTAGGTTCCACATGCATGTTTTAGCTGAAGGAAGAATCCCTTAAACCTGGAGAGTTGAGACCCATGGAATGGGTACCATGCAATATGACTTCAAAGGGTCTGCATTTGCTCACCGAACCTCACCAATCCTATCACTGCTGCATTTGTGCCGCTGTACACACGCTTGATTCTCTTTCGGAGACATATAAATCCATAGGTTTTAAGATTCTTACTAGTCAGGTATATTCTTAGTTGTTTAAGATGGGGTGTTGAGTTCACTTCGTTGAGCAAGGAGTAGCTCTTGTCTATTACATATTTGGCTTATGGAAAGGTATCTGTGCTAATTTCAACCTCTGGTTTTTTGCAGCACCCCAACTCACCTTTCCCCTTAAGCAAGCATAAGTTGGTTTTCTACATTTGAGACCCTATTCTGTTTTGTAATTCAGTTCCTGTGTAGCCAAGTTTACATTCCGTGTATTAGTGATACCTTATGATGTTTCTTTTTCTGTGTGACTTATTTCACTTAGAATCATCGTACCTGAATCCACTCATTATGCTGCTACTGGCCTGATGACATAGATTTCATTGCTGAGTAATATTGCGTTGTACGTAAGTACCACAACTTCTTTATCCATTTTTCGCTTTCTGCGATATTGAACTTGTACCATAAACGAGGTTCTTGTAAACAGAGCCGTCCCAAACTTTGGGGTGGCTGTGTCTTTTTGATTTTAATTTCCCTTAGCTATAGGACCATAAGTGGAAGTGCCCTAGGCTCTGTTGCTTTGTTTTTTAGATGTTTCAGGAAACACCATACACTTCTCCAGAGTGGCTGTTTGCAATTTACATCCCGCCCATCAGCATAACAAGGCTCCCAGTTCTCCATGGCCTGTCCTGCCTTTCTGGATTTTACACTTTTATCAGATGGCCCTTTTGACAGGGGGACAGTGAGAGTTCATTGTAGTGCAGATTTCCTTTGCAACCTTGCTTGGTTGGCCAAAAAGTGCGTATGTGTTTTTTCCTGAATATATTCAGGAAAAAACGTATACGCACTTTTTGGCCAAGTGCATCATTGTGGACGTTCTGCCTCTTTTCCTATGCTTTACATGCAATTCCAGTCTACCTCCTGAAATCGGTTTCCTGCAATTCTGCCTCGCTTTCAAGTCCTCTTGGCAGGCTTACTTCAATATATTTTTGGACGATAGCTGTCATTTATAACTCTGCAGGTTTGTGAATTACAGGGCCCCTGAGCTCCTTTCTTCAACTCGCTTTCTTGTGAGCTGGCCGCAACACCGCAGGATTGCTTCAGGCCCTAGTGTGGTTCCGGCATGGCACGCTGAGCCTTTGGTTAATTCCTCTTCCTGGTGGGAAATGAGAGTTAAATTTGCCCGTCCAGACACCTCCAGCTAGTCTCTCATTGGTTGTCCCTATTCCTGTTCATTTTCCGCAGAAATTGCAAACTGGGCCAAACAGGAGTTTAAAGGCACTGACTCTCCAAGTGGGGAGAGTGTTAGTAAAGCGTCTGGAATGTTGCACCCGAGTACCAGGGGACGAAAACTGAGACACATTTGAACACGTTTCCCGATCACACGGTGGATCATACTCTAGGTTCCACATGCATGTTTTAGCTGAAGGAAGAATCCCTTAAACCTGGAGAGTTGAGACCCATGGAATGGGTACCATGCAATATGACTTCAAAGGGTCTGCATTTGCTCACCGAACCTCACCAATCCTATCACTGCTGCATTTATGCCGCTGTACACACGCTTGATTCTCTTTCGGAGACATATAAATCCATAGGTTTTAAGATTCTTACTAGTCAGGTATATTCTTAGTTGTTTAAGATGGGGTGTTGAGTTCACTTCGTTGAGCAAGGAGTAGCTCTTGTCTATTACATATTTGGCTTATGGAAAGGTATCTGTGCTAATTTCAACCTCTGGTTTTTTGCAGCACCCCAACTCACCTTTCCCCTTAAGCAAGCATAAGTTGGTTTTCTACATTTGAGACCCTATTCTGTTTTGTAATTCAGTTCCTGTGTAGCCAAGTTTACATTCCGTGTATTAGTGATACCTTATGATGTTTCTTTTTCTGTGTTACTTCTTTCACTTAGAATCATCGTACCTGAATCCACTCATTATGCTGCTACTGGCCTGATGACATAGATTTCATTGCTGAGTGATATTGCATTGTACGTAAGTACCACAACTTCTTTATCCATTTTTCGCTTTCTGCGATATTGAACTTGTACCGTAAACGAGGTTCTTGTAAACAGAGCCGTCCAAAACTTTGGGGTGGCTGTGTCTTTTTGATTTTAATTTCCCTAAGCTATAGGACCATAAGTGGAAGTGCCCTAGGCTCTGTTGCTTTGTTTTTTAGATGTTTCAGGAAACACCATACACTTCTCCAGAGTGGCTGTTTGCAATTTACATCCCGCCCATCAGCATAACAAGGCTCCCAGTTCTCCATGGCCTGTCCTGCCTTTCTGGATTTTACACTTTTATCAGATGGCCCTTTTGACCGGGGGACAGTGAGAGTTCATTGTAGTGCAGATTTCCTTTGCAACCTTGCTTGGTTGGCAAAAAAGTGCGTATGTGTTTTTTCCTGAATATATTCAGGAAAAAACGTATACGCACTTTTTGGCCAAGTGCATCATTGTGGACGTTCTGCCTCTTTTCCTATGCTTTACATGCAATTTCAGTCTACCTCCTGAAATCGGTTTCCTGCAATTCTGCCTCGCTTTCAAGTCCTCTTGGCAGGCTTACTTCAATATATTTTTGCACGATAGCTGTCATTTATAACTCTGCAGGTTTGTGAATTACAGGGCCCCTGAGCTCCTTTCTTCAACTCGCTTTCTTGTGAGCTGGCCGCAACACTGCAGGATTGCTTCAGGCCCTAGTGTGGTTCCGGCATGGCACGCTGAGCCTTTGGTTAATTCCTCTTCCTGGTGGGAAATGAGAGTTAAATTTGCCCGTCCAGACACCTCCAGCTAGTCTCTCATTGGTTCTCCCTATTCCTGTTCATTTTCCGCAGAAATTGCAAACTGGGCCAAACAGGAGTTTAAAGGCACTGACTCTCCAAGTGGGGAGAGTCTTAGTAAAGCATCTGGAATGTTGCACCCGAGTACCAGGGGACGAAAACTGAGACACATTTAAACACGTTTCTCGATCACATGGTGGATCATACTCTGGGTTCCACATGCATGTTTTAGCTGAAGGAAGAATCCCTTAAACCTGGAGAGTTGAGACCCTTGGAATGGGTACCATGCAATATGACTTCAAAGGGTCTGCATTTGCTCACCGAACCTCACCAATCCTATCACTGCTGCATTTATGCCGCTGTACACACGCTTGAATCTCTTTCGGAGACATATAAATCCATAGGTTTTAAGATTCTTACTAGTCAGGTATATTCTTAGGCGTTTAATATGGGGTGTTGAGTCCACTTCGTTGAGCAAGGAGTAGCTCTTGTCTATTACATATTTGGCTTATGGAACGGTATCTGTGCTAATTTCAATCTCTGGTTTTATGCAGCACCCCAACTCACCATTCCCCTTAAGCAAGCATAAGTTGGTTTTCTACATTTGAGACCCTGTTCTGTTTTGTAATTCAGTTCCTGTGTAGCCAAGTTTACATTCCGTGTATTAGTGATACCTTATGATGTTTCTTTTTCTGTGTTACTTATTTCACTTAGAATCATCGTACCTGAATCCACTCATTATGCTGCTACTGGCCTGATGACATAGATTTCATTGCTGAGTGATATTGCATTGTACGTAAGTACCACAACTTCTTTATCCATTTTTCGCTTTCTGCGATATTGAACTTGTACCGTATACGAGGTTCTTGTAAACAGAGCCGTCCCAAACTTTGGGGTGGCTGTGTCTTTTTGATTTTAATTTCCCTAAGCTATAGGACCATAAGTGGAAGTGCCCTAGGCTCTGTTGCTTTCTTTTTTAGATGTTTCAGGAAACACCATACACTTCTCCAGAGTGGCAGTTGGCAATTTACATCCTGCCCATCAGCATAAGAAGGCTCCCAGTTCTCCATGGCCTGTCCTCCCTTTCTGGATTTTACACTTTTTTCAGATGGCCCTTTTGACCGGGGGGCAGTGAGACTTCATTGTAGTGCAGATTTCCTTTGCAAGCTTGCTTGGTTGGCCAAAAAGGGCGTATGCGTTTATTCCTGAATATATTCAGGAAAAAACGCATACGCCCTTTTTGGCCAAGTGCATCATTGTGGACGTTCTGCCTCTTTTCCTATGCTTTACATGCAATTCCAGTCTACCTCCTGAAATCGGTTTCCTGCAATTCTGCCTCGCTTTCAAGTCCTCTTGGCAGGCTTACTTAAATATATTTTTGGACGATAGCTGTCATTTATAACTCTGCAGGTTTGTGAATTACAGGGCCCCGGAGCTCCTTTCTTCAACTCGCTTTCTTGTGAGCTGGCCGCAACACCGCAGGATTGCTTCAGGCCCTAGTGTGGTTCCGGCATGGCACGCTGAGCCTTTGGTTAATTCCTCTTCTTGGTGGGAAATGAGAGTTAAATTCGCCCGTCCAGACACCTCCAGCTAGTCTCTCATTGGTTCTCCCTATTCCTGTTCATTTTCCGCAGAAATTGCAAACTGGGCCAAACAGGAGTTTAAAGGCACTGACTCTCCAAGTGGGGAGAGTGTTAGTAAAGCGTCTGGAATGTTGCACCCGAGTACCAGGCGATGAAAACTGAGACACATTTGAACACGTTTCCCGATCACACGGTGGATCATACTCTAGGTTCCACATGCATGTTTTAGCTGAAGGAAGAATCCCTTAAACCTGGAGAGTTGAGACCCATGGAATGGGTACCATGCAATATGACTTCAAAGGGTCTGCATTTGCTCACCGAACCTCACCAATCCTATCACTGCTGCATTTATGCCGCTGTACACACACTTGAATCTCTTTCAGAGACATATAAATCCATAGGTTTTAAGATTCTTACTAGTCAGGTATATTCTTAGGCGTTTAATATGGGGTGTTGAGTCCACTTCGTTGAGCAAGGAGTAGCTCTTGACTATTACATATTTGGCTTATGGAACGGTATCTGTGCTAATTTCAATCTCTGGTTTTATGCAGCACCCCAACTCACCATTCCCCTTAAGCAAGCATAAGTTGGTTTTCTACATTTGAGACCCTGTTCTGTTTTGTAATTCAGTTCCTGTGTAGCCAAGTTTACATTCCGTGTATTAGTGAAACCTTATGATGTTTCTTTTTCTGTGTGACTTATTTCACTTAGAATCATCGTACCTGCATCCACTCATTATGCTGCTACTGGCCTGATGACATAGATTTCATTGCTGAGTGATATTGCATTGTACGTAAGTACCACAACTTCTTTATCCATTTTTCGCTTTCTGCGATATTGAACTTGTACCGTATACGAGGTTCTTGTAAACAGAGCCGTCTCAAACTTTGGGGTGGCTGTGTCTTTTTGATTTTAATTTCCCTAAGCTATAGGACCATAAGTGGAAGTGCCCTAGGCTCTGTTGCTTTGTTTTTTAGATGTTTCAGGAAACACCATACACTTCTCCAGAGTGGCTGTTGGCAATTTACATCCCGCCCATCAGCATAAGAAGGCTCCCAGTTCTCCATGGCCTGTCCTCCCTTTCTGGATTTTACACTTTTTTCAGATGGCCCTTTTGACCGGGGGGCAGTGAGACTTCATTGTAGTGCAGATTTCCTTTGCAAGCTTGCTTGGTTGGCCAAAAAGGGCGTAGGCGTTTTTTCCTGAATATATTCAGGAAAAAACGCCTACGCCCTTTTTGGCCAAGTGCATCATTGTGGACGTTCTGCCTCTTTTCCTATGCTTTACATGCAATTCCAGTCTACCTCCTGAAATCGGTTTCCTGCAATTCTGCCTCGCTTTCAAGTCCTCTTGGAGGCTTACTTCAATATATTTTTGGACGATAGCTGTCATTTATAACTCTGCAGGTTTGTGAATTACAGGGCCCCGGAGCTCCTTTCTTCAACTCGCTTTCTTGTGAGCTGGCCGCAATACCGCAGGATTGCTTCAGGCCCTAGTGTGGTTTCGGCATGGCACGCTGAGCCTTTGGTTAATTCCTCTTCCTGGTGGGAAATGAGAGTTAAATTTGCCCGTCCAGACACCTCCAGCTAGTCTCTCATTGGTTCTCCCTATTCCTGTTCATTTTCCGCAGAAATTGCAAACTTGGCCAAACAGGAATTTAAAGGCACTGACTCTCCAAGTGGGGAGAGTGTTAGTAAAGCGTGTGGAATGTTGCACCCGAGTACCAGGGGACGAAAACTGAGACACATTTGAACACGTTTCCCGATCACACGGTGGATCATACTCTGGGTTCCACATGCATGTTTTAGCTGAAGGAAGAATCCCTTAAACCTGGAGAGTTGAGACCCATGGAATGGGTACCATGCAATATGATTTCAAAGGGTCTGCATTTGCTCACCAAACCTCACCAATCCTATCACTGCTGCATTTACGCCACTGTACACACGCTTGATTCTCTTTCGGAGACATATAAATCCATAGGTTTTAAGATTCTTACTAGTCAGTTATATTCTTAGGCATTTAAGATGGGGTGTTGAGTCCACTTCGTTGAGCAAGGAGTAGCTCTTGTCTATTACATATTTGGCTATGGAAAGGTATCTGTGCTGATTTCAATCTCTGGTTTTATGTAGCACCCCAACCCACCTTTCCCCTTAAGCAAGCATAAGTTGGTTTTCTACATTTGAGACCCTGTTCTGTTTTGTAATTCAGTTCCTGTGTAGCCAAGTTTACATTTCGTGTATTAGTGATACCTTATGATGTTTCTTTTTCTGTGTGACTTATTTCACTTAGAATCATCGTACCTGAATCCACTCATTATGCTGCTACTGGCCTGATGACATAGATTTCATTGCTGAGTGATATTGCATTGTACGTAAGTACCACAACTTCTTTATCCATTTTTCGCTTTCTGCGATATTGAACTTGTACCGTATACGAGGTTCTTGTAAATAGAGCCGTCCCAAACTTTGGGGTGGCTGTGTCTTTTTGATTTTAATTTCCCTTAGCTATAGGACCATAAGTGGAAGTGCCCTAGGCTCTGTTGCTTTGTTTTTTAGATGTTTCAGGAAACACCATACACTTCTCCAGAGTGGCTGTTTGCAATTTACATCCCGCCCATCAGCATAAGAAGGATACCAGTTCTCCATGGCCTGTCCTGCCTTTCTGGATTTTACACTTTTTTCAGATGGCCCTTTTGACCGGGGGGCAGTGAGAGTTCATTGTAGTGCAGATTTCCATTGCAACCTTGCTTGGTTGGCCAAAAAGTGCGTATGTGTTTTTTCCTGAATATATTCAGGAAAAAACGCCTACGCCCTTTTTGGCCAAGTGCATCATTGTGGACGTTCTGCCTCTTTTCCTATGCTTTACATGCAATTCCAGTCTACCTCCTGAAATCGGTTTCCTGCAATTCTGCCTCGCTTTCAAGTCCTCTTGGCAGGCTTACTTCAATATGTTTTTGGACGATAGCTGTCATTTATAACTCTGCAGGTTTGTGAATTACAGGGCCCTGGAGCTCCTTTCTTCAACTCGCTTTCTTGTGAGCTGGCAGCAACACCGCAGGATTGCTTCAGGCCCTAGTGTGGTTCCGGCATGGCACGCTGAGCCTTTGGTTAATTCCTCTTCCTGGTGGGAAATGAGAGTTAAATTTGCCCGTCCAGACACCTCCAGCTAGTCTCTCATTGGTTCTCCCTATTCCTGTTCATTTTCCGCAGAAATTGCAAACTGGGCCAAACAGGAGTTTAAAGGCACTGACTCTCCAAGTGGGGAGCGTGTTAGTAAAGCATCTGGAATGTTGCACCCGAGTACCAGGGGACGAAAACTGAGACACATTTGAACACGTTTCTCGATCACATGGTGGATCATACTCTGGGTTCCACATGCATGTTTTAGCTGAAGGAAGAATCCCTTAAACCTGGAGAGTTGAGACCCTTGGAATGTGTACCATGCAATATGACTTCAAAGGGTCTGCATTTGCTCACCGAACCTCACCAATCCTATCACTGCTGCATTTATGCCGCTGTACACACGCTTGATTCTCTTTCGGAGACATATAAATCCATAGGTTTTAAGATTCTTACTAGTCAGGTATATTCTTAGGCGTTTAATATGGGGTGTTGAGTCCACTTCGTTGAACAAGGAGTAGCTCTTGTCTATTACATATTTGGCTTATGGAACGGTATCTGTGCTAATTTCAATCTCTGGTTTTATGCAGCACCCCAACTCACCATTCCCCTTAAGCAAGCATAAGTTGGTTTTCTACATTTGAGACCCTGTTCTGTTTTGTAATTCAGTTCCTGTGTAGCCAAGTTTACATTTCGTGTATTAGTGATACCTTATGATGTTTCTTTTTCTGTGTGACTTATTTCACTTAGAATCATCGTACCTGAATCCACTCATTATGCTGCTACTGGCCTGATGACATAGATTTCATTGCTGAGTGATATTGCATTGTACGTAAGTACCACAACTTCTTTATCCATTTTTCGCTTTCTGCGATATTGAACTTGTACCGTATACAAGGTTCTTGTAAACAGAGCCGTCCCAAACTTTGGGGTGGCTGTGTCTTTTTGATTTTAATTTCCCTTAGCTATAGGACCATAAGTGGAAGTGCCCTAGGCTCTGTTGCTTTGTTTTTTAGATGTTTCAGGAAACACCATACACTTCTCCAGAGTGGCTGTTTGCAATTTACATCCCGCCCATCAGCATAACAAGGCTCCCAGTTCTCCATGGCCTGTCCTGCCTTTCTGGATTTTACAATTTTTTCAGATGGCCCTTTTGACCGGGGGACAGTGAGAGTTCATTGTAGTGCAGATTTCCTTTGCAACCTTGCTTGGTTGGCCAAAAAGTGCGTATGTGTTTTTTCCTGAATATATTCAGGAAAAAACGCATACGCCCTTTTTGGCCAAGTGCATCATTGTGGACGTTCTGCCTCTTTTCCTATGCTTTACATGCAATTCCAGTCTACCTCCTGAAATCGGTTTCCTGCAATTCTGCCTCGCTTTCAAGTCCTCTTGGCAGGCTTACTTCAATATATTTTTGGACGATAGCTGTCATTTATAACTCTGCAGGTTTGTGAATTACAGGGCCCCTGAGCTCCTTTCTTCAACTCGCTTTCTTGTGAGCTGGCCGCAACACCGCAGGATTGCTTCAGGCCCTAGTGTGGTTCCGGCATGGCACGCTGAGCCTTTGGTTAATTCCTCTTCCTGGTGGGAAATGAGAGTTAAATTTGCCCGTCCAGACACCTCCAGCTAGTCTCTCATTGGTTCTCCCTATTCCTGTTCATTTTCCGCAGAAATTGCAAACTGGGCCAAACAGGAGTTTAAAGGCACTGACTCTCCAAGTGGGGAGAGTCTTAGTAAAGCATCTGGAATGTTGCACCCGAGTACCAGGGGACGAAAACTGAGACACATTTAAACACGTTTCTCGATCACATGGTGGATCATACTCTGGGTTCCACATGCATGTTTTAGCTGAAGGAAGAATCCCTTAAACCTGGAGAGTTGAGACCCTTGGAATGGGTACCATGCAATATGACTTCAAAGGGTCTGCATTTGCTCACCGAACCTCACCAATCCTATCACTGCTGCATTTATGCCGCTGTACACACGCTTGAATCTCTTTCGGAGACATATAAATCCATAGGTTTTAAGATTCTTACTAGTCAGGTATATTCTTAGGCGTTTAATATGGGGTGTTGAGTCCACTTCGTTGAGCAAGGAGTAGCTCTTGTCTATTACATATTTGGCTTATGGAACGGTATCTGTGCTAATTTCAATCTCTGGTTTTATGCAGCACCCCAACTCACCATTCCCCTTAAGCAAGCATAAGTTGGTTTTCTACATTTGAGACCCTGTTCTGTTTTGTAATTCAGTTCCTGTGTAGCCAAGTTTACATTCCGTGTATTAGTGATACCTTATGATGTTTCTTTTTCTGTGTTACTTATTTCACTTAGAATCATCGTACCTGAATCCACTCATTATGCTGCTACTGGCCTGATGACATAGATTTCATTGCTGAGTGATATTGCATTGTACGTAAGTACCACAACTTCTTTATCCATTTTTCGCTTTCTGCGATATTGAACTTGTACCGTATACGAGGTTCTTGTAAACAGAGCCGTCCCAAACTTTGGGGTGGCTGTGTCTTTTTGATTTTAATTTCCCTAAGCTATAGGACCATAAGTGGAAGTGCCCTAGGCTCTGTTGCTTTCTTTTTTAGATGTTTCAGGAAACACCATACACTTCTCCAGAGTGGCAGTTGGCAATTTACATCCTGCCCATCAGCATAAGAAGGCTCCCAGTTCTCCATGGCCTGTCCTCCCTTTCTGGATTTTACACTTTTTTCAGATGGCCCTTTTGACCGGGGGGCAGTGAGACTTCATTGTAGTGCAGATTTCCTTTGCAAGCTTGCTTGGTTGGCCAAAAAGGGCGTATGCGTTTATTCCTGAATATATTCAGGAAAAAACGCATACGCACTTTTTGGCCAAGTGCATCATTGTGGACGTTCTGCCTCTTTTCCTATGCTTTACATGCAATTCCAGTCTACCTCCTGAAATCGGTTTCCTGCAATTCTGCCTCGCTTTCAAGTCCTCTTGGCAGGCTTACTTAAATATATTTTTGGACGATAGCTGTCATTTATAACTCTGCAGGTTTGTGAATTACAGAGCCCCGGAGCTCCTTTCTTCAACTCGCTTTCTTGTGAGCTGGCCGCAACACCGCAGGATTGCTTCAGGCCCTAGTGTGGTTCCGGCATGGCACGCTGAGCCTTTGGTTAATTCCTCTTCTTGGTGGGAAATGAGAGTTAAATTCGCCCGTCCAGACACCTCCAGCTAGTCTCTCATTGGTTCTCCCTATTCCTGTTCATTTTCCGCAGAAATTGCAAACTGGGCCAAACAGGAGTTTAAAGGCACTGACTCTCCAAGTGGGGAGAGTGTTAGTAAAGCGTCTGGAATGTTGCACCCGAGTACCAGGCGATGAAAACTGAGACACATTTGAACACGTTTCCCGATCACACGGTGGATCATACTCTAGGTTCCACATGCATGTTTTAGCTGAAGGAAGAATCCCTTAAACCTGGAGAGTTGAGACCCATGGAATGGGTACCATGCAATATGACTTCAAAGGGTCTGCATTTGCTCACCGAACCTCACCAATCCTATCACTGCTGCATTTATGCCGCTGTACACACACTTGAATCTCTTTCAGAGACATATAAATCCATAGGTTTTAAGATTCTTACTAGTCAGGTATATTCTTAGGCGTTTAATATGGGGTGTTGAGTCCACTTCGTTGAGCAAGGAGTAGCTCTTGACTATTACATATTTGGCTTATGGAACGGTATCTGTGCTAATTTCAATCTCTGGTTTTATGCAGCACCCCAACTCACCATTCCCCTTAAGCAAGCATAAGTTGGTTTTCTACATTTGAGACCCTGTTCTGTTTTGTAATTCAGTTCCTGTGTAGCCAAGTTTACATTCCGTGTATTAGTGAAACCTTATGATGTTTCTTTTTCTGTGTGACTTATTTCACTTAGAATCATCGTACCTGCATCCACTCATTATGCTGCTACTGGCCTGATGACATAGATTTCATTGCTGAGTGATATTGCATTGTACGTAAGTACCACAACTTCTTTATCCATTTTTCGCTTTCTGCGATATTGAACTTGTACCGTATACGAGGTTCTTGTAAACAGAGCCGTCTCAAACTTTGGGGTGGCTGTGTCTTTTTGATTTTAATTTCCCTAAGCTATAGGACCATAAGTGGAAGTGCCCTAGGCTCTGTTGCTTTGTTTTTTAGATGTTTCAGGAAACACCATACACTTCTCCAGAGTGGCTGTTGGCAATTTACATCCCGCCCATCAGCATAAGAAGGCTCCCAGTTCTCCATGGCCTGTCCTCCCTTTCTGGATTTTACACTTTTTTCAGATGGCCCTTTTGACCGGGGGGCAGTGAGACTTCATTGTAGTGCAGATTTCCTTTGCAAGCTTGCTTGGTTGGCCAAAAAGGGCGTAGGCGTTTTTTCCTGAATATATTCAGGAAAAAACGTATACGCACTTTTTGGCCAAGTGCATCATTGTGGACGTTCTGCCTCTTTTCCTATGCTTTACATGCAATTCCAGTCTACCTCCTGAAATCGGTTTCCTGCAATTCTGCCTCGCTTTCAAGTCCTCTTGGCAGGCTTACTTCAATATATTTTTGGACGATAGCTGTCATTTATAACTCTGCAGGTTTGTGAATTACAGGGCCCCGGAGCTCCTTTCTTCAACTCGCTTTCTTGTGAGCTGGCCGCAACACCGCAGGATTGCTTCAGGCCCTAGTGTGGTTCCGGCATGGCACGCTGAGCCTTTGGTTAATTCCTCTTCCTGGTGGGAAATGAGAGTTAAATTTGCCCGTCCAGACACCTCCAGCTAGTCTCTCATTGGTTCTCCCTATTCCTGTTCATTTTCCGCAGAAATTGCAAACTGGGCCAAACAGGAGTTTAAAGGCACTGACTCTCCAAGTGGGGAGAGTCTTAGTAAAGCATCTGGAATGTTGCACCCGAGTACCAGGGGACGAAAACTGAGACACATTTAAACACGTTTCTCGATCACATGGTGGATCATACTCTGGGTTCCACATGCATGTTTTAGCTGAAGGAAGAATCCCTTAAACCTGGAGAGTTGAGACCCTTGGAATGGGTACCATGCAATATGACTTCAAAGGGTCTGCATTTGCTCACCGAACCTCACCAATCCTATCACTGCTGCATTTATGCCGCTGTACACACGCTTGAATCTCTTTCGGAGACATATAAATCCATAGGTTTTAAGATTCTTACTAGTCAGGTATATTCTTAGGCGTTTAATATGGGGTGTTGAGTCCACTTCGTTGAGCAAGGAGTAGCTCTTGTCTATTACATATTTGGCTTATGGAACGGTATCTGTGCTAATTTCAATCTCTGGTTTTATGCAGCACCCCAACTCACCATTCCCCTTAAGCAAGCATAAGTTGGTTTTCTACATTTGAGACCCTGTTCTGTTTTGTAATTCAGTTCCTGTGTAGCCAAGTTTACATTCCGTGTATTAGTGATACCTTATGATGTTTCTTTTTCTGTGTTACTTATTTCACTTAGAATCATCATACCTGAATCCACTCATTATGCTGCTACTGGCCTGATGACATAGATTTCATTGCTGAGTGATATTGCATTGTACGTAAGTACCACAACTTCTTTATCCATTTTTCGCTTTCTGCGATATTGAACTTGTACCGTATACGAGGTTCTTGTAAACAGAGCCGTCCCAAACTTTGGGGTGGCTGTGTCTTTTTGATTTTAATTTCCCTAAGCTATAGGACCATAAGTGGAAGTGCCCTAGGCTCTGTTGCTTTCTTTTTTAGATGTTTCAGGAAACACCATACACTTCTCCAGAGTGGCAGTTGGCAATTTACATCCTGCCCATCAGCATAAGAAGGCTCCCAGTTCTCCATGGCCTGTCCTCCCTTTCTGGATTTTACACTTTTTTCAGATGGCCCTTTTGACCGGGGGGCAGTGAGACTTCATTGTAGTGCAGATTTCCTTTGCAAGCTTGCTTGGTTGGCCAAAAAGGGCGTATGCGTTTATTCCTGAATATATTCAGGAAAAAACGCATACGCCCTTTTTGGCCAAGTGCATCATTGTGGACGTTCTGCCTCTTTTCCTATGCTTTACATGCAATTCCAGTCTACCTCCTGAAATCGGTTTCCTGCAATTCTGCCTCGCTTTCAAGTCCTCTTGGCAGGCTTACTTAAATATATTTTTGGACGATAGCTGTCATTTATAACTCTGCAGGTTTGTGAATTACAGGGCCCCGGAGCTCCTTTCTTCAACTCGCTTTCTTGTGAGCTGGCCGCAACACCGCAGGATTGCTTCAGGCCCTAGTGTGGTTCCGGCATGGCACGCTGAGCCTTTGGTTAATTCCTCTTCTTGGTGGGAAATGAGAGTTAAATTCGCCCGTCCAGACACCTCCAGCTAGTCTCTCATTGGTTCTCCCTATTCCTGTTCATTTTCCGCAGAAATTGCAAACTGGGCCAAACAGGAGTTTAAAGGCACTGACTCTCCAAGTGGGGAGAGTGTTAGTAAAGCGTCTGGAATGTTGCACCCGAGTACCAGGCGATGAAAACTGAGACACATTTGAACACGTTTCCCGATCACACGGTGGATCATACTCTAGGTTCCACATGCATGTTTTAGCTGAAGGAAGAATCCCTTAAACCTGGAGAGTTGAGACCCATGGAATGGGTACCATGCAATATGACTTCAAAGGGTCTGCATTTGCTCACCGAACCTCACCAATCCTATCACTGCTGCATTTATGCCGCTGTACACACACTTGAATCTCTTTCAGAGACATATAAATCCATAGGTTTTAAGATTCTTACTAGTCAGGTATATTCTTAGGCGTTTAATATGGGGTGTTGAGTCCACTTCGTTGAGCAAGGAGTAGCTCTTGACTATTACATATTTGGCTTATGGAACGGTATCTGTGCTAATTTCAATCTCTGGTTTTATGCAGCACCCCAACTCACCATTCCCCTTAAGCAAGCATAAGTTGGTTTTCTACATTTGAGACCCTGTTCTGTTTTGTAATTCAGTTCCTGTGTAGCCAAGTTTACATTCCGTGTATTAGTGAAACCTTATGATGTTTCTTTTTCTGTGTGACTTATTTCACTTAGAATCATCGTACCTGCATCCACTCATTATGCTGCTACTGGCCTGATGACATAGATTTCATTGCTGAGTGATATTGCATTGTACGTAAGTACCACAACTTCTTTATCCATTTTTCGCTTTCTGCGATATTGAACTTGTACCGTATACGAGGTTCTTGTAAACAGAGCCGTCTCAAACTTTGGGGTGGCTGTGTCTTTTTGATTTTAATTTCCCTTAGCTATAGGACCATAAGTGGAAGTGCCCTAGGCTCTGTTGCTTTGTTTTTTAGATGTTTCAGGAAACACCATACACTTCTCCAGAGTGGCTGTTTGCAATTTACATCCCGCCCATCAGCATAAGAAGGATACCAGTTCTCCATGGCCTGTCCTGCCTTTCTGGATTTTACACTTTTTTCAGATGGCCCTTTTGACCGGGGGGCAGTGAGAGTTCATTGTAGTGCAGATTTCCATTGCAACCTTGCTTGGTTGGCCAAAAAGTGCGTATGTGTTTTTTCCTGAATATATTCAGGAAAAAACGCCTACGCCCTTTTTGGCCAAGTGCATCATTGTGGACGTTCTGCCTCTTTTCCTATGCTTTACATGCAATTCCAGTCTACCTCCTGAAATCGGTTTCCTGCAATTCTGCCTCGCTTTCAAGTCCTCTTGGCAGGCTTACTTCAATATGTTTTTGGACGATAGCTGTCATTTATAACTCTGCAGGTTTGTGAATTACAGGGCCCTGGAGCTCCTTTCTTCAACTCGCTTTCTTGTGAGCTGGCAGCAACACCGCAGGATTGCTTCAGGCCCTAGTGTGGTTCCGGCATGGCACGCTGAGCCTTTGGTTAATTCCTCTTCCTGGTGGGAAATGAGAGTTAAATTTGCCCGTCCAGACACCTCCAGCTAGTCTCTCATTGGTTCTCCCTATTCCTGTTCATTTTCCGCAGAAATTGCAAACTGGGCCAAACAGGAGTTTAAAGGCACTGACTCTCCAAGTGGGGAGCGTGTTAGTAAAGCATCTGGAATGTTGCACCCGAGTACCAGGGGACGAAAACTGAGACACATTTGAACACGTTTCTCGATCACATGGTGGATCATACTCTGGGTTCCACATGCATGTTTTAGCTGAAGGAAGAATCCCTTAAACCTGGAGAGTTGAGACCCTTGGAATGTGTACCATGCAATATGACTTCAAAGGGTCTGCATTTGCTCACCGAACCTCACCAATCCTATCACTGCTGCATTTATGCCGCTGTACACACGCTTGATTCTCTTTCGGAGACATATAAATCCATAGGTTTTAAGATTCTTACTAGTCAGGTATATTCTTAGGCGTTTAATATGGGGTGTTGAGTCCACTTCGTTGAACAAGGAGTAGCTCTTGTCTATTACATATTTGGCTTATGGAACGGTATCTGTGCTAATTTCAATCTCTGGTTTTATGCAGCACCCCAACTCACCATTCCCCTTAAGCAAGCATAAGTTGGTTTTCTACATTTGAGACCCTGTTCTGTTTTGTAATTCAGTTCCTGTGTAGCCAAGTTTACATTTCGTGTATTAGTGATACCTTATGATGTTTCTTTTTCTGTGTGACTTATTTCACTTAGAATCATCGTACCTGAATCCACTCATTATGCTGCTACTGGCCTGATGACATAGATTTCATTGCTGAGTGATATTGCATTGTACGTAAGTACCACAACTTCTTTATCCATTTTTCGCTTTCTGCGATATTGAACTTGTACCGTATACAAGGTTCTTGTAAACAGAGCCGTCCCAAACTTTGGGGTGGCTGTGTCTTTTTGATTTTAATTTCCCTTAGCTATAGGACCATAAGTGGAAGTGCCCTAGGCTCTGTTGCTTTGTTTTTTAGATGTTTCAGGAAACACCATACACTTCTCCAGAGTGGCTGTTTGCAATTTACATCCCGCCCATCAGCATAACAAGGCTCCCAGTTCTCCATGGCCTGTCCTGCCTTTCTGGATTTTACAATTTTTTCAGATGGCCCTTTTGACCGGGGGACAGTGAGAGTTCATTGTAGTGCAGATTTCCTTTGCAACCTTGCTTGGTTGGCCAAAAAGTGCGTATGTGTTTTTTCCTGAATATATTCAGGAAAAAACGCATACGCCCTTTTTGGCCAAGTGCATCATTGTGGACGTTCTGCCTCTTTTCCTATGCTTTACATGCAATTCCAGTCTACCTCCTGAAATCGGTTTCCTGCAATTCTGCCTCGCTTTCAAGTCCTCTTGGCAGGCTTACTTCAATATATTTTTGGACGATAGCTGTCATTTATAACTCTGCAGGTTTGTGAATTACAGGGCCCTGGAGCTCCTTTCTTCAACTCGCTTTCTTGTGAGCTGGCCGCAACACCGCACGATTGCTTCAGGCCCTAGTGTGGTTCCGGCATGGCACGCTGAGCCTTTGGTTAATTCCTCTTCCTGGTGGGAAATGAGAGTTAAATTTGCCCGTCCAGACACCTCCAGCTAGTCTCTCATTGGTTCTCCCTATTCCTGTTCATTTTCCGCAGAAATTGCAAACTGGGCCAAACAGGAGTTTAAAGGCACTGACTCTCCAAGTGGGGAGAGTCTTAGTAAAGCATCTGGAATGTTGCACCCGAGTACCAGGGGACGAAAACTGAGACACATTTAAACACGTTTCTCGATCACATGGTGGATCATACTCTGGGTTCCACATGCATGTTTTAGCTGAAGGAAGAATCCCTTAAACCTGGAGAGTTGAGACCCTTGGAATGGGTACCATGCAATATGACTTCAAAGGGTCTGCATTTGCTCACCGAACCTCACCAATCCTATCACTGCTGCATTTATGCCGCTGTACACACGCTTGAATCTCTTTCGGAGACATATAAATCCATAGGTTTTAAGATTCTTACTAGTCAGGTATATTCTTAGGCGTTTAATATGGGGTGTTGAGTCCACTTCGTTGAGCAAGGAGTAGCTCTTGTCTATTACATATTTGGCTTATGGAACGGTATCTGTGCTAATTTCAATCTCTGGTTTTATGCAGCACCCCAACTCACCATTCCCCTTAAGCAAGCATAAGTTGGTTTTCTACATTTGAGACCCTGTTCTGTTTTGTAATTCAGTTCCTGTGTAGCCAAGTTTACATTCCGTGTATTAGTGATACCTTATGATGTTTCTTTTTCTGTGTTACTTATTTCACTTAGAATCATCGTACCTGAATCCACTCATTATGCTGCTACTGGCCTGATGACATAGATTTCATTGCTGAGTGATATTGCATTGTACGTAAGTACCACAACTTCTTTATCCATTTTTCGCTTTCTGCGATATTGAACTTGTACCGTATACGAGGTTCTTGTAAACAGAGCCGTCCCAAACTTTGGGGTGGCTGTGTCTTTTTGATTTTAATTTCCCTAAGCTATAGGACCATAAGTGGAAGTGCCCTAGGCTCTGTTGCTTTCTTTTTTAGATGTTTCAGGAAACACCATACACTTCTCCAGAGTGGCAGTTGGCAATTTACATCCTGCCCATCAGCATAAGAAGGCTCCCAGTTCTCCATGGCCTGTCCTCCCTTTCTGGATTTTACACTTTTTTCAGATGGCCCTTTTGACCGGGGGGCAGTGAGACTTCATTGTAGTGCAGATTTCCTTTGCAAGCTTGCTTGGTTGGCCAAAAAGGGCGTATGCGTTTATTCCTGAATATATTCAGGAAAAAACGCATACGCCCTTTTTGGCCAAGTGCATCATTGTGGACGTTCTGCCTCTTTTCCTATGCTTTACATGCAATTCCAGTCTACCTCCTGAAATCGGTTTCCTGCAATTCTGCCTCGCTTTCAAGTCCTCTTGGCAGGCTTACTTAAATATATTTTTGGACGATAGCTGTCATTTATAACTCTGCAGGTTTGTGAATTACAGGGCCCCGGAGCTCCTTTCTTCAACTCGCTTTCTTGTGAGCTGGCCGCAACACCGCAGGATTGCTTCAGGCCCTAGTGTGGTTCCGGCATGGCACGCTGAGCCTTTGGTTAATTCCTCTTCTTGGTGGGAAATGAGAGTTAAATTCGCCCGTCCAGACACCTCCAGCTAGTCTCTCATTGGTTCTCCCTATTCCTGTTCATTTTCCGCAGAAATTGCAAACTGGGCCAAACAGGAGTTTAAAGGCACTGACTCTCCAAGTGGGGAGAGTGTTAGTAAAGCGTCTGGAATGTTGCACCCGAGTACCAGGCGATGAAAACTGAGACACATTTGAACACGTTTCCCGATCACACGGTGGATCATACTCTAGGTTCCACATGCATGTTTTAGCTGAAGGAAGAATCCCTTAAACCTGGAGAGTTGAGACCCATGGAATGGGTACCATGCAATATGACTTCAAAGGGTCTGCATTTGCTCACCGAACCTCACCAATCCTATCACTGCTGCATTTATGCCGCTGTACACACACTTGAATCTCTTTCAGAGACATATAAATCCATAGGTTTTAAGATTCTTACTAGTCAGGTATATTCTTAGGCGTTTAATATGGGGTGTTGAGTCCACTTCGTTGAGCAAGGAGTAGCTCTTGACTATTACATATTTGGCTTATGGAACGGTATCTGTGCTAATTTCAATCTCTGGTTTTATGCAGCACCCCAACTCACCATTCCCCTTAAGCAAGCATAAGTTGGTTTTCTACATTTGAGACCCTGTTCTGTTTTGTAATTCAGTTCCTGTGTAGCCAAGTTTACATTCCGTGTATTAGTGAAACCTTATGATGTTTCTTTTTCTGTGTGACTTATTTCACTTAGAATCATCGTACCTGCATCCACTCATTATGCTGCTACTGGCCTGATGACATAGATTTCATTGCTGAGTGATATTGCATTGTACGTAAGTACCACAACTTCTTTATCCATTTTTCGCTTTCTGCGATATTGAACTTGTACCGTATACGAGGTTCTTGTAAACAGAGCCGTCTCAAACTTTGGGGTGGCTGTGTCTTTTTGATTTTAATTTCCCTAAGCTATAGGACCATAAGTGGAAGTGCCCTAGGCTCTGTTGCTTTGTTTTTTAGATGTTTCAGGAAACACCATACACTTCTCCAGAGTGGCTGTTGGCAATTTACATCCCGCCCATCAGCATAAGAAGGCTCCCAGTTCTCCATGGCCTGTCCTCCCTTTCTGGATTTTACACTTTTTTCAGATGGCCCTTTTGACCGGGGGGCAGTGAGACTTCATTGTAGTGCAGATTTCCTTTGCAAGCTTGCTTGGTTGGCCAAAAAGGGCGTAGGCGTTTTTTCCTGAATATATTCAGGAAAAAACGCCTACGCCCTTTTTGGCCAAGTGCATCATTGTGGACGTTCTGCCTCTTTTCCTATGCTTTACATGCAATTCCAGTCTACCTCCTGAAATCGGTTTCCTGCAATTCTGCCTCGCTTTCAAGTCCTCTTGGAGGCTTACTTCAATATATTTTTGGACGATAGCTGTCATTTATAACTCTGCAGGTTTGTGAATTACAGGGCCCCGGAGCTCCTTTCTTCAACTCGCTTTCTTGTGAGCTGGCCGCAATACCGCAGGATTGCTTCAGGCCCTAGTGTGGTTTCGGCATGGCACGCTGAGCCTTTGGTTAATTCCTCTTCCTGGTGGGAAATGAGAGTTAAATTTGCCCGTCCAGACACCTCCAGCTAGTCTCTCATTGGTTCTCCCTATTCCTGTTCATTTTCCGCAGAAATTGCAAACTTGGCCAAACAGGAATTTAAAGGCACTGACTCTCCAAGTGGGGAGAGTGTTAGTAAAGCGTGTGGAATGTTGCACCCGAGTACCAGGGGACGAAAACTGAGACACATTTGAACACGTTTCCCGATCACACGGTGGATCATACTCTGGGTTCCACATGCATGTTTTAGCTGAAGGAAGAATCCCTTAAACCTGGAGAGTTGAGACCCATGGAATGGGTACCATGCAATATGATTTCAAAGGGTCTGCATTTGCTCACCAAACCTCACCAATCCTATCACTGCTGCATTTACGCCACTGTACACACGCTTGATTCTCTTTCGGAGACATATAAATCCATAGGTTTTAAGATTCTTACTAGTCAGTTATATTCTTAGGCATTTAAGATGGGGTGTTGAGTCCACTTCGTTGAGCAAGGAGTAGCTCTTGTCTATTACATATTTGGCTATGGAAAGGTATCTGTGCTGATTTCAATCTCTGGTTTTATGTAGCACCCCAACCCACCTTTCCCCTTAAGCAAGCATAAGTTGGTTTTCTACATTTGAGACCCTGTTCTGTTTTGTAATTCAGTTCCTGTGTAGCCAAGTTTACATTTCGTGTATTAGTGATACCTTATGATGTTTCTTTTTCTGTGTGACTTATTTCACTTAGAATCATCGTACCTGAATCCACTCATTATGCTGCTACTGGCCTGATGACATAGATTTCATTGCTGAGTGATATTGCATTGTACGTAAGTACCACAACTTCTTTATCCATTTTTCGCTTTCTGCGATATTGAACTTGTACCGTATACGAGGTTCTTGTAAATAGAGCCGTCCCAAACTTTGGGGTGGCTGTGTCTTTTTGATTTTAATTTCCCTTAGCTATAGGACCATAAGTGGAAGTGCCCTAGGCTCTGTTGCTTTGTTTTTTAGATGTTTCAGGAAACACCATACACTTCTCCAGAGTGGCTGTTTGCAATTTACATCCCGCCCATCAGCATAAGAAGGATACCAGTTCTCCATGGCCTGTCCTGCCTTTCTGGATTTTACACTTTTTTCAGATGGCCCTTTTGACCGGGGGGCAGTGAGAGTTCATTGTAGTGCAGATTTCCATTGCAACCTTGCTTGGTTGGCCAAAAAGTGCGTATGTGTTTTTTCCTGAATATATTCAGGAAAAAACGCCTACGCCCTTTTTGGCCAAGTGCATCATTGTGGACGTTCTGCCTCTTTTCCTATGCTTTACATGCAATTCCAGTCTACCTCCTGAAATCGGTTTCCTGCAATTCTGCCTCGCTTTCAAGTCCTCTTGGCAGGCTTACTTCAATATGTTTTTGGACGATAGCTGTCATTTATAACTCTGCAGGTTTGTGAATTACAGGGCCCTGGAGCTCCTTTCTTCAACTCGCTTTCTTGTGAGCTGGCAGCAACACCGCAGGATTGCTTCAGGCCCTAGTGTGGTTCCGGCATGGCACGCTGAGCCTTTGGTTAATTCCTCTTCCTGGTGGGAAATGAGAGTTAAATTTGCCCGTCCAGACACCTCCAGCTAGTCTCTCATTGGTTCTCCCTATTCCTGTTCATTTTCCGCAGAAATTGCAAACTGGGCCAAACAGGAGTTTAAAGGCACTGACTCTCCAAGTGGGGAGCGTGTTAGTAAAGCATCTGGAATGTTGCACCCGAGTACCAGGGGACGAAAACTGAGACACATTTGAACACGTTTCTCGATCACATGGTGGATCATACTCTGGGTTCCACATGCATGTTTTAGCTGAAGGAAGAATCCCTTAAACCTGGAGAGTTGAGACCCTTGGAATGTGTACCATGCAATATGACTTCAAAGGGTCTGCATTTGCTCACCGAACCTCACCAATCCTATCACTGCTGCATTTATGCCGCTGTACACACGCTTGATTCTCTTTCGGAGACATATAAATCCATAGGTTTTAAGATTCTTACTAGTCAGGTATATTCTTAGGCGTTTAATATGGGGTGTTGAGTCCACTTCGTTGAACAAGGAGTAGCTCTTGTCTATTACATATTTGGCTTATGGAACGGTATCTGTGCTAATTTCAATCTCTGGTTTTATGCAGCACCCCAACTCACCATTCCCCTTAAGCAAGCATAAGTTGGTTTTCTACATTTGAGACCCTGTTCTGTTTTGTAATTCAGTTCCTGTGTAGCCAAGTTTACATTTCGTGTATTAGTGATACCTTATGATGTTTCTTTTTCTGTGTGACTTATTTCACTTAGAATCATCGTACCTGAATCCACTCATTATGCTGCTACTGGCCTGATGACATAGATTTCATTGCTGAGTGATATTGCATTGTACGTAAGTACCACAACTTCTTTATCCATTTTTCGCTTTCTGCGATATTGAACTTGTACCGTATACAAGGTTCTTGTAAACAGAGCCGTCCCAAACTTTGGGGTGGCTGTGTCTTTTTGATTTTAATTTCCCTTAGCTATAGGACCATAAGTGGAAGTGCCCTAGGCTCTGTTGCTTTGTTTTTTAGATGTTTCAGGAAACACCATACACTTCTCCAGAGTGGCTGTTTGCAATTTACATCCCGCCCATCAGCATAACAAGGCTCCCAGTTCTCCATGGCCTGTCCTGCCTTTCTGGATTTTACAATTTTTTCAGATGGCCCTTTTGACCGGGGGACAGTGAGAGTTCATTGTAGTGCAGATTTCCTTTGCAACCTTGCTTGGTTGGCCAAAAAGTGCGTATGTGTTTTTTCCTGAATATATTCAGGAAAAAACGCATACGCCCTTTTTGGCCAAGTGCATCATTGTGGACGTTCTGCCTCTTTTCCTATGCTTTACATGCAATTCCAGTCTACCTCCTGAAATCGGTTTCCTGCAATTCTGCCTCGCTTTCAAGTCCTCTTGG
Source organism: Grampus griseus (assembly GCF_964374135.1). Taxonomy (NCBI): domain Eukaryota; kingdom Metazoa; phylum Chordata; class Mammalia; order Artiodactyla; family Delphinidae; genus Grampus; species Grampus griseus. The sequence goes on from NW_028133388.1 coordinate 862,333, forward strand.
CAGGCTTACTTCAATATATTTTTGGACGATAGCTGTCATTTATAACTCTGCAGGTTTGTGAATTACAGGGCCCCGGAGCTCCTTTCTTCAACTCGCTTTCTTGTGAGCTGGCCGCAACACCGCACGATTGCTTCAGGCCCTAGTGTGGTTCCGGCATGGCACGCTGAGCCTTTGGTTAATTCCTCTTCCTGGTGGGAAATGAGAGTTAAATTTGCCCGTCCAGACACCTCCAGCTAGTCTCTCATTGGTTCTCCCTATTCCTGTTCATTTTCCGCAGAAATTGCAAACTGGGCCAAACAGGAGTTTAAAGGCACTGACTCTCCAAGTGGGGAGAGTGTTAGTAAAGCGTCTGGAATGTTGCACCCGAGTACCAGGGGATGAAAACTGAGACACATTTGAACACGTTTCCCGATCACACGGTCGATCATACTCTGGGTTCCACATGCATGTTTTAGCTGAAGGAAGAATCCCTTAAAACTGGAGAGTTGAGACCCATGGAATGGGTACCATGCAATATGACTTCAAAGGGTCTGCATTTGCTCACCGAACCTCACCAATCCTATCACTGCTGCATTTATGCCGCTGTACACATGCTTGAATCTCTTTCAGAGACATATAAATCCATAGGTTTTAAGATTCTTACTAGTCAGGTATATTCTTAGGCGTTTAATATGGGGTGTTGAGTCCACTTCGTTGAGCAAGGAGTAGCTCTTGTCTATTACATATTTGGCTTATGGAACGGTATCTGTGCTAATTTCAATCTCTGGTTTTATGCAGCACCCCAAGTCACCATTCCCCTTAAGCAAGCATAAGTTGGTTTTCTACATTTGAGACCCTGTTCTGTTTTGTAATTCAGTTCCTGTGTAGCCAAGTTTACATTTCGTGTATTAGTGATACCTTATGATGTTTCTTTTTCTGTGTGACTTATTTCACTTAGAATCATCGTACCTGAATCCACTCATTATGCTGCTACTGGCCTGATGACATAGATTTCATTGCTGAGTGATATTGCATTGTACGTAAGTACCACAACATCTTTATCCATTTTTCGCTTTCTGCGATATTGAACTTGTACCGTATACGAGGTTCTTGTAAACAGAGCCGTCCCAAACTTTGGGGTGGCTGTGTCTTTTTGATTTTAATTTCCCTTAGCTATAGGACCATAAGTGGAAGTGCCCTAGGCTCTGTTGCTTTGTTTTTTAGATGTTTCAGGAAACACCATACACTTCTCCAGAGTGGCTGTTTGCAATTTACATCCCGCCCATCAGCATAACAAGGCTCCCAGTTCTCCATGGCCTGTCCTGCATTTCTGGATTTTACACTTTTTTCAGATGGCCCTTTTGACCAGGGGACAGTGAGAGTTCATTGTAGTGCAGATTTCCATTGCAACCTTGCTTGGTTGGCCAAAAAGTGCGTATGTGTTTTTTCCTGAATATATTCAGGAAAAAACGCATACGCCCTTTTTGGCCAAGTGCATCATTGTGGACGTTCTGCCTCTTTTCCTATGCTTTACATGCAATTCCAGTCTACCTCCTGAAATCGGTTTCCTGCAATTCTGCCTCGCTTTCAAGTCCTCTTGGCAGGCTTACTTCAATATGTTTTTGGACGATAGCTGTCATTTATAACTCTGCAGGTTTGTGAATTACAGGGCCCCTGAGCTCCTTTCTTCAACTCGCTTTCTTGTGAGCTGGCCGCAACACCGCAGGATTGCTTCAGGCCCTAGTGTGGTTCCGGCATGGCACACTGAGCCTTTGGATAATTCCTCTTCCTGGTGGGAAATGAGAGTTAAATTTGCCCGTCCAGACACCTCCAGCTAATCTCTCATTGGTTCTCCCTATTCCTGTTCATTTTCCGCAGAAATTGCAAACTGGGCCAAACAGGAGGTTAAAGACACTGACTCTCCAAGTGGGGAGAGTGTTAGTAAAGCGTCTGGAATGTGGCACCCGAGTACCAGGGGACGAAAACTGAGACACATTTGAACACGTTTCCCGATCACACGGTGGATCATACTCTGGGTTCCACATGCATGTTTTAGCTGAAGGAAGAATCCCTTAAACCTGGACAGTTGAGACCCATGGAATGGGTACCATGCAATATGACTTCAAAGGGTCTGCATTTGCTCACCGAACCTCACCAATCCTATCACTGCTGCATTTATGCCGCTGTACACATGCTTGAATCTCTTTCGGAGACATATAAATCCATAGGTTTTAAGATTCTTACTAGTCAGGTATATTCTTAGGCGTTTAATATGGGGTGTTGAGTCCACTTCGTTGAGCAAGGAGTAGCTCTTGTCTATTACATATTTGGCTTATGGAACGGTATCTGTGCTAATTTCAATCTCTGGTTTTATGCAGCACCCCAACTCACCATTCCCTTTAAGCAAGCATAAGTTGCTTTTCTACATTTGAGACCCTGTTCTGTTTTGTAATTCAGTTCCTGTGTAGCCAAGTTTACATTTTGTGTATTAGTGATACCTTATGATGTTTCTTTTTCTGTGTGACTTATTTCACTTAGAATCATCGTACCTGAATCCACTCATTATGCTGCTACTGGCCTGATGACATAGATTTCATTGCTGAGTGATATTGCATTGTACGTAAGTACCACAACTTCTTTATCCATTTTTCGCTTTCTGCGATATTGAACTTGTACCGTATACGAGGTTCTTGTAAACAGAGCCGTCCCAAACTTTAGGGTGGCTGTGTCTTTTTGATTTTAATTTCCCTTAGCTATAGGACCATAAGTGGAAGTGCCCTAGGCTCTGTTGCTTTGTTTTTTAGATGTTTCAGGAAACACCATACACTTCTCCAGAGTGGCTGTTTGCAATTTACATCCCGCCCATCAGCATAACAAGGCTCCCAGTTCTCCATGGCCTGTCCTGCCTTTCTGGATTTTACAATTTTTTCAGATGGCCCTTTTGACCGGGGGACAGTGAGAGTTCATTGTAGTGCAGATTTCCATTGCAACCTTGCTTGGTTGGCCAAAAAGGGCGTATGTGTTTTTTCCTGAATATATTCAGGAAAAAACGCATACGCCCTTTTTGGCCAAGTGCATCATTGTGGACGTTCTGCCTCTTTTCCTATGCTTTACATGCAATTCCAGTCTACCTCCTGAAATCGGTTTCCTGCAATTCTGCCTCGCTTTCAAGTCCTCTTGGCAGGCTTACTTCAATATGTTTTTGGACGATAGCTGTCATTTATAACTCTGCAGGTTTGTGAATTACAGGGCCCTGGAGCTCCTTTCTTCAACTCGCTTTCTTGTGAGCTGGCAGCAACACCGCATGATTGCTTCAGGCCCTAGTGTGGTTCCGGCATGGCACGCTGAGCCTTTGGTTAATTCCTCTTCCTGGTGGGAAATGAGAGTTAAATTTGCCCGTCCAGACACCTCCAGCTAGTCTCTCATTGGTTCTCCCTATTCCTGTTCATTTTCCGCAGAAATTGCAAACTGGGCCAAACAGGAGTTTAAAGGCACTGACTCTCCAAGTGGGGAGAGTGTTAGTAAAGCATCTGGAATGTTGCACCCGAGTACCAGGGGACGAAAACTGAGACACATTTGAACACGTTTCTCGATCACATGGTGGATCATACTCTGGGTTCCACATGCATGTTTTAGCTGAAGGAAGAATCCCTTAAACCTGGAGAGTTGAGACCCTTGGAATGGGTACCATGCAATATGACTTCAAAGGGTCTGCATTTGCTCACCGAACCTCACCAATCCTATCACTGCTGCATTTATGCCGCTGTACACACGCTTGATTCTCTTTCGGAGACATATAAATCCATAGGTTTTAAGATTCTTACTAGTCAGGTATATTCTTAGGCGTTTAATATGGGGTGTTGAGTCCACTTCGTTGAGCAAGGAGTAGCTCTTGTCTATTACATATTTGGCTTATGGAACGGTATCTGTGCTAATTTCAATCTCTGGTTTTATGCAGCACCCCAACTCACCATTCCCCTTAAGCAAGCATAAGTTGGTTTTCTACATTTGAGACCCTGTTCTGTTTTGTAATTCAGTTCCTGTGTAGCCAAGTTTACATTTCGTGTATTAGTGATACCTTATGATGTTTCTTTTTCTGTGTGACTTATTTCACTTAGAATCATCGTACCTGAATCCACTCATTATGCTGCTACTGGCCTGATGACATAGATTTCATTGCTGAGTGATATTGCATTGTACGTAAGTACCACAACTTCTTTATCCATTTTTCGCTTTCTGCGATATTGAACTTGTACCGTATACGAGGTTCTTGTAAACAGAGCCGTCCCAAACTTTGGGGTGGCTGTGTCTTTTTGATTTTAATTTCCCTTAGCTATAGGACCATAAGTGGAAGTGCCCTAGGCTCTGTTGCTTTGTTTTTTAGATGTTTCAGGAAACACCATACACTTCTCCAGAGTGGCTGTTTGCAATTTACATCCCGCCCATCAGCATAACAAGGCTCCCAGTTCTCCATGGCCTGTCCTGTCTTTCTGGATTTTACAATTTTTTCAGATGGCCCTTTTGACCGGGGGACAGTGAGAGTTCATTGTAGTGCAGATTTCCTTTGCAACCTTGCTTGGTTGGCCAAAAAGTGCGTATGTGTTTTTTCCTGAATATATTCAGGAAAAAACGCATACACCCTTTTTGGCCTAGTGCATCATTGTGGACGTTCTGCCTCTTTTCCTATGCTTTACATGCAATTCCAGTCTACCTCCTGAAATCGGTTTCCTGCAATTCTGCCTCGCTTTCAAGTCCTCTTGGCAGGCTTACTTCAATATATTTTTGGACGATAGCTGTCATTTATAACTCTGCAGGTTTGTGAATTACAGGGCCCCGGAGCTCCTTTCTTCAACTCGCTTTCTTGTGAGCTGGCCGCAACACCGCAGGATTGCTTCAGGCCCTAGTGTGGTTCCGGCATGGCACGCTGAGCCTTTGGTTAATTCCTCTTCCTGGTGGGAAATGAGAGTTAAATTTGCCCGTCCAGACACCTCCAGCTAGTCTCTCATTGGTTCTCCCTATTCCTGTTCATTTTCCGCAGAAATTGCAAACTGGGCCAAACAGGAGTTTAAAGGCACTGACTCTCCAAGTGGGGAGAGTGTTAGTAAAGCGTCTGGAATGTTGCACCCGAGTACCAGGGGATGAAAACTGAGACACATTTGAACACGTTTCCCGATCACACGGTCGATCATACTCTAGGTTCCACATGCATGTTTTAGCTGAAGGAAGAATCCCTTAAACCTGGAGAGTTGAGACCCATGGAATGGGTACCATACAATATGACTTCAAAGGGTCTGCATTTGCTCACCGAACCTCACCAATCCTATCACTGCTGCATTTATGCCGCTGTACACACGCTTGAATCTCTTTCGGAGACATATAAATCCATAGGTTTTAAGATTCTTACTAGTCAGGTATATTCTTAGGCGTTTAATATGAGGTGTTGAGTCCACTTCGTTGAGCAAGGAGTAGCTCTTGTCTATTACATATTTGGCTTATGGAACGGTATCTGTGCTAATTTCAATCTCTGGTTTTATGCAGCACCCCAACTCACCATTCCCCTTAAGCAAGCATAAGTTGGTTTTCTACATTTGAGACCCTGTTCTGTTTTGTAATTCAGTTCCTGTGTAGCCAAGTTTACATTCCGTGTATTAGTGAAACCTTATGATGTTTCTTTTTCTGTGTGACTTATTTCACTTAGAATCATCGTACCTGAATCCACTCATTATGCTGCTACTGGCCTGATGACATAGATTTCATTGCTGAGTGATATTGCATTGTACGTAAGTACCACAACTTCTTTATCCATTTTTCGCTTTCTGCGATATTGAACTTGTACCGTATACGAGGTTCTTGTAAACAGAGCCGTCCCAAACTTTGGGGTGGCTGTGTCTTTTTGATTTTAATTTCCCTAAGCTATAGGACCATAAGTGGAAGTGCCCTAGGCTCTGTTGATTTCTTTTTTAGATGTTTCAGGAAACACCATACACTTCTCCAGAGTGGCAGTTGGCAATTTACATCCTGCCCATCAGCATAAGAAGGCTCCCAGTTCTCCATGGCCTGTCCTCCCTTTCTGGATGTTACACTTTTTTCAGATGGCCCTTTTGACCGGGGGGCAGTGAGACTTCATTGTAGTGCAGATTTCCTTTGCAAGCTTGCTTGGTTGGCCAAAAAGGGCGTATGCGTTTATTCCTGAATATATTCAGGAAAAAACGCATACGCCCTTTTTGGCCAAGTGCATCATTGTGGACGTTCTGCCTCTTTTCCTATGCTTTACATGCAATTCCAGTCTACCTCCTGAAATCGGTTTCCTGCAATTCTGCCTCGCTTTCAAGTCCTCTTGGCAGCCTTACTTCAATATATTTTGGGACGATAGCTGTCATTTATAACTCTGCAGGTTTGTGAATTACAGGGCCCCGGAGCTCCATTCTTCAACTCGCTTTCTTGTGAGCTGGCCGCAACACCGCAGGATTGCTTCAGGCCCTAGTGTGGTTCCGGCATGGCACGCTGAACCTTTGGTTAATTCCTCTTCTTGGTGGGAAATGAGAGTTAAATTCGCCCGTCCAGACACCTCCAGCTAGTCTCTCATTGGTTGTCCCTATTCCTGTTCATTTTCCGCAGAAATTGCAAACTGGGCCAAACAGGAGTTTAAAGGCACTGACTCTCCAAGTGGGGAGAGTGTTAGTAAAGCGTCTGGAATGTTGCACCCGAGTACCAGGCGATGAACACTGAGACACATTTGAACACGTTTCCCGATCACACGGTGGATCATACTCTAGGTTCCACATGCATGTTTTAGCTGAAGGAAGAATCCCTTAAACCTGGAGAGTTGAGACCCATGGAATGGGTACCATGCAATATGACTTCAAAGGGTCTGCATTTGCTCACCGAACCTCACCAATCCTATCACTGCTGCATTTATGCCGCTGTACACACGCTTGAATCTCTTTCAGAGACATATAAATCCATAGGTTTTAAGATTCTTACTAGTCAGGTATATTCTTAGGCGTTTAATATGGGGTGTTGAGTCCACTTCGTTGAGCAAGGAGTAGCTCTTGACTATTACATATTTGCCTTATGGAACGGTATCTGTGCTAATTTCAATCTCTGGTTTTATGCAGCACCCCAACTCACCATTCCCCTTAAGCAAGCATAAGTTGGTTTTCTACATTTGAGACCCTGTTCTGTTTTGTAATTCAGTTCCTGTGTAGCCAAGTTTACATTCCGTGTATTAGTGAAAACTTATGATGTTTCTTTTTCTGTGTGACTTATTTCACTTAGAATCATCGTACCTGAATCCACTCATTATGCTGCTACTGGCCTGATGACATAGATTTCATTGATGAGTGATATTGCATTGTACGTAAGTACCACAACTTCTTTATCCATTTTTCGCTTTCTGCGATATTGAACTTGTACCGTATACGAGGTTCTTGTAAACAGAGGCGTCCCAAACTTTGGGGTGGCTGTGTCTTTTTGATTTCAATTTCCCTAAGCTATAGGACCATAAGTGGAAGTGCCCTAGGCTCTGTTGCTTTGTTTTTTAGATGTTTCAGGAAACACCATACACTTCTCCAGAGTGGCTGTTGGCAATTTACATCCCGCCCATCAGCATAACAAGGCTCCCAGTTCTCCATGGCCTGTCCTCCCTTTCTGGATTTTACACTTTTTTCAGATGGCCCTTTTGACCGGGGGGCAGTGAGACTTCATTGTAGTGCAGATTTCCTTTGCAAGCTTGCTTGGTTGGCCAAAAAGGGCATATGTGTTTTTTCCTGAATATATTCAGGAAAAAACGCATACGCCCTTTTTGGCCAAGTGCATCATTGTGGACGTTCTGCCTCTTTTCCTATGCTTTACATGCAATTCCAGTCTACCTCCTGAAATCGGTTTCCTGCAATTCTGCCCCGCTTTCAAGTCCTCTTGGCAGCCTTACTTCAATATATTTTTGGATGATAGCTGTCATTTATAACTCTGCAGGTTTGTGAATTACAGGGCCCCTGAGCTCCTTTCTTCAACTCGCTTTCTTGTGAGCTGGCCGCAACACCGCAGGATTGCTTCAGGCCCTAGTGTGGTTCCGGCATGGCACACTGAGCCTTTGGTTAATTCCTCTTCCTGGTGGGAAATGAGAGTTAAATTTGCCCGTCCAGACACCTCCAGCTAGTCTCTCATTGGTTCTCCCTATTCCTGTTTATTTTCCACAGAAATTGCAAACTGGGACAAACAGGAGGTTAAAGGCACTGACTCTCCAAGTGGGGAGAGTGTTAGTAAAGCGTCTGGAATGTGGCATCCGAGTACCAGGGGACGAAAACTGAGACACATTTGAACACGTTTCCCGATCACACGGTGGATCATACTCTGGGTTCCACATGCATGTTTTAGCTGAAGGAAGAATCCCTTAAACCTGGAGAGTTGAGACCCATGGAATGGGTACCATGCAATATGACTTCAAAGGGTCTGCATTTGCTCACCAAACCTCACCAATCCTATCACTGCTTCATTTATGCCGCTGTACACACGCTTGATTCTCTTTCGGAGACATATAAATCCATAGGTTTTAAGATTCTTACTAGTCAGGTATATTCTTAGGCGTTTAATATGGGGTGTTGAGTCCACTTCGTTGAGCAAGGAGTAGCTCTTGTCTATTACATATTTGGCTTATGGAACGTTATCTGTGCTAATTTCAATCTCTGGTTTTATGCAGCACCCCAACTCACCATTCCCCTTAAGCAAGCATAAGTTGGTTTTCTACATTTGAGACCCTGTTCTGTTTTGTAATTCAGTTCCTGTGTAGCCAAGTTTACATTTCGTGTATTAGTGATACCTTATGATGTTTCTTTTTCTGTGTGACTTATTTCACTTAGAATCATCGTACCTGAATCCACTCATTATGCTGCTACTGGCCTGATGACATAGATTTCATTGCTGAGTGATATTGCATTGTACGTAAGTACCACAACTTCTTTATCCATTTTTCGCTTTCTGCAATATTGAACTTGTACCGTATACGAGGTTCTTGTAAACAGAGCCGTCCCAAACTTTGGGGTGGCTGTGTCTTTTTGATTTTAATTTCCCTTAGCTATAGGACCATAAGTGGAAGTGCCCTAGGCTCTGTTGCTTTGTTTTTTAGATGTTTCAGGAAACACCATACACTTCTCCAGAGTGGCTGTTTGCAATTTACATCCCGCCCATCAGCATAACAAGGCTCCCAGTTCTCCATGGCCTGTCCTGTCTTTCTGGATTTTACAATTTTTTCAGATGGCCCTTTTGACCGGGGGACAGTGAGAGTTCATTGTAGTGCAGATTTCCTTTGCAACCTTGCTTGGTTGGCCAAAAAGTGCGTATGTGTTTTTTCCTGAATATATTCAGGAAAAAACACATACGCCCTTTTTGGCCAAGTGCATCATTGTGGACGTTCTGCCACTTTTCCTATGCTTTACATGCAATTCCAGTCTACCTCCTGAAATCGGTTTCCTGTAATTCTGCCTCGCTTTCAAGTCCTCTTGGCAGGCTTACTTCAATATATTTTTGGACGATAGCTGTCATTTATAACTCTGCAGGTTTGTGAATTACAGGGCCCCGGAGCTCCTTTCTTCAACTCGCTTTCTTGTGAGCTGGCCGCAACACCGCAGGATTGCTTCAGGCCCTAGTGTGGTTCCGGCATGGCACGCTGAGCCTTTGGTTAATTCCTCTTCCTGGTGGGAAATGAGAGTTAAATTTGCCCGTCCAGACACCTCCAGCTAGTCTCTCATTGGTTCTCCCTATTCCTGTTCATTTTCTGCAGAAATTGCAAACTGGGACAAACAGGAGTTTAAAGGCACTGACTCTCCAAGTGGGGAGAGTGTTAGTAAAGCGTCTGGAATGTTGCACCCGAGTACCAGGGGATGAAAACTGAGACACATTTGAACACGTTTCCCGATCACACGGTCGATCATACTCTAGGTTCCACATGCATGTTTTAGCTGAAGGAAGAATCCCTTAAACCTGGAGAGTTGAGACCCATGGAATGGGTACCATACAATATGACTTCAAAGGGTCTGCATTTGCTCACCGAACCTCACCAATCCTATCACTGCTGCATTTATGCCGCTGTACACACGCTTGAATCTCTTTCGGAGACATATAAATCCATAGGTTTTAAGATTCTTACTAGTCAGGTATATTCTTAGGCGTTTAATATGAGGTGTTGAGTCCACTTCGTTGAGCAAGGAGTAGCTCTTGTCTATTACATATTTGGCTTATGGAACGGTATCTGTGCTAATTTCAATCTCTGGTTTTATGCAGCACCCCAACTCACCATTCCCCTTAAGCAAGCATAAGTTGGTTTTCTACATTTGAGACCCTGTTCTGTTTTGTAATTCAGTTCCTGTGTAGCCAAGTTTACATTCCGTGTATTAGTGAAACCTTATGATGTTTCTTTTTCTGTGTGACTTATTTCACTTAGAATCATCGTACCTGAATCCACTCATTATGCTGCTACTGGCCTGATGACATAGATTTCATTGCTGAGTGATATTGCATTGTACGTAAGTACCACAACTTCTTTATCCATTTTTCGCTTTCTGCGATATTGAACTTGTACCGTATACGAGGTTCTTGTAAACAGAGCCGTCCCAAACTTTGGGGTGGCTGTGTCTTTTTGATTTTAATTTCCCTAAGCTATAGGACCATAAGTGGAAGTGCCCTAGGCTCTGTTGATTTCTTTTTTAGATGTTTCAGGAAACACCATACACTTCTCCAGAGTGGCAGTTGGCAATTTACATCCTGCCCATCAGCATAAGAAGGCTCCCAGTTCTCCATGGCCTGTCCTCCCTTTCTGGATGTTACACTTTTTTCAGATGGCCCTTTTGACCGGGGGGCAGTGAGACTTCATTGTAGTGCAGATTTCCTTTGCAAGCTTGCTTGGTTGGCCAAAAAGGGCGTATGCGTTTATTCCTGAATATATTCAGGAAAAAACGCATACGCCCTTTTTGGCCAAGTGCATCATTGTGGACGTTCTGCCTCTTTTCCTATGCTTTACATGCAATTCCAGTCTACCTCCTGAAATCGGTTTCCTGCAATTCTGCCTCGCTTTCAAGTCCTCTTGGCAGCCTTACTTCAATATATTTTTGGACGATAGCTGTCATTTATAACTCTGCAGGTTTGTGAATTACAGGGCCCCGGAGCTCCATTCTTCAACTCGCTTTTTTGTGAGCTGGCCGCAACACCGCAGGATTGCTTCAGGCCCTAGAGTGGTTCCGGCATGGCACGCTGAACCTTTGGTTAATTCCTCTTCTTGGTGGGAAATGAGAGTTAAATTCGCCCGTCCAGACACCTCCAGCTAGTCTCTCATTGGTTGTCCCTATTCCTGTTCATTTTCCGCAGAAATTGCAAACTGGGCCAAACAGGAGTTTAAAGGCACTGACTCTCCAAGTGGGGAGAGTGTTAGTAAAGCGTCTGGAATGTTGCACCCGAGTACCAGGCGATGAAAACTGAGACACATTTGAACACGTTTCCCGATCACACGGTGGATCATACTCTAGGTTCCACATGCATGTTTTAGCTGAAGGAAGAATCCCTTAAACCTGGAGAGTTGAGACCCATGGAATGGGTACCATGCAATATGACTTCAAAGGGTCTGCATTTGCTCACCGAACCTCACCAATCCTATCACTGCTGCATTTATGCCGCTGTACACACGCTTGAATCTCTTTCAGAGACATATAAATCCATAGGTTTTAAGATTCTTACTAGTCAGGTATATTCTTAGGCGTTTAATATGGGGTGTTGAGTCCACTTCGTTGAGCAAGGAGTAGCTCTTGACTATTACATATTTGCCTTATGGAACGGTATCTGTGCTAATTTCAATCTCTGGTTTTATGCAGCACCCCAACTCACCATTCCCCTTAAGCAAGCATAAGTTGGTTTTCTACATTTGAGACCCTGTTCTGTTTTGTAATTCAGTTCCTGTGTAGCCAAGTTTACATTCCGTGTATTAGTGAAAACTTATGATGTTTCTTTTTCTGTGTGACTTATTTCACTTAGAATCATCGTACCTGAATCCACTCATTATGCTGCTACTGGCCTGATGACATAGATTTCATTGCTGAGTGATATTGCATTGTACGTAAGTACCACAACTTCTTTATCCATTTTTCGCTTTCTGCGATATTGAACTTGTACCGTATACGAGGTTCTTGTAAACAGAGACGTCCCAAACTTTGGGGTGGCTGTGTCTTTTTGATTTCAATTTCCCTAAGCTATAGGACCATAAGTGGAAGTGCCCTAGGCTCTGTTGCTTTGTTTTTTAGATGTTTCAGGAAACACCATACACTTCTCCAGAGTGGCTGTTGGCAATTTACATCCCGCCCATCAGCATAACAAGGCTCCCAGTTCTCCATGGCCTGTCCTCCCTTTCTGGATTTTACACTTTTTTCAGATGGCCCTTTTGACCGGGGGGCAGTGAGACTTCATTGTAGTGCAGATTTCCTTTGCAAGCTTGCTTGGTTGGCCAAAAAGGGCGTATGTGTTTTTTCCTGAATATATTCAGGAAAAAACGCATACGCCCTTTTTGGCCAAGTGCATCATTGTGGACGTTCTGCCTCTTTTCCTATGCTTTACATGCAATTCCAGTCTACCTCCTGAAATCGGTTTCCTGCAATTCTGCCCCGCTTTCAAGTCCTCTTGGCAGCCTTACTTCAATATATTTTTGGATGATAGCTGTCATTTATAACTCTGCAGGTTTGTGAATTACAGGGCCCCTGAGCTCCTTTCTTCAACTCGCTTTCTTGTGAGCTGGCCGCAACACCGCAGGATTGCTTCAGGCCCTAGTGTGGTTCCGGCATGGCACACTGAGCCTTTGGTTAATTCCTCTTCCTGGTGGGAAATGAGAGTTAAATTTGCCCGTCCAGACACCTCCAGCTAGTCTCTCATTGGTTCTCCCTATTCCTGTTTATTTTCCACAGAAATTGCAAACTGGGACAAACAGGAGGTTAAAGGCACTGACTCTCCAAGTGGGGAGAGTGTTAGTAAAGCGTCTGGAATGTGGCACCCGAGTACCAGGGGACGAAAACTGAGACACATTTGAACACGTTTCCCGATCACACGGTGGATCATACTCTGGGTTCCACATGCATGTTTTAGCTGAAGGAAGAATCCCTTAAACCTGGAGAGTTGAGACCCATGGAATGGGTACCATGCAATATGACTTCAAAGGGTCTGCATTTGCTCACCGAACCTCACCAATCCTATCACTGCTGCATTTATGCCGCTGTACACACGCTTGATTCTCTTTCGGAGACATATAAATCCATAGGTTTTAAGATTCTTACTAGTCAGGTATATTCTTAGGCGTTTAATATGGGGTGTTGAGTCCACTTCGTTGAGCAAGGAGTAGCTCTTGTCTATTACATATTTGACTTATGGAACGGTATCTGTGCTAATTTCAATCTCTGGTTTTATGCAGCACCCCAACTCACCATTCCCCTTAAGCAAGCATAAGTTGGTTTTCTACATTTGAGACCCTGTTCTGTTTTGTAATTCAGTTCCTGTGTAGCCAAGTTTACATTCCGTGTATTAGTGATACCTTATGATGTTTCTTTTTCTGTGTGACTTATTTCACTTAGAATCATCGTACCTGAATCCACTCATTATGCTGCTACTGGCCTGATGACATAGATTTCATTGCTGAGTGATATTGCATTGTACGTAAGTACCACAACTTCTTTATCCATTTTTCGCTTTCTGCGATATTGAACTTGTACCGAATACGAGGTTCTTGTAAACAGAGCCGTCCCAAACTTTGGGGTGGCTGTGTCTTTTTGATTTTAATTTCCCTAAGCTATAGGACCATAAGTGGAAGTGCCCTAGGCTCTGTTGCTTTGTTTTTTAGATGTTTCAGGAAACACCATACACTTCTCCAGAGTGGCTGTTGGCAATTTACATCCCGCCCATCAGCATAAGAAGGCTCCCAGTTCTCCATGGCCTGTCCTCCCTTTCTGGATTTTACACTTTTTTCAGATGGCCCTTTTGACCGGGCGGCAGTGAGACTTCATTGTAGTGCAGATTTCCTTTGCAAGCTTGCTTGATTGGCCAAAAAGGGCGTATGCGTTTTTTCCTGAATATATTCAGGAAAAAACACATACGCCCTTTTTGGCCAAGTGCATCATTGTGGACGTTCTGCCTCTTTTCCTATGCTTTACATGCAATTCCAGTCTACCTCCTGAAATCGGTTTCCTGCAATTCTGCCTCGCTTTCAAGTCCTCCTGGCAGGCTTACTTCAATATATTTTTGGACGATAGCTGTCATTTATAACTCTGCAGGTTTGTGAATTACAGGGCCCCGGAGCTCCTTTCTTCAACTCGCTTTCTGGTGAGCTGGCCGCAACACCGCAGGATTGCTTCAGGCCCTAGTGTGGTTCCGGCATGGCACGCTGAGCCTTTGGTTAATTCCTCTTCCTGGTGGGAAATGAGAGTTAAATTTGCCCTTCCAGACACCTCCAGCTAATCTCTCATTGGTTCTCCCTATTCCTGTTCATTTTCCGCAGAAATTGCAAACTGGGCCAAACAGGAGTTTAAAGACACTGACTCTCCAAGTGGGGAGAGTGTTAGTAAAGCGTCTGGAATGTTGCACCCGAGTACCAGGGGATGAAAACTGAGACACATTTGAACACGTTTCCCGATCACACGGTGGATCATACTCTGGGTTCCACATGCATGTTTTAGCTGAAGGAAGAATCCCTTAAACCTGGAGATTTGAGACCCATGGAATGGGTACCATGCAATATGACTTCAAAGGGTCTGCATTTGCTCACCGAACCTCACCAATCCTATCACTGCTGCATTTATGCCGCTGTACACACGCTTGATTCTCTTTCGGAGACATATAAATCCATAGGTTTTAAGATTCTTACTAGTCAGGTATATTCTTAGGCGTTTAATATGGGGTGTTGAGTCCACTTCGTTGAGCAAGGAGTAGCTCTTGTCTATTACATATTTGGCTTATGTAACGGTATCTGTGCTAATTTCAATCTCTGGTTTTATGCAGCACCCCAACTCACCATTCCCCTTAAGCAAGCATAAGTTGGTTTTCTACATTTGAGACCCTGTTCTGTTTTGTAATTCAGTTCCTGTGTAGCCAAGTTTACATTCCATGTATTAGTGATACCTTATGATGTTTCCTTTTCTGTGTGACTTATTTCACTTAGAATCATCGTACCTGAATCCACTCATTATGCTGCTACTGGCCTGATGACATAGATTTCATTGCTGAGTGATATTGCATTGTACGTAAGTACCACAACTTCTTTATCCATTTTTCGCTTTCTGCGATATTGAACTTGTACCGTATACTAGGTTCTTGTAAACAGAGCCGTCCCAAACTTTGGGGTGGCTGTGTCTTTTTGATTTTAATTTCCCTAAGCTATAGGACCATAAGTGGAAGTGCCCTAGGCTCTGTTGCTTTGTTTTTTAGATGTTTCAGGAAACACCATACACTTCTCCAGAGTGGCTGTTGGCAATTTACATCCCGCCCATCAGCATAAGAAGGCTCCCAGTTCTCCATGGCCTGTCCTCCCTTTCTGGATTTTACACTTTTTTCAGATGGCCCTTTTGACCGGGGGGCAGTGAGACTTCATTGTAGTGCAGATTTCCTTTGCAAGCTTGCTTGGTTGGCCAAAAATTGCGTATGCATTTTTTCCTGAATATATTCAGGAAAAAACGCATACGCCCTTTTTGACCAAGTGCATCATTGTGGACGTTCTGCCTCTTTTCCTATGCTTTACATGCAATTCCAGTCTACCTCCTGAAATCGGTTTCCTGCAATTCTGCCTCGCTTTCAAGTCCTCTTGGCAGCCTTACTTCAATATATTTTTGGACGATAGCTGTCATTTATAACTCTGCAGGTTTGTGAATTACAGGGCCCCGGAGATCCTTTCTTCAACTCGCTTTCTTGTGAGCTGGCCGCAACACCGCAGGATTGCTTCAGGCCCTAGTGTGGTTCCGGCATGGCACGCTGAGCCTTTGGTTAATTCCTCTTCCTGGTGGGAAATGAGAGTTAAATTTGCCCGTCCAGACACCTCCAGCTAGTCTCTCATTGGTTCTCCCTATTCCTGTTCATTTTCCGCAGAAATTGCAAACTGGGCCAAACAGGAGGTTAAAGGCACTGACTCTCCAAGTGGGGAGAGTGTTAGTAAAGCGTCTGGAATGTTGCACCCGAGTACCAGGGGACGAAAACTGAGACACATTTGAACACGTTTCCCGATCACACGGTGGATCATACTCTAGGTTCCACATGCATGTTTTAGCTGAAGGAAGAATCCCTTAAACCTGGAGATTTGAGACCCATGGAATGGGTACCATGCAATATGACTTCAAAGGGTCTGCATTTGCTCACCGAACCTCACGAATCCTATCACTGCTGCATTTGTGCCGCTGTACACACGCTTGATTCTCTTTCGGAGACATATAAATCCATAGGTTTTAAGATTCTTACTAGTCAGGTATATTCTTAGGCGTTTAATATGGGGTGTTGAGTCCACTTCGTTGAGCAAGGAGTAGCTCTTGTCTATTACATATTTGGCTTATGGAACGGTATCTGTGCTAATTTCAATCTCTGGTTTTATGCAGCACCCCAACTCACCATTCCCCTTAAGTAAGCATAAGTTGGTTTTCTACATTTGAGACCCTGTTCTGTTTTGTAATTCAGTTCCTGTGTAGCCATGTTTACGTTCCGTGTATTAGTGATACCTTATGATGTTTCCTTTTCTGTGTGACTTATTTCACTTAGAATCATCGTACCTGAATCCACTCATTATGCTGCTACTGGCCTGATGACATAGATTTCATTGCTGAGTGATATTGCATTGTACGTAAGTACCACAACTTCTTTATCCATTTTTCGCTTTCTGCGATATTGAACTTGTACCGTATACGAGGTTCTTGTAAACAGAGCCGTCCCAAACTTTGGGGTGGCTGTGTCTTTTTGATTTTAATTTCCCTAAGCTATAGGACCATAAGTGGAAGTGCCCAAGGCTCTGTTGCTTTGTTTTTTAGATGTTTCAGGAAACACCATACACTTCTCCAGAGTGGCTGTTGGCAATTTACATCCCGCCCATCAGCATAAGAAGGCTCCCAGTTCTCCATGGCCTGTCCTCCCTTTCTGGATTTTACACTTTTTTCAGATGGCCCTTTTGACCGGGGGGCAGTGAGACTTCATTGTAGTGCAGATTTCTTTGCAAGCTTGCTTGGTTGGCCAAAAAGGGCGTATGCGTTTTTTCCTGAATATATTCAGGAAAAAACGCATACGCCCTTTTTGGCCAAGTGCATCATTGTGGACGTTCTGCCTCTTTTCCTATGCTTTACATGCAATTCCAGTCTACCTCCTGAAATCGGTTTCCTGCAATTCTGCCTCGCTTTCAAGTCCTCTTGGCACGCTTACTTCAATATATTTTTGGACGATAGCTGTCATTTATAACTCTGCAGGTTTGTGAATTACAGGGCCCCGGAGCTCCTTTCTTCAACTCGCTTTCTTGTGAGCTGCCCGCAACACCGCAGGATTGCTTCAGGCCCTAGTGTGGTTCCGGCATGGCACGCTGAGCCTTTGGTTAATTCCTCTTCCTGGTGGGAAATGAGAGTTAAATTTGCCCGTCCAGACACCTCCAGCTAATCTCTCATTGGTTCTCCCTATTCCTGTTCATTTTCCGCAGAAATTGCAAACTGGGCCAAACAGGAGTTTAAAGACACTGACTCTCCAAGTGGGGAGAGTGTTAGTAAAGCGTCTGGAATGTTGCACCCGAGTACCAGGGGACGAAAACTGAGACACATTTGAACACGTTTCCCGATCACACGGTGGATCATACTCTAGGTTCCACATGCATGTTTTAGCTGAAGGAAGAATCCCTTAAACCTGGAGATTTGAGACCCATGGAATGGGTACCATGCAATATGACTTCAAAGGGTTTTCATTTGCTCACCGAACCTCACCAATCCTATCACTGCTGCATTTATGCCGCTGTACACACGCTTGATTCTCTTTCGGAGACATATAAATCCATAGGTTTTAAGATTCTTACTAGTCAGGTATATTCTTAGGCGTTTAATATGGGGTGTTGAGTCCACTTCGTTGAGCAAGGAGTAGCTCTTGTCTATTACATATTTGGCTTATGGAACGGTATCTGTGCTAATTTCAATCTCTGGTTTTATGCAGCACCCCAACTCACCATTCCCCTTAAGCAAGCATAAGTTGGTTTTCTACATTTGAGACCCTGTTCTGTTTTGTAATTCAGTTCCTGTGTAGCCAAGTTTACATTCCGTGTATTAGTGATACCTTATGATGTTTCCTTTTCTGTGTGACTTATTTCACTTAGAATCATCGTACCTGAATCCACTCATTATGCTGCTACAGGCCTGATGACATAGATTTCATTGCTGAGTGATATTGCATTGTACGTAAGTACCACAACTTCTTTATCCATTTTTCGCTTTCTGCGATATTGAACTTGTACCGTATACGAGGTTCTTGTAAACAGAGCCGTCCCAAACTTTGAGGTGGCTGTGTCTTTTTGATTTTAATTTCCCTAAGCTATAGGACCATAAGTGGAAGTGCCCTAGGCTCTGTTGCTTTGTTTTTTAGATGTTTCAGGAAACACCATACACTTCTCCAGAGTGGCTGTTGGCAATTTACATCCCGCCCATCAGCATAAGAAGGCTCCCAGTTCTCCATGGCCTGTCCTCCCTTTCTGGATTTTACACTTTTTTCAGATGGCCCTTTTGACCGGGGGGCAGTGAGACTTCATTGTAGTGCAGATTTCTTTGCAAGCTTGCTTGGTTGGCCAAAAAGGGCGTATGCGTTTTTTCCTGAATATATTCAGGAAAAAACGCATACGCCCTTTTTGGCCAAGTGCATCATTGTGGACGTTCTGCCTCTTTTCCTATGCTTTACATGCAATTCCAGTCTACCTCCTGAAATCGGTTTCCTGCAATTCTGCCTCGCTTTCAAGTCCTCTTGGCAGGCTTACTTCAATATATTTTTGGATGATAGCTGTCATTTATAACTCTGCAGGTTTGCGAATTACAGGGCCCCGGAGCTCCTTTCTTCAACTCGCTTTCTTGTGAGCTGGCCGCAACACCGCAGGATTGCTTCAGGCCCTAGTGTGGTTCCGGCATGGCACGCTGAGCCTTTGGTTAATTCCTCTTCCTGGTGGGAAATGAGAGTTAAATTTGCCCGTCCAGACACCTCCAGCTAGTCTCTCATTGGTTCTCCCTATTCCTGTTCATTTTCCGCAGAAATTGCAAACTGGGCCAAACAGGAGTTTAAAGGCACTGACTCTCCAAGTGGGGAGAGTGTTAGTAAAGCGTCTGGAATGTTGCACCCGAGTACCAGGGGACGAAAACTGAGACACATTTGAACACGTTTCCCGATCACACGGTGGATCATACTCTGGGTTCCACATGCATGTTTTAGCTGAAGGAAGAATCCCTTAAACCTGGAGAGTTGAGACCCATGGAATGGGTACCATGCAATATGACTTCAAAGGGTCTGCATTTGCTCACCGAACCTCACCAATCCTATCACTGCTGCATTTATGCCGCTGTACACACGCTTGATTCTCTTTCGGAGACATATAAATCCATAGGTTTTAAGATTCTTACTAGTCAGGTATATTCTTAGGCGTTTAATATGAGGTGTTGAGTCCACTTCGTTGAGCAAGGAGTAGCTCTTGTCTATTACATATTTGCCTTATGGAACGGTATCTGTGCTAATTTCAATCTCTGGTTTTATGCAGCACCCCAACTCACCATTTCCCTTAAGCAAGCATAAGTTGGTTTTCTACATTTGAGACCCTGTTCTGTTTTGTAATTCAGTTCCTGTGTAGCCAAGTTTACATTCCGTGTATTAGTGATACCTTAGGATGTTTCTTTTTCTGTGTGACTTATTTCACTTAGAATCATCGTACCTGAATCCACTCATTATGCTGCTATTGGCCTGATGACATAGATTTCATTGCTGAGTGATATTGCATTGTACGTAAGTACCACAACTTCTTTATCCATTTTTCGCTTTCTGCGATATTGAACTTGTACCGTATACGAGGTTCTTGTAAACAGAGCCGTCCCAAACTTTGGCGTGGCTGTGTCTTTTTGATTTTAATTTCCCTAAGCTATAGGACCATAAGTGGAAGTGCCCTAGGCTCTGTTGCTTTGTTTTTTAGATGTTTCAGGAAACACCATACACTTCTCCAGAGTGGCTTTTGGCAATTTACATCACACCCATCAGCATAACAAGGCTCCCAGTTCTCATTGGCCTGTCCTGCCTCTCGGATTATACACTTTTTTTAGATGGCCCTTTTGACCGGGGGGCAGTGAGACTTCATTGTAGTGCAGATTTCCTTTGCAAGCTTGCTTGGTTGGCCAAAAACGGCGTATGTGTTTTTTCCTGAATATATTCAGGAAAAAACGCATACGCACTTTTTGGCCAATTGCATCATTGTGGACGTTCTGCCTCTTTTCCTATGCTTTACATGCAATTCCAGTCTACCTCCTGAAATCGGTTTCCTGCAATTCTGCCTCGCTTTCAAGTCCTCTTGGCAGGCTTACTTCAATATATTTTTGGACGATAGCTGTCATTTATAACTCTGCAGGTTTGTGAATTACAGGGCCCCGGAGATCCTTTCTTCAACTCGCTTTCTTGTGAGCTGGCCGCAACACCGCAGGATTGCTTCAGGCCCTAGTGTGGTTCCGGCATGGCACGCTGAGCCTTTGGTTAATTCCTCTTCCTGGTGGGAAATGAGAGTTAAATTTGCCCGTCCAGACACCTCCAGCTAGTCTCTCATTGGTTCTCCCTATTCCTGTTCATTTTCCGCAGAAATTGCAAACTGGGCCAAACAGGAGTTTAAAGGCACTGACTCTCCAAGTGGGGAGAGTGTTAGTAAAGCGTCTGGAATGTTGCACCCGAGTACCAGGGGACGAAAACTGAGACACATTTGAACACGTTTCCCGATCACACGGTCGATCATACTCTAGGTTCCACATGCATGTTTTAGCTGAAGGAAGAATCCCTTAAACCTGGAGATTTGAGACCCATGGAATGGGTACCATGCAATATGACTTCAAAGGGTCTGCATTTGCTCACCGAACCTCACCAATCCTATCACTGCTGCATTTATGCCGCTGTACACACGCTTGATTCTCTTTCGGAGACATATAAATCCATAGGTTTTAAGATTCTTACTAGTCAGGTATATTCTTAGGCGTTTAATATGGGGTGTTGAGTCCACTTCGTTGAGCAAGGAGTAGCTCTTGTCTATTACATATTTGGCTTATGGAACGGTATCTGTGCTAATTTCAATCTCTGGTTTTATGCAGCACCCCAACTCACCATTCCCCTTAAGCAAGCATAAGTTGGTTTTCTACATTTGAGACCCTGTTCTGTTTTGTAATTCAGTTCCTGTGTAGCCAAGTTTACATTCCGTGTATTAGTGATACCTTATGATGTTTCCTTTTCTGTGTGACTTATTTCACTTAGAATCATCGTACCTGAATCCACTCATTATGCTGCTACTGGCCTGATGACATAGATTTCATTGCTGAGTGATATTGCATTGTACGTAAGTACCACAACTTCTTTATCCATTTTTCGCTTTCTGCGATATTGAACTTGTACCGTATACGAGGTTCTTGTAAACAGAGCCGTCCCAAACTTTGGGGTGGCTGTGTCTTTTTGATTTTAATTTCCCTAAGCTATAGGACCATAAGTGGAAGTGCCCTAGGCTCTGTTGCTTTGTTTTTTAGATGTTTCAGGAAACACCATACACTTCTCCAGAGTGGCTGTTGGCAATTTACATCCCGCCCATCAGCATAAGAAGGCTCCCAGTTCTCCATGGCCTGTCCTCCCTTTCTGGATTTTACACTTTTTTCAGATGGCCCTTTTGACCGGGGGGCAGTGAGACTTCATTGTAGTGCAGATTTCTTTGCAAGCTTGCTTGGTTGGCCAAAAAGGGCGTATGCGTTTTTTCCTGAATATATTCAGGAAAAAACGCATACGCCCTTTTTGGCCAAGTGCATCATTGTGGACGTTCTGCCTCTTTTCCTATGCTTTACATGCAATTCCAGTCTACCTCCTGAAATCGGTTTCCTGCAATTCTGCCTCGCTTTCAAGTCCTCTTGGCACGCTTACTTCAATATATTTTTGGACGATAGCTGTCATTTATAACTCTGCAGGTTTGTGAATTACAGGGCCCCGGAGCTCCTTTCTTCAACTCGCTTTCTTGTGAGCTGCCCGCAACACCGCAGGATTGCTTCAGGCCCTAGTGTGGTTCCGGCATGGCACGCTGAGCCTTTGGTTAATTCCTCTTCCTGGTGGGAAATGAGAGTTAAATTTGCCCGTCCAGACACCTCCAGCTAATCTCTCATTGGTTCTCCCTATTCCTGTTCATTTTCCGCAGAAATTGCAAACTGGGCCAAACAGGAGTTTAAAGACACTGACTCTCCAAGTGGGGAGAGTGTTAGTAAAGCGTCTGGAATGTTGCACCCGAGTACCAGGGGACGAAAACTGAGACACATTTGAACACGTTTCCCGATCACACGGTGGATCATACTCTAGGTTCCACATGCATGTTTTAGCTGAAGGAAGAATCCCTTAAACCTGGAGATTTGAGACCCATGGAATGGGTACCATGCAATATGACTTCAAAGGGTTTTCATTTGCTCACCGAACCTCACCAATCCTATCACTGCTGCATTTATGCCGCTGTACACACGCTTGATTCTCTTTTGGAGACATATAAATCCATAGGTTTTAAGATTCTTACTAGTCAGGTATATTCTTAGGCGTTTAATATGGGGTGTTGAGTCCACTTCGTTGAGCAAGGAGTAGCTCTTGTCTATTACATATTTGGCTTATGGAACGGTATCTGTGCTAATTTCAATCTCTGGTTTTATGCAGCACCCCAACTCACCATTCCCCTTAAGCAAGCATAAGTTGGTTTTCTACATTTGAGACCCTGTTCTGTTTTGTAATTCAGTTCCTGTGTAGCCAAGTTTACATTCCGTGTATTAGTGATACCTTATGATGTTTCCTTTTCTGTGTGACTTATTTCACTTAGAATCATCGTACCTGAATCCACTCATTATGCTGCTACTGGCCTGATGACATAGATTTCATTGCTGAGTGATATTGCATTGTACGTAAGTACCACAACTTCTTTATCCATTTTTCGCTTTCTGCGATATTGAACTTGTACCGTATACGAGGTTCTTGTAAACAGAGCCGTCCCAAACTTTGGGGTGGCTGTGTCTTTTTGATTTTAATTTCCCTAAGCTATAGGACCATAAGTGGAAGTGCCCTAGGCTCTGTTGCTTTGTTTTTTAGATGTTTCAGGAAACACCATACACTTCTCCAGAGTGGCTGTTGGCAATTTACATCCCGCCCATCAGCATAAGAAGGCTCCCAGTTCTCCATGGCCTGTCCTCCCTTTCTGGATTTTACACTTTTTTCAGATGGCCCTTTTGACCGGGGGGCAGTGAGACTTCATTGTAGTGCAGATTTCTTTGCAAGCTTGCTTGGTTGGCCAAAAAGGGCGTATGCGTTTTTTCCTGAATATATTCAGGAAAAAACGCATACGCCCTTTTTGGCCAAGTGCATCATTGTGGACGTTCTGCCTCTTTTCCTATGCTTTACATGCAATTCCAGTCTACCTCCTGAAATCGGTTTCCTGCAATTCTGCCTCGCTTTCAAGTCCTCTTGGCACGCTTACTTCAATATATTTTTGGACGATAGCTGTCATTTATAACTCTGCAGGTTTGTGAATTACAGGGCCCCGGAGCTCCTTTCTTCAACTCGCTTTCTTGTGAGCTGCCCGCAACACCGCAGGATTGCTTCAGGCCCTAGTGTGGTTCCGGCATGGCACGCTGAGCCTTTGGTTAATTCCTCTTCCTGGTGGGAAATGAGAGTTAAATTTGCCCGTCCAGACACCTCCAGCTAATCTCTCATTGGTTCTCCCTATTCCTGTTCATTTTCCGCAGAAATTGCAAACTGGGCCAAACAGGAGTTTAAAGACACTGACTCTCCAAGTGGGGAGAGTGTTAGTAAAGCGTCTGGAATGTTGCACCCGAGTACCAGGGGACGAAAACTGAGACACATTTGAACACGTTTCCCGATCACACGGTGGATCATACTCTAGGTTCCACATGCATGTTTTAGCTGAAGGAAGAATCCCTTAAACCTGGAGATTTGAGACCTATGGAATGGGTACCATGCAATATGACTTCAAAGGGTTTTCATTTGCTCACCGAACCTCACCAATCCTATCACTGCTGCATTTATGCCGCTGTACACACGCTTGATTCTCTTTCGGAGACATATAAATCCATAGGTTTTAAGATTCTTACTAGTCAGGTATATTCTTAGGCGTTTAATATGGGGTGTTGAGTCCACTTCGTTGAGCAAGGAGTAGCTCTTGTCTATTACATATTTGGCTTATGGAACGGTATCTGTGCTAATTTCAATCTCTGGTTTTATGCAGCACCCCAACTCACCATTCCCCTTAAGCAAGCATAAGTTGGTTTTCTACATTTGAGACCCTGTTCTGTTTTGTAATTCAGTTCCTGTGTAGCCAAGTTTACATTCCGTGTATTAGTGATACCTTATGATGTTTCCTTTTCTGTGTGACTTATTTCACTTAGAATCATCGTACCTGAATCCACTCATTATGCTGCTACTGGCCTGATGACATAGATTTCATTGCTGAGTGATATTGCATTGTACGTAAGTACCACAACTTCTTTATCCATTTTTCGCTTTCTGCGATATTGAACTTGTACCGTATACGAGGTTCTTGTAAACAGAGCCGTCCCAAACTTTGAGGTGGCTGTGTCTTTTTGATTTTAATTTCCCTAAGCTATAGGACCATAAGTGGAAGTGCCCTAGGCTCTGTTGCTTTGTTTTTTAGATGTTTCAGGAAACACCATACACTTCTCCAGAGTGGCTGTTGGCAATTTACATCCCGCCCATCAGCATAAGAAGGCTCCCAGTTCTCCATGGCCTGTCCTCCCTTTCTGGATTTTACACTTTTTTCAGATGGCCCTTTTGACCGGGGGGCAGTGAGACTTCATTGTAGTGCAGATTTCTTTGCAAGCTTGCTTGGTTGGCCAAAAAGGGCGTATGCGTTTTTTCCTGAATATATTCAGGAAAAAACGCATACGCCCTTTTTGGCCAAGTGCATCATTGTGGACGTTCTGCCTCTTTTCCTATGCTTTACATGCAATTCCAGTCTACCTCCTGAAATCGGTTTCCTGCAATTCTGCCTCGCTTTCAAGTCCTCTTGGCAGGCTTACTTCAATATATTTTTGGATGATAGCTGTCATTTATAACTCTGCAGGTTTGCGAATTACAGGGCCCCGGAGCTCCTTTCTTCAACTCGCTTTCTTGTGAGCTGGCCGCAACACCGCAGGATTGCTTCAGGCCCTAGTGTGGTTCCGGCATGGCACGCTGAGCCTTTGGTTAATTCCTCTTCCTGGTGGGAAATGAGAGTTAAATTTGCCCGTCCAGACACCTCCAGCTAGTCTCTCATTGGTTCTCCCTATTCCTGTTCATTTTCCGCAGAAATTGCAAACTGGGCCAAACAGGAGTTTAAAGGCACTGACTCTCCAAGTGGGGAGAGTGTTAGTAAAGCGTCTGGAATGTTGCACCCGAGTACCAGGGGACGAAAACTGAGACACATTTGAACACGTTTCCCGATCACACGGTGGATCATACTCTGGGTTCCACATGCATGTTTTAGCTGAAGGAAGAATCCCTTAAACCTGGAGAGTTGAGACCCATGGAATGGGTACCATGCAATATGACTTCAAAGGGTCTGCATTTGCTCACCGAACCTCACGAATCCTATCACTGCTGCATTTATGCCGCTGTACACACGCTTGATTCTCTTTCGGAGACATATAAATCCATAGGTTTTAAGATTCTTACTAGTCAGGTATATTCTTAGGCGTTTAATATGAGGTGTTGAGTCCACTTCGTTGAGCAAGGAGTAGCTCTTGTCTATTACATATTTGCCTTATGGAACGGTATCTGTGCTAATTTCAATCTCTGGTTTTATGCAGCACCCCAACTCACCATTTCCCTTAAGCAAGCATAAGTTGGTTTTCTACATTTGAGACCCTGTTCTGTTTTGTAATTCAGTTCCTGTGTAGCCAAGTTTACATTCCGTGTATTAGTGATACCTTAGGATGTTTCTTTTTCTGTGTGACTTATTTCACTTAGAATCATCGTACCTGAATCCACTCATTATGCTGCTATTGGCCTGATGACATAGATTTCATTGCTGAGTGATATTGCATTGTACGTAAGTACCACAACTTCTTTATCCATTTTTCGCTTTCTGCGATATTGAACTTGTACCGTATACGAGGTTCTTGTAAACAGAGCCGTCCCAAACTTTGGCGTGGCTGTGTCTTTTTGATTTTAATTTCCCTAAGCTATAGGACCATAAGTGGAAGTGCCCTAGGCTCTGTTGCTTTGTTTTTTAGATGTTTCAGGAAACACCATACACTTCTCCAGAGTGGCTTTTGGCAATTTACATCACACCCATCAGCATAACAAGGCTCCCAGTTCTCATTGGCCTGTCCTGCCTCTCGGATTATACACTTTTTTTAGATGGCCCTTTTGACCGGGGGGCAGTGAGACTTCATTGTAGTGCAGATTTCCTTTGCAAGCTTGCTTGGTTGGCCAAAAACGGCGTATGTGTTTTTTCCTGAATATATTCAGGAAAAAACGCATACGCCCTTTTTGGCCAATTGCATCATTGTGGACGTTCTGCCTCTTTTCCTATGCTTTACATGCAATTCCAGTCTACCTCCTGAAATCGGTTTCCTGCAATTCTGCCTCGCTTTCAAGTCCTCTTGGCAGGCTTACTTCAATATATTTTTGGACGATAGCTGTCATTTATAACTCTGCAGGTTTGTGAATTACAGGGCCCCGGAGCTCCTTTCTTCAACTCGCTTTCTTTTGAGCTGGCCGCAACACCGCAGGATTGCTTCAGGCCCTAGTGTGGTTCCGGCATGGCACGCTGAGCCTTTGGTTAATTCCTCTTCCTGGTGGGAAATGAGAGTTAAATTTGCCCGTCCAGACACCTCCAGCTAGTCTCTCATTGGTTCTCCCTATTCCTGTTCATTTTCCGCAGAAATTGCAAACTGGGCCAAACAGGAGTTTAAAGGCACTGACTCTCCAAGTGGGGAGAGTGTTAGTAAAGCGTCTGGAATGTTGCACCCGAGTACCAGGGGACGAAAACTGAGACACATTTGAACACGTTTCCCGATCACACGGTCGATCATACTCTAGGTTCCACATGCATGTTTTAGCTGAAGGAAGAATCCCTTAAACCTGGAGATTTGAGACCCATGGAATGGGTACCATGCAATATGACTTCAAAGGGTCTGCATTTGCTCACCGAACCTCACCAATCCTATCACTGCTGCATTTATGCCGCTGTACACACGCTTGATTCTCTTTCGGAGACATATAAATCCATAGGTTTTAAGATTCTTACTAGTCAGGTATATTCTTAGGCGTTTAATATGGGGTGTTGAGTCCACTTCGTTGAGCAAGGAGTAGCTCTTGTCTATTACATATTTGGCTTATGGAACGGTATCTGTGCTAATTTCAATCTCTGGTTTTATGCAGCACCCCAACTCACCATTCCCCTTAAGCAAGCATAAGTTGGTTTTCTACATTTGAGACCCTGTTCTGTTTTGTAATTCAGTTCCTGTGTAGCCAAGTTTACATTCCGTGTATTAGTGATACCTTATGATGTTTCCTTTTCTGTGTGACTTATTTCACTTAGAATCATCGTACCTGAATCCACTCATTATGCTGCTACTGGCCTGATGACATAGATTTCATTGCTGAGTGATATTGCATTGTACGTAAGTACCACAACTTCTTTATCCATTTTTCGCTTTCTGCGATATTGAACTTGTACCGTATACGAGGTTCTTGTAAACAGAGCCGTCCCAAACTTTGGGGTGGCTGTGTCTTTTTGATTTTAATTTCCCTAAGCTATAGGACCATAAGTGGAAGTGCCCTAGGCTCTGTTGCTTTGTTTTTTAGATGTTTCAGGAAACACCATACACTTCTCCAGAGTGGCTGTTGGCAATTTACATCCCGCCCATCAGCATAAGAAGGCTCCCAGTTCTCCATGGCCTGTCCTCCCTTTCTGGATTTTACACTTTTTTCAGATGGCCCTTTTGACCGGGGGGCAGTGAGACTTCATTGTAGTGCAGATTTCTTTGCAAGCTTGCTTGGTTGGCCAAAAAGGGCGTATGCGTTTTTTCCTGAATATATTCAGGAAAAAACGCATACGCCCTTTTTGGCCAAGTGCATCATTGTGGACGTTCTGCCTCTTTTCCTATGCTTTACATGCAATTCCAGTCTACCTCCTGAAATCGGTTTCCTGCAATTCTGCCTCGCTTTCAAGTCCTCTTGGCACGCTTACTTCAATATATTTTTGGACGATAGCTGTCATTTATAACTCTGCAGGTTTGTGAATTACAGGGCCCCGGAGCTCCTTTCTTCAACTCGCTTTCTTGTGAGCTGCCCGCAACACCGCAGGATTGCTTCAGGCCCTAGTGTGGTTCCGGCATGGCACGCTGAGCCTTTGGTTAATTCCTCTTCCTGGTGGGAAATGAGAGTTAAATTTGCCCGTCCAGACACCTCCAGCTAATCTCTCATTGGTTCTCCCTATTCCTGTTCATTTTCCGCAGAAATTGCAAACTGGGCCAAACAGGAGTTTAAAGACACTGACTCTCCAAGTGGGGAGAGTGTTAGTAAAGCGTCTGGAATGTTGCACCCGAGTACCAGGGGACGAAAACTGAGACACATTTGAACACGTTTCCCGATCACACGGTGGATCATACTCTAGGTTCCACATGCATGTTTTAGCTGAAGGAAGAATCCCTTAAACCTGGAGATTTGAGACCCATGGAATGGGTACCATGCAATATGACTTCAAAGGGTTTTCATTTGCTCACCGAACCTCACCAATCCTATCACTGCTGCATTTATGCCGCTGTACACACGCTTGATTCTCTTTCGGAGACATATAAATCCATAGGTTTTAAGATTCTTACTAGTCAGGTATATTCTTAGGCGTTTAATATGGGGTGTTGAGTCCACTTCGTTGAGCAAGGAGTAGCTCTTGTCTATTACATATTTGGCTTATGGAACGGTATCTGTGCTAATTTCAATCTCTGGTTTTATGCAGCACCCCAACTCACCATTCCCCTTAAGCAAGCATAAGTTGGTTTTCTACATTTGAGACCCTGTTCTGTTTTGTAATTCAGTTCCTGTGTAGCCAAGTTTACATTCCGTGTATTAGTGATACCTTATGATGTTTCCTTTTCTGTGTGACTTATTTCACTTAGAATCATCGTACCTGAATCCACTCATTATGCTGCTACTGGCCTGATGACATAGATTTCATTGCTGAGTGATATTGCATTGTACGTAAGTACCACAACTTCTTTATCCATTTTTCGCTTTCTGCGATATTGAACTTGTACCGTATACGAGGTTCTTGTAAACAGAGCCGTCCCAAACTTTGAGGTGGCTGTGTCTTTTTGATTTTAATTTCCCTAAGCTATAGGACCATAAGTGGAAGTGCCCTAGGCTCTGTTGCTTTGTTTTTTAGATGTTTCAGGAAACACCATACACTTCTCCAGAGTGGCTGTTGGCAATTTACATCCCGCCCATCAGCATAAGAAGGCTCCCAGTTCTCCATGGCCTGTCCTCCCTTTCTGGATTTTACACTTTTTTCAGATGGCCCTTTTGACCGGGGGGCAGTGAGACTTCATTGTAGTGCAGATTTCTTTGCAAGCTTGCTTGGTTGGCCAAAAAGGGCGTATGCGTTTTTTCCTGAATATATTCAGGAAAAAACGCATACGCCCTTTTTGGCCAAGTGCATCATTGTGGACGTTCTGCCTCTTTTCCTATGCTTTACATGCAATTCCAGTCTACCTCCTGAAATCGGTTTCCTGCAATTCTGCCTCGCTTTCAAGTCCTCTTGGCAGGCTTACTTCAATATATTTTTGGATGATAGCTGTCATTTATAACTCTGCAGGTTTGCGAATTACAGGGCCCCGGAGCTCCTTTCTTCAACTCGCTTTCTTGTGAGCTGGCCGCAACACCGCAGGATTGCTTCAGGCCCTAGTGTGGTTCCGGCATGGCACGCTGAGCCTTTGGTTAATTCCTCTTCCTGGTGGGAAATGAGAGTTAAATTTGCCCGTCCAGACACCTCCAGCTAGTCTCTCATTGGTTCTCCCTATTCCTGTTCATTTTCCGCAGAAATTGCAAACTCGGCCAAACAGGAGTTTAAAGGCACTGACTCTCCAAGTGGGGAGAGTGTTAGTAAAGCGTCTGGAATGTTGCACCCGAGTACCAGGGGACGAAAACTGAGACACATTTGAACACGTTTCCCGATCACACGGTGGATCATACTCTGGGTTCCACATGCATGTTTTAGCTGAAGGAAGAATCCCTTAAACCTGGAGAGTTGAGACCCATGGAATGGGTACCATGCAATATGACTTCAAAGGGTCTGCATTTGCTCACCGAACCTCACGAATCCTATCACTGCTGCATTTATGCCGCTGTACACACGCTTGATTCTCTTTCGGAGACATATAAATCCATAGGTTTTAAGATTCTTACTAGTCAGGTATATTCTTAGGCGTTTAATATGAGGTGTTGAGTCCACTTCGTTGAGCAAGGAGTAGCTCTTGTCTATTACATATTTGCCTTATGGAACGGTATCTGTGCTAATTTCAATCTCTGGTTTTATGCAGCACCCCAACTCACCATTTCCCTTAAGCAAGCATAAGTTGGTTTTCTACATTTGAGACCCTGTTCTGTTTTGTAATTCAGTTCCTGTGTAGCCAAGTTTACATTCCGTGTATTAGTGATACCTTAGGATGTTTCTTTTTCTGTGTGACTTATTTCACTTAGAATCATCGTACCTGAATCCACTCATTATGCTGCTATTGGCCTGATGACATAGATTTCATTGCTGAGTGATATTGCATTGTACGTAAGTACCACAACTTCTTTATCCATTTTTCGCTTTCTGCGATATTGAACTTGTACCGTATACGAGGTTCTTGTAAACAGAGCCGTCCCAAACTTTGGCGTGGCTGTGTCTTTTTGATTTTAATTTCCCTAAGCTATAGGACCATAAGTGGAAGTGCCCTAGGCTCTGTTGCTTTGTTTTTTAGATGTTTCAGGAAACACCATACACTTCTCCAGAGTGGCTTTTGGCAATTTACATCACACCCATCAGCATAACAAGGCTCCCAGTTCTCATTGGCCTGTCCTGCCTCTCGGATTATACACTTTTTTTAGATGGCCCTTTTGACCGGGGGGCAGTGAGACTTCATTGTAGTGCAGATTTCCTTTGCAAGCTTGCTTGGTTGGCCAAAAACGGCGTATGTGTTTTTTCCTGAATATATTCAGGAAAAAACGCATACGCCCTTTTTGGCCAATTGCATCATTGTGGACGTTCTGCCTCTTTTCCTATGCTTTACATGCAATTCCAGTCTACCTCCTGAAATCGGTTTCCTGCAATTCTGCCTCGCTTTCAAGTCCTCTTGGCAGGCTTACTTCAATATATTTTTGGACGATAGCTGTCATTTATAACTCTGCAGGTTTGTGAATTACAGGGCCCCGGAGCTCCTTTCTTCAACTCGCTTTCTTTTGAGCTGGCCGCAACACCGCAGGATTGCTTCAGGCCCTAGTGTGGTTCCGGCATGGCACGCTGAGCCTTTGGTTAATTCCTCTTCCTGGTGGGAAATGAGAGTTAAATTTGCCCGTCCAGACACCTCCAGCTAGTCTCTCATTGGTTCTCCCTATTCCTGTTCATTTTCCGCAGAAATTGCAAACTGGGCCAAACAGGAGTTTAAAGGCACTGACTCTCCAAGTGGGGAGAGTGTTAGTAAAGCGTCTGGAATGTTGCACCCGAGTACCAGGGGACGAAAACTGAGACACATTTGAACACGTTTCCCGATCACACGGTCGATCATACTCTAGGTTCCACATGCATGTTTTAGCTGAAGGAAGAATCCCTTAAACCTGGAGATTTGAGACCCATGGAATGGGTACCATGCAATATGACTTCAAAGGGTCTGCATTTGCTCACCGAACCTCACCAATCCTATCACTGCTGCATTTATGCCGCTGTACACACGCTTGATTCTCTTTCGGAGACATATAAATCCATAGGTTTTAAGATTCTTACTAGTCAGGTATATTCTTAGGCGTTTAATATGGGGTGTTGAGTCCACTTCGTTGAGCAAGGAGTAGCTCTTGTCTATTACATATTTGGCTTATGGAACGGTATCTGTGCTAATTTCAATCTCTGGTTTTATGCAGCACCCCAACTCACCATTCCCCTTAAGCAAGCATAAGTTGGTTTTCTACATTTGAGACCCTGTTCTGTTTTGTAATTCAGTTCCTGTGTAGCCAAGTTTACATTCCGTGTATTAGTGATACCTTATGATGTTTCCTTTTCTGTGTGACTTATTTCACTTAGAATCATCGTACCTGAATCCACTCATTATGCTGCTACTGGCCTGATGACATAGATTTCATTGCTGAGTGATATTGCATTGTACGTAAGTACCACAACTTCTTTATCCATTTTTCGCTTTCTGCGATATTGAACTTGTACCGTATACGAGGTTCTTGTAAACAGAGCCGTCCCAAACTTTGGGGTGGCTGTGTCTTTTTGATTTTAATTTCCCTAAGCTATAGGACCATAAGTGGAAGTGCCCTAGGCTCTGTTGCTTTGTTTTTTAGATGTTTCAGGAAACACCATACACTTCTCCAGAGTGGCTGTTGGCAATTTACATCCCGCCCATCAGCATAAGAATGCTCCCAGTTCTCCATGGCCTGTCCTCCCTTTCTGGATTTTACACTTTTTTCAGATGGCCCTTTTGACCGGGGGGCAGTGAGACTTCATTGTAGTGCAGATTTCTTTGCAAGCTTGCTTGGTTGGCCAAAAAGGGCGTATGCGTTTTTTCCTGAATATATTCAGGAAAAAACGCATACGCCCTTTTTGGCCAAGTGCATCATTGTGGACGTTCTGCCTCTTTTCCTATGCTTTACATGCAATTCCAGTCTACCTCCTGAAATCGGTTTCCTGCAATTCTGCCTCGCTTTCAAGTCCTCTTGGCACGCTTACTTCAATATATTTTTGGACGATAGCTGTCATTTATAACTCTGCAGGTTTGTGAATTACAGGGCCCCGGAGCTCCTTTCTTCAACTCGCTTTCTTGTGAGCTGCCCGCAACACCGCAGGATTGCTTCAGGCCCTAGTGTGGTTCCGGCATGGCACGCTGAGCCTTTGGTTAATTCCTCTTCCTGGTGGGAAATGAGAGTTAAATTTGCCCGTCCAGACACCTCCAGCTAATCTCTCATTGGTTCTCCCTATTCCTGTTCATTTTCCGCAGAAATTGCAAACTGGGCCAAACAGGAGTTTAAAGACACTGACTCTCCAAGTGGGGAGAGTGTTAGTAAAGCGTCTGGAATGTTGCACCCGAGTACCAGGGGACGAAAACTGAGACACATTTGAACACGTTTCCCGATCACACGGTGGATCATACTCTAGGTTCCACATGCATGTTTTAGCTGAAGGAAGAATCCCTTAAACCTGGAGATTTGAGACCCATGGAATGGGTACCATGCAATATGACTTCAAAGGGTTTTCATTTGCTCACCGAACCTCACCAATCCTATCACTGCTGCATTTATGCCGCTGTACACACGCTTGATTCTCTTTCGGAGACATATAAATCCATAGGTTTTAAGATTCTTACTAGTCAGGTATATTCTTAGGCGTTTAATATGGGGTGTTGAGTCCACTTCGTTGAGCAAGGAGTAGCTCTTGTCTATTACATATTTGGCTTATGGAACGGTATCTGTGCTAATTTCAATCTCTGGTTTTATGCAGCACCCCAACTCACCATTCCCCTTAAGCAAGCATAAGTTGGTTTTCTACATTTGAGACCCTGTTCTGTTTTGTAATTCAGTTCCTGTGTAGCCAAGTTTACATTCCGTGTATTAGTGATACCTTATGATGTTTCCTTTTCTGTGTGACTTATTTCACTTAGAATCATCGTACCTGAATCCACTCATTATGCTGCTACTGGCCTGATGACATAGATTTCATTGCTGAGTGATATTGCATTGTACGTAAGTACCACAACTTCTTTATCCATTTTTCGCTTTCTGCGATATTGAACTTGTACCGTATACGAGGTTCTTGTAAACAGAGCCGTCCCAAACTTTGAGGTGGCTGTGTCTTTTTGATTTTAATTTCCCTAAGCTATAGGACCATAAGTGGAAGTGCCCTAGGCTCTGTTGCTTTGTTTTTTAGATGTTTCAGGAAACACCATACACTTCTCCAGAGTGGCTGTTGGCAATTTACATCCCGCCCATCAGCATAAGAAGGCTCCCAGTTCTCCATGGCCTGTCCTCCCTTTCTGGATTTTACACTTTTTTCAGATGGCCCTTTTGACCGGGGGGCAGTAAGACTTCATTGTAGTGCAGATTTCTTTGCAAGCTTGCTTGGTTGGCCAAAAAGGGCGTATGCGTTTTTTCCTGAATATATTCAGGAAAAAACGCATATGCCCTTTTTGGCCAAGTGCATCATTGTGGACGTTCTGCCTCTTTTCCTATGCTTTACATGCAATTCCAGTCTACCTCCTGAAATCGGTTTCCTGCAATTCTGCCTCGCTTTCAAGTCCTCTTGGCAGGCTTACTTCAATATATTTTTGGATGATAGCTGTCATTTATAACTCTGCAGGTTTGCGAATTACAGGGCCCCGGAGCTCCTTTCTTCAACTCGCTTTCTTGTGAGCTGGCCGCAACACCGCAGGATTGCTTCAGGCCCTAGTGTGGTTCCGGCATGGCACGCTGAGCCTTTGGTTAATTCCTCTTCCTGGTGGGAAATGAGAGTTAAATTTGCCCGTCCAGACACCTCCAGCTAGTCTCTCATTGGTTCTCCCTATTCCTGTTCATTTTCCGCAGAAATTGCAAACTGGGCCAAACAGGAGTTTAAAGGCACTGACTCTCCAAGTGGGGAGAGTGTTAGTAAAGCGTCTGGAATGTTGCACCCGAGTACCAGGGGACGAAAACTGAGACACATTTGAACACGTTTCCCGATCACACGGTGGATCATACTCTGGGTTCCACATGCATGTTTTAGCTGAAGGAAGAATCCCTTAAACCTGGAGAGTTGAGACCCATGGAATGGGTACCATGCAATATGACTTCAAAGGGTCTGCATTTGCTCACCGAACCTCACGAATCCTATCACTGCTGCATTTATGCCACTGTACACACGCTTGATTCTCTTTCGGAGACATATAAATCCATAGGTT
This sequence comes from Grampus griseus, assembly GCF_964374135.1. Lineage (NCBI taxonomy): Eukaryota > Metazoa > Chordata > Mammalia > Artiodactyla > Delphinidae > Grampus > Grampus griseus. The sequence goes on from NW_028133388.1 coordinate 897,711, forward strand.
TTAAGATTCTTACTAGTCAGGTATATTCTTAGGCGTTTAATATGAGGTGTTGAGTCCACTTCGTTGAGCAAGGAGTAGCTCTTGTCTATTACATATTTGCCTTATGGAACGGTATCTGTGCTAATTTCAATCTCTGGTTTTATGCAGCACCCCAACTCACCATTTCCCTTAAGCAAGCATAAGTTGGTTTTCTACATTTGAGACCCTGTTCTGTTTTGTAATTCAGTTCCTGTGTAGCCAAGTTTACATTCCGTGTATTAGTGATACCTTAGGATGTTTCTTTTTCTGTGTGACTTATTTCACTTAGAATCATCGTACCTGAATCCACTCATTATGCTGCTATTGGCCTGATGACATAGATTTCATTGCTGAGTGATATTGCATTGTACGTAAGTACCACAACTTCTTTATCCATTTTTCGCTTTCTGCGATATTGAACTTGTACCGTATACGAGGTTCTTGTAAACAGAGCCGTCCCAAACTTTGGCGTGGCTGTGTCTTTTTGATTTTAATTTCCCTAAGCTATAGGACCATAAGTGGAAGTGCCCTAGGCTCTGTTGCTTTGTTTTTTAGATGTTTCAGGAAACACCATACACTTCTCCAGAGTGGCTTTTGGCAATTTACATCACACCCATCAGCATAACAAGGCTCCCAGTTCTCATTGGCCTGTCCTGCCTCTCGGATTATACACTTTTTTTAGATGGCCCTTTTGACCGGGGGGCAGTGAGACTTCATTGTAGTGCAGATTTCCTTTGCAAGCTTGCTTGGTTGGCCAAAAACGGCGTATGTGTTTTTTCCTGAATATATTCAGGAAAAAACGCATACGCCCTTTTTGGCCAATTGCATCATTGTGGACGTTCTGCCTCTTTTCCTATGCTTTACATGCAATTCCAGTCTACCTCCTGAAATCGGTTTCCTGCAATTCTGCCTCGCTTTCAAGTCCTCTTGGCAGGCTTACTTCAATATATTTTTGGACGATAGCTGTCATTTATAACTCTGCAGGTTTGTGAATTACAGGGCCCCGGAGCTCCTTTCTTCAACTCGCTTTCTTTTGAGCTGGCCGCAACACCGCAGGATTGCTTCAGGCCCTAGTGTGGTTCCGGCATGGCACGCTGAGCCTTTGGTTAATTCCTCTTCCTGGTGGGAAATGAGAGTTAAATTTGCCCGTCCAGACACCTCCAGCTAGTCTCTCATTGGTTCTCCCTATTCCTGTTCATTTTCCGCAGAAATTGCAAACTGGGCCAAACAGGAGTTTAAAGGCACTGACTCTCCAAGTGGGGAGAGTGTTAGTAAAGCGTCTGGAATGTTGCACCCGAGTACCAGGGGACGAAAACTGAGACACATTTGAACACGTTTCCCGATCACACGGTCGATCATACTCTAGGTTCCACATGCATGTTTTAGCTGAAGGAAGAATCCCTTAAACCTGGAGATTTGAGACCCATGGAATGGGTACCATGCAATATGACTTCAAAGGGTCTGCATTTGCTCACCGAACCTCACCAATCCTATCACTGCTGCATTTATGCCGCTGTACACACGCTTGATTCTCTTTCGGAGACATATAAATCCATAGGTTTTAAGATTCTTACTAGTCAGGTATATTCTTAGGCGTTTAATATGGGGTGTTGAGTCCACTTCGTTGAGCAAGGAGTAGCTCTTGTCTATTACATATTTGGCTTATGGAACGGTATCTGTGCTAATTTCAATCTCTGGTTTTATGCAGCACCCCAACTCACCATTCCCCTTAAGCAAGCATAAGTTGGTTTTCTACATTTGAGACCCTGTTCTGTTTTGTAATTCAGTTCCTGTGTAGCCAAGTTTACATTCCGTGTATTAGTGATACCTTATGATGTTTCCTTTTCTGTGTGACTTATTTCACTTAGAATCATCGTACCTGAATCCACTCATTATGCTGCTACTGGCCTGATGACATAGATTTCATTGCTGAGTGATATTGCATTGTACGTAAGTACCACAACTTCTTTATCCATTTTTCGCTTTCTGCGATATTGAACTTGTACCGTATACGAGGTTCTTGTAAACAGAGCCGTCCCAAACTTTGGGGTGGCTGTGTCTTTTTGATTTTAATTTCCCTAAGCTATAGGACCATAAGTGGAAGTGCCCTAGGCTCTGTTGCTTTGTTTTTTAGATGTTTCAGGAAACACCATACACTTCTCCAGAGTGGCTGTTGGCAATTTACATCCCGCCCATCAGCATAAGAAGGCTCCCAGTTCTCCATGGCCTGTCCTCCCTTTCTGGATTTTACACTTTTTTCAGATGGCCCTTTTGACCGGGGGGCAGTGAGACTTCATTGTAGTGCAGATTTCTTTGCAAGCTTGCTTGGTTGGCCAAAAAGGGCGTATGCGTTTTTTCCTGAATATATTCAGGAAAAAACGCATACGCCCTTTTTGGCCAAGTGCATCATTGTGGACGTTCTGCCTCTTTTCCTATGCTTTACATGCAATTCCAGTCTACCTCCTGAAATCGGTTTCCTGCAATTCTGCCTCGCTTTCAAGTCCTCTTGGCAGGCTTACTTCAATATGTTTTTGGACGATAGCTGTCATTTATAACTCTGCAGGTTTGTGAATTACAGGGCCCCTGAGCTCCTTTCTTCAACTCGCTTTCTTGTGAGCTGGCCGCAACACCGCAGGATTGCTTCAGGCCCTAGTGTGGTTCCGGCATGGCACACTGAGCCTTTGGATAATTCCTCTTCCTGGTGGGAAATGAGAGTTAAATTTGCCCGTCCAGACACCTCCAGCTAGTCTCTCATTGGTTCTCCCTATTCCTGTTCATTTTCCGCAGAAATTGCAAACTGGGCCCAACAGGAGTTTAAAGGCACTGACTCTCCAAGTGGGGAGAGTGTTAGTAAAGCATCTGGAATGTTGCACCCGAGTACCAGGGGACGAAAACTGAGACACATTTGAACACGTTTCTCGATCACATGGTGGATCATACTCTGGGTTCCACATGCATGTTTTAGCTGAAGGAAGAATCCCTTAAACCTGGAGAGTTGAGACCCTTGGAATGGGTACCATGCAATATGACTTCAAAGGGTCTGCATTTGCTCACCGAACCTCACCAATCCTATCACTGCTGCATTTATGCCGCTGTACACACGCTTGATTCTCTTTCGGAGACATATAAATCCATAGGTTTTAAGATTCTTACTAGTCAGGTATATTCTTAGGCGTTTAATATGGGGTGTTGAGTCCACTTCGTTGAGCAAGGAGTAGCTCTTGTCTATTACATATTTGGCTTATGGAACGGTATCTGTGCTAATTTCAATCTCTGGTTTTATGCAGCACCCCAACTCACCATTCCCCTTAAGCAAGCATAATTTGGTTTTCTACATTTGAGACCCTGTTCTGTTTTGTAATTCAGTTCCTGTGTAGCCAAGTTTACATTTCGTGTATTAGTGATACCTTATGATGTTTCTTTTTCTGTGTGACTTATTTCACTTAGAATCATCGTACCTGAATCCACTCATTATGCTGCTACTGGCCTGATGACATAGATTTCATTGCTGAGTGATATTGCATTGTACGTAAGTACCACAACTTCTTTATCCATTTTTCGCTTTCTGCGATATTGAACTTGTACCGTATACGAGGTTCTTGTAAACAGAGCCGTCCCAAACTTTGGGGTGGCTGTGTCTTTTTGATTTTAATTTCCCTAAGCTATAGGACCATAAGTGGAAGTGCCCTAGGCTCTGTTGCTTTGTTTTTTAGATGTTTCAGGAAACACCATACACTTCTCCAGAGTGGCTGTTTGCAATTTACATCCCGCCCATCAGCATAACAAGGCTCCCAGTTCTCCATGGCCTGTCCTGTCTTTCTGGATTTTACAATTTTTTCAGATGGCCCTTTTGACCGGGGGACAGTGAGAGTTCATTGTAGTGCAGATTTCCATTGCAACCTTGCTTGGTTGGCCAAAAAGTGCGTATGTGTTTTTTCCTGAATATATTCAGGAAAAAACGCATACACCCTTTTTGGCCAAGTGCATCATTGTGGACGTTCTGCCTCTTTTCCTATGCTTTACATGCAATTCCAGTCTACCTCCTGAAATCGGTTTCCTGCAATTCTGCCTCGCTTTCAAGTCCTCTTGGCAGGCTTACTTCAATATATTTTTGGACGATAGCTGTCATTTATAACTCTGCAGGTTTGTGAATTACAGGGCCCCGGAGCTCCTTTCTTCAACTCGCTTTCTTGTGAGCTGGCCGCAACACCGCAGGATTGCTTCAGGCCCTAGTGTGGTTCCGGCATGGCACGCTGAGCCTTTGGTTAATTCCTCTTCCTGGTGGGAAATGAGAGTTAAATTTGCCCGTCCAGACACCTCCAGCTAGTCTCTCATTGGTTCTCCCTATTCCTGTTCATTTTCCGCAGAAATTGCAAACTGGGCCAAACAGGAGTTTAAAGGCACTGACTCTCCAAGTGGGGAGAGTGTTAGTAAAGCGTCTGGAATGTTGCACCCGAGTACCAGGGGATGAAAACTGAGACACATTTGAACACGTTTCCCGATCACACGGTGGATCATACTCTAGGTTCCACATGCATGTTTTAGCTGAAGGAAGAATCCCTTAAACCTGGAGAGTTGAGACCCATGGAATGGGTACCATACAATATGACTTCAAAGGGTCTGCATTTGCTCACCGAACCTCACCAATCCTATCACTGCTGCATTTATGCCGCTGTACACACGCTTGAATCTCTTTCGGAGACATATAAATCCATAGGTTTTAAGATTCTTACTAGTCAGGTATATTCTTAGGCGTTTAATATGAGGTGTTGAGTCCACTTCGTTGAGCAAGGAGTAGCTCTTGTCTATTACATATTTGGCTTATGGAACGGTATCTGTGCTAATTTCAATCTCTGGTTTTATGCAGCACCCCAACTCACCATTCCCCTTAAGCAAGCATAAGTTGGTTTTCTACATTTGAGACCCTGTTCTGTTTTGTAATTCAGTTCCTGTGTAGCCAAGTTTACATTCCGTGTATTAGTGAAACCTTATGATGTTTCTTTTTCTGTGTGACTTATTTCACTTAGAATCATCGTACCTGAATCCACTCATTATGCTGCTACTGGCCTGATGACATAGATTTCATTGCTGAGTGATATTGCATTGTACGTAAGTACCACAACTTCTTTATCCATTTTTCGCTTTCTGCGATATTGAACTTGTACCGTATACGAGGTTCTTGTAAACAGAGCCGTCCCAAACTTTGGGGTGGCTGTGTCTTTTTGATTTTAATTTCCCTAAGCTATAGGACCATAAGTGGAAGTGCCCTAGGCTCTGTTGATTTCTTTTTTAGATGTTTCAGGAAACACCATACACTTCTCCAGAGTGGCAGTTGGCAATTTACATCCTGCCCATCAGCATAAGAAGGCTCCCAGTTCTCCATGGCCTGTCCTCCCTTTCTGGATGTTACACTTTTTTCAGATGGCCCTTTTGACCGGGGGGCAGTGAGACTTCATTGTAGTGCAGATTTCCTTTGCAAGCTTGCTTGGTTGGCCAAAAAGGGCGTATGCGTTTATTCCTGAATATATTCAGGAAAAAACGCATACGCCCTTTTTGGCCAAGTGCATCATTGTGGACGTTCTGCCTCTTTTCCTATGCTTTACATGCAATTCCAGTCTACCTCCTGAAATCGGTTTCCTGCAATTCTGCCTCGCTTTCAAGTCCTCTTGGCAGCCTTACTTCAATATATTTTTGGACGATAGCTGTCATTTATAACTCTGCAGGTTTGTGAATTACAGGGCCCCGGAGCTCCATTCTTCAACTCGCTTTCTTGTGAGCTGGCCGCAACACCGCAGGATTGCTTCAGGCCCTAGTGTGGTTCCGGCATGGCACGCTGAACCTTTGGTTAATTCCTCTTCTTGGTGGGAAATGAGAGTTAAATTCGCCCGTCCAGACACCTCCAGCTAGTCTCTCATTGGTTGTCCCTATTCCTGTTCATTTTCCGCAGAAATTGCAAACTGGGCCAAACAGGAGTTTAAAGGCACTGACTCTCCAAGTGGGGAGAGTGTTAGTAAAGCGTCTGGAATGTTGCACCCGAGTACCAGGCGATGAACACTGAGACACATTTGAACACGTTTCCCGATCACACGGTGGATCATACTCTAGGTTCCACATGCATGTTTTAGCTGAAGGAAGAATCCCTTAAACCTGGAGAGTTGAGACCCATGGAATGGGTACCATGCAATATGACTTCAAAGGGTCTGCATTTGCTCACCGAACCTCACCAATCCTATCACTGCTGCATTTATGCCGCTGTACACACGCTTGAATCTCTTTCAGAGACATATAAATCCATAGGTTTTAAGATTCTTACTAGTCAGGTATATTCTTAGGCTTTTAATATGGGGTGTTGAGTCCACTTCGTTGAGCAAGGAGTAACTCTTGACTATTACATATTTGCCTTATGGAACGGTATCTGTGCTAATTTCAATCTCTGGTTTTATGCAGCACCCCAACTCACCATTCCCCTTAAGCAAGCATAAGTTGGTTTTCTACATTTGAGACCCTGTTCTGTTTTGTAATTCAGTTCCTGTGTAGCCAAGTTTACATTCCGTGTATTAGTGAAAACTTATGATGTTTCTTTTTCTGTGTGACTTATTTCACTTAGAATCATCGTACCTGAATCCACTCATTATGCTGCTACTGGCCTGATGACATAGATTTCATTGCTGAGTGATATTGCATTGTACGTAAGTACCACAACTTCTTTATCCATTTTTCGCTTTCTGCGATATTGAACTTGTACCGTATACGAGGTTCTTGTAAACAGAGGCGTCCCAAACTTCGGGGTGGCTGTGTCTTTTTAATTTCAATTTCCCTAAGCTATAGGACCATAAGTGGAAGTGCCCTAGGCTCTGTTGCTTTGTTTTTTAGATGTTTCAGGAAACACCATACACTTCTCCAGAGTGGCTGTTGGCAATTTACATCCCGCCCATCAGCATAACAAGGCTCCCAGTTCTCCATGGCCTGTCCTCCCTTTCTGGATTTTACACTTTTTTCAGATGGCCCTTTTGACCGGGGGGCAGTGAGACTTCATTGTAGTGCAGATTTCCTTTGCAAGCTTGCTTGGTTGGCCAAAAAGGGCGTATGTGTTTTTTCCTGAATATATTCAGGAAAAAACGCATACGCCCTTTTTGGCCAAGTGCATCATTGTGGACGTTCTGCCTCTTTTCCTATGCTTTACATGCAATTCCAGTCTACCTCCTGAAATCGGTTTCCTGCAATTCTGCCCCGCTTTCAAGTCCTCTTGGCAGCCTTACTTCAATATATTTTTGGATGATAGCTGTCATTTATAACTCTGCAGGTTTGTGAATTACAGGGCCCCTGAGCTCCTTTCTTCAACTCGCTTTCTTGTGAGCTGGCCGCAACACCGCAGGATTGCTTCAGGCCCTAGTGTGGTTCCGGCATGGCACACTGAGCCTTTGGTTAATTCCTCTTCCTGGTGGGAAATGAGAGTTAAATTTGCCCGTCCAGACACCTCCAGCTAGTCTCTCATTGGTTCTCCCTATTCCTGTTTATTTTCCACAGAAATTGCAAACTGGGACAAACAGGAGGTTAAAGGCACTGACTCTCCAAGTGGGGAGAGTGTTAGTAAAGCGTCTGGAATGTGGCACCCGAGTACCAGGGGACGAAAACTGAGACACATTTGAACACGTTTCCCGATCACACGGTGGATCATACTCTGGGTTCCACATGCATGTTTTAGCTGAAGGAAGAATCCCTTAAACCTGGAGAGTTGAGACCCATGGAATGGGTACCATGCAATATGACTTCAAAGGGTCTGCATTTGCTCACCAAACCTCACCAATCCTATCACTGCTGCATTTATGCCGCTGTACACACGCTTGATTCTCTTTCGGAGACATATAAATCCATAGGTTTTAAGATTCTTACTAGTCAGGTATATTCTTAGGCGTTTAATATGGGGTGTTGAGTCCACTTCGTTGAGCAAGGAGTAGCTCTTGTCTATTACATATTTGGCTTATGGAACGTTATCTGTGCTAATTTCAATCTCTGGTTTTATGCAGCACCCCAACTCACCATTCCCCTTAAGCAAGCATAAGTTGGTTTTCTACATTTGAGACCCTGTTCTGTTTTGTAATTCAGTTCCTGTGTAGCCAAGTTTACATTTCGTGTATTAGTGATACCTTATGATGTTTCTTTTTCTGTGTGACTTATTTCACTTAGAATCATCGTACCTGAATCCACTCATTATGCTGCTACTGGCCTGATGACATAGATTTCATTGCTGAGTGATATTGCATTGTACGTAAGTACCACAACTTCTTTATCCATTTTTCGCTTTCTGTGATATTGAACTTGTACCGTATACGAGGTTCTTGTAAACAGAGCCGTCCCAAACTTTGGGGTGGCTGTGTCTTTTTGATTTTAATTTCCCTTAGCTATAGAACCATAAGTGGAAGTGCCCTAGGCTCTGTTGCTTTGTTTTTTAAATGTTTCAGGAAACACCATACACTTCTCCAGAGTGGCTGTTTGCAATTTACATCCCGCGCATCAGCATAACAAGGCTCCCAGTTCTCCATGGCCTGTCCTGTCTTTCTGGATTTTACAATTTTTTCAGATGGCCCTTTTGACCGGGGGACAGTGAGAGTTCATTGTAGTGCAGATTTCCTTTGCAACCTTGCTTGGTTGGCCAAAAAGTGCGTATGTGTTTTTTCCTGAATATATTCAGGAAAAAACACATACGCCCTTTTTGGCCAAGTGCATCATTGTGGACGTTCTGCCTCTTTTCCTATGCTTTACATGCAATTCCAGTCTACCTCCTGAAATCGGTTTCCTGCAATTCTGCCTCGCTTTCAAGTCCTCTTGGCAGGCTTACTTCAATATATTTTTGGACGATAGCTGTCATTTATAACTCTGCAGGTTTGTGAATTACAGGGCCCCGGAGCTCCTTTCTTCAACTCGCTTTCTTGTGAGCTGGCCACAACACCGCAGGATTGCTTCAGGCCCTAGTGTGGTTCCGGCATGGCACGCTGAGCCTTTGGTTAATTCCTCTTCCTGGTGGGAAATGAGAGTTAAATTTGCCCGTCCAGACACCTCCAGCTAGTCTCTCATTGGTTCTCCCTATTCCTGTTCATTTTCCGCAGAAATTGCAAACTGGGCCAAACAGGAGTTTAAAGGCACTGACTCTCCAAGTGGGGAGAGTGTTAGTAAAGCGTCTGGAATGTTGCACCCGAGTACCAGGGGATGAAAACTGAGACACATTTGAACACGTTTCCCGATCACACGGTCGATCATACTCTAGGTTCCACATGCATGTTTTAGCTGAAGGAAGAATCCCTTAAACCTGGAGAGTTGAGACCCATGGAATGGGTACCATACAATATGACTTCAAAGGGTCTGCATTTGCTCACCGAACCTCACCAATCCTATCACTGCTGCATTTATGCCGCTGTACACACGCTTGAATCTCTTTCGGAGACATATAAATCCATAGGTTTTAAGATTCTTACTAGTCAGGTATATTCTTAGGCGTTTAATATGAGGTGTTGAGTCCACTTCGTTGAGCAAGGAGTAGCTCTTGTCTATTACATATTTGGCTTATGGAACGGTATCTGTGCTAATTTCAATCTCTGGTTTTATGCAGCACCCCAACTCACCATTCCCCTTAAGCAAGCATAAGTTGGTTTTCTACATTTGAGACCCTGTTCTGTTTTGTAATTCAGTTCCTGTGTAGCCAAGTTTACATTCCGTGTATTAGTGAAACCTTATGATGTTTCTTTTTCTGTGTGACTTATTTCACTTAGAATCATCGTACCTGAATCCACTCATTATGCTGCTACTGGCCTGATGACATAGATTTCATTGCTGAGTGATATTGCATTGTACGTAAGTACCACAACTTCTTTATCCATTTTTCGCTTTCTGCGATATTGAACTTGTACCGTATACGAGGTTCTTGTAAACAGAGCCGTCCCAAACTTTGGGGTGGCTGTGTCTTTTTGATTTTAATTTCCCTAAGCTATAGGACCATAAGTGGAAGTGCCCTAGGCTCTGTTGATTTCTTTTTTAGATGTTTCAGGAAACACCATACACTTCTCCAGAGTGGCAGTTGGCAATTTACATCCTGCCCATCAGCATAAGAAGGCTCCCAGTTCTCCATGGCCTGTCCTCCCTTTCTGGATGTTACACTTTTTTCAGATGGCCCTTTTGACCGGGGGGCAGTGAGACTTCATTGTAGTGCAGATTTCCATTGCAAGCTTGCTTGGTTGGCCAAAAAGGGCGTATGCGTTTATTCCTGAATATATTCAGGAAAAAACGCATACGCCCTTTTTGGCCAAGTGCATCATTGTGGACGTTCTGCCTCTTTTCCTATGCTTTACATGCAATTCCAGTCTACCTCCTGAAATCGGTTTCCTGCAATTCTGCCTCGCTTTCAAGTCCTCTTGGCAGCCTTACTTCAATATATTTTTGGACGATAGCTGTCATTTATAACTCTGCAGGTTTGTGAATTACAGGGCCCCGGAGCTCCATTCTTCAACTCGCTTTCTTGTGAGCTGGCCGCAACACCGCAGGATTGCTTCAGGCCCTAGTGTGGTTCCGGCATGGCACGCTGAACCTTTGGTTAATTCCTCTTCTTGGTGGGAAATGAGAGTTAAATTCGCCCGTCCAGACACCTCCAGCTAGTCTCTCATTGGTTGTCCCTATTCCTGTTCATTTTCCGCAGAAATTGCAAACTGGGCCAAACAGGAGTTTAAAGGCACTGACTCTCCAAGTGGGGAGAGTGTTAGTAAAGCGTCTGGAATGTTGCACCCGAGTAGCAGGCGATGAAAACTGAGACACATTTGAACACGTTTCCCGATCACACGGTGGATCATACTCTAGGTTCCACATGCATGTTTTAGCTGAAGGAAGAATCCCTTAAACCTGGAGAGTTGAGACCCATGGAATGGGTACCATGCAATATGACTTCAAAGGGTCTGCATTTGCTCACCGAACCTCACCAATCCTATCACTGCTGCATTTATGCCGCTGTACACACGCTTGAATCTCTTTCAGAGACATATAAATCCATAGGTTTTAAGATTCTTACTAGTCAGGTATATTCTTAGGCGTTTAATATGGGGTGTTGAGTCCACTTCGTTGAGCAAGGAGTAGCTCTTGACTATTACATATTTGCCTTATGGAACGGTATCTGTGCTAATTTCAATCTCTGGTTTTATGCAGCACCCCAACTCACCATTCCCCTTAAGCAAGCATAAGTTGGTTTTCTACATTTGAGACCCTGTTCTGTTTTGTAATTCAGTTCCTGTGTAGCCAAGTTTACATTCCGTGTATTAGTGAAAACTTATGATGTTTCTTTTTCTGTGTGACTTATTTCACTTAGAATCATCGTACCTGAATCCACTCATTATGCTGCTACTGGCCTGATGACATAGATTTCATTGCTGAGTGATATTGCATTGTACGTAAGTACCACAACTTCTTTATCCATTTTTCGCTTTCTGCGATATTGAACTTGTACCGTATACGAGGTTCTTGTAAACAGAGGCGTCCCAAACTTTGGGGTGGCTGTGTCTTTTTGATTTCAATTTCCCTAAGCTATAGGACCATAAGTGGAAGTGCCCTAGGCTCTGTTGCTTTGTTTTTTAGATGTTTCAGGAAACACCATACACTTCTCCAGAGTGGCTGTTGGCAATTTACATCCCGCCCATCAGCATAACAAGGCTCCCAGTTCTCCATGGCCTGTCCTCCCTTTCTGGATTTTACACTTTTTTCAGATGGCCCTTTTGACCGGGGGGTAGTGAGACTTCATTGTAGTGCAGATTTCCTTTGCAAGCTTGCTTGGTTGGCCAAAAAGGGCGTATGTGTTTTTTCCTGAATATATTCAGGAAAAAACGCATACGCCCTTTTTGGCCAAGTGCATCATTGTGGACGTTCTGCCTCTTTTCCTATGCTTTACATGCAATTCCAGTCTACCTCCTGAAATCGGTTTCCTGCAATTCTGCCCCGCTTTCAAGTCCTCTTGGCAGCCTTACTTCAATATATTTTTGGATGATAGCTGTCATTTATAACTCTGCAGGTTTGTGAATTACAGGGCCCCTGAGCTCCTTTCTTCAACTCGCTTTCTTGTGAGCTGGCCGCAACACCGCAGGATTGCTTCAGGCCCTAGTGTGGTTCCGGCATGGCACACTGAGCCTTTGGTTAATTCCTCTTCCTGGTGGGAAATGAGAGTTAAATTTGCCCGTCCAGACACCTCCAGCTAGTCTCTCATTGGTTCTCCCTATTCCTGTTCATTTTCCACAGAAATTGCAAACTGGGACAAACAGGAGGTTAAAGGCACTGACTCTCCAAGTGGGGAGAGTGTTAGTAAAGCGTCTGGAATGTGGCACCCGAGTACCAGGGGACGAAAACTGAGACACATTTGAACACGTTTCCCGATCACACGGTGGATCATACTCTGGGTTCCACATGCATGTTTTAGCTGAAGGAAGAATCCCTTAAACCTGGAGAGTTGAGACCCATGGAATGGGTACCATGCAATATGACTTCAAAGGGTCTGCATTTGCTCACCAAACCTCACCAATCCTATCACTGCTGCATTTATGCCGCTGTACACACGCTTGATTCTCTTTCGGAGACATATAAATCCATAGGTTTTAAGATTCTTACTAGTCAGTTATATTCTTAGGCATTTAAGATGGGGTGTTGAGTCCACTTGGTTGAGCAAGGAGTAGCTCTTGTCTATTACATATTTGGCTTATGGAAAGGTATCTGTGCTGATTTCAATCTCTGGTTTTATGCAGCACCCCAACCCACCTTTCCCCTTAAGCAAGCATAAGTTGGTTTTCTACATTTGAGACCCTATTCTGTTTTGTAATTCAGTTCCTGTGTAGCCAAGTTTACATTCCGTGTATTATTGATACCTTATGATGTTTCTTTTTCTGTGTGACTTATTTCACTTAGAATCATCGTATCTGAATCCACTCATTATGATGCTACTGGCCTGATGACATAGATTTCATTGCTGAGTGATATTGCATTTTACGTAAGTACCACAACATCTTTATCCATTTTTCGCTTTCTGCGATATTGAACTTGTACCGTAAATGAGTTTCTTGTAAACAGAGCAGTCCCAAACTTTGGCGTGGCTGTGTCTTTTTGATTTTAATTTCCCTAAGCTATAGGACCATAAGTGGAAGTGCCCTAGGCTCTGTTGCTTTGTTTTTTAGATGTTTCAGGAAACACCATACACTTCTCCAGAGTGGCTTTTGGCAATTTACATCACACCCATCAGCATAACAAGGCTCCCAGTTCTCATTGGCCTGTCCTGCCTCTCGGATTATACACTTTTTTTAGATGGCCCTTTTGACCGGGGGGCAGTGAGACTTCATTGTAGTGCAGATTTCCTTTGCAAGCTTGCTTGGTTGGCCAAAAACGGCGTATGTGTTTTTTCCTGAATATATTCAGGAAAAAACGCATACGCCCTTTTTGGCCAATTGCATCATTGTGGACGTTCTGCCGCTTTTCCTATGCTTTACATGCAATTCCAGTCTACCTCCTGAAATCGGTTTCCTGCAATTCTGCCTCGCTTTCAAGTCCTCTTGGCAGGCTTACTTCAATATATTTTTGGACGATAGCTGTCATTTATAACTCTGCAGGTTTGTGAATTACAGGGCCCCGGAGCTCCTTTCTTCAACTCGCTTTCTTTTGAGCTGGCCGCAACACCGCAGGATTGCTTCAGGCCCTAGTGTGGTTCCGGCATGGCACGCTGAGCCTTTGGTTAATTCCTCTTCCTGGTGGGAAATGAGAGTTAAATTTGCCCGTCCAGACACCTCCAGCTAGTCTCTCATTGGTTCTCCCTATTCCTGTTCATTTTCCGCAGAAATTGCAAACTGGGCCAAACAGGAGTTTAAAGGCACTGACTCTCCAAGTGGGGAGAGTGTTAGTAAAGCGTCTGGAATGTTGCACCCGAGTACCAGGGGACGAAAACTGAGACACATTTGAACACGTTTCCCGATCACACGGTGGATCATACTCTGGGTTCCACATGCATGTTTTAGCTGAAGGAAGAATCCCTTAAACCTGGAGAGTTGAGACCCATGGAATGGGTACCATGCAATATGACTTCAAAGGGTCTGCATTTGCTCACCGAACCTCACCAATCCTATCACTGCTGCATTTATGCCGCTGTACACACGCTTGATTCTCTTTCGGAGACATATAAATCCATAGGTTTTAAGATTCTTACTAGTCAGGTATATTCTTAGGCGTTTAATATGGGGTGTTGAGTCCACTTCGTTGAGCAAGGAGTAGCTCTTGTCTATTACATATTTGACTTATGGAACGGTATCTGTGCTAATTTCAATCTCTGGTTTTATGCAGCACCCCAACTCACCATTCCCCTTAAGCAAGCATAAGTTGGTTTTCTACATTTGAGAAGCTGTTCTGTTTTGTAATTCAGTTCCTGTGTAGCCAAGTTTACATTCCGTGTATTAGTGATACCTTATGATGTTTCTTTTTCTGTGTGACTTATTTCACTTAGAATCATCGTACCTGAATCCACTCATTATGCTGCTACTGGCCTGATGACATAGATTTCATTGCTGAGTGATATTGCATTGTACGTAAGTACCACAACTTCTTTATCCATTTTTCGCTTTCTGCGATATTGAACTTGTACCGAATACGAGTTTCTTGTAAACAGAGCCGTCCCAAACTTTGGGGTGGCTGTGTCTTTTTGATTTTAATTTCCCTAAGCTATAGGACCATAAGTGGAAGTGCCCTAGGCTCTGTTGCTTTGTTTTTTAGATGTTTCAGGAAACACCATACACTTCTCCAGAGTGGCTGTTGGCAATTTACATCCCGCCCATCAGCATAAGATGGCTCCCAGTTCTCCATGGCCTGTCCTCCCTTTCTGGATTTTACACTTTTTTCAGATGGCCCTTTTGACCGGGGGGCAGTGAGACTTCATTGTAGTGCAGATTTCTTTGCAAGCTTGCTTGGTTGGCCAAAAAGGGCGTATGCGTTTTTTCCTGAATATATTCAGGAAAAAACGCATACGCCCTTTTTGGCCAAGTGCATCATTGTGGACGTTCTGCCTCTTTTCCTATGCTTTACATGCAATTCCAGTCTACCTCCTGAAATCGGTTTCCTGCAATTCTGCCTCGCTTTCAAGTCCTCTTGGCAGGCTTACTTCAATATATTTTTGGATGATAGCTGTCATTTATAACTCTGCAGGTTTGCGAATTACAGGGCCCCGGAGCTCCTTTCTTCAACTCGCTTTCTTGTGAGCTGGCCGCAACACCGCAGGATTGCTTCAGGCCCTAGTGTGGTTGCGGCATGGCACGCTGAGCCTTTGGTTAATTCCTCTTCCTGGTGGGAAATGAGAGTTAAATTTGCCCGTCCAGACACCTCCAGCTAGTCTCTCATTGGTTCTCCCAATTCCTGTTCATTTTCCGCAGAAATTGCAAACTGGGCCAAACAGGAGTTTAAAGGCACTGACTCTCCAAGTGGGGAGAGTGTTAGTAAAGCGTCTGGAATGTTACACCCGAGTACCAGGGGACGAAAACTGAGACACATTTGAACACGTTTCCCGATCACACGGTGGATCATACTCTGGGTTCCACATGCATGTTTTAGCTGAAGGAAGAATCCCTTAAACCTGGAGAGTTGAGACCCATGGAATGGGTACCATGCAATATGACTTCAAAGGGTCTGCATTTGCTCACCGAACCTCACCAATCCTATCACTGCTGCATTTATGCCGCTGTACACACGCTTGATTCTCTTTCGGAGACATATAAATCCATAGGTTTTAAGATTCTTACTAGTCAGGTATATTCTTAGGCGTTTAATATGAGGTGTTGAGTCCACTTCGTTGAGCAAGGAGTAGCTCTTGTCTATTACATATTTGACTTATGGAACGGTATCTGTGCTAATTTCAATCTCTGGTTTTATGCAGCACCCCAACTCACCATTTCCCTTAAGCAAGCATAAGTTGGTTTTCTACATTTGAGACCCTGTTCTGTTTTGTAATTCAGTTCCTGTGTAGCCAAGTTTACATTCCGTGTATTAGTGATACCTTATGATGTTTCTTTTTCTGTGTGACTTATTTCACTTAGAATCATCGTACCTGAATCCACTCATTATGCTGCTATTGGCCTGATGACATAGATTTCATTGCTGAGTGATATTGCATTGTACGTAAGTACCACAACTTCTTTATCCATTTTTCGCTTTCTGCGATATTGAACTTGTACCGTATACGAGGTTCTTGTAAACAGAGCCGTCCCAAACTTTGGGGTGGCTGTGTCTTTTTGATTTTAATTTCCCTAAGCTATAGGACCATAAGTGGAAGTGCCCTAGGCTCTGTTGCTTTGTTTTTTAGATGTTTCAGGAAACACCATACACTTCTCCAGAGTGGCTGTTGGCAATTTACATCCCGCCCATCAGCATAAGAAGGCTCCCAGTTCTCCATGGCCTGTCCTCCCTTTCTG
Organism: Grampus griseus; assembly: GCF_964374135.1. Lineage (NCBI taxonomy): Eukaryota > Metazoa > Chordata > Mammalia > Artiodactyla > Delphinidae > Grampus > Grampus griseus. Next base: position 914,189 of record NW_028133388.1, read on the forward strand.
GATTTTACACTTTTTTCAGATGGCCCTTTTGACCGGGCGGCAGTGAGACTTCATTGTAGTGCAGATTTCCTTTGCAAGCTTGCTTGATTGGCCAAAAAGGGCGTATGCGTTTTTTCCTGCATATATTCAGGAAAAAACGCATACGCCCTTTTTGGCCAAGTGCATCATTGTGGACGTTCTGCCTCTTTTCCTATGCTTTACATGCAATTCCAGTCTACCTCCTGAAATCGGTTTCCTGCAATTCTGCCTCGCTTTCAAGTCCTCTTGGCAGGCTTACTTCAATATATTTTTGGACGATAGCTGTCATTTATAACTCTGCAGGTTTGTGAATTACAGGGCCCCGGAGCTCCTTTCTTCAACTCGCTTTCTGGTGAGCTGGCCGCAACACCGCAGGATTGCTTCAGGCCCTAGTGTGGTTCCGGCATGGCACGCTGAGCCTTTGGTTAATTCCTCTTCCTGGTGGGAAATGAGAGTTAAATTTGCCCTTCCAGACACCTCCAGCTAATCTCTCATTGGTTCTCCCTATTCCTGTTCATTTTCCGCAGAAATTGCAAACTGGGCCAAACAGGAGTTTAAAGACACTGACTCTCCAAGTGGGGAGAGTGTTAGTAAAGCGTCTGGAATGTTGCACCCGAGTACCAGGGGATGAAAACTGAGACACATTTGAACACGTTTCCCGATCACACGGTGGATCATACTCTGGGTTCCACATGCATGTTTTAGCTGAAGGAAGAATCCCTTAAACCTGGAGATTTGAGACCCATGGAATGGGTACCATGCAATATGACTTCAAAGGGTCTGCATTTGCTCACCGAACCTCACCAATCCTATCACTGCTGCATTTATGCCGCTGTACACACGCTTGATTCTCTTTCGGAGACATATAAATCCATAGGTTTTAAGATTCTTACTAGTCAGGTATATTCTTAGGCGTTTAATATGGGGTGTTGAGTCCACTTCGTTGAGCAAGGAGTAGCTCTTGTCTATTACATATTTGGCTTATGTAACGGTATCTGTGCTAATTTCAATCTCTGGTTTTATGCAGCACCCCAACTCACCATTCCCCTTAAGCAAGCATAAGTTGGTTTTCTACATTTGAGACCCTGTTCTGTTTTGTAATTCAGTTCCTGTGTAGCCAAGTTTACATTCCGTGTATTAGTGATACCTTATGATGTTTCCTTTTCTGTGTGACTTATTTCACTTAGAATCATCGTACCTGAATCCACTCATTATGCTGCTACTGGCCTGATGACATAGATTTCATTGCTGAGTGATATTGCATTGTACGTAAGTACCACAACTTCTTTATCCATTTTTCGCTTTCTGCGATATTGAACTTGTACCGTATACGAGGTTCTTGTAAACAGAGCCGTCCCAAACTTTGGGGTGGCTGTGTCTTTTTGATTTTAATTTCCCTAAGCTATAGGACCATAAGTGGAAGTGCCCTAGGCTCTGTTGCTTTGTTTTTTAGATGTTTCAGGAAACACCATACACTTCTCCAGAGTGGCTGTTGGCAATTTACATCCCGCCCATCAGCATAAGAAGGCTCCCAGTTCTCCATGGCCTGTCCTCCCTTTCTGGATTTTACACTTTTTTCAGATGGCCCTTTTGACCGGGGGGCAGTGAGACTTCATTGTAGTGCAGATTTCCTTTGCAAGCTTGCTTGGTTGGCCAAAAAGTGCGTATGCATTTTTTCCTGAATATATTCAGGAAAAAACGCATACGCCCTTTTTGACCAAGTGCATCATTGTGGACGTTCTGCCTCTTTTCCTATGCTTTACATGCAATTCCAGTCTACCTCCTGAAATCGGTTTCCTGCAATTCTGCCTCGCTTTCAAGTCCTCTTGGCAGGCTTACTTCAATATATTTTTGGACGATAGCTGTCATTTATAACTCTGCAGGTTTGTGAATTACAGGGCCCCGGAGCTCCTTTCTTCAACTCGCTTTCTTGTGAGCTGCCCGCAACACCGCAGGATTGCTTCAGGCCCTAGTGTGGTTCCGGCATGGCACGCTGAGCCTTTGGTTAATTCCTCTTCCTGGTGGGAAATGAGAGTTAAATTTGCCCGTCCAGACACCTCCAGCTAATCTCTCATTGGTTCTCCCTATTCCTGTTCATTTTCCGCAGAAATTGCAAACTGGGCCAAACAGGAGTTTAAAGACACTGACTCTCCAAGTGGGGAGAGTGTTAGTAAAGCGTCTGGAATGTTGCACCCGAGTACCAGGGGACGAAAACTGAGACACATTTGAACACGTTTCCCGATCACACGGTGGATCATACTCTAGGTTCCACATGCATGTTTTAGCTGAAGGAAGAATCCCTTAAACCTGGAGATTTGAGACCCATGGAATGGGTACCATGCAATATGACTTCAAAGGGTTTTCATTTGCTCACCGAACCTCACCAATCCTATCACTGCTGCATTTATGCCGCTGTACACACGCTTGATTCTCTTTCGGAGACATATAAATCCATAGGTTTTAAGATTCTTACTAGTCAGGTATATTCTTAGGCGTTTAATATGGGGTGTTGAGTCCACTTCGTTGAGCAAGGAGTAGCTCTTGTCTATTACATATTTGGCTTATGGAACGGTATCTGTGCTAATTTCAATCTCTGGTTTTATGCAGCACCCCAACTCACCATTCCCCTTAAGCAAGCATAAGTTGGTTTTCTACATTTGAGACCCTGTTCTGTTTTGTAATTCAGTTCCTGTGTAGCCAAGTTTACATTCCGTGTATTAGTGATACCTTATGATGTTTCCTTTTCTGTGTGACTTATTTCACTTAGAATCATCGTACCTGAATCCACTCATTATGCTGCTACTGGCCTGATGACATAGATTTCATTGCTGAGTGATATTGCATTGTACGTAAGTACCACAACTTCTTTATCCATTTTTCGCTTTCTGCGATATTGAACTTGTACCGTATACGAGGTTCTTGTAAACAGAGCCGTCCCAAACTTTGAGGTGGCTGTGTCTTTTTGATTTTAATTTCCCTAAGCTATAGGACCATAAGTGGAAGTGCCCTAGGCTCTGTTGCTTTGTTTTTTAGATGTTTCAGGAAACACCATACACTTCTCCAGAGTGGCTGTTGGCAATTTACATCCCGCCCATCAGCATAAGAAGGCTCCCAGTTCTCCATGGCCTGTCCTCCCTTTCTGGATTTTACACTTTTTTCAGATGGCCCTTTTGACCGGGGGGCAGTGAGACTTCATTGTAGTGCAGATTTCTTTGCAAGCTTGCTTGGTTGGCCAAAAAGGGCGTATGCGTTTTTTCCTGAATATATTCAGGAAAAAACGCATACGCCCTTTTTGGCCAAGTGCATCATTGTGGACGTTCTGCCTCTTTTCCTATGCTTTACATGCAATTCCAGTCTACCTCCTGAAATCGGTTTCCTGCAATTCTGCCTCGCTTTCAAGTCCTCTTGGCAGGCTTACTTCAATATATTTTTGGATGATAGCTGTCATTTATAACTCTGCAGGTTTGCGAATTACAGGGCCCCGGAGCTCCTTTCTTCAACTCGCTTTCTTGTGAGCTGGCCGCAACACCGCAGGATTGCTTCAGGCCCTAGTGTGGTTCCGGCATGGCACGCTGAGCCTTTGGTTAATTCCTCTTCCTGGTGGGAAATGAGAGTTAAATTTGCCCGTCCAGACACCTCCAGCTAGTCTCTCATTGGTTCTCCCTATTCCTGTTCATTTTCCGCAGAAATTGCAAACTGGGCCAAACAGGAGTTTAAAGGCACTGACTCTCCAAGTGGGGAGAGTGTTAGTAAAGCGTCTGGAATGTTGCACCCGAGTACCAGGGGACGAAAACTGAGACACATTTGAACACGTTTCCCGATCACACGGTGGATCATACTCTGGGTTCCACATGCATGTTTTAGCTGAAGGAAGAATCCCTTAAACCTGGAGAGTTGAGACCCATGGAATGGGTACCATGCAATATGACTTCAAAGGGTCTGCATTTGCTCACCGAACCTCACCAATCCTATCACTGCTGCATTTATGCCGCTGTACACACGCTTGATTCTCTTTCGGAGACATATAAATCCATAGGTTTTAAGATTCTTACTAGTCAGGTATATTCTTAGGCGTTTAATATGAGGTGTTGAGTCCACTTCGTTGAGCAAGGAGTAGCTCTTGTCTATTACATATTTGACTTATGGAATGGTATCTGTGCTAATTTCAATCTCTGGTTTTATGCAGCACCCCAACTCACCATTTCCCTTAAGCAAGCATAAGTTGGTTTTCTACATTTGAGACCCTGTTCTGTTTTGTAATTCAGTTCCTGTGTAGCCAAGTTTACATTCCGTGTATTAGTGATACCTTAGGATGTTTCTTTTTCTGTGTGACTTATTTCACTTAGAATCATCGTACCTGAATCCACTCATTATGCTGCTATTGGCCTGATGACATAGATTTCATTGCTGAGTGATATTGCATTGTACGTAAGTACCACAACTTCTTTATCCATTTTTCGCTTTCTGCGATATTGAACTTGTACCGTATACGAGGTTCTTGTAAACAGAGCCGTCCCAAACTTTGGCGTGGCTGTGTCTTTTTGATTTTAATTTCCCTAAGCTATAGGACCATAAGTGGAAGTGCCCTAGGCTCTGTTGCTTTGTTTTTTAGATGTTTCAGGAAACACCATACACTTCTCCAGAGTGGCTTTTGGCAATTTACATCACACCCATCAGCATAACAAGGCTCCCAGTTCTCATTGGCCTGTCCTGCCTCTCGGATTATACACTTTTTTTAGATGGCCCTTTTGACCGGGGGGCACTGAGACTTCATTGTAGTGCAGATTTCCTTTGCAAGCTTGCTTGGTTGGCCAAAAACGGCGTATGTGTTTTTTCCTGAATATATTCAGGAAAAAACGCATACGCCCTTTTTGGCCAATTGCGTCATTGTGGACGTTCTGCCTCTTTTCCTATGCTTTACATGCAATTCCAGTCTACCTCCTGAAATCGGTTTCCTGCAATTCTGCCTCGCTTTCAAGTCCTCTTGGCAGGCTTACTTCAATATATTTTTGGACGATAGCTGTCATTTATAACTCTGCAGGTTTGTGAATTACAGGGCCCCGGAGCTCCTTTCTTCAACTCGCTTTCTTTTGAGCTGGCCGCAACACCGCAGGATTGCTTCAGGCCCTAGTGTGGTTCCGGCATGGCACGCTGAGCCTTTGGTTAATTCCTCTTCCTGGTGGGAAATGAGAGTTAAATTTGCCCGTCCAGACACCTCCAGCTAGTCTCTCATTGGTTCTCCCTATTCCTGTTCATTTTCCGCAGAAATTGCAAACTGGGCCAAACAGGAGTTTAAAGGCACTGACTCTCCAAGTGGGGAGAGTGTTAGTAAAGCGTCTGGAATGTTGCACCCGAGTACCAGGGGACGAAAACTGAGACACATTTGAACACGTTTCCCGATCACACGGTGGATCATACTCTGGGTTCCACATGCATGTTTTAGCTGAAGGAAGAATCCCTTAAACCTGGAGAGTTGAGACCCATGGAATGGGTACCATGCAATATGACTTCAAAGGGTCTGCATTTGCTCACCGAACCTCACCAATCCTATCACTGCTGCATTTATGCCACTGTACACACGCTTGATTCTCTTTCGGAGACATATAAATCCATAGGTTTTAAGATTCTTACTAGTCAGGTATATTCTTAGGCGTTTAATATGAGGTGTTGAGTCCACTTCGTTGAGCAAGGAGTAGCTCTTGTCTATTACATATTTGACTTATGGAACGATATCTGTGCTAATTTCAATCTCTGGTTTTATGCAGCACCCCAACTCACCATTTCCCTTAAGCAAGCATAAGTTGGTTTTCTACATTTGAGACCCTGTTCTGTTTTGTAATTCAGTTCCTGTGTAGCCAAGTTTACATTCCGTGTATTAGTGATACCTTATGATGTTTCTTTTTCTGTGTGACTTATTTCACTTAGAATCATCGTACCTGAATCCACTCATTATGCTGCTATTGGCCTGATGACATAGATTTCATTGCTGAGTGATATTGCATTGTACGTAAGTACCACAACTTCTTTATCCATTTTTCGCTTTCTGCGATATTGAACTTGTACCGTATACGAGGTTCTTGTAAACAGAGCCGTCCCAAACTTTGGGGTGGCTGTGTCTTTTTGATTTTAATTTCCCTAAGCTATAGGACCATAAGTGGAAGTGCCCAAGGCTCTGTTGCTTTGTTTTTTAGATGTTTCAGGAAACACCATACACTTCTCCAGAGTGGCTGTTGGCAATTTACATCCCGCCCATCAGCATAAGAAGGCTCCCAGTTCTCCATGGCCTGTCCTCCCTTTCTGGATTTTACACATTGTTCAGATGGCCCTTTTGACCGGGCGGCAGTGAGACTTCATTGTAGTGCAGATTTCCTTTGCAAGCTTGCTTGGTTGGCCAAAAAGGGCGTATGCGTTTTTTCCTGAATATATTCAGGAAAAAATGCATACGCCCTTTTTGGCCAAGTGCATCATTGTGGACGTTCTGCCTCTTTTCCTATGCTTTACATGCAATTCCAGTCTACCTCCTGAAATCGGTTTCCTGCAATTCTGCCTCGCTTTCAAGTCCTCTTGGCAGGCTTACTTCAATATATTTTTGGACGATAGCTGTCATTTATAACTCTGCAGGTTTGTGAATTACAGGGCCCCGGAGCTCCTTTCTTCAACTCGCTTTCTGGTGAGCTGGCCGCAACACCGCAGGATTGCTTCAGGCCCTAGTGTGGTTCCGGCATGGCACGCTGAGCCTTTGGTTAATTCCTCTTCCTGGTGGGAAATGAGAGTTAAATTTGCCCTTCCAGACACCTCCAGCTAATCTCTCATTGGTTCTCCCTATTCCTGTTCATTTTCCGCAGAAATTGCAAACTGGGCCAAACAGGAGTTTAAAGACACTGACTCTCCAAGTGGGGAGAGTGTTAGTAAAGCGTCTGGAATGTTGCACCCGAGTACCAGGGGATGAAAACTGAGACACATTTGAACACGTTTCCCGATCACATGGTGGATCATACTCTGGGTTCCACATGCATGTTTTAGCTGAAGGAAGAATCCCTTAAACCTGGAGAGTTGAGACCCATGGAATGGGTACCATGCAATATGACTTCAAAGGGTCTGCATTTGCTCACCGAACCTCACCAATCCTATCACTGCTGCATTTGTGCCGCTGTACACACGCTTGATTCTCTTTCGGAGACATATAAATCCATAGGTTTTAAGATTCTTACTAGTCAGGTATATTCTTAGGCGTTTAATATGGGGTGTTGAGTCCACTTCGTTGAGCAAGGAGTAGCTCTTGTCTATTACATATTTGGCTTATGGAACGGTATCTGTGCTAATTTCAATCTCTGGTTTTATGCAGCACCCCAACTCACCATTCCCCTTAAGTAAGCATAAGTTGGTTTTCTACATTTGAGACCCTGTTCTGTTTTGTAATTCAGTTCCTGTGTAGCCATGTTTACGTTCCGTGTATTAGTGATACCTTATGATGTTTCCTTTTCTGTGTGACTTATTTCACTTAGAATCATCGTACCTGAATCCACTCATTATGCTGCTACTGGCCTGATGACATAGATTTCATTGCTGAGTGATATTGCATTGTACGTAAGTACCACAACTTCTTTATCCATTTTTCGCTTTCTGCGATATTGAACTTGTACCGTATACGAGGTTCTTGTAAACAGAGCCGTCCCAAACTTTGGGGTGGCTGTGTCTTTTTGATTTTAATTTCCCTAAGCTATAGGACCATAAGTGGAAGTGCCCTAGGCTCTGTTGCTTTGTTTTTTAGATGTTTCAGGAAACACCATACACTTCTCCAGAGTGGCTTTTGGCAATTTACATCACACCCATCAGCATAACAAGGCTCCCAGTTCTCATTGGCCTGTCCTGCCTCTCGGATTATACACTTTTTTTAGATGGCCCTTTTGACCGGGGGGCACTGAGACTTCATTGTAGTGCAGATTTCCTTTGCAAGCTTGCTTGGTTGGCCAAAAACGGCGTATGTGTTTTTTCCTGAATATATTCAGGAAAAAACGCATACGCCCTTTTTGGCCAATTGCGTCATTGTGGACGTTCTGCCTCTTTTCCTATGCTTTACATGCAATTCCAGTCTACCTCCTGAAATCGGTTTCCTGCAATTCTGCCTCGCATTCAAGTCCTCTTGGCAGGCTTACTTCAATATATTTTTGGACGATAGCTGTCATTTATAACTCTGCAGGTTTGTGAATTACAGGGCCCCGGAGCTCCTTTCTTCAACTCGCTTTCTTTTGAGCTGGCCGCAACACCGCAGGATTGCTTCAGGCCCTAGTGTGGTTCCGGCATGGCACGCTGAGCCTTTGGTTAATTCCTCTTCCTGGTGGGAAATGAGAGTTAAATTTGCCCGTCCAGACACCTCCAGCTAGTCTCTCATTGGTTCTCCCTATTCCTGTTCATTTTCCGCAGAAATTGCAAACTGGGCCAAACAGGAGTTTAAAGGCACTGACTCTCCAAGTGGGGAGAGTGTTAGTAAAGCGTCTGGAATGTTGCACCCGAGTACCAGGGGACGAAAACTGAGACACATTTGAACACGTTTCCCGATCACACGGTGGATCATACTCTGGGTTCCACATGCATGTTTTAGCTGAAGGAAGAATCCCTTAAACCTGGAGAGTTGAGACCCATGGAATGGGTACCATGCAATATGACTTCAAAGGGTCTGCATTTGCTCACCGAACCTCACCAATCCTATCACTGCTGCATTTATGCCACTGTACACACGCTTGATTCTCTTTCGGAGACATATAAATCCATAGGTTTTAAGATTCTTACTAGTCAGGTATATTCTTAGGCGTTTAATATGAGGTGTTGAGTCCACTTCGTTGAGCAAGGAGTAGCTCTTGTCTATTACATATTTGACTTATGGAACGATATCTGTGCTAATTTCAATCTCTGGTTTTATGCAGCACCCCAACTCACCATTTCCCTTAAGCAAGCATAAGTTGGTTTTCTACATTTGAGACCCTGTTCTGTTTTGTAATTCAGTTCCTGTGTAGCCAAGTTTACATTCCGTGTATTAGTGATACCTTATGATGTTTCTTTTTCTGTGTGACTTATTTCACTTAGAATCATCGTACCTGAATCCACTCATTATGCTGCTATTGGCCTGATGACATAGATTTCATTGCTGAGTGATATTGCATTGTACGTAAGTACCACAACTTCTTTATCCATTTTTCGCTTTCTGCGATATTGAACTTGTACCGTATACGAGGTTTTTGTAAACAGAGCCGTCCCAAACTTTGGGGTGGCTGTGTCTTTTTGATTTTAATTTCCCTAAGCTATAGGACCATAAGTGGAAGTGCCCAAGGCTCTGTTGCTTTGTTTTTTAGATGTTTCAGGAAACACCATACACTTCTCCAGAGTGGCTGTTGGCAATTTACATCCCGCCCATCAGCATAAGAAGGCTCCCAGTTCTCCATGGCCTGTCCTCCCTTTCTGGATTTTACACATTGTTCAGATGGCCCTTTTGACCGGGCGGCAGTGAGACTTCATTGTAGTGCAGATTTCCTTTGCAAGCTTGCTTGGTTGGCCAAAAAGGGCGTATGCGTTTTTTCCTGAATATATTCAGGAAAAAATGCATACGCCCTTTTTGGCCAAGTGCATCATTGTGGACGTTCTGCCTCTTTTCCTATGCTTTACATGCAATTCCAGTCTACCTCCTGAAATCGGTTTCCTGCAATTCTGCCTCGCTTTCAAGTCCTCTTGGCAGGCTTACTTTAATATATTTTTGGACGATAGCTGTCATTTATAACTCTGCAGGTTTGTGAATTACAGGGCCCCGGAGCTCCTTTCTTCAACTCGCTTTCTGGTGAGCTGGCCGCAACACCGCAGGATTGCTTCAGGCCCTAGTGTGGTTCCGGCATGGCACGCTGAGCCTTTGGTTAATTCCTCTTCCTGGTGGGAAATGAGAGTTAAATTTGCCCTTCCAGACACCTCCAGCTAATCTCTCATTGGTTCTCCCTATTCCTGTTCATTTTCCGCAGAAATTGCAAACTGGGCCAAACAGGAGTTTAAAGACACTGACTCTCCAAGTGGGGAGAGTGTTAGTAAAGCGTCTGGAATGTTGCACCCGAGTACCAGGGGATGAAAACTGAGACACATTTGAACACGTTTCCCGATCACATGGTGGATCATACTCTGGGTTCCACATGCATGTTTTAGCTGAAGGAAGAATCCCTTAAACCTGGAGAGTTGAGACCCATGGAATGGGTACCATGCAATATGACTTCAAAGGGTCTGCATTTGCTCACCGAACCTCACCAATCCTATCACTGCTGCATTTGTGCCGCTGTACACACGCTTGATTCTCTTTCGGAGACATATAAATCCATAGGTTTTAAGATTCTTACTAGTCAGGTATATTCTTAGGCGTTTAATATGGGGTGTTGAGTCCACTTCGTTGAGCAAGGAGTAGCTCTTGTCTATTACATATTTGGCTTATGGAACGGTATCTGTGCTAATTTCAATCTCTGGTTTTATGCAGGACCCCAACTCACCATTCCCCTTAAGTAAGCATAAGTTGGTTTTCTACATTTGAGACCCTGTTCTGTTTTGTAATTCAGTTCCTGTGTAGCCATGTTTACGTTCCGTGTATTAGTGATACCTTATGATGTTTCCTTTTCTGTGTGACTTATTTCACTTAGAATCATCGTACCTGAATCCACTCATTATGCTGCTACTGGCCTGATGACATAGATTTCATTGCTGAGTGATATTGCATTGTACGTAAGTACCACAACTTCTTTATCCATTTTTCGCTTTCTGCGATATTGAACTTGTACCGTATACGAGGTTCTTGTAAACAGAGCCGTCCCAAACTTTGGGGTGGCTGTGTCTTTTTGATTTTAATTTCCCTAAGCTATAGGACCATAAGTGGAAGTGCCCTAGGCTCTGTTGCTTTGTTTTTTAGATGTTTCAGGAAACACCATACACTTCTCCAGAGTGGCTGTTGGCAATTTACATCCCGCCCATCAGCATAAGAAGGCTCCCAGTTCTCCATGGCCTGTCCTCCCTTTCTGGATTTTACACTTTTTTCAGATGGCCCTTTTGACCGGGGGGCAGTGAGACTTCATTGTAGTGCAGATTTCTTTGCAAGCTTGCTTGGTTGGCCAAAAAGGGCGTATGCGTTTTTTCCTGAATATATTCAGGAAAAAACGCATACGCCCTTTTTGGCCAAGTGCATCATTGTGGACGTTCTGCCTCTTTTCCTATGCTTTACATGCAATTCCAGTCTACCTCCTGAAATCGGTTTCCTGCAATTCTGCCTCGCTTTCAAGTCCTCTTGGCAGGCTTACTTCAATATATTTTTGGACGATAGCTGTCATTTATAACTCTGCAGGTTTGTGAATTACAGGGCCCCGGAGCTCCTTTCTTCAACTCGCTTTCTTGTGAGCTGCCCGCAACACCGCAGGATTGCTTCAGGCCCTAGTGTGGTTCCGGCATGGCACGCTGAGCCTTTGGTTAATTCCTCTTCCTGGTGGGAAATGAGAGTTAAATTTGCCCGTCCAGACACCTCCAGCTAATCTCTCATTGGTTCTCCCTATTCCTGTTCATTTTCCGCAGAAATTGCAAACTGGGCCAAACAGGAGTTTAAAGACAATGACTCTCCAAGTGGGGAGAGTGTTAGTAAAGCGTCTGGAATGTTGCACCCGAGTACCAGGGGACGAAAACTGAGACACATTTGAACACGTTTCCCGATCACACGGTGGATCATACTCTAGGTTCCACATGCATGTTTTAGCTGAAGGAAGAATCCCTTAAACCTGGAGATTTGAGACCCATGGAATGGGTACCATGCAATATGACTTCAAAGGGTCTGCATTTGCTCACCGAACCTCACCAATCCTATCACTGCTGCATTTGTGCCGCTGTACACACGCTTGATTCTCTTTCGGAGACATATAAATCCATAGGTTTTAAGATTCTTACTAGTCAGGTATATTCTTAGGCGTTTAATATGGGGTGTTGAGTCCACTTCGTTGAGCAAGGAGTAGCTCTTGTCTATTACATATTTGGCTTATGGAACGGTATCTGTGCTAATTTCAATCTCTGGTTTTATGCAGCACCCCAACTCACCATTCCCCTTAAGTAAGCATAAGTTGGTTTTCTACATTTGAGACCCTGTTCTGTTTTGTAATTCAGTTCCTGTGTAGCCAAGTTTACATTCCGTGTATTAGTGATACCTTATGATGTTTCTCTTTCTGTGTGACTTATTTCACTTAGAATCATCATACCTGAATCCACTCATTATGCTGCTACTGGCCTGATGACATGGATTTCATTGCTGAGTGATATTGCATTGTACGTAAGTACCACAACTTCTTTATCCATTTTTCGCTTTCTGCGATATTGAACTTGTACCGAATACGAGGTTCTTGTAAACAGAGCCGTCCCAAACTTTGGGGTGGCTGTGTCTTTTTGATTTTAATTTCCCTAAGCTATAGGACCATAAGTGGAAGTGCCCTAGGCTCTGTTGCTTTGTTTTTTAGATGTTTCAGGAAACACCATACACTTCTCCAGAGTGGCTGTTGGCAATTTACATCCCGCCCATCAGCATAAGAAGGCTCCCAGTTCTCCATGGCCTGTCCTCCCTTTCTGGATTTTACACTTTTTTCAGATGGCCCTTTTGACCGGGGGGCAGTGAGACTTCATTGTAGTGCAGATTTCTTTGCAAGCTTGCTTGGTTGGCCAAAAAGGGCGTATGCGTTTTTTCCTGAATATATTCAGGAAAAAACGCATACGCCCTTTTTGGCCAAGTGCATCATTGTGGACGTTCTGCCTCTTTTCCTATGCTTTACATGCAATTCCAGTCTACCTCCTGAAATCGGTTTCCTGCAATTCTGCCTCGCTTTCAAGTCCTCTTGGCAGGCTTACTTCAATATATTTTTGGACGATAGCTGTCATTTATAACTCTGCAGGTTTGTGAATTACAGGGCCCCGGAGCTCCTTTCTTCAACTCGCTTTCTTGTGAGCTGCCCGCAACACCGCAGGATTGCTTCAGGCCCTAGTGTGGTTCCGGCATGGCACGCTGAGCCTTTGGTTAATTCCTCTTCCTGGTGGGAAATGAGAGTTAAATTTGCCCGTCCAGACACCTCCAGCTAATCTCTCATTGGTTCTCCCTATTCCTGTTCATTTTCCGCAGAAATTGCAAACTGGGCCAAACAGGAGTTTAAAGACACTGACTCTCCAAGTGGGGAGAGTGTTAGTAAAGCGTCTGGAATGTTGCACCCGAGTACCAGGGGACGAAAACTGAGACACATTTGAACACGTTTCCCGATCACAGGGTGGATCATACTCTAGGTTCCACATGCATGTTTTAGCTGAAGGAAGAATCCCTTAAACCTGGAGATTTGAGACCCATGGAATGGGTACCATGCAATATGACTTCAAAGGGTCTGCATTTGCTCACCGAACCTCACCAATCCTATCACTGCTGCATTTATGCCGCTGTACACACGCTTGATTCTCTTTCGGAGACATATAAATCCATAGGTTTTAAGATTCTTACTAGTCAGGTATATTCTTAGGCGTTTAATATGGGGTGTTGAGTCCACTTCGTTGAGCAAGGAGTAGCTCTTGTCTATTACATATTTGGCTTATGGAACGGTATCTGTGCTAATTTCAATCTCTGGTTTTATGCAGCACCCCAACTCACCATTCCCCTTAAGCAAGCATAAGTTGGTTTTCTACATTTGAGACCCTGTTCTGTTTTGTAATTCAGTTCCTGTGTAGCCAAGTTTACATTCCGTGTATTAGTGATACCTTATGATGTTTCCTTTTCTGTGTGACTTATTTCACTTAGAATCATCGTACCTGAATCCACTCATTATGCTGCTACTGGCCTGATGACATAGATTTCATTGCTGAGTGATATTGCATTGTACGTAAGTACCACAACTTCTTTATCCATTTTTCGCTTTCTGCGATATTGAACTTGTACCGTATACGAGGTTCTTGTAAACAGAGCCGTCCCAAACTTTGGGGTGGCTGTGTCTTTTTGATTTTAATTTCCCTAAGCTATAGGACCATAAGTGGAAGTGCCCTAGGCTCTGTTGCTTTGTTTTTTAGATGTTTCAGGAAACACCATACACTTCTCCAGAGTGGCTGTTGGCAATTTACATCCCGCCCATCAGCATAAGAAGGCTCCCAGTTCTCCATGGCCTGTCCTCCCTTTCTGGATTTTACACTTTTTTCAGATGGCCCTTTTGACCGGGGGGCAGTGAGACTTCATTGTAGTGCAGATTTCTTTGCAAGCTTGCTTGGTTGGCCAAAAAGGGCGTATGTGTTTTTTCCTGAATATATTCAGGAAAAAACGCATACGCCCTTCTTGGCCAAGTGCATCATTGTGGACGTTCTGCCTCTTTTCCTATGCTTTACATGCAATTCCAGTCTACCTCCTGAAATCGGTTTCCTGCAATTCTGCCTCGCTTTCAAGTCCTCTTGGCAGGCTTACTTCAATATATTTTTGGATGATAGCTGTCATTTATAACTCTGCAGGTTTGCGAATTACAGGGCCCCGGAGCTCCTTTCTTCAACTCGCTTTCTTGTGAGCTGGCCGCAACACCGCAGGATTGCTTCAGGCCCTAGTGTGGTTCCGGCATGGCACTCTGAGCCTTTGGTTAATTCCTCTTCCTGGTGGGAAATGAGAGTTAAATTTGCCCGTCCAGACACCTCCAGCTAGTCTCTCATTGGTTCTCCCTATTCCTGTTCATTTTCCGCAGAAATTGCAAACTGGGCCAAACAGGAGTTTAAAGGCACTGACTCTCCAAGTGGGGAGAGTGTTAGTAAAGCGTCTGGAATGTTGCACCCGAGTACCAGGGGACGAAAACTGAGACACATTTGAACACGTTTCCCGATCACACGGTGGATCATACTCTGGGTTCCACATGCATGTTTTAGCTGAAGGAAGAATCCCTTAAACCTGGAGAGTTGAGACCCATGGAATGGGTACCATGCAATATGACTTCAAAGGGTCTGCATTTGCTCACCGAACCTCACCAATCCTATCACTGCTGCATTTATGCCGCTGTACACACGCTTGATTCTCTTTCGGAGACATATAAATCCATAGGTTTTAAGATTCTTACTAGTCAGGTATATTCTTAGGCGTTTAATATGAGGTGTTGAGTCCACTTCGTTGAGCAAGGAGTAGCTCTTGTCTATTACATATTTGACTTATGGAACGGTATCTGTGCTAATTTCAATCTCTGGTTTTATGCAGCACCCCAACTCACCATTTCCCTTAAGCAAGCATAAGTTGGTTTTCTACATTTGAGACACTGTTCTGTTTTGTAATTCAGTTCCTGTGTAGCCAAGTTTACATTCCGTGTATTAGTGATACCTTAGGATGTTTCTTTTTCTGTGTGACTTATTTCACTTAGAATCATCGTACCTGAATCCACTCATTATGCTGCTATTGGCCTGATGACATAGATTTCATTGCTGAGTGATATTGCATTGTACGTAAGTACCACAACTTCTTTATCCATTTTTCGCTTTCTGCGATATTGAACTTGTACCGTATACGAGGTTCTTGTAAACAGAGCCGTCCCAAACTTTGGCGTGGCTGTGTCTTTTTGATTTTAATTTCCCTAAGCTATAGGACCATAAGTGGAAGTGCCCTAGGCTCTGTTGCTTTGTTTTTTAGATGTTTCAGGAAACACCATACACTTCTCCAGAGTGGCTTTTGGCAATTTACATCACACCCATCAGCATAACAAGGCTCCCAGTTCTCATTGGCCTGTCCTGCCTCTCGGATTATACACTTTTTTTAGATGGCCCTTTTGACCGGGGGGCACTGAGACTTCATTGTAGTGCAGATTTCCTTTGCAAGCTTGCTTGGTTGGCCAAAAACGGCGTATGTGTTTTTTCCTGAATATATTCAGGAAAAAACGCATACGCCCTTTTTGGCCAATTGCATCATTGTGGACGTTCTGCCTCTTTTCCTATGCTTTACATGCAATTCCAGTCTACCTCCTGAAATCGGTTTCCTGCAATTCTGCCTCGCTTTCAAGTCCTCTTGGCAGGCTTACTTCAATATATTTTTGGACGATAGCTGTCATTTATAACTCTGCAGGTTTGTGAATTACAGGGCCTCGGAGCTCCTTTCTTCAACTCGCTTTCTTTTGAGCTGGCCGCAACACCGCAGGATTGCTTCAGGCCCTAGTGTGGTTCCGGCATGGCACGCTGAGCCTTTGGTTAATTCCTCTTCCTGGTGGGAAATGAGAGTTAAATTTGCCCGTCCAGACACCTCCAGCTAGTCTCTCATTGGTTCTCCCTATTCCTGTTCATTTTCCGCAGAAATTGCAAACTGGGCCAAACAGGAGTTTAAAGGCACTGACTCTCCAAGTGGGGAGAGTGTTAGTAAAGCGTCTGGAATGT
The DNA here is from genome assembly GCF_964374135.1 of Grampus griseus. Classification (NCBI taxonomy): domain Eukaryota; kingdom Metazoa; phylum Chordata; class Mammalia; order Artiodactyla; family Delphinidae; genus Grampus; species Grampus griseus. Next base: position 930,608 of record NW_028133388.1, read on the forward strand.
TGCACCCGAGTACCAGGGGACGAAAACTGAGACACATTTGAACACGTTTCCTGATCACACGGTGGATCATACTCTGGGTTCCACATGCATGTTTTAGCTGAAGGAAGAATCCCTTAAACCTGGAGAGTTGAGACCCATGGAATGGGTACCATGCAATATGACTTCAAAGGGTCTGCATTTGCTCACCGAACCTCACCAATCCTATCACTGCTGCATTTATGCCGCTGTACACAGGCTTGATTCTCTTTCGGAGACATATAAATCCATAGGTTTTAAGATTCTTACTAGTCAGGTATATTCTTAGGCGTTTAATATGAGGTGTTGAGTCCACTTCGTTGAGCAAGGAGTAGCTCTTGTCTATTACATATTTGACTTATGGAACGGTATCTGTGCTAATTTCAATCTCTGGTTTTATGCAGCACCCCAACTCACCATTTCCCTTAAGCAAGCATAAGTTGGTTTTCTACATTTGAGACCCTGTTCTGTTTTGTAATTCAGTTCCTGTGTAGCCAAGTTTACATTCCGTGTATTAGTGATACCTTATGATGTTTCTTTTTCTGTGTGACTTATTTCACTTAGAATCATCGTACCTGAATCCACTCATTATGCTGCTATTGGCCTGATGACATAGATTTCATTGCTGAGTGATATTGCATTGTACGTAAGTACCACAACTTCTTTATCCATTTTTCGCTTTCTGCGATATTGAACTTGTACCGTATACGAGGTTCTTGTAAACAGAGCCGTCCCAAACTTTGGGGTGGCTGTGTCTTTTTGATTTTAATTTCCCTAAGCTATAGGACCATAAGTGGAAGTGCCCAAGGCTCTGTTGCTTTGTTTTTTAGATGTTTCAGGAAACACCATACACTTCTCCAGAGTGGCTGTTGGCAATTTACATCCCGCCCATCAGCATAAGAAGGCTCCCAGTTCTCCATGGCCTGTCCTCCCTTTCTGGATTTTACACATTTTTCAGATGGCCCTTTTGACCGGGCGGCAGTGAGACTTCATTGTAGTGCAGATTTCCTTTGCAAGCTTGCTTGGTTGGCCAAAAAGGGCGTATGCGTTTTTTCCTGAATATATTCAGGAAAAAATGCATACGCCCTTTTTGGCCAAGTGCATCATTGTGGACGTTCTGCCTCTTTTCCTATGCTTTACATGCAATTCCAGTCTACCTCCTGAAATCGGTTTCCTGCAATTCTGCCTCGCTTTCAAGTCCTCTTGGCAGCCTTACTTCAATATATTTTTGGACGATAGCTGTCATTTATAACTCTGCAGGTTTGTGAATTACAGGGCCCCGGAGCTCCTTTCTTCAACTCGCTTTCTTGTGAGCTGGCCGCAACACCGCAGGATTGCTTCAGGCCCTAGAGTGGTTCCGGCATGGCACGCTGAGCCTTTGGTTAATTCCTCTTCCTGGTGGGAAATGAGAGTTAAATTTGCCCTTCCAGACACCTCCAGCTAATCTCTCATTGGTTCTCCCTATTCCTGTTCATTTTCCGCAGAAATTGCAAACTGGGCCAAACAGGAGTTTAAAGACACTGACTCTCCAAGTGGGGAGAGTGTTAGTAAAGCGTCTGGAATGTTGCACCCGAGTACCAGGGGATGAAAACTGAGACACATTTGAACACGTTTCCCGATCACATGGTGGATCATACTCTGGGTTCCACATGCATGTTTTAGCTGAAGGAAGAATCCCTTAAACCTGGAGATTTGAGACCCATGGAATGGGTACCATGCAATATGACTTCAAAGGGTCTGCATTTGCTCACCGAACCTCACCAATCCTATCACTGCTGCATTTATGCCGCTGTACACACGCTTGATTCTCTTTCGGAGACATATAAATCCATAGGTTTTAAGATTCTTACTAGTCAGGTATATTCTTAGGCGTTTAATATGGGGTGTTGAGTCCACTTCGTTGAGCAAGGAGTAGCTCTTGTCTATTACATATTTGGCTTATGTAACGGTATCTGTGCTAATTTCAATCTCTGGTTTTATGCAGCACCCCAACTCACCATTCCCCTTAAGCAAGCATAAGTTGGTTTTCTACATTTGAGACCCTGTTCTGTTTTGTAATTCAGTTCCTGTGTAGCCAAGTTTACATTCCGTGTATTAGTGATACCTTATGATGTTTCCTTTTCTGTGTGACTTATTTCACTTAGAATCATCGTACCTGAATCCACTCATTATGCTGCTACTGGCCTGATGACATAGATTTCATTGCTGAGTGATATTGCATTGTACGTAAGTACCACAACTTCTTTATCCATTTTTCGCTTTCTGCGATATTGAACTTGTACCGTATACGAGGTTCTTGTAAACAGAGCCGTCCCAAACTTTGGGGTGGCTGTGTCTTTTTGATTTTAATTTCCCTAAGCTATAGGACCATAAGTGGAAGTGCCCTAGGCTCTGTTGCTTTGTTTTTTAGATATTTCAGGAAACACCATACACTTCTCCAGAGTGGCTGTTGGCAATTTACATCCCGCCCATCAGCATAAGAAGGCTCCCAGTTCTCCATGGCCTGTCCTCCCTTTCTGGATTTTACACTTTTTTCAGATGGCCCTTTTGACCGGGGGGCAGTGAGACTTCATTGTAGTGCAGATTTCCTTTGCAAGCTTGCTTGGTTGGCCAAAAAGTGCGTATGCATTTTTTCCTGAATATATTCAGGAAAAAACGCATACGCCCTTTTTGGCCAAGTGCATCATTGTGGACGTTCTGCCTCTTTTCCTATGCTTTACATGCAATTCCAGTCTACCTCCTGAAATCGGTTTCCTGCAATTCTGCCTCGCTTTCAAGTCCTCTTGGCAGCCTTACTTCAATATATTTTTGGACGATAGCTGTCATTTATAACTCTGCAGGTTTGTGAATTACAGGGCCCCGGAGATCCTTTCTTCAACTCGCTTTCTTGTGAGCTGGCCGCAACACCGCAGGATTGCTTCAGGCCCTAGTGTGGTTCCGGCATGGCACGCTGAGCCTTTGGTTAATTCCTCTTCCTGGTGGGAAATGAGAGTTAAATTTGCCCGTCCAGACACCTCCAGCTAGTCTCTCATTGGTTCTCCCTATTCCTGTTCATTTTCCGCAGAAATTGCAAACTGGGCCAAACAGGAGGTTAAAGGCACTGACTCTCCAAGTGGGGAGAGTGTTAGTAAAGCGTCTGGAATGTTGCACCCGAGTACCAGGGGACGAAAACTGAGACACATTTGAACACGTTTCCCGATCACACGGTGGATCATACTCTAGGTTCCACATGCATGTTTTAGCTGAAGGAAGAATCCCTTAAACCTGGAGATTTGAGACCCATGGAATGGGTACCATGCAATATGACTTCAAAGGGTCTGTATTTGCTCACCGAACCTCACCAATCCTATCACTGCTGCATTTGTGCCGCTGTACACACGCTTGATTCTCTTTCGGAGACATATAAATCCATAGGTTTTAAGATTCTTACTAGTCAGGTATATTCTTAGGCGTTTAATATGGGGTGTTGAGTCCACTTCGTTGAGCAAGGAGTAGCTCTTGTCTATTACATATTTGGCTTATGGAACGGTATCTGTGCTAATTTCAATCTCTGGTTTTATGCAGCACCCCAACTCACCATTCCCCTTAAGTAAGCATAAGTTGGTTTTCTACGTTTGAGACCCTGTTCTGTTTTGTAATTCAGTTCCTGTGTAGCCAAGTTTACGTTCCGTGTATTAGTGATACCTTATGATGTTTCCTTTTCTGTGTGACTTATTTCACTTAGAATCATCGTACCTGAATCCACTCATTATGCTGCTACTGGCCTGATGACATAGATTTCATTGCTGAGTGATATTGCATTGTACGTAAGTACCACAACTTCTTTATCCATTTTTCGCTTTCTGCGATATTGAACTTGTACCGTATACGAGGTTCTTGTAAACAGAGCCGTCCCAAACTTTGGGGTGGCTGTGTCTTTTTGATTTTAATTTCCCTAAGCTATAGGACCATAAGTGGAAGTGCCCTAGGCTCTGTTGCTTTGTTTTTTAGATGTTTCAGGAAACACCATACACTTCTCCAGAGTGGCTGTTGGCAATTTACATCCCGCCCATCAGCATAAGAAGGCTCCCAGTTCTCCATGGCCTGTCCTCCCTTTCTGGATTTTACACTTTTTTCAGATGGCCCTTTTGACCGGGGGGCAGTGAGACTTCATTGTAGTGCAGATTTCTTTGCAAGCTTGCTTGGTTGGCCAAAAAGGGCGTATGCGTTTTTTCCTGAATATATTCAGGAAAAAACGCATACGCCCTTTTTGGCCAAGTGCATCATTGTGGACGTTCTGCCTCTTTTCCTATGCTTTACATGCAATTCCAGTCTACCTCCTGAAATCGGTTTCCTGCAATTCTGCCTCGCTTTCAAGTCCTCTTGGCAGGCTTACTTCAATATATTTTTGGACGATAGCTGTCATTTATAACTCTGCAGGTTTGTGAATTACAGGGCCCCGGAGCTCCTTTCTTCAACTCGCTTTCTTGTGAGCTGCCCGCAACACCGCAGGATTGCTTCAGGCCCTAGTGTGGTTCCGGCATGGCACGCTGAGCCTTTGGTTAATTCCTCTTCCTGGTGGGAAATGAGAGTTAAATTTGCCCGTCCAGACACCTCCAGCTAATCTCTCATTGGTTCTCCCTATTCCTGTTCATTTTCCGCAGAAATTGCAAACTGGGCCAAACAGGAGTTTAAAGACAATGACTCTCCAAGTGGGGAGAGTGTTAGTAAAGCGTCTGGAATGTTGCACCCGAGTACCAGGGGACGAAAACTGAGACACATTTGAACACGTTTCCCGATCACACGGTGGATCATACTCTAGGTTCCACATGCATGTTTTAGCTGAAGGAAGAATCCCTTAAACCTGGAGATTTGAGACCCATGGAATGGGTACCATGCAATATGACTTCAAAGGGTCTGCATTTGCTCACCGAACCTCACCAATCCTATCACTGCTGCATTTGTGCCGCTGTACACACGCTTGATTCTCTTTCGGAGACATATAAATCCATAGGTTTTAAGATTCTTACTAGTCAGGTATATTCTTAGGCGTTTAATATGGGGTGTTGAGTCCACTTCGTTGAGCAAGGAGTAGCTCTTGTCTATTACATATTTGGCTTATGGAACGGTATCTGTGCTAATTTCAATCTCTGGTTTTATGCAGCACCCCAACTCACCATTCCCCTTAAGTAAGCATAAGTTGGTTTTCTACATTTGAGACCCTGTTCTGTTTTGTAATTCAGTTCCTGTGTAGCCAAGTTTACATTCCGTGTATTAGTGATACCTTATGATGTTTCTCTTTCTGTGTGACTTATTTCACTTAGAATCATCGTACCTGAATCCACTCATTATGCTGCTACTGGCCTGATGACATGGATTTCATTGCTGAGTGATATTGCATTGTACGTAAGTACCACAACTTCTTTATCCATTTTTCGCTTTCTGCGATATTGAACTTGTACCGAATACGAGGTTCTTGTAAACAGAGCCGTCCCAAACTTTGGGGTGGCTGTGTCTTTTTGATTTTAATTTCCCTAAGCTATAGGACCATAAGTGGAAGTGCCCTAGGCTCTGTTGCTTTGTTTTTTAGATGTTTCAGGAAACACCATACACTTCTCCAGAGTGGCTGTTGGCAATTTACATCCCGCCCATCAGCATAAGAAGGCTCCCAGTTCTCCATGGCCTGTCCTCCCTTTCTGGATTTTACACTTTTTTCAGATGGCCCTTTTGACCGGGGGGCAGTGAGACTTCATTGTAGTGCAGATTTCTTTGCAAGCTTGCTTGGTTGGCCAAAAAGGGCGTATGCGTTTTTTCCTGAATATATTCAGGAAAAAACGCATACGCCCTTTTTGGCCAAGTGCATCATTGTGGACGTTCTGCCTCTTTTCCTATGCTTTACATGCAATTCCAGTCTACCTCCTGAAATCGGTTTCCTGCAATTCTGCCTCGCTTTCAAGTCCTCTTGGCAGGCTTACTTCAATATATTTTTGGACGATAGCTGTCATTTATAACTCTGCAGGTTTGTGAATTACAGGGCCCCGGAGCTCCTTTCTTCAACTCGCTTTCTTGTGAGCTGCTCGCAACACCGCAGGATTGCTTCAGGCCCTAGTGTGGTTCCGGCATGGCACGCTGAGCCTTTGGTTAATTCCTCTTCCTGGTGGGAAATGAGAGTTAAATTTGCCCGTCCAGACACCTCCAGCTAATCTCTCATTGGTTCTCCCTATTCCTGTTCATTTTCCGCAGAAATTGCAAACTGGGCCAAACAGGAGTTTAAAGACACTGACTCTCCAAGTGGGGAGAGTGTTAGTAAAGCGTCTGGAATGTTGCACCCGAGTACCAGGGGACGAAAACTGAGACACATTTGAACACGTTTCCCGATCACACGGTGGATCATACTCTAGGTTCCACATGCATGTTTTAGCTGAAGGAAGAATCCCTTAAACCTGGAGATTTGAGACCCATGGAATGGGTACCATGCAATATGACTTCAAAGGGTCTGCATTTGCTCACCGAACCTCACCAATCCTATCACTGCTGCATTTATGCCGCTGTACACACGCTTGATTCTCTTTCGGAGACATATAAATCCATAGGTTTTAAGATTCTTACTAGTCAGGTATATTCTTAGGCGTTTAATATGGGGTGTTGAGTCCACTTCGTTGAGCAAGGAGTAGCTCTTGTCTATTACATATTTGGCTTATGGAACGGTATCTGTGCTAATTTCAATCTCTGGTTTTATGCAGCACCCCAACTCACCATTCCCCTTAAGCAAGCATAAGTTGGTTTTCTACATTTGAGACCCTGTTCTGTTTTGTAATTCAGTTCCTGTGTAGCCAAGTTTACATTCCGTGTATTAGTGATACCTTATGATGTTTCCTTTTCTGTGTGACTTATTTCACTTAGAATCATCGTACCTGAATCCACTCATTATGCTGCTACTGGCCTGATGACATAGATTTCATTGCTGAGTGATATTGCATTGTACGTAAGTACCACAACTTCTTTATCCATTTTTCGCTTTCTGCGATATTGAACTTGTACCGTATACGAGGTTCTTGTAAACAGAGCCGTCCCAAACTTTGGGGTGGCTGTGTCTTTTTGATTTTAATTTCCCTAAGCTATAGGACCATAAGTGGAAGTGCCCTAGGCTCTGTTGCTTTGTTTTTTAGATGTTTCAGGAAACACCATACACTTCTCCAGAGTGGCTGTTGGCAATTTACATCCCGCCCATCAGCATAAGAAGGCTCCCAGTTCTCCATGGCCTGTCCTCCCTTTCTGGATTTTACACTTTTTTCAGATGGCCCTTTTGACCGGGGGGCAGTGAGACTTCATTGTAGTGCAGATTTCTTTGCAAGCTTGCTTGGTTGGCCAAAAAGGGCGTATGCGTTTTTTCCTGAATATATTCAGGAAAAAACGCATACGCCCTTCTTGGCCAAGTGCATCATTGTGGACGTTCTGCCTCTTTTCCTATGCTTTACATGCAATTCCAGTCTACCTCCTGAAATCGGTTTCCTGCAATTCTGCCTCGCTTTCAAGTCCTCTTGGCAGGCTTACTTCAATATATTTTTGGATGATAGCTGTCATTTATAACTCTGCAGGTTTGCGAATTACAGGGCCCCGGAGCTCCTTTCTTCAACTCGCTTTCTTGTGAGCTGGCCGCAACACCGCAGGATTGCTTCAGGCCCTAGTGTGGTTCCGGCATGGCACGCTGAGCCTTTGGTTAATTCCTCTTCCTGGTGGGAAATGAGAGTTAAATTTGCCCGTCCAGACACCTCCAGCTAGTCTCTCATTGGTTCTCCCTATTCCTGTTCATTTTCCGCAGAAATTGCAAACTGGGCCAAACAGGAGTTTAAAGGCACTGACTCTCCAAGTGGGGAGAGTGTTAGTAAAGCGTCTGGAATGTTGCACCCGAGTACCAGGGGACGAAAACTGAGACACATTTGAACACGTTTCCCGATCACACGGTGGATCATACTCTGGGTTCCACATGCATGTTTTAGCTGAAGGAAGAATCCCTTAAACCTGGAGAGTTGAGACCCATGGAATGGGTACCATGCAATATGACTTCAAAGGGTCTGCATTTGCTCACCGAACCTCACCAATCCTATCACTGCTGCATTTATGCCGCTGTACACACGCTTGATTCTCTTTCGGAGACATATAAATCCATAGGTTTTAAGATTCTTACTAGTCAGGTATATTCTTAGGCGTTTAATATGAGGTGTTGAGTCCACTTCGTTGAGCAAGGAGTAGCTCTTGTCTATTACATATTTGACTTATGGAACGGTATCTGTGCTAATTTCAATCTCTGGTTTTATGCAGCACCCCAACTCACCATTCCCCTTAAGCAAGCATAAGTTGGTTTTCTACATTTGAGACCCTGTTCTGTTTTGTAATTCAGTTCCTGTGTAGCCAAGTTTACATTCCGTGTATTAGTGATACCTTATGATGTTTCTTTTTCTGTGTGACTTATTTCACTTAGAATCATCGTACCTGAATCCACTCATTATGCTGCTATTGGCCTGATGACATAGATTTCATTGCTGAGTGATATTGCATTGTACGTAAGTACCACAACTTCTTTATCCATTTTTCGCTTTCTGCGATATTGAACTTGTACCGTATATGAGGTTCTTGTAAACAGAGCCGTCCCAAACTTTGGGGTGGCTGTGTCTTTTTGATTTTAATTTCCCTAAGCTATAGGACCATAAGTGGAAGTGCCCTAGGCTCTGTTGCTTTGTTTTTTAGATGTTTCAGGAAACACCATACACTTCTCCAGAGTGGCTGTTGGCAATTTACATCCCGCCCATCAGCATAAGAAGGCTCCCAGTTCTCCATGGCCTGTCCTCCCTTTCTGGATTTTACACGTTTTTCAGATGGCCCTTTTGACCGGGCGGCAGTGAGACTTCATTGTAGTGCAGATTTCCTTTGCAAGCTTGCTTGGTTGGCCAAAAAGGGCGTATGCGTTTTTTCCTGAATATATTCAGGAAAAAACGCATACGCCCTTTTAGGCCAAGTGCATCATTGTGGACGTTCTGCCTCTTTTCCTATGCTTTACATGCAATTCCAGTCTACCTCCTGAAATCGGTTTCCTGCAATTCTGCCTCGCTTTCAAGTCCTCTTGGCAGGCTTACTTCAATATATTTTTGGACGATAGCTGTCATTTATAACTCTGCAGGTTTGTGAATTACAGGGCCCTGGAGCTCCTTTCTTCAACTCGCTTTCTGGTGAGCTGGCCGCAACACCGCAGGATTGCTTCAGGCCCTAGTGTGGTTCCGGCATGGCACGCTGAGCCTTTGGTTAATTCCTCTTCCTGGTGGGAAATGAGAGTTAAATTTGCCCTTCCAGACACCTCCAGCTAATCTCTCATTGGTTCTCCCTATTCCTGTTCATTTTCCGCAGAAATTGCAAACTGGGCCAAACAGGAGTTTAAAGACACTGACTCTCCAAGTGGGGATAGTGTTAGTAAAGCGTCTGGAATGTTGCACCCGAGTACCAGGGGATGAAAACTGAGACACATTTGAACACGTTTCCCGATCACACGGTGGATCATACTCTGGGTTCCACATGCATGTTTTAGCTGAAGGAAGAATCCCTTAAACCTGGAGATTTGAGACCCATGGAATGGGTACCATGCAATATGACTTCAAAGGGTCTGCATTTGCTCACCGAACCTCACCAATCCTATCACTGCTGCATTTATGCCGCTGTACACAGGCTTGATTCTCTTTCGGAAACATATAAATCCATAGGTTTTAAGATTCTTACTAGTCAGGTATATTCTTAGGCGTTTAATATGGGGTGTTGAGTCCACTTCGTTGAGCAAGGAGTAGCTCTTGTCTATTACATATTTGGCTTATGTAATGGTATCTGTGCTAATTTCAATCTCTGGTTTTATGCAGCACCCCAACTCACCATTCCCCTTAAGCAAGCATAAGTTGGTTTTCTACATTTGAGACCCTGTTCTGTTTTGTAATTCAGTTCCTGTGTAGCCAAGTTTACATTCCGTGTATTAGTGATACCTTATGATGTTTCCTTTTCTGTGTGACTTATTTCACTTAGAATCATCGTACCTGAATCCACTCATTATGCTGCTACTGGCCTGATGACATAGATTTCATTGCTGAGTGATATTGCATTGTACGTAAGTACCACAACTTCTTTATCCATTTTTCGCTTTCTGCGATATTGAACTTGTACCGTATACGAGGTTCTTGTAAACAGAGCCGTCCCAAACTTTGGGGTGGCTGTGTCTTTTTGATTTTAATTTCCCTAAGCTATAGGACCATAAGTGGAAGTGCCCTAGGCTCTGTTGCTTTGTTTTTTAGATGTTTCAGGAAACACCATACACTTCTCCAGAGTGGCTGTTGGCAATTTACATCCCGCCCATCAGCATAAGAAGGCTCCCAGTTCTCCATGGCCTGTCCTCCCTTTCTGGATTTTACACTTTTTTCAGATGGCCCTTTTGACCGGGGGGCAGTGAGACTTCATTGTAGTGCAGATTTCCTTTGCAAGCTTGCTTGGTTGGCCAAAAAGTGCGTATGCATTTTTTCCTGAATATATTCAGGAAAAAACGCATACGCCCTTTTTGGCCAAGTGCATCATTGTGGACGTTCTGCCTCTTTTCCTATGCTTTACATGCAATTCCAGTCTACCTCCTGAAATCGGTTTCCTGCAATTCTGCCTCGCTTTCAAGTCCTCTTGGCAGCCTTACTTCAATATATTTTTGGACGATAGCTGTCATTTATAACTCTGCAGGTTTGTGAATTACAGGGCCCCGGAGATCCTTTCTTCAACTCGCTTTCTTGTGAGCTGGCCGCAACACCGCAGGATTGCTTCAGGCCCTAGTGTGGTTCCGGCATGGCACGCTGAGCCTTTGGTTAATTCCTCTTCCTGGTGGGAAATGAGAGTTAAATTTGCCCGTCCAGACACCTCCAGCTAGTCTCTCATTGGTTCTCCCTATTCCTGTTCATTTTCCGCAGAAATTGCAAACTGGGCCAAACAGGAGGTTAAAGGCACTGACTCTCCAAGTGGGGAGAGTGTTAGTAAAGCGTCTGGAATGTTGCACCCGAGTACCAGGGGACGAAAACTGAGACACATTTGAACACGTTTCCCGATCACACGGTGGATCATACTCTAGGTTCCACATGCATGTTTTAGCTGAAGGAAGAATCCCTTAAACCTGGAGATTTGAGACCCATGGAATGGGTACCATGCAATATGACTTCAAAGGGTCTGTATTTGCTCACCGAACCTCACCAATCCTATCACTGCTGCATTTGTGCCGCTGTACACACGCTTGATTCTCTTTCGGAGACATATAAATCCATAGGTTTTAAGATTCTTACTAGTCAGGTATATTCTTAGGCGTTTAATATGGGGTGTTGAGTCCACTTCGTTGAGCAAGGAGTAGCTCTTGTCTATTACATATTTGGCTTATGGAACGGTATCTGTGCTAATTTCAATCTCTGGTTTTATGCAGCACCCCAACTCACCATTCCCCTTAAGTAAGCATAAGTTGGTTTTCTACATTTGAGACCCTGTTCTGTTTTGTAATTCAGTTCCTGTGTAGCCATGTTTACGTTCCGTGTATTAGTGATACCTTATGATGTTTCCTTTTCTGTGTGACTTATTTCACTTAGAATCATCGTACCTGAATCCACTCATTATGCTGCTACTGGCCTGATGACATAGATTTCATTGCTGAGTGATATTGCATTGTACGTAAGTACCACAACTTCTTTATCCATTTTTCGCTTTCTGCGATATTGAACTTGTACCGTATACGAGGTTCTTGTAAACAGAGCCGTCCCAAACTTTGGGGTGGCTGTGTCTTTTTGATTTTAATTTCCCTAAGCTATAGGACCATAAGTGGAAGTGCCCTAGGCTCTGTTGCTTTCTTTTTTAGATGTTTCAGGAAACACCATACACTTCTCCAGAGTGGCTGTTGGCAATTTACATCCCACCCATCAGCATAAGAAGGCTCCCAGTTCTCCATGGCCTGTCCTCCCTTTCTGGATTTTACACTTTTTTCAGATGGCCCTTTTGACCGGGGGGCAGTGAGACTTCATTGTAGTGCAGATTTCTTTGCAAGCTTGCTTGGTTGGCCAAAAAGGGCGTATGCGTTTTTTCCTGAATATATTCAGGAAAAAACGCATACGCCCTTTTTGGCCAAGTGCATCATTGTGGACGTTCTGCCTCTTTTCCTATGCTTTACATGCAATTCCAGTCTACCTCCTGAAATCGGTTTCCTGCAATTCTGCCTCGCTTTCAAGTCCTCTTGGCAGGCTTACTTCAATATATTTTTGGATGATAGCTGTCATTTATAACTCTGCAGGTTTGCGAATTACAGGGCCCCGGAGCTCCTTTCTTCAACTCGCTTTCTTGTGAGCTGGCCGCAAAACCGCAGGATTGCTTCAGGCCCTAGTGTGGTTCCGGCATGGCACGCTGAGCCTTTGGTTAATTCCTCTTCCTGGTGGGAAATGAGAGTTAAATTTGCCCGTCCAGACACCTCCAGCTAGTCTCTCATTGGTTCTCCCTATTCCTGTTCATTTTCCGCAGAAATTGCAAACTGGGCCAAACAGGAGTTTAAAGGCACTGACTCTCCAAGTGGGGAGAGTGTTAGTAAAGCGTCTGGAATGTTGCACCCGAGTACCAGGGGATGAAAACTGAGACACATTTGAACACGTTTCCCGATCACACGGTGGATCATACTCTGGGTTCCACATGCATGTTTTAGCTGAAGGAAGAATCCCTTAAACCTGGAGAGTTGAGACCCATGGAATGGGTACCATGCAATATGACTTCAAAGGGTCTGCATTTGCTCACCGAACCTCACCAATCCTATCACTGCTGCATTTATGCCGCTGTACACACGCTTGATTCTCTTTCGGAGACATATAAATCCATAGGTTTTAAGATTCTTACTAGTCAGGTATATTCTTAGGCGTTTAATATGGGGTGTTGAGTCCACTTCGTTGAGCAAGGAGTAGCTCTTGTCTATTACATATTTGGCTTATGGAACGGTATCTGTGCTAATTTCAATCTCTGGTTTTATGCAGCACCCCAACTCACCATTCCCCTTAAGCAAGCATAAGTTGGTTTTCTACATTTGAGACCCTGTTCTGTTTTGTAATTCAGTTCCTGTGTAGCCAAGTTTACATTCCGTGTATTAGTGGTACCTTATGATGTTTCCTTTTCTGTGTGACTTATTTCACTTAGAATCATCGTACCTGAATCCACTCATTATGCTGCTACTGGCCTGATGACATAGATTTCATTGCTGAGTGATATTGCATTGTACGTAAGTACCACAACTTCTTTATCCATTTTTCGCTTTCTACGATATTGAACTTGTACCGAATACGAGGTTCTTGTAAACAGAGCCGTCCCAAACTTTGGGGTGGCTGTGTCTTTTTGATTTTAATTTCCCTAAGCTATAGGACCATAAGTGGAAGTGCCCTAGGCTCTGTTGCTTTGTTTTTTAGATGTTTCAGGAAACACCATACACTTCTCCAGAGTGGCTGTTGGCAATTTACATCCCGCCCATCAGCATAAGAAGGCTCCCAGTTCTCCATGGCCTGTCCTCCCTTTCTGGATTTTACACTTTTTTCAGATGGCCCTTTTGACCGGGGGGCAGTGAGACTTCATTGTAGTGCAGATTTCCTTTGCAAGCTTGCTTGGTTGGCCAAAAAGGGTGTATGCGTTTTTTCCTGAATATATTCAGGAAAAAACGCATACGCCCTTTTTGGCCAAGTGCATCATTGTGGACGTTCTGCCTCTTTTCCTATGCTTTACATGCAATTCCAGTCTACCTCCTGAAATCGGTTTCCTGCAATTCTGCCTCGCTTTCAAGTCCTCTTGGCAGGCTTACTTCAATATATTTTTGGACGATAGCTGTCATTTATAACTCTGCAGGTTTGTGAATTACAGGGCCCCGGAGCTCCTTTCTTCAACTCGCTTTCTTGTGAGCTGGCCGCAACACCGCAGGATTGCTTCAGGCCCTAGTGTGGTTCCGGCATGGCACGCTGAGCCTTTGGTTAATTCCTCTTCCTGGTGGGAAATGAGAGTTAAATTTGCCCGTCCAGACACCTCCAGCTAGTCTCTCATTGGTTCTCCCTATTCCTGTTCATTTTCCGCAGAAATTGCAAACTGGGCCAAACAGGAGGTTAAAGGCACTGACTCTCCAAGTGGGGAGAGTGTTAGTAAAGCGTCTGGAATGTTGCACCCGAGTACCAGGGGACGAAAACTGAGACACATTTGAACACGTTTCCCGATCACACGGTGGATCATACTCTAGGTTCCACATGCATGTTTTAGCTGAAGGAAGAATCCCTTAAACCTGGAGATTTGAGACCCATGGAATGGGTACCATGCAATATGACTTCAAAGGGTCTGCATTTGCTCACCGAACCTCACCAATCCTATCACTGCTGCATTTGTGCCGCTGTACACACGCTTGATTCTCTTTCGGAGACATATAAATCCATAGGTTTTAAGATTCTTACTAGTCAGGTATATTCTTAGGCGTTTAATATGGGGTGTTGAGTCCACTTCGTTGAGCAAGGAGTAGCTCTTGTCTATTACATATTTGGCTTATGGAACGGTATCTGTGCTAATTTCAATCTCTGGTTTTATGCAGCACCCCAACTCACCATTCCCCTTAAGTAAGCATAAGTTGGTTTTCTACATTTGAGACCCTGTTCTGTTTTGTAATTCAGTTCCTGTGTAGCCATGTTTACGTTCCGTGTATTAGTGATACCTTATGATGTTTCCTTTTCTGTGTGACTTATTTCACTTAGAATCATCGTACCTGAATCCACTCATTATGCTGCTACTGGCCTAATGACATAGATTTCATTGCTGAGTGATATTGCATTGTACGTAAGTACCACAACTTCTTTATCCATTTTTCGCTTTCTGCGATATTGAACTTGTACCGTATACGAGGTTCTTGTAAACAGAGCCGTCCCAAACTTTGGGGTGGCTGTGTCTTTTTGATTTTAATTTCCCTAAGCTATAGGACCATAAGTGGAAGTGCCCTAGGCTCTGTTGCTTTCTTTTTTAGATGTTTCAGGAAACACCATACACTTCTCCAGAGTGGCTGTTGGCAATTTACATCCCACCCATCAGCATAAGAAGGCTCCCAGTTCTCCATGGCCTGTCCTCCCTTTCTGGATTTTACACTTTTTTCAGATGGCCCTTTTGACCGGGGGGCAGTGAGACTTCATTGTAGTGCAGATTTCTTTGCAAGCTTGCTTGGTTGGCCAAAAAGGGCGTATGCGTTTTTTCCTGAATATATTCAGGAAAAAACGCATACGCCCTTTTTGGCCAAGTGCATCATTGTGGACGTTCTGCCTCTTTTCCTATGCTTTACATGCAATTCCAGTCTACCTCCTGAAATCGGTTTCCTGCAATTCTGCCTCGCTTTCAAGTCCTCTTGGCAGGCTTACTTCAATATATTTTTGGATGATAGCTGTCATTTATAACTCTGCAGGTTTGCGAATTACAGGGCCCCGGAGCTCCTTTCTTCAACTCGCTTTCTTGTGAGCTGGCCGCAAAACCGCAGGATTGCTTCAGGCCCTAGTGTGGTTCCGGCATGGCACGCTGAGCCTTTGGTTAATTCCTCTTCCTGGTGGGAAATGAGAGTTAAATTTGCCCGTCCAGACACCTCCAGCTAGTCTCTCATTGGTTCTCCCTATTCCTGTTCATTTTCCGCAGAAATTGCAAACTGGGCCAAACAGGAGTTTAAAGGCACTGACTCTCCAAGTGGGGAGAGTGTTAGTAAAGCGTCTGGAATGTTGCACCCGAGTACCAGGGGATGAAAACTGAGACACATTTGAACACGTTTCCCGATCACACGGTGGATCATACTCTGGGTTCCACATGCATGTTTTAGCTGAAGGAAGAATCCCTTAAACCTGGAGAGTTGAGACCCATGGAATGGGTACCATGCAATATGACTTCAAAGGGTCTGCATTTGCTCACCGAACCTCACCAATCCTATCACTGCTGCATTTATGCCGCTGTACACACGCTTGATTCTCTTTCGGAGACATATAAATCCATAGGTTTTAAGATTCTTACTAGTCAGGTATATTCTTAGGCGTTTAATATGGGGTGTTGAGTCCACTTCGTTGAGCAAGGAGTAGCTCTTGTCTATTACATATTTGGCTTATGGAACGGTATCTGTGCTAATTTCAATCTCTGGTTTTATGCAGCACCCCAACTCACCATTCCCCTTAAGCAAGCATAAGTTGGTTTTCTACATTTGAGACCCTGTTCTGTTTTGTAATTCAGTTCCTGTGTAGCCAAGTTTACATTCCGTGTATTAGTGGTACCTTATGATGTTTCCTTTTCTGTGTGACTTATTTCACTTAGAATCATCGTACCTGAATCCACTCATTATGCTGCTACTGGCCTGATGACATAGATTTCATTGCTGAGTGATATTGCATTGTACGTAAGTACCACAACTTCTTTATCCATTTTTCGCTTTCTACGATATTGAACTTGTACCGAATACGAGGTTCTTGTAAACAGAGCCGTCCCAAACTTTGGGGTGGCTGTGTCTTTTTGATTTTAATTTCCCTAAGCTATAGGACCATAAGTGGAAGTGCCCTAGGCTCTGTTGCTTTGTTTTTTAGATGTTTCAGGAAACACCATACACTTCTCCAGAGTGGCTGTTGGCAATTTACATCCCGCCCATCAGCATAAGAAGGCTCCCAGTTCTCCATGGCCTGTCCTCCCTTTCTGGATTTTACACTTTTTTCAGATGGCCCTTTTGACCGGGGGGCAGTGAGACTTCATTGTAGTGCAGATTTCCTTTGCAAGCTTGCTTGGTTGGCCAAAAAGGGCGTATGCGTTTTTTCCTGAATATATTCAGGAAAAAACGCATACGCCCTTTTTGGCCAAGTGCATCATTGTGGACGTTCTGCCTCTTTTCCTATGCTTTACATGCAATTCCAGTCTACCTCCTGAAATCGGTTTCCTGCAATTCTGCCTCGCTTTCAAGTCCTCTTGGCAGGCTTACTTCAATATATTTTTGGACGATAGCTGTCATTTATAACTCTGCAGATTTGTGAATTACAGGGCCCCGGAGCTCCTTTCTTCAACTCGCTTTCTTGTGAGCTGGCCGCAACACCGCAGGATTGCTTCAGGCCCTAGTGTGGTTCCGGCATGGCACGCTGAGCCTTTGGTTAATTCCTCTTCCTGGTGGGAAATGAGAGTTAAATTTGCCCGTCCAGACACCTCCAGCTAATCTCTCATTGGTTCTCCCTATTCCTGTTCATTTTCCGCAGAAATTGCAAACTGGGCCAAACAGGAGTTTAAAGACACTGACTCTCCAAGTGGGGAGAGTGTTAGTAAAGCGTCTGGAATGTTGCACCCGAGTACCAGGGGACGAAAACTGAGACACATTTGAACACGTTTCCCGATCACACGGTGGATCATACTCTAGGTTCCACATGCATGTTTTAGCTGAAGGAAGAATCCCTTAAACCTGGAGATTTGAGACCCATGGAATGGGTACCATGCAATATGACTTCAAAGGGTCTGCATTTGCTCACCGATCCTCACCAATCCGATCACTGCTGCATTTATGCCGCTTTACACACGCTTGATTCTCTTTCGGAGACATATAAATCCATAGGTTTTAAGATTCTTACTAGTCAGGTATATTCTTAGGCGTTTAATATGGGGTGTTGAGTCCACTTCGTTGAGCAAGGAGTAGCTCTTGTCTATTACATATTTGGCTTATGGAACGGTATCTGTGCTAATTTCAATCTCTGGTTTTATGCAGCACCCCAACTCACCATTCCCCTTAAGCAAGCATAAGTTGGTTTTCTACATTTGAGACCCTGTTCTGTTTTGTAATTCAGTTCCTGTGTAGCCAAGTTTACGTTCCGTGTATTAGTGATACCTTATGATGTTTCCTTTTCTGTGTGACTTATTTCACTTAGAATCATCGTACCTGAATCCACTCATTATGCTGCTACTGGCCTGATGACATAGATTTCATTGCTGAGTGATATTGCATTGTACGTAAGTACCACAACTTCTTTATCCATTTTTCGCTTTCTGCGATATTGAACTTGTACCGTATACGAGGTTCTTGTAAACAGAGCCGTCCCAAACTTTGGGGTGGCTGTGTCTTTTTGATTTTAATTTCCCTAAGCTATAGGACCATAAGTGGAAGTGCCCTAGGCTCTGTTGCTTTGTTTTTTAGATGTTTCAGGAAACACCATACACTTCACCAGAGTGGCTGTTGGCAATTTACATCCCGCCCATCAGCATAAGAAGGCTCCCAGTTCTCCATGGCCTGTCCTCCCTTTCTGGATTTTACACTTTTTTCAGATGGCCCTTTTGACCGGGGGGCAGTGAGACTTCATTGTAGTGCAGATTTCTTTGCAAGCTTGCTTGGTTGGCCAAAAAGGGCGTATGCGTTTTTTCCTGAATATATTCAGGAAAAAACGCATACGCCCTTTTTGGCCAAGTGCATCATTGTGGACGTTCTGCCTCTTTTCCTATGCTTTACATGCAATTCCAGTCTACCTCCTGAAATCGGTTTCCTGCAATTCTGCCTCGCTTTCAAGTCCTCTTGGCAGGCTTACTTCAATATATTTTTGGATGATAGCTGTCATTTATAACTCTGCAGGTTTGCGAATTACAGGGCCCCGGAGCTCCTTTCTTCAACTCGCTTTCTTGTGAGCTGGCCGCAACACCGCAGGATTGCTTCAGGCCCTAGTGTGGTTCCGGCATGGCACGCTGAGCCTTTGGTTAATTCCTCTTCCTGGTGGGAAATGAGAGTTAAATTTGCCCGTCCAGACA
Source organism: Grampus griseus (assembly GCF_964374135.1). NCBI lineage: Eukaryota > Metazoa > Chordata > Mammalia > Artiodactyla > Delphinidae > Grampus > Grampus griseus. Next base: position 949,430 of record NW_028133388.1, read on the forward strand.
CCTCCAGCTAGTCTCTCATTGGTTCTCCCTATTCCTGTTCATTTTCCGCAGAAATTGCAAACTGGGCCAAACAGGAGGTTAAAGGCACTGACTCTCCAAGTGGGGAGAGTGTTAGTAAAGCGTCTGGAATGTTGCACCCGAGTACCAGGGGACGAAAACTGAGACACATTTGAACACGTTTCCCGATCACACGGTGGATCATACTCTAGGTTCCACATGCATGTTTTAGCTGAAGGAAGAATCCCTTAAACCTGGAGATTTGAGACCCATGGAATGGGTACCATGCAATATGACTTCAAAGGGTCTGCATTTGCTCACCGATCCTCACCAATCCGATCACTGCTGCATTTATGCCGCTTTACACACGCTTGATTCTCTTTCGGAGACATATAAATCCATAGGTTTTAAGATTCTTACTAGTCAGGTATATTCTTAGGCGTTTAATATGGGGTGTTGAGTCCACTTCGTTGAGCAAGGAGTAGCTCTTGTCTATTACATATTTGGCTTATGGAACGGTATCTGTGCTAATTTCAATCTCTGGTTTTATGCAGCACCCCAACTCACCATTCCCCTTAAGCAAGCATAAGTTGGTTTTCTACATTTGAGACCCTGTTCTGTTTTGTAATTCAGTTCCTGTGTAGCCAAGTTTACGTTCCGTGTATTAGTGATACCTTATGATGTTTCCTTTTCTGTGTGACTTATTTCACTTAGAATCATCGTACCTGAATCCACTCATTATGCTGCTACTGGCCTGATGACATAGATTTCATTGCTGAGTGATATTGCATTGTACGTAAGTACCACAACTTCTTTATCCATTTTTCGCTTTCTGCGATATTGAACTTGTACCGTATACGAGGTTCTTGTAAACAGAGCCGTCCCAAACTTTGGGGTGGCTGTGTCTTTTTGATTTTAATTTCCCTAAGCTATAGGACCATAAGTGGAAGTGCCCTAGGCTCTGTTGCTTTGTTTTTTAGATGTTTCAGGAAACACCATACACTTCACCAGAGTGGCTGTTGGCAATTTACATCCCGCCCATCAGCATAAGAAGGCTCCCAGTTCTCCATGGCCTGTCCTCCCTTTCTGGATTTTACACTTTTTTCAGATGGCCCTTTTGACCGGGGGGCAGTGAGACTTCATTGTAGTGCAGATTTCTTTGCAAGCTTGCTTGGTTGGCCAAAAAGGGCGTATGCGTTTTTTCCTGAATATATTCAGGAAAAAACGCATACGCCCTTTTTGGCCAAGTGCATCATTGTGGACGTTCTGCCTCTTTTCCTATGCTTTACATGCAATTCCAGTCTACCTCCTGAAATCGGTTTCCTGCAATTCTGCCTCGCTTTCAAGTCCTCTTGGCAGGCTTACTTCAATATATTTTTGGACGATAGCTGTCATTTATAACTCTGCAGGTTTGTGAATTACAGGGCCCCGGAGCTCCTTTCTTCAACTCGCTTTCTTGTGAGCTGGCCGCAACACCGCAGGATTGCTTCAGGCCCTAGTGTGGTTCCGGCATGGCACGCTGAGCCTTTGGTTAATTCCTCTTCCTGGTGGGAAATGAGAGTTAAATTTGCCCGTCCAGACACCTCCAGCTAATCTCTCATTGGTTCTCCCTATTCCTGTTCATTTTCCGCAGAAATTGCAAACTGGGCCAAAGAGGAGGTTAAAGACACTGACTCTCCAAGTGGGGAGAGTGTTAGTAAAGCGTCTGGAATGTTGCACCCGAGTACCAGGGGACGAAAACTGAGACACATTTGAACACGTTTCCCGATCACACGGTGGATCATACTCTAGGTTCCACATGCATGTTTTAGCTGAAGGAAGAATCCCTTAAACCTGGAGATTTGAGACCCATGGAATGGGTACCATGCAATATGACTTCAAAGGGTCTGCATTTGCTCACCGAACCTCACCAATCCTATCACTGCTGCATTTGTGCCGCTGTACACACGCTTGATTCTCTTTCGGAGACATATAAATCCATAGGTTTTAAGATTCTTACTAGTCAGGTATATTCTTAGGCGTTTAATATGGGGTGTTGAGTCCACTTCGTTGAGCAAGGAGTAGCTCTTGTCTATTACATATTTGGCTTATGGAACGGTATCTGTGCTAATTTCAGTCTCTGGTTTTATACAGCACCCCAACTCACCATTCCCCTTAAGCAAGCATAAGTTGGTTTTCTACGTTTGAGACCCTGTTCTGTTTTGTAATTCAGTTCCTGTGTAGCCAAGTTTACGTTCCGTGTATTAGTGATACCTTATGATGTTTCCTTTTCTGTGTGACTTATTTCACTTAGAATCATCGTACCTGAATCCACTCATTATGCTGATACTGGCCTGATGACATAGATTTCATTGCTGAGTGATATTGCATTGTACGTAAGTACCACAACTTCTTTATCCATTTTTCGCTTTCTGCGATATTGAACTTGTACCGTATACGAGGTTCTTGTAAACAGAGCCGTCCCAAACTTTGGGGTGGCTGTGTCTTTTTGATTTTAATTTCCCTAAGCTATAGGACCATAAGTGGAAGTGCCCTAGGCTCTGTTGCTTTGTTTTTTAGATGTTTCAGGAAACACCATACACTTCTCCAGAGTGGCTGTTGGCAATTTACATCCCGCCCATCAGCATAAGAAGGCTCCCAGTTCTCCATGGCCTGTCCTCCCTTTCTGGATTTTACACTTTTTTCAGATGGCCCTTTTGACCGGGGGGCAGTGAGACTTCATTGTAGTGCAGATTTCTTTGCAAGCTTGCTTGGTTGGCCAAAAAGGGCGTATGCGTTTTTTCCTGAATATATTCAGGAAAAAACGCATACGCCCTTTTTGGCCAAGTGCATCATTGTGGACGTTCTGCCTCTTTTCCTATGCTTTACATGCAATTCCAGTCTACCTCCTGAAATCGGTTTCCTGCAATTCTGCCTCGCTTTCAAGTCCTCTTGGCAGGCTTACTTCAATATATTTTTGGATGATAGCTGTCATTTATAACTCTGCAGGTTTGCGAATTACAGGGCCCCGGAGCTCCTTTCTTCAACTCGCTTTCTTGTGAGCTGCCCGCAACACCGCAGGATTGCTTCAGGCCCTAGTGTGGTTCCGGCATGGCACGCTGAGCCTTTGGTTAATTCCTCTTCCTGGTGGGAAATGAGAGTTAAATTTGCCCGTCCAGACACCTCCAGCTAGTCTCTCATTGGTTCTCCCTATTCCTGTTCATTTTCCGCAGAAATTGCAAACTGGGCCAAACAGGAGTTTAAAGGCACTGACTCTCCAAGTGGGGAGAGTGTTAGTATAGCGTCTGGAATGTTGCACCCGAGTACCAGGGGACGAAAACTGAGACACATTTGAACACGTTTCCCGATCACACGGTGGATCATACTCTGGGTTCCACATGCATGTTTTAGCTGAAGGAAGAATCCCTTAAACCTGGAGAGTTGAGACCCATGGAATGGGTACCATGCAATATGACTTCAAAGGGTCTGCATTTGCTCACCGAACCTCACCAATCCTATCACTGCTGCATTTATGCCGCTGTACACACGCTTGATTCTCTTTCGGAGATATATAAATCCATAGGTTTTAAGATTCTTACTAGTCAGGTATATTCTTAGGCGTTTAATATGGGGTGTTGAGTCCACTTCGTTGAGCAAGGAGTAGCTCTTGTCTATTACATATTTGGCTTATGGAACGGTATCTGTGCTAATTTCAATCTCTGGTTTTATGCAGCACCCCAACTCACCATTCCCCTTAAGCAAGCATAAGTTGGTTTTCTACATTTGAGACCCTGTTCTGTTTTGTAATTCAGTTCCTGTGTAGCCAAGTTTACGTTCCGTGTATTAGTGGTACCTTATGATGTTTCCTTTTCTGTGTGACTTATTTCACTTAGAATCATCGTACCTGAATCCACTCATTATGCTGCTACTTGCCTGATGACATAGATTTCATTGCTGAGTGATATTGCATTGTACGTAAGTACCACAACTTCTTTATCCATTTTTCGCTTTCTGCGATATTGAACTTGTACCGAATACGAGGTTCTTGTAAACAGAGCCGTCCCAAACTTTGGGGTGGCTGTGTCTTTTTGATTTTAATTTCCCTAAGCTATAGGACCATAAGTGGAAGTGCCCTAGGCTCTGTTGCTTTGTTTTTTAGATGTTTCAGGAAACACCATACACTTCTCCAGAGTGGCTGTTGGCAATTTACATCCCGCCCATCAGCATAAGAAGGCTCCCAGTTCTCCATGGCCTGTCCTCCCTTTCTGGATTTTACACTTTTTTCAGATGGCCCTTTTGACCGGGGGGCAGTGAGACTTCATTGTAGTGCAGATTTCCTTTGCAAGCTTGCTTGGTTGGCCAAAAAGTGCGTATGCGTTTTTTCCTGAATATATTCAGGAAAAAACGCATACGCCCTTTTTGGCCAAGTGCATCATTGTGGACGTTCTGCCTCTTTTCCTATGCTTTACATGCAATTCCAGTCTACCTCCTGAAATCGGTTTCCTGCAATTCTGCCTCGCTTTCAAGTCCTCTTGGCAGGCTTACTTCAATATATTTTTGGACGATAGCTGTCATTTATAACTCTGCAGGTTTGTGAATTACAGGGCCCTGGAGCTCCTTTCTTCAACTCGCTTTCTTGTGAGCTGGCCGCAACACCGCAGGATTGCTTCAGGCCCTAGTGTGGTTCCGGCATGGCACGCTGAGCCTTTGGTTAATTCCTCTTCCTGGTGGGAAATGAGAGTTAAATTTGCCCGTCCAGACACCTCCAGCTAATCTCTCATTGGTTCTCCCTATTCCTGTTCATTTTCCACAGAAATTGCAAACTGGGCCAAACAGGAGGTTAAAGACACTGACTCTCCAAGTGGGGAGAGTGTTAGTAAAGCGTCTGGAATGTTGCACCCGAGTACCAGGGGACGAAAACTGAGACACATTTGAACACGTTTCCCGATCACACGGTGGATCATACTCTAGGTTCCACATGCATGTTTTAGCTGAAGGAAGAATCCCTTAAACCTGGAGATTTGAGACCCATGGAATGGGTACCATGCAATATGACTTCAAAGGGTCTGCATTTGCTCACCGAACCTCACCAATCCTATCACTGCTGCATTTATGCCGCTGTACACACGCTTGATTCTCTTTCGGAGACATATAAATCCATAGGTTTTAAGATTCTTACTAGTCAGGTATATTCTTAGGCGTTTAATATGGGGTGTTGAGTCCACTTCGTTGAGCAAGGAGTAGCTCTTGTCTATTACATATTTGGCTTATGGAACGGTATCTGTGCTAATTTCAATCTCTGGTTTTATGCAGCACCCCAACTCACCATTCCCCTTAAGCAAGCATAAGTTGGTTTTCTACATTTGAGACCCTGTTCTGTTTTGTAATTCAGTTCCTGTGTAGCCAAGTTTACGTTCCGTGTATTAGTGATACCTTATGATGTTTCCTTTTCTGTGTGACTTATTTCACTTAGAATCATCGTGCCTGAATCCACTCATTATGCTGCTACTGGCCTGATGACATAGATTTCATTGCTGAGTGATATTGCATTGTACGTAAGTACCACAACTTCTTTATCCATTTTTCGCTTTCTGCGATATTGAACTTGTACCGTATACGAGGTTCTTGTAAACAGAGCCGTCCCAAACTTTGGGGTGGCTGTGTCTTTTTGATTTTAATTTCCCTAAGCTATAGGACCATAAGTGGAAGTGCCCTAGGCTCTGTTGCTTTGTTTTTTAGATGTTTCAGGAAACACCATACACTTCTCCAGAGTGGCTGTTGGCAATTTACATCCCGCCCATCAGCATAAGAAGGCTCCCAGTTCTCCATGGCCTGTCCTCCCTTTCTGGATTTTACACTTTTTTCAGATGGCCCTTTTGACCGGGGGGCAGTGAGACTTCATTGTAGTGCAGATTTCTTTGCAAGCTTGCTTGGTTGGCCAAAAAGGGCGTATGCGTTTTTTCCTGTCCTGAATATATTCAGGAAAAAACGCATACGCCCTTTTTGGCCAAGTGCATCATTGTGGACGTTCTGCCTCTTTTCCTATGCTTTACATGCAATTCCAGTCTACCTCCTGAAATCGGTTTCCTGCAATTCTGCCTCGCTTTCAAGTCCTCTTGGCAGGCTTACTTCAATATATTTTTGGATGATAGCTGTCATTTATAACTCTGCAGGTTTGCGAATTACAGGGCCCCGGAGCTCCTTTCTTCAACTCGCTTTCTTGTGAGCTGGCCGCAACACCGCAGGATTGCTTCAGGCCCTAGTGTGGTTCCGGCATGGCACGCTGAGCCTTTGGTTAATTCCTCTTCCTGGTGGGAAATGAGAGTTAAATTTGCCCGTCCAGACACCTCCAGCTAGTCTCTCATTGGTTCTCCCTATTCCTGTTCATTTTCCGCAGAAATTGCAAACTGGGCCAAACAGGAGTTTAAAGGCACTGACTCTCCAAGTGGGGAGAGTGTTAGTAAAGCGTCTGGAATGTGGCACCCGAGTACCAGGGGACGAAAACTGAGACACATTTGAACACGTTTCCCGATCACACGGTGGATCATACTCTGTTTTCCACATGCATGTTTTAGCTGAAGGAAGAATCCCTTAAACCTGGAGAGTTGAGACCCATGGAATGGGTACCATGCAATATGACTTCAAAGGGTCTGCATTTGCTCACCGAACCTCACCAATCCTATCACTGCTGCGTTTGTGCCGCTGTACACACGCTTGATTCTCTTTCAGAGACATATAAATCCATAGATTTTAAGATTCTTACTAGTCAGGTATATTCTTAGGCGTTTAAGATGGGGTGTTGAGTCCACTTCGTTGAGCAAGGAGTAGCTCTTGTCTATTACATATTTGGCTTATGGAACGGTATCTGTGCTAATTTCAATCTCTGGTTTTATGCAGCACCCCAACTCACCATTCCCCTTAAGCAAGCATAAGTTGGTTTTCTACATTTGAGACCCTGTTCTGCTTTGTAATTCAGTTCCTGTGTAGCCAAGTTTACATTCCGTGTATTAGTGGTACCTTATGATGTTTCCTTTTCTGTGTGACTTATTTCACTTAGAATCATCGTACCTGAATCCACTCATTATGCTGCTACTTGCCTGATGACATAGATTTCATTGCTGAGTGATATTGCATTGTACGTAAGTACCACAACTTCTTTATCCATTTTTCGCTTTCTGCGATATTGAACTTGTACCGAATACGAGGTTCTTGTAAACAGAGCCGTCCCAAACTTTGGGGTGGCTGTGTCTTTTTGATTTTAATTTCCCTAAGCTATAGGACCATAAGTGGAAGTGCCCTAGGCTCTGTTGCTTTGTTTTTTAGATGTTTCAGGAAACACCATACACTTCTCCAGAGTGGCTGTTGGCAATTTACATCCCGCCCATCAGCATAAGAAGGCTCCCAGTTCTCCATGGCCTGTCCTCCCTTTCTGGATTTTACACTTTTTTCAGATGGCCCTTTTGACCGGGGGGCAGTGAGACTTCATTGTAGTGCAGATTTCCTTTGCAAGCTTGCTTGGTTGGCCAAAAAGGGCGTATGCGTTTTTTCCTGAATATATTCAGGAAAAAACGCATACGCCCTTTTTGGCCAAGTGCATCATTGTGGACGTTCTGCCTCTTTTCCTATGCTTTACATGCAATTCCAGTCTACCTCCTGAAATCGGTTTCCTGCAATTCTGCCTCGCTTTCAAGTCCTCTTGGCAGCCTTACTTCAATATATTTTTGGACGATAGCTGTCATTTATAACTCTGCAGGTTTGTGAATTACAGGGCCCCTGAGCTCCTTTCTTCAACTCGCTTTCTTGTGAGCTGGCCGCAACACCGCAGGATTGCTTCAGGCCCTAGTGTGGTTCCGGCATGGCACGCTGAGCCTTTGGTTAATTCCTCTTCCTGGTGGGAAATGAGAGTTAAATTTGCCCGTCCAGACACCTCCAGCTAGTCTCTCATTGGTTCTCCCTATTCCTGTTCATTTTCCGCAGAAATTGCAAACTGGGCCAAACAGGAGTTTAAAGGCACTGACTCTCCAAGTGGGGAGAGTGTTAGTAAAGCGTCTGGAATGTTGCACCCGAGTACCAGGGGACGAAAACTGAGACCCATTTGAACACGTTTCCCGATCACACGGTGGATCATACTCTGTTTTCCACATGCATGTTTTAGCTGAAGGAAGAATCCCTTAAACCTGGAGAGTTGAGACCCATGGAATGGGTACCATGCAATATGACTTCAAAGGGTCTGCATTTGCTCACCGAACCTCACCAATCCTATCACTGCTGTGTTTGTGCCGCTGTACACACGCTTGATTCTCTTTCAGAGACATATAAATCCATAGGTTTTAAGATTCTTACTAGTCAGGTATATTCTTAGGCGTTTAAGATGGGGTGTTGAGTCCACTTCGTTGAGCAAGGAGTAGCTCTTGTCTATTACATATTTGGCTTATGGAACGGTATCTGTGATAATTTCAATCTCTGGTTTTATGCAGCACCCCAACTCACCATTCCCCTTAAGCAAGCATAAGTTGGTTTTCTACATTTGAGACCCTGTTCTGCTTTGTAATTCAGTTCCTGTGTAGCCAAGTTTACATTCCGTGTATTAGTGGTACCTTATGATGTTTCCTTTTCTGTGTGACTTATTTCACTTAGAATCATCGTACCTGAATCCACTCATTATGCTGCTACTTGCCTGATGACATAGATTTCATTGCTGAGTGATATTGCATTGTACGTAAGTACCACAACTTCTTTATCCATTTTTCGCTTTCTGCGATATTGAACTTGTACCGAATACGAGGTTCTTTTAAACAGAGCCGTCCCAAACTTTGGGGTGGCTGTGTCTTTTTGATTTTAATTTCCCTAAGCTATAGGACCATAAGTGGAAGTGCCCTAGGCTCTGTTGCTTTGTTTTTTAGATGTTTCAGGAAACACCATACACTTCTCCAGAGTGGCTGTTGGCAATTTACATCCCGCCCATCAGCATAAGAAGGCTCCCAGTTCTCCATGGCCTGTCCTGCCTTTCTGGATTTTACACTTTTTTCAGATGGCCCTTTTGACCGGGGGGCAGTGAGACTTCATTGTAGTGCAGATTTCCTTTGCAAGCTTGCTTGGTTGGCCAAAAAGGGCGTATGCGTTTTTTCCTGAATATATTCAGGAAAAAACGCATACGCCCTTTTTGGCCAAGTGCATCATTGTGGACGTTCTGCCTCTTTTCCTATGCTTTACATGCAATTCCAGTCTACCTCCTGAAATCGGTTTCCTGCAATTCTGCCTCGCTTTCAAGTCCTCTTGGCAGCCTTACTTCAATATATTTTTGGACGATAGCTGTCATTTATAACTCTGCAGGTTTGTGAATTACAGGGCCCCGGAGCTCCTTTCTTCAACTCGCTTTCTTGTGAGCTGGCCGCAACACCGCAGGATTGCTTCAGGCCCTAGTGTGGTTCCGGCATGGCACGCTGAGCCTTTGGTTAATTCCTCTTCCTGGTGGGAAATGAGCCTTAAATTTGCCCGTCCAGACACCTCCAGCTAGTCTCTCATTGGTTCTCCCTATTCCTGTTCATTTTCCGCAGAAATTGCAAACTGGGCCAAACAGGAGGTTAAAGACACTGACTCTCCAAGTGGGGAGAGTGTTAGTAAAGCGTGTGGAATGTTGCACCCGAGTACCAGGGGACGAAAACTGAGACACATTTGAACACGTTTCCCGATCACACGGTGGATCATACTCTAGGTTCCACATGCATGTTTTAGCTGAAGGAAGAATCCCTTAAACCTGGAGATTTGAGACCGATGGAATGGGTACCATGCAATATGACTTCAAAGGGTCTGCATTTGCTCACCGAACCTCACCAATCCTATCACTGCTGCATTTATGCCGCTGTACACACGCTTGATTCTCTTTCGGAGACATATAAATCCATAGGTTTTAAGATTCTTACTAGTCAGGTATATTCTTAGGCGTTTAATATGGGGTGTTGAGTCCACTTCGTTGAGCAAGGAGTAGCTCTTGTCTATTACATATTTGGCTTATGGAACTGTATCTGTGCTAATTTCAATCTCTGGTTTTATGCAGCACCCCAACTCACCATTCCCCTTAAGCAAGCATAAGTTGGTTTTCTACATTTGAGACCCTGTTCTGTTTTGTAATTCAGTTCCTGTGTAGCCAAGTTTACGTTCCATGTATTAGTGATACCTTATGATGTTTCCTTTTCTGTGTGACTTATTTCACTTAGAATCATCGTACCTGAATCCACTCATTATGCTGCTACTGGCCTGATGACATAGATTTCATTGCTGAGTGATATTGCATTGTACGTAAGTACCACAACTTCTTTATCCATTTTTCGCTTTCTGCGATATTGAACTTGTACCGTATACGAGGTTCTTGTAAACAGAGCCGTCCCAAACTTTGGGGTGGCTGTGTCTTTTTGATTTTAATTTCCCTAAGCTATAGGAGCATAAGTGGAAGTGCCCTAGGCTGTGTTGCTTTGTTTTTTAGATGTTTCAGGAAACACCATACACTTCTCCAGAGTGGCTGTTGGCAATTTACATCCCGCCCATCAGCATAAGAAGGCTCCCAGTTCTCCATGGCCTGTCCTCCCTTTCTGGATTTTACACTTTTTTCAGATGGCCCTTTTGACCGGGGGGCAGTGAGACTTCATTGTAGTGCAGATTTCTTTGCAAGCTTGCTTGGTTGGCCAAAAAGGGCGTATGCGTTTTTTCCTGAATATATTCAGGAAAAAACGCATACGCCCTTTTTGGCCAAGTGCATCATTGTGGACGTTCTGCCTCTTTTCCTATGCTTTACATGCAATTCCAGTCTACCTCCTGAAATCGGTTTCCTGCAATTCTGCCCCGCTTTCAAGTCCTCTTGGCAGGCTTACTTCAATATATTTTTGGATGATAGCTGTCATTTATAACTCTGCAGGTTTGTGAATTACAGGGCCCCGGAGCTCCTTTCTTCAACTCGCTTTCTTGTGAGCTGGCCGCAACACCGCAGGATTGCTTCAGGCCCTAGTGTGGTTCCGGCATGGCACGCTGAGCCTTTGGTTAATTCCTCTTCCTGGTGGGAAATGAGCCTTAAATTTGCCCGTCCAGACACCTCCAGCTAGTCTCTCATTGGTTCTCCCTATTCCTGTTCATTTTCCACAGAAATTGCAAACTGGGACAAACAGGAGGTTAAAGGCACTGACTCTCCAAGTGGGGAGAGTGTTAGTAAAGCGTCTGGAATGTGGCACCCGAGTACCAGGGGACGAAAACTGAGACACATTTGAACACGTTTCCCGATCACACGGTGGATCATACTCTGTTTTCCACATGCATGTTTTAGCTGAAGGAAGAATCCCTTAAACCTGGAGAGTTGAGACCCATGGAATGGGTACCATGCAATATGACTTCAAAGGGTCTGCATTTGCTCACCGAACCTCACCAATCCTATCACTGCTGCGTTTGTGCCGCTGTACACACGCTTGATTCTCTTTCAGAGACATATAAATCCATAGGTTTTAAGATTCTTACTAGTCAGGTATATTCTTAGGCGTTTAAGATGGGGTGTTGAGTCCACTTCGTTGAGCAAGGAGTAGCTCTTGTCTATTACATATTTGGCTTATGGAAAGGTATCTGTGCTGATTTCAATCTCTGGTTTTATGCAGCACCCCAACTCACCTTTCCCCTTAAGCAAGCATAAGTTGGTTTTATACATTTGAGACCCTATTCTGTTTTGTAATTCAGTTCCTGTGTAGCCAAGTTTACATTCCGTGTATTAGTGATACCTTATGATGTTTCTCTTTCTGTGTGACTTATTTCACTTAGAATCATCGTACCTGAATCCACTCATTATGCTGCTACTGGCCTGATGACATGGATTTCATTGCTGAGTGATATTGCATTGTACGTAAGTACCACAACTTCTTTATCCATTTTTCGCTTTCTGCGATATTGAACTTGTACCGAATACGAGGTTCTTGTAAACAGAGCCGTCCCAAACTTTGGGGTGGCTGTGTCTTTTTGATTTTAATTTCCCTAAGCTATAGGACCATAAGTGGAAGTGCCCTAGGCTCTGTTGCTTTGTTTTTTAGATGTTTCAGGAAACACCATACACTTCTCCAGAGTGGCTGTTGGCAATTTACATCCCGCCCATCAGCATAAGAAGGCTCCCAGTTCTCCATGGCCTGTCCTCCCTTTCTGGATTTTACACTTTTTTCAGATGGCCCTTTTGACCGGGGGGCAGTGAGACTTCATTGTAGTGCAGATTTCCTTTGCAAGCTTGCTTGGTTGGCCAAAAAGTGCGTATGCGTTTTTTCCTGAATATATTCCGGAAAAAACGCATACGCCCTTTTTGGCCAAGTGCATCATTGTGGACGTTCTGCCTCTTTTCCTATGCTTTACATGCAATTCCAGTCTACCTCCTGAAATCGGTTTCCTGCAATTCTGCCTTGCTTTCAAGTCCTCTTGGCAGGCTTACTTCAATATATTTTTGGACGATAGCTGTCATTTATAACTCTGCAGCTTTGTGAATTACAGGGCCCCGGAGCTCCTTTCTTCAACTCGCTTTCTTGTGAGCTGGCCGCAACACCGCAGGATTGCTTCAGGCCCTAGTGTGGTTCCGGCATGGCACGCCGAGCCTTTGGTTAATTCCTCTTCCTGGTGGGAAATGAGAGTTAAATTTGCCCGTCCAGACACCTCCAGCTAGTCTCTCATTGGTTCTCCCTATTCCTGTTCATTTTCCACAGAAATTGCAAACTGGGACAAACAGGAGGTTAAAGGCACTGACTCTCCAAGTGGGGAGAGTGTTAGTAAAGCGTCTGGAATGTTGCACCCGAGTACCAGGGGATGAAAACTGAGACACATTTGAACACGTTTCCCGATCACACGGTCAATCATACTCTAGGTTCCACATGCATGTTTTAGCTGAAGGAAGAATCCCTTAAACCTGGAGAGTTGAGACCCATGGAATGGGTACCATGCAATATGACTTCAAAGGGTCTGCATTTGCTCACCGAACCTCACCAATCCTATCACTGCTGCATTTATGCCGCTGTACACACGCTTGAATCTCTTTCGGAGACATATAAATCCATAGGTTTTAAGATTCTTACTAGTCAGGTATATTCTTAGGCGTTTAATATGGGGTGTTGAGTCCACTTCGTTGAGCAAGGAGTAGCTCTTGTCTATTACATATTTGGCTTATGGAACGGTATCTGTGCTAATTTCAATCTCTGGTTTTATGCAGCACCCCAACTCACCATTCCCCTTAAGCAAGCATAAGTTGGTTTTCTACATTTGAGACCCTGTTCTGTTTTGTAATTCAGTTCCTGTGTAGCCAAGTTTACATTCCGTGTATTAGTGAAACCTTATGATGTTTCTTTTTCTGTGTGACTTATTTCACTTAGAATCATCGTACCTGAATCCACTCATTATGCTGCTACTGGCCTGATGACATAGATTTCATTGCTGAGTGATATTGCATTGTACGTAAGTACCACAACTTCTTTATCCATTTTTCGCTTTCTGCGATATTGAACTTGTACCGTATACGAGGTTCTTGTAAACAGAGCCGTCCCAAACTTTGGGGTGGCTGTGTCTTTTTGATTTTAATTTCCCTAAGCTATAGGACCATAAGTGGAAGTGCCCTAGGCTCTGTTGCTTTCTTTTTTAGATGTTTCAGGAAACACCATACACTTCTCCAGAGTGGCAGTTGGCAATTTACATCCCGCCCATCAGCATAAGAAGGCTCCCAGTTCTCCATGGCCTGTCCTCCCTTTCTGGATTTTACACTTTTTTCAGATGGCCCTTTTGACCGGGGGGCAGTGAGACTTCATTGTAGTGCAGATTTCTTTGCAAGCTTGCTTGGTTGGCCAAAAAGGGCGTATGCGTTTTTTCCTGAATATATTCAGGAAAAAACGCATACGCCCTTTTTGGCCAAGTGCATCATTGTGGACGTTCTGCCTCTTTTCCTATGCTTTACATGCAATTCCAGTCTGCCTCCTGAAATCGGTTTCCTGCAATTCTGCCTCGCTTCCAAGTCCTCTTGGCAGGCTTACTTCAATATATTTTTGGATGATAGCTGTCATTTATAACTCTGCAGGTTTGTGAATTACAGGGCCCCGGAGCTCCTTTCTTCAACTCGCTTTCTTGTGAGCTGGCCGCAACACCGCAGGATTGCTTCAGGCCCTAGTGTGGTTCCGGCATGGCACGCTGAGCCTTTGGTTAATTCCTCTTCCTGGTGGGAAATGAGAGTTAAATTTGCCCGTCCAGACACCTCCAGCTAGTCTCTCATTGGTTCTCCCTATTCCTGTTCATTTTCCGCAGAAATTGCAAACTGGGCCAAACAGGAGTTTAAAGGCACTGACTCTCCAAGTGGGGAGAGTGTTAGTAAAGCGTCTGGAATGTTGCACCCGAGTACCAGGGGACGAAAACTGAGACACATTTGAACACGTTTCCCGATCACACGGTGGATCATACTCTGGGTTCCACATGCATGTTTTAGCTGAAGGAAGAATCCCTTAAACCTGGAGAGTTGAGACCCATGGAATGGGTACCATGCAATATGACTTCAAAGGGTCTGCATTTGCTCACCGAACCTCACCAATCCTATCACTGCTGCATTTATGCCGCTGTACACACGCTTGATTCTCTTTCGGAGACATATAAATCCATAGGTTTTAAGATTCTTACTAGTCAGGTATATTCTTAGGCGTTTAATATGGGGTGTTGAGTCCACTTCGTTGAGCAAGGAGTAGCTCTTGTCTATTACATATTTGGCTTACGGAACGGTATCTGTGCTAATTTCAATCTCTGGTTTTATGCAGCACCCCAACTCACCATTCCCCTTAAGCAAGCATAAGTTGGTTTTCTACATTTGAGACCCTGTTCTGTTTTGTAATTCAGTTCCTGTGTAGCCAAGTTTACGTTCCGTGTATTAGTGATACCTTATGATGTTTCCTTTTCTGTGTGACTTATTTCACTTAGAATCATCGTACCTGAATCCACTCATTATGCTGCTACTGGCCTGATGACATAGATTTCATTGCTGAGTGATATTGCATTGTACGTAAGTACCACAACTTCTTTATCCATTTTTCGCTTTCTGCGATATTGAACTTGTACCGTATACGAGGTTCTTGTAAACAGAGCCGTCCCAAACTTTGGGGTGGCTGTGTCTTTTTGATTTTAATTTCCCTAAGCTATAGGAGCATAAGTGGAAGTGCCCTAGGCTCTGTTGCTTTGTTTTTTAGATGTTTCAGGAAACACCATACACTTCTCCAGAGTGGCTGTTGGCAATTTACATCCCGCCCATCAGCATAAGAAGGCTCCCAGTTCTCCATGGCCTGTCCTCCCTTTCTGGATTTTACACTTTTTTCAGATGGCCCTTTTGACCGGGGGGCAGTGAGACTTCATTGTAGTGCAGATTTCTTTGCAAGCTTGCTTGGTTGGCCAAAAAGGGCGTATGCGTTTTTTCCTGAATATATTCAGGAAAAAACGCATACGCCCTTTTTGGCCAAGTGCATCATTGTGGACGTTCTGCCTCTTTTCCTATGCTTTACATGCAATTCCAGTCTACCTCCTGAAATCGGTTTCCTGCAATTCTGCCTCGCTTTCAAGTCCTCTTGGCAGGCTTACTTCAATATATTTTTGGACGATAGCTGTCATTTATAACTCTGCAGGTTTGCGAATTACAGGGCCCCGGAGATCCTTTCTTCAACTCGCTTTCTTGTGAGCTGGCCGCAACACCGCAGGATTGCTTCAGGCCCTAGTGTGGTTCCGGCATGGCACGCTGAGCCTTTGGTTAATTCCTCTTCCTGGTGGGAAATGAGAGTTAAATTTGCCCGTCCAGACACCTCCAGCTAGTCTCTCATTGGTTCTCCCTATTCCTGTTCATTTTCCGCAGAAATTGCAAACTGGGCCAAACAGGAGTTTAAAGGCACTGACTCTCCAAGTGGGGAGAGTATTAGTAAAGCGTCTGGAATGTTGCACCCGAGTACCAGGGGACGAAAACTGAGACACATTTGAACACGTTTCCCGATCACACGGTGGATCATACTCTGGGTTCCACATGCATGTTTTAGCTGAAGGAAGAATCCCTTAAACCTGGAGAGTTGAGACCCATGGAATGGGTACCATGCAATATGACTTCAAAGGGTCTGCATTTGCTCACCGAACCTCACCAATCCTATCACTGCTGCATTTATGCCGCTGTACACACGCTTGATTCTCTTTCGGAGACATATAAATCCATACGTTTTAAGATTCTTACTAGTCAGGTATATTCTTAGGCGTTTAATATGGGGTGTTGAGTCCACTTCGTTGAGCAAGGAGTAGCTCTTGTCTATTACATATTTGGCTTATGGAACGGTATCTGTGCTAATTTCAATCTCTGGTTTTATGCAGCACCCCAACTCACCATTCCCCTTAAGCAAGCATAAGTTGGTTTTCTACATTTGAGACCCTGTTCTGTTTTGTAATTCAGTTCCTGTGTAGCCAAGTTTACGTTCCGTGTATTAGTGATACCTTATGATGTTTCCTTTTCTGTGTGACTTATTTCACTTAGAATCATCGTACCTGAATCCACTCATTATGCTGCTACTGGCCTGATGACATAGATTTCATTGCTGAGTGATATTGCATTGTACGTAAGTACCACAACTTCTTTATCCATTTTTCGCTTTCTGCGATATTGAACTTGTACCGAATACGAGGTTCTTTTAAACAGAGCCGTCCCAAACTTTGGGGTGGCTGTGTCTTTTTGATTTTAATTTCCCTAAGCTATAGGACCATAAGTGGAAGTGCCCTAGGCTCTGTTGCTTTGTTTTTTAGATGTTTCAGGAAACACCATACACTTCTCCAGAGTGGCTGTTGGCAATTTACATCCCGCCCATCAGCATAAGAAGGCTCCCAGTTCTCCATGGCCTGTCCTCCCTTTCTGGATTTTACACTTTTTTCAGATGGCCCTTTTGACCGGGGGGCAGTGAGACTTCATTGTAGTGCAGATTTCCTTTGCAAGCTTGCTTGGTTGGCCAAAAAGGGCGTATGCGTTTTTTCCTGAATATATTCAGGAAAAAACGCATACGCCCTTTTTGGCCAAGTGCATCATTGTGGACCTTCTGCCTCTTTTCCTATGCTTTACATGCAATTCCAGTCTACCTCCTGAAATCGGTTTCCTGCAATTCTGCCTCGCTTTCAAGTCCTCTTGGCAGCCTTACTTCAATATATTTTTGGACGATAGCTGTCATTTATAACTCTGCAGGTTTGTGAATTACAGGGCCCCGGAGCTCCTTTCTTCAACTCGCTTTCTTGTGAGCTGGCCGCAACACCGCAGGATTGCTTCAGGCCCTAGTGTGGTTCCGGCATGGCACGCTGAGCCTTTGGTTAATTCCTCTTCCTGGTGGGAAATGAGCCTTAAATTTGCCCGTCCAGACACCTCCAGCTAGTCTCTCATTGGTTCTCCCTATTCCTGTTCATTTTCCGCAGAAATTGCAAACTGGGCCAAACAGGAGGTTAAAGACACTGACTCTCCAAGTGGGGAGAGTGTTAGTAAAGCGTGTGGAATGTTGCACCCGAGTACCAGGGGACGAAAACTGAGACACATTTGAACACGTTTCCCGATCACACGGTGGATCATACTCTAGGTTCCACATGCATGTTTTAGCTGAAGGAAGAATCCCTTAAACCTGGAGATTTGAGACCGATGGAATGGGTACCATGCAATATGACTTCAAAGGGTCTGCATTTGCTCACCGAACCTCACCAATCCTATCACTGCTGCATTTATGCCGCTGTACACACGCTTGATTCTCTTTCGGAGACATATAAATCCATAGGTTTTAAGATTCTTACTAGTCAGGTATATTCTTAGGCGTTTAATATGGGGTGTTGAGTCCACTTCGTTGAGCAAGGAGTAGCTCTTGTCTATTACATATTTGGCTTATGGAACTGTATCTGTGCTAATTTCAATCTCTGGTTTTATGCAGCACCCCAACTCACCATTCCCCTTAAGCAAGCATAAGTTGGTTTTCTACATTTGAGACCCTATTCTGTTTTGTAATTCAGTTCCTGTGTAGCCAAGTTTACGTTCCATGTATTAGTGATACCTTATGATGTTTCCTTTTCTGTGTGACTTATTTCACTTAGAATCATCGTACCTGAATCCACTCATTATGCTGCTACTGGCCTGATGACATAGATTTCATTGCTGAGTGATATTGCATTGTACGTAAGTACCACAACTTCTTTATCCATTTTTCGCTTTCTGCGATATTGAACTTGTACCGTATACGAGGTTCTTGTAAACAGAGCCGTCCCAAACTTTGGGGTGGCTGTGTCTTTTTGATTTTAATTTCCCTAAGCTATAGGAGCATAAGTGGAAGTGCCCTAGGCTGTGTTGCTTTGTTTTTTAGATGTTTCAGGAAACACCATACACTTCTCCAGAGTGGCTGTTGGCAATTTACATCCCGCCCATCAGCATAAGAAGGCTCCCAGTTCTCCATGGCCTGTCCTCCCTTTCTGGATTTTACACTTTTTTCAGATGGCCCTTTTGACCGGGGGGCAGTGAGACTTCATTGTAGTGCAGATTTCTTTGCAAGCTTGCTTGGTTGGCCAAAAAGGGCGTATGCGTTTTTTCCTGAATATATTCAGGAAAAAACGCATACGCCCTTTTTGGCCAAGTGCATCATTGTGGACGTTCTGCCTCTTTTCCTATGCTTTACATGCAATTCCAGTCTACCTCCTGAAATCGGTTTCCTGCAATTCTGCCCCGCTTTCAAGTCCTCTTGGCAGGCTTACTTCAATATATTTTTGGATGATAGCTGTCATTTATAACTCTGCAGGTTTGTGAATTACAGCGCCCCGGAGCTCCTTTCTTCAACTCGCTTTCTTGTGAGCTGGCCGCAACACCGCAGGATTGCTTCAGGCCCTAGTGTGGTTCCGGCATGGCACGCTGAGCCTTTGGTTAATTCCTCTTCCTGGTGGGAAATGAGCCTTAAATTTGCCCGTCCAGACACCTCCAGCTAGTCTCTCATTGGTTCTCCCTATTCCTGTTCATTTTCCACAGAAATTGCAAACTGGGACAAACAGGAGGTTAAAGGCACTGACTCTCCAAGTGGGGAGAGTGTTAGTAAAGCGTCTGGAATGTGGCACCCGAGTACCAGGGGACGAAAACTGAGACACATTTGAACACGTTTCCCGATCACACGGTGGATCATACTCTGGGTTCCACATGCATGTTTTAGCTGAAGGAAGAATCCCTTAAACCTGGAGAGTTGAGACCCATGGAATGGGTACCATGCAATATGACTTCAAAGGGTCTGCATTTGCTCACCGAACCTCACCAATCCTATCACTGCTGCATTTATGCCGCTGTACACACGCTTGATTCTCTTTCGGAGACATATAAATCCATACGTTTTAAGATTCTTACTAGTCAGGTATATTCTTAGGCGTTTAATATGGAGTGTTGAGTCCACTTCGTTGAGCAAGGAGTAGCTCTTGTCTATTACATATTTGGCTTATGGAACGGTATCTGTGCTAATTTCAATCTCTGGTTTTATGCAGCACCCCAACTCACCATTCCCCTTAAGCAAGCATAAGTTGGTTTTCTACATTTGAGACCCTGTTCTGTTTTGTAATTCAGTTCCTGTGTAGCCAAGTTTACGTTCCGTGTATTAGTGATACCTTATGATGTTTCCTTTTCTGTGTGACTTATTTCACTTAGAATCATCGTACCTGAATCCACTCATTATGCTGCTACTGGCCTGATGACATAGATTTCATTGCTGAGTGATATTGCATTGTACGTAAGTACCACAACTTCTTTATCCATTTTTCGCTTTCTGCGATATTGAACTTGTACCGAATACGAGGTTCTTTTAAACAGAGCCGTCCCAAACTTTGGGGTGGCTGTGTCTTTTTGATTTTAATTTCCCTAAGCTATAGGACCATAAGTGGAAGTGCCCTAGGCTCTGTTGCTTTGTTTTTTAGATGTTTCAGGAAACACCATACACTTCTCCAGAGTGGCTGTTGGCAATTTACATCCCGCCCATCAGCATAAGAAGGCTCCCAGTTCTCCATGGCCTGTCCTCCCTTTCTGGATTTTACACTTTTTTCAGATGGCCCTTTTGACCGGGGGGCAGTGAGACTTCATTGTAGTGCAGATTTCCTTTGCAAGCTTGCTTGGTTGGCCAAAAAGGGCGTATGCGTTTTTTCCTGAATATATTCAGGAAAAAACGCATACGCCCTTTTTGGCCAAGTGCATCATTGTGGACCTTCTGCCTCTTTTCCTATGCTTTACATGCAATTCCAGTCTACCTCCTGAAATCGGTTTCCTGCAATTCTGCCTCGCTTTCAAGTCCTCTTGGCAGCCTTACTTCAATATATTTTTGGACGATAGCTGTCATTTATAACTCTGCAGGTTTGTGAATTACAGGGCCCCGGAGCTCCTTTCTTCAACTCGCTTTCTTGTGAGCTGGCCGCAACACCGCAGGATTGCTTCAGGCCCTAGTGTGGTTCCGGCATGGCACGCTGAGCCTTTGGTTAATTCCTCTTCCTGGTGGGAAATGAGCCTTAAATTTGCCCGTCCAGACACCTCCAGCTAGTCTCTCATTGGTTCTCCCTATTCCTGTTCATTTTCCGCAGAAATTGCAAACTGGGCCAAACAGGAGGTTAAAGACACTGACTCTCCAAGTGGGGAGAGTGTTAGTAAAGCGTGTGGAATGTTGCACCCGAGTACCAGGGGACGAAAACTGAGACACATTTGAACACGTTTCCCGATCACACGGTGGATCATACTCTAGGTTCCACATGCATGTTTTAGCTGAAGGAAGAATCCCTTAAACCTGGAGATTTGAGACCGATGGAATGGGTACCATGCAATATGACTTCAAAGGGTCTGCATTTGCTCACCGAACCTCACCAATCCTATCACTGCTGCATTTATGCCGCTGTACACACGCTTGATTCTCTTTCGGAGACATATAAATCCATAGGTTTTAAGATTCTTACTAGTCAGGTATATTCTTAGGCGTTTAATATGGGGTGTTGAGTCCACTTCGTTGAGCAAGGAGTAGCTCTTGTCTATTACATATTTGGCTTATGGAACTGTATCTGTGCTAATTTCAATCTCTGGTTTTATGCAGCACCCCAACTCACCATTCCCCTTAAGCAAGCATAAGTTGGTTTTCTACATTTGAGACCCTATTCTGTTTTGTAATTCAGTTCCTGTGTAGCCAAGTTTACGTTCCATGTATTAGTGATACCTTATGATGTTTCCTTTTCTGTGTGACTTATTTCACTTAGAATCATCGTACCTGAATCCACTCATTATGCTGCTACTGGCCTGATGACATAGATTTCATTGCTGAGTGATATTGCATTGTACGTAAGTACCACAACTTCTTTATCCATTTTTCGCTTTCTGCGATATTGAACTTGTACCGTATACGAGGTTCTTGTAAACAGAGCCGTCCCAAACTTTGGGGTGGCTGTGTCTTTTTGATTTTAATTTCCCTAAGCTATAGGAGCATAAGTGGAAGTGCCCTAGGCTGTGTTGCTTTGTTTTTTAGATGTTTCAGGAAACACCATACACTTCTCCAGAGTGGCTGTTGGCAATTTACATCCCGCCCATCAGCATAAGAAGGCTCCCAGTTCTCCATGGCCTGTCCTCCCTTTCTGGATTTTACACTTTTTTCAGATGGCCCTTTTGACCGGGGGGCAGTGAGACTTCATTGTAGTGCAGATTTCTTTGCAAGCTTGCTTGGTTGGCCAAAAAGGGCGTATGCGTTTTTTCCTGAATATATTCAGGAAAAAACGCATACGCCCTTTTTGGCCAAGTGCATCATTGTGGACGTTCTGCCTCTTTTCCTATGCTTTACATGCAATTCCAGTCTACCTCCTGAAATCGGTTTCCTGCAATTCTGCCCCGCTTTCAAGTCCTCTTGGCAGGCTTACTTCAATATATTTTTGGATGATAGCTGTCATTTATAACTCTGCAGGTTTGTGAATTACAGCGCCCCGGAGCTCCTTTCTTCAACTCGCTTTCTTGTGAGCTGGCCGCAACACCGCAGGATTGCTTCAGGCCCTAGTGTGGTTCCGGCATGGCACGCTGAGCCTTTGGTTAATTCCTCTTCCTGGTGGGAAATGAGCCTTAAATTTGCCCGTCCAGACACCTCCAGCTAGTCTCTCATTGGTTCTCCCTATTCCTGTTCATTTTCCACAGAAATTGCAAACTGGGACAAACAGGAGGTTAAAGGCAATGACTCTCCAAGTGGGGAGAGTGTTAGTAAAGCGTCTGGAATGTGGCACCCGAGTACCAGGGGACGAAAACTGAGACACATTTGAACACGTTTCCCGATCACACGGTGGATCATACTCTGGGTTCCACATGCATGTTTTAGCTGAAGGAAGAATCCCTTAAACCTGGAGAGTTGAGACCCATGGAATGGGTACCATGCAATATGACTTCAAAGGGTCTGCATTTGCTCACCGAACCTCACCAATCCTATCACTGCTGCATTTATGCCGCTGTACACACGCTTGATTCTCTTTCGGAGACATATAAATCCATACGTTTTAAGATTCTTACTAGTCAGGTATATTCTTAGGCGTTTAATATGGAGTGTTGAGTCCACTTCGCTGAGCAAGGAGTAGCTCTTGTCTATTACATATTTGGCTTATGGAACGGTATCTGTGCTAATTTCAATCTCTGGTTTTATGCAGCACCCCAACTCACCATTCCCCTTAAGCAAGCATAAGTTGGTTTTCTACATTTGAGACCCTGTTCTGTTTTGTAATTCAGTTCCTGTGTAGCCAAGTTTACGTTCCGTGTATTAGTGATACCTTATGATGTTTCCTTTTCTGTGTGACTTATTTCACTTAGAATCATCGTACCTGAATCCACTCATTATGCTGCTACTGGCCTGATGACATAGATTTCATTGCTGAGTGATATTGCATTGTACGTAAGTACCACAACTTCTTTATCCATTTTTCGCTTTCTGCGATATTGAACTTGTACCGAATACGAGGTTCTTTTAAACAGAGCCGTCCCAAACTTTGGGGTGGCTGTGTCTTTTTGATTTTAATTTCCCTAAGCTATAGGACCATAAGTGGAAGTGCCCTAGGCTCTGTTGCTTTGTTTTTTAGATGTTTCAGGAAACACCATACACTTCTCCAGAGTGGCTGTTGGCAATTTACATCCCGCCCATCAGCATAAGAAGGCTCCCAGTTCTCCATGGCCTGTCCTCCCTTTCTGGATTTTACACTTTTTTCAGATGGCCCTTTTGACCGGGGGGCAGTGAGACTTCATTGTAGTGCAGATTTCCTTTGCAAGCTTGCTTGGTTGGCCAAAAAGGGCGTATGCGTTTTTTCCTGAATATATTCAGGAAAAAACGCATACGCCCTTTTTGGCCAAGTGCATCATTGTGGACGTTCTGCCTCTTTTCCTATGCTTTACATGCAATTCCAGTCTACCTCCTGAAATCGGTTTCCTGCAATTCTGCCTCGCTTTCAAGTCCTCTTGGCAGGCTTACTTCAATATATTTTTGGACGATAGCTGTCATTTATAACTCTGCAGGTTTGTGAATTACAGGGCCCCGGAGCTCCTTTCTTCAACTCGCTTTCTTGTGAGCTGCCCGCAACACCGCAGGATTGCTTCAGGCCCTAGTGTGGTTCCGGCATGGCACGCTGAGCCTTTGGTTAATTCCTCTTCCTGGTGGGAAATGAGCCTTAAATTTGCCCGTCCAGACACCTCCAGCTAGTCTCTCATTGGTTCTCCCTATTCCTGTTCATTTTCCGCAGAAATTGCAAACTGGGCCAAACAGGAGGTTAAAGACACTGACTCTCCAAGTGGGGAGAGTGTTAGTAAAGCGTGTGGAATGTTGCACCCGAGTACCAGGGGACGAAAACTGAGACACATTTGAACACGTTTCCCGATCACACGGTGGATCATACTCTAGGTTCCACATGCATGTTTTAGCTGAAGGAAGAATCCCTTAAACCTGGAGATTTGAGACCGATGGAATGGGTACCATGCAATATGACTTCAAAGGGTCTGCATTTGCTCACCGAACCTCACCAATCCTATCACTGCTGCATTTATGCCGCTGTACACACGCTTGATTCTCTTTCGGAGACATATAAATCCATAGGTTTTAAGATTCTTACTAGTCAGGTATATTCTTAGGCGTTTAATATGGGGTGTTGAGTCCACTTCGTTGAGCAAGGAGTAGCTCTTTTCTATTACATATTTGGCTTATGGAACTGTATCTGTGCTAATTTCAATCTCTGGTTTTATGCAGCACCCCAACTCACCATTCCCCTTAAGCAAGCATAAGTTGGTTTTCTACATTTGAGACCCTATTCTGTTTTGTAATTCAGTTCCTGTGTAGCCAAGTTTACGTTCCATGTATTAGTGATACCTTATGATGTTTCCTTTTCTGTGTGACTTATTTCACTTAGAATCATCGTACCTGAATCCACTCATTATGCTGCTACTGGCCTGATGACATAGATTTCATTGCTGAGTGATATTGCATTGTACGTAAGTACCACAACTTCTTTATCCATTTTTCGCTTTCTGCGATATTGAACTTGTACCGTATACGAGGTTCTTGTAAACAGAGCCGTCCCAAACTTTGGGGTGGCTGTGTCTTTTTGATTTTAATTTCCCTAAGCTATAGGAGCATAAGTGGAAGTGCCCTAGGCTGTGTTGCTTTGTTTTTTAGATGTTTCAGGAAACACCATACACTTCTCCAGAGTGGCTGTTGGCAATTTACATCCCGCCCATCAGCATAAGAAGGCTCCCAGTTCTCCATGGCCTGTCCTCCCTTTCTGGATTTTACACTTTTTTCAGATGGCCCTTTTGACCGGGGGGCAGTGAGACTTCATTGTAGTGCAGATTTCTTTGCAAGCTTGCTTGGTTGGCCAAAAAGGGCGTATGCGTTTTTTCCTGAATATATTCAGGAAAAAACGCATACGCCCTTTTTGGCCAAGTGCATCATTGTGGACGTTCTGCCTCTTTTCCTATGCTTTACATGCAATTCCAGTCTACCTCCTGAAATCGGTTTCCTGCAATTCTGCCCCGCTTTCAAGTCCTCTTGGCAGGCTTACTTCAATATATTTTTGGATGATAGCTGTCATTTATAACTCTGCAGGTTTGTGAATTACAGCGCCCCGGAGCTCCTTTCTTCAACTCGCTTTCTTGTGAGCTGGCCGCAACACCGCAGGATTGCTTCAGGCCCTAGTGTGGTTCCGGCATGGCACGCTGAGCCTTTGGTTAATTCCTCTTCCTGGTGGGAAATGAGCCTTAAATTTGCCCGTCCAGACACCTCCAGCTAGTCTCTCATTGGTTCTCCCTATTCCTGTTCATTTTCCACAGAAATTGCAAACTGGGACAAACAGGAGGTTAAAGGCACTGACTCTCCAAGTGGGGAGAGTGTTAGTAAAGCGTCTGGAATGTGGCACCCGAGTACCAGGGGACGAAAACTGAGACACATTTGAACACGTTTCCCGATCACACGGTGGATCATACTCTGGGTTCCACATGCATGTTTTAGCTGAAGGAAGAATCCCTTAAACCTGGAGAGTTGAGACCCATGGAATGGGTACCATGCAATATGACTTCAAAGGGTCTGCATTTGCTCACCGAACCTCACCAATCCTATCACTGCTGCATTTATGCCGCTGTACACACGCTTGATTCTCTTTCGGAGACATATAAATCCATACGTTTTAAGATTCTTACTAGTCAGGTATATTCTTAGGCGTTTAATATGGGGTGTTGAGTCCACTTCGTTGAGCAAGGAGTAGCTCTTGTCTATTACATATTTGGCTTATGGAACGGTATCTGTGCTAATTTCAATCTCTGGTTTTATGCAGCACCCCAACTCACCATTCCCCTTAAGCAAGCATAAGTTGGTTTTCTACATTTGAGACCCTGTTCTGTTTTGTAATTCAGTTCCTGTGTAGCCAAGTTTACGTTCCGTGTATTAGTGATACCTTATGATGTTTCCTTTTCTGTGTGACTTATTTCACTTAGAATCATCGTACCTGAATCCACTCATTATGCTGCTACTGGCCTGATGACATAGATTTCATTGCTGAGTGATATTGCATTGTACGTAAGTACCACAACTTCTTTATCCATTTTTCGCTTTCTGCGATATTGAACTTGTACCGAATACGAGGTTCTTTTAAACAGAGCCGTCCCAAACTTTGGGGTGGCTGTGTCTTTTTGATTTTAATTTCCCTAAGCTATAGGACCATAAGTGGAAGTGCCCTAGGCTCTGTTGCTTTGTTTTTTAGATGTTTCAGGAAACACCATACACTTCTCCAGAGTGGCTGTTGGCAATTTACATCCCGCCCATCAGCATAAGAAGGCTCCCAGTTCTCCATGGCCTGTCCTCCCTTTCTGGATTTTACACTTTTTTCAGATGGCCCTTTTGACCGGGGGGCAGTGAGACTTCATTGTAGTGCAGATTTCCTTTGCAAGCTTGCTTGGTTGGCCAAAAAGGGCGTATGCGTTTTTTCCTGAATATATTCAGGAAAAAACGCATACGCCCTTTTTGGCCAAGTGCATCATTGTGGACGTTCTGCCTCTTTTCCTATGCTTTACATGCAATTCCAGTCTACCTCCTGAAATCGGTTTCCTGCAATTCTGCCTCGCTTTCAAGTCCTCTTGGCAGCCTTACTTCAATATATTTTTGGACGATAGCTGTCATTTATAACTCTGCAGGTTTGTGAATTACAGGGCCCCGGAGCTCCTTTCTTCAACTCGCTTTCTTGTGAGCTGGCCGCAACACCGCAGGATTGCTTCAGGCCCTAGTGTGGTTCCGGCATGGCACGCTGAGCCTTTGGTTAATTCCTCTTCCTGGTGGGAAATGAGCCTTAAATTTGCCCGTCCAGACACCTCCAGCTAGTCTCTCATTGGTTCTCCCTATTCCTGTTCATTTTCCGCAGAAATTGCAAACTGGGCCAAACAGGAGGTTAAAGACACTGACTCTCCAAGTGGGGAGAGTGTTAGTAAAGCGTGTGGAATGTTGCACCCGAGTACCAGGGGACGAAAACTGAGACACATTTGAACACGTTTCCCGATCACACGGTGGATCATACTCTAGGTTCCACATGCATGTTTTAGCTGAAGGAAGAATCCCTTAAACCTGGAGATTTGAGACCGATGGAATGGGTACCATGCAATATGACTTCAAAGGGTCTGCATTTGCTCACCGAACCTCACCAATCCTATCACTGCTGCATTTATGCCGCTGTACACACGCTTGATTCTCTTTCGGAGACATATAAATCCATAGGTTTTAAGATTCTTACTAGTCAGGTATATTCTTAGGCGTTTAATATGGGGTGTTGAGTCCACTTCGTTGAGCAAGGAGTAGCTCTTGTCTATTACATATTTGGCTTATGGAACTGTATCTGTGCTAATTTCAATCTCTGGTTTTATGCAGCACCCCAACTCACCATTCCCCTTAAGCAAGCATAAGTTGGTTTTCTACATTTGAGACCCTATTCTGTTTTGTAATTCAGTTCCTGTGTAGCCAAGTTTACGTTCCATGTATTAGTGATACCTTATGATGTTTCCTTTTCTGTGTGACTTATTTCACTTAGAATCATCGTACCTGAATCCACTCATTATGCTGCTACTGGCCTGATGACATAGATTTCATTGCTGAGTGATATTGCATTGTACGTAAGTACCACAACTTCTTTATCCATTTTTCGCTTTCTGCGATATTGAACTTGTACCGTATACGAGGTTCTTGTAAACAGAGCCGTCCCAAACTTTGGGGTGGCTGTGTCTTTTTGATTTTAATTTCCCTAAGCTATAGGAGCATAAGTGGAAGTGCCCTAGGCTGTGTTGCTTTGTTTTTTAGATGTTTCAGGAAACACCATACACTTCTCCAGAGTGGCTGTTGGCAATTTACATCCCGCCCATCAGCATAAGAAGGCTCCCAGTTCTCCATGGCCTGTCCTCCCTTTCTGGATTTTACACTTTTTTCAGATGGCCCTTTTGACCGGGGGGCAGTGAGACTTCATTGTAGTGCAGATTTCTTTGCAAGCTTGCTTGGTTGGCCAAAAAGGGCGTATGCGTTTTTTCCTGAATATATTCAGGAAAAAACGCATACGCACTTTTTGGCCAAGTGCATCATTGTGGACGTTCTGCCTCTTTTCCTATGCTTTACATGCAATTCCAGTCTACCTCCTGAAATCGGTTTCCTGCAATTCTGCCCCGCTTTCAAGTCCTCTTGGCAGGCTTACTTCAATATATTTTTGGATGATAGCTGTCATTTATAACTCTGCAGGTTTGTGAATTACAGCGCCCCGGAGCTCCTTTCTTCAACTCGCTTTCTTGTGAGCTGGCCGCAACACCGCAGGATTGCTTCAGGCCCTAGTGTGGTTCCGGCATGGCACGCTGAGCCTTTGGTTAATTCCTCTTCCTGGTGGGAAATGAGCCTTAAATTTGCCCGTCCAGACACCTCCAGCTAGTCTCTCATTGGTTCTCCCTATTCCTGTTCATTTTCCACAGAAATTGCAAACTGGGCCAAACAGGAGGTTAAAGGCACTGACTCTCCAAGTGGGGAGAGTGTTAGTAAAGCGTCTGGAATGTGGCACCCGAGTACCAGGGGACGAAAACTGAGACACATTTGAACACGTTTCCCGATCACACGGTGGATCATACTCTGGGTTCCACATGCATGTTTTAGCTGAAGGAAGAATCCCTTAAACCTGGAGAGTTGAGACCCATGGAATGGGTACCATGCAATATGACTTC
Organism: Grampus griseus; assembly: GCF_964374135.1. Classification (NCBI taxonomy): domain Eukaryota; kingdom Metazoa; phylum Chordata; class Mammalia; order Artiodactyla; family Delphinidae; genus Grampus; species Grampus griseus. The sequence continues at coordinate 978,162 of NW_028133388.1, forward strand.
AAAGGGTCTGCATTTGCTCACCGAACCTCACCAATCCTATCACTGCTGCATTTATGCCGCTGTACACACGCTTGATTCTCTTTCGGAGACATATAAATCCATACGTTTTAAGATTCTTACTAGTCAGGTATATTCTTAGGCGTTTAATATGGGGTGTTGAGTCCACTTCGTTGAGCAAGGAGTAGCTCTTGTCTATTACATATTTGGCTTATGGAACGGTATCTGTGCTAATTTCAATCTCTGGTTTTATGCAGCACCCCAACTCACCATTCCCCTTAAGCAAGCATAAGTTGGTTTTCTACATTTGAGACCCTGTTCTGTTTTGTAATTCAGTTCCTGTGTAGCCAAGTTTACGTTCCGTGTATTAGTGATACCTTATGATGTTTCCTTTTCTGTGTGACTTATTTCACTTAGAATCATCGTACCTGAATCCACTCATTATGCTGCTACTGGCCTGATGACATAGATTTCATTGCTGAGTGATATTGCATTGTACGTAAGTACCACAACTTCTTTATCCATTTTTTGCTTTCTGCGATATTGAACTTGTACCGAATACGAGGTTCTTTTAAACAGAGCCGTCCCAAACTTTGGGGTGGCTGTGTCTTTTTGATTTTAATTTCCCTAAGCTATAGGACCATAAGTGGAAGTGCCCTAGGCTCTGTTGCTTTGTTTTTTAGATGTTTCAGGAAACACCATACACTTCTCCAGAGTGGCTGTTGGCAATTTACATCCCGCCCATCAGCATAAGAAGGCTCCCAGTTCTCCATGGCCTGTCCTCCCTTTCTGGATTTTACAATTTTTTCAGATGACCCTTTTGACCGGGGGGCAGTGAGACTTCATTGTAGTGCAGATTTCTTTGCAAGCTTGCTTGGTTGGCCAAAAAGGGCGTATGCGTTTTTTCCTGAATATATTCAGGAAAAAACGCATACGCCCTTTTTGGCCAAGTGCATCATTGTGGACGTTCTGCCTCTTTTCCTATGCTTTACATGCAATTCCAGTCTACCTCCTGAAATCGGTTTCCTGCAATTCTGCCTCGCTTTCAAGTCCTCTTGGCAGCCTTACTTCAATATATTTTTGGACGATAGCTGTCATTTATAACTCTGCAGGTTTGTGAATTACAGGGCCCCGGAGCTCCTTTCTTCAACTCGCTTTCTTGTGAGCTGGCCGCAACACCGCAGGATTGCTTCAGGCCCTAGTGTGGTTCCGGCATGGCACGCTGAGCCTTTGGTTAATTCCTCTTCCTGGTGGGAAATGAGCCTTAAATTTGCCCGTCCAGACACCTCCAGCTAGTCTCTCATTGGTTCTCCCTATTCCTGTTCATTTTCCGCAGAAATTGCAAACTGGGCCAAACAGGAGGTTAAAGACACTGACTCTCCAAGTGGGGAGAGTGTTAGTAAAGCGTGTGGAATGTTGCACCCGAGTACCAGGGGACGAAAACTGAGACACATTTGAACACGTTTCCCGATCACACGGTGGATCATACTCTAGGTTCCACATGCATGTTTTAGCTGAAGGAAGAATCCCTTAAACCTGGAGATTTGAGACCGATGGAATGGGTACCATGCAATATGACTTCAAAGGGTCTGCATTTGCTCACCGAACCTCACCAATCCTATCACTGCTGCATTTATGCCGCTGTACACACGCTTGATTCTCTTTCGGAGACATATAAATCCATAGGTTTTAAGATTCTTACTAGTCAGGTATATTCTTAGGCGTTTAATATGGGGTGTTGAGTCCACTTCGTTGAGCAAGGAGTAGCTCTTGTCTATTACATATTTGGCTTATGGAACTGTATCTGTGCTAATTTCAATCTCTGGTTTTATGCAGCACCCCAACTCACCATTCCCCTTAAGCAAGCATAAGTTGGTTTTCTACATTTGAGACCCTATTCTGTTTTGTAATTCAGTTCCTGTGTAGCCAAGTTTACGTTCCATGTATTAGTGATACCTTATGATGTTTCCTTTTCTGTGTGACTTATTTCACTTAGAATCATCGTACCTGAATCCACTCATTATGCTGCTACTGGCCTGATGACATAGATTTCATTGCTGAGTGATATTGCATTGTACGTAAGTACCACAACTTCTTTATCCATTTTTCGCTTTCTGCGATATTGAACTTGTACCGTATACGAGGTTCTTGTAAACAGAGCCGTCCCAAACTTTGGGGTGGCTGTGTCTTTTTGATTTTAATTTCCCTAAGCTATAGGAGCATAAGTGGAAGTGCCCTAGGCTGTGTTGCTTTGTTTTTTAGATGTTTCAGGAAACACCATACACTTCTCCAGAGTGGCTGTTGGCAATTTACATCCCGCCCATCAGCATAAGAAGGCTCCCAGTTCTCCATGGCCTGTCCTCCCTTTCTGGATTTTACACTTTTTTCAGATGGCCCTTTTGACCGGGGGGCAGTGAGACTTCATTGTAGTGCAGATTTCTTTGCAAGCTTGCTTGGTTGGCCAAAAAGGGCGTATGCGTTTTTTCCTGAATATATTCAGGAAAAAACGCATACGCCCTTTTTGGCCAAGTGCATCATTGTGGACGTTCTGCCTCTTTTCCTATGCTTTACATGCAATTCCAGTCTACCTCCTGAAATCGGTTTCCTGCAATTCTGCCCCGCTTTCAAGTCCTCTTGGCAGGCTTACTTCAATATATTTTTGGATGATAGCTGTCATTTATAACTCTGCAGGTTTGTGAATTACAGCGCCCCGGAGCTCCTTTCTTCAACTCGCTTTCTTGTGAGCTGGCCGCAACACCGCAGGATTGCTTCAGGCCCTAGTGTGGTTCCGGCATGGCACGCTGAGGCTTTGGTTAATTCCTCTTCCTGGTGGGAAATGAGCCTTAAATTTGCCCGTCCAGACACCTCCAGCTAGTCTCTCATTGGTTCTCCCTATTCCTGTTCATTTTCCACAGAAATTGCAAACTGGGCCAAACAGGAGGTTAAAGGCACTGACTCTCCAAGTGGGGAGAGTGTTAGTAAAGCGTCTGGAATGTGGCACCCGAGTACCAGGGGACGAAAACTGAGACACATTTGAACACGTTTCCCGATCACACGGTGGATCATACTCTGGGTTCCACATGCATGTTTTAGCTGAAGGAAGAATCCCTTAAACCTGGAGAGTTGAGACCCATGGAATGGGTACCATGCAATATGACTTCAAAGGGTCTGCATTTGCTCACCGAACCTCACCAATCCTATCACTGCTGCATTTATGCCGCTGTACACACGCTTGATTCTCTTTCGGAGACATATAAATCCATACGTTTTAAGATTCTTACTAGTCAGGTATATTCTTAGGCGTTTAATATGGGGTGTTGAGTCCACTTCGTTGAGCAAGGAGTAGCTCTTGTCTATTACATATTTGGCTTATGGAACGGTATCTGTGCTAATTTCAATCTCTGGTTTTATGCAGCACCCCAACTCACCATTCCCCTTAAGCAAGCATAAGTTGGTTTTCTACATTTGAGACCCTGTTCTGTTTTGTAATTCAGTTCCTGTGTAGCCAAGTTTACGTTCCGTGTATTAGTGATACCTTATGATGTTTCCTTTTCTGTGTGACTTATTTCACTTAGAATCATCGTACCTGAATCCACTCATTATGCTGCTACTGGCCTGATGACATAGATTTCATTGCTGAGTGATATTGCATTGTACGTAAGTACCACAACTTCTTTATCCATTTTTCGCTTTCTGCGATATTGAACTTGTACCGAATACGAGGTTCTTTTAAACAGAGCCGTCCCAAACTTTGGGGTGGCTGTGTCTTTTTGATTTTAATTTCCCTAAGCTATAGGACCATAAGTGGAAGTGCCCTAGGCTCTGTTGCTTTGTTTTTTAGATGTTTCAGGAAACACCATACACTTCTCCAGAGTGGCTGTTGGCAATTTACATCCCGCCCATCAGCATAAGAAGGCTCCCAGTTCTCCATGGCCTGTCCTCCCTTTCTGGATTTTACACTTTTTTCAGATGGCCCTTTTGACCGGGGGGCAGTGAGACTTCATTGTAGTGCAGATTTCCTTTGCAAGCTTGCTTGGTTGGCCAAAAAGGGCGTATGCGTTTTTTCCTGAATATATTCAGGAAAAAACGCATACGCCCTTTTTGGCCAAGTGCATCATTGTGGACGTTCTGCCTCTTTTCCTATGCTTTACATGCAATTCCAGTCTACCTCCTGAAATCGGTTTCCTGCAATTCTGCCTCGCTTTCAAGTCCTCTTGGCAGCCTTACTTCAATATATTTTTGGACGATAGCTGTCATTTATAACTCTGCAGGTTTGTGAATTACAGGGCCCCGGAGCTCCTTTCTTCAACTCGCTTTCTTGTGAGCTGGCCGCAACACCGCAGGATTGCTTCAGGCCCTAGTGTGGTTCCGGCATGGCACGCTGAGCCTTTGGTTAATTCCTCTTCCTGGTGGGAAATGAGCCTTAAATTTGCCCGTCCAGACACCTCCAGCTAGTCTCTCATTGGTTCTCCCTATTCCTGTTCATTTTCCGCAGAAATTGCAAACTGGGCCAAACAGGAGGTTAAAGGCACTGACTCTCCAAGTGGGGAGAGTGTTAGTAAAGCGTGTGGAATGTTGCACCCGAGTACCAGGGGACGAAAACTGAGACACATTTGAACACGTTTCCCGATCACACGGTGGATCATACTCTAGGTTCCACATGCATGTTTTAGCTGAAGGAAGAATCCCTTAAACCTGGAGATTTGAGACCGATGGAATGGGTACCATGCAATATGACTTCAAAGGGTCTGCATTTGCTCACCGAACCTCACCAATCCTATCACTGCTGCATTTATGCCGCTGTACACACGCTTGATTCTCTTTCGGAGACATATAAATCCATAGGTTTTAAGATTCTTACTAGTCAGGTATATTCTTAGGCGTTTAATATGGGGTGTTGAGTCCACTTCGTTGAGCAAGGAGTAGCTCTTGTCTATTACATATTTGGCTTATGGAACTGTATCTGTGCTAATTTCAATCTCTGGTTTTATGCAGCACCCCAACTCACCATTCCCCTTAAGCAAGCATAAGTTGGTTTTCTACATTTGAGACCCTATTCTGTTTTGTAATTCAGTTCCTGTGTAGCCAAGTTTACGTTCCATGTATTAGTGATACCTTATGATGTTTCCTTTTCTGTGTGACTTATTTCACTTAGAATCATCGTACCTGAATCCACTCATTATGCTGCTACTGGCCTGATGACATAGATTTCATTGCTGAGTGATATTGCATTGTACGTAAGTACCACAACTTCTTTATCCATTTTTCGCTTTCTGCGATATTGAACTTGTACCGTATACGAGGTTCTTGTAAACAGAGCCGTCCCAAACTTTGGGGTGGCTGTGTCTTTTTGATTTTAATTTCCCTAAGCTATAGGAGCATAAGTGGAAGTGCCCTAGGCTGTGTTGCTTTGTTTTTTAGATGTTTCAGGAAACACCATACACTTCTCCAGAGTGGCTGTTGGCAATTTACATCCCGCCCATCAGCATAAGAAGGCTCCCAGTTCTCCATGGCCTGTCCTCCCTTTCTGGATTTTACACTTTTTTCAGATGGCCCTTTTGACCGGGGGGCAGTGAGACTTCATTGTAGTGCAGATTTCTTTGCAAGCTTGCTTGGTTGGCCAAAAAGGGCGTATGCGTTTTTTCCTGAATATATTCAGGAAAAAACGCATACGCCCTTTTTGGCCAAGTGCATCATTGTGGACGTTCTGCCTCTTTTCCTATGCTTTACATGCAATTCCAGTCTACCTCCTGAAATCGGTTTCCTGCAATTCTGCCCCGCTTTCAAGTCCTCTTGGCAGGCTTACTTCAATATATTTTTGGATGATAGCTGTCATTTATAACTCTGCAGGTTTGTGAATTACAGCGCCCCGGAGCTCCTTTCTTCAACTCGCTTTCTTGTGAGCTGGCCGCAACACCGCAGGATTGCTTCAGGCCCTAGTGTGGTTCCGGCATGGCACGCTGAGCCTTTGGTTAATTCCTCTTCCTGGTGGGAAATGAGCCTTAAATTTGCCCGTCCAGACACCTCCAGCTAGTCTCTCATTGGTTCTCCCTATTCCTGTTCATTTTCCACAGAAATTGCAAACTGGGACAAACAGGAGGTTAAAGGCACTGACTCTCCAAGTGGGGAGAGTGTTAGTAAAGCGTCTGGAATGTGGCACCCGAGTACCAGGGGACGAAAACTGAGACACATTTGAACACGTTTCCCGATCACACGGTGGATCATACTCTGGGTTCCACATGCATGTTTTAGCTGAAGGAAGAATCCCTTAAACCTGGAGAGTTGAGACCCATGGAATGGGTACCATGCAATATGACTTCAAAGGGTCTGCATTTGCTCACCGAACCTCACCAATCCTATCACTGCTGCATTTATGCCGCTGTACACACGCTTGAATCTCTTTCGGAGACATATAAATCCATAGGTTTTAAGATTCTTACTAGTCAGGTATATTCTTAGGCGTTTAATATGGGGTGTTGAGTCCACTTCGTTGAGCAAGGAGTAGCTCTTGTCTATTACATATTTGGCTTATGGAACGGTATCTGTGCTAATTTCAATCTCTGGTTTTATGCAGCACCCCAACTCACCATTCCCCTTAAGCAAGCATAAGTTGGTTTTCTACATTTGAGACCCTGTTCTGTTTTGTAATTCAGTTCCTGTGTAGCCAAGTTTACGTTCCGTGTATTAGTGATACCTTATGATGTTTCCTTTTCTGTGTGACTTATTTCACTTAGAATCATCGTACCTGAATCCACTCATTATGCTGCTACTGGCCTGATGACATAGATTTCATTGCTGAGTGATATTGCATTGTACGTAAGTACCACAACTTCTTTATCCATTTTTCGCTTTCTGCGATATTGAACTTGTACCGAATACGAGGTTCTTTTAAACAGAGCCGTCCCAAACTTTGGGGTGGCTGTGTCTTTTTGATTTTAATTTCCCTAAGCTATAGGACCATAAGTGGAAGTGCCCTAGGCTCTGTTGCTTTGTTTTTTAGATGTTTCAGGAAACACCATACACTTCTCCAGAGTGGCTGTTGGCAATTTACATCCCGCCCATCAGCATAAGAAGGCTCCCAGTTCTCCATGGCCTGTCCTCCCTTTCTGGATTTTACACTTTTTTCAGATGGCCCTTTTGACCGGGGGGCAGTGAGACTTCATTGTAGTGCAGATTTCCTTTGCAAGCTTGCTTGGTTGGCCAAAAAGGGCGTATGCGTTTTTTCCTGAATATATTCAGGAAAAAACGCATACGCCCTTTTTGGCCAAGTGCATCATTGTGGACCTTCTGCCTCTTTTCCTATGCTTTACATGCAATTCCAGTCTACCTCCTGAAATCGGTTTCCTGCAATTCTGCCTCGCTTTCAAGTCCTCTTGGCAGCCTTACTTCAATATATTTTTGGACGATAGCTGTCATTTATAACTCTGCAGGTTTGTGAATTACAGGGCCCCGGAGCTCCTTTCTTCAACTCGCTTTCTTGTGAGCTGGCCGCAACACCGCAGGATTGCTTCAGGCCCTAGTGTGGTTCCGGCATGGCACGCTGAGCCTTTGGTTAATTCCTCTTCCTGGTGGGAAATGAGCCTTAAATTTGCCCGTCCAGACACCTCCAGCTAGTCTCTCATTGGTTCTCCCTATTCCTGTTCATTTTCCGCAGAAATTGCAAACTGGGCCAAACAGGAGGTTAAAGACACTGACTCTCCAAGTGGGGAGAGTGTTAGTAAAGCGTGTGGAATGTTGCACCCGAGTACCAGGGGACGAAAACTGAGACACATTTGAACACGTTTCCCGATCACACGGTGGATCATACTCTAGGTTCCACATGCATGTTTTAGCTGAAGGAAGAATCCCTTAAACCTGGAGATTTGAGACCGATGGAATGGGTACCATGCAATATGACTTCAAAGGGTCTGCATTTGCTCACCGAACCTCACCAATCCTATCACTGCTGCATTTATGCCGCTGTACACACGCTTGATTCTCTTTCGGAGACATATAAATCCATACGTTTTAAGATTCTTACTAGTCAGGTATATTCTTAGGCGTTTAATATGGGGTGTTGAGTCCACTTCGTTGAGCAAGGAGTAGCTCTTGTCTATTACATATTTGGCTTATGGAACTGTATCTGTGCTAATTTCAATCTCTGGTTTTATGCAGCACCCCAACTCACCATTCCCCTTAAGCAAGCATAAGTTGGTTTTCTACATTTGAGACCCTATTCTGTTTTGTAATTCAGTTCCTGTGTAGCCAAGTTTACGTTCCATGTATTAGTGATACCTTATGATGTTTCCTTTTCTGTGTGACTTATTTCACTTAGAATCATCGTACCTGAATCCACTCATTATGCTGCTACTGGCCTGATGACATAGATTTCATTGCTGAGTGATATTGCATTGTACGTAAGTACCACAACTTCTTTATCCATTTTTCGCTTTCTGCGATATTGAACTTGTACCGTATACGAGGTTCTTGTAAACAGAGCCGTCCCAAACTTTGGGGTGGCTGTGTCTTTTTGATTTTAATTTCCCTAAGCTATAGGAGCATAAGTGGAAGTGCCCTAGGCTGTGTTGCTTTGTTTTTTAGATGTTTCAGGAAACACCATACACTTCTCCAGAGTGGCTGTTGGCAATTTACATCCCGCCCATCAGCATAAGAAGGCTCCCAGTTCTCCATGGCCTGTCCTCCCTTTCTGGATTTTACACTTTTTTCAGATGGCCCTTTTGACCGGGGGGCAGTGAGACTTCATTGTAGTGCAGATTTCTTTGCAAGCTTGCTTGGTTGGCCAAAAAGGGCGTATGCGTTTTTTCCTGAATATATTCAGGAAAAAACGCATACGCCCTTTTTGGCCAAGTGCATCATTGTGGACGTTCTGCCTCTTTTCCTATGCTTTACATGCAATTCCAGTCTACCTCCTGAAATCGGTTTCCTGCAATTCTGCCCCGCTTTCAAGTCCTCTTGGCAGGCTTACTTCAATATATTTTTGGATGATAGCTGTCATTTATAACTCTGCAGGTTTGTGAATTACAGCGCCCCGGAGCTCCTTTCTTCAACTCGCTTTCTTGTGAGCTGGCCGCAACACCGCAGGATTGCTTCAGGCCCTAGTGTGGTTCCGGCATGGCACGCTGAGCCTTTGGTTAATTCCTCTTCCTGGTGGGAAATGAGCCTTAAATTTGCCCGTCCAGACACCTCCAGCTAGTCTCTCATTGGTTCTCCCTATTCCTGTTCATTTTCCACAGAAATTGCAAACTGGGCCAAACAGGAGGTTAAAGGCACTGACTCTCCAAGTGGGGAGAGTGTTAGTAAAGCGTCTGGAATGTGGCACCCGAGTACCAGGGGACGAAAACTGAGACACATTTGAACACGTTTCCCGATCACACGGTGGATCATACTCTGGGTTCCACATGCATGTTTTAGCTGAAGGAAGAATCCCTTAAACCTGGAGAGTTGAGACCCATGGAATGGGTACCATGCAATATGACTTCAAAGGGTCTGCATTTGCTCACCGAACCTCACCAATCCTATCACTGCTGCATTTATGCCGCTGTACACACGCTTGATTCTCTTTCGGAGACATATAAATCCATACGTTTTAAGATTCTTACTAGTCAGGTATATTCTTAGGCGTTTAATATGGAGTGTTGAGTCCACTTCGTTGAGCAAGGAGTAGCTCTTGTCTATTACATATTTGGCTTATGGAACGGTATCTGTGCTAATTTCAATCTCTGGTTTTATGCAGCACCCCAACTCACCATTCCCCTTAAGCAAGCATAAGTTGGTTTTCTACATTTGAGACCCTGTTCTGTTTTGTAATTCAGTTCCTGTGTAGCCAAGTTTACGTTCCGTGTATTAGTGATACCTTATGATGTTTCCTTTTCTGTGTGACTTATTTCACTTAGAATCATCGTACCTGAATCCACTCATTATGCTGCTACTGGCCTGATGACATAGATTTCATTGCTGAGTGATATTGCATTGTACGTAAGTACCACAACTTCTTTATCCATTTTTCGCTTTCTGCGATATTGAACTTGTACCGAATACGAGGTTCTTTTAAACAGAGCCGTCCCAAACTTTGGGGTGGCTGTGTCTTTTTGATTTTAATTTCCCTAAGCTATAGGACCATAAGTGGAAGTGCCCTAGGCTCTGTTGCTTTGTTTTTTAGATGTTTCAGGAAACACCATACACTTCTCCAGAGTGGCTGTTGGCAATTTACATCCCGCCCATCAGCATAAGAAGGCTCCCAGTTCTCCATGGCCTGTCCTCCCTTTCTGGATTTTACACTTTTTTCAGATGGCCCTTTTGACCGGGGGGCAGTGAGACTTCATTGTAGTGCAGATTTCCTTTGCAAGCTTGCTTGGTTGGCCAAAAAGGGCGTATGCGTTTTTTCCTGAATATATTCAGGAAAAAACGCATACGCCCTTTTTGGCCAAGTGCATCATTGTGGACGTTCTGCCTCTTTTCCTATGCTTTACATGCAATTCCAGTCTACCTCCTGAAATCGGTTTCCTGCAATTCTGCCTCGCTTTCAAGTCCTCTTGGCAGGCTTACTTCAATATATTTTTGGACGATAGCTGTCATTTATAACTCTGCAGGTTTGTGAATTACAGGGCCCCGGAGCTCCTTTCTTCAACTCGCTTTCTTGTGAGCTGCCCGCAACACCGCAGGATTGCTTCAGGCCCTAGTGTGGTTCCGGCATGGCACGCTGAGCCTTTGGTTAATTCCTCTTCCTGGTGGGAAATGAGCCTTAAATTTGCCCGTCCAGACACCTCCAGCTAGTCTCTCATTGGTTCTCCCTATTCCTGTTCATTTTCCGCAGAAATTGCAAACTGGGCCAAACAGGAGGTTAAAGACACTGACTCTCCAAGTGGGGAGAGTGTTAGTAAAGCGTGTGGAATGTTGCACCCGAGTACCAGGGGACGAAAACTGAGACACATTTGAACACGTTTCCCGATCACACGGTGGATCATACTCTAGGTTCCACATGCATGTTTTAGCTGAAGGAAGAATCCCTTAAACCTGGAGATTTGAGACCGATGGAATGGGTACCATGCAATATGACTTCAAAGGGTCTGCATTTGCTCACCGAACCTCACCAATCCTATCACTGCTGCATTTATGCCGCTGTACACACGCTTGATTCTCTTTCGGAGACATATAAATCCATAGGTTTTAAGATTCTTACTAGTCAGGTATATTCTTAGGCGTTTAATATGGGGTGTTGAGTCCACTTCGTTGAGCAAGGAGTAGCTCTTTTCTATTACATATTTGGCTTATGGAACTGTATCTGTGCTAATTTCAATCTCTGGTTTTATGCAGCACCCCAACTCACCATTCCCCTTAAGCAAGCATAAGTTGGTTTTCTACATTTGAGACCCTATTCTGTTTTGTAATTCAGTTCCTGTGTAGCCAAGTTTACGTTCCATGTATTAGTGATACCTTATGATGTTTCCTTTTCTGTGTGACTTATTTCACTTAGAATCATCGTACCTGAATCCACTCATTATGCTGCTACTGGCCTGATGACATAGATTTCATTGCTGAGTGATATTGCATTGTACGTAAGTACCACAACTTCTTTATCCATTTTTCGCTTTCTGCGATATTGAACTTGTACCGTATACGAGGTTCTTGTAAACAGAGCCGTCCCAAACTTTGGGGTGGCTGTGTCTTTTTGATTTTAATTTCCCTAAGCTATAGGAGCATAAGTGGAAGTGCCCTAGGCTGTGTTGCTTTGTTTTTTAGATGTTTCAGGAAACACCATACACTTCTCCAGAGTGGCTGTTGGCAATTTACATCCCGCCCATCAGCATAAGAAGGCTCCCAGTTCTCCATGGCCTGTCCTCCCTTTCTGGATTTTACACTTTTTTCAGATGGCCCTTTTGACCGGGGGGCAGTGAGACTTCATTGTAGTGCAGATTTCTTTGCAAGCTTGCTTGGTTGGCCAAAAAGGGCGTATGCGTTTTTTCCTGAATATATTCAGGAAAAAACGCATACGCCCTTTTTGGCCAAGTGCATCATTGTGGACGTTCTGCCTCTTTTCCTATGCTTTACATGCAATTCCAGTCTACCTCCTGAAATCGGTTTCCTGCAATTCTGCCCCGCTTTCAAGTCCTCTTGGCAGGCTTACTTCAATATATTTTTGGATGATAGCTGTCATTTATAACTCTGCAGGTTTGTGAATTACAGCGCCCCGGAGCTCCTTTCTTCAACTCGCTTTCTTGTGAGCTGGCCGCAACACCGCAGGATTGCTTCAGGCCCTAGTGTGGTTCCGGCATGGCACGCTGAGCCTTTGGTTAATTCCTCTTCCTGGTGGGAAATGAGCCTTAAATTTGCCCGTCCAGACACCTCCAGCTAGTCTCTCATTGGTTCTCCCTATTCCTGTTCATTTTCCACAGAAATTGCAAACTGGGACAAACAGGAGGTTAAAGGCACTGACTCTCCAAGTGGGGAGAGTGTTAGTAAAGCGTCTGGAATGTGGCACCCGAGTACCAGGGGACGAAAACTGAGACACATTTGAACACGTTTCCCGATCACACGGTGGATCATACTCTGGGTTCCACATGCATGTTTTAGCTGAAGGAAGAATCCCTTAAACCTGGAGAGTTGAGACCCATGGAATGGGTACCATGCAATATGACTTCAAAGGGTCTGCATTTGCTCACCGAACCTCACCAATCCTATCACTGCTGCATTTATGCCGCTGTACACACGCTTGATTCTCTTTCGGAGACATATAAATCCATACGTTTTAAGATTCTTACTAGTCAGGTATATTCTTAGGCGTTTAATATGGGGTGTTGAGTCCACTTCGTTGAGCAAGGAGTAGCTCTTGTCTATTACATATTTGGCTTATGGAACGGTATCTGTGCTAATTTCAATCTCTGGTTTTATGCAGCACCCCAACTCACCATTCCCCTTAAGCAAGCATAAGTTGGTTTTCTACATTTGAGACCCTGTTCTGTTTTGTAATTCAGTTCCTGTGTAGCCAAGTTTACGTTCCGTGTATTAGTGATACCTTATGATGTTTCCTTTTCTGTGTGACTTATTTCACTTAGAATCATCGTACCTGAATCCACTCATTATGCTGCTACTGGCCTGATGACATAGATTTCATTGCTGAGTGATATTGCATTGTACGTAAGTACCACAACTTCTTTATCCATTTTTCGCTTTCTGCGATATTGAACTTGTACCGAATACGAGGTTCTTTTAAACAGAGCCGTCCCAAACTTTGGGGTGGCTGTGTCTTTTTGATTTTAATTTCCCTAAGCTATAGGACCATAAGTGGAAGTGCCCTAGGCTCTGTTGCTTTGTTTTTTAGATGTTTCAGGAAACACCATACACTTCTCCAGAGTGGCTGTTGGCAATTTACATCCCGCCCATCAGCATAAGAAGGCTCCCAGTTCTCCATGGCCTGTCCTCCCTTTCTGGATTTTACACTTTTTTCAGATGGCCCTTTTGACCGGGGGGCAGTGAGACTTCATTGTAGTGCAGATTTCCTTTGCAAGCTTGCTTGGTTGGCCAAAAAGGGCGTATGCGTTTTTTCCTGAATATATTCAGGAAAAAACGCATACGCCCTTTTTGGCCAAGTGCATCATTGTGGACGTTCTGCCTCTTTTCCTATGCTTTACATGCAATTCCAGTCTACCTCCTGAAATCGGTTTCCTGCAATTCTGCCTCGCTTTCAAGTCCTCTTGGCAGCCTTACTTCAATATATTTTTGGACGATAGCTGTCATTTATAACTCTGCAGGTTTGTGAATTACAGGGCCCCGGAGCTCCTTTCTTCAACTCGCTTTCTTGTGAGCTGGCCGCAACACCGCAGGATTGCTTCAGGCCCTAGTGTGGTTCCGGCATGGCACGCTGAGCCTTTGGTTAATTCCTCTTCCTGGTGGGAAATGAGCCTTAAATTTGCCCGTCCAGACACCTCCAGCTAGTCTCTCATTGGTTCTCCCTATTCCTGTTCATTTTCCGCAGAAATTGCAAACTGGGCCAAACAGGAGGTTAAAGACACTGACTCTCCAAGTGGGGAGAGTGTTAGTAAAGCGTGTGGAATGTTGCACCCGAGTACCAGGGGACGAAAACTGAGACACATTTGAACACGTTTCCCGATCACACGGTGGATCATACTCTAGGTTCCACATGCATGTTTTAGCTGAAGGAAGAATCCCTTAAACCTGGAGATTTGAGACCGATGGAATGGGTACCATGCAATATGACTTCAAAGGGTCTGCATTTGCTCACCGAACCTCACCAATCCTATCACTGCTGCATTTATGCCGCTGTACACACGCTTGATTCTCTTTCGGAGACATATAAATCCATAGGTTTTAAGATTCTTACTAGTCAGGTATATTCTTAGGCGTTTAATATGGGGTGTTGAGTCCACTTCGTTGAGCAAGGAGTAGCTCTTGTCTATTACATATTTGGCTTATGGAACTGTATCTGTGCTAATTTCAATCTCTGGTTTTATGCAGCACCCCAACTCACCATTCCCCTTAAGCAAGCATAAGTTGGTTTTCTACATTTGAGACCCTATTCTGTTTTGTAATTCAGTTCCTGTGTAGCCAAGTTTACGTTCCATGTATTAGTGATACCTTATGATGTTTCCTTTTCTGTGTGACTTATTTCACTTAGAATCATCGTACCTGAATCCACTCATTATGCTGCTACTGGCCTGATGACATAGATTTCATTGCTGAGTGATATTGCATTGTACGTAAGTACCACAACTTCTTTATCCATTTTTCGCTTTCTGCGATATTGAACTTGTACCGTATACGAGGTTCTTGTAAACAGAGCCGTCCCAAACTTTGGGGTGGCTGTGTCTTTTTGATTTTAATTTCCCTAAGCTATAGGAGCATAAGTGGAAGTGCCCTAGGCTGTGTTGCTTTGTTTTTTAGATGTTTCAGGAAACACCATACACTTCTCCAGAGTGGCTGTTGGCAATTTACATCCCGCCCATCAGCATAAGAAGGCTCCCAGTTCTCCATGGCCTGTCCTCCCTTTCTGGATTTTACACTTTTTTCAGATGGCCCTTTTGACCGGGGGGCAGTGAGACTTCATTGTAGTGCAGATTTCTTTGCAAGCTTGCTTGGTTGGCCAAAAAGGGCGTATGCGTTTTTTCCTGAATATATTCAGGAAAAAACGCATACGCACTTTTTGGCCAAGTGCATCATTGTGGACGTTCTGCCTCTTTTCCTATGCTTTACATGCAATTCCAGTCTACCTCCTGAAATCGGTTTCCTGCAATTCTGCCCCGCTTTCAAGTCCTCTTGGCAGGCTTACTTCAATATATTTTTGGATGATAGCTGTCATTTATAACTCTGCAGGTTTGTGAATTACAGCGCCCCGGAGCTCCTTTCTTCAACTCGCTTTCTTGTGAGCTGGCCGCAACACCGCAGGATTGCTTCAGGCCCTAGTGTGGTTCCGGCATGGCACGCTGAGCCTTTGGTTAATTCCTCTTCCTGGTGGGAAATGAGCCTTAAATTTGCCCGTCCAGACACCTCCAGCTAGTCTCTCATTGGTTCTCCCTATTCCTGTTCATTTTCCACAGAAATTGCAAACTGGGCCAAACAGGAGGTTAAAGGCACTGACTCTCCAAGTGGGGAGAGTGTTAGTAAAGCGTCTGGAATGTGGCACCCGAGTACCAGGGGACGAAAACTGAGACACATTTGAACACGTTTCCCGATCACACGGTGGATCATACTCTGGGTTCCACATGCATGTTTTAGCTGAAGGAAGAATCCCTTAAACCTGGAGAGTTGAGACCCATGGAATGGGTACCATGCAATATGACTTCAAAGGGTCTGCATTTGCTCACCGAACCTCACCAATCCTATCACTGCTGCATTTATGCCGCTGTACACACGCTTGATTCTCTTTCGGAGACATATAAATCCATACGTTTTAAGATTCTTACTAGTCAGGTATATTCTTAGGCGTTTAATATGGGGTGTTGAGTCCACTTCGTTGAGCAAGGAGTAGCTCTTGTCTATTACATATTTGGCTTATGGAACGGTATCTGTGCTAATTTCAATCTCTGGTTTTATGCAGCACCCCAACTCACCATTCCCCTTAAGCAAGCATAAGTTGGTTTTCTACATTTGAGACCCTGTTCTGTTTTGTAATTCAGTTCCTGTGTAGCCAAGTTTACGTTCCGTGTATTAGTGATACCTTATGATGTTTCCTTTTCTGTGTGACTTATTTCACTTAGAATCATCGTACCTGAATCCACTCATTATGCTGCTACTGGCCTGATGACATAGATTTCATTGCTGAGTGATATTGCATTGTACGTAAGTACCACAACTTCTTTATCCATTTTTTGCTTTCTGCGATATTGAACTTGTACCGAATACGAGGTTCTTTTAAACAGAGCCGTCCCAAACTTTGGGGTGGCTGTGTCTTTTTGATTTTAATTTCCCTAAGCTATAGGACCATAAGTGGAAGTGCCCTAGGCTCTGTTGCTTTGTTTTTTAGATGTTTCAGGAAACACCATACACTTCTCCAGAGTGGCTGTTGGCAATTTACATCCCGCCCATCAGCATAAGAAGGCTCCCAGTTCTCCATGGCCTGTCCTCCCTTTCTGGATTTTACAATTTTTTCAGATGACCCTTTTGACCGGGGGGCAGTGAGACTTCATTGTAGTGCAGATTTCTTTGCAAGCTTGCTTGGTTGGCCAAAAAGGGCGTATGCGTTTTTTCCTGAATATATTCAGGAAAAAACGCATACGCCCTTTTTGGCCAAGTGCATCATTGTGGACGTTCTGCCTCTTTTCCTATGCTTTACATGCAATTCCAGTCTACCTCCTGAAATCGGTTTCCTGCAATTCTGCCTCGCTTTCAAGTCCTCTTGGCAGCCTTACTTCAATATATTTTTGGACGATAGCTGTCATTTATAACTCTGCAGGTTTGTGAATTACAGGGCCCCGGAGCTCCTTTCTTCAACTCGCTTTCTTGTGAGCTGGCCGCAACACCGCAGGATTGCTTCAGGCCCTAGTGTGGTTCCGGCATGGCACGCTGAGCCTTTGGTTAATTCCTCTTCCTGGTGGGAAATGAGCCTTAAATTTGCCCGTCCAGACACCTCCAGCTAGTCTCTCATTGGTTCTCCCTATTCCTGTTCATTTTCCGCAGAAATTGCAAACTGGGCCAAACAGGAGGTTAAAGACACTGACTCTCCAAGTGGGGAGAGTGTTAGTAAAGCGTGTGGAATGTTGCACCCGAGTACCAGGGGACGAAAACTGAGACACATTTGAACACGTTTCCCGATCACACGGTGGATCATACTCTAGGTTCCACATGCATGTTTTAGCTGAAGGAAGAATCCCTTAAACCTGGAGATTTGAGACCGATGGAATGGGTACCATGCAATATGACTTCAAAGGGTCTGCATTTGCTCACCGAACCTCACCAATCCTATCACTGCTGCATTTATGCCGCTGTACACACGCTTGATTCTCTTTCGGAGACATATAAATCCATAGGTTTTAAGATTCTTACTAGTCAGGTATATTCTTAGGCGTTTAATATGGGGTGTTGAGTCCACTTCGTTGAGCAAGGAGTAGCTCTTGTCTATTACATATTTGGCTTATGGAACTGTATCTGTGCTAATTTCAATCTCTGGTTTTATGCAGCACCCCAACTCACCATTCCCCTTAAGCAAGCATAAGTTGGTTTTCTACATTTGAGACCCTATTCTGTTTTGTAATTCAGTTCCTGTGTAGCCAAGTTTACGTTCCATGTATTAGTGATACCTTATGATGTTTCCTTTTCTGTGTGACTTATTTCACTTAGAATCATCGTACCTGAATCCACTCATTATGCTGCTACTGGCCTGATGACATAGATTTCATTGCTGAGTGATATTGCATTGTACGTAAGTACCACAACTTCTTTATCCATTTTTCGCTTTCTGCGATATTGAACTTGTACCGTATACGAGGTTCTTGTAAACAGAGCCGTCCCAAACTTTGGGGTGGCTGTGTCTTTTTGATTTTAATTTCCCTAAGCTATAGGAGCATAAGTGGAAGTGCCCTAGGCTGTGTTGCTTTGTTTTTTAGATGTTTCAGGAAACACCATACACTTCTCCAGAGTGGCTGTTGGCAATTTACATCCCGCCCATCAGCATAAGAAGGCTCCCAGTTCTCCATGGCCTGTCCTCCCTTTCTGGATTTTACACTTTTTTCAGATGGCCCTTTTGACCGGGGGGCAGTGAGACTTCATTGTAGTGCAGATTTCTTTGCAAGCTTGCTTGGTTGGCCAAAAAGGGCGTATGCGTTTTTTCCTGAATATATTCAGGAAAAAACGCATACGCCCTTTTTGGCCAAGTGCATCATTGTGGACGTTCTGCCTCTTTTCCTATGCTTTACATGCAATTCCAGTCTACCTCCTGAAATCGGTTTCCTGCAATTCTGCCCCGCTTTCAAGTCCTCTTGGCAGGCTTACTTCAATATATTTTTGGATGATAGCTGTCATTTATAACTCTGCAGGTTTGTGAATTACAGCGCCCCGGAGCTCCTTTCTTCAACTCGCTTTCTTGTGAGCTGGCCGCAACACCGCAGGATTGCTTCAGGCCCTAGTGTGGTTCCGGCATGGCACGCTGAGCCTTTGGTTAATTCCTCTTCCTGGTGGGAAATGAGCCTTAAATTTGCCCGTCCAGACACCTCCAGCTAGTCTCTCATTGGTTCTCCCTATTCCTGTTCATTTTCCACAGAAATTGCAAACTGGGCCAAACAGGAGGTTAAAGGCACTGACTCTCCAAGTGGGGAGAGTGTTAGTAAAGCGTCTGGAATGTGGCACCCGAGTACCAGGGGACGAAAACTGAGACACATTTGAACACGTTTCCCGATCACACGGTGGATCATACTCTGGGTTCCACATGCATGTTTTAGCTGAAGGAAGAATCCCTTAAACCTGGAGAGTTGAGACCCATGGAATGGGTACCATGCAATATGACTTCAAAGGGTCTGCATTTGCTCACCGAACCTCACCAATCCTATCACTGCTGCATTTATGCCGCTGTACACACGCTTGATTCTCTTTCGGAGACATATAAATCCATACGTTTTAAGATTCTTACTAGTCAGGTATATTCTTAGGCGTTTAATATGGGGTGTTGAGTCCACTTCGTTGAGCAAGGAGTAGCTCTTGTCTATTACATATTTGGCTTATGGAACGGTATCTGTGCTAATTTCAATCTCTGGTTTTATGCAGCACCCCAACTCACCATTCCCCTTAAGCAAGCATAAGTTGGTTTTCTACATTTGAGACCCTGTTCTGTTTTGTAATTCAGTTCCTGTGTAGCCAAGTTTACGTTCCGTGTATTAGTGATACCTTATGATGTTTCCTTTTCTGTGTGACTTATTTCACTTAGAATCATCGTACCTGAATCCACTCATTATGCTGCTACTGGCCTGATGACATAGATTTCATTGCTGAGTGATATTGCATTGTACGTAAGTACCACAACTTCTTTATCCATTTTTCGCTTTCTGCGATATTGAACTTGTACCGAATACGAGGTTCTTTTAAACAGAGCCGTCCCAAACTTTGGGGTGGCTGTGTCTTTTTGATTTTAATTTCCCTAAGCTATAGGACCATAAGTGGAAGTGCCCTAGGCTCTGTTGCTTTGTTTTTTAGATGTTTCAGGAAACACCATACACTTCTCCAGAGTGGCTGTTGGCAATTTACATCCCGCCCATCAGCATAAGAAGGCTCCCAGTTCTCCATGGCCTGTCCTCCCTTTCTGGATTTTACACTTTTTTCAGATGGCCCTTTTGACCGGGGGGCAGTGAGACTTCATTGTAGTGCAGATTTCCTTTGCAAGCTTGCTTGGTTGGCCAAAAAGGGCGTATGCGTTTTTTCCTGAATATATTCAGGAAAAAACGCATACGCCCTTTTTGGCCAAGTGCATCATTGTGGACGTTCTGCCTCTTTTCCTATGCTTTACATGCAATTCCAGTCTACCTCCTGAAATCGGTTTCCTGCAATTCTGCCTCGCTTTCAAGTCCTCTTGGCAGCCTTACTTCAATATATTTTTGGACGATAGCTGTCATTTATAACTCTGCAGGTTTGTGAATTACAGGGCCCCGGAGCTCCTTTCTTCAACTCGCTTTCTTGTGAGCTGGCCGCAACACCGCAGGATTGCTTCAGGCCCTAGTGTGGTTCCGGCATGGCACGCTGAGCCTTTGGTTAATTCCTCTTCCTGGTGGGAAATGAGCCTTAAATTTGCCCGTCCAGACACCTCCAGCTAGTCTCTCATTGGTTCTCCCTATTCCTGTTCATTTTCCGCAGAAATTGCAAACTGGGCCAAACAGGAGGTTAAAGACACTGACTCTCCAAGTGGGGAGAGTGTTAGTAAAGCGTGTGGAATGTTGCACCCGAGTACCAGGGGACGAAAACTGAGACACATTTGAACACGTTTCCCGATC
This sequence comes from Grampus griseus, assembly GCF_964374135.1. Classification (NCBI taxonomy): domain Eukaryota; kingdom Metazoa; phylum Chordata; class Mammalia; order Artiodactyla; family Delphinidae; genus Grampus; species Grampus griseus. The sequence continues at coordinate 998,585 of NW_028133388.1, forward strand.
ACACGGTGGATCATACTCTAGGTTCCACATGCATGTTTTAGCTGAAGGAAGAATCCCTTAAACCTGGAGATTTGAGACCGATGGAATGGGTACCATGCAATATGACTTCAAAGGGTCTGCATTTGCTCACCGAACCTCACCAATCCTATCACTGCTGCATTTATGCCGCTGTACACACGCTTGATTCTCTTTCGGAGACATATAAATCCATAGGTTTTAAGATTCTTACTAGTCAGGTATATTCTTAGGCGTTTAATATGGGGTGTTGAGTCCACTTCGTTGAGCAAGGAGTAGCTCTTGTCTATTACATATTTGGCTTATGGAACTGTATCTGTGCTAATTTCAATCTCTGGTTTTATGCAGCACCCCAACTCACCATTCCCCTTAAGCAAGCATAAGTTGGTTTTCTACATTTGAGACCCTATTCTGTTTTGTAATTCAGTTCCTGTGTAGCCAAGTTTACGTTCCATGTATTAGTGATACCTTATGATGTTTCCTTTTCTGTGTGACTTATTTCACTTAGAATCATCGTACCTGAATCCACTCATTATGCTGCTACTGGCCTGATGACATAGATTTCATTGCTGAGTGATATTGCATTGTACGTAAGTACCACAACTTCTTTATCCATTTTTCGCTTTCTGCGATATTGAACTTGTACCGTATACGAGGTTCTTGTAAACAGAGCCGTCCCAAACTTTGGGGTGGCTGTGTCTTTTTGATTTTAATTTCCCTAAGCTATAGGAGCATAAGTGGAAGTGCCCTAGGCTGTGTTGCTTTGTTTTTTAGATGTTTCAGGAAACACCATACACTTCTCCAGAGTGGCTGTTGGCAATTTACATCCCGCCCATCAGCATAAGAAGGCTCCCAGTTCTCCATGGCCTGTCCTCCCTTTCTGGATTTTACACTTTTTTCAGATGGCCCTTTTGACCGGGGGGCAGTGAGACTTCATTGTAGTGCAGATTTCTTTGCAAGCTTGCTTGGTTGGCCAAAAAGGGCGTATGCGTTTTTTCCTGAATATATTCAGGAAAAAACGCATACGCCCTTTTTGGCCAAGTGCATCATTGTGGACGTTCTGCCTCTTTTCCTATGCTTTACATGCAATTCCAGTCTACCTCCTGAAATCGGTTTCCTGCAATTCTGCCCCGCTTTCAAGTCCTCTTGGCAGGCTTACTTCAATATATTTTTGGATGATAGCTGTCATTTATAACTCTGCAGGTTTGTGAATTACAGCGCCCCGGAGCTCCTTTCTTCAACTCGCTTTCTTGTGAGCTGGCCGCAACACCGCAGGATTGCTTCAGGCCCTAGTGTGGTTCCGGCATGGCACGCTGAGCCTTTGGTTAATTCCTCTTCCTGGTGGGAAATGAGCCTTAAATTTGCCCGTCCAGACACCTCCAGCTAGTCTCTCATTTGTTCTCCCTATTCCTGTTCATTTTCCACAGAAATTGCAAACTGGGCCAAACAGGAGGTTAAAGGCACTGACTCTCCAAGTGGGGAGAGTGTTAGTAAAGCGTCTGGAATGTGGCACCCGAGTACCAGGGGACGAAAACTGAGACACATTTGAACACGTTTCCCGATCACACGGTGGATCATACTCTGGGTTCCACATGCATGTTTTAGCTGAAGGAAGAATCCCTTAAACCTGGAGAGTTGAGACCCATGGAATGGGTACCATGCAATATGACTTCAAAGGGTCTGCATTTGCTCACCGAACCTCACCAATCCTATCACTGCTGCATTTATGCCGCTGTACACACGCTTGAATCTCTTTCGGAGACATATAAATCCATAGGTTTTAAGATTCTTACTAGTCAGGTATATTCTTAGGCGTTTAATATGGGGTGTTGAGTCCACTTCGTTGAGCAAGGAGTAGCTCTTGTCTATTACATATTTGGCTTATGGAACGGTATCTGTGCTAATTTCAATCTCTGGTTTTATGCAGCACCCCAACTCACCATTCCCCTTAAGCAAGCATAAGTTGGTTTTCTACATTTGAGACCCTGTTCTGTTTTGTAATTCAGTTCCTGTGTAGCCAAGTTTACGTTCCGTGTATTAGTGATACCTTATGATGTTTCCTTTTCTGTGTGACTTATTTCACTTAGAATCATCGTACCTGAATCCACTCATTATGCTGCTACTGGCCTGATGACATAGATTTCATTGCTGAGTGATATTGCATTGTACGTAAGTACCACAACTTCTTTATCCATTTTTCGCTTTCTGCGATATTGAACTTGTACCGTATACGAGGTTCTTGTAAACAGAGCCGTCCCAAACTTTGGGGTGGCTGTGTCTTTTTGATTTTAATTTCCCTAAGCTATAGGAGCATAAGTGGAAGTGCCCTAGGCTGTGTTGCTTTGTTTTTTAGATGTTTCAGGAAACACCATACACTTCTCCAGAGTGGCTGTTGGCAATTTACATCCCGCCCATCAGCATAAGAAGGCTCCCAGTTCTCCATGGCCTGTCCTCCCTTTCTGGATTTTACACTTTTTTCAGATGGCCCTTTTGACCGGGGGGCAGTGAGACTTCATTGTAGTGCAGATTTCTTTGCAAGCTTGCTTGGTTGGCCAAAAAGGGCGTATGCGTTTTTTCCTGAATATATTCAGGAAAAAACGCATACGCCCTTTTTGGCCAAGTGCATCATTGTGGACGTTCTGCCTCTTTTCCTATGCTTTACATGCAATTCCAGTCTACCTCCTGAAATCGGTTTCCTGCAATTCTGCCCCGCTTTCAAGTCCTCTTGGCAGGCTTACTTCAATATATTTTTGGATGATAGCTGTCATTTATAACTCTGCAGGTTTGTGAATTACAGCGCCCCGGAGCTCCTTTCTTCAACTCGCTTTCTTGTGAGCTGGCCGCAACACCGCAGGATTGCTTCAGGCCCTAGTGTGGTTCCGGCATGGCACGCTGAGCCTTTGGTTAATTCCTCTTCCTGGTGGGAAATGAGCCTTAAATTTGCCCGTCCAGACACCTCCAGCTAGTCTCTCATTGGTTCTCCCTATTCCTGTTCATTTTCCACAGAAATTGCAAACTGGGCCAAACAGGAGGTTAAAGGCACTGACTCTCCAAGTGGGGAGAGTGTTAGTAAAGCGTCTGGAATGTGGCACCCGAGTACCAGGGGACGAAAACTGAGACACATTTGAACACGTTTCCCGATCACACGGTGGATCATACTCTGGGTTCCACATGCATGTTTTAGCTGAAGGAAGAATCCCTTAAACCTGGAGAGTTGAGACCCATGGAATGGGTACCATGCAATATGACTTCAAAGGGTCTGCATTTGCTCACCGAACCTCACCAATCCTATCACTGCTGCATTTATGCCGCTGTACACACGCTTGATTCTCTTTCGGAGACATATAAATCCATACGTTTTAAGATTCTTACTAGTCAGGTATATTCTTAGGCGTTTAATATGGGGTGTTGAGTCCACTTCGTTGAGCAAGGAGTAGCTCTTGTCTATTACATATTTGGCTTATGGAACGGTATCTGTGCTAATTTCAATCTCTGGTTTTATGCAGCACCCCAACTCACCATTCCCCTTAAGCAAGCATAAGTTGGTTTTCTACATTTGAGACCCTGTTCTGTTTTGTAATTCAGTTCCTGTGTAGCCAAGTTTACGTTCCGTGTATTAGTGATACCTTATGATGTTTCCTTTTCTGTGTGACTTATTTCACTTAGAATCATCGTACCTGAATCCACTCATTATGCTGCTACTGGCCTGATGACATAGATTTCATTGCTGAGTGATATTGCATTGTACGTAAGTACCACAACTTCTTTATCCATTTTTCGCTTTCTGCGATATTGAACTTGTACCGAATACGAGGTTCTTTTAAACAGAGCCGTCCCAAACTTTGGGGTGGCTGTGTCTTTTTGATTTTAATTTCCCTAAGCTATAGGACCATAAGTGGAAGTGCCCTAGGCTCTGTTGCTTTGTTTTTTAGATGTTTCAGGAAACACCATACACTTCTCCAGAGTGGCTGTTGGCAATTTACATCCCGCCCATCAGCATAAGAAGGCTCCCAGTTCTCCATGGCCTGTCCTCCCTTTCTGGATTTTACACTTTTTTCAGATGGCCCTTTTGACCGGGGGGCAGTGAGACTTCATTGTAGTGCAGATTTCCTTTGCAAGCTTGCTTGGTTGGCCAAAAAGGGCGTATGCGTTTTTTCCTGAATATATTCAGGAAAAAACGCATACGCCCTTTTTGGCCAAGTGCATCATTGTGGACGTTCTGCCTCTTTTCCTATGCTTTACATGCAATTCCAGTCTACCTCCTGAAATCGGTTTCCTGCAATTCTGCCTCGCTTTCAAGTCCTCTTGGCAGCCTTACTTCAATATATTTTTGGACGATAGCTGTCATTTATAACTCTGCAGGTTTGTGAATTACAGGGCCCCGGAGCTCCTTTCTTCAACTCGCTTTCTTGTGAGCTGGCCGCAACACCGCAGGATTGCTTCAGGCCCTAGTGTGGTTCCGGCATGGCACGCTGAGCCTTTGGTTAATTCCTCTTCCTGGTGGGAAATGAGCCTTAAATTTGCCCGTCCAGACACCTCCAGCTAGTCTCTCATTGGTTCTCCCTATTCCTGTTCATTTTCCGCAGAAATTGCAAACTGGGCCAAACAGGAGGTTAAAGACACTGACTCTCCAAGTGGGGAGAGTGTTAGTAAAGCGTGTGGAATGTTGCACCCGAGTACCAGGGGACGAAAACTGAGACACATTTGAACACGTTTCCCGATCACACGGTGGATCATACTCTAGGTTCCACATGCATGTTTTAGCTGAAGGAAGAATCCCTTAAACCTGGAGATTTGAGACCGATGGAATGGGTACCATGCAATATGACTTCAAAGGGTCTGCATTTGCTCACCGAACCTCACCAATCCTATCACTGCTGCATTTATGCCGCTGTACACACGCTTGATTCTCTTTCGGAGACATATAAATCCATAGGTTTTAAGATTCTTACTAGTCAGGTATATTCTTAGGCGTTTAATATGGGGTGTTGAGTCCACTTCGTTGAGCAAGGAGTAGCTCTTGTCTATTACATATTTGGCTTATGGAACTGTATCTGTGCTAATTTCAATCTCTGGTTTTATGCAGCACCCCAACTCACCATTCCCCTTAAGCAAGCATAAGTTGGTTTTCTACATTTGAGACCCTATTCTGTTTTGTAATTCAGTTCCTGTGTAGCCAAGTTTACGTTCCATGTATTAGTGATACCTTATGATGTTTCCTTTTCTGTGTGACTTATTTCACTTAGAATCATCGTACCTGAATCCACTCATTATGCTGCTACTGGCCTGATGACATAGATTTCATTGCTGAGTGATATTGCATTGTACGTAAGTACCACAACTTCTTTATCCATTTTTCGCTTTCTGCGATATTGAACTTGTACCGTATACGAGGTTCTTGTAAACAGAGCCGTCCCAAACTTTGGGGTGGCTGTGTCTTTTTGATTTTAATTTCCCTAAGCTATAGGAGCATAAGTGGAAGTGCCCTAGGCTGTGTTGCTTTGTTTTTTAGATGTTTCAGGAAACACCATACACTTCTCCAGAGTGGCTGTTGGCAATTTACATCCCGCCCATCAGCATAAGAAGGCTCCCAGTTCTCCATGGCCTGTCCTCCCTTTCTGGATTTTACACTTTTTTCAGATGGCCCTTTTGACCGGGGGGCAGTGAGACTTCATTGTAGTGCAGATTTCTTTGCAAGCTTGCTTGGTTGGCCAAAAAGGGCGTATGCGTTTTTTCCTGAATATATTCAGGAAAAAACGCATACGCCCTTTTTGGCCAAGTGCATCATTGTGGACGTTCTGCCTCTTTTCCTATGCTTTACATGCAATTCCAGTCTACCTCCTGAAATCGGTTTCCTGCAATTCTGCCCCGCTTTCAAGTCCTCTTGGCAGGCTTACTTCAATATATTTTTGGATGATAGCTGTCATTTATAACTCTGCAGGTTTGTGAATTACAGCGCCCCGGAGCTCCTTTCTTCAACTCGCTTTCTTGTGAGCTGGCCGCAACACCGCAGGATTGCTTCAGGCCCTAGTGTGGTTCCGGCATGGCACGCTGAGCCTTTGGTTAATTCCTCTTCCTGGTGGGAAATGAGCCTTAAATTTGCCCGTCCAGACACCTCCAGCTAGTCTCTCATTGGTTCTCCCTATTCCTGTTCATTTTCCACAGAAATTGCAAACTGGGCCAAACAGGAGGTTAAAGGCACTGACTCTCCAAGTGGGGAGAGTGTTAGTAAAGCGTCTGGAATGTGGCACCCGAGTACCAGGGGACGAAAACTGAGACACATTTGAACACGTTTCCCGATCACACGGTGGATCATACTCTGGGTTCCACATGCATGTTTTAGCTGAAGGAAGAATCCCTTAAACCTGGAGAGTTGAGACCCATGGAATGGGTACCATGCAATATGACTTCAAAGGGTCTGCATTTGCTCACCGAACCTCACCAATCCTATCACTGCTGCATTTATGCCGCTGTACACACGCTTGAATCTCTTTCGGAGACATATAAATCCATAGGTTTTAAGATTCTTACTAGTCAGGTATATTCTTAGGCGTTTAATATGGGGTGTTGAGTCCACTTCGTTGAGCAAGGAGTAGCTCTTGTCTATTACATATTTGGCTTATGGAACGGTATCTGTGCTAATTTCAATCTCTGGTTTTATGCAGCACCCCAACTCACCATTCCCCTTAAGCAAGCATAAGTTGGTTTTCTACATTTGAGACCCTGTTCTGTTTTGTAATTCAGTTCCTGTGTAGCCAAGTTTACATTCCGTGTATTAGTGAAACCTTATGATGTTTCTTTTTCTGTGTGACTTGTTTCACTTAGAATCATCGTACCTGAATCCACTCATTATGCTGCTACTGGCCTGATGACATAGATTTCATTGCTGAGTGATATTGCATTGTACGTAAGTACCACAACTTCTTTATCCATTTTTCGCTTTCTGCGATATTGAACTTGTACCGTATACGAGGTTCTTGTAAACAGAGCCGTCCCAAACTTTGGGGTGGCTGTGTCTTTTTGATTTTAATTTCCCTAAGCTATAGGACCATAAGTGGAAGTGCCCTAGGCTGTGTTGCTTTGTTTTTTAGATGTTTCAAGAAACACCATACACTTCTCCAGAGTGGCAGTTGGCAATTTACATCCCGCCCATCAGCATAAGAAGGCTCCCAGTTCTCCATGGCCTGTCCTCCCTTTCTGGATTTTACACTTTTTTCAGATGGCCCTTTTGACCGGGGGGCAGTGAGACTTCATTGTAGTGCAGATTTCTTTGCAAGCTTGCTTGGTTGGCCAAAAAGGGCGTATGCGTTTTTTCCTGAATATATTCAGGAAAAAACGCATACGCCCTTTTTGGCCAAGTGCATCATTGTGGACGTTCTGCCTCTTTTCCTATGCTTTACATGCAATTCCAGTCTGCCTCCTGAAATCGGTTTCCTGCAATTCTGCCTCGCTTCCAAGTCCTCTTGGCAGGCTTACTTCAATATATTTTTGGATGATAGCTCTCATTTATAACTCTGCAGGTTTGTGAATTACAGGGCCCCGGAGCTCCTTTCTTCAACTCGCTTTCTTGTGAGCTGGCCGCAACACCGCAGGATTGCTTCAGGCCCTAGTGTGGTTCCGGCATGGCACGCTGAGCCTTTGGTTAATTCCTCTTCCTGGTGGGAAATGAGAGTTAAATTTGCCCGTCCAGACACCTCCAGCTAGTCTCTCATTGGTTCTCCCTATTCCTGTTCATTTTCCGCAGAAATTGCAAACTGGGCCAAACAGGAGTTTAAAGGCACTGACTCTCCAAGTGGGGAGAGTGTTAGTAAAGCGTCTGGAATGTTGCACCCGAGTACCAGGGGACGAAAACTGAGACACATTTGAACACGTTTCCCGATCACACGGTGGATCATACTCTGGGTTCCACATGCATGTTTTAGCTGAAGGAATTATCCCTTAAACCTGGAGAGTTGAGACCCATGGAATGGGTACCATGCAATATGACTTCAAAGGGTCTGCATTTGCTCACCGAACCTCACCAATCCTATCACTGCTGCATTTATGCCGCTGTACACACGCTTGATTCTCTTTCGGAGACATATAAATCCATAGGTTTTAAGATTCTTACTAGTCAGGTATATTCTTAGGCGTTTAATATGGGGTGTTGAGTCCACTTCGTTGAGCAAGGAGTAGCTCTTGTCTATTACATATTTGGCTTACGGAACGGTATCTGTGCTAATTTCAATCTCTGGTTTTATGCAGCACCCCAACTCACCATTCCCCTTAAGCAAGCATAAGTTGGTTTTCTACATTTGAGACCCTGTTCTGTTTTGTAATTCAGTTCCTGTGTAGCCAAGTTTACGTTCCGTGTATTAGTGATACCTTATGATGTTTCCTTTTCTGTGTGACTTATTTCACTTAGAATCATCGTACCTGAATCCACTCATTATGCTGCTACTGGCCTGATGACATAGATTTCATTGCTGAGTGATATTGCATTGTACGTAAGTACCACAACTTCTTTATCCATTTTTCGCTTTCTGCGATATTGAACTTGTACCGTATACGAGGTTCTTGTAAACAGAGCCGTCCCAAACTTTGGGGTGGCTGTGTCTTTTTGATTTTAATTTCCCTAAGCTATAGGACCATAAGTGGAAGTGCCCTAGGCTCTGTTGCTTTGTTTTTTAGATGTTTCAGGAAACACCATACACTTCTCCAGAGTGGCTGTTGGCAATTTACATCCCGCCCATCAGCATAAGAAGGCTCCCAGTTCTCCATGGCCTGTCCTCCCTTTCTGGATTTTACACTTTTTTCAGATGGCCCTTTTGACCGGGGGGCAGTGAGACTTCATTGTAGTGCAGATTTCTTTGCAAGCTTGCTTGGTTGGCCAAAAAGGGCGTATGCGTTTTTTCCTGAATATATTCAGGAAAAAACGCATACGCCCTTTTTGGCCAAGTGCATCATTGTGGACGTTCTGCCTCTTTTCCTATGCTTTACATGCAATTCCAGTCTACCTCCTGAAATCGGTTTCCTGCAATTCTGCCTCGCTTTCAAGTCCTCTTGGCAGGCTTACTTCAATATATTTTTGGACGATAGCTGTCATTTATAACTCTGCAGGTTTGCGAATTACAGGGCCCCGGAGATCCTTTCTTCAACTCGCTTTCTTGTGAGCTGGCCGCAACACCGCAGGATTGCTTCAGGCCCTAGTGTGGTTCCGGCATGGCACGCTGTGCCTTTGGTTAATTCCTCTTCCTGGTGGGAAATGAGAGTTAAATTTGCCCGTCCAGACACCTCCAGCTAGTCTCTCATTGGTTCTCCCTATTCCTGTTCATTTTCCGCAGAAATTGCAAACTGGGCCAAACAGGAGTTTAAAGGCACTGACTCTCCAAGTGGGGAGAGTGTTAGTAAAGCGTCTGGAATGTTGCACCCGAGTACCAGGGGACGAAAACTGAGACACATTTGAACACGTTTCCCGATCACACGGTGGATCATACTCTGGGTTCCACATGCATGTTTTAGCTGAAGGAAGAATCCCTTAAACCTGGAGAGTTGAGACCCATGGAATGGGTACCATGCAATATGACTTCAAAGGGTCTGCATTTGCTCACCGAACCTCACCAATCCTATCACTGCTGCATTTATGCCGCTGTACACACGCTTGATTCTCTTTCGGAGACATATAAATCCATAGGTTTTAAGATTCTTACTAGTCAGGTATATTCTTAGGCGTTTAATATGGGGTGTTGAGTCCACTTCGTTGAGCAAGGAGTAGCTCTTGTCTATTACATATTTGGCTTATGGAACGGTATCTGTGCTAATTTCAATCTCTGGTTTTATGCAGCACCCCAACTCACCATTCCCCTTAAGCAAGCATAAGTTGGTTTTCTACATTTGAGACCCTGTTCTGTTTTGTAATTCAGTTCCTGTGTAGCCAAGTTTACGTTCCGTGTATTAGTGATACCTTATGATGTTTCCTTTTCTGTGTGACTTATTTCACTTAGAATCATCGTACCTGAATCCACTCATTATGCTGCTACTGGCCTGATGACATAGATTTCATTGCTGAGTGATATTGCATTGTACGTAAGTACCACAACTTCTTTATCCATTTTTCGCTTTCTGCGATATTGAACTTGTACCGTATACGAGGTTCTTGTAAACAGAGCCGTCCCAAACTTTGGGCTGGCTGTGTCTTTTTGATTTTAATTTCCCTAAGCTATAGGACCATAAGTGGAAGTGCCCTAGGCTCTGTTGCTTTGTTTTTTAGATGTTTCAGGAAACACCATACACTTCTCCAGAGTGGCTGTTGGCAATTTACATCCCACCCATCAGCATAAGAAGGCTCCCAGTTTTCCATGGCCTGTCCTCCCTTTCTGGATTTTACACTTTTTTCAGATGGCCCTTTTGACTGGGGGGCAGTGAGACTTCATTGTAGTGCAGATTTCCTTTGCAAGCTTGCTTGGTTGGCCAAAAAGTGCGTATGCATTTTTTCCTGAATATATTCAGGAAAAAACGCATACGCCCTTTTTGGCCAAGTGCATCATTGTGGACGTTCTGCCTCTTTTCCTATGCTTTACATGCAATTCCAGTCTACCTCCTGAAATCGGTTTCCTGCAATTCTGCCTCGCTTTCAAGTCCTCTTGGCAGGCTTACTTCAATATATTTTTGGATGATAGCTGTCATTTATAACTCTGCAGGTTTGCGAATTACAGGGCCCCGGAGCTCCTTTCTTCAACTCGCTTTCTTGTGAGCTGGCCGCAACACCGCAGGATTGCTTCAGGCCCTAGTGTGGTTCCGGCATGGCACGCTGAGCCTTTGGTTAATTCCTCTTCCTGGTGGGAAATGAGAGTTAAATTTGCCCGTCCAGACACCTCCAGCTAGTCTCTCATTGGTTCTCCCTATTCCTGTTCATTTTCCGCAGAAATTGCAAACTGGGCCAAACAGGAGTTTAAAGGCACTGACTCTCCAAGTGGGGAGAGTGTTAGTAAAGCGTCTGGAATGTTGCACCCGAGTACCAGGGGACGAAAACTGAGACACATTTGAACACGTTTCCCGATCACACGGTGGATCATACTCTGGGTTCCACATGCATGTTTTAGCTGAAGGAAGAATCCCTTAAACCTGGAGAGGTGAGACCCATGGAATGGGTACCATGCAATATGACTTCAAAGGGTCTGCATTTGCTCACCGAACCTCACCAATCCTGTCACTGCTGCATTTATGCCGCTGTACACACGCTTGATTCTCTTTCGGAGACATATAAATCCATAGGTTTTAAGATTCTTACTAGTCAGGTATATTCTTAGGCGTTTAATATGGGATGTTGAGTCCACTTCGTTGAGCAAGGAGTAGCTCTTGTCTATTACATATTTGGCTTATGGAACGGTATCTGTGCTAATTTCAATCTCTGGTTTTATGCAGCACCCCAACTCACCATTCCCCTTAAGCAAGCATAAGTTGGTTTTCTACATTTGAGACCCTGTTCTGTTTTGTAATTCAGTTCCTGTGTAGCCAAGTTTACGTTCCGTGTATTAGTGATACCTTATGATGTTTCCTTTTCTGTGTGACTTATTTCACTTAGAATCATCGTACCTGAATCCACTCATTATGCTGCTACTGGCCTGATGACATAGATTTCATTGCTGAGTGATATTGCATTGTACGTAAGTACCACAACTTCTTTATCCATTTTTCGCTTTCTGCGATATTGAACTTGTACCGTATACGAGGTTCTTGTAAACAGAGCCGTCCCAAACTTTGGGGTGGCTGTGTCTTTTTGATTTTAATTTCCCTAAGCTATAGGACCATAAGTGGAAGTGCCCTAGGCTCTGTTGCTTTGTTTTTTAGATGTTTCAGGAAACACCATACACTTCTCCAGAGTGGCTGTTGGCAATTTACATCCCGCCCATCAGCATAAGAAGGCTCCCAGTTCTCCATGGCCTGTCCTCCCTTTCTGGATTTTACACTTTTTTCAGATGGCCCTTTTGACCGGGGGGCAGTGAGACTTCATTGTAGTGCAGATTTCTTTGCAAGCTTGCTTGGTTGGCCAAAAAGGGCGTATGCGTTTTTTCCTGAATATATTCAGGAAAAAACGCATACGCCCTTTTTGGCCAAGTGCATCATTGTGGACGTTCTGCCTCTTTTCCTATGCTTTACATGCAATTCCAGTCTACCTCCTGAAATCGGTTTCCTGCAATTCTGCCTCGCTTTCAAGTCCTCTTGGCAGCCTTACTTCAATATATTTTTGGATGAAAGCTGTCATTTATAACTCTGCAGGTTTGCGAATTACAGGGCCCCGGAGCTCCTTTCTTCAACTCGCTTTCTTGTGAGCTGGCCGCAACACCGCAGGATTGCTTCAGGCCCTAGTGTGGTTCCGGCATGGCACGCTGAGCCTTTGGTTAATTCCTCTTCCTGGTGGGAAATGAGAGTTAAATTTGCCCGTCCAGACACCTCCAGCTAGTCTCTCATTGGTTCTCCCTATTCCTGTTCATTTTCCGCAGAAATTGCAAACTGGGCCAAACAGGAGGTTAAAGACACTGACTCTCCAAGTGGGGAGAGTGTTAGTAAAGCGTCTGGAATGTTGCACCCGAGTACCAGGGGACGAAAACTGAGACACATTTGAACACGTTTCCCGATCACACGGTGGATCATACTCTGGGTTCCACATGCATGTTTTAGCTGAAGGAAGAATCCCTTAAACCTGGAGAGTTGAGACCCATGGAATGGGTACCATGCAATATGACTTCAAAGGGTCTGCATTTGCTCACCGAACCTCACCAATCCTATCACTGCTGCATTTATGCCGCTGTACACACGCTTGATTCTCTTTCGGAGACATATAAATCCATAGGTTTTAAGATTCTTACTAGTCAGGTATATTCTTAGGCGTTTAATATGGGATGTTGAGTCCACTTCGTTGAGCAAGGAGTAGCTCTTGTCTATTACATATTTGGCTTATGGAACGGTATCTGTGCTAATTTCAATCTCTGGTTTTATGCAGCACCCCAACTCACCATTCCCCTTAAGCAAGCATAAGTTGGTTTTCTACATTTGAGACCCTGTTCTGTTTTGTAATTCAGTTCCTGTGTAGCCAAGTTTACGTTCCGTGTATTAGTGATACCTTATGATGTTTCCTTTTCTGTGTGACTTATTTCACTTAGAATCATCGTACCTGAATCCACTCATTATGCTGCTACTGGCCTGATGACATAGATTTCATTGCTGAGTGATATTGCATTGTACGTAAGTACCACAACTTCTTTATCCATTTTTCGCTTTCTGCGATATTGAACTTGTACCGTATACGAGGTTCTTGTAAACAGAGCCGTCCCAAACTTTGGGGTGGCTGTGTCTTTTTGATTTTAATTTCCCTAAGCTATAGGACCATAAGTGGAAGTGCCCTAGGCTCTGTTGCTTTGTTTTTTAGATGTTTCAGGAAACACCATACACTTCTCCAGAGTGGCTGTTGGCAATTTACATCCCGCCCATCAGCATAAGAAGGCTCCCAGTTCTCCATGGCCTGTCCTCCCTTTCTGGATTTTACACTTTTTTCAGATGGCCCTTTTGACCGGGGGGCAGTGAGACTTCATTGTAGTGCAGATTTCTTTGCAAGCTTGCTTGGTTGGCCAAAAAGGGCGTATGCGTTTTTTCCTGAATATATTCAGGAAAAAACGCATACGCCCTTTTTGGCCAAGTGCATCATTGTGGACGTTCTGCCTCTTTTCCTATGCTTTACATGCAATTCCAGTCTACCTCCTGAAATCGGTTTCCTGCAATTCTGCCTCGCTTTCAAGTCCTCTTGGCAGCCTTACTTCAATATATTTTTGGACGATAGCTGTCATTTATAACTCTGCAGGTTTGTGAATTACAGGGCCCCGGAGCTCCTTTCTTCAACTCGCTTTCTTGTGAGCTGGCCGCAACACCGCAGGATTGCTTCAGGCCCTAGTGTGGTTCCGGCATGGCACGCTGAGCCTTTGGTTAATTCCTCTTCCTGGTGGGAAATGAGAGTTAAATTTGCCCGTCCAGACACCTCCAGCTAATCTCTCATTGGTTCTCCCTATTCCTGTTCATTTTCCGCAGAAATTGCAAACTGGGCCAAACAGGAGGTTAAAGACACTGACTCTCCAAGTGGGGAGAGTGTTAGTAAAGCGTCTGGAATGTTGCACCCGAGTACCAGGGGACGAAAACTGAGACACATTTGAACACGTTTCCCGATCACACGGTGGATCATACTCTAGCTTCCACATGCATGTTTTAGCTGAAGGAAGAATCCCTTAAACCTGGAGATTTGAGACCCATGGAATGGGTACCATGCAATATGACTTCAAAGGGTCTGCATTTGCTCACCGAACCTCACCAATCCTATCACTGCTGCATTTATGCCGCTGTACACACGCTTGATTCTCTTTCGGAGACATATAAATCCATAGGTTTTAAGATTCTTACTAGTCAGGTATATTCTTAGGCGTTTAATATGGGGTGTTGAGTCCACTTCGTTGAGCAAGGAGTAGCTCTTGTCTATTACATATTTGGCTTATGGAACGGTATCTGTGCTAATTTCAATCTCTGGTTTTATGCAGCACCCCAACTCACCATTCCCCTTAAGCAAGCATAAGTTGGTTTTCTACATTTGAGACCCTGTTCTGTTTTGTAATTCAGTTCCTGTGTAGCCAAGTTTACGTTCCGTGTATTAGTGATACCTTATGATGTTTCCTTTTCTGTGTGACTTATTTCACTTAGAATCATCGTACCTGAATCCACTCATTATGCTGCTACTGGCCTGATGACATAGATTTCATTGCTGAGTGATATTGCATTGTACGTAAGTACCACAACTTCTTTATCCATTTTTCGCTTTCTGCGATATTGAACTTGTACCGTATACGAGGTTCTTGTAAACAGAGCCGTCCCAAACTTTGGGGTGGCTGTGTCTTTTTGATTTTAATTTCCCTAAGCTATAGGACCATAAGTGGAAGTGCCCTAGGCTCTGTTGCTTTGTTTTTTAGATGTTTCAGGAAACACCATACACTTCTCCAGAGTGGCTGTTGGCAATTTACATCCCGCCCATCAGCATAAGAAGGCTCCCAGTTCTCCATGGCCTGTCCTCCCTTTCTGGATTTTACACTTTTTTCAGATGGCCCTTTTGACCGGGGGGCAGTGAGACTTCATTGTAGTGCAGATTTCTTTGCAAGCTTGCTTGGTTGGCCAAAAAGGGCGTATGCGTTTTTTCCTGAATATATTCAAGAAAAAACGCATACGCCCTTTTTGGCCAAGTGCATCATTGTGGACGTTCTGCCTCTTTTCCTATGCTTTACATGCAATTCCAGTCTACCTCCTGAAATCGGTTTCCTGCAATTCTGCCCCGCTTTCAAGTCCTCTTGGCAGGCTTACTTCAATATATTTTTGGATGATAGCTGTCATTTATAACTCTGCAGGTTTGTGAATTACAGGGCCCCGGAGCTCCTTTCTTCAACTCGCTTTCTTGTGAGCTGGCCGCAACACCGCAGGATTGCTTCAGGCCCTAGTGTGGTTCCGGCATGGCACGCTGAGCCTTTGGTTAATTCCTCTTCCTGGTGGGAAATGAGCGTTAAATTTGCCCGTCCAGACACCTCCAGCTAGTCTCTCATTGGTTCTCCCTATTCCTGTTCATTTTCCGCAGAAATTGCAAACTGGGACAAACAGGAGGTTAAAGGCACTGACTCTCCAAGTGGGGAGAGTGTTAGTAAAGCGTCTGGAATGTTGCACCCGAGTACCAGGGGACGAAAACTGAGACCCATTTGAACACGTTTCCCGATCACACGGTGGATCATACTCTGTTTTCCACATGCATGTTTTAGCTGAAGGAAGAATCCCTTAAACCTGGAGAGTTGAGACCCATGGAATGGGTACCATGCAATATGACTTCAAAGGGTCTGCATTTGCTCACCGAACCTCACCAATGCTATCACTGCTGCGTTTGTGCCGCTGTACACACGCTTGATTCTCTTTCAGAGACATATAAATCCATAGGTTTTAAGATTCTTACTAGTCAGGTATATTCTTAGGCGTTTAAGATGGGGTGTTGAGTCCACTTCGTTGAGCAAGGAGTAGCTCTTGTCTATTACATATTTGGCTTATGGAAAGGTATCTGTGCTGATTTCAATCTCTGGTTTTATGCAGCACCCCAACTCACCTTTCCCCTTAAGCAAGCATAAGTTGGTTTTCTACATTTGAGACCCTATTCTGTTTTGTAATTCAGTTCCTGTGTAGCCAAGTTTACATTCCGTGTATTAGTGATACCTTATGATGTTTCTTTTTCTGTGTGACTTATTTCACTTAGAATCATCGTACCTGAATCCACTCCTTATGCTGCTACTGGCCTGATGACATGGATTTCATTGCTGAGTGATATTGCATTGTACGTAAGTACCACAACTTCTTTATCCATTTTTCGCTTTCTGCGATATTGAACTTGTACCGAATACGAGGTTCTTGTAAACAGAGCCGTCCCAAACTTTGGGGTGGCTGTGTCTTTTTGATTTTAATTTCCCTAAGCTATAGGACCATAAGTGGAAGTGCCCTAGGCTCTGTTGCTTTGTTTTTTAGATGTTTCAGGAAACACCATACACTTCTCCAGAGTGGCTGTTGGCAATTTACATCCCGCCCATCAGCATAAGAAGGCTCCCAGTTCTCCATGGCCTGTCCTCCCTTTCTGGATTTTACACTTTTTTCAGATGGCCCTTTTGACCGTGGGGCAGTGAGACTTCATTGTAGTGCAGATTTCCTTTGCAAGCTTGCTTGGTTGGCCAAAAAGTGCGTATGCGTTTTTTCCTGAATATATTCAGGAAAAAACGCATACGCCCTTTTTGGCCAAGTGCATCATTGTGGACGTTCTGCCTCTTTTCCTATGCTTTACATGCAATTCCAGTCTACCTCCTGAACTCGGTTTCCTGCAATTCTGCCTCGCTTTCAAGTCCTCTTGGCAGGCTTACTTCAATATATTTTTGGACGATAGCTGTCATTTATAACTCTGCAGGTTTGTGAATTACAGGGCCCCGGAGATCCTTTCTTCAACTCGCTTTCTTGTGAGCTGGCCGCAACACCGCAGGATTGCTTCAGGCCCTAGTGTGGTTCCGGCATGGCACGCTGAGCCTTTGGTTAATTCCTCTTCCTGGTGGGAAATGAGAGTTAAATTTGCCCGTCCAGACACCTCCAGCTAGTCTCTCATTGGTTCTCCCTATTCCTGTTCATTTTCCGCAGAAATTGCAAACTGGGCCAAACAGGAGTTTAAAGGCACTGACTCTCCAAGTGGGGAGAGTGTTAGTAAAGCATCTGGAATGTTGCACCCGAGTACCAGGGGACGAAAACTGAGACACATTTGAACACGTTTCCCGATCAGACGGTGGATCATACTCTGGGTTCCACATGCATGTTTTAGCTGAAGGAAGAATCCCTTAAACCTGGAGAGTTGAGACCCATGGAATGGGTACCATGCAATATGACTTCAAAGGGTCTGCATTTGCTCACCGAACCTCACCAGTCCTGTCACTGCTGCATTTATGCCGCTGTACACACGCTTGATTCTCTTTCGGAGACATATAAATCCATAGGTTTTAAGATTCTTACTAGTCAGGTATATTCTTAGGCGTTTAATATGGGGTGTTGAGTCCACTTCGTTGAGCAAGGAGTAGCTCTTGTCTATTACATATTTGGCTTATGGAACGGTATCTGTGCTAATTTCAATCTCTGGTTTTATGCAGCACCCCAACTCACCATTCCCCTTAAGCAAGCATAAGTTGGTTTTCTACATTTGAGACCCTGTTCTGTTTTGTAATTCAGTTCCTGTGTAGCCAAGTTTACGTTCCGTGTATTAGTGATACCTTATGATGTTTCCTTTTCTGTGTGACTTATTTCACTTAGAATCATCGTACCTGAATCCACTCATTATGCTGCTACTGGCCTGATGACATAGATTTCATTGCTGAGTGATATTGCATTGTACGTAAGTACCACAACTTCTTTATCCATTTTTCGCTTTCTGCGATATTGAACTTGTACCGTATACGAGGTTCTTGTAAACAGAGCCGTCCCAAACTTTGGGGTGGCTGTGTCTTTTTGATTTTAATTTCCCTAAGCTATAGGACCATAAGTGGAAGTGCCCTAGGCTCTGTTGCTTTGTTTTTTAGATGTTTCAGGAAACACCATACACTTCTCCAGAGTGGCTGTTGGCAATTTACATCCCGCCCATCAGCATAAGAAGGCTCCCAGTTCTCCATGGCCTGTCCTCCCTTTCTGGATTTTACACTTTTTTCAGATGGCCCTTTTGACCGGGGGGCAGTGAGACTTCATTGTAGTGCAGATTTCTTTGCAAGCTTGCTTGGTTGGCCAAAAAGGGCGTATGCGTTTTTTCCTGAATATATTCAAGAAAAAACGCATACGCCCTTTTTGGCCAAGTGCATCATTGTGGACGTTCTGCCTCTTTTCCTATGCTTTACATGCAATTCCAGTCTACCTCCTGAAATCGGTTTCCTGCAATTCTGCCCCGCTTTCAAGTCCTCTTGGCAGGCTTACTTCAATATATTTTTGGATGATAGCTGTCATTTATAACTCTGCAGGTTTGTGAATTACAGGGCCCCGGAGCTCCTTTCTTCAACTCGCTTTCTTGTGAGCTGGCCGCAACACCGCAGGATTGCTTCAGGCCCTAGTGTGGTTCCGGCATGGCACGCTGAGCCTTTGGTTAATTCCTCTTCCTGGTGGGAAATGAGCGTTAAATTTGCCCGTCCAGACACCTCCAGCTAGTCTCTCATTGGTTCTCCCTATTCCTGTTCATTTTCCGCAGAAATTGCAAACTGGGACAAACAGGAGGTTAAAGGCACTGACTCTCCAAGTGGGGAGAGTGTTAGTAAAGCGTCTGGAATGTTGCACCCGAGTACCAGGGGACGAAAACTGAGACCCATTTGAACACGTTTCCCGATCACACGGTGGATCATACTCTGTTTTCCACATGCATGTTTTAGCTGAAGGAAGAATCCCTTAAACCTGGAGAGTTGAGACCCATGGAATGGGTACCATGCAATATGACTTCAAAGGGTCTGCATTTGCTCACCGAACCTCACCAATGCTATCACTGCTGCGTTTGTGCCGCTGTACACACGCTTGATTCTCTTTCAGAGACATATAAATCCATAGGTTTTAAGATTCTTACTAGTCAGGTATATTCTTAGGCGTTTAAGATGGGGTGTTGAGTCCACTTCGTTGAGCAAGGAGTAGCTCTTGTCTATTACATATTTGGCTTATGGAAAGGTATCTGTGCTGATTTCAATCTCTGGTTTTATGCAGCACCCCAACTCACCTTTCCCCTTAAGCAAGCATAAGTTGGTTTTCTACATTTGAGACCCTATTCTGTTTTGTAATTCAGTTCCTGTGTAGCCAAGTTTACATTCCGTGTATTAGTGATACCTTATGATGTTTCTTTTTCTGTGTGACTTATTTCACTTAGAATCATCGTACCTGAATCCACTCCTTATGCTGCTACTGGCCTGATGACATGGATTTCATTGCTGAGTGATATTGCATTGTACGTAAGTACCACAACTTCTTTATCCATTTTTCGCTTTCTGCGATATTGAACTTGTACCGAATACGAGGTTCTTGTAAACAGAGCCGTCCCAAACTTTGGGGTGGCTGTGTCTTTTTGATTTTAATTTCCCTAAGCTATAGGACCATAAGTGGAAGTGCCCTAGGCTCTGTTGCTTTGTTTTTTAGATGTTTCAGGAAACACCATACACTTCTCCAGAGTGGCTGTTGGCAATTTACATCCCGCCCATCAGCATAAGAAGGCTCCCAGTTCTCCATGGCCTGTCCTCCCTTTCTGGATTTTACACTTTTTTCAGATGGCCCTTTTGACCGTGGGGCAGTGAGACTTCATTGTAGTGCAGATTTCCTTTGCAAGCTTGCTTGGTTGGCCAAAAAGTGCGTATGCGTTTTTTCCTGAATATATTCAGGAAAAAACGCATACGCCCTTTTTGGCCAAGTGCATCATTGTGGACGTTCTGCCTCTTTTCCTATGCTTTACATGCAATTCCAGTCTACCTCCTGAACTCGGTTTCCTGCAATTCTGCCTCGCTTTCAAGTCCTCTTGGCAGGCTTACTTCAATATATTTTTGGACGATAGCTGTCATTTATAACTCTGCAGGTTTGTGAATTACAGGGCCCCGGAGATCCTTTCTTCAACTCGCTTTCTTGTGAGCTGGCCGCAACACCGCAGGATTGCTTCAGGCCCTAGTGTGGTTCCGGCATGGCACGCTGAGCCTTTGGTTAATTCCTCTTCCTGGTGGGAAATGAGAGTTAAATTTGCCCGTCCAGACACCTCCAGCTAGTCTCTCATTGGTTCTCCCTATTCCTGTTCATTTTCCGCAGAAATTGCAAACTGGGCCAAACAGGAGTTTAAAGGCACTGACTCTCCAAGTGGGGAGAGTGTTAGTAAAGCATCTGGAATGTTGCACCCGAGTACCAGGGGACGAAAACTGAGACACATTTGAACACGTTTCCCGATCAGACGGTGGATCATACTCTAGGTTCCACATGCATGTTTTAGCTGAAGGAAGAATCCCTTAAACCTGGAGATTTGAGACCCATGGAATGGGTACCATGCAATATGACTTCAAAGGGTCTGCATTTGCTCACCGAACCTCACCAATCCTATCACTGCTGCATTTATGCCGCTGTACACACGCTTGATTCTCTTTCGGAGACATATAAATCCATAGGTTTTAAGATTCTTACTAGTCAGGTATATTCTTAGGCGTTTAATATGGGGTGTTGAGTCCACTTCGTTGAGCAAGGAGTAGCTCTTGTCTATTACATATTTGGCTTATGGAACGGTATCTGTGCTAATTTCAATCTCTGGTTTTATGCAGCACCCCAACTCACCATTCCCCTTAAGCAAGCATAAGTTGGTTTTCTACATTTGAGACCCTGTTCTGTTTTGTAATTCAGTTCCTGTGTAGCCAAGTTTACATTCCGTGTATTAGTGATACCTTATGATGTTTCCTTTTCTGTGTGACTTATTTCACTTAGAATCATCGTATCTGAATCCACTCATTATGCTGCTACTGGCCTGATGACATAGATTTCATTGCTGAGTGATATTGCATTGTACGTAAGTACCACAACTTCTTTATCCATTTTTCGCTTTCTGCGATATTGAACTTGTACCGTATACGAGGTTCTTGTAAACAGAGCCGTCCCAAACTTTGGGGTGGCTGTGTCTTTTTGATTTTAATTTCCCTAAGCTATAGGACCATAAGTGGAAGTGCCCTAGGCTCTGTTGCTTTGTTTTTTAGATGTTTCAGGAAACACCATACACTTCTCCAGAGTGGCTGTTGGCAATTTACATCCCGCCCATCAGCATAAGAAGGCTCCCAGTTCTCCATGGCCTGTCCTCCCTTTCTGGATTTTACACTTTTTTCAGATGGCCATTTTGACCGGGGGGCAGTGAGACTTCATTGTAGTGCAGATTTCTTTGCAAGCTTGCTTGGTTGGCGAAAAAAGGGCGTATGCGTTTTTTCCTGAATATATTCAGGAAAAAACGCATACGCCCTTTTTGGCCAAGTGCATCATTGTGGACGTTCTGCCTCTTTTCCTATGCTTTACATGCAATTCCAGTCTACCTCCTGAAATCGGTTTCCTGCAATTCTGCCCCGCTTTCAAGTCCTCTTGGCAGGCTTACTTCAATATATTTTTGGATGATAGCTGTCATTTATAACTCTGCAGGTTTGTGAATTACAGGGCCCCGGAGCTCCTTTCTTCAACTCGCTTTCTTGTGAGCTGGCCGCAACACCGCACGATTGCTTCAGGCCCTAGTGTGGTTCCGGCATGGCACGCTGAGCCTTTGGTTAATTCCTCTTCCTGGTGGGAAATGAGCGTTAAATTTGCCCGTCCAGACACCTCCAGCTAGTCTCTCATTGGTTCTCCCTATTCCTGTTCATTTTCCGCAGAAATTGCAAACTGGGACAAACAGGAGGTTAAAGGCACTGACTCTCCAAATGGGGAGAGTGTTAGTAAAGCGTCTGGAATGTTGCACCCGAGTACCAGGGGACGAAAACTGAGACCCATTTGAACACGTTCCCCGATCACACGGTGGATCATACTCTGTTTTCCACATGCATGTTTTAGCTGAAGGAAGAATCCCTTAAACCTGGAGAGTTGAGACCCATGGAATGGGTACCATGCAATATGACTTCAAAGGGTCTGCATTTGCTCACCGAACCTCACCAATGCTATCACTGCTGCGTTTGTGCCGCTGTACACACGCTTGATTCTCTTTCAGAGACATATAAATCCATAGGTTTTAAGATTCTTACTAGTCAGGTATATTCTTAGGCGTTTAAGATGGGGTGTTGAGTCCACTTCGTTGAGCAAGGAGTAGCTCTTGTCTATTACATATTTGGCTTATGGAAAGGTATCTGTGCTGATTTCAATCTCTGGTTTTATGCAGCACCCCAACTCACCTTTCCCCTTAAGCAAGCATAAGTTGGTTTTCTACATTTGAGACCCTATTCTGTTTTGTAAT
The DNA here is from genome assembly GCF_964374135.1 of Grampus griseus. Lineage (NCBI taxonomy): Eukaryota > Metazoa > Chordata > Mammalia > Artiodactyla > Delphinidae > Grampus > Grampus griseus. The sequence goes on from NW_028133388.1 coordinate 1,021,134, forward strand.
TCAGTTCCTGTGTAGCCAAGTTTACATTCCGTGTATTAGTGATACCTTATGATGTTTCTTTTTCTGTGTGACTTATTTCACTTAGAATCATCGTACCTGAATCCACTCATTATGCTGCTACTGGCCTGATGACATGGATTTCATTGCTGAGTGATATTGCATTGTACGTAAGTACCACAACTTCTTTATCCATTTTTCGCTTTCTGCGATATTGAACTTGTACCGAATACGAGGTTCTTGTAAACAGAGCCGTCCCAAACTTTGGGGTGGCTGTGTCTTTTTGATTTTAATTTCCCTAAGCTATAGGACCATAAGTGGAAGTGCCCTAGGCTCTGTTGCTTTGTTTTTTAGATGTTTCAGGAAACACCATACACTTCTCCAGAGTGGCTGTTGGCAATTTACATCCCGCCCATCAGCATAAGAAGGCTCCCAGTTCTCCATGGCCTGTCCTCCCTTTCTGGATTTTACACTTTTTTCAGATGGCCCTTTTGACCGGGGGGCAGTGAGACTTCATTGTAGTGCAGATTTCCTTTGCAAGCTTGCTTGGTTGGCCAAAAAGTGCGTATGCGTTTTTTCCTGAATATATTCAGGAAAAAACGCATACGCCCTTTTTGGCCAAGTGCATCATTGTGGACGTTCTGCCTCTTTTCCTATGCTTTACATGCAATTCCAGTCTACCTCCTGAAATCGGTTTCCTGCAATTCTGCCTCGCTTTCAAGTCCTCTTGGCAGGCTTACTTCAATATATTTTTGGACGATAGCTGTCATTTATAACTCTGCAGGTTTGTGAATTACAGGGCCCCGGAGATCCTTTCTTCAACTCGCTTTCTTGTGAGCTGGCCGCAACACCGCAGGATTGCTTCAGGCCCTAGTGTGGTTCCGGCATGGCACGCTGAGCCTTTGGTTAATTCCTCTTCCTGGTGGGAAATGAGAGTTAAATTTGCCCGTCCAGACACCTCCAGCTAGTCTCTCATTGGTTCTCCCTATTCCTGTTCATTTTCCGCAGAAATTGCAAACTGGGCCAAACAGGAGTTTAAAGGCACTGACTCTCCAAGTGGGGAGAGTGTTAGTAAAGCGTCTGGAATGCTGCACCCGAGTACCAGGGGACGAAAACTGAGACACATTTGAACATGTTTCCCGATCACACGGTGGATCATACTCTAGGTTCCACATGCATGTTTTAGCTGAAGGAAGAATCCCTTAAACCTGGAGATTTGAGACCCATGGAATGGGTACCATGCAATATGACTTCAAAGGGTCTGCATTTGCTCACCGAACCTCACCAATCCTATCACTGCTGCATTTATGCCGCTGTACACACGCTTGATTCTCTTTCGGAGACATATAAATCCATAGGTTTTAAGATTCTTACTAGTCAGGTATATTCTTAGGCGTTTAATATGGGGTGTTGAGTCCACTTCGTTGAGCAAAGAGTAGCTCTTGTCTATTACATATTTGGCTTATGGAACGGTATCTGTGCTAATTTCAATCTCTGGTTTTATGCAGCACCCCAACTCACCATTCCCCTTAAGCAAGCATAAGTTGGTTTTCTACATTTGAGACCCTGTTCTGTTTTGTAATTCAGTTCCTGTGTAGCCAAGTTTACATTCCGTGTATTAGTGATACCTTATGATGTTTCCTTTTCTGTGTAACTTATTTCACTTAGAATCATCGTATCTGAATCCACTCATTATGCTGCTACTGGCCTGATGACATAGATTTCATTGCTGAGTGATATTGCATTGTACGTAAGTACCACAACTTCTTTATCCATTTTTCGCTTTCTGCGATATTGAACTTGTACCGTATACGAGGTTCTTGTAAACAGAGCCGTCCCAAACTTTGGGGTGGCTGTGTCTTTTTGATTTTAATTTCCCTAAGCTATAGGACCATAAGTGGAAGTGCCCTAGGCTCTGTTGCTTTGTTTTTTAGATGTTTCAGGAAACCCCATACACTTCTCCAGAGTGGCTGTTGGCAATTTACATCCCGCCCATCAGCATAAGAAGGCTCCCAGTTCTCCATGGCCTGTCCTCCCTTTCTGGATTTTACACTTTTTTCAGATGGCCCTTTTGACCGGGGGGCAGTGAGACTTCATTGTAGTGCAGATTTCTTTGCAAGCTTGCTTGGTTGGCCAAAAAGGGCGTATGCGTTTTTTCCTGAATATATTCAGGAAAAAACGCATACGCCCTTTTTGGCCAAGTGCATCATTGTGGACGTTCTGCCTCTTTTCCTATGCTTTACATGCAATTCCAGTCTACCTCCTGAAATCGGTTTCCTGCAATTCTGCCTCGCTTTCAAGTCCTCTTGGCAGGCTTACTTCAATATATTTTTGGATGATAGCTGTCATTTATAACTCTGCAGGCTTGCGAATTACAGGGCCCCGGAGCTCCTTTCTTCAACTGGCTTTCTTGTGAGCTGGCCGCAACACCGCAGGATTGCTTCAGGCCCTAGTGTGGTTCCGGCATGGCACGCTGAGCCTTTGGTTAATTCCTCTTCCTGGTGGGAAATGAGAGTTAAATTTGCCCGTCCAGACACCTCCAGCTAGTCTCTCATTGGTTCTCCCTATTCCTGTTCATTTTCCGCAGAAATTTCAAACTGGGCCAAACAGGAGTTTAAAGGCACTGACTCTCCAAGTGGGGAGAGTGTTAGTAAAGCGTCTGGAATGTTGCACCCGAGTACCAGGGGACGAAAACTGAGACACATTTGAACACGTTTCCCGATCACACGGTGGATCATACTCTGGGTTCCACATGAATGTTTTAGCTGAAGGAAGAATCCCTTAAACCTGGAGAGTTGAGACCCATGGAATGGGTACCATGCAATATGACTTCAAAGGGTCTGCATTTGCTCACCGAACCTCACCAATCCTATCACTGCTGCATTTATGCCGCTGTACACACGCTTGATTCTCTTTCAGAGACATATAATTCCATAGGTTTTAAGATTCTTACTAGTCAGGTATATTCTTAGGCGTTTAATATGAGGTGTTGAGTCCACTTCGTTGAGCAAGGAGTAGCTCTTGTCTATTACATATTTGGCTTATGGAACGGTATCTGTGCTAATTTCAATCTCTGGTTTTATGCAGCACCCCAACTCACCATTCCCCTTAAGCAAGCATAAGTTGGTTTTCTACATTTGAGACCCTGTTCTGTTTTGTAATTCAGTTCCTGTGTAGCCAAGTTTACATTCCGTGTATTAGTGGTACCTTATGATGTTTCCTTTTCTGTGTGACTTATTTCACTTAGAATCATCGTACCTGAATCCACTCATTATGCTGCTACTGGCCTGATGACATAGATTTCATTGCTGAGTGATATTGCATTGTACGTAAGTACCACAACTTCTTTATCCATTTTTCGCTTTCTGCGATACTGAACTTGTACCGAATACGAGGTTCTTGTAAACAGAGCCGTCCCAAACTTTGGGGTGGCTGTGTCTTTTTTATTTTAATTTCCCTAAGCTATAGGACCATAAGTGGAAGTGCCCTAGGCTCTGTTGCTTTGTTTTTTAGATGTTTCAGGAAACACCATACACTTCTCTAGAGTGGCTGTTGGCAATTTACATCCCGCCCATCAGCATAAGAAGGCTCCCAGTTCTCCATGGCCTGTCCTCCCTTTCTGGATTTTACACTTTTTTCAGATGGCCCTTTTGACCGGGGGGCAGTGAGACTTCATTGTAGTGCAGATTTCTTTGCAAGCTTGCTTGGTTGGCCAAAAAGGGCGTAGGCGTTTTTTCCTGAATATATTCAGGAAAAAACGCCTACGCCCTTTTTGGCCAAGTGCATCATTGTGGACGTTCTGCCTCTTTTCCTATGCTATACATGCAATTCCAGTCTACCTCCTGAAATCGGTTTCCTGCAATTCTGCCTCGCTTTCAAGTCCTCTTGGCAGGCTTACTTCAATATATTTTTGGACGATAGCTGTCATTTATAACTCTGCAGGTTTGTGAATTACAGGGCCCCGGAGCTCCTTTCTTCAACTCGCTTTCTTGTGAGCTGGCCGCAACACCGCAGGATTGCTTCAGGCCCTAGTGTGGTTCCGGCATGGCACGCTGAGCCTTTGGTTAATTCCTCTTCCTGGTGGGAAATGAGCGTTAAATTTGCCCGTCCAGAAACCTCCAGCTAGTCTCTCATTGGTTCTCCCTATTCCTGTTCATTTTCCACAGAAATTGCAAACTGGGCCAAACAGGAGTTTAAAGGCACTGACTCTCCAAGTGGGGAGAGTGTTAGTAAAGCGTCTGGAATGTGGCACCCGAGTACCAGGGGACGAAAACTGAGACCCATTTGAACACGTTTCCCGATCACACGGTGGATCATACTCTGTTTTCCACATGCATGTTTTAGCTGAAGGAAGAATCCCTTAAACCTGGAGAGTTGAGACCCATGTAATGGGTACCATGCAATATGACTTCAAAGGGTCTGCATTTGCTCACCGAACCTCACCAATCCTATCACTGCTGCATTTATGCCGCTGTACACACGCTTGATTCTCTTTCGGAGACATATAAATCCATAGGTTTTAAGATTCTTACTAGTCAGGTATATTCTTAGGCGTTTAAGATGGGGTGTTGAGTCCACTTCGTTGAGCAAGGAGTAGCTCTTGTCTATTACATATTTGGCTTATGGAAAGGTATCTGTGCTGATTTCAATCTCTGGTTTTATGCAGCACCCCAACTCACCTTTCCCCTTAAGCAAGCATAAGTTGGTTTTCTACATTTGAGACCCTATTCTGTTTTGTAATTCAGTTCCTTTGTAGCCAAGTTTACATTCCGTGTATTAGTGATACCTCATGATGTTTCTTTTTCTGTGTGACTTATTTCACTTAGAATCATCGTACCTGAATCCACTCATTATGCTGCTACTGGCCTGATGACATAGATTTCATTGCTGAGTGATATTGCATTGTACGTAAGTACCACAACTTCTTTATCCATTTTTCGCTTTCTGCAATATTGAACTTGTACCGAATACGAGGTTCTTGTAAACAGAGCCGTCCCAAACTTTGGGGTGGCTGTGTCTTTTTGATTTTAATTTCCCTAAGCTATAGGATCATAAGTGGAAGTGCCCTAGGCTCTGTTGCTTTGTTTTTTAGATGTTTCAGGAAACACCATACACTTCTCCAGAGTGGCTGTTGGCAATTTACATCCCGCCCATCAGCATAAGAAGGCTCCCAGTTCTCCATGGCCTGTCCTCCCTTTCTGGATTTTACACTTTTTTCAGATGGCCCTTTTGACCGGGGGGCAGTGAGACTTCATTGTAGTGCAGATTTCCTTTGCAAGCTTGCTTGGTTGGCCAAAAAGTGCGTATGCGTTTTTTCCTGAATATATTCAGGAAAAAACGCATACGCCCTTTTTGGCCAAGTGCATCATTGTGGACGTTCTGCCTCTTTTCCTATGCTTTACATGCAATTCCAGTCTACCTCCTGAAATCGGTTTCCTGCAATTCTGCCTCGCTTTCAAGTCCTCTTGGCAGGCTTACTTCAATATATTTTTGGATGATAGCTGTCATTTATAACTCTGCAGGTTTGCGAATTACAGGGCCCCGGAGATCCTTTCTTCAACTCGCTTTCTTGTGAGCTGGCCGCAACACCGCAGGATTGCTTCAGGCCCTAGTGTGGTTCCGGCATGGCACGCTGAGCCTTTGGTTAATTCCTCTTCCTGGTGGGAAATGAGAGTTAAATTTGCCCGTCCAGACACCTCCAGCTAGTCTCTCATTGGTTCTCCCTATTCCTGTTCATTTTCCGCAGAAATTGCAAACTGGGCCAAACAGGAGTTTAAAGGCACTGACTCTCCAAGTGGGGAGAGTGTTAGTAAAGCGTCTGGAATGTTGCACCCGAGTACCAGGGGACGAAAACTGAGACACATTTGAACACGTTTCCCGATCACACGGTGGATCATACTCTAGGTTCCACATGCATGTTTTAGCTGAAGGAAGAATCCCTTAAACCTGGAGAGTTCAGACCCATGGAATGGGTACCATGCAATATGACTTCAAAGGGTCTGCATTTGCTCACCGAACCTCACCAATCCTATCACTGCTGCATTTATGCCGCTGTACACACGCTTGATTCTCTTTCGGAGACATATAAATCCATAGGTTTTAAGATTCTTACTAGTCAGGTATATTCTTAGGCGTTTAATATGGGGTGTTGAGTCCACTTCGTTGAGCAAGGAGTAGCTCTTGTCTATTACATATTTGGCTTATGGAACGGTATCTGTGCTAATTTCAATCTCTGGTTTTATGCAGCACCCCAACTCACCATTCCCCTTAAGCAAGCATAAGTTGGTTTTCTACATTTGAGACCCTGTTCTGTTTTGTAATTCAGTTCCTGTGTAGCCAAGTTTACATTCCGTGTATTAGTGATACCTTATGATGTTTCCTTTTCTGTGTGACTTATTTCACTTAGAATCATCGTATCTGAATCCACTCATTATGCTGCTACTGGCCTGATGACATAGATTTCATTGCTGAGTGATATTGCATTGTACGTAAGTACCACAACTTCTTTATCCATTTTTCGCTTTCTGCGATATTGAACTTGTACCGTATACGAGGTTCTTGTAAACAGAGCCGTCCCAAACTTTGGGGTGGCTGTGTCTTTTTGATTTTAATTTCCCTAAGCTATAGGACCATAAGTGGAAGTGCCCTAGGCTCTGTTGCTTTGTTTTTTAGATGTTTCAGGAAACACCATACACTTCTCCAGAGTGGCTGTTGGCAATTTACATCCCGCCCATCAGCATAAGAAGGCTCCCAGTTCTCCATGGCCTGTCCTCCCTTTCTGGATTTTACACTTTTTTCAGATGGCCCTTTTGACCGGGGGGCAGTGAGACTTCATTGTAGTGCAGATTTCTTTGCAAGCTTGCTTGGTTGGCCAAAAAGGGCGTATGCGTTTTTTCCTGAATATATTCAGGAAAAAACGCATACGCCCTTTTTGGTCAAGTGCATCATTGTGGACGTTCTGCCTCTTTTCCTATGCTTTACATGCAATTCCAGTCTACCTCCTGAAATCGGTTTCCTGCAATTCTGCCTCGCTTTCAAGTCCTCTTGGCAGGCTTACTTCAATATATTTTTGGACGATAGCTGTCATTTATAACTCTGCAGGTTTGTGAATTACAGGGCCCCGGAGCTCCTTTCTTCAACTCGCTTTCTTGTGAGCTGGCCGCAACACCGCAGGATTGCTTCAGGCCCTAGTGTGGTTCCGGCATGGCACGCTGAGCCTTTGGTTAATTCCTCTTCCTGGTGGGAAATGAGAGTTAAATTTGCCCGTCCAGACACCTCCAGCTAGTCTCTCATTGGTTCTCCCTATTCCTGTTCATTTTCCGCAGAAATTGCAAACTGGGCCAAACAGGAGGTTAAAGACACTGACTCTCCAAGTGGGGAGAGTGTTAGTAAAGCGTCTGGAATGTTGCACCCGAGTACCAGGGGACGAAAACTGAGACACATTTGAACACGTTTCCCGATCACACGGTGGATCATACTCTAGGTTCCACATGCATGTTTTAGCTGAAGGAAGAATCCCTTAAACCTGGAGATTTGAGACCCATGGAATGGGTACCATGCAATATGACTTCAAAGGGTCTTCATTTGCTCACCGAACCTCACCAATCCTATCACTGCTGCATTTATGCCGCTGTACACACGCTTGATTCTCTTTCGGAGACATATAAATCCATAGGTTTTAAGATTCTTACTAGTCAGGTATATTCTTAGGCGTTTAATATGGGGTGTTGAGTCCACTTCGTTGAGCAAGGAGTAGCTCTTGTCTATTACATATTTGGCTTATGGAACGGTATCTGTGCTAATTTCAATCTCTGGTTTTATGCAGCACCCCAACTCACCATTCCCCTTAAGCAAGCATAAGTTGGTTTTCTACATTTGAGACCCTGTTCTGTTTTGTAATTCAGTTCCTGTGTAGCCAAGTTTACGTTCCGTGTATTAGTGATACCTTATGATGTTTCCTTTTCTGTGTGACTTATTTCACTTAGAATCATCGTACCTGAATCCACTCATTATGCTGCTACTGGCCTGATGACATAGATTTCATTGCTGAGTGATATTGCATTGTACCTAAGTACCACAACTTCTTTATCCATTTTTCGCTTTCTGCGATATTGAACTTGTACCGTATACGAGGTTCTTGTAAACAGAGCCGTCCCAAACTTTGGGGTGGCTGTGTCTTTTTGATTTTAATTTCCCTAAGCTATAGGACCATAAGTGGAAGTGCCCTAGGCTCTGTTGCTTTGTTTTTTAGATGTTTCAGGAAACACCATACACTTCTCCAGAGAGGCTGTTGGCAATTTACATACCGCCCATCAGCATAAGAAGGCTCCCAGTTCTCCATGGCCTGTCCTCCCTTTCTGGATTTTACACTTTTTTCAGATGGCCCTTTTGACCGGGGGGCAGTGAGACTTCATTGTAGTGCAGATTTCTTTGCAAGCTTGCTTGGTTGGCCAAAAACGGCGTATGCGTTTTTTCCTGAATATATTCAGGAAAAAACGCATACGCACTTTTTGGCCAAGTGCATCATTGTGGACGTTCTGCCTCTTTTCCTATGCTTTACATGCAATTCCAGTCTACCTCCTGAAATCGGTTTCCTGCAATTCTGCCCCGCTTTCAAGTCCCCTTGGCAGGCTTACTTCAATATATTTTTGGATGATAGCTGTCATTTATAACTCTGCAGGTTTGTGAATTACAGGGCCCCGGAGCTCCTTTCTTCAACTCGCTTTCTTGTGAGCTGGCCGCAACACCGCAGGATTGCTTCAGGCCCTAGTGTGGTTCCGGCATGGCACGCTGAGCCTTTGGTTAATTCCTCTTCCTGGTGGGAAATGAGCGTTAAATTTGCCCGTCCAGACACCTCCAGCTAGTCTCTCATTGGTTCTCCCTATTCCTGTTCATTTTCCACAGAAATTGCAAACTGGGTCAAACAGGAGGTTAAAGGCACTGACTCTCCAAGTGGGGAGAGTGTTAGTAAAGCATCTGGAATGTGGCACCCGAGTACCAGGGGACGAAAACTGAGACCCATTTGAACACGTTTCCCGATCACACGGTGGATCATACTCTGTTTTCCACATGCATGTTTTAGCTGAAGGAAGAATCCCTTAAACCTGGAGAGTTGAGACCCATGGAATCGGTACCATGCAATATGACTTCAAAGGGTCTGCATTTGCTCACCGAACCTCACCAATCCTATCACTGCTGCGTTTGTGCCGCTGTACACACCCTTGATTCTCTTTCAGAGACATATAAATCCATAGGTTTTAAGATTCTTACTAGTCAGGTATATTCTTAGGCGTTTAAGATGGGGTGTTGAGTCCACTTCGTTGAGCAAGGAGTAGCTCTTGTCTATTACATATTTGGCTTATGGAACGGTATCTGTGCTAATTTCAATCTCTGGTTTTATGCAGCACCCCAACTCACCATTCCCCTTAAGCAAGCATAAGTTGGTTTTCTACATTTGAGACCCTGTTCTGTTTTGTAATTCAGTTCCTATGTAGCCAAGTTTACATTCCGTGTATTAGTGGTACCTTATGATGTTTCCTTTTCTGTGTGACTTATTTCACTTAGAATCATCATACCTGAATCCACTCATTATGCTGCTACTTGCCTGATGACATAGATTTCATTGCTGAGTGATATTGCATTGTACGTAAGTACCACAACTTCTTTATCCATTTTTCGCTTTCTGCGATATTGAACTTGTAACGAATACAAGGTTCTTTTAAACAGAGCCGTCCCAAACTTTGGGGTGGCTGTGTCTTTTTGATTTTAATTTCCCTAAGCTATAGGACCATAAGTGGAAGTGCCCTAGGCTCTGTTGCTTTGTTTTTTAGATGTTTCAGGAAACACCATACACTTCTCCAGAGAGGCTGTTGGCAATTTACATCCCGCCCATCAGCATAAGAAGGCTCCCAGTTCTCCATGGCCTGTCCTCCCTTTCTGGATTTTACACTTTTTTCAGATGGCCCTTTTGACCGGGGGGCAGTGAGACTTCATTGTAGTGCAGATTTCTTTGCAAGCTTGCTTGGTTGGCCAAAAAGTGCGTATGCGTTTTTTCCTGAATATATTCAGGAAAAAACGCATACGCCCTTTTTGGCCAAGTGCATCATTGTGGACGTTCTGCCTCTTTTCCTATGCTTTACATGCAATTCCAGTCTACCTCCTGAAATCGGTTTCCTGCAATTCTGCCCCGCTTTCAAGTCCCCTTGGCAGGCTTACTTCAATATATTTTTGGATGATAGCTGTCATTTATAACTCTGCAGGTTTGTGAATTACAGGGCCCCGGAGCTCCTTTCTTCAACTCGCTTTCTTGTGAGCTGGCCGCAACACCGCAGGATTGCTTCAGGCCCTAGTGTGGTTCCGGCATGGCACGCTGAGCCTTTGGTTAATTCCTCTTCCTGGTGGGAAATGAGCGATAAATTTGCCCGTCCAGACACCTCCAGCTAGTCTCTCATTGGTTCTCCCTATTCCTGTTCATTTTCCACAGAAATTGCAAACTGGGTCAAACAGGAGGTTAAAGGCACTGACTCTCCAAGTGGGGAGAGTGTTAGTAAAGCATCTGGAATGTGGCACCCGAGTACCAGGGGACGAAAACTGAGACCCATTTGAACACGTTTCCCGATCACACGGTGGATCATACTCTGTTTTCCACATGCATGTTTTAGCTGAAGGAAGAATCCCTTAAACCTGGAGAGTTGAGACCCATGGAATCGGTACCATGCAATATGACTTCAAAGGGTCTGCATTTGCTCACCGAACCTCACCAATCCTATCACTGCTGCGTTTGTGCCGCTGTACACACCCTTGATTCTCTTTCAGAGACATATAAATCCATAGGTTTTAAGATTCTTACTAGTCAGGTATATTCTTAGGCGTTTAATATGGGGTGTTGAGTCCACTTCGTTGAGCAAGGAGTAGCTCTTGTCTATTACATATTTGGCTTATGGAACGGTATCTGTGCTAATTTCAATCTCTGGTTTTATGCAGCACCCCAACTCACCATTCCCCTTAAGCAAGCATAAGTTGGTTTTCTACATTTGAGACCCTGTTCTGTTTTGTAATTCAGTTCCTGTGTAGCCAAGTTTACATTCCGTGTATTAGTGGTACCTTATGATGTTTCCTTTTCTGTGTGACTTATTTCACTTAGAATCATCGTACCTGAATCCACTCATTATGCTGCTACTTGCCTGATGACATAGATTTCATTGCTGAGTGATATTGCATTGTACGTAAGTACCACAACTTCTTTATCCATTTTTCGCTTTCTGCGATATTGAACTTGTACCGAATACAAGGTTCTTTTAAACAGAGCCGTCCCAAACTTTGGGGTGGCTGTGTCTTTTTGATTTTAATTTCCCTAAGCTATAGGACCATAAGTGGAAGTGCCCTAGGCTCTGTTGCTTTGTTTTTTAGATGTTTCAGGAAACACCATACACTTCTCCAGAGAGGCTGTTGGCAATTTACATCCCACCCATCAGCATAAGAAGGCTCCCAGTTCTCCATGGCCTGTCCTCCCTTTCTGGATTTTACACTTTTTTCAGATGGCCCTTTTGACCGGGGGGCAGTGAGACTTCATTGTAGTGCAGATTTCTTTGCAAGCTTGCTTGGTTGGCCAAAAAGGGCGTATGCGTTTTTTCCTGAATATATTCAGGAAAAAACGCATACGCCCTTTTTGGCCAAGTGCATCATTGTGGACGTTCTGCCTCTTTTCCTATGCTTTACATGCAATTCCAGTCTACCTCCTGAAATCGGTTTCCTGCAATTCTGCCCCGCTTTCAAGTCCTCTTGGCAGGCTTACTTCAATATATTTTTGGATGATAGCTGTCATTTATAACTCTGCAGGTTTGTGAATTACAGGGCCCCGGAGCTCCTTTCTTCAACTCGCTTTCTTGTGAGCTGGCCGCAACACCGCAGGATTGCTTCAGGCCCTAGTGTGGTTCCGGCATGGCACGCTGAGCCTTTGGTTAATTCCTCTTCCTGGTGGGAAATGAGCGTTAAATTTGCCCGTCCAGACACCTCCAGCTAGTCTCTCATTGGTTCTCCCTATTCCTGTTCATTTTCCAGAGAAATTGCAAACTGGGTCAAACAGGAGGTTAAAGGCACTGACTCTCCAAGTGGGGAGAGTGTTAGTAAAGCGTCTGGAATGTGGCACCCGAGTACCAGGGGACGAAAACTGAGACCCATTTGAACACGTTTCCCGATCACACGGTGGATCATACTCTGTTTTCCACATGCATGTTTTAGCTGAAGGAAGAATCCCTTAAACCTGGAGAGTTGAGACCCATGGAATCGGTACCATGCAATATGACTTCAAAGGGTCTGCATTTGCTCACCGAACCTCACCAATCCTATCACTGCTGCGTTTGTGCCGCTGTACACACCCTTGATTCTCTTTCAGAGACATATAAATCCATAGGTTTTAAGATTCTTACTAGTCAGGTATATTCTTAGGCGTTTAAGATGGGGTGTTGAGTCCACTTCGTTGAGCAAGGAGTAGCTCTTGTCTATTACATATTTGGCTTATGGAACGGTATCTGTGCTAATTTCAATCTCTGGTTTTATGCAGCACCCCAACTCACCATTCCCCTTAAGCAAGCATAAGTTGGTTTTCTACATTTGAGACCCTGTTCTGTTTTGTAATTCAGTTCCTGTGTAGCCAAGTTTACATTCCGTGTATTAGTGGTACCTTATGATGTTTCCTTTTCTGTGTGACTTATTTCACTTAGAATCATCGTACCTGAATCCACTCATTATGCTGCTACTTGCCTGATGACATAGATTTCATTGCTGAGTGATATTGCATTGTACGTAAGTACCACAACTTCTTTATCCATTTTTCGCTTTCTGCGATATTGAACTTGTACCGAATACGAGGTTCTTTTAAACAGAGCCGTCCCAAACTTTGGGGTGGCTGTGTCTTTTTGATTTTAATTTCCCTAAGCTATAGGACCATAAGTGGAAGTGCCCTAGGCTCTGTTGCTTTGTTTTTTAGATGTTTCAGGAAACACCATACACTTCTCCAGAGTGGCTGTTGGCAATTTACATCCCGCCCATCAGCATAAGAAGGCTCCCAGTTCTCCATGGCCTGTCCTCCCTTTCTGGATTTTACACTTTTTTCAGATGGCCCTTTTGACCGGGGGGCAGTGAGACTTCATTGTAGTGCAGATTTCCTTTGCAAGCTTGCTTGGTTGGCCAAAAAGTGCGTATGCGTTTTTTCCTGAATATATTCAGGAAAAAACGCATACGCCCTTTTTGGCCAAGTGCATCATTGTGGACGTTCTGCCTCTTTTCCTATGCTTTACATGCAATTCCAGTCTACCTCCTGAAATCGGTTTCCTGCAATTCTGCCTCGCTTTCAAGTCCTCTTGGCAGGCTTACTTCAATATATTTTTGGATGATAGCTGTCATTTATAACTCTGCAGGTTTGCGAATTACAGGGCCCCGGAGCTCCTTTCTTCAACTCGCTTTCTTGTGAGCTGGCCGCAACACCGCAGGATTGCTTCAGGCCCTAGTGTGGTTCCGGCATGGCACGCTGAGCCTTTGGTTAATTCCTCTTCCTGGTGGGAAATGAGAGTTAAATTTGCCCGTCCAGACACCTCCAGCTAGTCTCTCATTGGTTCTCCCTATTCCTGTTCATTTTCCGCAGAAATTGCAAACTGGGCCAAACAGGAATTTAAAGGCACTGACTCTCCAAGTGGGGAGAGTGTTAGTAAAGCGTCTGGAATGTTGCACCCGAGTACCAGGGTACGAAAACTGAGACACATTTGAACACGTTTCCCGATCACACGGTGGATCATACTCTGGGTTCCACATGCATGTTTTAGCTGAAGGAAGAATCCCTTAAACCTGGAGAGTTGAGACCCATGGAATGGGTACCATGCAATATGACTTCAAAGGGTCTTCATTTGCTCACCGAACCTCACCAATCCTATCACTGCTGCATTTATGCCGCTGTACACACGCTTGATTCTCTTTCGGAGACATATATATCCATAGATTTTAAGATTCTTACTAGTCAGGTATATTCTTAGGCGTTTAATATGGGGTGTTGAGTCCACTTCGTTGAGCAAGGAGTAGCTCTTGTCTATTACATATTTGGCTTATGGAACGGTATCTGTGCTAATTTCAATCTCTGGTTTTATGCAGCACCCCAACTCACCATTCCCCTTAAGCAAGCATAAGTTGGTTTTCTACATTTGAGACCCTGTTCTGTTTTGTAATTCAGTTCCTGTGTAACCAAGTTTACGTTCCGTGTATTAGTGATACCTTATGATGTTTCCTTTTCTGTGTGACTTATTTCACTTAGAATCATCGTACCTGAATCCACTCATTATGCTGCTACTGGCCTGATGACATAGATTTCATTGCTGAGTGATATTGCATTGTACCTAAGTACCGCAACTTCTTTATCCATTTTTCGCTTTCTGCGATATTGAACTTGTACCGTATACGAGGTTCTTGTAAACAGAGCCGTCCCAAAGTTTGGGGTGGCTGTGTCTTTTTGATTTTAATTTCCCTAAGCTATAGGACCATAAGTGGAAGTGCCCTAGGCTCTGTTGCTTTGTTTTTTAGATGTTTCAGGAAACACCATACACTTCTCCAGAGAGGCTGTTGGCAATTTACATCCCGCCCATCAGCATAAGAAGGCTCCCAGTTCTCCATGGCCTGTCCTCCCTTTCTGGATTTTACACTTTTTTCAGATGGCCCTTTTGACCGGGGGGCAGTGAGACTTCATTGTAGTGCAGATTTCTTTGCAAGCTTGCTTGGTTGGCCAAAAAGGGCGTATGCGTTTTTTCCTGAATATATTCAGGAAAAAACGCATACGCCCTTTTTGGCCAAGTGCATCATTGTGGACGTTCTGCCTCTTTTCCTATGCTTTACATGCAATTCCAGTCTACCTCCTGAAATCGGTTTCCTGCAATTCTGCCCCGCTTTCAAGTCCTCTTGGCAGGCTTACTTCAATATATTTTTGGATGATAGCTGTCATTTATAACTCTGCAGGTTTGTGAATTACAGGGCCCCGGAGCTCCTTTCTTCAACTCGCTTTCTTGTGAGCTGGCCGCAACACCGCAGGATTGCTTCAGGCCCTAGTGTGGTTCCGGCATGGCACACTGAGCCTTTGGTTAATTCCTCTTCCTGGTGGGAAATGAGCGTTAAATTTGCCCGTCCAGACACCTCCAGCTAGTCTCTCATTGGTTCTCCCTATTCCTGTTCATTTTCCAGAGAAATTGCAAACTGGGTCAAACAGGAGGTTAAAGGCACTGACTCTCCAAGTGGGGAGAGTGTTAGTAAAGCGTCTGGAATGTGGCACCCGAGTACCAGGGGACGAAAACTGAGACCCATTTGAACACGTTTCCCGATCACACGGTGGATCATACTCTGTTTTCCACATGCATGTTTTAGCTGAAGGAAGAATCCCTTAAACCTGGAGAGTTGAGACCCATGGAATCGGTACCATGCAATATGACTTCAAAGGGTCTGCATTTGCTCACCGAACCTCACCAATCCTATCACTGCTGCGTTTGTGCCGCTGTACACACCCTTGATTCTCTTTCAGAGACATATAAATCCATAGGTTTTAAGATTCTTACTAGTCAGGTATATTCTTAGGCGTTTAAGATGGGGTGTTGAGTCCACTTCGTTGAGCAAGGAGTAGCTCTTGTCTATTACATATTTGGCTTATGGAACGGTATCTGTGCTAATTTCAATCTCTGGTTTTATGCAGCACCCCAACTCACCATTCCCCTTAAGCAAGCATAAGTTGGTTTTCTACATTTGAGACCCTGTTCTGTTTTGTAATTCAGGTCCTGTGTAGCCAAGTTTACATTCCGTGTATTAGTGGTACCTTATGATGTTTCCTTTTCTGTGTGACTTATTTCACTTAGAATCATCGTACCTGAATCCACTCATTATGCTGCTACTTGCCTGATGACATAGATTTCATTGCTGAGTGATATTGCATTGTACGTAAGTACCACAACTTCTTTATCCATTTTTCGCTTTCTGCGATATTGAACTTGTACCGAATACAAGGTTCTTTTAAACAGAGCCGTCCCAAACTTTGGGGTGGCTGTGTCTTTTTGATTTTAATTTCCCTAAGCTATAGGACCATAAGTGGAAGTGCCCTAGGCTCTGTTGCTTTGTTTTTTAGATGTTTCAGGAAACACCATACACTTCTCCAGAGAGGCTGTTGGCAATTTACATCCCGCCCATCAGCATAAGAAGGCTCCCAGTTCTCCATGGCCTGTCCTCCCTTTCTGGATTTTACACTTTTTTCAGATGGCCCTTTTGACCGGGGGGCAGTGAGACTTCATTGTAGTGCAGATTTCTTTGCAAGCTTGCTTGGTTGGCCAAAAAGGGCGTATGCGTTTTTTCCTGAATATATTCAGGAAAAAACGCATACGCCCTTTTTGGCCAAGTGCATCATTGTGGACGTTCTGCCTCTTTTCCTATGCTTTACATGCAATTCCAGTCTACCTCCTGAAATCGGTTTCCTGCAATTCTGCCCCGCTTTCAAGTCCTCTTGGCAGGCTTACTTCAATATATTTTTGGATGATAGCTGTCATTTATAACTCTGCAGGTTTGTGAATTACAGGGCCCCGGAGCTCCTTTCTTCAACTCGCTTTCTTGTGAGCTGGCCGCAACACCGCAGGATTGCTTCAGGCCCTAGTGTGGTTCCGGCATGGCACGCTGAGCCTTTGGTTAATTCCTCTTCCTGGTGGGAAATGAGCGTTAAATTTGCCCGTCCAGACACCTCCAGCTAGTCTCTCATTGGTTCTCCCTATTCCTGTTCATTTTCCACAGAAATTGCAAACTGGGTCAAACAGGAGGTTAAAGGCACTGACTCTCCAAGTGGGGAGAGTGTTAGTAAAGCGTCTGGAATGTGGCACCCGAGTACCAGGGGACGAAAACTGAGACCCATTTGAACACGTTTCCCGATCACACGGTGGATCATACTCTGTTTTCCACATGCATGTTTTAGCTGAAGGAAGAATCCCTTAAACCTGGAGAGTTGAGACCCATGGAATCGGTACCATGCAATATGACTTCAAAGGGTCTGCATTTGCTCACCGAACCTCACCAATCCTATCACTGCTGCGTTTGTGCCGCTGTACACACCCTTGATTCTCTTTCAGAGACATATAAATCCATAGGTTTTAAGATTCTTACTAGTCAGGTATATTCTTAGGCGTTTAAGATGGGGTGTTGAGTCCACTTCGTTGAGCAAGGAGTAGCTCTTGTCTATTACATATTTGGCTTATGGAACGGTATCTGTGCTAATTTCAATCTCTGGTTTTATGCAGCACCCCAACTCACCATTCCCCTTAAGCAAGCATAAGTTGGTTTTCTACATTTGAGACCCTGTTCTGTTTTGTAATTCAGTTCCTGTGTAGCCAAGTTTACATTCCGTGTATTAGTGGTACCTTATGATGTTTCCTTTTCTGTGTGACTTATTTCACTTAGAATCATCGTACCTGAATCCACTCATTATGCTGCTACTGGCCTGATGACATAGATTTCATTGCTGAGTGATATTGCATTGTACCTAAGTACCGCAACTTCTTTATCCATTTTTCGCTTTCTGCGATATTGAACTTGTACCGTATATGAGGTTTTTGTAAACAGAGCCGTCCCAAAGTTTGGGGTGGCTGTGTCTTTTTGATTTTAATTTCCCTAAGCTATAGGACCATAAGTGGAAGTGCCCTAGGCTCTGTTGCTTTGTTTTTTAGATGTTTCAGGAAACACCATACACTTCTCCAGAGAGGCTGTTGGCAATTTACATCCCGCCCATCAGCATAAGAAGGCTCCCAGTTCTCCATGGCCTGTCCTCCCTTTCTGGATTTTACACTTTTTTCAGATGGCCCTTTTGACCGGGGGGCAGTGAGACTTCATTGTAGTGCAGATTTCTTTGCAAGCTTGCTTGGTTGGCCAAAAAGGGCGTATGCGTTTTTTCCTGAATATATTCAGGAAAAAACGCATACGCCCTTTTTGGCCAAGTGCATCATTGTGGACGTTCTGCCTCTTTTCCTATGCTTTACATGCAATTCCAGTCTACCTCCTGAAATCGGTTTCCTGCAATTCTGCCCCGCTTTCAAGTCCTCTTGGCAGGCTTACTTCAATATATTTTTGGATGATAGCTGTCATTTATAACTCTGCAGGTTTGTGAATTACAGGGCCCCGGAGCTCCTTTCTTCAACTCGCTTTCTTGTGAGCTGGCCGCAACACCGCAGGATTGCTTCAGGTCCTAGTGTGGTTCCGGCATGGCACGCTGAGCCTTTGGTTAATTCCTCTTCCTGGTGGGAAATGAGCGTTAAATTTGCCCGTCCAGACACCTCCAGCTAGTCTCTCATTGGTTCTCCCTATTCCTGTTCATTTTCCACAGAAATTGCAAACTGGGTCAAACAGGAGGTTAAAGGCACTGACTCTCCAAGTGGGGAGAGTGTTAGTAAAGCGTCTGGAATGTGGCACCCGAGTACCAGGGGACGAAAACTGAGACCCATTTGAACACGTTTCCCGATCACACGGTGGATCATACTCTGTTTTCCACATGCATGTTTTAGCTGAAGGAAGAATCCCTTAAACCTGGAGAGTTGAGACCCATGGAATCGGTACCATGCAATATGACTTCAAAGGGTCTGCATTTGCTCACCGAACCTCACCAATCCTATCACTGCTGCGTTTGTGCCGCTGTACACACCCTTGATTCTCTTTCAGAGACATATAAATCCATAGGTTTTAAGATTCTTACTAGTCAGGTATATTCTTAGGCGTTTAAGATGGGGTGTTGAGTCCACTTCGTTGAGCAAGGAGTAGCTCTTGTCTATTACATATTTGGCTTATGGAACGGTATCTGTGCTAATTTCAATCTCTGGTTTTATGCAGCACCCCAACTCACCATTCCCCTTAAGCAAGCATAAGTTGGTTTTCTACATTTGAGACCCTGTTCTGTTTTGTAATTCAGTTCCTGTGTAGCCAAGTTTACGTTCCGTGTATTAGTGATACCTTATGATGTTTCCTTTTCTGTGTGACTTATTTCACTTAGAATCATCGTACCTGAATCCACTCATTATGCTGCTACTTGCCTGATGACATAGATTTCATTGCTGAGTGATATTGCATTGTACGTAAGTACCACAACTTCTTTATCCATTTTTCGCTTTCTGCGATATTGAACTTGTACCGAATACGAGGTTCTTTTAAACAGAGCCGTCCCAAACTTTGGGGTGGCTGTGTCTTTTTGATTTTAATTTCCCTAAGCTATAGGACCATAAGTGGAAGTGCCCTAGGCTCTGTTGCTTTGTTTTTTAGATGTTTCAGGAAACACCATACACTTCTCCAGAGTGGCTGTTGGCAATTTACATCCCGCCCATCAGCATAAGAAGGCTCCCAGTTCTCCATGGCCTGTCCTCCCTTTCTGGATTTTACACTTTTTTCAGATGGCCCTTTTGACCGGGGGGCAGTGAGACTTCATTGTAGTGCAGATTTCCTTTGCAAGCTTGCTTGGTTGGCCAAAAAGTGCGTATGCGTTTTTTCCTGAATATATTCAGGAAAAAACGCATACGCCCTTTTTGGCCAAGTGCATCATTGTGGACGTTCTGCCTCTTTTCCTATGCTTTACATGCAATTCCAGTCTACCTCCTGAAATCGGTTTCCTGCAATTCTGCCTCGCTTTCAAGTCCTCTTGGCAGGCTTACTTCAATATATTTTTGGATGATAGCTGTCATTTATAACTCTGCAGGTTTGCGAATTACAGGGCCCCGGAGCTCCTTTCTTCAACTCGCTTTCTTGTGAGCTGGCCGCAACACCGCAGGATTGCTTCAGGCCCTAGTGTGGTTCCGGCATGGCACGCTGAGCCTTTGGTTAATTCCTCTTCCTGGTGGGAAATGAGAGTTAAATTTGCCCGTCCAGACACCTCCAGCTAGTCTCTCATTGGTTCTCCCTATTCCTGTTCATTTTCCGCAGAAATTGCAAACTGGGCCAAACAGGAGTTTAAAGGCACTGACTCTCCAAGTGGGGAGAGTGTTAGTAAAGCGTCTGGAATGTTGCACCCGAGTACCAGGGGATGAAAACTGAGACACATTTGAACACGTTTCCCGATCACACGGTGGATCATACTCTGGGTTCCACATGCATGTTTTAGCTGAAGGAAGAATCCCTTAAACCTGGAGAGTTGAGACCCATGGAATGGGTACCATGCAATATGACTTCAAAGGGTCTGCATTTGCTCACCGAACCTCACCAATCCTATCACTGCTGCATTTATGCCGCTGTACACACGCTTGATTCTCTTTCGGAGACGTATAAATCCATAGGTTTTAAGATTCTTACTAGTCAGGTATATTCTTAGGCGTTTAATATGGGGTGTTGAGTCCACTTCGTTGAGCAAGGAGTAGCTCTTGTCTATTACATATTTGGCTTATGGAATGGTATCTGTGCTAATTTCAATCTCTGGTTTTATGCAGCACCCCAACTCACCATTCCCCTTAAGCAAGCATAAGTTGGTTTTCTACATTTGAGACCCTGTTCTGTTTTGTAATTCAGTTCCTGTGTAGCCAAGTTTACATTCCGTGTATTAGTGGTACCTTATGATGTTTCCTTTTCTGTGTGACTTATTTCACTTAGAATCATCGTACCTGAATCCACTCATTATGCTGCTACTGGCCTGATGACATAGATTTCATTGCTGAGTGATATTGCATTGTACGTAAGTACCACAAATTCTTTATCCATTTTTCGCTTTCTGCGATATTGAACTTGTACCGAATACGAGGTTCTTTTAAACAGAGCCGTCCCAAACTTTGGGGTGGCTGTGTCTTTTTGATTTTAATTTCCCTAAGCTATAGGACCATAAGTGGAAGTGCCCTAGGCTCTGTTGCTTTGTTTTTTAGATGTTTCAGGAAACACCATACACTTCTCCAGAGTGGCTGTTGGCAATTTACATCCCACCCATCAGCATAAGAAGGCTCCCAGTTCTCCATGGCCTGTCCTCCCTTTCTGGATTTTACACTTTTTTCAGATGGCCCTTTTGACCGGGGGGCAGTGAGACTTCATTGTAGTGCAGATTTCCTTTGCAAGCTTGCTTGGTTGGCCAAAAAGGGCGTATGCGTTTTTTCCTGAATATATTCAGGAAAAAACGCATACGCCCTTTTTGGCCAAGTGCATCATTGTGGACGTTCTGCCTCTTTTCCTATGCTTTACATGCAATTCCAGTCTACCTCCTGAAATCGGTTTCCTGCAATTCTGCCTCGCTTTCAAGTCCTCTTGGCAGCCTTACTTCAATATATTTTTGGACGATAGCTGTCATTTATAACTCTGCAGGCTTGCGAATTACAGGGCCCCGGAGCTCCTTTCTTCAACTCGCTTTCTTGTGAGCTGGCCGCAACACCGCAGGATTGCTTCAGGCCCTAGTGTGGTTCCGGCATGGCACGCTGAGCCTTTGGTTAATTCCTCTTCCTGGTGGGAAATGAGAGTTAAATTTGCCCGTCCAGACACCTCCAGCTAGTCTCTCATTGGTTCTCCCTATTCCTGTTCATTTTCCGCAGAATTTGCAAACTGGGCCAAACAGGAGGTTAAAGACACTGACTCTCCAAGTGGGGAGAGTGTTAGTAAAGCGTCTGGAATGTTGCACCCGAGTACCAGGGGACGAAAACTGAGACACATTTGAACACGTTTCCCGATCACACGGTGGATCATACTCTAGGTTCCACATGCATGTTTTAGCTGAAGGAAGAATCCCTTAAACCTGGAGAGTTGAGACCCATGGAATTGGTACCATGCAATATGACTTCAAAGGGTCTGCATTTGCTCACCGAACCTCACCAATCCTATCACTGCTGCGTTTGTGCCGCTGTACACACGCTTGATTCTCTTTCAGAGACATATAAATCCATAGGTTTTAAGATTCTTACTAGTCAGGTATATTCTTAGGCGTTTAAGATGGGGTGTTGAGTCCACTTCGTTGAGCAAGGAGTAGCTCTTGTCTATTACATATTTGGATTATGGAAAGGTATCTGTGCTGATTTCAATCTCTGGTTTTATGCAGCACCCCAACTCACCTTTCCCCTTAAGCAAGCATAAGTTGGTTTTCTACATTTGAGACCCTATTCTGTTTTGTAATTCAGTTCCTGTGTAGCCAAGTTTACATTCCGTGTATTAGTGATACCTTATGATGTTTCTTTTTCTGTGTGACTTATTTCACTTAGAATCATCGTACCTGAATCCACTCATTATGCTGCTACTGGCCTGATGACATGGATTTCATTGCTGAGTGATATTGCATTGTACGTAAGTACCACAACTTCTTTATCCATTTTTCGCTTTCTGCGATATTGAACTTGTACCGAATACGAGGTTCTTGTAAACAGAGCCGTCCCAAACTTTGGGGTGGCTGTGTCTTTTTGATTTTAATTTCCCTAAGCTATATGACCATAAGTGGAAGTGCCCTAGGCTCTGTTGCTTTGTTTTTTAGATGTTTCAGGAAACACCATACACTTCTCCAGAGTGGCTGTTGGCAATTTACATCCCGCCCATCAGCATAAGAAGGCTCCCAGTTCTCCATGGCCTGTCCTCCCTTTCTGGATTTTACACTTTTTTCAGATGGCCCTTTTGACCGGGGGGCAGTGAGACTTCATTGTAGTGCAGATTTCCTTTGCAAGCTTGCTTGGTTGGCCAAAAAGTGCGTATGCGTTTTTTCCTGAATATATTCAGGAAAAAACGCATACGCCCTTTTTGGCCAAGTGCATCATTGTGGACGTTCTGCCTCTTTTCCTATGCTTTACATGCAATTCCAGTCTACCTCCTGAAATCGGTTTCCTGCAATTCTGCCTCGCTTTCAAGTCCTCTTGGCAGGCTTACTTCAATATATTTTTGGACGATAGCTGTCATTTATAACTCTGCAGGTTTGTGAATTACAGGGCCCCGGAGCTCCTTTCTTCAACTCGCTTTCTTGTGAGCTGGCCGCAACACCGCACGATTGCTTCAGGCCCTAGTGTGGTTCCGGCATGGCACGCTGAGCCTTTGGTTAATTCCTCTTCCTGGTGGGAAATGAGAGTTAAATTTGCCCGTCCAGACACCTCCAGCTAGTCTCTCATTGGTTCTCCCTATTCCTGTTCATTTTCCGCAGAAATTGTAAACTGGGCCAAACAGGAGTTTAAAGGCACTGACTCTCCAAGTGGGGAGAGTGTTAGTAAAGCGTCTGGAATGTTGCACCCGAGTACCAGGGGATGAAAACTGAGACACATGTGAACACGTTTCCCGATCACACGGTCGATCATACTCTAGGTTCCACATGCATGTTTTAGCTGAAGGAAGAATCCCTTAAACCTGGAGAGTTGAGACCCATGGAATGGGTACCATGCAATATGACTTCAAAGGGTCTGCATTTGCTCACCGAACCTCACCAATCCTATCACTGCTGCATTTATGCCGCTGTACACATGCTTGAATCTCTTTCGGAGACATATAAATCCATAGGTTTTAAGATTCTTACTAGTCAGGTATATTCTTAGGGGTTTAATATGGGGTGTTGAGTCCACTTCGTTGAGCAAGGAGTAGCTCTTGTCTATTACATATTTGGCTTATGGAACGGTATCTGTGCTAATTTCAATCTCTGGTTTTATGCAGCACCCCAACTCACCATTCCCCTTAATCAAGCATAAGTTGGTTTTCTACATTTGAGACCCTGTTCTGTTTTGTAATTCAGTTCCTGTGTAGCCAAGTTTACATTCCGTGTATTAGTGAAACCTTATGATGTTTCTTTTTCTGTGTGACTTATTTCACTTAGAATCATCGTACCTGAATCCACTCATTATGCTGCTACTGGCCTGATGACATAGATTTCATTGCTGAGTGATATTGCATTGTACGTAAGTACCACAACTTCTTTATCCATTTTTCGCTTTCTGCGATATTGAACTTGTACCGTATACGAGGTTCTTGTAAACAGAGCCGTCCCAAACTTTGGGGTGGCTGTGTCTTTTTGATTTTAATTTCCCTAAGCTATAGGACCATAAGTGGAAGTGCCCTAGGCTCTGTTGCTTTCTTTTTTAGATGTTTCAGGAAACACCATACACTTCTCCAGAGTGGCAGTTGGCAATTTACATCCTGCCCATCAGCATAAGAAGGCTCCCAGTTCTCCATGGCCTGTCTTCCCTTTCTGGATTTTACACTTTTTTCAGATGGCCCTTTTGACCGGGGGGCAGTGAGACTTCATTGTAGTGCAGATTTCCTTTGCAAGCTTGCTTGGTTGGCCAAAAAGGGCGTATGCGTTTATTCCTGAATATATTCAGGAAAAAACGCATACGCCATTTTTGGCCAAGTGCATCATTGTGGACGTTCTGCCTCTTTTCCTATGCTTTACATGCAATTCCAGTCTACCTCCTGAAATCGGTTTCCTGCAATTCTGCCTCGCTTTCAAGTCCTCTTGGCAGCCTTACTTCAATATATTTTTGGACGATAGCTGTCATTTATAACTCTGCAGGCTTGCGAATTACAGGGCCCCGGAGCTCCTTTCTTCAACTCGCTTTCTTGTGAGCTGGCCGCAACACCGCAGGATTGCTTCAGGCCCTAGTGTGGTTCCGGCATGGCACGCTGAACCTTTGGTTAATTCCTCTTCTTGGTGGGAAATGAGAGTTAAATTCGCCCGTCCAGACACCTCCAGCTAGTCTCTCATTGGTTGTCCCTATTCCTGTTCATTTTCCGCAGAAATTGCAAACTGGGCCAAACAGGAGTTTAAAGGCACTGACTCTCCAAGTGGGGAGAGTGTTAGTAAAGCGTGTGGAATGTTGCACCCGAGTACCAGGGGACGAAAACTGAGACACATTTGAACACGTTTCCCGATCACACGGTGAATCATACTCTAGGTTCCACATGCATGTTTTAGCTGAAGGAAGAATCCCTTAAACCTGGAGATTTGAGACCCATGGAATGGGTACCATGCAATATGACTTCAAAGGGTCTTCATTTGCTCACCGAACCTCACCAATCCTATCACTGCTGCATTTATGCCGCTGTACACACGCTTGATTCTCTTTCGGAGACATATAAATCCATAGGTTTTAAGATTCTTACTAGTCAGGTATATTCTTAGGCGTTTAATATGGGGTGTTGAGTCCACTTCGTTGAGCAAGGAGTAGCTCTTGTCTATTACATATTTGGCTTATGGAACGGTATCTGTGCTAATTTCAATCTCTGGTTTTATGCAGCACCCCAACTCACCATTCCCCTTAAGCAAGCATAAGTTGGTTTTCTACATTTGAGACCCTGTTCTGTTTTGTAATTCAGTTCCTGTGTAGCCAAGTTTACGTTCCGTGTATTAGTGATACCTTATGATGTTTCCTTTTCTGTGTGACTTATTTCACTTAGAATCATCGTACCTGAATCCACTCATTATGCTGCTACTGGCCTGATGACATAGATTTCATTGCTGAGTGATATTGCATTGTACGTAAGTACCACAACTTCTTTATCCATTTTTCGCTTTCTGCGATATTGAACTTGTACCGTATACGAGGTTCTTGTAAACAGAGCCGTCCCAAACTTTGGGGTGGCTGTGTCTTTTTGATTTTAATTTCCCTAAGCTATATGACCATAAGTGGAAGTGCCCTAGACTCTGTTGCTTTGTTTTTTAGATGTTTCAGGAAACACCATACACTTCTCCAGAGTGGCTGTTGGCAATTTACATCCCGCCCATCAGCATAAGAAGGCTCCCAGTTCTCCATGGCCTGTCCTCCCTTTCTGGATTTTACACTTTTTTCAGATGTCCCTTTTGACCGGGGGGCAGTGAGACTTCATTGTTGTGCAGATTTCTTTGCAAGATTGCTTGGTTGGCCAAAAAGGGCGTATGCGTTTTTTCCTGAATATATTCAGGAAAAAACGCATATGCCCTTTTTGGCCAAGTGCATCATTGTGGACGTTCTGCCTCTTTTCCTATGCTTTACATGCAATTCCAGTCTACCTCCTGAAATCGGTTTCCTGCAATTCTGCCCCGCTTTCAAGTCCTCTTGGCAGGCTTACTTCAATATATTTTTGGATGATAGCTGTCATTTATAACTCGGCAGGTTTGTGAATTACAGGGCCCCGGAGCTCCTTTCTTCAACTCGCTTTCTTGTGAGCTGGCCGCAACACCGCAGGATTGCTTCAGGCCCTAGTGTGGTTCCGGCATGGCACGCTGAGCCTTTGGTTAATTCCTCTTCCTGGTGGGAAATGAGCGTTAAATTTGCCCGTCCAGACACCTCCAGCTAGTCTCTCATTGGTTCTCCCTATTCCTGTTCATTTTCCACAGAAATTGCAAACTGGGACACACAGGAGGTTAAAGGCACTGACTCTCCAAGTGGGGAGAGTGTTAGTAAAGCGTCTGGAATGTGGCACCCGAGTACCAGGGGACGAAAACTGAGACCCATTTGAACACGTTTTCCGATCACACGGTGGATCATACTCTGTTTTCCACATGCATGTTTTAGCTGAAGGAAGAATCCCTTAAACCTGGAGAGTTGAGACCCATGGAATGGGTACCATGCAATATGACTTCAAAGAGTCTGCATTTGCTCACCGAACCTCACCAATCCTATCACTGCTGCGTTTGTGCCGCTGTACACACCCTTGATTCTCTTTCAGAGACATATAAATCCATAGGTTTTAAGATTCTTACTAGTCAGGTATATTCTTAGGCGTTTAAGATGGGGTGTTGAGTCCACTTCGTTGAGCAAGGAGTAGCTCTTGTCTATTACATATTTGGCTTATGGAACGGTATCTGTGCTAATTTCAATCTCTGGTTTTATGCAGCACCCCAACTCACCATTCCCCTTAAGCAAGCATAAGTTGGTTTTCTACATTTGAGACCCTGTTCTGTTTTGTAATTCAGTTCCTGTGTAGCCAAGTTTACATTCCGTGTATTAGTGGTACCTTATGATGTTTCCTTTTCTGTGTGACTTATTTCACTTAGAATCATCGTACCTGAATCCACTCATTATGCTGCTACTGGCCTGATGACATAGATTTCATTGCTGAGTGATATTGCATTGTACGTAAGTACCACAAATTCTTTATCCATTTTTCGCTTTCTGCGATATTGAACTTGTACCGAATACGAGGTTCTTTTAAACAGAGCCGTCCCAAACTTTGGGGTGGCTGTGTCTTTTTGATTTTAATTTCCCTAAGCTATAGGACCATAAGTGGAAGTGCCCTAGGCTCTGTTGCTTTGTTTTTTAGATGTTTCAGGAAACACCATACACTTCTCCAGAGTGGCTGTTGGCAATTTACATCCCGCCCATCAGCATAAGAAGGCTCCCAGTTCTCCATGGCCTGTCCTCCCTTTCTGGATTTTACACTTTTTTCAGATGTCCCTTTTGACCGGGGGGCAGTGAGACTTCATTGTTGTGCAGATTTCTTTGCAAGCTTGCTTGGTTGGCCAAAAAGGGCGTATGCGTTTTTTCCTGAATATATTCAGGAAAAAACGCATACGCCCTTTTTGGCCAAGTGCATCATTGTGGACGTTCTGCCTCTTTTCCTATGCTTTACATGCAATTCCAGTCTACCTCCTGAAATCGGTTTCCTGCAATTCTGCCCCGCTTTCAAGTCCTCTTGGCAGGCTTACTTCAATATATTTTTGGATGATAGCTGTCATTTATAACTCTGCAGGCTTGCGAATTACAGGGCCCCGGAGCTCCTTTCTTCAACTCGCTTTCTTGTGAGCTGGCCGCAACACCGCAGGATTGCTTCAGGCCCTAGTGTGGTTCCGGCATGGCACGCTGAGCCTTTGGTTAATTCCTCTTCCTGGTGGGAAATGAGAGTTAAATTTGCCCGTCCAGACACCTCCAGCTAGTCTCTCATTGGTTCTCCCTATTCCTGTTCATTTTCCGCAGAAATTGCAAACTGGGCCAAACAGGAGGTTAAAGACACTGACTCTCCAAGTGGGGAGAGTGTTAGTAAAGCGTCTGGAATGTTGCACCCGAGTACCAGGGGACGAAAACTGAGACACATTTGAACACGTTTCCCGATCACACGGTGGATCATACTCTAGGTTCCACATGCATGTTTTAGCTGAAGGAAGAATCCCTTAAACCTGGAGAGTTGAGACCCATGGAATTGGTACCATGCAATATGACTTCAAAGGGTCTGCATTTGCTCACCGAACCTCACCAATCCTATCACTGCTGCGTTTGTGCCGCTGTACACACGCTTGATTCTCTTTCAGAGACATATAAATCCATAGGTTTTAAGATTCTTACTAGTCAGGTATATTCTTAGGCGTTTAAGATGGGGTGTTGAGTCCACTTCGTTGAGCAAGGAGTAGCTCTTGTCTATTACATATTTGGCTTATGGAAAGGTATCTGTGCTGATTTCAATCTCTGGTTTTATGCAGCACCCCAACTCACCTTTCCCCTTAAGCAAGCATAAGTTGGTTTTCTACATTTGAGACCCTATTCTGTTTTGTAATTCAGTTCCTGTGTAGCCAAGTTTACATTCCGTGTATTAGTGATATCTTATGATGTTTCTTTTTCTGTGTGACTTATTTCACTTAGAATCATCGTACCTGAATCCACTCATTATGCTGCTACTGGCCTGATGACATGGATTTCATTGCTGAGTGATATTGCATTGTACGTAAGTACCACAACTTCTTTATCCATTTTTCGCTTTCTGCGATATTGAACTTGTACCGAATACGAGGTTCTTGTAAACAGAGCCGTCCCAAACTTTGGGGTGGCTGTGTCTTTTTGATTTTAATTTCCCTAAGCTATATGACCATAAGTGGAAGTGCCCTAGGCTCTGTTGCTTTGTTTTTTAGATGTTTCAGGAAACACCATACACTTCTCCAGAGTGGCTGTTGGCAATTTACATCCCGCCCATCAGCATAAGAAGGCTCCCAGTTCTCCATGGCCTGTCCTCCCTTTCTGGATTTTACACTTTTTTCAGATGGCCCTTTTGACCGGGGGGCAGTGAGACTTCATTGTAGTGCAGATTTCCTTTGCAAGCTTGCTTGGTTGGCCAAAAAGTGCGTATGCGTTTTTTCCTGAATATATTCAGGAAAAAACGCATACGCCCTTTTTGGCCAAGTGCATCATTGTGGACGTTCTGCCTCTTTTCCTATGCTTTACATGCAATTCCAGTCTACCTCCTGAAATCGGTTTCCTGCAATTCTGCCTCGCTTTCAAGTCCTCTTGGCAGGCTTACTTCAATATATTTTTGGACGATAGCTGTCATTTATAACTCTGCAGGTTTGTGAATTACAGGGCCCCGGAGCTCCTTTCTTCAACTCGCTTTCTTGTGAGCTGGCCGCAACACCGCAGGATTGCTTCAGGCCCTAGTGTGGTTCCGGCATGGCACGCTGAGCCTTTGGTTAATTCCTCTTCCTGGTGGGAAATGAGAGTTAAATTTGCCCGTCCAGACACCTCCAGCTAGTCTCTCATTGGTTCTCCCTATTCCTGTTCATTTTCCGCAGAAATTGTAAACTGGGCCAAACAGGAGTTTAAAGGCACTGACTCTCCAAGTGGGGAGAGTGTTAGTAAAGCGTCTGGAATGTTGCACCCGAGTACCAGGGGATGAAAACTGAGACACATTTGAACACGTTTCCCGATCACACGGTCGATCATACTCTAGGTTCCACATGCATGTTTTAGCTGAAGGAAGAATCCCTTAAACCTGGAGAGTTGAGACCCATGGAATGGGTACCATGCAATATGACTTCAAAGGGTCTGCATTTGCTCACCGAACCTCACCAATCCTATCACTGCTGCATTTATGCCGCTGTACACATGCTTGAATCTCTTTCGGAGACATATAAATCCATAGGTTTTAAGATTCTTACTAGTCAGGTATATTCTTAGGCGTTTAATATGGGGTGTTGAGTCCACTTCGTTGAGCAAGGAGTAGCTCTTGTCTATTACATATTTGGCTTATGGAACGGTATCTGTGCTAATTTCAATCTCTGGTTTTATGCAGCACCCCAACTCACCATTCCCCTTAATCAAGCATAAGTTGGTTTTCTACATTTGAGACCCTGTTCTGTTTTGTAATTCAGTTCCTGTGTAGCCAAGTTTACATTCCGTGTATTAGTGAAACCTTATGATGTTTCTTTTTCTGTGTGACTTATTTCACTTAGAATCATCGTACCTGAATCCACTCATTATGCTGCTACTGGCCTGATGACATAGATTTCATTGCTGAGTGATATTGCATTGTACGTAAGTACCACAACTTCTTTATCCATTTTTCGCTTTCTGCGATATTGAACTTGTACCGTATACGAGGTTCTTGTAAACAGAGCCGTCCCAAACTTTGGGGTGGCTGTGTCTTTTTGATTTTAATTTCCCTAAGCTATAGGACCATAAGTGGAAGTGCCCTAGGCTCTGTTGCTTTCTTTTTTAGATGTTTCAGGAAACACCATACACTTCTCCAGAGTGGCAGTTGGCAATTTACATCCTGCCCATCAGCATAAGAAGGCTCCCAGTTCTCCATGGCCTGTCTTCCCTTTCTGGATTTTACACTTTTTTCAGATGGCCCTTTTGACCGGGGGGCAGTGAGACTTCATTGTAGTGCAGATTTCCTTTGCAAGCTTGCTTGGTTGGCCAAAAAGGGCGTATGCGTTTATTCCTGAATATATTCAGGAAAAAACGCATACGCCCTTTTTGGCCAAGTGCATCATTGTGGACGTTCTGCCTCTTTTCCTATGCTTTACATGCAATTCCAGTCTACCTCCTGAAATCGGTTTCCTGCAATTCTGCCTCGCTTTCAAGTCCTCTTGGCAGGCTTACTTCAATATATTTTTGGACGATAGCTGTCATTTATATCTCTGCAGGTTTGTGAATTACAGGGCCCCGGAGCTCCTTTCTTCAACTCGCTTTCTTGTGAGCTGCCCGCAACACCGCAGGATTGCTTCAGGCCCTAGTGTGGTTCCGGCATGGCACGCTGAACCTTTGGTTAATTCCTCTTCTTGGTGGGAAATGAGAGTTAAATTCGCCCGTCCAGACACCTCCAGCTAGTCTCTCATTGGTTGTCCCTATTCCTGTTCATTTTCCGCAGAAATTGCAAACTGGGCCAAACAGGAGTTTAAAGGCACTGACTCTCCAAGTGGGGAGAGTGTTAGTAAAGCGTGTGGAATGTTGCACCCGAGTACCAGGGGACGAAAACTGAGACACATTTGAACACGTTTCCCGATCACACGGTGGATCATACTCTAGGTTCCACATGCATGTTTTAGCTGAAGGAAGAATCCCTTAAACCTGGAGATTTGAGACCCATGGAATGGGTACCATGCAATATGACTTCAAAGGGTCTTCATTTGCTCACCGAACCTCACCAATCCTATCACTGCTGCATTTATGCCGCTGTACACACGCTTGATTCTCTTTCGGAGACATATAAATCCATAGGTTTTAAGATTCTTACTAGTCAGGTATATTCTTAGGCGTTTAATATGGGGTGTTGAGTCCACTTCGTTGAGCAAGGAGTAGCTCTTGTCTATTACATATTTGGCTTATGGAACGGTATCTGTGCTAATTTCAATCTCTGGTTTTATGCAGCACCCCAACTCACCATTCCCCTTAAGCAAGCATAAGTTGGTTTTCTACATTTGAGACCCTGTTCTGTTTTGTAATTCAGTTCCTGTGTAGCCAAGTTTACGTTCCGTGTATTAGTGATACCTTATGATGTTTCCTTTTCTGTGTGACTTATTTCACTTAGAATCATCGTACCTGAATCCACTCATTATGCTGCTACTGGCCTGATGACATAGATTTCATTGCTGAGTGATATTGCATTGTACGTAAGTACCACAACTTCTTTATCCATTTTTCGCTTTCTGCGATATTGAACTTGTACCGTATACGAGGTTCTTGTAAACAGAGCCGTCCCAAACTTTGGGGTGGCTGTGTCTTTTTGATTTTAATTTCCCTAAGCTATATGACCATAAGTGGAAGTGCCCTAGACTCTGTTGCTTTGTTTTTTAGATGTTTCAGGAAACACCATACACTTCTCCAGAGTGGCTGTTGGCAATTTACATCCCGCCCATCAGCATAAGAAGGCTCCCAGTTCTCCATGGCCTGTCCTCCCTTTCTGGATTTTACACTTTTTTCAGATGTCCCTTTTGACCGGGGGGCAGTGAGACTTCATTGTTGTGCAGATTTCTTTGCAAGCTTGCTTGGTTGGCCAAAAAGGGCGTATGCGTTTTTTCCTGAATATATTCAGGAAAAAACGCATACGCCCTTTTTGGCCAAGTGCATCATTGTGGACGTTCTGCCTCTTTTCCTATGCTTTACATGCAATTCCAGTCTACCTCCTGAAATCGGTTTCCTGCAATTCTGCCTCGCTTCCAAGTCCTCTTGGCAGGCTTACTTCAATATATTTTTGGACGATAGCTGTCATTTATAACTCTGCAGGTTTGTGAATTACAGGGCCCCGGAGCTCCTTTCTTCAACTCGCTTTCTTGTGAGCTGGCCGCAACACCGCAGGATTGCTTCAGGCCCTAGTGTGGTTCCGGCATGGCACGCTGAGCCTTTGGTTAATTCCTCTTCCTGGTGGGAAATGAGAGTTAAATTTGCCCGTCCAGACACCTCCAGCTAGTCTCTCATTGGTTCTCCCTATTCCTGTTCATTTTCCGCAGAAATTGCAAACTGGGCCAAACAGGAGGTTAAAGGCACTGACTCTCCAAGTGGGGAGAGTGTTAGTAAAGCGTCTGGAATGTTGCACCCGAGTACCAGGGGACGAAAACTGAGACACATTTGAACACGTTTCCCGATCACACGGTGGATCATACTCTGGGTTCCACATGCATGTTTTAGCTGAAGGAAGAATCCCTTAAACCTGGAGATTTGAGACCCATGGAATGGGTACCATGCAATATGACTTCAAAGGGTCTGCATTTGCTCACCGAACCTCACCAATCCTATCACTGCTGCATTTATGCCACTGTACACACGCTTGATTCTCTTTCGGAGACATATAAATCCATAGGTTTTAAGATTCTTACTAGTCAGGTATATTCTTAGGCGTTTAATATGGGGTGTTGAGTCCACTTCGTTGAGCAAGGAGTAGCTCTTGTCTATTACATATTTGGCTTATGGAACGGTATCTGTGCTAATTTCAATCTCTGGTTTTATGCAGCACCCCAACTCACCATTCCCCTTAAGCAAGCATAAGTTGGTTTTCTACATTTGAGACCCTGTTCTGTTTTGTAATTCAGTTCCTGTGTAGCCAAGTTTACGTTCCGTGTATTAGTGATACCTTATGATGTTTCCTTTTCTGTGTGACTTATTTCACTTAGAATCATCGTACCTGAATCCACTCATTATGCTGCTACTGGCCTGATGACATAGATTTCATTGCTGAGTGATATTGCATTGTACGTAAGTACCACAACTTCTTTATCCATTTTTCGCTTTCTGCGATATTGAACTTGTACCGTATACGAGGTTCTTGTAAACAGAGCCGTCCCAAACTTTGGGGTGGCTGTGTCTTTTTGATTTTAATTTCCCTAAGCTATAGGAGCATAAGTGGAAGTGCCCTAGGCTCTGTTGCTTTGTTTTTTAGATGTTTCAGGAAACACCATACACTTCTCCAGAGTGGCTGTTGGCAATTTACATCCCGCCCATCAGCATAAGAAGGCTCCCAGTTCTCCATGGCCTGTCCTCCCTTTCTGGATTTTACACTTTTTTCAGATGGCCCTTTTGACCGGGGGGCAGTGAGACTTCATTGTAGTGCAGATTTCTTTGCAAGCTTGCTTGGTTGGCCAAAAAGGGCGTATGCGTTTTTTCCTGAATATATTCAGGAAAAAACGCATACGCCCTTTTTGGCCAAGTGCATCATTGTGGACGTTCTGCCTCTTTTCCTATGCTTTACATGCAATTCCAGTCTACCTCCTGAAATCGGTTTCCTGCAATTCTGCCTCGCTTTCAAGTCCTCTTGGCAGGCTTACTTCAATATATTTTTGGACGATAGCTGTCATTTATAACTCTGCAGGTTTGCGAATTACAGGGCCCTGGAGATCCTTTCTTCAACTCGCTTTCTTGTGAGCTGGCCGCAACACCGCAGGATTGCTTCAGGCCCTAGTGTGGTTCCGGCATGGCACGCTGAGCCTTTGGTTAATTCCTCTTCCTGGTGGGAAATGAGAGTTAAATTTGCCCGTCCAGACACCTCCAGCTAGTCTCTCATTG
Organism: Grampus griseus; assembly: GCF_964374135.1. NCBI lineage: Eukaryota > Metazoa > Chordata > Mammalia > Artiodactyla > Delphinidae > Grampus > Grampus griseus. The sequence goes on from NW_028133388.1 coordinate 1,055,276, forward strand.
GTTCTCCCTATTCCTGTTCATTTTCCGCAGAAATTGCAAACTGGGCCAAACAGGAGTTTAAAGGCACTGACTCTCCAAGTGGGGAGAGTGTTAGTAAAGCGTCTGGAATGTTGCACCCGAGTACCAGGGGACGAAAACTGAGACACATTTGAACACGTTTCCCGATCACACGGTGGATCATACTCTGGGTTCCACATGCATGTTTTAGCTGAAGGAAGAATCCCTTAAACCTGGAGAGTTGAGACCCATGGAATGGGTACCATGCAATATGACTTCAAAGGGTCTGCATTTGCTCACCGAACCTCACCAATCCTATCACTGCTGCATTTATGCCGCTGTACACACGCTTGATTCTCTTTCGGAGACATATAAATCCATAGGTTTTAAGATTCTTACTAGTCAGGTATATTCTTAGGCGTTTAATATGGGGTGTTGAGTCCACTTCGTTGAGCAAGGAGTAGCTCTTGTCTATTACATATTTGGCTTATGGAATGGTATCTGTGCTAATTTCAATCTCTGGTTTTATGCAGCACCCCAACTCACCATTCCCCTTAAGCAAGCATAAGTTGGTTTTCTACATTTGAGACCCTGTTCTGTTTTGTAATTCAGTTCCTGTGTAGCCAAGTTTACGTTCCGTGTATTAGTGATACCTTATGATGTTTCCTTTTCTGTGTGACTTATTTCACTTAGAATCATCGTACCTGAATCCACTCATTATGCTGCTACTGGCCTGATGACATAGATTTCATTGCTGAGTGATATTGCATTGTACGTAAGTACCACAACTTCTTTATCCATTTTTCGCTTTCTGCGATATTGAACTTGTACCGTATACGAGGTTCTTGTAAACAGAGCCGTCCCAAACTTTGGGGTGGCTGTGTCTTTTTGATTTTAATTTCCCTAAGCTATATGACCATAAGTGGAAGTGCCCTAGACTCTGTTGCTTTGTTTTTTAGATGTTTCAGGAAACACCATACACTTCTCCAGAGTGGCTGTTGGCAATTTACATCCCGCCCATCAGCATAAGAAGGCTCCCAGTTCTCTATGGCCTGTCCTCCCTTTCTGGATTTTACACTTTTTTCAGATGGCCCTTTTGACCGGGGGGCAGTGAGACTTCATTGTTGTGCAGATTTCTTTGCAAGCTTGCTTGGTTGGCCAAAAAGGGCGTATGCGTTTTTTCCTGAATATATTCAGGAAAAAACGCATACGCCCTTTTTGGCAAAGTGCATCATTGTGGACGTTCTGCCTCTTTTCCTATGCTTTACATGCAATTCCAGTCTACCTCCTGAAATCGGTTTCCTGCAATTCTGCCTCGCTTCCAAGTCCTCTTGGCCGGCTTACTTCAATATATTTTTGGATGATAGCTGTCATTTATAACTCTGCAGGTTTGTGAATTACAGGGCCCCGGAGCTCCTTTCTTCAACTCGCTTTCTTGTGAGCTGGCCGCAACACCGCAGGATTGCTTCAGGCCCTAGTGTGGTTCCGGCATGGCACGCTGAGCCTTTGGTTAATTCCTCTTCCTGGTGGGAAATGAGAGTTAAATTTGCCCGTCCAGACACCTCCAGCTAGTCTCTCATTGGTTCTCCCTATTCCTGTTCATTTTCCGCAGAAATTGCAAACTGGGCCAAACAGGAGTTTAAAGGCACTGACTCTCCAAGTGGGGAGAGTGTTAGTAAAGCGTCTGGAATGTTGCACCCGAGTACCGGGGACGAAAACTGAGACACATTTGAACACGTTTCCCGATCACACGGTGGATCATACTCTGGGTTCCACATGCATGTTTTAGCTGAAGGAAGAATCCCTTAAACCTGGAGAGTTGAGACCCATGGAATGGGTACCATGCAATATGACTTCAAAGCGTCTGCATTTGCTCACCGAACCTCACCAATCCTATCACTGCTGCATTTATGCCACTGTACACACGCTTGATTCTCTTTCGGAGACATATAAATCCATAGGTTTTAAGATTCTTAGTAGTCAGGTATATTCTTAGGCGTTTAATATGGGGTGTTGAGTCCACTTCGTTGAGCAAGGAGTAGCTCTTGTCTATTACATATTTGGCTTATGGAACGGTATCTGTGCTAATTTCAATCTCTGGTTTTATGCAGCACCCCAACTCACCATTCCCCTTAAGCAAGCATAAGTTGGTTTTCTACATTTGAGACCCTGTTCTGTTTTGTAATTCAGTTCCTGTGTAGCCAAGTTTACGTTCCGTGTATTAGTGATACCTTATGATGTTTCCTTTTCTGTGTGACTTATTTCACTTAGAATCATCGTACCTGAATCCACTCATTATGCTGCTACTGGCCTGATGACATAGATTTCATTGCTGAGTGATATTGCATTGTACGTAAGTACCACAACTTCTTTATCCATTTTTCGCTTTCTGCGATATTGAACTTGTACCGTATACGAGGTTCTTGTAAACAGAGCCGTCCCAAACTTTGGGGTGGCTGTGTCTTTTTGATTTTAATTTCCCTAAGCTATAGGACCATAAGTGGAAGTGCCCTAGGCTCTGTTGCTTTGTTTTTTAGATGTTTCAGGAAACACCATACACTTCTCCAGAGTGGCTGTTGGCAATTTACATCCCGCCCATCAGCATAAGAAGGCTCCCAGTTCTCCATGGCCTGTCCTCCCTTTCTGGATTTTACACTTTTTTCAGATGGCCCTTTTGACCGGGGGGCAGTGAGACTTCATTGTAGTGCAGATTTCTTTGCAAGCTTGCTTGGTTGGCCAAAAAGGGCGTATGCGTTTTTTCCTGAATATATTCAGGAAAAAACGCACATGCCCTTTTTGGCCAAGTGCATCATTGTGGACGTTCTGCCTCTTTTCCTATGCTTTACATGCAATTCCAGTCTACCTCCTGAAATCGGTTTCCTGCAATTCTGCCTCGCTTTCAAGTCCTCTTGGCAGGCTTACTTCAATATATTTTTGGACGATAGCTGTCATTTATAACTCTGCAGGTTTGCGAATTACAGGGCCCCGGAGATCCTTTCTTCAACTCGCTTTCTTGTGAGCTGGCCGCAACACCGCAGGATTGCTTCAGGCCCTAGTGTGGTTCCGGCATGGCACGCTGAGCCTTTGGTTAATTCCTCTTCCTGGTGGGAAATGAGAGTTAAATTTGCCCGTCCAGACACCTCCAGCTAGTCTCTCATTGGTTCTCCCTATTCCTGTTCATTTTCCGCAGAAATTGCAAACTGGGCCAAACAGGAGTTTAAAGGCACTGACTCTCCAAGTGGGGAGAGTGTTAGTAAAGCGTCTGGAATGTTGCACCCGAGTACCAGGGGACGAAAACTGAGACACATTTGAACACGTTTCCCGATCACACGGTGGATCATACTCTGGGTTCCACATGCATGTTTTAGCTGAAGGAAGAATCCCTTAAACCTGGAGAGTTGAGACCCATGGAATGGGTACCATGCAATATGACTTCAAAGGGTCTGCATTTGCTCACCGAACCTCACCAATCCTATCACTGCTGCATTTATGCCGCTGTACACACGCTTGATTCTCTTTCGGAGACATATAAATCCATAGGTTTTAAGATTCTTACTAGTCAGGTATATTCTTAGGCGTTTAATATGGGGTGTTGAGTCCACTTCGTTGAGCAAGGAGTAGCTCTTGTCTATTACATATTTGGCTTATGGAACGGTATCTGTGCTAATTTCAATCTCTGGTTTTATGCAGCACCCCAACTCACCATTCCCCTTAAGCAAGCATAAGTTGGTTTTCTACATTTGAGACCCTGTTCTGTTTTGTAATTCAGTTCCTGTGTAGCCAAGTTTACGTTCCGTGTATTAGTGATACCTTATGTTGTTTCCTTTTCTGTGTGACTTATTTCACTTAGAATCATCGTACCTGAATCCACTCATTATGCTGCTACTGGCCTGATGACATAGATTTCATTGCTGAGTGATATTGCATTGTACATAAGTACCACAACTTCTTTATCCATTTTTCGCTTTCTGCGATATTGAACTTGTACCGTATACGAGGTTCTTGTAAACAGAGCCGTCCCAAACTTTGGGGTGGCTGTGTCTTTTTGATTTTAATTTCCCTAAGCTATATGACCATAAGTGGAAGTGCCCTAGGCTCTGTTGCTTTGTTTTTTAGATGTTTCAGGAAACACCATACACTTCTCCAGAGTGGCTGTTGGCAATTTACATCCCGCCCATCAGCATAAGAAGGCTCCCTGTTCTCCATGGCCTGTCCTCCCTTTCTGGATTTTACACTTTTTTCAGATGGCCCTTTTGACCGGGGGGCAGTGAGACTTCATTGTAGTGCAGATTTCTTTGCAAGCTTGCTTGGTAGGCCAAAAAGGGCGTATGCGTTTTTTCCTGAATATATTCAGGAAAAAACGCATACGCCCTTTTTGGCCAAGTGCATCATTGTGGACGTTCTGCCTCTTTTCCTATGCTTTACATGCAATTCCAGTCTACCTCCTGAAATCGGTTTCCTGCAATTCTGCCTCGCTTTCAAGTCCTCTTGGCAGGCTTACTTCAATATATTTTTGGACGATAGCTGTCATTTATAACTCTGCAGGTTTGCGAATTTCAGGGCCCCGGAGATCCTTTCTTCAACTCGCTTTCTTGTGAGCTGGCCGCAACACCGCAGGATTGCTTCAGGCCCTAGTGTGGTTCCGGCATGGCACGCTGAGCCTTTGGTTAATTCCTCTTCCTGGTGGGAAATGAGAGTTAAATTTGCCCGTCCAGACACCTCCAGCTAGTCTCTCATTGGTTGTCCCTATTCCTGTTCATTTTCCGCAGAAATTGCAAACTGGGCCAAACAGGAGTTTAAAGGCACTGACTCTCCAAGTGGGGAGAGTGTTAGTAAAGCGTGTGGAATGTTGCACCCGAGTACCAGGGGACGAAAACTGAGACACATTTGAACACGTTTCCCGATCACACGGTGGATCATACTCTGGGTTCCACATGCATGTTTTAGCTGAAGGAAGAATCCCTTAAACCTGGAGAGTTGAGACCCATGGAATGGGTACCATGCAATATGACTTCAAAGGGTCTGCATTTGCTCACCGAACCTCACCAATCCTATCACTGCTGCATTTATGCCGCTGTACACACGCTTGATTCTCTTTCGGAGACATATAAATCCATAGGTTTTAAGATTCTTACTAGTCAGGTATATTCTTAGGCGTTTAATATGGGGTGTTGAGTCCACTTCATTGAGCAAGGAGTAGCTCTTGTCTATTACATATTTGGCTTATGGAACGGTATCTGTGCTAATTTCAATCTCTGGTTTTATGCAGCACCCCAACTCACCATTCCCCTTAAGCAAGCATAAGTTGGTTTTCTACATTTGAGACCCTGTTCTGTTTTGTAATTCAGTTCCTGTGTAGCCAAGTTTACGTTCCGTGTATTAGTGATACCTTATGATGTTTCCTTTTCTGTGTGACTTATTTCACTTAGAATCATCGTACCTGAATCCACTCATTATGCTGCTACTGGCCTGATGACATAGATTTCATTGCTGAGTGATATTGCATTGTACGTAAGTACCACAACTTCTTTATCCATTTTTCGCTTTCTGCGATATTGAACTTGTACCGTATACGAGGTTCTTGTAAACAGAGCCGTCCCAAACTTTGGGGTGGCTGTGTCTTTTTGATTTTAATTTCCCTAAGCTATAGGACCATAAGTGGAAGTGCCCTAGGCTCTGTTGCTTTGTTTTTTAGATGTTTCAGGAAACACCATACACTTCTCCAGAGTGGCTGTTGGCAATTTACATCCCGCCCATCAGCATAAGAAGGCTCCCAGTTCTCCATGGCCTGTCCTCCCTTTCTGGATTTTACACTTTTTTCAGATGGCCCTTTTGACCGGGGGGCAGTGAGACTTCATTGTTGTGCAGATTTCTTTGCAAGCTTGCTTGGTTGGCCAAAAAGGGCGTATGCGTTTTTTCCTGAATATATTCAGGAAAAAACGCATACGCCCTTTTTGGCCAAGTGCATCATTGTGGACGTTCTGCCTCTTTTCCTATGCTTTATATGCAATTCCAGTCTACCTCCTGAAATCGGTTTCCTGCAATTCTGCCTCGCTTCCAAGTCCTCTTGGCAGGCTTACTTCAATATATTTTTGGATGATAGCTGTCATTTATAACTCTGCAGGTTTGTGAATTACAGGGCCCCGGAGCTCCTTTCTTCAACTCGCTTTCTTGTGAGCTGGCCGCAACACCGCAGGATTGCTTCAGGCCCTAGTGTGGTTCCGGCATGGCACGCTGAGCCTTTGGTTAATTCCTCTTCCTGGTGGGAAATGAGAGTTAAATTTGCCCGTCCAGACACCTCCAGCTAGTCTCTCATTGGTTCTCCCTATTCCTGTTCATTTTCCGCAGAAATTGCAAACTGGGCCAAACAGGAGTTTAAAGGCACTGACTCTCCAAGTGGGGAGAGTGTTAGTAAAGCGTCTGGAATGTTGCACCCGAGTACCAGGGGACGAAAACTGAGACACATTTTAACACGTTTCCCGATCACACGGTGGATCATACTCTGGGTTCCACATGCATGTTTTGGCTGAAGGAAGAATCCCTTAAACCTGGAGATTTGAGACCCATGGAATGGGTACCATGCAATATGACTTCAAAGGGTCTGCATTTGCTCACCGAACCTCACCAATCCTATCACTGCTGCATTTATGCCGCTGTACACACGCTTGATTCTCTTTCGGAGACATATAAATCCATAGGTTTTAAGATTCTTAGTAGTCAGGTATATTCTTAGGCGTTTAATATGGGGTGTTGAGTCCACTTCGTTGAGCAAGGAGTAGCTCTTGTCTATTACATATTTGGCTTATGGAACGGTATCTGTGCTAATTTCAATCTCTGGTTTTATGCAGCACCCCAACTCACCATTCCCCTTAAGCAAGCATAAGTTGGTTTTCTACATTTGAGACCCTGTTCTGTTTTGTAATTCAGTTCCTGTGTAGCCAAGTTTACGTTCCGTGTATTAGTGATACCTTATGATGTTTCCTTTTCTGTGTGACTTATTTCACTTAGAATCATCGTACCTGAATCCACTCATTATGCTGCTACTGGCCTGATGACATAGATTTCATTGCTGAGTGATATTGCATTGTACGTAAGTACCACAACTTCTTTATCCATTTTTCGCTTTCTGCGATATTGAACTTGTACCGTATACGAGGTTCTTGTAAACAGAGCCGTCCCAAACTTTGGGGTGGCTGTGTCTTTTTGATTTTAATTTCCCTAAGCTATAGGACCATAAGTGGAAGTGCCCTAGGCTCTGTTGCTTTGTTTTTTAGATGTTTCAGGAAACACCATACACTTCTCCAGAGTGGCTGTTGGCAATTTACATCCCGCCCATCAGCATAAGAAGGCTCCCAGTTCTCCATGGCCTGTCCTCCCTTTCTGGATTTTACACTTTTTTCAGATGGCCCTTTTGACCGGGGGGCAGTGAGACTTCATTGTAGTGCAGATTTCTTTGCAAGCTTGCTTGGTTGGCCAAAAAGGGCGTATGCGTTTTTTCCTGAATATATTCAGGAAAAAACGCATACGCCCTTTTTGGCCAAGTGCACCATTGTGGACGTTCTGCCTCTTTTCCTATGCTTTACATGCAATTCCAGTCTACCTCCTGAAATCGGTTTCCTGCAATTCTGCCTCGCTTTCAAGTCCTCTTGGCAGGCTTGCTTCAATATATTTTTGGACGATAGCTGTCATTTATAACTCTGCAGGTTTGCGAATTACAGGGCCCCGGAGATCCTTTCTTCAACTCGCTTTCTTGTGAGCTGGCCGCAACACCGCAGGATTGCTTCAGGCCCTAGTGTGGTTCCGGCATGGCACGCTGAGCCTTTGGTTAATTCCTCTTCCTGGTGGGAAATGAGAGTTAAATTTGCCCGTCCAGACACCTCCAGCTAGTCTCTCATTGGTTCTCCCTATTCCTGTTCATTTTCCGCAGAAATTGCAAACTGGGCCAAACAGGAGTTTAAAGGCACTGACTCTCCAAGTGGGGAGAGTGTTAGTAAAGCGTCTGGAATGTTGCACCCGAGTACCAGGGGACGAAAACTGAGACACATTTGAACACGTTTCCCGATCACACGGTGGATCATACTCTGGGTTCCACATGCATGTTTTAGCTGAAGGAAGAATCCCTTAAACCTGGAGAGTTGAGACCCATGGAATGGGTACCATGCAATATGACTTCAAAGGGTCTGCATTTGCTCACCGAACCTCACCAATCCTATCACTGCTGCATTTATGCCGCTGTACACACGCTTGATTCTCTTTCGGAGACATATAAATCCATAGGTTTTAAGATTCTTACTAGTCAGGTATATTCTTAGGCATTTAATATGGGGTGTTGAGTCCACTTCGTTGAGCAAGGAGTAGCTCTTGTCTATTACATATTTGGCTTATGGAACGGTATCTGTGCTAATTTCAATCTCTGGTTTTATGCAGCACCCCAACTCACCATTCCCCTTAAGCAAGCATAAGTTGGTTTTCTACATTTGAGACCCTGTTCTGTTTTGTAATTCAGTTCCTGTGTAGCCAAGTTTACGTTCCGTGTATTAGTGATACCTTATGATGTTTCCTTTTCTGTGTGACTTATTTCACTTAGAATCATCGTACCTGAATCCACTCATTATGCTGCTACTGGCCTGATGACATAGATTTCATTGCTGAGTGATATTGCATTGTACGTAAGTACCACAACTTCTTTATCCATTTTTCGCTTTCTGCGATATTGAACTTGTACCGTATACGAGGTTCTTGTAAACAGAGCCGTCCCAAACTTTGGGGTGGCTGTGTCTTTTTGATTTTAATTTCCCTAAGCTATAGGACCATAAGTGGAAGTGCCCTAGGCTCTGTTGCTTTGTTTTTTAGATGTTTCAGGAAACACCATACACTTCTCCAGAGTGGCTGTTGGCAATTTACATCCCACCCATCAGCATAAGAAGGCTCCCAGTTCTCCATGGCCTGTCCTCCCTTTCTGGATTTTACACTTTTTTCAGATGGCCCTTTTGACCGGGGGGCAGTGAGACTTCATTGTAGTGCAGATTTCCTTTGCAAGCTTGCTTGGTTGGCCAAAAAGTGCGTATGCTTTTTTTCCTGAATATATTCAGAAAAAAACGCATACGCCCTTTTTGGCCAAGTGCATCATTGTGGACGTTCTGCCTCTTTTCCTATGCTTTACATGCAATTCCAGTCTACCTCCTGAAATCGGTTTCCTGCAATTCTGCCTCGCTTTCAAGTCCTCTTGGCAGGCTTACTTCAATATATTTTTGGATGATAGCTGTCATTTATAACTCTACAGGTTTGTGAATTACAGGGCCCCGGAGCTCCTTTCTTCAACTCGCTTTCTTGTGAGCTGGCCGCAACACCGCAGGATTGCTTCAGGCCCTAGTGTGGTTCCGGCATGGCACGCTGAGCCTTTGGTTAATTCCTCTTCCTGGTGGGAAATGAGAGTTAAATTTGCCCGTCCAGACACCTCCAGCTAGTCTCTCATTGGTTCTCCCTATTCCTGTTCATTTTCCGCAGAAATTGCAAACTGGGCCAAACAGGAGTTTAAAGGCACTGACTCTCCAAGTGGGGAGAGTGTTAGTAAAGCGTCTGGAATGTTGCACCCGAGTACCAGGGGACGAAAACTGAGACACATTTGAACACATTTCCCGATCACACGGTGGATCATACTCTGGGTTCCACATGCATGTTTTAGCTGAAGGAAGAATCCCTTAAACCTGGAGAGTTGAGACCCATGGAATGGGTACCATGCAATATGACTTCAAAGGGTCTGCATTTGCTCACCGAACCTCACCAGTCCTGTCACTGCTGCATTTATGCCGCTGTACACACGCTTGATTCTCTTTCGGAGACATATAAATCCATAGGTTTTAAGATTCTTACTAGTCAGGTATATTCTTAGGCGTTTAATATGGGGTGTTGAGTCCACTTCGTTGAGCAAGGAGTAGCTCTTGTCTATTACATATTTGGCTTATGGAACGGTATCTGTGCTAATTTCAATCTCTGGTTTTATGCAGCACCCCAACTCACCATTCCCCTTAAGCAAGCATAAGTTGGTTTTCTACATTTGAGACCCTGTTCTGTTTTGTAATTCAGTTCCTGTGTAGCCAAGTTTACGTTCCGTGTATTAGTGATACCTTATGATGTTTCCTTTTCTGTGTGACTTATTTCACTTAGAATCATCGTACCTGAATCCACTCATTATGCTGCTACTGGCCTGATGACATAGATTTCATTGCTGAGTGATATTGCATTGTACGTAAGTACCACAACTTCTTTATCCATTTTTCGCTTTCTGCGATATTGAACTTGTACCGTATACGAGGTTCTTGTAAACAGAGCCGTCCCAAACTTTGGGGTGGCTGTGTCTTTTTGATTTTAATTTCCCTAAGCTATAGGACCATAAGTGGAAGTGCCCTAGGCTCTGTTGCTTTGTTTTTTAGATGTTTCAGGAAACACCATACACTTCTCCAGAGTGGCTGTTGGCAATTTACATCCCGCCCATCAGCATAAGAAGGCTCCCAGTTCTCCATGGCCTGTCCTCCCTTTCTGGATTTTACACTTTTTTCAGATGGCCCTTTTGACCGGGGGGCAGTGAGACTTCATTGTTGTGCAGATTTCTTTGCAAGCTTGCTTGGTTGGCCAAAAAGGGCGTATGCGTTTTTTCCTGAATATATTCAGGAAAAAACGCATACGCCCTTTTTGGCCAAGTGCATCATTGTGGACGTTCTGCCTCTTTTCCTATGCTTTATATGCAATTCCAGTCTACCTCCTGAAATCGGTTTCCTGCAATTCTGCCTCGCTTCCAAGTCCTCTTGGCAGGCTTACTTCAATATATTTTTGGATGATAGCTGTCATTTATAACTCTGCAGGTTTGTGAATTACAGGGCCCCGGAGCTCCTTTCTTCAACTCGCTTTCTTGTGAGCTGGCCGCAACACCGCAGGATTGCTTCAGGCCCTAGTGTGGTTCCGGCATGGCACGCTGAGCCTTTGGTTAATTCCTCTTCCTGGTGGGAAATGAGAGTTAAATTTGCCCGTCCAGACACCTCCAGCTAGTCTCTCATTGGTTCTCCCTATTCCTGTTCATTTTCCGCAGAAATTGCAAACTGGGCCAAACAGGAGTTTAAAGGCACTGACTCTCCAAGTGGGGAGAGTGTTAGTAAAGCGTCTGGAATGTTGCACCCGAGTACCAGGGGACGAAAACTGAGACACATTTTAACACGTTTCCCGATCACACGGTGGATCATACTCTGGGTTCCACATGCATGTTTTGGCTGAAGGAAGAATCCCTTAAACCTGGAGATTTGAGACCCATGGAATGGGTACCATGCAATATGACTTCAAAGGGTCTGCATTTGCTCACCGAACCTCACCAATCCTATCACTGCTGCATTTATGCCGCTGTACACACGCTTGATTCTCTTTCGGAGACATATAAATCCATAGGTTTTAAGATTCTTAGTAGTCAGGTATATTCTTAGGCGTTTAATATGGGGTGTTGAGTCCACTTCGTTGAGCAAGGAGTAGCTCTTGTCTATTACATATTTGGCTTATGGAACGGTATCTGTGCTAATTTCAATCTCTGGTTTTATGCAGCACCCCAACTCACCATTCCCCTTAAGCAAGCATAAGTTGGTTTTCTACATTTGAGACCCTGTTCTGTTTTGTAATTCAGTTCCTGTGTAGCCAAGTTTACGTTCCGTGTATTAGTGATACCTTATGATGTTTCCTTTTCTGTGTGACTTATTTCACTTAGAATCATCGTACCTGAATCCACTCATTATGCTGCTACTGGCCTGATGACATAGATTTCATTGCTGAGTGATATTGCATTGTACGTAAGTACCACAACTTCTTTATCCATTTTTCGCTTTCTGCGATATTGAACTTGTACCGTATACGAGGTTCTTGTAAACAGAGCCGTCCCAAACTTTGGGGTGGCTGTGTCTTTTTGATTTTAATTTCCCTAAGCTATAGGACCATAAGTGGAAGTGCCCTAGGCTCTGTTGCTTTGTTTTTTAGATGTTTCAGGAAACACCATACACTTCTCCAGAGTGGCTGTTGGCAATTTACATCCCGCCCATCAGCATAAGAAGGCTCCCAGTTCTCCATGGCCTGTCCTCCCTTTCTGGATTTTACACTTTTTTCAGATGGCCCTTTTGCCCGGGGGGCAGTGAGACTTCATTGTAGTGCAGATTTCTTTGCAAGCTTGCTTGGTTGGCCAAAAAGGGCGTATGCGTTTTTTCCTGAATATATTCAGGAAAAAACGCATACGCCCTTTTTGGCCAAGTGCACCATTGTGGACGTTCTGCCTCTTTTCCTATGCTTTACATGCAATTCCAGTCTACCTCCTGAAATCGGTTTCCTGCAATTCTGCCTCGCTTTCAAGTCCTCTTGGCAGGCTTGCTTCAATATATTTTTGGACGATAGCTGTCATTTATAACTCTGCAGGTTTGCGAATTACAGGGCCCCGGAGATCCTTTCTTCAACTCGCTTTCTTGTGAGCTGGCCGCAACACCGCAGGATTGCCTCAGGCCCTAGTGTGGTTCCGGCATGGCACGCTGAGCCTTTGGTTAATTCCTCTTCCTGGTGGGAAATGAGAGTTAAATTTGCCCGTCCAGACACCTCCAGCTAGTCTCTCATTGGTTCTCCCTATTCCTGTTCATTTTCCGCAGAAATTGCAAACTGGGCCAAACAGGAGTTTAAAGGCACTGACTCTCCAAGTGGGGAGAGTGTTAGTAAAGCGTCTGGAATGTTGCACCCGAGTACCAGGGGACGAAAACTGAGACACATTTGAACACATTTCCCGATCACACGGTGGATCATACTCTGGGTTCCACATGCATGTTTTAGCTGAAGGAAGAATCCCTTAAACCTGGAGAGTTGAGACCCATGGAATGGGTACCATGCAATATGACTTCAAAGGGTCTGCATTTGCTCACCGAACCTCACCAGTCCTGTCACTGCTGCATTTATGCCGCTGTACACACGCTTGATTCTCTTTCGGAGACATATAAATCCATAGGTTTTAAGATTCTTACTAGTCAGGTATATTCTTAGGCGTTTAATATGGGGTGTTGAGTCCACTTCGTTGAGCAAGGAGTAGCTCTTGTCTATTACATATTTGGCTTATGGAACGGTATCTGTGCTAATTTCAATCTCTGGTTTTATGCAGCACCCCAACTCACCATTCCCCTTAAGCAAGCATAAGTTGGTTTTCTACATTTGAGACCCTGTTCTGTTTTGTAATTCAGTTCCTGTGTAGCCAAGTTTACATTCCGTGTATTAGTGGTACCTTATGATGTTTCCTTTTCTGTGTGACTTATTTCACTTAGAATCATCGTACCTGAATCCACTCATTATGCTGCTACTGGCCTGATGACATAGATTTCATTGCTGAGTGATATTGCATTGTACGTAAGTACCACAACTTCTTTATCCATTTTTCGCTTTCTGCGATATTGAACTGGTACCGAATACGAGGTTCTTGTAAACAGAGCCGTCCCAAACTTTGGGGTGGCTGTGTCTTTTTGATTTTAATTTCCCTAAGCTATAGGACCATAAGTGGAAGTGCCCTAGGCTCTGTTGCTTTGTTTTTTAGATGTTTCAGGAAACACCATACACTTCTCCAGAGTGGCTGTTGGCAATTTACATCCCACCCATCAGCATAAGAAGGCTCCCAGTTCTCCATGGCCTGTCCTCCCTTTCTGGATTTTACACTTTTTTCAGATGGCCCTTTTGACCGGGGGGCAGTGAGACTTCATTGTAGTGCAGATTTCCTTTGCAAGCTTGCTTGGTTGGCCAAAAAGTGCGTATGCTTTTTTTCCTGAATATATTCAGGAAAAAACGCATACGCCCTTTTTGGCCAAGTGCATCATTGTGGACGTTCTGCCTCTTTTCCTATGCTTTACATGCAATTCCAGTCTACCTCCTGAAATCGGTTTCCTGCAATTCTGCCTCGCTTTCAAGTCCTCTTGGCAGGCTTACTTCAATATATTTTTGGATGATAGCTGTCATTTATAACTCTACAGGTTTGTGAATTACAGGGCCCCGGAGCTCCTTTCTTCAACTCGCTTTCTTGTGAGCTGGCCGCAACACCGCAGGATTGCTTCAGGCCCTAGTGTGGTTCCGGCATGGCACGCTGAGCCTTTGGTTAATTCCTCTTCCTGGTGGGAAATGAGAGTTAAATTTGCCCGTCCAGACACCTCCAGCTAGTCTCTCATTGGTTCTCCCTATTCCTGTTCATTTTCCGCAGAAATTGCAAACTGGGCCAAACAGGAGTTTAAAGGCACTGACTCTCCAAGTGGGGAGAGTGTTAGTAAAGCGTCTGGAATGTTGCACCCGAGTACCAGGGGACGAAAACTGAGACACATTTGAACACATTTCCCGATCACACGGTGGATCATACTCTGGGTTCCACATGCATGTTTTAGCTGAAGGAAGAATCCCTTAAACCTGGAGAGTTGAGACCCATGGAATGGGTACCATGCAATATGACTTCAAAGGGTCTGCATTTGCTCACCGAACCTCACCAGTCCTGTCACTGCTGCATTTATGCCGCTGTACACACGCTTGATTCTCTTTCGGAGACATATAAATCCATAGGTTTTAAGATTCTTACTAGTCAGGTATATTCTTAGGCGTTTAATATGGGGTGTTGAGTCCACTTCGTTGAGCAAGGAGTAGCTCTTGTCTATTACATATTTGGCTTATGGAACGGTATCTGTGCTAATTTCAATCTCTGGTTTTATGCAGCACCCCAACTCACCATTCCCCTTAAGCAAGCATAAGTTGGTTTTCTACATTTGAGACCCTGTTCTGTTTTGTAATTCAGTTCCTGTGTAGCCAAGTTTACATTCCGTGTATTAGTGGTACCTTATGATGTTTCCTTTTCTGTGTGACTTATTTCACTTAGAATCATCGTACCTGAATCCACTCATTATGCTGCTACTGGCCTGATGACATAGATTTCATTGCTGAGTGATATTGCATTGTACGTAAGTACCACAACTTCTTTATCCATTTTTCGCTTTCTGCGATATTGAACTTGTACCGAATACGAGGTTCTTGTAAACAGAGCCGTCCCAAACTTTGGGGTGGCTGTGTCTTTTTGATTTTAATTTCCCTAAGCTATAGGACCATAAGTGGAAGTGCCCTAGGCTCTGTTGCTTTGTTTTTTAGATGTTTCAGGAAACACCATACACTTCTCCAGAGTGGCTGTTGGCAATTTACATCCCGCCCATCAGCATAAGAAGGCTCCCAGTTCTCCATGGCCTGTCCTCCCTTTCTGGATTTTACACTTTTTTCAGATGGCCCTTTTGACCGGGGGGCAGTGAGACTTCATTGTAGTGCAGATTTCTTTGCAAGCTTGCTTGGTTGGCCAAAAAGGGCGTATGCGTTTTTTCCTGAATATATTCAGGAAAAAATGCATACGCCCTTTTTGGCCAAGTGCATCATTGTGGACGTTCTGCCTCTTTTCCTATGCTTTACATGCAATTCCAGTCTACCTCCTGAAATCGGTTTCCTGCAATTCTGCCTCGCTTTCAAGTCCTCTTGGCAGGCTTACTTCAATATATTTTTGGATGAAAGCTGTCATTTATAACTCTGCAGGTTTGCGAATTACAGGGCCCCGGAGCTCCTTTCTTCAACTCGCTTTCTTGTGAGCTGGCCGCAACACCGCAGGATTGCTTCAGGCCCTAGTGTGGTTCCGGCATGGCACGCTGAGCCTTTGGTTAATTCCTCTTCCTGGTGGGAAATGAGAGTTAAATTTGCCCGTCCAGACACCTCCAGCTAGTCTCTCATTGGTTCTCCCTATTCCTGTTCATTTTCCGCAGAAATTGCAAACTGGGCCAAACAGGAGTTTAAAGGCACTGACTCTCCAAGTGGGGAGAGTGTTAGTAAAGCGTCTGGAATGTTGCACCCGAGTACCAGGGGACGAAAACTGAGACACATTTGAACACATTTCCCGATCACACGGTGGATCATACTCTGGGTTCCACATGCATGTTTTAGCTGAAGGAAGAATCCCTTAAACCTGGAGAGTTGAGACCCATGGAATGGGTACCATGCAATATGACTTCAAAGGGTCTGCATTTGCTCACCGAACCTCACCAGTCCTGTCACTGCTGCATTTATGCCGCTGTACACACGCTTGATTCTCTTTCGGAGACATATAAATCCATAGGTTTTAAGATTCTTACTAGTCAGGTATATTCTTAGGCGTTTAATATGGGGTGTTGAGTCCACTTCGTTGAGCAAGGAGTAGCTCTTGTCTATTACATATTTGGCTTATGGAACGGTATCTGTGCTAATTTCAATCTCTGGTTTTATGCAGCACCCCAACTCACCATTCCCCTTAAGCAAGCATAAGTTGGTTTTCTACATTTGAGACCCTGTTCTGTTTTGTAATTCAGTTCCTGTGTAGCCAAGTTTACATTCCGTGTATTAGTGGTACCTTATGATGTTTCCTTTTCTGTGTGACTTATTTCACTTAGAATCATCGTACCTGAATCCACTCATTATGCTGCTACTGGCCTGATGACATAGATTTCATTGCTGAGTGATATTGCATTGTACGTAAGTACCACAACTTCTTTATCCATTTTTCGCTTTCTGCGATATTGAACTGGTACCGAATACGAGGTTCTTGTAAACAGAGCCGTCCCAAACTTTGGGGTGGCTGTGTCTTTTTGATTTTAATTTCCCTAAGCTATAGGACCATAAGTGGAAGTGCCCTAGGCTCTGTTGCTTTGTTTTTTAGATGTTTCAGGAAACACCATACACTTCTCCAGAGTGGCTGTTGGCAATTTACATCCCGCCCATCAGCATAAGAAGGCTCCCAGTTCTCCATGGCCTGTCCTCCCTTTCTGGATTTTACACTTTTTTCAGATGGCCCTTTTGACCGGGGGGCAGTGAGACTTCATTGTAGTGCAGATTTCTTTGCAAGCTTGCTTGGTTGGCCAAAAAGGGCGTATGCGTTTTTTCCTGAATATATTCAGGAAAAAATGCATACGCCCTTTTTGGCCAAGTGCATCATTGTGGACGTTCTGCCTCTTTTCCTATGCTTTACATGCAATTCCAGTCTACCTCCTGAAATCGGTTTCCTGCAATTCTGCCTCGCTTTCAAGTCCTCTTGGCAGGCTTACTTCAATATATTTTTGGATGAAAGCTGTCATTTATAACTCTGCAGGTTTGCGAATTACAGGGCCCCGGAGCTCCTTTCTTCAACTCGCTTTCTTGTGAGCTGGCCGCAACACCGCAGGATTGCTTCAGGCCCTAGTGTGGTTCCGGCATGGCACGCTGACCCTTTGGTTAATTCCTCTTCCTGGTGGGAAATGAGAGTTAAATTTGCCCGTCCAGACACCTCCAGCTAGTCTCTCATTGGTTCTCCCTATTCCTGTTCATTTTCCGCAGAAATTGCAAACTGGGCCAAACAGGAGTTTAAAGGCACTGACTCTCCAAGTGGGGAGAGTGTTAGTAAAGCGTCTGGAATGTTGCACCCGAGTACCAGGGGACGAAAACTGAGACACATTTGAACACGTTTCCCGATCACACGGTGGATCATACTCTGGGTTCCACATGCATGTTTTAGCTGAAGGAAGAATCCCTTAAACCTGGAGAGTTGAGACCCATGGAATGGGTACCATGCAATATGACTTCAAAGGTTCTGCATTTGCTCACCGAACCTCACCAATCCTATCACTGCTGCATTTATGCCGCTGTACACACGCTTGATTCTCTTTCGGAGACATATAAATCCATAGGTTTTAAGATTCTTACTAGTCAGGTATATTCTTAGGCGTTTAATATGGGGTGTTGAGTCCACTTCGTTGAGCAAGGAGTAGCTCTTGTCTATTACATATTTGGCTTATGGAACGGTATCTGTGCTAATTTCAATCTCTGGTTTTATGCAGCACCCCAACTCACCATTCCCCTTAAGCAAGCATAAGTTGGTTTTCTACATTTGAGACCCTGTTCTGTTTTGTAATTCAGTTCCTGTGTAGCCAGGTTTACGTTCCGTGTATTAGTGATACCTTATGATGTTTCCTTTTCTGTGTGACTTATTTCACTTAGAATCATCGTACCTGAATCCACTCATTATGCTGCTACTGGCCTGATGACATAGATTTCATTGCTGAGTGATATTGCATTGTACGTAAGTACCACAACTTCTTTATCCATTTTTCGCTTTCTGCGATATTGAACTTGTACCGTATACGAGGTTCTTGTAAACAGAGCCGTCCCAAACTTTGGGGTGGCTGTGTCTTTTTGATTTTAATTTCCCTAAGCTATAGGACCATAAGTGGAAGTGCCCTAGGCTCTGTTGCTTTGTTTTTTAGATGTTTCAGGAAACACCATACACTTCTCCAGAGTGGCTGTTGGCAATTTACATCCCGCCCATCAGCATAAGAAGGCTCCCAGTTCTCCATGGCCTGTCCTCCCTTTCTGGATTTTACACTTTTTTCAGATGGCCCTTTTGACCGGGGGGCAGTTAGACTTCATTGTAGTGCAGATTTCTTTGCAAGCTTGCTTGGTTGGCCAAAAAGGGCGTATGCGTTTTTTCCTGAATATATTCAGGAAAAAACGCATACGCCCTTTTTGGCCAAGTGCATCATTGTGGACGTTCTGCCTCTTTTCCTATGCTTTACATGCAATTCCAGTCTACCTCCTGAAATCGGTTTCCTGCAATTCTGCCTCGCTTTCAAGTCCTCTTGGCAGGCTTACTTCAATATATTTTTGGACGATAGCTGTCATTTATAACTCTGCAGGTTTGTGAATTACAGGGCCCCGGAGCTCCTTTCTTCAACTCGCTTTCTTGTGAGCTGGCCGCAACACCGCAGGATTGCTTCAGGCCCTAGTGTGGTTCCGGCATGGCACGCTGAGCCTTTGGTTAATTCCTCTTCCTGGTGGGAAATGAGAGTTAAATTTCCCCGTCCAGACACCTCCAGCTAGTCTCTCATTGGTTCTCCCTATTCCTGTTCATTTTCCGCAGAAATTGCAAACTGGGCCAAACAGGAGGTTAAAGGCACTGACTCTCCAAGTGGGGAGAGTGTTAGTAAAGCGTCTGGAATGTTGCACCCGAGTACCAGGGGACGAAAACTGAGACACATTTGAACACGTTTCCCGATCACACGGTGGATCATATTCTAGGTTCCACATGCATGTTTTAGCTGAAGGAAGAATCCCTTAAACCTGGAGATTTGAGACCCATGGAATGGGTACCATGCAATATGACTTCAAAGGGTCTGCATTTGCTCACCGAACCTCACCAATCCTATCACTGCTGCATTTATGCCGCTGTACACATGCTTGATTCTCTTTCGGAGACATATAAATCCATAGGTTTTAAGATTCTTACTGGTCAGGTATATTCTTAGGCGTTTAATATGGGGTGTTGAGTCCACTTCGTTGAGCAAGGAGTAGCTCTTGTCTATTACATATTTGGCTTATGGAACGGTATCTGTGCTAATTTCAATCTCTGGTTTTATGCAGCACCCCAACTCACCATTCCCCTTAAGCAAGCATAAGTTGGTTTTCTACATTTGAGACCCTGTTCTGTTTTGTAATTCAGTTCCTGTGTAGCCAAGTTTACGTTCCGTGTATTAGTGATACCTTATGATGTTTCCTTTTCTGTGTGACTTATTTCACTTAGAATCATCGTACCTGAATCCACTCATTATGCTGCTACTGGCCTGATGACATAGATTTCATTGCTGAGTGATATTGCATTGTACGTAAGTACCACAACTTCTTTATCCGTTTTTCGCTTTCTGCGATATTGAACTTGTACCGTATACGAGGTTCTTGTAAACAGAGCCGTCCCAAACTTTGGGGTGGCTGTGTCTTTTTGATTTTAATTTCCCTAAGCTATAGGACCATAAGTGGAAGTGCCCTAGGCTCTGTTGCTTTGTTTTTTAGATGTTTCAGGAAACACCATACACTTCTCCAGAGTGGTTGTTGGCAATTTACATCCCGCCCATCAGCATAAGAAGGCTCCCAGTTCTCCATGGCCTGTCCTCCCTTTCTGGATTTTACACTTTTTTCAGATGGCCCTTTTGACCGGGGGGCAGTGAGACTTCATTGTAGTGCAGATTTCTTTGCAAGCTTGCTTGGTTGGCCAAAAAGGGCGTATGCGTTTTTTCCTGAATATATTCAGGAAAAAACGCATACGCCCTTTTTGGCCAAGTGCATCATTGTGGACGTTCTGCCTCTTTTCCTATGCTTTACATGCAATTCCAGTCTACCTCCTGAAATCGGTTTCCTGCAATTCTGCCCCGCTTTCAAGTCCTCTTGGCAGGCTTACTTCAATATATTTTTGGATGATAGCTGTCATTTATAACTCTGCAGGTTTGTGAATTACAGGGCCCCGGAGCTCCTTTCTTCAACTCGCTTTCTTGTGAGCTGGCCGCAACACCGCAGGATTGCTTCAGGCCCTAGTGTGGTTCCGGCATGGCACGCTGAGCCTTTGGTTAATTCCTCTTCCTGGTGGGAAATGAGCGTTAAATTTGCCCGTCCAGACACCTCCAGCTAGTCTCTCATTGGTTCTCCCTATTCCTGTTCATTTTCCACAGAAATTGCAAACTGGGACAAACAGGAGGTTAAAGGCACTGACTCTCCAAGTGGGGAGAGTGTTAGTAAAGCGTCTGGAATGTTGCACCCGAGTACCAGGGGACGAAAACTGAGACCCATTTGAACACGTTTCCCGATCACACGGTGGATCATACTCTGTTTTCCACATGCATGTTTTAGCTGAAGGAAGAATCCCTTAAACCTGGAGAGTTGAGACCCATGGAATGGGTACCATGCAATATGACTTCAAAGGGTCTGCATTTGCTCACCGAACCTCACCAATGCTATCACTGCTGCGTTTGTGCCGCTGTACACACCCTTGATTCTCTTTCAGAGACATATAAATCCATAGGTTTTAAGATTCTTAGTAGTCAGGTATATTCTTAGGCATTTAAGATGGGGTGTTGAGTCCACTTCGTTGAGCAAGGAGTAGCTCTTGTCTATTACATATTTGGCTTATGGAAAGGTATCTGTGCTGATTTCAATCTCTGGTTTTATGCAGCACCCCAACTCACCTTTCCCCTTAAGCAAGCATAAGTTGGTTTTCTACATTTGAGACCCTATTCTGTTTTGTAATTCAGTTCCTGTGTAGCCAAGTTTACATTCCGTGTATTAGTGATACCTTATGATGTTTCTTTTTCTGTGTGACTTATTTCACTTAGAATCATCGTACCTGAATCCACTCATTATGCTGCTACTGGCCTGATGACATGGATTTCATTGCTGAGTGATATTGCATTGTACGTAAGTACCACAACTTCTTTATCCATTTTTCGCTTTCTGCGATATTGAACTTGTACTGAATACGAGGTTCTTGTAAACAGAGCCGTCCCAAACTTTGGGGTGGCTGTGTCTTTTTGATTTTAATTTCCCTAAGCTATAGGACCATAAGTGGAAGTGCCCTAGGCTCTGTTGCTTTGTTTTTTAGATGTTTCAGGAAACACCATACACTTCTCCAGAGTGGCTGTTGGCAATTTACATCCCGCCCATCAGCATAAGAAGGCTCCCAGTTCTCCATGGCCTGTCCTCCCTTTCTGGATTTTACACTTTTTTCAGATGGCCCTTTTGACCGGGGGGCAGTGAGACTTAATTGTAGTGCAGATTTATTTTGCAAGCTTGCTTGGTTGGCCAAAAAGTGCGTATGCGTTTTTTCCTGAATATATTCAGGAAAAAACGCATACGCCCTTTTTGGCCAAGTGCATCATTGTGGACGTTCTGCCTCTTTTCCTATGCTTTACATGCAATTCCAGTCTACCTCCTGAAATCGGTTTCCTGCAATTCTGCCTCGCTTTCAAGTCCTCTTGGCAGGCTTACTTCAATATATTTTTGGACGATAGCTGTCATTTATAACTCTGCAGGTTTGTGAATTACAGGGCCCCGGAGATCCTTTCTTCAACTCGCTTTCTTGTGAGCTGGCCGCAACACCGCAGGATTGCTTCAGGCCCTAGTGTGGTTCCGGCATGGCACGCTGAGCCTTTGGTTAATTCCTCTTCCTGGTGGGAAATGAGAGTTAAATTTGCCCGTCCAGACACCTCCAGCTAGTCTCTCATTGGTTCTCCCTATTCCTGTTCATTTTCCGCAGAAATTGCAAACTGGGCCAAACAGGAGTTTAAAGGCACTGACTCTCCAAGTGGGGAGAGTGTTAGTAAAGCGTCTGGAATGTTGCACCCGAGTACCAGGGGACGAAAACTGAGACCCAATTGAACACGTTTCCCGATCACACGGTGGATCATACTCTAGGTTCCACATGCATGTTTTAGCTGAAGGAAGAATCCCTTAAACCTGGAGATTTGAGACCCATGGAATGGGTACCATGCAATATGACTTCAAAGGGTCTGCATTTGCTCACCGAACCTCACCAATCCTATCACTGCTGCATTTATGCCGCTGTACACACGCTTGATTCTCTTTCGGAGACATATAAATCCATAGGTTTTAAGATTCTTACTAGTCAGGTATATTCTTAGGCGTTTAATATGGGGTGTTGAGTCCACTTCGTTGAGCAAGGAGTAGCTCTTGTCTATTACATATTTGGCTTATGGAACGGTATCTGTGCTAATTTCAATCTCTGGTTTTATGCAGCACCCCAACTCACCATTCCCCTTAAGCAAGCATAAGTTGGTTTTCTACATTTGAGACCCTGTTCTGTTTTGTAATTCAGTTCCTGTGTAGCCAAGTTTACATTCCGTGTATTAGTGATACCTTATGATGTTTCCTTTTCTGTGTAACTTATTTCACTTAGAATCATCGTATCTGAATCCACTCATTATGCTGCTACTGGCCTGATGACATAGATTTCATTGCTGAGTGATATTGCATTGTACGTAAGTACCACAACTTCTTTATCCATTTTTCGCTTTCTGCGATATTGAACTTGTACCGTATACGAGGTTCTTGTAAACAGAGCCGTCCCAAACTTTGGGGTGGCTGTGTCTTTTTGATTTTAATTTCCCTAAGCTATAGGACCATAAGTGGAAGTGCCCTAGGCTCTGTTGCTTTGTTTTTTAGATGTTTCAGGAAACACCATACACTTCTCCAGAGTGGCTGTTGGCAATTTACATCCCGCCCATCAGCATAAGAAGGCTCCCAGTTCTCCATGGCCTGTCCTCCCTTTCTGGATTTTACACTTTTTTCAGATGGCCCTTTTGACCGGGGGGCAGTGAGACTTCATTATAGTGCAGATTTCTTTGCAAGCTTGCTTGGTTGGCCAAAAAGGGCGTATGCGTTTTTTCCTGAATATATTCAGGAAAAAACGCATACGCCCTTTTTGGCCAAGTGCATCATTGTGGACGTTCTGCCTCTTTTCCTATGCTTTACATGCAATTCCAGTCTACCTCCTGAAATCGGTTTCCTGCAATTCTGCCTCGCTTTCAAGTCCTCTTGGCAGGCTTACTTCAATATATTTTTGGATGATAGCTGTCATTTATAACTCTGCAGGCTTGCGAATTACAGGGCCCCGGAGCTCCTTTCTTCAACTCGCTTTCTTGTGAGCTGGCCGCAACACCGCAGGATTGCTTCAGGCCCTAGTGTGGTTCCGGCATGGCACGCTGAGCCTTTGGTTAATTCCTCTTCCTGGTGGGAAATGAGCGTTAAATTTGCCCGTCCAGACACCTCCAGCTAGTCTCTCATTGGTTCTCCCTATTCCTGTTCATTTTCCACAGAAATTGCAAACTGGGACAAACAGGAGGTTAAAGGCACTGACTCTCCAAGTGGGGAGAGTGTTAGTAAAGCGTCTGGAATGTGGCACCCGAGTACCAGGGGACGAAAACTGAGACCCATTTGAACACGTTTCCCGATCACACGGTGGATCATACTCTGTTTTCCACATGCATGTTTTAGCTGAAGGAAGAATCCCTTAAACCTGGAGAGTTGAGACCCATGTAATGGGTACCATGCAATATGACTTCAAAGGGTCTGCATTTGCTCACCGAACCTCACCAATCCTATCACTGCTGCATTTATGCCGCTGTACACACGCTTGATTCTCTTTCGGAGACATATAAATCCATAGGTTTTAAGATTCTTACTAGTCAGGTATATTCTTAGGCGTTTAAGATGGGGTGTTGAGTCCACTTCGTTGAGCAAGGAGTAGCTCTTGTCTATTACATATTTGGCTTATGGAAAGGTATCTGTGCTGATTTCAATCTCTGGTTTTATGCAGCACCCCAACTCACCTTTCCCCTTAAGCAAGCATAAGTTGGTTTTCTACATTTGAGACCCTATTCTGTTTTGTAATTCAGTTCCTGTGTAGCCAAGTTTACATTCCGTGTATCAGTGATACCTTATGATGTTTCTTTTTCTGTGTGACTTATTTCACTTAGAATCATCGTACCTGAATCCACTCATTATGCTGCTACTGGCCTGATGACATAGATTTCATTGCTGAGTGATATTGCATTGTACGTAAGTACCACAACTTCTTTATCCATTTTTCGCTTTCTGCGATATTGAACTTGTACCGAATACGAGGTTCTTGTAAACAGAGCCGTCCCAAACTTTGGGGTGGCTGTGTCTTTTTGATTTTAATTTCCCTAAGCTATAGGACCATAAGTGGAAGTGCCCTAGGCTCTGTTGCTTTGTTTTTTAGATGTTTCAGGAAACACCATACACTTCTCCAGAGTGGCTGTTGGCAATTTACATCCCGCCCATCAGCATAAGAAGGTTCCCAGTTCTCCATGGCCTGTCCTCCCTTTCTGGATTTTACACTTTTTTCAGATGGCCCTTTTGACCGGGGGGCAGTGAGACTTCATTGTAGTGCAGATTTCCTTTGCAAGCTTGCTTGGTTGGCCAAAAAGGGCGTATGCGTTTTTTCCTGAATATATTCAGGAAAAAACGCATACGCCCTTTTTGGCCAAGTGCATCATTGTGGACGTTCTGCCTCTTTTCCTATGCTTTACATGCAATTCCAGTCTACCTCCTGAAATCGGTTTCCTGCAATTCTGCCTCGCTTTCAAGTCCTCTTGGCAGCCTTACTTCAATATATTTTTGGACGATAGCTGTCATTTATAACTCTGCAGGTTTGTGAATTACAGGGCCCCGGAGATCCTTTCTTCAACTCGCTTTCTTGTGAGCTGGCCGCAACACCGCAGGATTGCTTCAGGCCCTAGTGTGGTTCCGGCATGGCACGCTGAGCCTTTGGTTAATTCCTCTTCCTGGTGGGAAATGAGAGTTAAATTTGCCCGTCCAGACACCTCCAGCTAGTCTCTCATTGGTTCTCCCTATTCCTGTTCATTTTCCGCAGAAATTGCAAACTGGGCCAAACAGGAGTTTAAAGGCACTGACTCTCCAAGTGGGGAGAGTGTTAGTAAAGCGTCTGGAATGTTGCACCCGAGTACCAGGGGACGAAAACTGAGACACATTTGAACACGTTTCCCGATCACACGGTGGATCATACTCTAGGTTCCACATGCATGTGTTAGCTGAAGGAAGAATCCCTTACCTGGAGATTTGAGACCCATGGAATGGGTACCATGCAATATGACTTCAAAGGGTCTGCATTTGCTCACCAAACCTCACCAATCCTATCACTGCTGCATTTATGCCGCTGTACACACGCTTGATTCTCTTTCGGAGACATATAAATCCATAGGTTTTAAGATTCTTACTAGTCAGGTATATTCTTAGGCGTTTAATATGGGGTGTTGAGTCCACTTCGTTGAGCAAGGAGTAGCTCTTGTCTATTACATATTTGGCTTATGGAACGGTATCTGTGCTAATTTCAATCTCTGGTTTTATGCAGCACCCCAACTCACCATTCCCCTTAAGCAAGCATAAGTTGGTTTTCTACATTTGAGACCCTGTTCTGTTTTGTAATTCAGTTCCTGTGTAGCCAAGTTTACATTCCGTGTATTAGTGATACCTTATGATGTTTCCTTTTCTGTGTGACTTATTTCACTTAGAATCATCGTACCTGAATCCACTCATTATGCTGCTACTGGCCTGATGACATAGATTTCATTGCTGAGTGATATTGCATTGTACGTAAGTACCACAACTTCTTTATCCATTTTTCGCTTTCTGCGATATTGAACTTGTACCGTATACGAGGTTCTTGTAAACAGAGCCATCCCAAACTTTGGGGTGGCTGTGTCTTTTTGATTTTAATTTCCCTAAGCTATAGGACCATAAGTGGAAGTGCCCTAGGCTCTGTTGCTTTGTTTTTTAGATGTTTCAGGAAACACCATACACTTCTCCAGAGTGGCTGTTGGCAATTTACATCCCGCCCATCAGCATAAGAAGGCTCCCAGTTCTCCATGGCCTGTCCTCCCTTTCTGGATTTTACACTTTTTTCAGATGGCCCTTTTGACTGGGGGGCAGTGAGACTTCATTGTAGTGCAGATTTCCTTTGCAAGCTTGCTTGGTTGGCCAAAAAGTGCGTATGCGTTTTTTCCTGAATATATTCAGGAAAAAACGCATACGCCCTTTTTGGCCAAGTGCATCATTGTGGACGTTCTGCCTCTTTTCCTATGCTTTACATGCAATTCCAGTCTACCTCCTGAAATCGGTTTCCTGCAATTCTGCCTCGCTTTCAAGTCCTCTTGGCAGCCTTACTTCAATATATTTTTGGACGATAGCTGTCATTTATAACTCTGCAGGTTTGTGAATTACAGGGCCCCGGAGCTCCTTTCTTCAACTCGCTTTCTTGTGAGCTGGCCGCAACACCGCAGGATTGCTTCAGGCCCTAGTGTGGTTCCGGCATGGCACGCTGAGCCTTTGGTTAATTACTCTTCCTGGTGGGAAATGAGAGTTAAATTTGCCCGTCCAGACACCTCCAGCTAGTCTCTCATTGGTTCTCCCTATTCCTGTTCATTTTCCGCAGAAATTGCAAACTGGGCCAAACAGGAGTTTAAAGGCACTGACTCTCCAAGTGGGGAGAGTGTTAGTAAAGCGTCTGGAATGTTGCACCCGAGTACCAGGGGACGAAAACTGAGACACATTTGAACACGTTTCCCGATCACACGGTGGATCATACTCTAGGTTCCACATGCATGTTTTAGCTGAAGGAAGAATCCCTTAAACCTGGAGATTTGAGACCCATGGAATGGGTACCATGCAATATGACTTCAAAGGGTCTGCATTTGCTCACCGAACCTCACCAATCCTATCACTGCTGCATTTATGCCGCTGTACACACGCTTGATTCTCTTTCGGAGACATATAAATCCATAGGTTTTAAGATTCTTACTAGTCAGGTATATTCTTAGGCGTTTAATATGGGGTGTTGAGTCCACTTCGTTGAGCAAGGAGTAGCTCTTGTCTATTACATATTTGGCTTATGGAACGGTATCTGTGCTAATTTCAATCTCTGGTTTTATGCAGCACCCCAACTCACCATTCCCCTTAAGCAAGCATAAGTTGGTTTTCTACATTTGAGACCCTGTTCTGTTTTGTAATTCAGTTCCTGTGTAGCCAAGTTTACATTCCGTGTATTAGTGATACCTTATGATGTTTCCTTTTCTGTGTGACTTATTTCACTTAGAATCATCGTACCTGAATCCACTCATTATGCTGCTACTGGCCTGATGACATAGATTTCATTGCTGAGTGATATTGCATTGTACGTAAGTACCACAACTTCTTTATCCATTTTTCGCTTTCTGCGATATTGAACTTGTACCGTATACGAGGTTCTTGTAAACAGAGCCGTCCCAAACTTTGGGGTGGCTGTGTCTTTTTGATTTTAATTTCCCTAAGCTATAGGACCATAAGTGGAAGTGCCCTAGGCTCTGTTGCTTTGTTTTTTAGATGTTTCAGGAAACACCATACACTTCTCCAGAGTGGCTGTTGGCAATTTACATCCCGCCCATCAGCATAAGAAGGCTCCCAGTTCTCCATGGCCTGTCCTTCCTTTCTGGATTTTACACTTTTTTCAGATGGCCCTTTTGACCGGGGGGCAGTGAGACTTCATTGTAGTGCAGATTTCCTTTGCAAGCTTGCTTGGTTGGCCAAAAAGTGCGTATGCGTTTTTTCCTGAATATATTCAGGAAAAAACGCATACACCCTTTTTGGCCAAGTGCATCATTGTGGACGTTCTGCCTCTTTTCCTATGCTTTACATGCAATTCCAGTCTACCTCCTGAAATCGGTTTCCTGCAATTCTGCCTCGCTTTCAAGTCCTCTTGGCAGGCTTACTTCAATATATTTTTGGACGATAGCTGTCATTTATAACTCTGCAGGTTTGTGAATTACAGGGCCCCGGAGCTCCTTTCTTCAACTCGCTTTCTTGTGAGCTGGCCGCAACACCGCAGGATTGCTTCAGGCCCTAGTGTGGTTCCGGCATGGCACGCTGAGCCTTTGGTTAATTCCTCTTCCTGGTGGGAAATGAGAGTTAAATTTGCCCGTCCAGACACCTCCAGCTAGTCTCTCATTTGTTCTCCCTATTCCTGTTCATTTTACGCAGAAATTGCAAACTGGGCCAAACAGGAGGTTAAAGGCACTGACTCTCCAAGTGGGGAGAGTGTTAGTAAAGCGTCTGGAATGTTGCACCCGAGTACCAGGGGACGAAAACTGAGACACATTTGAACACGTTTCCCGATCACACGGTGGATCATACTCTAGGTTCCACATGCATGTTTTAGCTGAAGGAAGAATCCCTTAAACCTGGAGATTTGAGACCCATGGAATGGGTACCATGCAATATGACTTCAAAGGGTCTGCATTTGCTCACCGAACCTCACCAATCCTATCACTGCTGCATTTATGCCGCTGTACACACGCTTGATTCTCTTTCGGAGACATATAAATCCATAGGTTTTAAGATTCTTACTAGTCAGGTATATTCTTAGGCGTTTAATATGGGGTGTTGAGTCCACTTCGTTGAGCAAGGAGTAGCTCTTGTCTATTACATATTTGGCTTATGGAACGGTATCTGTGCTAATTTCAATCTCTGGTTTTATGCAGCACCCCAACTCACCATTCCCCTTAAGCAAGCATAAGTTGGTTTTCTACATTTGAGACCCTGTTCTGTTTTGTAATTCAGTTCCTGTGTAGCCAAGTTTACGTTCCGTGTATTAGTGATACCTTATGATGTTTCCTTTTCTGTGTGACTTATTTCACTTAGAATCATCGTACCTGAATCCACTCATTATGCTGCTACTGGCCTGATGACATAGATTTCATTGCTGAGTGATATTGCATTGTACGTAAGTACCACAACTTCTTTATCCATTTTTCGCTTTCTGCGATATTGAACTTGTACCGTATACGAGGTTCTTGTAAACAGAGCCGTCCCAAACTTTGGGGTGGCTGTGTCTTTTTGATTTTAATTTCCCTAAGCTATAGGACCATAAGTGGAAGTGCCCTAGGCTCTGTTGCTTTGTTTTTTAGATGTTTCAGG
The DNA here is from genome assembly GCF_964374135.1 of Grampus griseus. Taxonomy (NCBI): domain Eukaryota; kingdom Metazoa; phylum Chordata; class Mammalia; order Artiodactyla; family Delphinidae; genus Grampus; species Grampus griseus. The sequence goes on from NW_028133388.1 coordinate 1,084,667, forward strand.
AAACACCATACACTTCTCCAGAGTGGCTGTTGGCAATTTACATCCCACACATCAGCATAAGAAGGCTCCCAGTTCTCCATGGCCTGTCCTCCCTTTCTGGATTTTACACTTTTTTCAGATGGCCCTTTTGACCGGGGGGCAGTGAGACTTCATTGTAGTGCAGATTTCCTTTGCAAGCTTGCTTGGTTGGCCAAAAAGTGCGTATGCATTTTTTCCTGAATATATTCAGGAAAAAACGCATATGCCCTTTTTGGCCAAGTGCATCATTGTGGACGTTCTGCCTCTTTTCCTATGCTTTACATGCAATTCCAGTCTACCTCCTGAAATCAGTTTCCTGCAATTCTGCCTCGCTTTCAAGTCCTCTTGGCAGCCTTACTTCAATATATTTTTGGACGATAGCTGTCATTTATAACTCTGCAGGTTTGTGAATTACAGGGCCCCGGAGCTCCTTTCTTCAACTCGCTTTCTTGTGAGCTGGCCGCAACACCGCAGGATTGCTTCAGGCCCTAGTGTGGTTCCGGCATGGCACGCTGAGCCTTTGGTTAATTCCTCTTCCTGGTGGGAAATGAGAGTTAAATTTGCCCGTCCAGACACCTCCAGCTAGTCTCTCATTGGTTCTCCCTATTCCTGTTCATTTTCCGCAGAAATTGCAAACTGGGCCAAACAGGAGGTTAAAGGCATTGACTCTCCAAGTGGGGAGAGTGTTAGTAAAGCGTCTGGAATGTTGCACCCGAGTACCAGGGGACGAAAACTGAGACACATTTGAACACGTTTCCCGATCACACGGTGGATCATACTCTGGGTTCCACATGCATGTTTTAGCTGAAGGAAGAATCCCTTAAACCTGGAGAGTTGAGACCCATGGAATGGGTACCATGCAATATGACTTCAAAGGGTCTGCATTTGCTCACCGAACCTCACCAATCCTATCACTGCTGCATTTATGCCGCTGTACACACGCTTGATTCTCTTTCGGAGACATATAAATCCATAGGTTTTAAGATTCTTACTAGTCAGGTATATTCTTAGGCGTTTAATATGGGGTGTTGAGTCCACTTCGTTGAGCAAGGAGTAGCTCTTGTCTATTACATATTTGGCTTATGGAACGGTATCTGTGCTAATTTCAATCTCTGGTTTTATGCAGCACCCCAACTCACCATTCCCCTTAAGCAAGCATAAGTTGGTTTTCTACATTTGAGACCCTGTTCTGTTTTGTAATTCAGTTCCTGTGTAGCCAAGTTTACGTTCCGTGTATTAGTGATACCTTATGATGTTTCCTTTTCTGTGTGACTTATTTCACTTAGAATCATCGTACCTGAATCCACTCATTATGCTGCTACTGGCCTGATGACATAGATTTCATTGCTGAGTGATATTGCATTGTACGTAAGTACCACAACTTCTTTATCCATTTTTCGCTTTCTGCGATATTGAACTTGTACCGTATACGAGGTTCTTGTAAACAGAGCCGTCCCAAACTTTGGGGTGGCTGTGTCTTTTTGATTTTAATTTCCCTAAGCTATAGGACCATAAGTGGAAGTGCCCTAGGCTCTGTTGCTTTGTTTTTTAGATGTTTCAGGAAACACCATACACTTCTCCAGAGTGGCTGTTGGCAATTTACATCCCACCCATCAGCATAAGAAGGCTCCCAGTTCTCCATGGCCTGTCCTCCCTTTCTGGATTTTACACTTTTTTCAGATGGCCCTTTTGACCGGGGGGCAGTGAGACTTCATTGTAGTGCAGATTTCCTTTGCAAGCTTGCTTGGGTGGCCAAAAAGTGCGTATGCATTTTTTCCTGAATATATTCAGGAAAAAACGCATACGCCCTTTTTGGCCAAGTGCATCATTGTGGACGTTCTGCCTCTTTTCCTATGCTTTACATGCAATTCCTGTCTACCTCCTGAAATCGGTTTCCTGCAATTCTGCCTCGCTTTCAAGTCCTCTTGGCAGGCTTACTTCAATATATTTTTGGACGATAGCTGTCATTTATAACTCTGCAGGTTTGTGAATTACAGGGCCCTGGAGATCCTTTCTTCAACTCGCTTTCTTGTGAGCTGGCCGCAACACCGCAGGATTGCTTCAGGCCCTAGTGTGGTTCCGGAATGGCACGCTGAGCCTTTGGTTAATTCCTCTTCCTGGTGGGAAATGAGAGTTAAATTTGCCCGTCCAGACACCTCCAGCTAGTCTCTCATTGGTTCTCCCTATTCCTGTTCATTTTCCGCAGAAATTGCAAACTGGGCCAAACAGGAGGTTAAAGGCACTGACTCTCCAAGTGGGGAGAGTGTTAGTAAAGCGTCTGGAATGTTGCACCCGAGTACCAGGGGACGAAAACTGAGACACATTTGAACACGTTTCCCGATCACACGGTGGATCATACTCTAGGTTCCACATGCATGTTTTAGCTGAAGGAAGAATCCCTTAAACCTGGAGATTTGAGACCCATGGAATGGGTACCATGCAATATGACTTCAAAGGGTCTGCATTTGCTCACCGAACCTCACCAATCCTATCACTGCTGCATTTATGCCGCTGTACACACGCTTGATTCTCTTTCGGAGACATATAAATCCATAGGTTTTAAGATTCTTACTAGTCAGGTATATTCTTAGGCGTTTAATATGGAGTGTTGAGTCCACTTCGTTGAGCAAGGAGTAGCTCTTGTCTATTACATATTTGGCTTATGGAACGGTATCTGTGCTAATTTCAATCTCTGGTTTTATGCAGCACCCCAACTCACCATTCCCCTTAAGCAAGCATAAGTTGGTTTTCTACATTTGAGACCCTGTTCTGTTTTGTAATTCAGTTCCTGTGTAGCCAAGTTTACGTTCCGTGTATTAGTGATACCTTATGATGTTTCCTTTTCTGTGTGACTTATTTCACTTAGAATCATCGTACCTGAATCCACTCATTATGCTGCTACTGGCCTGATGACATAGATTTCATTGCTGAGTGATATTGCATTGTACGTAGGTACCACAACTTCTTTATCCATTTTTCGCTTTCTGCGATATTGAACTTGTACCGTATACGAGGTTCTTGTAAACAGAGCCATCCCAAACTTTGGGGTGGCTGTGTCTTTTTGATTTTAATTTCCCTAAGCTATAGGACCATAAGTGGAAGTGCCCTAGGCTCTGTTGCTTTGTTTTTTAGATGTTTCAGGAAACCCCATACACTTCTCCAGAGTGGCTGTTAGCAATTTACATCCCGCCCATCAGCATAAGAAGGCTCCCAGTTCTCCATGGCCTGTCCTCCCTTTCTGGATTTTACACTTTTTTCAGATGGCCCTTTTGACCGGGGGGCAGTGAGACTTCATTGTAGTGCAGATTTCTTTGCAAGCTTGCTTGGTTGGCCAAAAAGGGCGTATGCGTTTTTTCCTGAATATATTCAGGAAAAAACGCATACGCCCTTTTTGGCCAAGTGCATCACTGTGGACGTTCTGCCTCTTTTCCTATGCTTTACATGCAATTCCAGTCTACCTCCTGAAATCGGTTTCCTGCAATTCTGCCTCGCTTTCAAGTCCTCTTGGCAGGCTTACTTCAATATATTTTTGGATGATAGCTGTCATTTATAACTCTGCAGGTTTGCGAATTACAGGGCCCCGGAGCTCCTTTCTTCAACTCGCTTTCTTGTGAGCTGACCGCAACACCGCAGGATTGCTTCAGGCCCTAGTGTGGTTCCGGCATGGCACGCTGAGCCTTTGGTTAATTCCTCTTCCTGGTGGGAAATGAGAGTTAAATTTGCCCGTCCAGACACCTCCAGCTAGTCTCTCATTGGTTCTCCCTATTCCTGTTCATTTTCCACAGAAATTGCAAACTTGGCCAAACAGGAGTTTAAAGGCACTGACTCTCCAAGTGGGGAGAGTGTTAGTAAAGCGTCTGGAATGTTGCACCCGAGTACCAGGGGACGAAAACTGAGACACATTTGAACACGTTTCCCGATCACACGGTGGATCATACTCTGGGTTCCACATGCATGTTTTAGCTGAAGGAAGAATCCCTTAAACCTGGAGAGTTGAGACCCATGGAATGGGTACCATGCAATATGACTTCAAAGGGTCTGCATTTGCTCACCGAACCTCACCAATCCTATCACTGCTGCATTTATGCCGCTGTACACACGCTTGATTCTCTTTCGGAGACATATAAATCCAAAGGTTTTAAGATTCTTACTAGTCAGGTATATTCTTAGGCGTTTAATATGGGGTGTTGAGTCCACTTCGTTGAGCAAGGAGTAGCTCTTGTCTATTACATATTTGGCTTATGGAACGGTATCTGTGCTAATTTCAATCTCTGGTTTTATGCAGCACCCCAACTCACCATTCCCCTTAAGCAAGCATAAGTTGGTTTTCTACATTTGAGAACCTGTTCTGTTTTGTAATTCAGTTCCTGTGTAGCCAAGTTTACATTCCGTGTATTAGTGGTACCTTATGATGTTTCCTTTTCTGTGTGACTTATTTCACTTAGAATCATCGTACCTGAATCCACTCATTATGCTGCTACTGGCCTGATGACATAGATTTCATTGCTGAGTGATATTGCATTGTACGTAAGTACCACAACTTCTTTATCCATTTTTCGCTTTCTGCGATATTGAACTTGTACCGTATACGAGGTTCTTGTAAACAGAGCCGTCCCAAACTTTGGGGTGGCTGTGTCTTTTTGATTTTAATTTCCCTAAGCTATAGGACCATAAGTGGAAGTGCCCTAGGCTCTGTTGCTTTGTTTTTTAGATGTTTCAGGAAACACCATACACTTCTCCAGAGTGGCTGTTGGCAATTTACATCCCACCCATCAGCATAAGAAGGCTCCCAGTTCTCCATGGCCTGTCCTCCCTTTCTAGATTTTACACTTTTTTCAGATGGCCCTTTTGACCGGGGGGCAGTGAGACTTCATTGTAGTGCAGATTTCTTTGCAAGCTTGCTTGGTTGGCCAAAAAGGGCGTATGCGTTTTTTCCTGAATATATTCAGGAAAAAACGCATACGCCCTTTTTGGCCAAGTGCATCATTGTGGACGTTCTGCCTCTTTTCCTATGCTTTACATGCAATTCCAGTCTACCTCCTGAAATCGGTTTCCTGCAATTCTGCCTCGCTTTCAAGTCCTCTTGGCAGGCTTACTTCAATATATTTTTGGACGATAGCTGTCATTTATAACTCTGCAGGTTTGTGAATTACAGGGCCCCGGAGCTCCTTTCTTCAACTCGCTTTCTTGTGAGCTGGCCGCAACACCGCAGGATTGCTTCAGGCCCTAGTGTGGTTCCGGCATGGCACGCTGAGCCTTTGGTTAATTCCTCTTCCTGGTGGGAAATGAGAGTTAAATTTGCCCGTCCAGACACCTCCAGCTAATCTCTCATTGGTTCTCCCTATTCCTGTTCATTTTCCGCAGAAATTGCAAACTGGGCCAAACAGGAGTTTAAAGGCACTGACTCTCCAAGTGGGGAGAGTGTTAGTAAAGCGTCTGGAATGTTGCACCCGAGTACCAGGGGACGAAAACTGAGACACATTTGAACACGTTTCCCGATCACACGGTGGATCATACTCTAGGTTCCACATGCATGTTTTAGCTGAAGGAAGAATCCCTTAAACCTGGAGATTTGAGACCCATGGAATGGGTACCATGCAATATGACTTCAAAGGGTCTGCATTTGCTCACCGAACCTCACCAATCCTATCACTGCTGCATTTATGCCGCTGTACACACGCTTGATTCTCTTTCGGAGACATATAAATCCATAGGTTTTAAGATTCTTACTAGTCAGGTATATTCTTAGGCGTTTAAGATGGGGTGTTGAGTCCACTTCGTTGAGCAAGGAGTAGCTCTTGTCTATTACATATTTGGCTTATGGAACGGTATCTGTGCTAATTTCAATCTCTGGTTTTATGCAGCACCCCAACTCACCATTCCCCTTAAGCAAGCATAAGTTGGTTTTCTACATTTGAGACCCTGTTCTGTTTTGTAATTCAGTTCCTGTGTAGCCAAGTTTACGTTCCGTGTATTAGTGATACCTTATGATGTTTCCTTTTCTGTGTGACTTATTTCACTTAGAATCATCGTACCTGAATCCACTCATTATGCTGCTACTGGCCTGATGACATAGATTTCATTGCTGAGTGATATTGCATTGTACGTAAGTACCACAACTTCTTTATCCATTTTTCACTTTCTGTGATATTGAACTTGTACCGTATACGAGGTTCTTGTAAACAGAGCCATCCCAAACTTTGGGGTGGCTGTGTCTTTTTGATTTTAATTTCCCTAAGCTATAGGACCATAAGTGGAAGTGCCCTAGGCTCTGTTGCTTTGTTTTTTAGATGTTTCAGGAAACCCCATACACTTCTCCAGAGTGGCTGTTGGCAATTTACATCCCGCCCATCAGCATAAGAAGGCTCCCAGTTCTCCATGGCCTGTCCTCCCTTTCTGGATTTTACACTTTTTTCAGATGGCCCTTTTGACCGGGGGGCAGTGAGACTTCATTGTAGTGCAGATTTCTTTGCAAGCTTGCTTGGTTGGCCAAAAAGGGCGTATGCGTTTTTTCCTGAATATATTCAGGAAAAAACGCATACGCCCTTTTTGGCCAAGTGCATCATTGTGGACGTTCTGCCTCTTTTCCTATGCTTTACATGCAATTCCAGTCTACCTCCTGAAATCGGTTTCCTGCAATTCTGCCTCGCTTTCAAGTCCTCTTGGCAGGCTTACTTCAATATATTTTTGGATGATAGCTGTCATTTATAACTCTGCAGGTTTGCGAATTACAGGGCCCCGGAGCTCCTTTCTTCAACTCGCTTTCTTGTGAGCTGGCCGCAACACCGCAGGATTGCTTCAGGCCCTAGTGTGGTTCCGGCATGGCACGCTGACCCTTTGGTTAATTCCTCTTCCTGGTGGGAAATGAGAGTTAAATTTGCCCGTCCAGACACCTCCAGCTAGTCTCTCATTGGTTCTCCCTATTCCTGTTCATTTTCCACAGAAATTGCAAACTGGGCCAAACAGGAGTTTAAAGGCACTGACTCTCCAAGTGGGGAGAGTGTTAGTAAAGCTTCTGGAATGTTGCACCCGAGTACCAGGGGACGAAAACTGAGACACATTTGAACACGTTTCCCGATCACACGGTGGATCATACTCTGGGTTCCACATGCATGTTTTAGCTGAAGGAAGAATCCCTTAAACCTGGAGAGTTGAGACCCATGGAATGGGTACCATGCAATATGACTTCAAAGGGTCTGCATTTGCTCACCGAACCTCACCAATCCTATCACTGCTGCATTTATGCCGCTGTACACACGCTTGATTCTCTTTCGGAGACATATAAATCCATAGGTTTTAAGATTCTTACTAGTCAGGTATATTCTTAGGCGTTTAATATGGGGTGTTGAGTCCACTTCGTTGAGCAAGGAGTAGCTCTTGTCTATTACATATTTGGCTTATGGAACGGTATCTGTGCTAATTTCAATCTCTGGTTTTATGCAGCACCCCAACTCACCATTCCCCTTAAGCAAGCATAAGTTGGTTTTCTACATTTGAGACCCTGTTCTGTTTTGTAATTCAGTTCCTGTGTAGCCAAGTTTACATTCCATGTATTAGTGGTACCTTATGATGTTTCCTTTTCTGTGTGACTTATTTCACTTAGAATCATCGTACCTGAATCCACTCATTATGCTGCTACTGGCCTGATGACATAGATTTCATTGCTGAGTGATATTGCATTGTACGTAAGTACCACAACTTCTTTATCCATTTTTCGCTTTCTGCGATATTGAACTTGTACCGTATACGAGGTTCTTGTAAACAGAGCCATCCCAAACTTTGGGGTGGCTGTGTCTTTTTGATTTTAATTTCCCTAAGCTATAGGACCATAAGTGGAAGTGCCCTAGGCTCTGTTGCTTTGTTTTTTAGATGTTTCAGGAAACACCATACACTTCTCCAGAGTGGCTGTTGGCAATTTACATCCCACCCATCAGCATAAGAAGGCTCCCAGTTCTCCATGGCCTGTCCTCCCTTTCTAGATTTTACACTTTTTTCAGATGGCCCTTTTGACCGGGGGGCAGTGAGACTTCATTGTAGTGCAGATTTCTTTGCAAGCTTGCTTGGTTGGCCAAAAAGGGCGTATGCGTTTTTTCCTGAATATATTCAGGAAAAAACGCATACGCCCTTTTTGGCCAAGTGCATCATTGTGGACGTTCTGCCTCTTTTCCTATGCTTTACATGCAATTCCAGTCTACCTCCTGAAATCGGTTTCCTGCAATTCTGACTCGCTTTCAAGTCCTCTTGGCAGGCTTACTTCAATATATTTTTGGACGATACCTGTCATTTATAACTCTGCAGGTTTGCGAATTACAGGGCCCCGGAGCTCCTTTCTTCAACTCGCTTTCTTGTGAGCTGGCCGCAACACCGCAGGATTGCTTCAGGCCCTAGTGTGGTTCCGGCATGGCACGCTGAGCCTTTGGTTAATTCCTCTTCCTGGTGGGAAATGAGAGTTAAATTTGCCCGTCCAGACACCTCCAGCTAGTCTCTCATTGGTTCTCCCTATTCCTGTTCATTTTCCGCAGAAATTGCAAACTGGGCCAAACAGGAGTTTAAAGGCACTGACTCTCCAAGTGGGGAGAGTGTTAGTAAAGCGTCTGGAATGTTGCACCCGAGTACCAGGGGACGAAAACTGAGACACATTTGAACACGTTTCCCGATCACACGGTGGATCATACTCTGGGTTCCACATGCATGTTTTAGCTGAAGGAAGAATCCCTTAAACCTGGAGAGTTGAGACCCATGGAATGGGTACCATGCAATATGACTTCAAAGGGTCTGCATTTGCTCACCGAACCTCACCAATCCTATCACTGCTGCATTTATACCGCTGTACACACGCTTGATTCTCTTTCGGAGACATATAAATCCATAGGTTTTAAGATTCTTACTAGTCAGGTATATTCTTAGGCATTTAAGATGGGGTGTTGAGTCCACTTCGTTGAGCAAGGAGTAGCTCTTGTCTATTACATATTTGGCTTATGGAACGGTATCTGTGCTAATTTCAATCTCTGGTTTTATGCAGCACCCCAACTCACCATTCCCCTTAAGCAAGCATAAGTTGGTTTTCTACATTTGAGACCCTGTTCTGTTTTGTAATTCAGTTCCTGTGTAGCCAAGTTTACATTCCGTGTATTAGTGGTACCTTATGATGTTTCCTTTTCTGTGTGACTTATTTCACTTAGAATCATCGTACCTGAATCCACTCATTATGCTGCTACTGGCCTGATGACATAGATTTCATTGCTGAGTGATATTGCATTGTACGTAAGTACCACAACTTCTTTATCCATTTTTCGCTTTCTGCGATATTGAACTTGTACCGAATACGAGGTTCTTGTAAACAGAGCCGTCCCAAAATTTGGGGTGGCTGTGTCTTTTTGATTTTAATTTCCCTAAGCTATAGGACCATAAGTGGAAGTGCCCTAGGCTCTGTTGCTTTGTTTTTTAGATGTTTCAGGAAACACCATACACTTCTCCAGAGTGGCTGTTGGCAATTTACATCCCGCCCATCAGCATAAGAAGGCTCCCAGTTCTCCATGGCGTGTCCTCCCTTTCTGGATTTTACACTTTTTTCAGATGGCCCTTTTGACCGGGGGGCAGTGAGACTTCATTGTAGTGCAGATTTCCTTTGCAAGCTTGCTTGGGTGCCCAAAAAGTGCGTATGCGTTTTTTCCTGAATATATTCAGGAAAAAAAGCATACGCTCTTTTTGGCCAAGTGCATCATTGTGGATGTTCTGCCTCTTTTCCTATGCTTTACATGCAATTCCTGTCTACCTCCTGAAATCGGTTTCCTGCAATTCTGCCTCGCTTTCAAGTCCTCTTGGCAGCCTTACTTCAATATATTTTTGGACGATAGCTGTCATTTATAACTCTGCAGGTTTGCGAATTACAGGGCCCCGGAGCTCCTTTCTTCAACTCGCTTTCTTGTGAGCTGGCCGCAACACCGCAGGATTGCTTCAGGCCCTAGTGTGGTTCCGGCATGGCACGCTGAGCCTTTGGTTAATTCCTCTTCCTGGTGGGAAATGAGAGTTAAATTTGCCCGTCCAGACACCTCCAGCTAGTCTCTCATTGGTTCTCCCTATTCCTGTTCATTTTCCGCAGAAATTGCAAACTGGGCCAAACAGGAGTTTAAAGGCACTGACTCTCCAAGTGGGGAGAGTGTTAGTAAAGCGTCTGGAATGTTGCACCCGAGTACCAGGGGACGAAAACTGAGACACATTTGAACACGTTTCCCGATCACACGGTGGATCATACTCTGGGTTCCACATGCATGTTTTAGCTGAAGGAAGAATCCCTTAAACCTGGAGAGTTGAGACCCATGGAATGGGTACCATGCAATATGACTTCAAAGGGTCTGCATTTGCTCACCGAACCTCACCAATCCTATCACTGCTGCATTTATGCCGCTGTACACACGCTTGATTCTCTTTCGGAGACATATAAATCCATAGGTTTTAAGATTCTTACTAGTCAGGTATATTCTTAGGCGTTTAATATGGGGTGTTGAGTCCACTTCGTTGAGCAAGGAGTAGCTCTTGTCTATTACATATTTGGCTTATGGAACGGTATCTGTGCTAATTTCAGTCTCTGGTTTTATGCAGCACCCCAACTCACCATTCCCCTTAAGCAAGCATAAGTTGGTTTTCTACATTTGAGACCCTGTTCTGTTTTGTAATTCAGTTCCTGTGTAGCCAAGTTTACGTTCCGTGTATTAGTGATACCTTATGATGTTTCCTTTTCTGTGTGACTTATTTCACTTAGAATCATCGTACCTGAATCCACTCATTATGCTGCTACTGGCCTGATGACATAGATTTCATTGCTGAGTGATATTGCATTGTACGTAAGTACCACAACTTCTTTATCCATTTTTCGCTTTCTGCGATATTGAACTTGTACCGTATACGAGGTTCTTGTAAACAGAGCCGTCCCAAACTTTGGGGTGGCTGTGTCTTTTTGATTTTAATTTCCCTAAGCTATAGGACCATAAGTGGAAGTGCCCTAGGCTCTGTTGCTTTGTTTTTTAGATGTTTCAGGAAACACCATACACTTCTCCAGAGTGGCTGTTGGCAATTTACATCCCACCCATCAGCATAAGAAGGCTCCCAGTTCTCCATGGCCTGTCCTCCCTTTCTGGATTTTACACTTTTTTCAGATGGCCCTTTTGACCGGGGGGCAGTGAGACTTCATTGTAGTGCAGATTTCCTTTGCAAGCTTGCTTGGGTGGCCAAAAAGTGCGTATGCATTTTTTCCTGAATATATTCAGGAAAAAACGCATACGCCCTTTTTGGCCAAGTGCATCATTGTGGACGTTCTGCCTCTTTTCCTATGCTTTACATGCAATTCCTGTCTACCTCCTGAAATCGGTTTCCTGCAATTCTGCCTCGCTTTCAAGTCCTCTTGGCAGCCTTACTTCAATATATTTTTGGACGATAGCTGTCATTTATAACTCTGCAGGTTTGTGAATTACAGGGCCCCGGAGATCCTTTCTTCAACTCGCTTTCTTGTGAGCTGGCCGCAACACCGCAGGATTGCTTCAGGCCCTAGTGTGGTTCCGGAATGGCACGCTGAGCCTTTGGTTAATTCCTCTTCCTGGTGGGAAATGAGAGTTAAATTTGCCCGTCCAGACACCTCCAGCTAGTCTCTCATTGGTTCTCCCTATTCCTGTTCATTTTCCGCAGAAATTGCAAACTGGGCCAAACAGGAGGTTAAAGGCACTGACTCTCCAAGTGGGGAGAGTGTTAGTAAAGCGTCTGGAATGTTGCACCCGAGTACCAGGGGACGAAAACTGAGACACATTTGAACACGTTTCCCGATCACACGGTGGATCATACTCTAGGTTCCACATGCATGTTTTAGCTGAAGGAAGAATCCCTTAAACCTGGAGATTTGAGACCCATGGAATGGGTACCATGCAATATGACTTCAAAGGGTCTGCATTTGCTCACCGAACCTCACCAATCCTATCACTGCTGCATTTATGCCGCTGTACACACGCTTGATTCTCTTTCGGAGACATATAAATCCATAGGTTTTAAGATTCTTACTAGTCAGGTATATTCTTAGGCGTTTAATATGGGGTGTTGAGTCCACTTCGTTGAGCAAGGAGTAGCTCTTGTCTATTACATATTTGGCTTATGGAACGGTATCTGTGCTAATTTCAATCTCTGGTTTTATGCAGCACCCCAACTCACCATTCCCCTTAAGCAAGCATAAGTTGGTTTTCTACATTTGAGACCCTGTTCTGTTTTGTAATTCAGTTCCTGTGTAGCCAAGTTTACGTTCCGTGTATTAGTGATACCTTATGATGTTTCCTTTTCTGTGTGACTTATTTCACTTAGAATCATCGTACCTGAATCCACTCATTATGCTTCTACTGGCCTGATGACATAGATTTCATTGCTGAGTGATATTGCATTGTACGTAAGTACCACAACTTCTTTATCCATTTTTCGCTTTCTGTGATATTGAACTTGTACCGTATACGAGGTTCTTGTAAACAGAGCCATCCCAAACTTTGGGGTGGCTGTGTCTTTTTGATTTTAATTTCCCTAAGCTATAGGACCATAAGTGGAAGTGCCCTAGGCTCTGTTGCTTTGTTTTTTAGATGTTTCAGGAAACACCATACACTTCTCCAGAGTGGCTGTTGGCAATTTACATCCCGCCCATCAGCATAAGAAGGCTCCCAGTTCTCCATGGCCTGTCCTCCCTTTCTGGATTTTACACTTTTTTCAGATGGCCCTTTTGACCGGGGGGCAGTGAGACTTCATTGTAGTGCAGATTTCTTTGCAAGCTTGCTTGGTTGGCCAAAAAGGGCGTATGCGTTTTTCCCTGAATATATTCAGGAAAAAACGCATACGCCCTTTTTGGCCAAGTGCATCATTGTGGACGTTCTGCCTCTTTTCCTATGCTTTACATGCAATTCCAGTCTACCTCCTGAAATCGGTTTCCTGCAATTCTGCCTCGCTTTCAAGTCCTCTTGGCAGGCTTACTTCAATATATTTTTGGATGATAGCTGTCATTTATAACTCTGCAGGTTTGCGAATTACAGGGCCCCGGAGCTCCTTTCTTCAACTCGCTTTCTTGTGAGCTGGCCGCAACACCGCAGGATTGCTTCAGGCCCTAGTGTGGTTCCGGCATGGCACGCTGAGCCTTTGGTTAATTCCTCTTCCTGGTGGGAAATGAGAGTTAAATTTGCCCGTCCAGACACCTCCAGCTAGTCTCTCATTGGTTCTCCCTATTCCTGTTCATTTTCCACAGAAATTGCAAACTGGGCCAAACAGGAGTTTAAAGGCACTGACTCTCCAAGTGGGGAGAGTGTTAGTAAAGCTTCTGGAATGTTGCACCCGAGTACCAGGGGACGAAAACTGAGACACATTTGAACACGTTTCCCGATCACACGGTGGATCATACTCTGGGTTCCACATGCATGTTTTAGCTGAAGGAAGAATCCCTTAAACCTGGAGAGTTGAGACCCATGGAATGGGTACCATGCAATATGACTTCAAAGGGTCTGCATTTGCTCACCGAACCTCACCAATCCTATCACTGCTGCATTTATGCCGCTGTACACACGCTTGATTCTCTTTCGGAGACATATAAATCCATAGGTTTTAAGATTCTTACTAGTCAGGTATATTCTTAGGCGTTTAATATGGGGTGTTGAGTCCACTTCGTTGAGCAAGGAGTAGCTCTTGTCTATTACATATTTGGCTTATGGAACGGTATCTGTGCTAATTTCAATCTCTGGTTTTATGCAGCACCCCAACTCACCATTCCCCTTAAGCAAGCATAAGTTGGTTTTCTACATTTGAGACCCTGTTCTGTTTTGTAATTCAGTTCCTGTGTAGCCAAGTTTACATTCCGTGTATTAGTGGTACCTTATGATGTTTCCTTTTCTGTGTGACTTATTTCACTTAGAATCATCGTACCTGAATCCACTCATTATGCTGCTACTGGCCTGATGACATAGATTTCATTGCTGAGTGATATTGCATTGTACGTAAGTACCACAACTTCTTTATCCATTTTTCGCTTTCTGCGATATTGAACTTGTACCGTATACGAGGTTCTTGTAAACAGAGCCGTCCCAAACTTTGGGGTGGCTGTGTCTTTTTGATTTTAATTTCCCTAAGCTATAGGACCATAAGTGGAAGTGCCCTAGGCTCTGTTGCTTTGTTTTTTAGATGTTTCAGGAAACACCATACACTTCTCCAGAGTGGCTGTTGGCAATTTACATCCCACCCATCAGCATAAGATGGCTCCCAGTTCTCCATGGCCTGTCCTCCCTTTCTAGATTTTACACTTTTTTCAGATGGCCCTTTTGACCGGGGGGCAGTGAGACTTCATTGTAGTGCAGATTTCTTTGCAAGCTTGCTTGGTTGGCCAAAAAGGGCGTATGCGTTTTTTCCTGAATATATTCAGGAAAAAACGCATACGCCCTTTTTGGCCAAGTGCATCATTGTGGACGTTCTGCCTCTTTTCCTATGCTTTACATGCAATTCCAGTCTACCTCCTGAAATCGGTTTCCTGCAATTCTGCCTCGCTTTCAAGTCCTCTTGGCAGGCTTACTTCAATATATTTTTGGACGATAGCTGTCATTTATAACTCTGCAGGTTTGTGAATTACAGGGCCCCGGAGCTCCTTTCTTCAACTCGCTTTCTTGTGAGCTGGCCGCAACACCGCAGGATTGCTTCAGGCCCTAGTGTGGTTCCGGCATGGCACGCTGAGCCTTTGGTTAATTCCTCTTCCTGCTGGGAAATGAGAGTTAAATTTGCCCGTCCAGACACCTCCAGCTAATCTCTCATTGGTTCTCCCTATTCCTGTTCATTTTCCGCAGAAATTGCAAACTGGGCCATACAGGAGGTTAAAGACACTGACTCTCCAAGTGGGGAGAGTGTTAGTAAAGCGTCTGGAATGTTGCACCCGAGTACCAGGGGACGAAAACTGAGACACATTTGAACACGTTTCCCGATCACACGGTGGATCATACTCTAGGTTCCACATGCATGTTTTAGCTGAAGGAAGAATCCCTTAAACCTGGAGATTTGAGACCCATGGAATGGGTACCATGCAATATGACTTCAAAGGGTCTGCATTTGCTCACCGAACCTCACCAATCCTATCACTGCTGCATTTATGCCACTGTACACACGCTTGATTCTCTTTCGGAGACATATAAATCCATAGGTTTTAAGATTCTTACTAGTCAGGTATATTCTTAGGCGTTTAAGATGGGGTGTTGAGTCCACTTCGTTGAGCAAGGAGTAGCTCTTGTCTATTACATATTTGGCTTATGGAACGGTATCTGTGCTAATTTCAATCTCTGGTTTTATGCGGCACCCCAACTCACCATTCCCCTTAAGCAAGCATAAGTTGGTTTTCTACATTTGAGACCCTGTTCTGTTTTGTAATTCAGTTCCTGTGTAGCCAAGTTTACGTTCCGTGTATTAGTGATACCTTATGATGTTTCCTTTTCTGTGTGACTTATTTCACTTAGAATCATCGTACCTGAATCCACTCATTATGCTGCTACTGGCCTGATGACATAGATTTCATTGCTGAGTGATATTGCATTGTACGTAAGTACCACAACTTCTTTATCCATTTTTCGCTTTCTGCGATATTGAACTTGTACCGTATACGAGGTTCTTGTAAACAGAGCCGTCCCAAACTTTGGGGTGGCTGTGTCTTTTTGATTTTAATTTCCCTAAGCTATAGGTCCATAAGTGGAAGTGCCCTAGGCTCTGTTGCTTTGTTTTTTAGATGTTTCAGGAAACACCATACACTTCTCCAGGGTGGCTGTTGGCAATTTACATCCCGCCCATCAGCATAAGAAGGCTCCCAGTTCTCCATGGCCTGTCCTCCCTTTCTGGATTTTACACTTTTTTCAGATGGCCCTTTTGACCGGGGGGCAGTGAGACTTCATTGTAGTGCAGATTTCTTTGCAAGCTTGCTTGGTTGGCCAAAAAGGGCGTATGCGTTTTTTCCTGAATATATTCAGGAAAAAACGCATACGCCCTTTTTGGCCAAGTGCATCATTGTGGACGTTCTGCCTCTTTTCCTATGCTTTACATGCAATTCCAGTCTACCTCCTGAAATCGGTTTCCTGCAATTCTGACTCGCTTTCAAGTCCTCTTGGCAGGCTTACTTCAATATATTTTTGGACGATACCTGTCATTTATAACTCTGCAGGTTTGCGAATTACAGGGCCCCGGACCTCCTTTCTTCAACTCGCTTTCTTGTGAGCTGGCCGCAACACCGCAGGATTGCTTCAGGCCCTAGTGTGGTTCCGGCATGGCACGCTGAGCCTTTGGTTAATTCCTCTTCCTGGTGGGAAATGAGAGTTAAATTTGCCCGTCCAGACACCTCCAGCTAGTCTCTCATTGGTTCTCCCTATTCCTGTTCATTTTCCGCAGAAATTGCAAACTGGGCCAAACAGGAGTTTAAAGGCACTGACTCTCCAAGTGGGGAGAGTGTTAGTAAAGCGTCTGGAATGTTGCACCCGAGTACCAGGGGACGAAAACTGAGACACATTTGAACACGTTTCCCGATCACACGGTGGATCATACTCTGGGTTCCACATGCATGTTTTAGCTGAAGGAAGAATCCCTTAAACCTGGAGAGTTGAGACCCATGGAATGGGTACCATGCAATATGACTTCAAAGGGTCTGCATTTGCTCACCGAACCTCACCAATCCTATCACTGCTGCATTTATACCGCTGTACACACGCTTGATTCTCTTTCGGAGACATATAAATCCATAGGTTTTAAGATTCTTACTAGTCAGGTATATTCTTAGGCGTTTAATATGGGGTGTTGAGTCCACTTCGTTGAGCAAGGAGTAGCTCTTGTCTATTACATATTTGGCTTAAGGAACGGTATCTGTGCTAATTTCAATCTCTGGTTTTATGCAGCACCCCAACTCACCATTCCCCTTAAGCAAGCATAAGTTGGTTTTCTACATTTGAGACCCTGTTCTGTTTTGTAATTCAGTTCCTGTGTAGCCAAGTTTACGTTCCGTGTATTAGTGATACCTTATGATGTTTCCTTTTCTGTGTGACTTATTTCACTTAGAATCATCGTACCTGAATCCACTCATTATGCTGCTACTGGCCTGATGACATAGATTTCATTGCTGAGTGATATTGCATTGTACGTAAGTACCACAACTTCTTTATCCATTTTTCGCTTTCTGCGATATTGAACTTGTACCGTATACGAGGTTC
Source organism: Grampus griseus (assembly GCF_964374135.1). Taxonomy (NCBI): domain Eukaryota; kingdom Metazoa; phylum Chordata; class Mammalia; order Artiodactyla; family Delphinidae; genus Grampus; species Grampus griseus. The sequence goes on from NW_028133388.1 coordinate 1,101,916, forward strand.
TTGTAAACAGAGCCATCCCAAACTTTGGGGTGGCTGTGTCTTTTTGAATTTAATATCCCTAAGCTATAGGACCATAAGTGGAAGTGCCCTATGCTCTGTTGCTTTGTTTTTTAGATGTTTCAGGAAACACCATACACTTCTCCAGAGTGGCTGTTGGCAATTTACATCCCGCCCATCAGCATAAAAAGGCTCCCAGTTCTCCATGGCCTGTCCTCCCTTTCTGGATTTTACACTTTTTTCAGATGGCCCTTTTGACCGGGGGGCAGTGAGACTTCATTGTAGTGCAGATTTCTTTGCAAGCTTGCTTGGTTGGCCAAAAAGGGCGTAGGCGTTTTTTCCTGAATATATTCAGGAAAAAACGCCTACGCCCTTTTTGGCCAAGTGCATCATTGTGGACGTTCTGCCTCTTTTCCTATGCTTTACATGCAATTCCAGTCTACCTCCTGAAATCGGTTTCCTGCAATTCTGCCTCGCTTTCAAGTCCTCTTGGCAGCCTTACTTCAATATATTTTTGGATGATAGCTGTCACTTATAACTCTGCAGGTTTGCGAATTACAGGGCCCCGGAGCTCCTTTCTTCAACTCGCTTTCTTGTGAGCTGGCCGCAACACCGCAGGATTGCTTCAGGCCCTAGTGTGGTTCCGGCATGGCACGCTGAGCCTTTGGTTAATTCCTCTTCCTGGTGGGAAATGAGAGTTAAATTTGCCCGTCCAGACACCTCCAGCTAGTCTCTCATTGGTTCTCCCTATTCCTGTTCATTTTCCGCAGAAATTGCAAACTGGGCCAAACAGGAGTTTAAAGGCACTGACTCTCCAAGTGGGGAGAGTGTTAGTAAAGCGTCTGGAATGTTGCACCCGAGTACCAGGGGACGAAAACTGAGACCCATTTGAACACGTTTCCCGATCACACAGTGGATCATACTCTGGGTTCCACATGCATGTTTTAGCTGAAGGAAGAATCCCTTAAACCTGGAGAGTTGAGACCCATGGAATGGGTACCATGCAATATGACTTCAAAGGGTCTGCATTTGCTCACCGAACCTCACCAATCCTATCACTGCTGCATTTATGCCGCTGTACACACGCTTGATTCTCTTTCGGAGACATATAAATCCATAGGTTTTAAGATTCTTACTAGTCAGGTATATTCTTAGGCGTTTAATATGGGGTGTTGAGTCCACTTCGTTGAGCAAGGAGTAGCTCTTGTCTATTACATATTTGGCTTATGGAACGGTATCTGTGCTAATTTCAGTCTCTGGTTTTATGCAGCACCCCAACTCACCATTCCCCTTAAGCAAGCATAAGTTGGTTTTCTACATTTGAGACCCTGTTCTGTTTTGTAATTCAGTCCCTGTGTAGCCAAGTTTACGTTCCGTGTATTAGTGATACCTTATGATGTTTCCTTTTCTGTGTGACTTATTTCACTTAGAATCATCGTACCTGAATCCACTCATTATGCTGCTACTGGCCTGATGACATAGATTTCATTGCTGAGTGATATTGCATTGTACGTAAGTACCACAACTTCTTTATCCATTTTTCGCTTTCTGCGATATTGAACTTGTACCGTATACGAGGTTCTTGTAAACAGAGCCGTCCCAAACTTTGGGGTGGCTGTGTCTTTTTGATTTTAATTTCCCTAAGCTATAGGACCATAAGTGGAAGTGCCCTAGGCTCTGTTGCTTTGTTTTTTAGATGTTTCAGGAAACACCATACACTTCTCCAGAGTGGCTGTTGGCAATTTACATCCCGCCCATCAGCATAAGAAGGCTCCCAGTTCTCCATGGCCTGTCCTCCCTTTCTGGATTTTACACTTTTTTCAGATGGCCCTTTTGACCGGGGGGCAGTGAGACTTCATTGTAGTGCAGATTTCTTTGCAAGCTTGCTTGGTTGGCCAAAAAGGGCGTATGCGTTTTTTCCTGAATATATTCAGGAAAAAACGCATACGCCCTTTTTGGCCAAGTGCATCATTGTGGACGTTCTGCCTCTTTTCCTATGCTTTACATGCAATTCCAGTCTCCCTCCTGAAATCGGTTTCCTGCAATTCTGCCCCGCTTTCAAGTCCTCTTGGCAGGCTTACTTCAATATATTTTTGGATGATAGCTGTCATTTATAACTCTGCAGGTTTGTGAATTACAGGGCCCCGGAGCTCCTTTCTTCAACTCGCTTTCTTGTGAGCTGGCCGCAACACCGCAGGATTGCTTCAGGCCCTAGTGTGGTTCCGGCATAGCACGCTGAGCCTTTGGTTAATTCCTCTTCCTGGTGGGAAATGAGCGTTAAATTTGCCCGTCCAGACACCTCCAGCTAGTCTCTCATTGGTTCTCCCTATTCCTATTCATTTTCCACAGAAATTGCAAACTGGGACAAACAGGAGGTTAAAGGCACTGACTCTCCAAGTGGGGAGAGTGTTAGTAAAGCGTCTGGAATGTGGCACCCGAGTACCAGGGGACGAAAACTGAGACCCATTTGAACACGTTTCCCGATCACACGGTGGATCATACTCTGTTTTCCACATGCATGTTTTAGCTGAAGGAAGAATCCCTTAAACCTGGAGAGTTGAGACCCATGGAATGGGTACCATGCAATATGACTTCAAAGGGTCTGCATTTGCTCACCGAACCTCACCAATCCTATCACTGCTGCATTTATGCCGCTGTACACACGCTTGATTCTCTTTCGGAGACATATAAATCCATAGGTTTTAAGATTCTTACTAGTCAGGTATATTCTTAGGCGTTTAAGATGGGGTGTTGAGTCCACTTCGTTGAGCAAGGAGTAGCTCTTGTCTATTACATATTTGGCTTATGGAAAGGTATCTGTGCTGATTTCAATCTCTGGTTTTATGCAGCACCCCAACTCACCTTTCCCCTTAAGCAAGCATAAGTTGGTTTTCTACATTTGAGACCCTATTCTGTTTTGTAATTCAGTTCCTGTGTAGCCAAGTTTACATTCCGTGTAATAGTGATACCTTATGATGTTTCTTTTTCTGTGTGACTTATTTCACTTAGAATCATCGTACCTGAATCCACTCATTATGCTGCTACTGGCCTGATGACATAGATTTCATTGCTGAGTGATATTGCATTGTACGTAAGTACCACAACTTCTTTATCCATTTTTCGCTTTCTGCGATATTGAACTTGTACCGAATACGAGGTTCTTGTAAACAGAGCCGTCCCAAACTTTGGGGTGGCTGTGTCTTTTTGATTTTAATTTCCCTAAGCTATAGGACCATAAGTGGAAGTGCCCTAGGCTGTGTTGCTTTGTTTTTTAGATGTTTCAGGAAACACCATACACTTCTCCAGAGTGGCTGTTGGCAATTTACATCCCGCCCATCAGCATAAGAAGGCTCCCAGTTCTCCATGGCCTGTCCTCCCTTTCTGGATTTTACACTTTTTTCAGATGGCCCTTTTGACCGGGGGGCAGTGAGACTTCATTGTAGTGCAGATTTCCTTTGCAAGCTTGCTTGGTTGGCCAAAAAGGGCGTATGCGTTTTTTCCTGAATATATTCAGGAAAAAACGCATACGCCCTTTTTGGCCAAGTGCATCATTGTGGACGTTCTGCCTCTTTTCCTATGCTTTACATGCAATTCCAGTCTACCTCCTGAAATCGGTTTCCTGCAATTCTGCCTCACTTTCAAGTCCTCTTGGCAGCCTTACTTCAATATATTTTTGGACGATAGCTGTCATTTATAACTCTGCAGGTTTGTGAATTACAGGGCCCCGGAGATCCTTTCTTCAACTCGCTTTCTTGTGAGCTGGCCGCAACACCGCAGGATTGCTTCAGGCCCTAGTGTGGTTCCGGCATGGCACGCTGAGCCTTTGGTTAATTCCTCTTCCTGGTGGGAAATGAGAGTTAAATTTGCCCGTCCAGACACCTCCAGCTAGTCTCTCATTGGTTCTCCCTATTCCTGTTCATTTTCCGCAGAAATTGCAAACTGGGCCAAACAGGAGTTTAAAGGCACTGACTCTCCAAGTGGGGAGAGTGTTAGTAAAGCGTCTGGAATGTTGCACCCGAGTACCAGGGGACGAAAACTGAGACCCATTTGAACACGTTTCCCGATCACACGGTGGATCATACTCTAGGTTCCACATGCATGTTTTAGCTGAAGGAAGAATCCCTTAAACCTGGAGATTTGAGACCCATGGAATGGGTACCATGCAATATGACTTCAAAGGGTCTGCATTTGCTCACCGAACCTCACCAATCCTATCACTGCTGCATTTATGCCGCTGTACACACGCTTGATTCTCTTTCGGAGACATATAAATCCATAGGTTTTAAGATTCTTAGTAGTCAGGTATATTCTTAGGCGTTTAATATGGGGTGTTGAGTCCACTTCGTTGAGCAAGGAGTAGCTCTTGTCTATTACATATTTGGCTTATGGAACGGTATCTGTGCTAATTTCAATCTCTGGTTTTATGCAGCACCCCAACTCACCATTCCCCTTAAGCAAGCATAAGTTGGTTTTCTACATTTGAGACCCTGTTCTGTTTTGTAATTCAGTTCCTGTGTAGCCAAGTTTACATTCCGTGTATTAGTGATACCTTATGATGTTTCCTTTTCTGTGTGACTTATTTCACTTAGAATCATCGTACCTGAATCCACTCATTATGCTGCTACTGGCCTGATGACATAGATTTCATTGCTGAGTGATATTGCATTGTACGTAAGTACCACAACTTCTTTATCCATTTTTCGCTTTCTGCGATATTGAACTTGTACCGTATACGAGGTTCTTGTAAACAGAGCCGTCCCAAACTTTGGGGTGGCTGTGTCTTTTTGATTTTAATTTCCCTAAGCTATAGGACCATAAGTGGAAGTGCCCTAGGCTCTGTTGCTTTGTTTTTTAGATGTTTCAGGAAACACCATACACTTCTCCAGAGTGGCTGTTGGCAATTTACATCCCGCCCATCAGCATAAGAAGGCTCCCAGTTCTCCATGGCCTGTCCTCCCTTTCTGGATTTTACACTTTTTTCAGATGGCCCTTTTGACCGGGGGGCAGTGAGACTTCATTGTAGTGCAGATTTCCTTTGCAAGCTTGCTTGGTTGGCCAAAAAGGGCGTATGCGTTTTTTCCTGAATATATTCAGGAAAAAATGCATACGCCCTTTTTGGCCAAGTGCATCATTGTGGACGTTCTGCCTCTTTTCCTATGCTTTACATGCAATTCCAGTCTACCTCCTGAAATCGGTTTCCTGCAATTCTGCCTCGCTTTCAAGTCCTCTTGGCAGGCTTACTTCAATATATTTTTGGACGATAGCTGTCATTTATAACTCTGCAGGTTTGTGAATTACAGGGCCCCGGAGCTCCTTTCTTCAACTCGCTTTCTTGTGAGCTGGCCGCAACACCGCAGGATTGCTTCAGGCCCTAGTGTGGTTCCGGCATGGCACGCTGAGCCTTTGGTTAATTCCTCTTCCTGGTGGGAAATGAGCGTTAAATTTGCCCGTCCAGACACCTCCAGCTAGTCTCTCATTGGTTCTCCCTATTCCTGTTCATTTTCCACAGAAATTGCAAACTGGGACAAACAGGAGGTTAAAGGCACTGACTCTCCAAGTGGGGAGAGTGTTAGTAAAGCGTCTGGAATGTGGCACCCGAGTACCAGGGGACGAAAACTGAGACCCATTTGAACACGTTTCCCGATCACACGGTGGATCATACTCTGTTTTCCACATGCATGTTTTAGCTGAAGGAAGAATCCCTTAAACCTGGAGAGTTGAGACCCATGGAATGGGTACCATGCAATATGACTTCAAAGGGTCTGCATTTGCTCACCGAACCTCACCAATCCTATCACTGCTGCATTTATGCCGCTGTACACACGCTTGATTCTCTTTCGGAGACATATAAATCCATAGGTTTTAAGATTCTTACTAGTCAGGTATATTCTTAGGCGTTTAAGATGGGGTGTTGAGTCCACTTCGTTGAGCAAGGAGTAGCTCTTGTCTATTACATATTTGGCTTATGGAAAGGTATCTGTGCTGATTTCAATCTCTGGTTTTATGCAGCACCCCAACTCACCTTTCCCCTTAAGCAAGCATAAGTTGGTTTTCTACATTTGAGACCCTATTCTGTTTTGTAATTCAGTTCCTGTGTAGCCAAGTTTACATTCCGTGTATTAGTGATACCTTATGATGTTTCTTTTTCTGTGTGACTTATTTCACTTAGAATCATCGTACCTGAATCCACTCATTATGCTGCTACTGGCCTGATGACATAGATTTCATTGCTGAGTGATATTGCATTGTACGTAAGTACCACAACTTCTTTATCCATTTTTCGCTTTCTGCGATATTGAACTTGTACCGAATACGAGGTTCTTGTAAACAGAGCCGTCCCAAACTTTGGGGTGGCTGTGTCTTTTTGATTTTAATTTCCCTAAGCTATAGGACCATAAGTGGAAGTGCCCTAGGCTCTGTTGCTTTGTTTTTTAGATGTTTCAGGAAACACCATACACTTCTCCAGAGTGGCTGTTGGCAATTTACATCCCGCCCATCAGCATAAGAAGGCTCCCAGTTCTCCATGGCCTGTCCTCCCTTTCTGGATTTTACACTTTTTTCAGATGGCCCTTTTGACCGGGGGGCAGTGAGACTTCATTGTAGTGCAGATTTCCTTTGCAAGCTTGCTTGGTTGGCCAAAAAGTGCGTATGCGTTTTTTCCTGAATATATTCAGGAAAAAACGCATACGCCCTTTTTGGCCAAGTGCATCATTGTGGACGTTCTGCCTCTTTTCCTATGCTTTACATGCAATTCCAGTCTACCTCCTGAAATCGGTTTCTTGCAATTCTGCCTCGCTTTCAAGTCCTCTTGGCAGCCTTACTTCAATATATTTTTGGACGATAGCTGTCATTTATAACTCTGCAGGTTTGTGAATTACAGGGCCCCGGAGATCCTTTCTTCAACTCGCTTTCTTGTGAGCTGGCCGCAACACCGCAGGATTGCTTCAGGCCCTAGTGTGGTTCCGGCATGGCACGCTGAGCCTTTGGTTAATTCCTCTTCCTTGTGGGAAATGAGAGTTAAATTTGCCCGTCCAGACACCTCCAGCTAGTCTCTCATTGGTTCTCCCTATTCCTGTTCATTTTCCGCAGAAATTGCAAACTGGGCCAAACAGGAGTTTAAAGGCACTGACTCTCCAAGTGGGGAGAGTGTTAGTAAAGCGTCTGGAATGTTGCACCCGAGTACCAGGGGACGAAAACTGAGACCCATTTGAACACGTTTCCCGATCACACGGTGGATCATACTCTAGGTTCCACATGCATGTTTTAGCTGAAGGAAGAATCCCTTAAACCTGGAGATTTGAGACCCATGGAATGGGTACCATGCAATATGACTTCAAAGGGTCTGCATTTGCTCACCGAACCTCACCAATCCTATCACTGCTGCATTTATGCCGCTGTACACACGCTTGATTCTCTTTCGGAGACATATAAATCCATAGGTTTTAAGATTCTTACTAGTCAGGTATATTCTTAGGCGTTTAATATGGGGTGTTGAGTCCACTTCGTTGAGCAAGGAGTAGCTCTTGTCTATTACATATTTGGCTTATGGAACGGTATCTGTGCTAATTTCAATCTCTGGTTTTATGCAGCACCCCAACTCACCATTCCCCTTAAGCAAGCATAAGTTGGTTTTCTACATTTGAGACCCTGTTCTGTTTTGTAATTCAGTTCCTGTGTAGCCAAGTTTACATTCCGTGTATTAGTGATACCTTATGATGTTTCCTTTTCTGTGTGACTTATTTCACTTAGAATCATCGTACCTGAATCCACTCATTATGCTGCTACTGGCCTGATGACATAGATTTCATTGCTGAGTGATATTGCATTGTACGTAAGTACCACAACTTCTTTATCCATTTTTCGCTTTCTGCGATATTGAACTTGTACCGTATACGAGGTTCTTGTAAACAGAGCCGTCCCAAACTTTGGGGTGGCTGTGTCTTTTTGATTTTAATTTCCCTAAGCTATAGGACCATAAGTGGAAGTGCTCTAGGCTCTGTTGCTTTGTTTTTTAGATGTTTCAGGAAACACCATACACTTCTCCAGAGTGGCTATTGGCAATTTACATCCCATCCATCAGCATAAGAAGGCTCCCAGTTCTCCATGGCCTGTCCTCCCTTTCTGGATTTTACACTTTTTTCAGATGGCCCTTTTGACCGGGGGGCAGTGAGACTTCATTGTAGTGCAGATTTCCTTTGCAAGCTTGCTTGGTTGGCCAAAAAGTGCGTATGCGTTTTTTCCTGAATATATTCAGGAAAAAACGCATACGCCCTTTTTGGCCAAGTGCATCATTGTGGACGTTCTGCCTCTTTTCCTATGCTTTACATGCAATTCCAGTCTACCTCCTGAAATCGGTTTCCTGCAATTCTGCCTCGCTTTCAAGTCCTCTTGGCAGCCTTACTTCAATATATTTTTGGACGATAGCTGTCATTTATAACTCTGCAGGTTTGTGAATTACAGGGCCCCGGAGATCCTTTCTTCAACTCGCTTTCTTGTGAGCTGGCCGCAACACCGCAGGATTGCTTCAGGCCCTAGTGTGGTTCTGGCATGGCACGCTGAGCCTTTGGTTAATTCCTCTTCCTGGTGGGAAATGAGAGTTAAATTTGCCCGTCCAGACACCTCCAGCTAGTCTCTCATTGGTTCTCCCTATTCCTGTTCATTTTCCACAGAAATTGCAAACTGGGCCAAACAGGAGTTTAAAGGCACTGACTCTCCAAGTGGGGAGAGTGTTAGTAAAGCGTCTGGAATGTTGCACCCGAGTACCAGGGGACGAAAACTGAGACCCATTTGAACACGTTTCCCGATCACACGGTGGATCATACTCTAGGTTCCACATGCATGTTTTAGCTGAAGGAAGAATCCCTTAAACCTGGAGATTTGAGACCCATGGAATGGGTACCATGCAATATGACTTCAAAGGGTCTGCATTTGCTCACCGAACCTCACCAATCCTATCACTGCTGCATTTATGCCACTGTACACACGCTTGATTCTCTTTCGGAGACATATAAATCCATAGGTTTTAAGATTCTTACTAGTCAGGTATATTCTTAGGCGTTTAATATGGGGTGTTGAGTCCACTTCGTTGAGCAAGGAGTAGCTCTTGTCTATTACATATTTGGCTTATGGAACGGTATCTGTGCTAATTTCAATCTCTGGTTTTATGCAGCACCCCAACTCACCATTCCCCTTAAGCAAGCATAAGTTGGTTTTCTACATTTGAGACCCTGTTCTGTTTTGTAATTCAGTTCCTGTGTAGCCAAGTTTACATTCCGTGTATTAGTGATACCTTATGATGTTTCCTTTTCTGTGTGACTTATTTCACTTAGAATCATCGTACCTGAATCCACTCATTATGCTGCTACTGGCCTGATGACATAGATTTCATTGCTGAGTGATATTGCATTGTACGTAAGTACCACAACTTCTTTATCCATTTTTCGCTTTCTGCGATATTGAACTTGTACCGTATACGAGGTTCTTGTAAACAGAGCCGTCCCAAACTTTGGGGTGGCTGTGTCTTTTTGATTTTAATTTCCCTAAGCTATAGGACCATAAGTGGAAGTGCCCTAGGCTCTGTTGCTTTGTTTTTTAGATGTTTCAGGAAACACCATACACTTCTCCAGAGTGGCTGTTGGCAATTTACATCCCGCCCATCAGCATAAGAAGGCTCCCAGTTCTCCATGGCCTGTCCTCCCTTTCTGGATTTTACACTTTTTTCAGATGGCCCTTTTGACCGGGGGGCAGTGAGACTTCATTGTAGTGCAGATTTCTTTGCAAGCTTGCTTGGTTGGCCAAAAAGGGCGTATGCGTTTTTTCCTGAATATATTCAGGAAAAAACGCATACGCCCTTTTTGGCCAAGTGCATCATTGTGGACGTTCTGCCTCTTTTCCTATGCTTTACATGCAATTCCAGTCTACCTCCTGAAATCGGTTTCCTGCAATTCTGCCTCGCTTTCAAGTCCTCTTGGCAGCCTTACTTCAATATATTTTTGGACGATAGCTGTCATTTATAACTCTGCAGGTTTGTGAATTACAGGGCCCCGGAGCTCCTTTCTTCAACTCGCTTTCTTGTGAGCTGGCCGCAACACCGCAGGATTGCTTCAGGCCCTAGTGTGGTTCTGGCATGGCACGCTGAGCCTTTGGTTAATTCCTCTTCCTGGTGGGAAATGAGCATTAAATTTGCCCGTCCAGACACCTCCAGCTAGTCTCTCATTGGTTTTCCCTATTCCTGTTCATTTTCCACAGAAATTGCAAACTGGGCCAAACAGGAGGTTAAAGGCACTGACTCTCCAAGTGGGGAGAGTGTTAGTAAAGCGTCTGGAATGTGGCACCCGAGTACCAGGGGACGAAAACTGAGACCCATTTGAACACGTTTCCCGATCACACGGTGGATCATACTCTGTTTTCCACATGCATGTTTTAGCTGAAGGAAGAATCCCTTAAACCTGGAGAGTTGAGACCCATGGAATGGGTACCATGCAATATGACTTCAAAGGGTCTGCATTTGCTCACCGAACCTCACCAATCCTATCACTGCTGCATTTATGCCGCTGTACACACGCTTGATTCTCTTTCGGAGACATATAAATCCATAGGTTTTAAGATTCTTACTAGTCAGGTATATTCTTAGGCGTTTAATATGGGGTGTTGAGTCCACTTCGTTGAGCAAGGAGTAGCTCTTGTCTATTACATATTTGGCTTATGGAAAGGTATCTGTGCTGATTTCAATCTCTGGTTTTATGCAGCACCCCAACTCACCTTTCCCCTTAAGCAAGCATAAGTTGGTTTTCTACATTTGAGACCCTATTCTGTTTTGTAATTCAGTTCCTGTGTAGCCAAGTTTACATTCCGTGTATTAGTGATACCTTATGATGTTTCTTTTTCTGTGTGACTTATTTCACTTAGAATCATCGTACCTGAATCCACTCATTATGCTGCTACTGGCCTGATGACATAGATTTCATTGCTGAGTGATATTGCATTGTACGTAAGTACCACAACTTCTTTATCCATTTTTCGCTTTCTGCGATATTGAACTTGTACCGAATACGAGGTTCTTGTAAACAGAGCCGTCCCAAACTTTGGGGTGGCTGTGTCTTTTTGATTTTAATTTCCCTACGCTATAGGACCATAAGTGGAAGTGCCCTAGGCTCTGTTGCTTTGTTTTTTAGATGTTTCAGGAAACACCATACACTTCTCCAGAGTGGCTGTTGGCAATTTACATCCCGCCCATCAGCATAAGAAGGCTCCCAGTTCTCCATGGCCTGTCCTCCCTTTCTGGATTTTACACTTTTTTCAGATGGCCCTTTTGACCGGGGGGCAGTGAGACTTCATTGTAGTGCAGATTTCCTTTGCAAGCTTGCTTGGTTGGCCAAAAAGGGCGTATGCGTTTTTTCCTGAATATATTCAGGAAAAAACGCATAAGCCCTTTTTGGCCAAGTGCATCATTGTGGACGTTCTGCCTCTTTTCCTATGCTTTACATGCAATTCCAGTCTACCTCCTGAAATCGGTTTCCTGCAATTCTGCCTCGCTTTCAAGTCCTCTTGGCAGCCTTACTTCAATATATTTTTGGACGATAGCTGTCATTTATAACTCTGCAGGTTTGTGAATTACAGGGCCCCAGAGATCCTTTCTTCAACTCGCTTTCTTGTGAGCTGGCCGCAACACCGCAGGATTGCTTCAGGCCCTAGTGTGGTTCCGGCATGGCACGCTGAGCCTTTGGTTAATTCCTCTTCCTGGTGGGAAATGAGAGTTAAATTTGCCCGTCCAGACACCTCCAGCTAGTCTCTCATTGGTTCTCCCTATTCCTGTTCATTTTCCGCAGAAATTGCAAACTGGGCCAAACAGGAGTTTAAAGGCACTGACTCTCCAAGTGGGGAGAGTGTTAGTAAAGCGTCTGGAATGTTGCACCCGAGTACCAGGGGACGAAAACTGAGACACATTTGAACACGTTTCCCGATCACACGGTGGATCATACTCTAGGTTCCACATGCATGTTTTAGCTGAAGGAAGAATCCCTTAAACCTGGAGATTTGAGACCCATGGAATGGGTACCATGCAATATGACTTCAAAGGGTCTGCATTTGCTCACCGAACCTCACCAATCCTATCACTGCTGCATTTATGCCGCTGTACACACGCTTGATTCTCTTTCGGAGACATATAAATCCATAGATTTTAAGATTCTTACTAGTCAGGTATATTCTTAGGCGTTTAATATGGGGTGTTGAGTCCACTTCGTTGAGCAAGGAGTAGCTCTTGTCTATTACATATTTGGCTTATGGAACGGTATCTGTGCTAATTTCAATCTCTGGTTTTATGCAGCACCCCAACTCACCATTCCCCTTAAGCAAGCATAAGTTGGTTTTCTACATTTGAGACCCTGTTCTGTTTTGTAATTCAGTTCCTGTGTAGCCAAGTTTACATTCCGTGTATTAGTGGTACCTTATGATGTTTCCTTTTCTGTGTGACTTATTTCACTTAGAATCATCGTACCTGAATCCACTCATTATGCTGCTACTGGCCTGATGACATAGATTTCATTGCTGAGTGATATTGCATTGTACGTAAGTACCACAACTTCTTTATCCATTTTTCGCTTTCTGCGATATTGAACTTGTACCGTATACGAGGTTCTTGTAAACAGAGCCGTCCCAAACTTTGGGGTGGCTGTGTCTTTTTGATTTTAATTTCCCTAAGCTATAGGACCATAAGTGGAAGTGCCCTAGGCTCTGTTGCTTTGTTTTTTAGATGTTTCAGGAAACACCATACACTTCTCCAGAGTGGCTGTTGGCAATTTACATCCCGCCCATCAGCATAAGAAGGCTCCCAGTTCTCCATGGCCTGTCCTCCCTTTCTGGATTTTACACTTTTTTCAGATGGCCCTTTTGACCGGGGGGCAGTGAGACTTCATTGTAGTGCAGATTTCCTTTGCAAGCTTGCTTGGTTGGCCAAAAAGGGTGTATGCGTTTTTTCCTGAATATATTCAGGAAAAAACGCCTACGCCCTTTTTGGCCAAGTGCATCATTGTGGACGTTCTGCCTCTTTTCCTATGCTTTACATGCAATTCCAGTCTACCTCCTGAAATCGGTTTCCTGCAATTCTGCCTCGCTTTCAAGTCCTCTTGGCAGGCTTACTTCAATATATTTTTGGACGATAGCTGTCATTTATAACTCTGCAGGTTTGTGAATTACAGGGCCCCGGAGCTCCTTTCTTCAACTCGCTTTCTTGTGAGCTGGCCGCAACACCGCAGGATTGCTTCAGGCCCTAGTGTGGTTCCGGCATGGCACGCTGAGCCTTTGGTTAATTCCACTTCCTGGTGGGAAATGAGAGTTAAATTTGCCCGTCCAGACACCTCCAGCTAGTCTCTCATTGGTTCTCCCTATTCCTGTTCATTTTCCACAGAAATTGCAAACTGGGACAAACAGGAGGTTAAAGGCACTGACTCTCCAAGTGGGGAGAGTGTTAGTAAAGCGTCTGGAATGTGGCACCCGAGTACCAGGGGACGAAAACTGAGACCCATTTGAACACGTTTCCCGATCACACAGTGGATCATACTCTGTTTTCCACATGCATGTTTTAGCTGAAGGAAGAATCCCTTAAACCTGGAGAGTTGAGACCCATGTAATGGGTACCATGCAATATGACTTCAAAGGGTCTGCATTTGCTCACCGAACCTCACCAATCCTATCACTGCTGCATTTATGCCGCTGTACACACGCTTGATTCTCTTTCGGAGACATATAAATCCATAGGTTTTAAGATTCTTACTTGTCAGGTATATTCTTAGGCGTTTAAGATGGGGTGTTGAGTCCACTTCGTTGAGCAAGGAGTAGCTCTTGTCTATTACATATTTGGCTTATGGAAAGGTATCTGTGCTGATTTCAATCTCTGGTTTTATGCAGCACCCCAACTCACCTTTCCCCTTAAGCAAGCATAAGTTGGTTTTCTACATTTGAGACCCTATTCTGTTTTGTAATTCAGTTCCTGTGTAGCCAAGTTTACATTCCGTGTATTAGTGATACCTTATGATGTTTCTTTTTCTGTGTGACTTATTTCACTTAGAATCATCGTACCTGAATCCACTCATTATGCTGCTACTGGCCTGATGACATAGATTTCATTGCTGAGTGATATTGCATTCTACGTAAGTACCACAACTTCTTTATCCATTTTTCGCTTTCTGCGATATTGAACTTGTACCGTAAACGAGGTTCTTGTAAACAGAGCCGTCCCAAACTTTAGCGTGGCTGTGTCTTTTTGATTTTAATTTCCCTAAGCTATAGGACCATAAGTGGAAGTGCCCTAGGCTCTGTTGCTTTGTTTTTTAGATGTTTCAGGAAACACCATACACTTCTCCAGAGTGGCTTTTTGCAATTTACATCGCACCCATCAGCATAACAAGGCTCCCAGTTCTCATTGGCCTGTCCTGCCTTTCCGGATTATACACTTTTTTCAGATGGCCCTTTTGACCGGGGGGCAGTGAGACTTCATTGTAATGCAGATTTCCTTTGCAAGCTTGCTTGGTTGGCCAAAAAGGGCGTATGCGTTTTTTCCTGAATATATTCAGGAAAAAACGCATACGCCCTCTTTGGCCAAGTGCATCATTGTGGACGTTCTGCCTCTTTTCCTATGCTTTACATGCAATTCCAGTCTACCTCCTGAAATCGGTTTCCTGCAATTCTGCCTCGCTTTCAAGTCCTCTTGGCAGGCTTACTTCAATATATTTTTGGACGATTGCTGTCATTTATAACTCTGCAGGTTTGTGAATTACAGGGCCCCGGAGCTCCTTTCTTCAACTCGCTTTCTTGTGAGCTGGCCGCAACACCGCAGGATTGCTTCAGGCCCTAGTGTGGTTCCGGCATGGCACGCTGAGCCTTTGGTTAATTCCTCTTCCTGGTGGGAAATGAGAGTTAAATTTGCTCGTCCAGACACCTCCAGCTAGTCTCTCATTGGTTCTCCCTATTCCTGTTCATTTTCCGCAGAAATTGCAAACTGGGCCAAACAGGAGTTTAAAGGCACTGACTCTCCAAGTGGGGAGAGTGTTAGTAAAGCGTCTGGAATGTGGCACCCGAGTACCAGGGGACGAAAACTGAGACACATTTGAACACGTTTCCCGATCACACGGTGGATCATACTCTGGGTTCCACATGCATGTTTTAGCTGAAGGAAGAATCCCTTAAACCTGGAGAGTTGAGACCCATGGAATGGGTACCATGCAATATGACTTCAAAGGGTCTGCATTTGCTCACCGAACCTCACCAATCCTATCACTGCTGCATTTATGCTGCTGTACACATGCTTGATTCTCTTTCGGAGACATATAAATCCATAGGTTTTAAGATTCTTACTAGTCAGGTATATTCTTAGGTGTTTAATATGGGGTGTTGAGTCCACTTCGTTGAGCAAGGAGTAGCTCTTGTCTATTACATATGTGGCTTATGGAACGGTATCTGTGCTAATTTCAATCTCTGGTTTTATGCAGCACCCCAACTCACCATTCCCCTTAAGCAAGCATAAGTTGGTTTTCTACATTTGAGACCCTGTTCTGT
The DNA here is from genome assembly GCF_964374135.1 of Grampus griseus. Classification (NCBI taxonomy): domain Eukaryota; kingdom Metazoa; phylum Chordata; class Mammalia; order Artiodactyla; family Delphinidae; genus Grampus; species Grampus griseus. Next base: position 1,117,468 of record NW_028133388.1, read on the forward strand.
TTTGTAATTCAGTTCCTGTGTAGCCAAGTTTACATTCCGTGTATTAGTGATACCTTATGATGTTTCCTTTTCTGTGTGACTTATTTCACTTAGAATCATCGTACCTGAATCCACTCATTATGCTGCTACTGGCCTGATGACATAGATTTCATTGCTGAGTGATATTGCGTTGTACGTAAGTACCACAACTTCTTTATCCATTTTTCGCTTTCTGCGATATTGAACTTGTACCGAATACGAGGTTCTTGTAAACAGAGCCGTCCCAAACTTTGGGGTGGCTGTGTCTTTTTGATTTTAATTTCCCTAAGCTATAGGACCATAAGTGGAAGTGCCCTAGGCTCTGTTGCTTTGTTTTTTAGATGTTTCAGGAAACACCATACACTTCTCCAGAGTGGCTGTTGGCAATTTACATCCCGTCCATCAGCATAAGAAGGCTCCCAGTTCTCCATGGCCTGTCCTCCCTTTCTGGATTTTACACTTTTTTCAGATGGCCCTTTTGACCGGGGGGCAGTGAGACTTCATTGTAGTGCAGATTTCCTTTGCAAGCTTGCTTGGTTGGCCAAAAAGTGCGTATGCGTTTTTTCCTGAATATATTCAGGAAAAAACGCATACGCCCTTTTTGGCCAAGTGCATCATTGTGGACGTTCTGCCTTTTTTCCTATGCTTTACATGCAATTCCAGTCTACCTCCTGAAATCGGTTTCCTGCAATTCTGCCTCGCTTTCAAGTCCTCTTGGCAGGCTTACTTCAATATATTTTTGGACGATACCTGTCATTTATAACTCTGCAGGTTTGTGAATTACAGGGCCCCGGAGCTCCTTTCTTCAACTCGCTTTCTTGTGAGCTGGCCGCAACACCGCAGGATTGCTTCAGGCCCTAGTGTGGTTCTGGCATGGCACGCTGAGCCTTTGGTTAATTCCTCTTCCTGGTGGGAAATGAGAGTTAAATTTGCCCGTCCAGACACCTCCAGCTAGTCTCTCATTGGTTCTCCCTATTCCTGTTCATTTTCCGCAGAAATTGCAAACTGGGCCAAACAGGAGGTTAAAGGCACTGACTCTCCAAGTGGGGATAGTGTTAGTAAAGCGTCTGGAATGTTGCACCCGAGTACCAGGGGTCGAAAACTGAGACACATTTGAACACGTTTCCCGATCACACGGTGGATCATACTCTGGGTTCCACATGCATGTTTTAGCTGAAGGAAGAATCCCTTAAACCTGGAGAGTTGAGACCCATGGAATGGGTACCATGCAATATGACTTCAAAGGGTCTGCATTTGCTCACCGAACCTCACCAATCCTATCACTGCTGCATTTATGCCGCTGTACACACGCTTGATTCTCTTTCAGAGACATATAAATCCATAGGTTTTATGATTCTTACTAGTCAGGTATATTCTTAGACGTTTAATATGGGGTGTTGAGTCCACTTCGTTGAGCAAGGAGTAGCTCTTGTCTATTACATATTTGGCTTATGGAACGGTATCTGTGCTAATTTCAATCTCTGGTTTTATGCAGCACCCCAACTCACCATTCCCCTTAAGTAAGCATAAGTTGGTTTTCTACATTTGAGACCCTGTTCTGTTTTGTAATTCAGTTCCTGTGTAGCCAAGTTTACATTCCGTGTATTAGTGATACCTTATGATGTTTCCTTTTCTGTGTGACTTATTTCACTTAGAATCATCGTACCTGAATCCACTCATTATGCTGCTAGTGGCCTGATGACATAGATTTCATTGCTGAGTGATATTGCATTGTACGTAAGTACCACAACTTCTTTATCCATTTTTCGCTTTCTGCGATATTGAACTTGTACCGTATACGAGGTTCTTGTAAACAGAGCCGTCCCAAACTTTGGGGTGGCTGTGTCTTTTTGATTTTAATTTCCCTAAGCTATAGGACCATAAGTGGAAGTGCCCTAGGCTCTGTTGCTTTGTTTTTTAGATGTTTCAGGAAACACCATACACTTCTCCAGAGTGGCTGTTGGCAATTTACATCCCGCCCATCAGCATAAGAAGGCTCCCAGTTTTCCATGGCCTGTCCTCCCTTTCTGGATTTTACACTTTTTTCAGATGGCCCTTTTGACCGGGGGGCAGTGAGACTTCATTGTAGTGCAGATTTCCTTTGCAAGCTTGCTTGGTTGGCCAAAAAGGGTGTATGCGTTTTTTCCTGAATATATTCAGGAAAAAACGCCTACGCCCTTTTTGGCCAAGTGCATCATTGTGGACGTTCTGCCTCTTTTCCTATGCTTTACATGCAATTCCAGTCTACCTCCTGAAATCGGTTTCCTGCAATTCTGCCTCGCTTTCAAGTCCTCTTGGCAGGCTTACTTCAATATATTTTTGGACGATACCTGTCATTTATAACTCTGCAGGTTTGTGAATTACAGGGCCCCGGAGCTCCTTTCTTCAACTCGCTTTCTTGTGAGCTGGCCGCAACACCGCAGGATTGCTTCAGGCCCTAGTGTGGTTCCGGCATGGCACGCTGAGCCTTTGGTTAATTCCTCTTCCTGGTGGGAAATGAGAGTTAAATTTGCCCGTCCAGACACCTCCAGCTAGTCTCTCATTGGTTCTCCCTATTCCTGTTCATTTTCCACAGAAATTGCAAACTGGGACAAACAGGAGGTTAAAGGCACTGACTCTCCAAGTGGGGAGAGTGTTAGTAAAGCGTCTGGAATGTGGCACCCGAGTACCAGGGGACGAAAACTGAGACCCATTTGAACACATTTCCCGATCACACAGTGGATCATACTCTGTTTTCCACATGCATGTTTTAGCTGAAGGAAGAATCCCTTAAACCTGGAGAGTTGAGACCCATGTAATGGGTACCATGCAATATGACTTCAAAGGGTCTGCATTTGCTCACCGAACCTCACCAATCCTATCACTGCTGCATTTATGCCGCTGTACACACGCTTGATTCTCTTTCGGAGACATATAAATCCATAGGTTTTAAGATTCTTACTTGTCAGGTATATTCTTAGGCGTTTAATATGGGGTGTTGAGTCCACTTCGTTGAGCAAGGAGTAGCTCTTGTCTATTACATATTTGGCTTATGGAAAGGTATCTGTGCTGATTTCAATCTCTGGTTTTATGCAGCACCCCAACTCACCTTTCCCCTTAAGCAAGCATAAGTTGGTTTTCTACATTTGAGACCCTATTCTGTTTTGTAATTCAGTTCCTGTGTAGCCAAGTTTACATTCCGTGTATTAGTGATACCTTATGATGTTTCTTTTTCTGTGTGACTTATTTCACTTAGAATCATCGTACCTGAATCCACTCATTATGCTGCTACTGGCCTGATGACATAGATTTCATTGCTGAGTGATATTGCATTCTACATAAGTACCACAAATTCTTTATCCATTTTTCGCTTTCTGCGATATTGAACTTGTACCGTAAACGAGGTTCTTGTAAACAGAGCCGTCCCAAACTTTAGCGTGGCTGTGTCTTTTTGATTTTAATTTCCCTAAGCTATAGGACCATAAGTGGAAGTGCCCTAGGCTCTGTTGCTTTGTTTTTTAGATGTTTCAGGAAACACCATACACTCCTCCAGAGTGGCTTTTTGCAATTTACATCGCACCCATCAGCATAACAAGGCTCCCAGTTCTCATTGGCCTGTCCTCCCTTTCTGGATTATACACTTTTTTCAGATGGCCCTTTTGACCGGGGGGCAGTGAGACTTCATTGTAATGCAGATTTCCTTTGCAAGCTTGCTTGGTTGGCCAAAAAGGGCGTATGCGTTTTTTCCTGAATATATTCAGGAAAAAACGCATACGCCCTTTTTGGCCAAGTGCATCATTGTGGACGTTCTGCCTCTTTTCCTATGCTTTACATGCAATTCCAGTCTACCTCCTGAAATCGGTTTCCTGCAATTCTGCCTCGCTTTCAAGTCCTCTTGGCAGGCTTACCTCAATATATTTTTGGACGATAGCTGTCATTTGTAACTCTGCAGGTTTGTGCATTACAGGGCCCCGGAGCTCCTTTCTTCAACTCGCTTTCTTGTGAGCTGGCCGCAACACCGCAGGATTGCTTCAGGCCCTAGTGTGGTTCCGGCATGGCACGCTGAGCCTTTGGTTAATTCCTCTTCCTGCTGGGAAATGAGAGTTAAATTAGCCCGTCCAGACACCTCCAGCTAATCTCTCATTGGTTCCCCTATTCCTGTTCATTTTCCACAGAAATTGCAAACTGGGCCAAACAGGAGTTTAAAGGCACTGACTCTCCAAGTGGGGAGAGTGTTAGTAAAGCGTCTGGAATGTTGCACCCGAGTACCAGGGGACGAAAACTGAGACACATTTGAACACGTTTCCCGATCACACGGTGGATCATACTCTAGGTTCCACATGCATGATTTAGCTGAAGGAAGAATCCCTTAAACCTGGAGAGTTGAGACCCATGGAATGGGTACCATGCAATATGACTTCAAAGGGTCTGCATTTGCTCACCGAACCTCACCAATCCTATCACTGCTGCATTTATGCCGCTGTACACACGCTTGATTCTCTTTCGGAGACATATAAATCCATAGGTTTTAAGATTCTTACTAGTCAGGTATATTCTTAGGCGTTTAATATGGGGTGTTGAGTCCACTTCGTTGAGCAAGGAGTAGCTCTTGTCTATTACATATTTGGCTTATGGAACGGTATCTGTGCTAATTTCAATCTCTGGTTTTATGCAGCACCCCAACTCACCATTCCCCTTAAGCAAGCATAAGTTGGTTTTCTACATTTGAGACCCTGTTCTGTTTTGTAATTCAGTTCCTGTGTAGCCAAGTTTACATTCCGTGTATTAGTGGTACCTTATGATGTTTCCTTTTCTGTGTGACTTATTTCACTTAGAATCATCGTACCTGAATCCACTCATTATGCTGCTACTGGCCTGATGACATAGATTTCATTGCTGAGTGATATTGCATTGTACGTAGGTACCACAACTTCTTTATCCATTTTTCGCTTTCTGCGATATTGAACTTGTACCGTATACGAGGTTCTTGTAAACAGAGCCGTCCCAAACTTTGGGGTGGCTGTGTCTTTTTGATTTTAATTTCCCTAAGCTATAGGACCATAAGTGGAAGTGCCCTAGGCTCTGTTGCTTTGTTTTTTAGATGTTTCAGGAAACACCATACACTTCTCCAGAGTGGCTGTTGGCAATTTACATCCCGCCCATCAGCATAAGAAGGCTCCCAGTTCTCCATGGCCTGTCCTCCCTTTCTGGATTTTACACTTTTTTCAGATGGCCCTTTTGACCGGGGGGCAGTGAGACTTCATTGTAGTGCAGATTTCCTTTGCAAGCTTGCTTGGTTGGCCAAAAAGTGCGTATGCGTTTTTTCCTGAATATATTCAGGAAAAAACGCATAAGCCCTTTTTGGCCAAGTGCATCATTGTGGACGTTCTGCCTCTTTTCCTATGCTTTACATGCAATTCCAGTCTACCTCCTGAAATCGGTTTCCTGCAATTCTGCCTCGCTTTCAAGTCCTCTTGGCAGCCTTACTTCAATATATTTTTGGACGATAGCTGTCATTTATAACTCTGCAGGTTTGTGAATTACAGGGCCCCGGAGCTCCTTTCTTCAACTCGCTTTCTTGTGAGCTGGCCGCAACACCGCAGGATTGCTTCAGGCCCTAGTGTGGTTCCGGCATGGCACGCTGAGCCTTTGGTTAATTCCTCTTCCTGGTGGGAAATGAGAGTTAAATTTGCCCGTCCAGACACCTCCAGCTAGTCTCTCATTGGTTCTCCCTATTCCTGTTCATTTTCCACAGAAATTGCAAACTGGGCCAAACAGGAGTTTAAAGGCACTGACTCTCCAAGTGGGGAGAGTGTTAGTAAAGCGTCTGGAATGTTGCACCCGAGTACCAGGGGACGAAAACTGAGACACATTTGAACACGTTTCCCGATCACACGGTGGATCATACTCTAGGTTCCACATGCATGTTTTAGCTGAAGGAAGAATCCCTTAAACCTGGAGATTTGAGACCCATGGAATGGGTACCATGCAATATGACTTCAAAGGGTCTGCATTTGCTCACCGAACCTCACCAATCCTATCACTGCTGCATTTATGCCGCTGTACACAGGCTTGATTCTCTTTCGGAGACATATAAATCCATAGGTTTTAAGATTCTTACTAGTCAGGTATATTCTTAGGCGTTTAATATGGGGTGTTGAGTCCACTTCGTTGAGCAAGGAGTAGCTCTTGTCTATTACATATTTGGCTTATGGAACGGTATCTGTGCTAATTTCAATCTCTGGTTTTATGCAGCACCCCAACTCACCATTCCCCTTAAGCAAGCATAAGTTGGTTTTCTACATTTGAGACCCTGTTCTGTTTTGTAATTCAGTTCCTGTGTAGCCAAGTTTACATTCCGTGTATTAGTGGTACCTTATGATGTTTCCTTTTCTGTGTGACTTATTTCACTTAGAATCATCGTACCTGAATCCACTCATTATGCTGCTACTGGCCTGATGACATAGATTTCATTGCTGAGTGATATTGCATTGTACGTAAGTACCACAACTTCTTTATCCATTTTTCGCTTTCTGCGATATTGAACTTGTACCGTATACGAGGTTCTTGTAAACAGAGCCGTCCCAAACTTTGGGGTGGCTGTGTCTTTTTGATTTTAATTTCCCTAAGCTATAGGACCATAAGTGGAAGTGCCCTAGGCTCTGTTGCTTTGTTTTTTAGATGTTTCAGGAAACACCATACACTTCTCCAGAGTGGCTGTTGGCAATTTACATCCCACCCATCAGCATAAGAAGGCTCCCAGTTCTCCATGGCCTGTCCTCCCTTTCTGGATTTTACACTTTTTTCAGATGGCCCTTTTGACCGGGGGGCAGTGAGACTTCATTGTAGTGCAGATTTCCTTTGCAAGCTTGCTTGGTTGGCCAAAAAGTGCGTATGCTTTTTTTCCTGAATATATTCAGGAAAAAACGCATACGCCCTTTTTGGCCAAGTGCATCATTGTGGACGTTCTGCCTCTTTTCCTATGCTTTACATGCAATTCCAGTCTACCTCCTGAAATCGGTTTCCTGCAATTCTGCCTCGCTTTCAAGTCCTCTTGGCAGGCTTAGTTCAATATATTTTTGGATGATAGCTGTCACTTATAACTCTACAGGTTTGTGAATTACAGGGCCCCGGAGCTCCTTTCTTCAACTCGCTTTCTTGTGAGCTGGCCGCAACACCGCAGGATTGCTTCAGGCCCTAGTGTGGTTCCGGCATGGCACGCTGAGCCTTTGGTTAATTCCTCTTCCTGGTGGGAAATGAGAGTTAAATTTGCCCGTCCAGACACCTCCAGCTAGTCTCTCATTGGTTCTCCCTATTCCTGTTCATTTTCCGCAGAAATTGCAAACTGGGCCAAACAGGAGTTTAAAGGCACTGACTCTCCAAGTGGGGAGAGTGTTAGTAAAGCGTCTGGAATGTTGCACCCGAGTACCAGGGGACGAAAACTGAGACACATTTGAACACATTTCCCGATCACACGGTGGATCATACTCTGGGTTCCACATGCATGTTTTAGCTGAAGGAAGAATCCCTTAAACCTGGAGAGTTGAGACCCATGGAATGGGTACCATGCAATATGACTTCAAAGGGTCTGCATTTGCTCACCGAACCTCACCAGTCCTGTCACTGCTGCATTTATGCCGCTGTACACACGCTTGATTCTCTTTCGGAGACATATAAATCCTTAGGTTTTAAGATTCTTACTAGTCAGGTATATTCTTAGGCGTTTAATATGGGGTGTTGAGTCCACTTCGTTGAGCAAGGAGTAGCTCTTGTCTATTACATATTTGGCTTATGGAACGGTATCTGTGCTAATTTCAATCTCTGGTTTTATGCAGCACCCCAACTCACCATTCCCCTTAAGCAAGCATAAGTTGGTTTTCTACATTTGAGACCCTGTTCTGTTTTGTAATTCAGTTCCTGTGTAGCCAAGTTTACATTCCGTGTATTAGTGGTACCTTATGATGTTTCCTTTTCTGTGTGACTTATTTCACTTAGAATCATCGTACCTGAATCCACTCATTATGCTGCTACTGGCCTGATGACATGGATTTCATTGCTGAGTGATATTGCATTGTACGTAAGTACCACAACTTCTTTATCCATTTTTCGCTTTCTGCGATATTGAACTTGTACTGAATACGAGGTTCTTGTAAACAGAGCCGTCCCAAACTTTGGGGTGGCTGTGTCTTTTTGATTTTAATTTCCCTAAGCTATAGGACCATAAGTGGAAGTGCCCTAGGCTCTGTTGCTTTGTTTTTTAGATGTTTCAGGAAACACCATACACTTCTCCAGAGTGGCTGTTGGCAATTTACATCCCGCCCATCAGCATAAGAAGGCTCCCAGTTCTCCATGGCCTGTCCTCCCTTTCTGGATTTTACACTTTTTTCAGATGGCCCTTTTGACCGGGGGGCAGTGAGACTTAATTGTAGTGCAGATTTATTTTGCAAGCTTGCTTGGTTGGCCAAAAAGTGCGTATGCGTTTTTTCCTGAATATATTCAGGAAAAAACGCATACGCCCTTTTTGGCCAAGTGCATCATTGTGGACGTTCTGCCTCTTTTCCTATGCTTTACATGCAATTCCAGTCTACCTCCTGAAATCGGTTTCCTGCAATTCTGCCTCGCTTTCAAGTCCTCTTGGCAGGCTTACTTCAATATATTTTTGGACGATAGCTGTCATTTATAACTCTGCAGGTTTGTGAATTACAGGGCCCCGGAGATCCTTTCTTCAACTCGCTTTCTTGTGAGCTGGCCGCAACACCGCAGGATTGCTTCAGGCCCTAGTGTGGTTCCGGCATGGCACGCTGAGCCTTTGGTTAATTCCTCTTCCTGGTGGGAAATGAGAGTTAAATTTGCCCGTCCAGACACCTCCAGCTAGTCTCTCATTGGTTCTCCCTATTCCTGTTCATTTTCCGCAGAAATTGCAAACTGGGCCAAACAGGAGTTTAAAGGCACTGACTCTCCAAGTGGGGAGAGTGTTAGTAAAGCGTCTGGAATGTTGCACCCGAGTACCAGGGGACGAAAACTGAGACCCAATTGAACACGTTTCCCGATCACACGGTGGATCATACTCTAGGTTCCACATGCATGTTTTAGCTGAAGGAAGAATCCCTTAAACCTGGAGATTTGAGACCCATGGAATGGGTACCATGCAATATGACTTCAAAGGGTCTGCATTTGCTCACCGAACCTCACCAATCCTATCACTGCTGCATTTATGCCGCTGTACACACGCTTGATTCTCTTTCAGAGACATATAAATCCATAGGTTTTAAGATTCTTACTAGTCAGGTATATTCTTAGGCGTTTAATATGGGGTGTTGAGTCCACTTCGTTGAGCAAGGAGTAGCTCTTGTCTATTACATATTTGGCTTATGGAACGGTATCTGTGCTAATTTCAATCTCTGGTTTTATGCAGCACCCCAACTCACCATTCCCCTTAAGCAAGCATAAGTTGGTTTTCTACATTTGAGACCCTGTTCTGTTTTGTAATTCAGTTCCTGTGTAGCCAAGTTTACATTCCGTGTATTAGTGATACCTTATGATGTTTCCTTTTCTGTGTAACTTATTTCACTTAGAATCATCGTATCTGAATCCACTCATTATGCTGCTACTGGCCTGATGACATAGATTTCATTGCTGAGTGATATTGCATTGTACGTAAGTACCACAACTTCTTTATCCATTTTTCGCTTTCTGCGATATTGAACTTGTACCGTATACGAGGTTCTTGTAAACAGAGCCGTCCCAAACTTTGGGGTGGCTGTGTCTTTTTGATTTTAATTTCCCTAAGCTATAGGACCATAAGTGGAAGTGCCCTAGGCTCTGTTGCTTTGTTTTTTAGATGTTTCAGGAAACACCATACACTTCTCCAGAGTGGCTGTTGGCAATTTACATCCCGCCCATCAGCATAAGAAGGCTCCCAGTTCTCCATGGCCTGTCCTCCCTTTCTGGATTTTACACTTTTTTCAGATGGCCCTTTTGACCGGGGGGCATTGAGACTTCATTATAGTGCAGATTTCTTTGCAAGCTTGCTTGGTTGGCCAAAAAGGGCGTATGCGTTTTTTCCTGAATATATTCAGGAAAAAACGCATACGCCCTTTTTGGCCAAGTGCATCATTGTGGACGTTCTGCCTCTTTTCCTATGCTTTACATGCAATTCCAGTCTACCTCCTGAAATCGGTTTCCTGCAATTCTGCCTCGCTTTCAAGTCCTCTTGGCAGGCTTACTTCAATATATTTTTGGATGATAGCTGTCATTTATAACTCTGCAGGCTTGCGAATTACAGGGCCCCGGAGCTCCTTTCTTCAACTCGCTTTCTTGTGAGCTGGCCGCAACACCGCAGGATTGCTTCAGGCCCTAGTGTGGTTCCGGCATGGCACGCTGAGCCTTTGGTTAGTTCCTCTTCCTGGTGGGAAATGAGCGTTAAATTTGCCCGTCCAGACACCTCCAGCTAGTCTCTCATTGGTTCTCCCTATTCCTGTTCATTTTCCACAGAAATTGCAAACTGGAACAAACAGGAGGTTAAAGGCACTGACTCTCCAAGTGGGGAGAGTGTTAGTAAAGCGTCTGGAATGTGGCACCCGAGTACCAGGGGACGAAAACTGAGACCCATTTGAACACGTTTCCCGATCACACGGTGGATCATACTCTGTTTTCCACATGCATGTTTTAGCTGAAGGAAGAATCCCTTAAACCTGGAGAGTTGAGACCCATGTAATGGGTACCATGCAATATGACTTCAAAGGGTCTGCATTTGCTCACCGAACCTCACCAATCCTATCACTGCTGCATTTATGCCGCTGTACACACGCTTGATTCTCTTTCGGAGACATATAAATCCATAGGTTTTAAGATTCTTACTAGTCAGGTATATTCTTAGGCGTTTAAGATGGGGTGTTGAGTCCACTTCGTTGAGCAAGGAGTAGCTCTTGTCTATTACATATTTGGCTTATGGAAAGGTATCTGTGCTGATTTCAATCTCTGGTTTTATGCAGCACCCCAACTCACCTTTCCCCTTAAGCAAGCATAAGTTGGTTTTCTACATTTGAGACCCTATTCTGTTTTGTAATTCAGTTCCTGTGTAGCCAAGTTTACATTCCGTGTATCAGTGATACCTTATGATGTTTCTTTTTCTGTGTGACTTATTTCACTTAGAATCATCGTACCTGAATCCACTCATTATGCTGCTACTGGCCTGATGACATAGATTTCATTGCTGAGTGATATTGCATTGTACGTAAGTACCACAACTTCTTTATCCATTTTTCGCTTTCTGCGATATTGAACTTATACCGAATACGAGGTTCTTGTAAACAGAGCCGTCCCAAACTTTGGGGTGGCTGTGTCTTTTTGATTTTAATTTCCCTAAGCTATAGGACCATAAGTGGAAGTGCCCTAGGCTCTGTTGCTTTGTTTTTTAGATGTTTCAGGAAACACCATACACTTCTCCAGAGTGGCTGTTGGCAATTTACATCCCGCCCATCAGCATAAGAAGGTTCCCAGTTCTCCATGGCCTGTCCTCCCTTTCTGGATTTTACACTTTTTTCAGATGGCCCTTTTGACCGGGGGGCAGTGAGACTTCATTGTAGTGCAGATTTCCTTTGCAAGCTTGCTTGGTTGGCCAAAAAGGGCGTATGCGTTTTTTCCTGAATATATTCAGGAAAAAACGCATACGCCCTTTTTGGCCAAGTGCATCATTGTGGACGTTTTGCCTCTTTTCCTATGCTTTACATGCAATTCCAGTCTACCTCCTGAAATCGGTTTCCTGCAATTCTGCCTCGCTTTCAAGTCCTCTTGGCAGCCTTACTTCAATATATTTTTGGACGATAGCTGTCATTTATAACTCTGCAGGTTTGTGAATTACAGGGCCCCGGAGATCCTTTCTTCAACTCGCTTTCTTGTGAGCTGGCCGCAACACCGCAGGATTGCTTCAGGCCCTAGTGTGGTTCCGGCATGGCACGCTGAGCCTTTGGTTAATTCCTCTTCCTGGTGGGAAATGAGAGTTAAATTTGCCCGTCCAGACACCTCCAGCTAGTCTCTCATTGGTTCTCCCTATTCCTGTTCATTTTCCGCAGAAATTGCAAACTGGGCCAAACAGGAGTTTAAAGGCACTGACTCTCCAAGTGGGGAGAGTGTTAGTAAAGCGTCTGGAATGTTGCACCCGAGTACCAGGGGACGAAAACTGAGACACATTTGAACACGTTTCCCGATCACACGGTGGATCATACTCTAGGTTCCACATGCATGTTTTAGCTGAAGGAAGAATCCCTTACCTGGAGATTTGAGACCCATGGAATGGGTACCATGCAATATGACTTCAAAGGGTCTGCATTTGCTCACCAAACCTCACCAATCCTATCACTGCTGCATTTATGCCGCTGTACACACACTTGATTCTCTTTCGGAGACATATAAATCCATAGGTTTTAAGATTCTTACTAGTCAGGTATATTCTTAGGCGTTTAATATGGGGTGTTGAGTCCACTTCGTTGAGCAAGGAGTAGCTCTTGTCTATTACATATTTGGCTTATGGAACGGTATCTGTGCTAATTTCAATCTCTGGTTTTATGCAGCACCCCAACTCACCATTCCCCTTAAGCAAGCATAAGTTGGTTTTCTACATTTGAGACCCTGTTCTGTTTTGTAATTCAGTTCCTGTGTAGCCAAGTTTACATTCCGTGTATTAGTGATACCTTATGATGTTTCCTTTTCTGTGTGACTTATTTCACTTAGAATCATCGTACCTGAATCCACTCATTATGCTGCTACTGGCCTGATGACATAGATTTCATTGCTGAGTGATATTGCATTGTACGTAAGTACCACAACTTCTTTATCCATTTTTCGCTTTCTGCGATATTGAACTTGTACCGTATACGAGGTTCTTGTAAACAGAGCCATCCCAAACTTTGGGGTGGCTGTGTCTTTTTGATTTTAATTTCCCTAAGCTATAGGACCATAAGTGGAAGTGCCCTAGGCTCTGTTGCTTTGTTTTTTAGATGTTTCAGGAAACACCATACACTTCTCCAGAGTGGCTGTTGGCAATTTACATCCCGCCCATCAGCATAAGAAGGCTCCCAGTTCTCCATGGCCTGTCCTCCCTTTCTGGATTTTACACTTTTTTCAGATGGCCCTTTTGACCGGGGGGCAGTGAGACTTCATTGTAGTGCAGATTTCCTTTGCAAGCTTGCTTGGTTGGCCAAAAAGTGCGTATGCGTTTTTTCCTGAATATATTCAGGAAAAAACGCATACGCCCTTTTTGGCCAAGTGCATCATTGTGGACGTTCTGCCTCTTTTCCTATGCTTTACATGCAATTCCAGTCTACCTCCTGAAATCGGTTTCCTGCAATTCTGCCTCGCTTTCAAGTCCTCTTGGCAGCCTTACTTCAATATATTTTGGGACGATAGCTGTCATTTATAACTCTGCAGGTTTGTGAATTACAGGGCCCCGGAGATCCTTTCTTCAACTCGCTTTCTTGTGAGCTGGCCGCAACACCGCAGGATTGCTTCAGGCCCTAGTGTGGTTCCGGCATGGCACGCTGAGCCTTTGGTTAATTACTCTTCCTGGTGGGAAATGAGAGTTAAATTTGCCCGTCCAGACACCTCCAGCTAGTCTCTCATTGGTTCTCCCTATTCCTGTTCATTTTCCGCAGAAATTGCAAACTGGGCCAAACAGGAGTTTAAAGGCACTGACTCTCCAAGTGGGGAGAGTGTTAGTAAAGCGTCTGGAATGTTGCACCCGAGTACCAGGGGACGAAAACTGAGACACATTTGAACACGTTTCCCGATCACACGGTGGATCATACTCTAGGTTCCACATGCATGTTTTAGCTGAAGGAAGAATCCCTTAAACCTGGAGATTTGAGACCCATGGAATGGGTACCATGCAATATGACTTCAAAGGGTCTGCATTTGCTCACCGAACCTCACCAATCCTATCACTGCTGCATTTATGCCGCTGTACACACGCTTGATTCTCTTTCGGAGACATATAAATCCATAGGTTTTAAGATTCTTACTAGTCAGGTATATTCTTAGGCGTTTAATATGGGGTGTTGAGTCCACTTCGTTGAGCAAGGAGTAGCTCTTGTCTATTACATATTTGGCTTATGGAACGGTATCTGTGCTAATTTCAATCTCTGGTTTTATGCAGCACCCCAACTCACCATTCCCCTTAAGCAAGCATAAGTTGGTTTTCTACATTTGAGACCCTGTTCTGTTTTGTAATTCAGTTCCTGTGTAGCCAAGTTTACATTCCGTGTATTAGTGATACCTTATGATGTTTCCTTTTCTGTGTGACTTATTTCACTTAGAATCATCGTACCTGAATCCACTCATTATGCTGCTACTGGCCTGATGACATAGATTTCATTGCTGAGTGATATTGCATTGTACGTAAGTACCACAACTTCTTTATCCATTTTTCGCTTTCTGCGATATTGAACTTGTACCGTATACGAGGTTCTTGTAAACAGAGCCGTCCCAAACTTTGGGGTGGCTGTGTCTTTTTGATTTTAATTTCCCTAAGCTATAGGACCATAAGTGGAAGTGCCCTAGGCTCTGTTGCTTTGTTTTTTAGATGTTTCAGGAAACACCATACACTTCTCCAGAGTGGCTGTTGGCAATTTACATCCCGCCCATCAGCATAAGAAGGCTCCCAGTTCTCCATGGCCTGTCCTTCCTTTCTGGATTTTACACTTTTTTCAGATGGCCCTTTTGACCGGGGGGCAGTGAGACTTCATTGTAGTGCAGATTTCCTTTGCAAGCTTGCTTGGTTGGCCAAAAAGTGCGTATGCGTTTTTTCCTGAATATATTCAGGAAAAAACGCATACACCCTTTTTGGCCAAGTGCATCATTGTGGACGTTCTGCCTCTTTTCCTATGCTTTACATGCAATTCCAGTCTACCTCCTGAAATCGGTTTCCTGCAATTCTGCCTCGCTTTCAAGTCCTCTTGGCAGGCTTACTTCAATATATTTTTGGACGATAGCTGTCATTTATAACTCTGCAGGTTTGTGAATTACAGGGCCCCGGAGCTCCTTTCTTCAACTCGCTTTCTTGTGAGCTGGCCGCAACACCGCAGGATTGCTTCAGGCCCTAGTGTGGTTCCGGCATGGCACGCTGAGCCTTTGGTTAATTCCTCTTCCTGGTGGGAAATGAGAGTTAAATTTGCCCGTCCAGACACCTCCAGCTAGTCTCTCATTGGTTCTCCCTATTCCTGTTCATTTTCCGCAGAAATTGCAAACTGGGCCAAACAGGAGTTTAAAGGCACTGACTCTCCAAGTGGGGAGAGTGTTAGTAAAGCGTCTGGAATGTTGCACCCGAGTACCAGGGGACGAAAACTGAGACACATTTGAACACGTTTCCCGATCACACGGTGGATCATACTCTAGGTTCCACATGCATGTTTTAGCTGAAGGAAGAATCCCTTAAACCTGGAGATTTGAGACCCATGGAATGGGTACCATGCAATATGACTTCAAAGGGTCTGCATTTGCTCACCGAACCTCACCAATCCTATCACTGCTGCATTTATGCCGCTGTACACACGCTTGATTCTCTTTCGGAGACATATAAATCCATAGGTTTTAAGATTCTTACTAGTCAGGTATATTCTTAGGCGTTTAATATGGGGTGTTGAGTCCACTTCGTTGAGCAAGGAGTAGCTCTTGTCTATTACATATTTGGCTTATGGAACGGTATCTGTGCTAATTTCAATCTCTGGTTTTATGCAGCACCCCAACTCACCATTCCCCTTAAGCAAGCATAAGTTGGTTTTCTACATTTGAGACCCTGTTCTGTTTTGTAATTCAGTTCCTGTGTAGCCAAGTTTACGTTCCGTGTATTAGTGATACCTTATGATGTTTCCTTTTCTGTGTGACTTATTTCACTTAGAATCATCGTACCTGAATCCACTCATTATGCTGCTACTGGCCTGATGACATAGATTTCATTGCTGAGTGATATTGCATTGTACGTAAGTACCACAACTTCTTTATCCATTTTTCGCTTTCTGCGATATTGAACTTGTACCGTATACGAGGTTCTTGTAAACAGAGCCGTCCCAAACTTTGGGGTGGCTGTGTCTTTTTGATTTTAATTTCCCTAAGCTATAGGACCATAAGTGGAAGTGCCCTAGGCTCTGTTGCTTTGTTTTTTAGATGTTTCAGGAAACACCATACACTTCTCCAGAGTGGCTGTTGGCAATTTACATCCCAC
This sequence comes from Grampus griseus, assembly GCF_964374135.1. Classification (NCBI taxonomy): domain Eukaryota; kingdom Metazoa; phylum Chordata; class Mammalia; order Artiodactyla; family Delphinidae; genus Grampus; species Grampus griseus. The sequence continues at coordinate 1,133,681 of NW_028133388.1, forward strand.
CCATCAGCATAAGAAGGCTCCCAGTTCTCCATGGCCTGTCCTCCCTTTCTGGATTTTACACTTTTTTCAGATGGCCCTTTTGACCGGGGGGCAGTGAGACTTCATTGTAGTGCAGATTTCCTTTGCAAGCTTGCTTGGGTGGCCAAAAAGTGCGTATGCATTTTTTCCTGAATATATTCAGGAAAAAACGCATACGCCCTTTTTGGCCAAGTGCATCATTGTGGACGTTCTGCCTCTTTTCCTATGCTTTACATGCAATTCCTGTCTACCTCCTGAAATCGGTTTCCTGCAATTCTGCCTCGCTTTCAAGTCCTCTTGGCAGGCTTACTTCAATATATTTTTGGACGATAGCTGTCATTTATAACTCTGCAGGTTTGTGAATTACAGGGCCCTGGAGATCCTTTCTTCAACTCGCTTTCTTGTGAGCTGGCCGCAACACCGCAGGATTGCTTCAGGCCCTAGTGTGGTTCCGGAATGGCACGCTGAGCCTTTGGTTAATTCCTCTTCCTGGTGGGAAATGAGAGTTAAATTTGCCCGTCCAGACACCTCCAGCTAGTCTCTCATTGGTTCTCCCTATTCCTGTTCATTTTCCGCAGAAATTGCAAACTGGGCCAAACAGGAGGTTAAAGGCACTGACTCTCCAAGTGGGGAGAGTGTTAGTAAAGCGTCTGGAATGTTGCACCCGAGTACCAGGGGACGAAAACTGAGACACATTTGAACACGTTTCCCGATCACACGGTGGATCATACTCTAGGTTCCACATGCATGTTTTAGCTGAAGGAAGAATCCCTTAAACCTGGAGATTTGAGACCCATGGAATGGGTACCATGCAATATGACTTCAAAGGGTCTGCATTTGCTCACCGAACCTCACCAATCCTATCACTGCTGCATTTATGCCGCTGTACACACGCTTGATTCTCTTTCGGAGACATATAAATCCATAGGTTTTAAGATTCTTACTAGTCAGGTATATTCTTAGGCGTTTAATATGGAGTGTTGAGTCCACTTCGTTGAGCAAGGAGTAGCTCTTGTCTATTACATATTTGGCTTATGGAACGGTATCTGTGCTAATTTCAATCTCTGGTTTTATGCAGCACCCCAACTCACCATTCCCCTTAAGCAAGCATAAGTTGGTTTTCTACATTTGAGACCCTGTTCTGTTTTGTAATTCAGTTCCTGTGTAGCCAAGTTTACGTTCCGTGTATTAGTGATACCTTATGATGTTTCCTTTTCTGTGTGACTTATTTCACTTAGAATCATCGTACCTGAATCCACTCATTATGCTGCTACTGGCCTGATGACATAGATTTCATTGCTGAGTGATATTGCATTGTACGTAGGTACCACAACTTCTTTATCCATTTTTCGCTTTCTGCGATATTGAACTTGTACCGTATACGAGGTTCTTGTAAACAGAGCCATCCCAAACTTTGGGGTGGCTGTGTCTTTTTGATTTTAATTTCCCTAAGCTATAGGACCATAAGTGGAAGTGCCCTAGGCTCTGTTGCTTTGTTTTTTAGATGTTTCAGGAAACCCCATACACTTCTCCAGAGTGGCTGTTGGCAATTTACATCCCGCCCATCAGCATAAGAAGGCTCCCAGTTCTCCATGGCCTGTCCTCCCTTTCTGGATTTTACACTTTTTTCAGATGGCCCTTTTGACCGGGGGGCAGTGAGACTTCATTGTAGTGCAGATTTCTTTGCAAGCTTGCTTGGTTGGCCAAAAAGGGCGTATGCGTTTTTTCCTGAATATATTCAGGAAAAAACGCATACGCCCTTTTTGGCCAAGTGCATCACTGTGGACGTTCTGCCTCTTTTCCTATGCTTTACATGCAATTCCAGTCTACCTCCTGAAATCGGTTTCCTGCAATTCTGCCTCGCTTTCAAGTCCTCTTGGCAGGCTTACTTCAATATATTTTTGGATGATAGCTGTCATTTATAACTCTGCAGGTTTGCGAATTACAGGGCCCCGGAGCTCCTTTCTTCAACTCGCTTTCTTGTGAGCTGACCGCAACACCGCAGGATTGCTTCAGGCCCTAGTGTGGTTCCGGCATGGCACGCTGAGCCTTTGGTTAATTCCTCTTCCTGGTGGGAAATGAGAGTTAAATTTGCCCGTCCAGACACCTCCAGCTAGTCTCTCATTGGTTCTCCCTATTCCTGTTCATTTTCCACAGAAATTGCAAACTTGGCCAAACAGGAGTTTAAAGGCACTGACTCTCCAAGTGGGGAGAGTGTTAGTAAAGCGTCTGGAATGTTGCACCCGAGTACCAGGGGACGAAAACTGAGACACATTTGAACACGTTTCCCGATCACACGGTGGATCATACTCTGGGTTCCACATGCATGTTTTAGCTGAAGGAAGAATCCCTTAAACCTGGAGAGTTGAGACCCATGGAATGGGTACCATGCAATATGACTTCAAAGGGTCTGCATTTGCTCACCGAACCTCACCAATCCTATCACTGCTGCATTTATGCCGCTGTACACACGCTTGATTCTCTTTCGGAGACATATAAATCCATAGGTTTTAAGATTCTTACTAGTCAGGTATATTCTTAGGCGTTTAATATGGGGTGTTGAGTCCACTTCGTTGAGCAAGGAGTAGCTCTTGTCTATTACATATTTGGCTTATGGAACGGTATCTGTGCTAATTTCAATCTCTGGTTTTATGCAGCACCCCAACTCACCATTCCCCTTAAGCAAGCATAAGTTGGTTTTCTACATTTGAGAACCTGTTCTGTTTTGTAATTCAGTTCCTGTGTAGCCAAGTTTACATTCCGTGTATTAGTGGTACCTTATGATGTTTCCTTTTCTGTGTGACTTATTTCACTTAGAATTATCGTACCTGAATCCACTCATTATGCTGCTACTGGCCTGATGACATAGATTTCATTGCTGAGTGATATTGCATTGTACGTAAGTACCACAACTTCTTTATCCATTTTTCGCTTTCTGCGATATTGAACTTGTACCGTATACGAGGTTCTTGTAAACAGAGCCGTCCCAAACTTTGGGGTGGCTGTGTCTTTTTGATTTTAATTTCCCTAAGCTATAGGACCATAAGTGGAAGTGCCCTAGGCTCTGTTGCTTTGTTTTTTAGATGTTTCAGGAAACACCATACACTTCTCCAGAGTGGCTGTTGGCAATTTACATCCCACCCATCAGCATAAGAAGGCTCCCAGTTCTCCATGGCCTGTCCTCCCTTTCTAGATTTTACACTTTTTTCAGATGGCCCTTTTGACCGGGGGGCAGTGAGACTTCATTGTAGTGCAGATTTCTTTGCAAGCTTGCTTGGTTGGCCAAAAAGGGCGTATGCGTTTTTTCCTGAATATATTCAGGAAAAAACGCATACGCCCTTTTTGGCCAAGTGCATCATTGTGGACGTTCTGCCTCTTTTCCTATGCTTTACATGCAATTCCAGTCTACCTCCTGAAATCGGTTTCCTGCAATTCTGCCTCGCTTTCAAGTCCTCTTGGCAGGCTTACTTCAATATATTTTTGGACGATAGCTGTCATTTATAACTCTGCAGGTTTGTGAATTACAGGGCCCCGGAGCTCCTTTCTTCAACTCGCTTTCTTGTGAGCTGGCCGCAACACCGCAGGATTGCTTCAGGCCCTAGTGTGGTTCCGGCATGGCCCGCTGAGCCTTTGGTTAATTCCTCTTCCTGGTGGGAAATGAGAGTTAAATTTGCCCGTCCAGACACCTCCAGCTAATCTCTCATTGGTTCTCCCTATTCCTGTTCATTTTCCGCAGAAATTGCAAACTGGGCCATACAGGAGGTTAAAGACACTGACTCTCCAAGTGGGGAGAGTGTTAGTAAAGCGTCTGGAATATTGCACCCGAGTACCAGGGGACGAAAACTGAGACACATTTGAACACGTTTCCCAATCACACGGTGGATCATACTCTAGGTTCCACATGCATGTTTTAGCTGAAGGAAGAATCCCTTAAACCTGGAGATTTGAGACCCATGGAATGGGTACCATGCAATATGACTTCAAAGGGTCTGCATTTGCTCACCGAACCTCACCAATCCTATCACTGCTGCATTTATGCCGCTGTACACACGCTTGATTCTCTTTCGGAGACATATAAATCCATAGGTTTTAAGATTCTTACTAGTCAGGTATATTCTTAGGCGTTTAAGATGGGGTGTTGAGTCCACTTCGTTGAGCAAGGAGTAGCTCTTGTCTATTACATATTTGGCTTATGGAACGGTATCTGTGCTAATTTCAATCTCTGGTTTTATGCGGCACCCCAACTCACCATTCCCCTTAAGCAAGCATAAGTTGGTTTTCTACATTTGAGACCCTGTTCTGTTTTGTAATTCAGTTCCTGTGTAGCCAAGTTTACGTTCCGTGTATTAGTGATACCTTATGATGTTTCCTTTTCTGTGTGACTTATTTCACTTAGAATCATCGTACCTGAATCCACTCATTATGCTGCTACTGGCCTGATGACATAGATTTCATTGCTGAGTGATATTGCATTGTACGTAAGTACCACAACTTCTTTATCCATTTTTCGCTTTCTGCGATATTGAACTTGTACCGTATACGAGGTTCTTGTAAACAGAGCCGTCCCAAACTTTGGGGTGGCTGTGTCTTTTTGATTTTAATTTCCCTAAGCTATAGGTCCATAAGTGGAAGTGCCCTAGGCTCTGTTGCTTTGTTTTTTAGATGTTTCAGGAAACACCATACACTTCTCCAGGGTGGCTGTTGGCAATTTACATCCCACCCATCAGCATAAGAAGGCTCCCAGTTCTCCATGGCCTGTCCTCCCTTTCTGGATTTTACACTTTTTTCAGATGGCCCTTTTGACCGGGGGGCAGTGAGACTTCATTGTAGTGCAGATTTCTTTGCAAGCTTGCTTGGTTGGCCAAAAAGGGCGTATGCGTTTTTTCCTGAATATATTCAGGAAAAAACGCATACGCCCTTTTTGGCCAAGTGCATCATTGTGGACGTTCTGCCTCTTTTCCTATGCTTTACATGCAATTCCAGTCTACCTCCTGAAATCGGTTTCCTGCAATTCTGACTCGCTTTCAAGTCCTCTTGGCAGGCTTACTTCAATATATTTTTGGACGATACCTGTCATTTATAACTCTGCAGGTTTGTGAATTACAGGGCCCCGGAGCTCCTTTCTTCAACTCGCTTTCTTGTGAGCTGGCCGCAACACCGCAGGATTGCTTCAGGCCCTAGTGTGGTTCCGGCATGGCACGCTGAGCCTTTGGTTAATTCCTCTTCCTGGTGGGAAATGAGAGTTAAATTTGCCCGTCCAGACACCTCCAGCTAGTCTCTCATTGGTTCTCCCTATTCCTGTTCATTTTCCGCAGAAATTGCAAACTGGGCCAAACAGGAGTTTAAAGGCACTGACTCTCCAAGTGGGGAGAGTGTTAGTAAAGCGTCTGGAATGTTGCACCCGAGTACCAGGGGACGAAAACTGAGACACATTTGAACACGTTTCCCGATCACACGGTGGATCATACTCTGGGTTCCACATGCATGTTTTAGCTGAAGGAAGAATCCCTTAAACCTGGAGAGTTAAGACCCATGGAATGGGTACCATGCAATATGACTTCAAAGGGTCTGCATTTGCTCACCGAACCTCACCAATCCTATCACTGCTGCATTTATACCGCTGTACACACGCTTGATTCTCTTTCGGAGACATATAAATCCATAGGTTTTAAGATTCTTACTAGTCAGGTATATTCTTAGGCGTTTAATATGGGGTGTTGAGTCCACTTCGTTGAGCAAGGAGTAGCTCTTGTCTATTACATATTTGGCTTATGGAACGGTATCTGTGCTAATTTCAATCTCTGGTTTTATGCAGCACCCCAACTCACCATTCCCCTTAAGCAAGCATAAGTTGGTTTTCTACATTTGAGACCCTGTTCTGTTTTGTAATTCAGTTCCTGTGTAGCCAAGTTTACATTCCGTGTATTAGTGGTACCTTATGATGTTTCCTTTTCTGTGTGACTTATTTCACTTAGAATCATCGTACCTGAATCCACTCATTATGCTGCTACTGGCCTGATGACATAGATTTCATTGCTGAGTGATATTGCATTGTACGTAAGTACCACAACTTCTTTATCCATTTTTCGCTTTCTGCGATATTGAACTTGTACCGAATACGAGGTTCTTGTAAACAGAGCCGTCCCAAACTTTGGGGTGGCTGTGTCTTTTTGATTTTAATTTCCCTAAGCTATAGGACCATAAGTGGAAGTGCCCTAGGCTCTGTTGCTTTGTTTTTTAGATGTTTCAGGAAACACCATACACTTCTCCAGAGTGGCTGTTGGCAATTTACATCCCGCCCATCAGCATAAGAAGGCTCCCAGTTCTCCATGGCCTGTCCTCCCTTTCTGGATTTTACACTTTTTTCAGATGGCCCTTTTGACCGGGGGGCAGTGAGACTTCATTGTAGTGCAGATTTCCTTTGCAAGCTTGCTTGGGTGCCCAAAAAGTGCGTATGCGTTTTTTCCTGAATATATTCAGGAAAAAAACATACACTCTTTTTGGCCAAGTGCATCATTGTGGACGTTCTGCCTCTTTTCCTATGCTTTACATGCAATTCCAGTCTACCTCCTGAAATCGGTTTCCTGCAATTCTGCCTCGCTTTCAAGTCCTCTTGGCAGCCTTACTTCAATATATTTTTGGACGATAGCTGTCATTTATAACTCTGCAGGTTTGCAAATTACAGGGCCCCGGAGCTCCTTTCTTCAACTCGCTTTCTTGTGAGCTGGCCGCAACACCGCAGGATTGCTTCAGGCCCTAGTGTGGTTCCGGCATAGCACGCTGAGCCTTTGGTTAATTCCTCTTCCTGGTGGGAAATGAGCGTTAAATTTGCCCGTCCAGACACCTCCAGCTAGTCTCTCATTGGTTCTCCCTATTCCTATTCATTTTCCACAGAAATTGCAAACTGGGACAAACAGGAGGTTAAAGGCACTGACTCTCCAAGTGGGGAGAGTGTTAGTAAAGCGTCTGGAATGTGGCACCCGAGTACCAGGGGACGAAAACTGAGACCCATTTGAACACGTTTCCCGATCACACGGTGGATCATACTCTGTTTTCCACATGCATGTTTTAGCTGAAGGAAGAATCCCTTAAACCTGGAGAGTTGAGACCCATGGAATGGGTACCATGCAATATGACTTCAAAGGGTCTGCATTTGCTCACCGAACCTCACCAGTCCTATCACTGCTGCATTTATGCCGCTGTACACACGCTTGATTCTCTTTCAGAGACATATAAATCCATAGGTTTTAAGATTCTTACTAGTCAGGTATATTCTTAGGCGTTTAAGATGGGGTGTTGAGTCCACTTCGTTGAGCAAGGAGTAGCTCTTGTCTATTACATATTTGGCTTATGGAAAGGTATCTGTGCTGATTTCAATCTCTGGTTTTATGCGGCACCCCAACTCACCATTCCCCTTAAGCAAGCATAAGTTGGTTTTCTACATTTGAGACCCTGTTCTGTTTTGTAATTCAGTTCCTGTGTAGCCAAGTTTACGTTCCGTGTATTAGTGATACCTTATGATGTTTCCTTTTCTGTGTGACTTATTTCACTTAGAATCATCGTACCTGAATCCACTCATTATGCTGCTACTGGCCTGATGACATAGATTTCATTGCTGAGTGATATTGCATTGTACGTAAGTACCACAACTTCTTTATCCATTTTTCGCTTTCTGCGATATTGAACTTGTACCGTATACGAGGTTCTTGTAAACAGAGCCGTCCCAAACTTTGGGGTGGCTGTGTCTTTTTGATTTTAATTTCCCTAAGCTATAGGTCCATAAGTGGAAGTGCCCTAGGCTCTGTTGCTTTGTTTTTTAGATGTTTCAGGAAACACCATACACTTCTCCAGAGTGGCTGTTGGCAATTTACATCCCACCCATCAGCATAAGAAGGCTCCCAGTTCTCCATGGCCTGTCCTCCCTTTCTGGATTTTACACTTTTTTCAGATGGCCCTTTTGACCGGGGGGCAGTGAGACTTCATTGTAGTGCAGATTTCCTTTGCAAGCTTGCTTGGGTGGCCAAAAAGTGCGTATGCATTTTTTCCTGAATATATTCAGGAAAAAACGCATACGCCCTTTTTGGCCAAGTGCATCATTGTGGACGTTCTGCCTCTTTTCCTATGCTTTACATGCAATTCCTGTCTACCTCCTGAAATCGGTTTCCTGCAATTCTGCCTCGCTTTCAAGTCCTCTTGGCAGCCTTACTTCAATATATTTTTGGACGATAGCTGTCATTTATAACTCTGCAGGTTTGTGAATTACAGGGCCCCGGAGATCCTTTCTTCAACTCGCTTTCTTGTGAGCTGGCCGCAACACCGCAGGATTGCTTCAGGCCCTAGTGTGGTTCCGGAATGGCACGCTGAGCCTTTGGTTAATTCCTCTTCCTGGTGGGAAATGAGAGTTAAATTTGCCCGTCCAGACACCTCCAGCTAGTCTCTCATTGGTTCTCCCTATTCCTGTTCATTTTCCGCAGAAATTGCAAACTGGGCCAAACAGGAGGTTAAAGGCACTGACTCTCCAAGTGGGGAGAGTGTTAGTAAAGCGTCTGGAATGTTGCACCCGAGTACCAGGGGACGAAAACTGAGACACATTTGAACACGTTTCCCGATCACACGGTGGATCATACTCTAGGTTCCACATGCATGTTTTAGCTGAAGGAAGAATCCCTTAAACCTGGAGATTTGAGACCCATGGAATGGGTACCATGCAATATGACTTCAAAGGGTCTGCATTTGCTCACCGAACCTCACCAATCCTATCACTGCTGCATTTATGCCGCTGTACACACGCTTGATTCTCTTTCGGAGACATATAAATCCATAGGTTTTAAGATTCTTACTAGTCAGGTATATTCTTAGGCGTTTAATATGGGGTGTTGAGTCCACTTAGTTGAGCAAGGAGTAGCTCTTGTCTATTACATATTTGGCTTATGGAACGGTATCTGTGCTAATTTCAATCTCTGGTTTTATGCAGCACCCCAACTCACCATTCCCCTTAAGCAAGCATAAGTTGGTTTTCTACATTTGAGACCCTGTTCTGTTTTGTAATTCAGTTCCTGTGTAGCCAAGTTTACGTTCCGTGTATTAGTGATACCTTATGATGTTTCCTTTTCTGTGTGACTTATTTCACTTAGAATCATCGTACCTGAATCCACTCATTATGCTGCTACTGGCCTGATGACATAGATTTCATTGCTGAGTGATATTGCATTGTACGTAAGTACCACAACTTCTTTATCCATTTTTCGCTTTCTGTGATATTGAACTTGTACCGTATACGAGGTTCTTGTAAACAGAGCCATCCCAAACTTTGGGGTGGCTGTGTCTTTTTGATTTTAATTTCCCTAAGCTATAGGACCATAAGTGGAAGTGCCCTAGGCTCTGTTGCTTTGTTTTTTAGATGTTTCAGGAAACCCCATACACTTCTCCAGAGTGGCTGTTGGCAATTTACATCCCGCCCATCAGCATAAGAAGGCTCCCAGTTCTCCATGGCCTGTCCTCCCTTTCTGGATTTTACACTTTTTTCAGATGGCCCTTTTGACCGGGGGGCAGTGAGACTTCATTGTAGTGCAGATTTCTTTGCAAGCTTGCTTGGTTGGCCAAAAAGGGCGTATGCGTTTTTCCCTGAATATATTCAGGAAAAAACGCATACGCCCTTTTTGGCCAAGTGCATCATTGTGGACGTTCTGCCTCTTTTCCTATGCTTTACATGCAATTCCAGTCTACCTCCTGAAATCGGTTTCCTGCAATTCTGCCTCGCTTTCAAGTCCTCTTGGCAGGCTTACTTCAATATATTTTTGGATGATAGCTGTCATTTATAACTCTGCAGGTTTGCGAATTACAGGGCCCCGGAGCTCCTTTCTTCAACTCGCTTTCTTGTGAGCTGGCCGCAACACCGCAGGATTGCTTCAGGCCCTAGTGTGGTTCCGGCATGGCACGCTGAGCCTTTGGTTAATTCCTCTTCCTGGTGGGAAATGAGAGTTAAATTTGCCCGTCCAGACACCTCCAGCTAGTCTCTCATTGGTTCTCCCTATTCCTGTTCATTTTCCACAGAAATTGCAAACTGGGCCAAACAGGAGTTTAAAGGCACTGACTCTCCAAGTGGGGAGAGTGTTAGTAAAGCTTCTGGAATGTTGCACCCGAGTACCAGGGGACGAAAACTGAGACACATTTGAACACGTTTCCCGATCACACGGTGGATCATACTCTGGGTTCCACATGCATGTTTTAGCTGAAGGAAGAATCCCTTAAACCTGGAGAGTTGAGACCCATGGAATGGGTACCATGCAATATGACTTCAAAGGGTCTGCATTTGCTCACCGAACCTCACCAATCCTATCACTGCTGCATTTATGCCGCTGTACACACGCTTGATTCTCTTTCGGAGACATATAAATCCATAGGTTTTAAGATTCTTACTAGTCAGGTATATTCTTAGGCGTTTAATATGGGGTGTTGAGTCCACTTCGTTGAGCAAGGAGTAGCTCTTGTCTATTACATATTTGGCTTATGGAACGGTATCTGTGCTAATTTCAATCTCTGGTTTTATGCAGCACCCCAACTCACCATTCCCCTTAAGCAAGCATAAGTTGGTTTTCTACATTTGAGACCCTGTTCTGTTTTGTAATTCAGTTCCTGTGTAGCCAAGTTTACATTCCGTGTATTAGTGGTACCTTATGATGTTTCCTTTTCTGTGTGACTTATTTCACTTAGAATCATCGTACCTGAATCCACTCATTATGCTGCTACTGGCCTGATGACATAGATTTCATTGCTGAGTGATATTGCATTGTACGTAAGTACCACAACTTCTTTATCCATTTTTCGCTTTCTGCGATATTGAACTTGTACCGTATACGAGGTTCTTGTAAACAGAGCCGTCCCAAACTTTGGGGTGGCTGTGTCTTTTTGATTTTAATTTCCCTAAGCTATAGGACCATAAGTGGAAGTGCCCTAGGCTCTGTTGCTTTGTTTTTTAGATGTTTCAGGAAACACCATACACTTCTCCAGAGTGGCTGTTGGCAATTTACATCCCACCCATCAGCATAAGAAGGCTCCCAGTTCTCCATGGCCTGTCCTCCCTTTCTAGATTTTACACTTTTTTCAGATGGCCCTTTTGACCGGGGGGCAGTGAGACTTCATTGTAGTGCAGATTTCTTTGCAAGCTTGCTTGGTTGGCCAAAAAGGGCGTATGCGTTTTTTCCTGAATATATTCAGGAAAAAACGCATACGCCCTTTTTGGCCAAGTGCATCATTGTGGACGTTCTGCCTCTTTTCCTATGCTTTACATGCAATTCCAGTCTACCTCCTGAAATCGGTTTCCTGCAATTCTGCCTCGCTTTCAAGTCCTCTTGGCAGGCTTACTTCAATATATTTTTGGACGATAGCTGTCATTTATAACTCTGCAGGTTTGTGAATTACAGGGCCCCGGAGCTCCTTTCTTCAACTCGCTTTCTTGTGAGCTGGCCGCAACACCGCAGGATTGCTTCAGGCCCTAGTGTGGTTCCGGCATGGCACGCTGAGCCTTTGGTTAATTCCTCTTCCTGCTGGGAAATGAGAGTTAAATTTGCCCGTCCAGACACCTCCAGCTAATCTCTCATTGGTTCTCCCTATTCCTGTTCATTTTCCGCAAAAATTGCAAACTGGGCCATACAGGAGGTTAAAGACACTGACTCTCCAAGTGGGGAGAGTGTTAGTAAAGCGTCTGGAATGTTGCACCCGAGTACCAGGGGACGAAAACTGAGACACATTTGAACACGTTTCCCGATCACACGGTGGATCATACTCTAGGTTCCACATGCATGTTTTAGCTGAAGGAAGAATCCCTTAAACCTGGAGATTTGAGACCCATGGAATGGGTACCATGCAATATGACTTCAAAGGGTCTGCATTTGCTCACCGAACCTCACCAATCCTATCACTGCTGCATTTATGCCACTGTACACACGCTTGATTCTCTTTCGGAGACATATAAATCCATAGGTTTTAAGATTCTTACTAGTCAGGTATATTCTTAGGCGTTTAAGATGGGGTGTTGAGTCCACTTCGTTGAGCAAGGAGTAGCTCTTGTCTATTACATATTTGGCTTATGGAACGGTATCTGTGCTAATTTCAATCTCTGGTTTTATGCGGCACCCCAACTCACCATTCCCCTTAAGCAAGCATAAGTTGGTTTTCTACATTTGAGACCCTGTTCTGTTTTGTAATTCAGTTCCTGTGTAGCCAAGTTTACGTTCCGTGTATTAGTGATACCTTATGATGTTTCCTTTTCTGTGTGACTTATTTCACTTAGAATCATCGTACCTGAATCCACTCATTATGCTGCTACTGGCCTGATGACATAGATTTCATTGCTGAGTGATATTGCATTGTACGTAAGTACCACAACTTCTTTATCCATTTTTCGCTTTCTGCGATATTGAACTTGTACCGTATACGAGGTTCTTGTAAACAGAGCCGTCCCAAACTTTGGGGTGGCTGTGTCTTTTTGATTTTAATTTCCCTAAGCTATAGGTCCATAAGTGGAAGTGCCCTAGGCTCTGTTGCTTTGTTTTTTAGATGTTTCAGGAAACACCATACACTTCTCCAGGGTGGCTGTTGGCAATTTACATCCCGCCCATCAGCATAAGAAGGCTCCCAGTTCTCCATGGCCTGTCCTCCCTTTCTGGATTTTACACTTTTTTCAGATGGCCCTTTTGACCGGGGGGCAGTGAGACTTCATTGTAGTGCAGATTTCTTTGCAAGCTTGCTTGGTTGGCCAAAAAGGGCGTATGCGTTTTTTCCTGAATATATTCAGGAAAAAACGCATACGCCCTTTTTGGCCAAGTGCATCATTGTGGACGTTCTGCCTCTTTTCCTATGCTTTACATGCAATTCCAGTCTACCTCCTGAAATCGGTTTCCTGCAATTCTGACTCGCTTTCAAGTCCTCTTGGCAGGCTTACTTCAATATATTTTTGGACGATACCTGTCATTTATAACTCTGCAGGTTTGCGAATTACAGGGCCCCGGAGCTCCTTTCTTCAACTCGCTTTCTTGTGAGCTGGCCGCAACACCGCAGGATTGCTTCAGGCCCTAGTGTGGTTCCGGCATGGCACGCTGAGCCTTTGGTTAATTCCTCTTCCTGGTGGGAAATGAGAGTTAAATTTGCCCGTCCAGACACCTCCAGCTAGTCTCTCATTGGTTCTCCCTATTCCTGTTCATTTTCCGCAGAAATTGCAAACTGGGCCAAACAGGAGTTTAAAGGCACTGACTCTCCAAGTGGGGAGAGTGTTAGTAAAGCGTCTGGAATGTTGCACCCGAGTACCAGGGGACGAAAACTGAGACCCATTTGAACACGTTTCCCAATCACACAGTGGATCATACTCTGGGTTCCACATGCATGTTTTAGCTGAAGGAAGAATCCCTTAAACCTGGAGAGTTGAGACCCATGGAATGGGTACCATGCAATATGACTTCAAAGGGTCTGCATTTGCTCACCGAACCTCACCAATCCTATCACTGCTGCATTTATGCCGCTGTACACACGCTTGATTCTCTTTCGGAGACATATAAATCCATAGGTTTTAAGATTCTTACTAGTCAGGTATATTCTTAGGCGTTTAATATGGGGTGTTGAGTCCACTTCGTTGAGCAAGGAGTAGCTCTTGTCTATTACATATTTGGCTTATGGAACGGTATCTGTGCTAATTTCAGTCTCTGGTTTTATGCAGCACCCCAACTCACCATTCCCCTTAAGCAAGCATAAGTTGGTTTTCTACATTTGAGACCCTGTTCTGTTTTGTAATTCAGTCCCTGTGTAGCCAAGTTTACGTTCCGTGTATTAGTGATACCTTATGATGTTTCCTTTTCTGTGTGACTTATTTCACTTAGAATCATCGTACCTGAATCCACTCATTATGCTGCTACTGGCCTGATGACATAGATTTCATTGCTGAGTGATATTGCATTGTACGTAAGTACCACAACTTCTTTATCCATTTTTCGCTTTCTGCGATATTGAACTTGTACCGTATACGAGGTTCTTGTAAACAGAGCCGTCCCAAACTTTGGGGTGGCTGTGTCTTTTTGATTTTAATTTCCCTAAGCTATAGGACCATAAGTGGAAGTGCCCTAGGCTCTGTTGCTTTGTTTTTTAGATGTTTCAGGAAACACCATACACTTCTCCAGAGTGGCTGTTGGCAATTTACATCCCGCCCATCAGCATAAGAAGGCTCCCAGTTCTCCATGGCCTGTCCTCCCTTTCTGGATTTTACACTTTTTTCAGATGGCCCTTTTGACCGGGGGGCAGTGAGACTTCATTGTAGTGCAGATTTCTTTGCAAGCTTGCTTGGTTGGCCAAAAAGGGCGTATGCGTTTTTTCCTGAATATATTCAGGAAAAAACGCATACGCCCTTTTTGGCCAAGTGCATCATTGTGGACGTTCTGCCTCTTTTCCTATGCTTTACATGCAATTCCAGTCTACCTCCTGAAATCGGTTTCCTGCAATTCTGCCCCGCTTTCAAGTCCTCTTGGCAGGCTTACTTCAATATATTTTTGGATGATAGCTGTCATTTATAACTCTGCAGGTTTGTGAATTACAGGGCCCCGGAGCTCCTTTCTTCAACTCGCTTTCTTGTGAGCTGGCCGCAACACCGCAGGATTGCTTCAGGCCCTAGTGTGGTTCCGGCATAGCACGCTGAGCCTTTGGTTAATTCCTCTTCCTGGTGGGAAATGAGCGTTAAATTTGCCCGTCCAGACACCTCCAGCTAGTCTCTCATTGGTTCTCCCTATTCCTATTCATTTTCCACAGAAATTGCAAACTGGGACAAACAGGAGGTTAAAGGCACTGACTCTCCAAGTGGGGAGAGTGTTAGTAAAGCGTCTGGAATGTGGCACCCGAGTACCAGGGGACGAAAACTGAGACCCATTTGAACACGTTTCCCGATCACACGGTGGATCATACTCTGTTTTCCACATGCATGTTTTAGCTGAAGGAAGAATCCCTTAAACCTGGAGAGTTGAGACCCATGGAATGGGTACCATGCAATATGACTTCAAAGGGTCTGCATTTGCTCACCGAACCTCACCAATCCTATCACTGCTGCATTTATGCCGCTGTACACACGCTTGATTCTCTTTCGGAGACATATAAATCCATAGGTTTTAAGATTCTTACTAGTCAGGTATATTCTTAGGCGTTTAAGATGGGGTGTTGAGTCCACTTCGTTGAGCAAGGAGTAGCTCTTGTCTATTACATATTTGGCTTATGGAAAGGTATCTGTGCTGATTTCAATCTCTGGTTTTATGCAGCACCCCAACTCACCTTTCCCCTTAAGCAAGCATAAGTTGGTTTTCTACATTTGAGACCCTATTCTGTTTTGTAATTCAGTTCCTGTGTAGCCAAGTTTACATTCCGTGTAATAGTGATACCTTATGATGTTTCTTTTTCTGTGTGACTTATTTCACTTAGAATCATCGTACCTGAATCCACTCATTATGCTGCTACTGGCCTGATGACATAGATTTCATTGCTGAGTGATATTGCATTGTACGTAAGTACCACAACTTCTTTATCCATTTTTCGCTTTCTGCGATATTGAACTTGTACCGAATACGAGGTTCTTGTAAACAGAGCCGTCCCAAACTTTGGGGTGGCTGTGTCTTTTTGATTTTAATTTCCCTAAGCTATAGGACCATAAGTGGAAGTGCCCTAGGCTGTGTTGCTTTGTTTTTTAGATGTTTCAGGAAACACCATACACTTCTCCAGAGTGGCTGTTGGCAATTTACATCCCGCCCATCAGCATAAGAAGGCTCCCAGTTCTCCATGGCCTGTCCTCCCTTTCTGGATTTTACACTTTTTTCAGATGGCCCTTTTGACCGGGGGGCAGTGAGACTTCATTGTAGTGCAGATTTCCTTTGCAAGCTTGCTTGGTTGGCCAAAAAGGGCGTATGCGTTTTTTCCTGAATATATTCAGGAAAAAACGCATACGCCCTTTTTGGCCAAGTGCATCATTGTGGACGTTCTGCCTCTTTTCCTATGCTTTACATGCAATTCCAGTCTACCTCCTGAAATCGGTTTCCTGCAATTCTGCCTCACTTTCAAGTCCTCTTGGCAGCCTTACTTCAATATATTTTTGGACGATAGCTGTCATTTATAACTCTGCAGGTTTGTGAATTACAGGGCCCCGGAGATCCTTTCTTCAACTCGCTTTCTTGTGAGCTGGCCGCAACACCGCAGGATTGCTTCAGGCCCTAGTGTGGTTCCGGCATGGCACGCTGAGCCTTTGGTTAATTCCTCTTCCTGGTGGGAAATGAGAGTTAAATTTGCCCGTCCAGACACCTCCAGCTAGTCTCTCATTGGTTCTCCCTATTCCTGTTCATTTTCCGCAGAAATTGCAAACTGGGCCAAACAGGAGTTTAAAGGCACTGACTCTCCAAGTGGGGAGAGTGTTAGTAAAGCGTCTGGAATGTTGCACCCGAGTACCAGGGGACGAAAACTGAGACCCATTTGAACACGTTTCCCGATCACACGGTGGATCATACTCTAGGTTCCACATGCATGTTTTAGCTGAAGGAAGAATCCCTTAAACCTGGAGATTTGAGACCCATGGAATGGGTACCATGCAATATGACTTCAAAGGGTCTGCATTTGCTCACCGAACCTCACCAATCCTATCACTGCTGCATTTATGCCGCTGTACACACGCTTGATTCTCTTTCGGAGACATATAAATCCATAGGTTTTAAGATTCTTAGTAGTCAGGTATATTCTTAGGCGTTTAATATGGGGTGTTGAGTCCACTTCGTTGAGCAAGGAGTAGCTCTTGTCTATTACATATTTGGCTTATGGAACGGTATCTGTGCTAATTTCAATCTCTGGTTTTATGCAGCACCCCAACTCACCATTCCCCTTAAGCAAGCATAAGTTGGTTTTCTACATTTGAGACCCTGTTCTGTTTTGTAATTCAGTTCCTGTGTAGCCAAGTTTACATTCCGTGTATTAGTGATACCTTATGATGTTTCCTTTTCTGTGTGACTTATTTCACTTAGAATCATCGTACCTGAATCCACTCATTATGCTGCTACTGGCCTGATGACATAGATTTCATTGCTGAGTGATATTGCATTGTACGTAAGTACCACAACTTCTTTATCCATTTTTCGCTTTCTGCGATATTGAACTTGTACCGTATACGAGGTTCTTGTAAACAGAGCCGTCCCAAACTTTGGGGTGGCTGTGTCTTTTTGATTTTAATTTCCCTAAGCTATAGGACCATAAGTGGAAGTGCCCTAGGCTCTGTTGCTTTGTTTTTTAGATGTTTCAGGAAACACCATACACTTCTCCAGAGTGGCTGTTGGCAATTTACATCCCGCCCATCAGCATAAGAAGGCTCCCAGTTCTCCATGGCCTGTCCTCCCTTTCTGGATTTTACACTTTTTTCAGATGGCCCTTTTGACCGGGGGGCAGTGAGACTTCATTGTAGTGCAGATTTCCTTTGCAAGCTTGCTTGGTTGGCCAAAAAGGGCGTATGCGTTTTTTCCTGAATATATTCAGGAAAAAATGCATACGCCCTTTTTGGCCAAGTGCATCATTGTGGACGTTCTGCCTCTTTTCCTATGCTTTACATGCAATTCCAGTCTACCTCCTGAAATCGGTTTCCTGCAATTCTGCCTCGCTTTCAAGTCCTCTTGGCAGGCTTACTTCAATATATTTTTGGACGATAGCTGTCATTTATAACTCTGCAGGTTTGTGAATTACAGGGCCCCGGAGCTCCTTTCTTCAACTCGCTTTCTTGTGAGCTGGCCGCAACACCGCAGGATTGCTTCAGGCCCTAGTGTGGTTCCGGCATGGCACGCTGAGCCTTTGGTTAATTCCTCTTCCTGGTGGGAAATGAGCGTTAAATTTGCCCGTCCAGACACCTCCAGGTAGTCTCTCATTGGTTCTCCCTATTCCTGTTCATTTTCCACAGAAATTGCAAACTGGGACAAACAGGAGGTTAAAGGCACTGACTCTCCAAGTGGGGAGAGTGTTAGTAAAGCGTCTGGAATGTGGCACCCGAGTACCAGGGGACGAAAACTGAGACCCATTTGAACACGTTTCCCGATCACACGGTGGATCATACTCTGTTTTCCACATGCATGTTTTAGCTGAAGGAAGAATCCCTTAAACCTGGAGAGTTGAGACCCATGGAATGGGTACCATGCAATATGACTTCAAAGGGTCTGCATTTGCTCACCGAACCTCACCAATCCTATCACTGCTGCATTTATGCCGCTGTACACACGCTTGATTCTCTTTCGGAGACATATAAATCCATAGGTTTTAAGATTCTTACTAGTCAGGTATATTCTTAGGCGTTTAAGATGGGGTGTTGAGTCCACTTCGTTGAGCAAGGAGTAGCTCTTGTCTATTACATATTTGGCTTATGGAAAGGTATCTGTGCTGATTTCAATCTCTGGTTTTATGCAGCACCCCAACTCACCTTTCCCCTTAAGCAAGCATAAGTTGGTTTTCTACATTTGAGACCCTATTCTGTTTTGTAATTCAGTTCCTGTGTAGCCAAGTATACATTCCGTGTATTAGTGATACCTTATGATGTTTCTTTTTCTGTGTGACTTATTTCACTTAGAATCATCGTACCTGAATCCACTCATTATGCTGCTACTGGCCTGATGACATAGATTTCATTGCTGAGTGATATTGCATTGTACGTAAGTACCACAACTTCTTTATCCATTTTTCGCTTTCTGCGATATTGAACTTGTACCGAATACGAGGTTCTTGTAAACAGAGCCGTCCCAAACTTTGGGGTGGCTGTGTCTTTTTGATTTTAATTTCCCTAAGCTATAGGACCATAAGTGGAAGTGCCCTAGGCTCTGTTGCTTTGTTTTTTAGATGTTTCAGGAAACACCATACACTTCTCCAGAGTGGCTGTTGGCAATTTACATCCCGCCCATCAGCATAAGAAGGCTCCCAGTTCTCCATGGCCTGTCCTCCCTTTCTGGATTTTACACTTTTTTCAGATGGCCCTTTTGACCGGGGGGCAGTGAGACTTCATTGTAGTGCAGATTTCCTTTGCAAGCTTGCTTGGTTGGCCAAAAAGTGCGTATGCGTTTTTTCCTGAATATATTCAGGAAAAAACGCATACGCCCTTTTTGGCCAAGTGCATCATTGTGGACGTTCTGCCTCTTTTCCTATGCTTTACATGCAATTCCAGTCTACCTCCTGAAATCGGTTTCTTGCAATTCTGCCTCGCTTTCAAGTCCTCTTGGCAGCCTTACTTCAATATATTTTTGGACGATAGCTGTCATTTATAACTCTGCAGGTTTGTGAATTACAGGGCCCCGGAGATCCTTTCTTCAACTCGCTTTCTTGTGAGCTGGCCGCAACACCGCAGGATTGCTTCAGGCCCTAGTGTGGTTCCGGCATGGCACGCTGAGCCTTTGGTTAATTCCTCTTCCTTGTGGGAAATGAGAGTTAAATTTGCCCGTCCAGACACCTCCAGCTAGTCTCTCATTGGTTCTCCCTATTCCTGTTCATTTTCCGCAGAAATTGCAAACTGGGCCAAACAGGAGTTTAAAGGCACTGACTCTCCAAGTGGGGAGAGTGTTAGTAAAGCGTCTGGAATGTTGCACCCGAGTACCAGGGGACGAAAACTGAGACCCATTTGAACACGTTTCCCGATCACACGGTGGATCATACTCTAGGTTCCACATGCATGTTTTAGCTGAAGGAAGAATCCCTTAAACCTGGAGATTTGAGACCCATGGAATGGGTACCATGCAATATGACTTCAAAGGGTCTGCATTTGCTCACCGAACCTCACCAATCCTATCACTGCTGCATTTATGCCGCTGTACACACGCTTGATTCTCTTTCGGAGACATATAAATCCATAGGTTTTAAGATTCTTACTAGTCAGGTATATTCTTAGGCGTTTAATATGGGGTGTTGAGTCCACTTCGTTGAGCAAGGAGTAGCTCTTGTCTATTACATATTTGGCTTATGGAACGGTATCTGTGCTAATTTCAATCTCTGGTTTTATGCAGCACCCCAACTCACCATTCCCCTTAAGCAAGCATAAGTTGGTTTTCTACATTTGAGACCCTGTTCTGTTTTGTAATTCAGTTCCTGTGTAGCCAAGTTTACATTCCGTGTATTAGTGATACCTTATGATGTTTCCTTTTCTGTGTGACTTATTTCACTTAGAATCATCGTACCTGAATCCACTCATTATGCTGCTACTGGCCTGATGACATAGATTTCATTGCTGAGTGATATTGCATTGTACGTAAGTACCACAACTTCTTTATCCATTTTTCGCTTTCTGCGATATTGAACTTGTACCGTATACGAGGTTCTTGTAAACAGAGCCGTCCCAAACTTTGGGGTGGCTGTGTCTTTTTGATTTTAATTTCCCTAAGCTATAGGACCATAAGTGGAAGTGCCCTAGGCTCTGTTGCTTTGTTTTTTAGATGTTTCAGGAAACACCATACACTTCTCCAGAGTGGCTATTGGCAATTTACATCCCATCCATCAGCATAAGAAGGCTCCCAGTTCTCCATGGCCTGTCCTCCCTTTCTGGATTTTACACTTTTTTCAGATGGCCCTTTTGACCGGGGGGCAGTGAGACTTCATTGTAGTGCAGATTTCCTTTGCAAGCTTGCTTGGTTGGCCAAAAAGTGCGTATGCGTTTTTTCCTGAATATATTCAGGAAAAAACGCATACGCCCTTTTTGGCCAAGTGCATCATTGTGGACGTTCTGCCTCTTTTCCTATGCTTTACATGCAATTCCAGTCTACCTCCTGAAATCGGTTTCCTGCAATTCTGCCTCGCTTTCAAGTCCTCTTGGCAGCCTTACTTCAATATATTTTTGGACGATAGCTGTCATTTATAACTCTGCAGGTTTGTGAATTACAGGGCCCCGGAGATCCTTTCTTCAACTCGCTTTCTTGTGAGCTGGCCGCAACACCGCAGGATTGCTTCAGGCCCTAGTGTGGTTCTGGCATGGCACGCTGAGCCTTTGGTTAATTCCTCTTCCTGGTGGGAAAAGAGAGTTAAATTTGCCCGTCCAGACACCTCCAGCTAGTCTCTCATTGGTTCTCCCTATTCCTGTTCATTTTCCACAGAAATTGCAAACTGGGCCAAACAGGAGTTTAAAGGCACTGACTCTCCAAGTGGGGAGAGTGTTAGTAAAGCGTCTGGAATGTTGCACCCGAGTACCAGGGGACGAAAACTGAGACCCATTTGAACACGTTTCCCGATCACACGGTGGATCATACTCTAGGTTCCACATGCATGTTTTAGCTGAAGGAAGAATCCCTTAAACCTGGAGATTTGAGACCCATGGAATGGGTACCATGCAATATGACTTCAAAGGGTCTGCATTTGCTCACCGAACCTCACCAATCCTATCACTGCTGCATTTATGCCACTGTACACACGCTTGATTCTCTTTCGGAGACATATAAATCCATAGGTTTTAAGATTCTTACTAGTCAGGTATATTCTTAGGCGTTTAATATGGGGTGTTGAGTCCACTTCGTTGAGCAAGGAGTAGCTCTTGTCTATTACATATTTGGCTTATGGAACGGTATCTGTGCTAATTTCAATCTCTGGTTTTATGCAGCACCCCAACTCACCATTCCCCTTAAGCAAGCATAAGTTGGTTTTCTACATTTGAGACCCTGTTCTGTTTTGTAATTCAGTTCCTGTGTAGCCAAGTTTACATTCCGTGTATTAGTGATACCTTATGATGTTTCCTTTTCTGTGTGACTTATTTCACTTAGAATCATCGTACCTGAATCCACTCATTATGCTGCTACTGGCCTGATGACATAGATTTCATTGCTGAGTGATATTGCATTGTACGTAAGTACCACAACTTCTTTATCCATTTTTCGCTTTCTGCGATATTGAACTTGTACCGTATACGAGGTTCTTGTAAACAGAGCCGTCCCAAACTTTGGGGTGGCTGTGTCTTTTTTATTTTAATTTCCCTAAGCTATAGGACCATAAGTGGAAGTGCCCTAGGCTCTGTTGCTTTGTTTTTTAGATGTTTCAGGAAACACCATACACTTCTCCAGAGTGGCTGTTGGCAATTTACATCCCGCCCATCAGCATAAGAAGGCTCCCAGTTCTCCATGGCCTGTCCTCCCTTTCTGGATTTTACACTTTTTTCAGATGGCCCTTTTGACCGGGGGGCAGTGAGACTTCATTGTAGTGCAGATTTCTTTGCAAGCTTGCTTGGTTGGCCAAAAAGGGCGTATGCGTTTTTTCCTGAATATATTCAGGAAAAAACGCATACGCCCTTTTTGGCCAAGTGCATCATTGTGGACGTTCTGCCTCTTTTCCTATGCTTTACATGCAATTCCAGTCTACCTCCTGAAATCGGTTTCCTGCAATTCTGCCTCGCTTTCAAGTCCTCTTGGCAGGCTTACTTCAATATATTTTTGGACGATAGCTGTCATTTATAACTCTGCAGGTTTGTGAATTACAGGGCCCCGGAGCTCCTTTCTTCAACTCGCTTTCTTGTGAGCTGGCCGCAACACCGCAGGATTGCTTCAGGCCCTAGTGTGGTTCTGGCATGGCACGCTGAGCCTTTGGTTAATTCCTCTTCCTGGTGGGAAATGAGCATTAAATTTGCCCGTCCAGACACCTCCAGCTAGTCTCTCATTGGTTCTCCCTATTCCTGTTCATTTTCCACAGAAATTGCAAACTGGGCCAAACAGGAGGTTAAAGGCACTGACTCTCCAAGTGGGGAGAGTGTTAGTAAAGCGTCTGGAATGTGGCACCCGAGTACCAGGGGACGAAAACTGAGACCCATTTGAACACGTTTCCCGATCACACGGTGGATCATACTCTGTTTTCCACATGCATGTTTTAGCTGAAGGAAGAATCCCTTAAACCTGGAGAGTTGAGACCCATGGAATGGGTACCATGCAATATGACTTCAAAGGGTCTGCATTTGCTCACCGAACCTCACCAATCCTATCACTGCTGCATTTATGCCGCTGTACACACGCTTGATTCTCTTTCGGAGACATATAAATCCATAGGTTTTAAGATTCTTACTAGTCAGGTATATTCTTAGGCGTTTAATATGGGGTGTTGAGTCCACTTCGTTGAGCAAGGAGTAGCTCTTGTCTATTACATATTTGGCTTATGGAAAGGTATCTGTGCTGATTTCAATCTCTGGTTTTATGCAGCACCCCAACTCACCTTTCCCCTTAAGCAAGCATAAGTTGGTTTTCTACATTTGAGACCCTATTCTGTTTTGTAATTCAGTTCCTGTGTAGCCAAGTTTACATTCCGTGTATTAGTGATACCTTATGATGTTTCTTTTTCTGTGTGACTTATTTCACTTAGAATCATCGTACCTGAATCCACTCATTATGCTGCTACTGGCCTGATGACATAGATTTCATTGCTGAGTGATATTGCATTGTACGTAAGTACCACAACTTCTTTATCCATTTTTCGCTTTCTGCGATATTGAACTTGTACCGAATACGAGGTTCTTGTAAACAGAGCCGTCCCAAACTTTGGGGTGGCTGTGTCTTTTTGATTTTAATTTCCCTACGCTATAGGACCATAAGTGGAAGTGCCCTAGGCTCTGTTGCTTTGTTTTTTAGATGTTTCAGGAAACACCATACACTTCTCCAGAGTGGCTGTTGGCAATTTACATCCCGCCCATCAGCATAAGAAGGCTCCCAGTTCTCCATGGCCTGTCCTCCCTTTCTGGATTTTACACTTTTTTCAGATGGCCCTTTTGACCGGGGGGCAGTGAGACTTCATTGTAGTGCAGATTTCCTTTGCAAGCTTGCTTGGTTGGCCAAAAAGGGCGTATGCGTTTTTTCCTGAATATATTCAGGAAAAAACGCATAAGCCCTTTTTGGCCAAGTGCATCATTGTGGACGTTCTGCCTCTTTTCCTATGCTTTACATGCAATTCCAGTCTACCTCCTGAAATCGGTTTCCTGCAATTCTGCCTCGCTTTCAAGTCCTCTTGGCAGCCTTACTTCAATATATTTTTGGACGATAGCTGTCATTTATAACTCTGCAGGTTTGTGAATTACAGGGCCCCAGAGATCCTTTCTTCAACTCGCTTTCTTGTGAGCTGGCCGCAACACCGCAGGATTGCTTCAGGCCCTAGTGTGGTTCCGGCATGGCACGCTGAGCCTTTGGTTAATTCCTCTTCCTGGTGGGAAATGAGAGTTAAATTTGCCCGTCCAGACACCTCCAGCTAGTCTCTCATTGGTTCTCCCTATTCCTGTTCATTTTCCGCAGAAATTGCAAACTGGGCCAAACAGGAGTTTAAAGGCACTGACTCTCCAAGTGGGGAGAGTGTTAGTAAAGCGTCTGGAATGTTGCACCCGAGTACCAGGGGACGAAAACTGAGACACATTTGAACACGTTTCCCGATCACACGGTGGATCATACTCTAGGTTCCACATGCATGTTTTAGTTGAAGGAAGAATCCCTTAAACCTGGAGATTTGAGACCCATGGAATGGGTACCATGCAATATGACTTCAAAGGGTCTGCATTTGCTCACCGAACCTCACCAATCCTATCACTGCTGCATTTATGCCGCCGTACACACGCTTGATTCTCTTTCGGAGACATATAAATCCATAGATTTTAAGATTCTTACTAGTCAGGTATATTCTTAGGCGTTTAATATGGGGTGTTGAGTCCACTTCGTTGAGCAAGGAGTAGCTCTTGTCTATTACATATTTGGCTTATGGAACGGTATCTGTGCTAATTTCAATCTCTGGTTTTATGCAGCACCCCAACTCACCATTCCCCTTAAGCAAGCATAAGTTGGTTTTCTACATTTGAGACCCTGTTCTGTTTTGTAATTCAGTTCCTGTGTAGCCAAGTTTACATTCCGTGTATTAGTGATACCTTATGATGTTTCCTTTTCTGTGTGACTTATTTCACTTAGAATCATCGTACCTGAATCCACTCATTATGCTGCTACTGGCCTGATGACATAGATTTCATTGCTGAGTGATATTGCATTGTACGTAAGTACCACAACTTCTTTATCCATTTTTCACTTTCTGCGATATTGAACTTGTACCGTATACGAGGTTCTTGTAAACAGAGCCGTCCCAAACTTTGGGGTGGCTGTGTCTTTTTGATTTTAATTTCCCTAAGCTATAGGACCATAAGTGGAAGTGCCCTAGGCTCTGTTGCTTTGTTTTTTAGATGTTTCAGGAAACACCATACACTTCTCCAGAGTGGCTGTTGGCAATTTACATCCCGCCCATCAGCATAAGAAGGCTCCCAGTTCTCCATGGCCTGTCCTCCCTTTCTGGATTTTACACTTTTTTCAGATGGCCCTTTTGACCGGGGGGCAGTGAGACTTCATTGTAGTGCAGATTTCCTTTGCAAGCTTGCTTGGTTGGCCAAAAAGTGCGTATGCATTTTTTCCTGAATATATTCAGGAAAAAACGCATAAGCCCTTTTTGGCCAAGTGCATCATTGTGGACGTTCTGCCTCTTTTCCTATGCTTTACATGCAATTCCAGTCTACCTCCTGAAATCGGTTTCCTGCAATTCTGCCTCGCTTTCAAGTCCTCTTGGCAGCCTTACTTCAATATATTTTTGGACGATAGCTGTCATTTATAACTCTGCAGGTTTGTGAATTACAGGGCCCCGGAGATCCTTTCTTCAACTCGCTTTCTTGTGAGCTGGCCGCAACACCGCAGGATTGCTTCAGGCCCTAGTGTGGTTCCGGCATGGCACGCTGAGCCTTTGGTTAATTCCTCTTCCTGGTGGGAAATGAGAGTTAAATTTGCCCGTCCAGACACCTCCAGCTAGTCTCTCATTGGTTCTCCCTATTCCTGTTCATTTTCCGCAGAAATTGCAAACTGGGCCAAACAGGAGTTTAAAGGCACTGACTCTCCAAGTGGGGAGAGTGTTAGTAAAGCGTCTGGAATGTTGCACCCGAGTACCAGGGGATGAAAACTGAGACACATTTGAACACGTTTCCCGATCACACGGTCGATCATACTCTAGGTTCCACATGCATGTTTTAGCTGAAGGAAGAATCCCTTAAACCTGGAGATTTGAGACCCATGGAATGGGTACCATGCAATATGACTTCAAAGGGTCTGCATTTGCTCACCGAACCTCACCAATCCTATCACTGCTGCATTTATGCCGCTGTACACACGCTTGATTCTCTTTCGGAGACATATAAATCCATAGGTTTTAAGATTCTTACTAGTCAGGTATATTCTTAGGCGTTTAATATGGGGTGTTGAGTCCACTTCGTTGAGCAAGGAGTAGCTCTTGTCTATTACATATTTGGCTTATGGAACGGTATCTGTGCTAATTTCAGTCTCTGGTTTTATGCAGCACCCCAACTCACCATTCCCCTTAAGCAAGCATAAGTTGGTTTTCTACATTTGAGACCCTGTTCTGTTTTGTAATTCAGTTCCTGTGTAGCCAAGTTTACATTCCGTGTATTAGTGGTACCTTATGATGTTTAATTTTCTGTGTGACTTATTTCACTTAGAATCATCGTACCTGAATCCACTCATTATGCTGCTACTGGCCTGATGACATAGATTTCATTGCTGAGTGATATTGCATTGTACGTAAGTACCACAACTTCTTTATCCATTTTTCGCTTTCTGCGATATTGAACTTGTACCGTATACGAGGTTCTTGTAAACAGAGCCGTCCCAAACTTTGGGGTGGCTGTGTCTTTTTGATTTTAATTTCCCTAAGCTATAGGACCATAAGTGGAAGTGCCCTAGGCTCTGTTGCTTTGTTTTTTAGATGTTTCAGGAAACACCATACACTTCTCCAGAGGGGCTGTTGGCAATTTACATCCCGCCCATCAGCATAAGAAGGCTCCCAGTTCTCCATGGCCTGTCCTCCCTTTCTGGATTTTACACTTTTTTCAGATGGCCCTTTTGACCGGGGGGCAGTGAGACTTCATTGTAGTGCAGATTTCCTTTGCAAGCTTGCTTGGTTGGCCAAAAAGGGTGTAGGCGTTTTTTCCTGAATATATTCAGGAAAAAACGCCTACGCCCTTTTTGGCCAAGTGCATCATTGTGGACGTTCTGCCTCTTTTCCTATGCTTTACATGCAATTCCAGTCTACCTCCTGAAATCGGTTTCCTGCAATTCTGCCTCGCTTTCAAGTCCTCTTGGCAGGCTTACTTCAATATATTTTTGGACGATAGCTGTCATTTATAACTCTGCAGGTTTGTGAATTACAGGGCCCCGGAGCTCCTTTCTTCAACTCGCTTTCTTGTGAGCTGGCCGCAACACCGCAGGATTGCTTCAGGCCCTAGTGTGGTTCCGGCATGGCACGCTGAGCCTTTGGTTAATTCCTCTTCCTGGTGGGAAATGAGAGTTAAATTTGCCCGTCCAGACACCTCCAGCTAGTCTCTCATTGGTTCTCCCTATTCCTGTTCATTTTCCACAGAAATTGCAAACTGGGACAAACAGGAGGTTAAAGGCACTGACTCTCCAAGTGGGGATAGTGTTAGTAAAGCGTCTGGAATGTGGCACCCGAGTACCAGGGGACGAAAACTGAGACCCATTTGAACACGTTTCCCGATCACACAGTGGATCATACTCTGTTTTCCACATGCATGTTTTAGCTGAAGGAAGAATCCCTTAAACCTGGAGAGTTGAGACCCATGTAATGGGTACCATGCAATATGACTTCAAAGGGTCTGCATTTGCTCACCGAACCTCACCAATCCTATCACTGCTGCATTTATGCCGCTGTACACACGCTTGATTCTCTTTCGGAGACATATAAATCCATAGGTTTTAAGATTCTTACTTGTCAGGTATATTCTTAGGCGTTTAAGATGGGGTGTTGAGTCCACTTCGTTGAGCAAGGAGTAGCTCTTGTCTATTACATATTTGGCTTATGGAAAGGTATCTGTGCTGATTTCAATCTCTGGTTTTATGCAGCACCCCAACTCACCTTTCCCCTTAAGCAAGCATAAGTTGGTTTTCTACATTTGAGACCCTATTCTGTTTTGTAATTCAGTTCCTGTGTAGCCAAGTTTACATTCCGTGTATTAGTGATACCTTATGATGTTTCTTTTTCTGTGTGACTTATTTCACTTAGAATCATCGTACCTGAATCCACTCATTATGCTGCTACTGGCCTGATGACATAGATTTCATTGCTGAGTGATATTGCATTCTACGTAAGTACCACAACTTCTTTATCCATTTTTCGCTTTCTGCGATATTGAACTTGTACCGTAAACGAGGTTCTTGTAAACAGAGCCGTCCCAAACTTTAGCGTGGCTGTGTCTTTTTGATTTTAATTTCCCTAAGCTATAGGACCATAAGTGGAAGTGCCCTAGGCTCTGTTGCTTTGTTTTTTAGATGTTTCAGGAAACACCATACACTTCTCCAGAGTGGCTTTTTGCAATTTACATCGCACCCATCAGCATAACAAGGCTCCCAGTTCTCATTGGCCTGTCCTGCCTTTCCGGATTATACACTTTTTTCAGATGGCCCTTTTGACCGGGGGGCAGTGAGACTTCATTGTAATGCAGATTTCCTTTGCAAGCTTGCTTGGTTGGCCAAAAAGGGCGTATGCGTTTTTTCCTGAATATATTCAGGAAAAAACGCATACGCCCTTTTTGGCCAAGTGCATCATTGTGGACGTTCTGCCTCTTTTCCTATGCTTTACATGCAATTCCAGTCTACCTCCTGAAATCGGTTTCCTGCAATTCTGCCTCGCTTTCAAGTCCTCTTGGCAGGCTTACTTCAATATATTTTTGGACGATTGCTGTCATTTATAACTCTGCAGGTTTGTGAATTACAGGGCCCCGGAGCTCCTTTCTTCAACTCGCTTTCTTGTGAGCTGGCCGCAACACCGCAGGATTGCTTCAGGCCCTAGTGTGGTTCCGGCATGGCACGCTGAGCCTTTGGTTAATTCCTCTTCCTGGTGGGAAATGAGAGTTAAATTTGCCCGTCCAGACACCTCCAGCTAGTCTCTCATTGGTTCTCCCTATTCCTGTTCATTTTCCGCAGAAATTGCAAACTGGGCCAAACAGGAGTTTAAAGGCACTGACTCTCCAAGTGGGGAGAGTGTTAGTAAAGCGTCTGGAATGTGGCACCCGAGTACCAGGGGACGAAAACTGAGACACATTTGAACACGTTTCCCGATCACACGGTGGATCATACTCTGGGTTCCACATGCATGTTTTAGCTGAAGGAAGAATCCCTTAAACCTGGAGAGTTGAGACCCATGGAATGGGTACCATGCAATATGACTTCAAAGGGTCTGCATTTGCTCACCGAACCTCACCAATACTATCACTGCTGCATTTATGCTGCTGTACACATGCTTGATTCTCTTTCGGAGACATATAAATCCATAGGTTTTAAGATTCTTACTAGTCAGGTATATTCTTAGGTGTTTAATATGGGGTGTTGAGTCCACTTCGTTGAGCAAGGAGTAGCTCTTGTCTATTACATATGTGGCTTATGGAACGGTATCTGTGCTAATTTCAATCTCTGGTTTTATGCAGCACCCCAACTCACCATTCCCCTTAAGCAAGCATAAGTTGGTTTTCTACATTTGAGACCCTGTTCTGTTTTGTAATTCAGTTCCTGTGTAGCCAAGTTTACATTCCGTGTATTAGTGATACCTTATGATGTTTCCTTTTCTGTGTGACTTATTTCACTTAGAATCATCGTACCTGAATCCACTCATTATGCTGCTACTGGCCTGATGACATAGATTTCATTGCTGAGTGATATTGCGTTGTACGTAAGTACCACAACTTCTTTATCCATTTTTCGCTTTCTGCGATATTGAACTTGTACCGAATACGAGGTTCTTGTAAACAGAGCCGTCCCAAACTTTGGGGTGGCTGTGTCTTTTTGATTTTAATTTCCCTAAGCTATAGGACCATAAGTGGAAGTGCCCTAGGCTCTGTTGCTTTGTTTTTTAGATGTTTCAGGAAACACCATACACTTCTCCAGAGTGGCTGTTGGCAATTTACATCCCGTCCATCAGCATAAGAAGGCTCCCAGTTCTCCATGGCCTGTCCTCCCTTTCTGGATTTTACACTTTTTTCAGATGGCCCTTTTGACCGGGGGGCAGTGAGACTTCATTGTAGTGCAGATTTCCTTTGCAAGCTTGCTTGGTTGGCCAAAAAGTGCGTATGCGTTTTTTCCTGAATATATTCAGGAAAAAACGCATACGCCCTTTTTGGCCAAGTGCATCATTGTGGACGTTCTGCCTCTTTTCCTATGCTTTACATGCAATTCCAGTCTACCTCCTGAAATCGGTTTCCTGCAATTCTGCCTCGCTTTCAAGTCCTCTTGGCAGCCTTACTTCAATATATTTTTGGACGATACCTGTCATTTATAACTCTGCAGGTTTGTGAATTACAGGGCCCCGGAGCTCCTTTCTTCAACTCGCTTTCTTGTGAGCTGGCCGCAACACCGCAGGATTGCTTCAGGCCCTAGTGTGGTTCTGGCATGGCACGCTGAGCCTTTGGTTAATTCCTCTTCCTGGTGGGAAATGAGAGTTAAATTTGCCCGTCCAGACACCTCCAGCTAGTCTCTCATTGGTTCTCCCTATTCCTGTTCATTTTCCGCAGAAATTGCAAACTGGGCCAAACAGGAGGTTAAAGGCACTGACTCTCCAAGTGGGGATAGTGTTAGTAAAGCGTCTGGAATGTTGCACCCGAGTACCAGGGGTCGAAAACTGAGACACATTTGAACACGTTTCCCGATCACACGGTGGATCATACTCTGGGTTCCACATGCATGTTTTAGCTGAAGGAAGAATCCCTTAAACCTGGAGAGTTGAGACCCATGGAATGGGTACCATGCAATATGACTTCAAAGGGTCTGCATTTGCTCACCGAACCTCACCAATCCTATCACTGCTGCATTTATGCCGCTGTACACACGCTTGATTCTCTTTCAGAGACATATAAATCCATAGGTTTTATGATTCTTACTAGTCAGGTATATTCTTAGACGTTTAATATGGGGTGTTGAGTCCACTTCGTTGAGCAAGGAGTAGCTCTTGTCTATTACATATTTGGCTTATGGAACGGTATCTGTGCTAATTTCAATCTCTGGTTTTATGCAGCACCCCAACTCACCATTCCCCTTAAGTAAGCATAAGTTGGTTTTCTACATTTGAGACCCTGGTCTGTTTTGTAATTCAGTTCCTGTGTAGCCAAGTTTACATTCCGTGTATTAGTGATACCTTATGATGTTTCCTTTTCTGTGTGACTTATTTCACTTAGAATCATCGTACCTGAATCCACTCATTATGCTGCTAGTGGCCTGATGACATAGATTTCATTGCTGAGTGATATTGCATTGTACGTAAGTACCACAACTTCTTTATCCATTTTTCGCTTTCTGCGATATTGAACTTGTACCGTATACGAGGTTCTTGTAAACAGAGCCGTCCCAAACTTTGGGGTGGCTGTGTCTTTTTGATTTTAATTTCCCTAAGCTATAGGACCATAAGTGGAAGTGCCCTAGGCTCTGTTGCTTTGTTTTTTAGATGTTTCAGGAAACACCATACACTTCTCCAGAGTGGCTGTTGGCAATTTACATCCCGCCCATCAGCATAAGAAGGCTCCCAGTTTTCCATGGCCTGTCCTCCCTTTCTGGATTTTACACTTTTTTCAGATGGCCCTTTTGACCGGGGGGCAGTGAGACTTCATTGTAGTGCAGATTTCCTTTGCAAGCTTGCTTGGTTGGCCAAAAAGGGTGTATGCGTTTTTTCCTGAATATATTCAGGAAAAAACGCCTACGCCCTTTTTGGCCAAGTGCATCATTGTGGACGTTCTGCCTCTTTTCCTATGCTTTACATGCAATTCCAGTCTACCTCCTGAAATCGGTTTCCTGCAATTCTGCCTCGCTTTCAAGTCCTCTTGGCAGGCTTACTTCAATATATTTTTGGACGATACCTGTCATTTATAACTCTGCAGGTTTGTGAATTACAGGGCCCCGGAGCTCCTTTCTTCAACTCGCTTTCTTGTGAGCTGGCCGCAACACCGCAGGATTGCTTCAGGCCCTAGTGTGGTTCCGGCATGGCACGCTGAGCCTTTGGTTAATTCCTCTTCCTGCTGGGAAATGAGAGTTAAATTTGCCCGTCCAGACACCTCCAGCTAGTCTCTCATTGGTTCTCCCTATTCCTGTTCATTTTCCACAGAAATTGCAAACTGGGACAAACAGGAGGTTAAAGGCACTGACTCTCCAAGTGGGGAGAGTGTTAGTAAAGCGTCTGGAATGTGGCACCCGAGTACCAGGGGACGAAAACTGAGACCCATTTGAACACATTTCCCGATCACACAGTGGATCATACTCTGTTTTCCACATGCATGTTTTAGCTGAAGGAAGAATCCCTTAAACCTGGAGAGTTGAGACCCATGTAATGGGTACCATGCAATATGACTTCAAAGGGTCTGCATTTGCTCACCGAACCTCACCAATCCTATCACTGCTGCATTTATGCCGCTGTACACACGCTTGATTCTCTTTCGGAGACATATAAATCCATAGGTTTTAAGATTCTTACTTGTCAGGTATATTCTTAGGCGTTTAATATGGGGTGTTGAGTCCACTTCGTTGAGCAAGGAGTAGCTCTTGTCTATTACATATTTGGCTTATGGAAAGGTATCTGTGCTGATTTCAATCTCTGGTTTTATGCAGCACCCCAACTCACCTTTCCCCTTAAGCAAGCATAAGTTGGTTTTCTACATTTGAGACCCTATTCTGTTTTGTAATTCAGTTCCTGTGTAGCCAAGTTTACATTCCGTGTATTAGTGATACCTTATGATGTTTCTTTTTCTGTGTGACTTATTTCACTTAGAATCATCGTATCTGAATCCACTCATTATGCTGCTACTGGCCTGATGACATAGATTTCATTGCTGAGTGATATTGCATTCTACATAAGTACCACAAATTCTTTATCCATTTTTCGCTTTCTGCGATATTGAACTTGTACCGTAAACGAGGTTCTTGTAAACAGAGCCGTCCCAAACTTTAGCGTGGCTGTGTCTTTTTGATTTTAATTTCCCTAAGCTATAGGACCATAAGTGGAAGTGCCCTAGGCTCTGTTGCTTTGTTTTTTAGATGTTTCAGGAAACACCATACACTCCTCCAGAGTGGCTTTTTGCAATTTACATCGCACCCATCAGCATAACAAGGCTCCCAGTTCTCATTGGCCTGTCCTCCCTTTCTGGATTATACACTTTTTTCAGATGGCCCTTTTGACCGGGGGGCAGTGAGACTTCATTGTAATGCAGATTTCCTTTGCAAGCTTGCTTGGTTGGCCAAAAAGGGCGTATGCGTTTTTTCCTGAATATATTCAGGAAAAAACGCATACGCCCTTTTTGGCCAAGTGCATCATTGTGGACGTTCTGCCTCTTTTCCTATGCTTTACATGCAATTCCAGTCTACCTCCTGAAATCGGTTTCCTGCAATTCTGCCTCGCTTTCAAGTCCTCTTGGCAGGCTTACCTCAATATATTTTTGGACGATAGCTGTCATTTGTAACTCTGCAGGTTTGTGCATTACAGGGCCCCGGAGCTCCTTTCTTCAACTCGCTTTCTTGTGAGCTGGCCGCAACACCGCAGGATTGCTTCAGGCCCTAGTGTGGTTCCGGCATGGCACGCTGAGCCTTTGGTTAATTCCTCTTCCTGCTGGGAAATGAGAGTTAAATTTGCCCGTCCAGACACCTCCAGCTAATCTCTCATTGGTTCCCCTATTCCTGTTCATTTTCCACAGAAATTGCAAACTGGGCCAAACAGGAGTTTAAAGGCACTGACTCTCCAAGTGGGGAGAGTGTTAGTAAAGCGTCTGGAATGTTGCACCCGAGTACCAGGGGACGAAAACTGAGACACATTTGAACACGTTTCCCGATCACACGGTGGATCATACTCTAGGTTCCACATGAATGATTTAGCTGAAGGAAGAATCCCTTAAACCTGGAGAGTTGAGACCCATGGAATGGGTACCATGCAATATGACTTCAAAGGGTCTGCATTTGCTCACCGAACCTCACCAATCCTATCACTGCTGCATTTATGCCGCTGTACACACGCTTGATTCTCTTTCGGAGACATATAAATCCATAGGTTTTAAGATTCTTACTAGTCAGGTATATTCTTAGGCGTTTAATATGGGGTGTTGAGTCCACTTCGTTGAGCAAGGAGTAGCTCTTGTCTATTACATATTTGGCTTATGGAACGGTATCTGTGCTAATTTCAATCTCTGGTTTTATGCAGCACCCCAACTCACCATTCCCCTTAAGCAAGCATAAGTTGGTTTTCTACATTTGAGACCCTGTTCTGTTTTGTAATTCAGTTCCTGTGTAGCCAAGTTTACATTCCGTGTATTAGTGGTACCTTATGATGTTTCCTTTTCTGTGTGACTTATTTCACTTAGAATCATCGTACCTGAATCCACTCATTATGCTGCTACTGGCCTGATGACATAGATTTCATTGCTGAGTGATATTGCATTGTACGTAGGTACCACAACTTCTTTATCCATTTTTCGCTTTCTGCGATATTGAACTTGTACCGTATACGAGGTTCTTGTAAACAGAGCCGTCCCAAACTTTGGGGTGGCTGTGTCTTTTTGATTTTAATTTCCCTAAGCTATAGGACCATAAGTGGAAGTGCCCTAGGCTCTGTTGCTTTGTTTTTTAGATGTTTCAGGAAACACCATACACTTCTCCAGAGTGGCTGTTGGCAATTTACATCCCGCCCATCAGCATAAGAAGGCTCCCAGTTCTCCATGGCCTGTCCTCCCTTTCTGGATTTTACACTTTTTTCAGATGGCCCTTTTGACCGGGGGGCAGTGAGACTTCATTGTAGTGCAGATTTCCTTTGCAAGCTTGCTTGGTTGGCCAAAAAGTGCGTATGCGTTTTTTCCTGAATATATTCAGGAAAAAACGCATAAGCCCTTTTTGGCCAAGTGCATCATTGTGGACGTTCTGCCTCTTTTCCTATGCTTTACATGCAATTCCAGTCTACCTCCTGAAATCGGTTTCCTGCAATTCTGCCTCGCTTTCAAGTCCTCTTGGCAGCCTTACTTCAATATATTTTTGGACGATAGCTGTCATTTATAACTCTGCAGGTTTGTGAATTACAGGGCCCCGGAGATCCTTTCTTCAACTCGCTTTCTTGTGAGCTGGCCGCAACACCGCAGGATTGCTTCAGGCCCTAGTGTGGTTCCGGCATGGCACGCTGAGCCTTTGGTTAATTCCTCTTCCTGGTGGGAAATGAGAGTTAAATTTGCCCGTCCAGACACCTCCAGCTAGTCTCTCATTGGTTCTCCCTATTCCTGTTCATTTTCCACAGAAATTGCAAACTGGGCCAAACAGGATTTTAAAGGCACTGACTCTCCAAGTGGGGAGAGTGTTAGTAAAGCGTCTGGAATGTTGCACCCGAGTACCAGGGGACGAAAACTGAGACACATTTGAACACGTTTCCCGATCACACGGTGGATCATACTCTAGGTTCCACATGCATGTTTTAGCTGAAGGAAGAATCCCTTAAACCTGGAGATTTGAGACCCATGGAATGGGTACCATGCAATATGACTTCAAAGGGTCTGCATTTGCTCACCGAACCTCACCAATCCTATCACTGCTGCATTTATGCCGCTGTACACACGCTTGATTCTCTTTCGGAGACATATAAATCCATAGGTTTTAAGATTCTTACTAGTCAGGTATATTCTTAGGCGTTTAATATGGGGTGTTGAGTCCACTTCGTTGAGCAAGGAGTAGCTCTTGTCTATTACATATTTGGCTTATGGAACGGTATCTGTGCTAATTTCAATCTCTGGTTTTATGCAGCACCCCAACTCACCATTCCCCTTAAGCAAGCATAAGTTGGTTTTCTACATTTGAGACCCTGTTCTGTTTTGTAATTCAGTTCCTGTGTAGCCAAGTTTACATTCCGTGTATTAGTGGTACCTTATGATGTTTCCTTTTCTGTGTGACTTATTTCACTTAGAATCATCGTACCTGAATCCACTCATTATGCTGCTACTGGCCTGATGACATAGATTTCATTGCTGAGTGATATTGCATTGTACGTAAGTACCACAACTTCTTTATCCATTTTTCGCTTTCTGCGATATTGAACTTGTACCGTATACGAGGTTCTTGTAAACAGAGCCGTCCCAAACTTTGGGGTGGCTGTGTCTTTTTGATTTTAATTTCCCTAAGCTATAGGACCATAAGTGGAAGTGCCCTAGGCTCTGTTGCTTTGTTTTTTAGATGTTTCAGGAAACACCATACACTTCTCCAGAGTGGCTGTTGGCAATTTACATCCCGCCCATCAGCATAAGAAGGCTCCCAGTTTTCCATGGCCTGTCCTCCCTTTCTGGATTTTACACTTTTTTCAGATGGCCCTTTTGACCGGGGGGCAGTGAGACTTCATTTTAGTGCAGATTTCCTTTGCAAGCTTGCTTGGTTGGCCAAAAAGGGTGTATGCGTTTTTTCCTGAATATATTCAGGAAAAAACGCATACGCCATTTTGGGCCAAGTGCATCATTGTGGACGTTCTGCCTCTTTTCCTATGCTTTACATGCAATTCCAGTCTACCTCCTGAAATCGGTTTCCTGCAATTCTGCCTCGCTTTCAAGTCCTCTTGGCAGCCTTACTTCAATATATTTTTGGACGATAGCTGTCATTTATAACTCTGCAGGTTTGTGAATTACAGGGCCCCGGAGCTCCTTTCTTCAACTCGCTTTCTTGTGAGCTGGCCGCAACACCACAGGATTGCTTCAGGCCCTAGTGTGGTTCCGGCATGGCACGCTGAGCCTTTGGTTAATTCCTCTTCCTGGTGGGAAATGAGAGTTAAATTTGCCCGTCCAGACACCTCCAGCTAGTCTCTCATTGGTTCTCCCTATTCCTGTTCATTTTCCGCAGAAATTGCAAACTGGGCCAAACAGGAGTTTAAAGGCACTGACTCTCCAAGTGGGGAGAGTGTTAGTAAAGCGTCTGGAATGTTGCACCCGAGTACCAGGGGACGAAAACTGAGACACATTTGAACACGTTTCCCGATCACATGGTGGATCATACTCTAGGTTCCACATGCATGTTTTAGCTGAAGGAAGAATCCCTTAAACCTGGAGATTTGAGACCCATGGAATGGGTACCATGCAATATGACTTCAAAGGGTCTGCATTTGCTCACCGAACCTCACCAATCCTATCACTGCTGCATTTATGCCGCTGTACACACGCTTGATTCTCTTTCGGAGACATATAAATCCATAGGTTTTAAGATTCTTACTAGTCAGGTATATACTTAGGCGTTTAATATGGGGTGTTGAGTCCACTTCGTTGAGCAAGGAGTAGCTCTTGTCTATTACATATTTGGCTTATGGAACGGTATCTGTGCTAATTTCAATCTCTGGTTTTATGCAGCACCCCAACTCACCATTCCCCTTAAGCAAGCATAAGTTGGTTTTCTACATTTGAGACCCTGTTCTGTTTTGTAATTCAGTTCCAGTGTAGCCAAGTTTACATTCCGTGTATTAGTGATACCTTATGATGTTTCCTTTTCTGTGTGACTTATTTCACTTAGAATCATCGTACCTGAATCCACTCATTATGCTGCTACTGGCCTGATGACATAGATTTCATTGCTGAGTGATATTGCATTGTACGTAAGTACCACAACTTCTTTATCCATTTTTCGCTTTCTGCGATATTGAACTTGTACCGTATACGAGGTTCTTGTAAACAGAGCCGTCCCAAACTTTGGGGTGGCTGTGTCTTTTTGATTTTAATTTCCCTAAGCTATAGGACCATAAGTGGAAGTGCCCTAGGCTTTGTTGCTTTGTTTTTTAGATGTTTCAGGAAACACCATACACTTCTCCAGAGTGGCTGTTGGCAATTTACATCCCGCCCATCAGCATAAGAAGGCTCCCAGTTCTCCATGGCCTGTCCTCCCTTTCTGGATTTTACACTTTTTTCAGATGGCCCTTTTGACCGGGGGGCAGTGAGACTTCATTGTAGTGCAGATTTCCTTTGCAAGCTTGCTTGGTTGGCCAAAAAGGGCGTATGCGTTTTTTCCTGAATATATTCAGGAAAAAACGCATACGCCCTTTTTGGCCAAGTGCATCATTGTGGACGTTCTGCCTCTTTTCCTATGCTTTACATGCAATTCCAGTCTACCTCCTGAAATCGGTTTCCTGCAATTCTGCCTCGCTTTCAAGTCCTCTTGGCAGGCTTACTTCAATATATTTTTGGACGATAGCTGTCATTTATAACTCTGCAGGTTTGTGAATTACAGGGCCCCGGAGCTCCTTTCTTCAACTCGCTTTCTTGTGAGCTGGCCGCAACACCGCAGGATTGCTTCAGGCCCTAGTGTGGTTCTGGCATGGCACGCTGAGCCTTTGGTTAATTCCTCTTCCTGGTGGGAAATGAGAGTTAAATTTGCCCGTCCAGACACCTCCAGCTAGTCTCTCATTGGTTCTCCCTATTCCTGTTCATTTTCCGCAGAAATTGCAAACTGGGCCAAACAGGAGTTTAAAGGCACTGACTCTCCAAGTGGGGAGAGTGTTAGTAAAGCGTCTGGAATGTTGCACCCGAGTACCAGGGGACGAAAACTGAGACACATTTGAACACGTTTCCCGATCACACGGTCGATCATACTCTGGGTTCCACATGCATGTTTTAGCTGAAGGAAGAATCCCTTAAACCTGGAGAGTTGAGACCCATGGAATGGGTACCATGCAATATGACTTCAAAGGGTCTGCATTTGCTCACCGAACCTCACCAATCCTATCACTGCTGCATTTATGCCGCTGTACACACGCTTGATTCTCTTTCAGAGACATATAATTCCATAGGTTTTAAGATTCTTACTAGTCAGGTATATTCTTAGGCGTTTAATATGAGGTGTTGAGTCTACTTCGTTGAGCAAGGAGTAGCTCTTGTCTATTACATATTTGGCTTATGGAACGGTATCTGTGCTAATTTCAATCTCTGGTTTTATGCAGCACCCCAACTCACCATTCCCCTTAAGCAAGCATAAGTTGGTTTTCTACATTTGAGACCCTGTTCTGTTTTGTAATTCAGTTCCTGTGTAGCCAAGTTTACATTCCGTGTATTAGTGGTACCTTATGATGTTTCCTTTTCTGTGTGACTTATTTCACTTAGAATCATCGTACCTGAATCCACTCATTATGCTGCTACTGGCCTGATGACATAGATTTCATTGCTGAGTGATATTGCATTGTACGTAAGTACCACAACTTCTTTATCCATTTTTCGCTTTCTGCGATATTGAACTTGTACCGAATACGAGGTTCTTGTAAACAGAGCCGTCCCAAACTTTGGGGTGGCTGTGTCTTTTTGATTTTAATTTCCCTAAGCTATAGGACCATAAGTGGAAGTGCCCTAGGCTCTGTTGCTTTGTTTTTTAGATGTTTCAGGAAACACCATACACTTCTCCAGAGTGGCTGTTGGCAATTTACATCCCGCCCATCAGCATAAGAAGGCTCCCAGTTCTCCATGGCCTGTCCTCCCTTTCTGGATTTTACACTTTTTTCAGATGGCCCTTTTGACCGGGGGGCAGTGAGACTTCATTGTAGTGCAGATTTCCTTTGCAAGCTTGCTTGGTTGGCCAAAAAGTGCGTATGCGTTTTTTCCTGAATATATTCAGGAAAAAACGCATAAGCCCTTTTTGGCCAAGTGCATCCTTGTGGACGTTCTGCCTCTTTTCCTATGCTTTACATGCAATTCCAGTCTACCTCCTGAAATCGGTTTCCTGCAATTCTGCCTCGCTTTCAAGTCCTCTTGGCAGGCTTACTTCAATATATTTTTGGACGATAGCTGTCATTTATAACTCTGCATGTTTGTGAATTACAGGGCCCCGGAGCTCCTTTCTTCAACTCGCTTTCTTGTGAGCTGGCCGCAACACCGCAGGATTGCTTCAGGCCCTAGTGTGGTTCCGGCATGGCACGCTGAGCCTTTGGTTAATTCCTCTTCCTGGTGGGAAATGAGAGTTAAATTTGCCCGTCCAGACACCTCCAGCTAGTCTCTCATTGGTTCTCCCTATTCCTGTTCATTTTCCGCAGAAATTGCAAACTGGGCCAAACAGGATTTTAAAGGCACTGACTCTCCAAGTGGGGAGAGTGTTAGTAAAGCGTCTGGAATGTGGCACCCGAGTACCAGGGGACGAAAACTGAGACCCATTTGAACACGTTTCCCGATCACACAGTGGATCATACTCTGTTTTCCACATGCATGTTTTAGCTGAAGGAAGAATCCCTTAAACCTGGAGAGTTGAGACCCATGTAATGGGTACCATGCAATATGACTTCAAAGGGTCTGCATTTGCTCACCGAACCTCACCAATCCTATCACTGCTGCATTTATGCCGCTGTACACACGCTTGATTCTCTTTCGGAGACATATAAATCCATAGGTTTTAAGATTCTTACTTGTCAGGTATATTCTTAGGCGTTTAAGATGGGGTGTTGAGTCCACTTCATTGAGCAAGGAGTAGCTCTTGTCTATTACATATTTGGCTTATGGAAAGGTATCTGTGCTGATTTCAATCTCTGGTTTTATGCAGCACCCCAACTCACCTTTCCCCTTAAGCAAGCATAAGTTGGTTTTCTACATTTGAGACCCTATTCTGTTTTGTAATTCAGTTCCTGTGTAGCCAAGTTTACATTCCGTGTATTAGTGATACCTTATGATGTTTCTTTTTCTGTGTGACTTATTTCACTTAGAATCATCGTACCTGAATCCACTCATTATGCTGCTACTGGCCTGATGACATAGATTTCATTGCTGAGTGATATTGCATTGTACGTAAGTACCACAACTTCTTTATCCATTTTTCGCTTTCTGCGATATTGAACTTGTACCGAATACGAGGTTCTTGTAAACAGAGCCGTCCCAAACTTTGGGGTGGCTGTGTCTTTTTGATTTTAATTTCCCTAAGCTATAGGACCATAAGTGGAAGTGCCCTAGGCTCTGTTGCTTTGTTTTTTAGATGTTTCAGGAAACACCATACACTTCTCCAGAGTGGCTGTTGGCAATTTACATCCCGCCCATCAGCATAAGAAGGCTCCCAGTTCTCCATGGCCTGTCCTCTCTTTCTGGATTTTACACTTTTTTCAGATGGCCCTTTTGACCGGGGGGCAGTGAGACTTCATTGTAGTGCAGATTTCCTTTGCAAGCTTGCTTGGTTGGCCAAAAAGTGCGTATGCGTTTTTTCCTGAATATATTCAGGAAAAAACGCATACGCCCTTTTTGGCCAAGTGCATCATTGTGGACGTTCTGCCTCTTTTCCTATGCTTTACATGCAATTCCAGTCTACCTCCTGAAATCGGTTTCCTGCAATTCTGCCTCGCTTTCAAGTCCTCTTGGCAGCCTTACTTCAATATATTTTTGGACGATAGCTGTCATTTATAACTCTGCAGGTTTGTGAATTACAGGGCCCCGGAGATCCTTTCTTCAACTCGCTTTCTTGTGAGCTGGCCGCAACACCGCAGGATTGCTTCAGGCCCTAGTGTGGTTCCGGCATGGCACGCTGAGCCTTTGGTTAATTCCTCTTCCTGGTGGGAAATGAGAGTTAAATTTGCCCGTCCAGACACCTCCAGCTAGTCTCTCATTGGTTCTCCCTATTCCTGTTCATTTTCCACAGAAATTGCAAACTGGGCCAAACAGGAGTTTAAAGGCACTGACTCTCCAAGTGGGGAGAGTGTTAGTAAAGCGTCTGGAATGTTGCACCCGAGTACCAGGGGACGAAAACTGAGACCCATTTGAACACGTTTCCCGATCACACGGTGGATCATACTCTAGGTTCCACATGCATGTTTTAGCTGAAGGAAGAATCCCTTAAACCTGGAGATTTGAGACCCATGGAATGGGTACCATGCAATATGACTTCAAAGGGTCTGCATTTGCTCACCGAACCTCACCAATCCTATCACTGCTGCATTTATGCCGCTGTACACACGCTTGATTCTCTTTCGGAGACATATAAATCCATAGGTTTTAAGATTCTTACTAGTCAGGTATATTCTTAGGCGTTTAATATGGGGTGTTGAGTCCACTTCGTTGAGCAAGGAGTAGCTCTTGTCTATTACATATTTGGCTTATGGAACGGTATCTGTGCTAATTTCAATCTCTGGTTTTATGCAGCACCCCAACTCACCATTCCCCTTAAGCAAGCATAAGTTGGTTTTCTACATTTGAGACCCTGTTCTGTTTTGTAATTCAGTTCCTGTGTAGCCAAGTTTACATTCCGTGTATTAGTGATACCTTATGATGTTTCCTTTTCTGTGTGACTTATTTCACTTAGAATCATCGTACCTGAATCCACTCATTATGCTGCTACTGGCCTGATGACATAGATTTCATTGCTGAGTGATATTGCATTGTACGTAAGTACCACAACTTCTTTATCCATTTTTCGCTTTCTGCGATATTGAACTTGTACCGTATACGAGGTTCTTGTAAACAGAGCCGTCCCAAACTTTGGGGTGGCTGTGTCTTTTTGATTTTAATTTCCCTAAGCTATAGGACCATAAGTGGAAGTGCCCTAGGCTCTGTTGCTTTGTTTTTTAGATGTTTCAGGAAACACCATACACTTCTCCAGAGTGGCTGTTGGCAATTTACATCCCGCCCATCAGCATAAGAAGGCTCCCAGTTCTCCATGGCCTGTCCTCCCTTTCTGGATTTTACACTTTTTTCAGATGGCCCTTTTGACCGGGGGGCAGTGAGACTTCATTGTAGTGCAGATTTCCTTTGCAAGCTTGCTTGGTTGGCCAAAAAGTGCGTATGCGTTTTTTCCTGAATATATTCAGGAAAAAACGCATAAGCCCTTTTTGGCCAAGTGCATCCTTGTGGACGTTCTGCCTCTTTTCCTATGCTTTACATGCAATTCCAGTCTACCTCCTGAAATCGGTTTCCTGCAATTCTGCCTCGCTTTCAAGTCCTCTTGGCAGGCTTACTTCAATATATTTTTGGACGATAGCTGTCATTTATAACTCTGCATGTTTGTGAATTACAGGGCCCCGGAGCTCCTTTCTTCAACTCGCTTTCTTGTGAGCTGGCCGCAACACCGCAGGATTGCTTCAGGCCCTAGTGTGGTTCCGGCATGGCACGCTGAGCCTTTGGTTAATTCCTCTTCCTGGTGGGAAATGAGAGTTAAATTTGCCCGTCCAGACACCTCCAGCTAGTCTCTCATTGGTTCTCCCTATTCCTGTTCATTTTCCGCAGAAATTGCAAACTGGGCCAAACAGGATTTTAAAGGCACTGACTCTCCAAGTGGGGAGAGTGTTAGTAAAGCGTCTGGAATGTGGCACCCGAGTACCAGGGGACGAAAACTGAGACCCATTTGAACACGTTTCCCGATCACACAGTGGATCATACTCTGTTTTCCACATGCATGTTTTAGCTGAAGGAAGAATCCCTTAAACCTGGAGAGTTGAGACCCATGTAATGGGTACCATGCAATATGACTTCAAAGGGTCTGCATTTGCTCACCGAACCTCACCAATCCTATCACTGCTGCATTTATGCCGCTGTACACACGCTTGATTCTCTTTCGGAGACATATAAATCCATAGGTTTTAAGATTCTTACTTGTCAGGTATATTCTTAGGCGTTTAAGATGGGGTGTTGAGTCCACTTCATTGAGCAAGGAGTAGCTCTTGTCTATTACATATTTGGCTTATGGAAAGGTATCTGTGCTGATTTCAATCTCTGGTTTTATGCAGCACCCCAACTCACCTTTCCCCTTAAGCAAGCATAAGTTGGTTTTCTACATTTGAGACCCTATTCTGTTTTGTAATTCAGTTCCTGTGTAGCCAAGTTTACATTCCGTGTATTAGTGATACCTTATGATGTTTCTTTTTCTGTGTGACTTATTTCACTTAGAATCATCGTACCTGAATCCACTCATTATGCTGCTACTGGCCTGATGACATAGATTTCATTGCTGAGTGATATTGCATTGTACGTAAGTACCACAACTTCTTTATCCATTTTTCGCTTTCTGCGATATTGAACTTGTACCGAATACGAGGTTCTTGTAAACAGAGCCGTCCCAAACTTTGGGGTGGCTGTGTCTTTTTGATTTTAATTTCCCTAAGCTATAGGACCATAAGTGGAAGTGCCCTAGGCTCTGTTGCTTTGTTTTTTAGATGTTTCAGGAAACACCATACACTTCTCCAGAGTGGCTGTTGGCAATTTACATCCCGCCCATCAGCATAAGAAGGCTCCCAGTTCTCCATGGCCTGTCCTCTCTTTCTGGATTTTACACTTTTTTCAGATGGCCCTTTTGACCGGGGGGCAGTGAGACTTCATTGTAGTGCAGATTTCCTTTGCAAGCTTGCTTGGTTGGCCAAAAAGTGCGTATGCGTTTTTTCCTGAATATATTCAGGAAAAAACGCATACGCCCTTTTTGGCCAAGTGCATCATTGTGGACGTTCTGCCTCTTTTCCTATGCTTTACATGCAATTCCAGTCTACCTCCTGAAATCGGTTTCCTGCAATTCTGCCTCGCTTTCAAGTCCTCTTGGCAGCCTTACTTCAATATATTTTTGGACGATAGCTGTCATTTATAACTCTGCAGGTTTGTGAATTACAGGGCCCCGGAGATCCTTTCTTCAACTCGCTTTCTTGTGAGCTGGCCGCAACACCGCAGGATTGCTTCAGGCCCTAGTGTGGTTCCGGCATGGCACGCTGAGCCTTTGGTTAATTCCTCTTCCTGGTGGGAAATGAGAGTTAAATTTGCCCGTCCAGACACCTCCAGCTAGTCTCTCATTGGTTCTCCC
Source organism: Grampus griseus (assembly GCF_964374135.1). Lineage (NCBI taxonomy): Eukaryota > Metazoa > Chordata > Mammalia > Artiodactyla > Delphinidae > Grampus > Grampus griseus. The sequence goes on from NW_028133388.1 coordinate 1,178,485, forward strand.
TATTCCTGTTCATTTTCCACAGAAATTGCAAACTGGGCCAAACAGGAGTTTAAAGGCACTGACTCTCCAAGTGGGGAGAGTGTTAGTAAAGCGTCTGGAATGTTGCACCCGAGTACCAGGGGACGAAAACTGAGACCCATTTGAACACGTTTCCCGATCACACGGTGGATCATACTCTAGGTTCCACATGCATGTTTTAGCTGAAGGAAGAATCCCTTAAACCTGGAGATTTGAGACCCATGGAATGGGTACCATGCAATATGACTTCAAAGGGTCTGCATTTGCTCACCGAACCTCACCAATCCTATCACTGCTGCATTTATGCCGCTGTACACACGCTTGATTCTCTTTCGGAGACATATAAATCCATAGGTTTTAAGATTCTTACTAGTCAGGTATATTCTTAGGCGTTTAATATGGGGTGTTGAGTCCACTTCGTTGAGCAAGGAGTAGCTCTTGTCTATTACATATTTGGCTTATGGAACGGTATCTGTGCTAATTTCAATCTCTGGTTTTATGCAGCACCCCAACTCACCATTCCCCTTAAGCAAGCATAAGTTGGTTTTCTACATTTGAGACCCTGTTCTGTTTTGTAATTCAGTTCCTGTGTAGCCAAGTTTACATTCCGTGTATTAGTGATACCTTATGATGTTTCCTTTTCTGTGTGACTTATTTCACTTAGAATCATCGTACCTGAATCCACTCATTATGCTGCTACTGGCCTGATGACATAGATTTCATTGCTGAGTGATATTGCATTGTACGTAAGTACCACAACTTCTTTATCCATTTTTCGCTTTCTGCGATATTGAACTTGTACCGTATACGAGGTTCTTGTAAACAGAGCCGTCCCAAACTTTGGGGTGGCTGTGTCTTTTTGATTTTAATTTCCCTAAGCTATAGGACCATAAGTGGAAGTGCCCTAGGCTCTGTTGCTTTGTTTTTTAGATGTTTCAGGAAACACCATACACTTCTCCAGAGTGGCTGTTGGCAATTTACATCCCGCCCATCAGCATAAGAAGGCTCCCAGTTCTCCATGGCCTGTCCTCCCTTTCTGGATTTTACACTTTTTTCAGATGGCCCTTTTGACCGGGGGGCAGTGAGACTTCATTGTAGTGCAGATTTCCTTTGCAAGCTTGCTTGGTTGGCCAAAAAGTGCGTATGCGTTTTTTCCTGAATATATTCAGGAAAAAACGCATAAGCCCTTTTTGGCCAAGTGCATCCTTGTGGACGTTCTGCCTCTTTTCCTATGCTTTACATGCAATTCCAGTCTACCTCCTGAAATCGGTTTCCTGCAATTCTGCCTCGCTTTCAAGTCCTCTTGGCAGGCTTACTTCAATATATTTTTGGACGATAGCTGTCATTTATAACTCTGCATGTTTGTGAATTACAGGGCCCCGGAGCTCCTTTCTTCAACTCGCTTTCTTGTGAGCTGGCCGCAACACCGCAGGATTGCTTCAGGCCCTAGTGTGGTTCCGGCATGGCACGCTGAGCCTTTGGTTAATTCCTCTTCCTGGTGGGAAATGAGAGTTAAATTTGCCCGTCCAGACACCTCCAGCTAGTCTCTCATTGGTTCTCCCTATTCCTGTTCATTTTCCGCAGAAATTGCAAACTGGGCCAAACAGGATTTTAAAGGCACTGACTCTCCAAGTGGGGAGAGTGTTAGTAAAGCGTCTGGAATGTGGCACCCGAGTACCAGGGGACGAAAACTGAGACCCATTTGAACACGTTTCCCGATCACACAGTGGATCATACTCTGTTTTCCACATGCATGTTTTAGCTGAAGGAAGAATCCCTTAAACCTGGAGAGTTGAGACCCATGTAATGGGTACCATGCAATATGACTTCAAAGGGTCTGCATTTGCTCACCGAACCTCACCAATCCTATCACTGCTGCATTTATGCCGCTGTACACACGCTTGATTCTCTTTCGGAGACATATAAATCCATAGGTTTTAAGATTCTTACTTGTCAGGTATATTCTTAGGCGTTTAAGATGGGGTGTTGAGTCCACTTCATTGAGCAAGGAGTAGCTCTTGTCTATTACATATTTGGCTTATGGAAAGGTATCTGTGCTGATTTCAATCTCTGGTTTTATGCAGCACCCCAACTCACCTTTCCCCTTAAGCAAGCATAAGTTGGTTTTCTACATTTGAGACCCTATTCTGTTTTGTAATTCAGTTCCTGTGTAGCCAAGTTTACATTCCGTGTATTAGTGATACCTTATGATGTTTCTTTTTCTGTGTGACTTATTTCACTTAGAATCATCGTACCTGAATCCACTCATTATGCTGCTACTGGCCTGATGACATAGATTTCATTGCTGAGTGATATTGCATTCTACGTAAGTACCACAACTTCTTTATCCATTTTTCGCTTTCTGCGATATTGAACTTGTACCGTAAACGAGGTTCTTGTAAACAGAGCCGTCCCAAACTTTAGCGTGGCTGTGTCTTTTTGATTTTAATTTCCCTAAGCTATAGGACCATAAGTGGAAGTGCCCTAGGCTCTGTTGCTTTGTTTTTTAGATGTTTCAGGAAACACCATACACTTCTCCAGAGTGGCTGTTGGCAATTTACATCCCGCCCATCAGCATAAGAAGGCTCCCAGTTCTCCATGGCCTGTCCTCACTTTCTGGATTTTACACTTTTTTCAGATGGCCCTTTTGACCAGGGGGCAGTGAGACTTCATTGTAGTGCAGATTTCCTTTGCAAGCTTGCTTGGTTGGCCAAAAAGTGCGTATGCGTTTTTTCCTGAATATATTCAGGAAAAAACGCATACGCCCTTTTTGGCCAAGTGCATCATTGTGGACCTTCTGCCTCTTTTCCTATGCTTTACATGCAATTCCAGTCTACCTCCTGAAATCGGTTTCCTGCAATTCTGCCTCGCTTTCAAGTCCTCTTGGCAGGCTTACTTCAATATATTTTTGGACGATACCTGTCATTTATAACTCTGCAGGTTTGTGAATTACAGGGCCCCGGAGCTCCTTTCTTCAACTCGCTTTCTTGTGAGCTGGCCGCAACACCGCAGGATTGCTTCAGGCCCTAGTGTGGTTCTGGCATGGCACGCTGAGCCTTTGGTTAATTCCTCTTCCTGGTGGGAAATGAGAGTTAAATTTGCCCGTCCAGACACCTCCAGCTAGTCTCTCATTGGTTCTCCCTATTCCTGTTCATTTTCCGCAGAAATTGCAAACTGGGCCAAACAGGAGGTTAAAGGCACTGACTCTCCAAGTGGGGATAGTGTTAGTAAAGCGTCTGGAATGTTGCACCCGAGTACCAGGGGACGAAAACTGAGACACATTTGAACACGTTTCCCGATCACACGGTGGATCATACTCTGGGTTCCACATGCATGTTTTAGCTGAAGGAAGAATCCCTTAAACCTGGAGAGTTGAGACCCATGGAATGGGTACCATGCAATATGACTTCAAAGGGTCTGCATTTGCTCACCGAACCTCACCAATCCTATCACTGCTGCATTTATGCCGCTGTACACATGCTTGATTCTCTTTCGGAGACATATAAATCCATAGGTTTTATGATTCTTACTAGTCAGGTATATTCTTAGGCGTTTAATATGTGGTGTTGAGTCCACTTCTTTGAGCAAGGAGTAGCTCTTGTCTATTACATATTTGGCTTATGGAACGGTATCTGTGCTAATTTCAATCTCTGGTTTTATGCAGCACCCCAACTCACCATTCCCCTTAAGTAAGCATAAGTTGGTTTTCTACATTTGAGACCCTGGTCTGTTTTGTAATTCAGTTCCTGTGTAGCCAAGTTTACATTCCGTGTATTAGTGATACCTTATGATGTTTCCTTTTCTGTGTGACTTATTTCACTTAGAATCATCGTACCTGAATCCACTCATTATGCTGCTACTGGCCTGATGACATAGATTTCATTGCTGAGTGATATTGCATTGTACGTAAGTACCACAACTTCTTTATCCATTTTTCGCTTTCTGCGATATTGAACTTGTACCGTATACGAGGTTCTTGTAAACAGAGCCGTCCCAAACTTTGGGGTGGCTGTGTTTTTTTGATTTTAATTTCCCTAAGCTATAGGACCATAAGTGGAAGTGCCCTAGGCTCTGTTGCTTTGTTTTTTAGATGTTTCAGGAAACACCATACACTTCTCCAGAGTGGCTGTTGGCAATTTACATCCCGCCCATCAGCATAAGAAGGCTCCCAGTTCTCCATGGCCTGTCCTCCCTTTCTGGATTTTACACTTTTTTCAGATGGCCCTTTTGACCAGGGGGCAGTGAGACTTCATTGTAGTGCAGATTTCCTTTGCAAGCTTGCTTGGTTGGCCAAAAAGGGCGTATGCGTTTTTTCCTGAATATATTAAGGAAAAAACGCATACGCCCTTTTTGGCCAAGTGCATCATTGTGGACGTTCTGCCTCTTTTCCTATGCTTTACATGCAATTCCAGTCTACCTCCTGAAATCGGTTTCCTGCAATTCTGCCTCGCTTTCAAGTCCTCTTGGCAGGCTTACTTCAATATATTTTTGGACGATAGCTGTCATTTATAACTCTGCAGGTTTGTGAATTACAGGGCCCCGGAACTCCTTTCTTCAACTAGCTTTCTTGTGAGCTGGCCGCAACACCGCAGGATTGCTTCAGGCCCTAGTGTGGTTCCGGCATGGCACGCTGAGCCTTTGGTTAATTCCTCTTCCTGGTGGGAAATGAGAGTTAAATTTGCCCGTCCAGACACCTCCAGCTAGTCTCTCATTGGTTCTCCCTATTCCTGTTCATTTTCCGCAGAAATTGCAAACTGGGCCAAACAGGAGTTTAAAGGCACTGACTCTCCAAGTGGGGAGAGTGTTAGTAAAGCGTGTGGAATGTTGCACCCGAGTACCAGGGGACGAAAACTGAGACACATTTGAACACGTTTCCCGATCACACGGTGGATCATACTCTGGGTTCCACATGCATGTTTTAGCTGAAGGAAGAATCCCTTAAACCTGGAGAGTTGAGACCCATGGAATGGGTACCATGCAATATGACTTCAAAGGGTCTGCATTTGCTCACCGAACCTCACCAATCCTATCACTGCTGCATTTATGCCGCTGTACACACGCTTGATTCTCTTTCGGAGACATATAAATCCATAGGTTTTAAGATTCTTACTAGTCAGGTATATTCTTAGGCGTTTAATATGGGGTGTTGAGTCCACTTCGTTGAGCAAGGAGTAGCTCTTGTCTATTACATATTTGGCTTATGCAACGGTATCTGTGCTAATTTCAATCTCTGGTTTTATGCAGCACCCCAACTCACCATTCCCCTTAAGCAAGCATAAGTTGGTTTTCTACATTTGAGACCCTGTTCTGTTTTGTAATTCAGTTCCTGTGTAGCCAAGTTTACATTCCGTGTATTAGTGATACCTTATGATGTTTCCTTTTCTGTGTGACTTATTTCACTTAGAATCATCGTACCTGAATCCACTCATTATGCTGCTACTGGCCTGATGACATAGATTTCATTGCTGAGTGATATTGCGTTGTACGTAAGTACCACAACTTCTTTATCCATTTTTCACTTTCTGCGATATTGAACTTGTACCATATACGAGGTTCTTGTAAACAGAGCCGTCCCAAACTTTGGGGTGGCTGTGTCTTTTTGATTTTAATTTCCCTAAGCTATAGGACCATAAGTGGAAGTGCCCTAGGCTCTGTTGCTTTGTTTTTTAGATGTTTCAGGAAACACCATACACTTCTCCAGAGTGGCTGTTGGCAATTTACATCCCGCCCATCAGCATAAGAAGACTCCCAGTTCTCCATGGCCTGTCCTCTCTTTCTGGATTTTACACTTTTTTCAGATGGCCCTTTTGACCGGGGGGCAGTGAGACTTCATTGTAGTGCAGATTTCCTTTGCAAGCTTGCTTGGTTGGCCAAAAAGGGCGTATGCGTTTTTTCCTGAATATATTCAGGAAAAAACGCATACGCCCTTTTTGGCCAAGTGCATCATTGTGGACGTTCTGCCTCTTTTCCTATGCTTTACATGCAATTCCAGTCTACCTCCTGAAATCGGTTTCCTGCAATTCTGCCTCGCTTTCAAGTCCTCTTGGCAGGCTTACTTCAATATATTTTTGGACGATAGCTGTCATTTATAACTCTGCAGGTTTGTGAATTACAGGGCCCCGGAGCTCCTTTCTTCAACTAGCTTTCTTGTGAGCTGGCCGCAACACCGCAGGATTGCTTCAGGCCCTAGTGTGGTTCCGGCATGGCACGCTGAGCCTTTGGTTAATTCCTCTTCCTGGTGGGAAATGAGAGTTAAATTTGCCCGTCCAGACACCTCCAGCTAGTCTCTCATTGGTTCTCCCTATTCCTGTTCATTTTCCGCAGAAATTGCAAACTGGGCCAAACAGGATTTTAAAGGCACTGACTCTCCAAGTGGGGAGAGTGTTAGTAAAGCGTCTGGAATGTGGCACCCGAGTACCAGGGGACGAAAACTGAGACACATTTGAACACGTTTCCCGATCACACGGTGGATCATACTCTGGGTTCCACATGCATGTTTTAGCTGAAGGAAGAATCCCTTAAACCTGGAGAGTTGAGACCCATGGAATGGGTACCATGCAATATGACTTCAAAGGGTCTGCATTTGCTCACCGAACCTCACCAATCCTATCACTGCTGCATTTATGCCGCTGTACACATGCTTGATTCTCTTTCGGAGACATATAAATCCATAGGTTTTAAGATTCTTACGAGTCAGGTATATTCTTAGGTGTTTAATATGGGGTGTTGAGTCCACTTCGTTGAGCAAGGAGTAGCTCTTGTCTATTACATATTTGGCTTATGGAACGGTATCTGTGCTGATTTCAATCTCTGGTTTTATGCAGCACCCCAACTCACCATTCCCCTTAAGCAAGCATAAGTTGGTTTTCTACATTTGAGACCCTGTTCTGTTTTGTAATTCAGTTCCTGTGTAGCCAAGTTTACATTCCGTGTATTAGTGATACCTTATGATGTTTCCTTTTCTGTGTGACTTATTTCACTTAGAATCATCGTACCTGAATCCACTCATTATGCTGCTACTGGCCTGATGACATAGATTTCATTGCTGAGTGATATTGCGTTGTACGTAAGTACCACAACTTCTTTATCCATTTTTCGCTTTCTGCGATATTGAACTTGTACCGAATACGAGGTTCTTGTAAACAGAGCCGTCCCAAACTTTGGGGTGGCTGTGTCTTTTTGATTTTAATTTCCCTAAGCTATAGGACCATAAGTGGAAGTGCCCTAGGCTCTGTTGCTTTGTTTTTTAGATGTTTCAGGAAACACCATACACTTCTCCAGAGTGGCTGTTGGCAATTTACATCCCGTCCATCAGCATAAGAAGGCTCCCAGTTCTCCATGGCCTGTCCTCCCTTTCTGGATTTTACACTTTTTTCAGATGGCCCTTTTGACCGGGGGGCAGTGAGACTTCATTGTAGTGCAGATTTCCTTTGCAAGCTTGCTTGGTTGGCCAAAAAGTGCGTATGCGTTTTTTCCTGAATATATTCAGGAAAAAACGCATACGCCCTTTTTGGCCAAGTGCATCATTGTGGACGTTCTGCCTCTTTTCCTATGCTTTACATGCAATTCCAGTCTACCTCCTGAAATCGGTTTCCTGCAATTCTGCCTCGCTTTCAAGTCCTCTTGGCAGGCTTACTTCAATATATTTTTGGACGATACCTGTCATTTATAACTCTGCAGGTTTGTGAATTACAGGGCCCCGGAGCTCCTTTCTTCAAGTCGCTTTCTTGTGAGCTGGCCGCAACACCGCAGGATTGCTTCAGGCCCTAGTGTGGTTCTGGCATGGCACGCTGAGCCTTTGGTTAATTCCTCTTCCTGGTGGGAAATGAGAGTTAAATTTGCCCGTCCAGACACCTCCAGCTAGTCTCTCATTGGTTCTCCCTATTCCTGTTCATTTTCCGCAGAAATTGCAAACTGGGCCAAACAGGAGGTTAAAGGCACTGACTCTCCAAGTGGGGATAGTGTTAGTAAAGCGTCTGGAATGTTGCACCCGAGTACCAGGGGACGAAAACTGAGACACATTTGAACACGTTTCCCGATCACACGGTGGATCATACTCTGGGTTCCACATGCATGTTTTAGCTGAAGGAAGAATCCCTTAAACCTGGAGAGTTGAGACCCATGGAATGGGTACCATGCAATATGACTTCAAAGGGTCTGCATTTGCTCACCGAACCTCACCAATCCTATCACTGCTGCATTTATGCCGCTGTACACATGCTTGATTCACTTTCGGAGACATATAAATCCATAGGTTTTATGATTATTACTAGTCAGGTATATTCTTAGGCGTTTAATATGGGGTGTTGAGTCCACTTCGTTGAGCAAGGAGTAGCTCTTGTCTATTACATATTTGGCTTATGGAATGGTATCTGTGCTAATTTCAATCTCTGGTTTTATGCAGCACCCCAACTCACCATTCCCCTTAAGTAAGCATAAGTTGGTTTTCTACATTTGAGACCCTGGTCTGTTTTGTAATTCAGTTCCTGTGTAGCCAAGTTTACATTCCGTGTATTAGTGATACCTTATGATGTTTCCTTTTCTGTGTGACTTATTTCACTTAGAATCATCGTACCTGAATCCACTCATTATGCTGCTACTGGCCTGATGACATAGATTTCATTGCTGAGTGATATTGCATTGTACGTAAGTACCACAACTTCTTTATCCATTTTTCGCTTTCTGCGATATTGAACTTGTACCGTATACGAGGTTCTTGTAAACAGAGCCGTCCCAAACTTTGGGGTGGCTGTGTCTTTTTGATTTTAATTTCCCTTAGCTATAGGACCATAAGTGGAAGTGCCCTAGGCTCTGTTGCTTTGTTTTTTAGATGTTTCAGGAAACACCATACACTTCTCCAGAGTGGCTGTTGGCAATTTACATCCCGCCCATCAGCATAAGAAGACTCCCAGTTCTCCATGGCCTGTCCTCTCTTTCTGGATTTTACACTTTTTTCAGATGGCCCTTTTGACCGGGGGGCTGTGAGACTTCATTGTAGTGCAGATTTCCTTTGCAAGCTTGCTTGGTTGGCCAAAAAGGGCGTATGCGTTTTTTCCTGAATATATTCAGGAAAAAACGCATACGCCCTTTTTGGCCAAGTGCATCATTGTGGACGTTCTGCCTCTTTTCCTATGCTTTACATGCAATTCCAGTCTACCTCCTGAAATCGGTTTCCTGCAATTCTGCCTCGCTTTCAAGTCCTCTTGGCAGGCTTACTTCAATATATTTTTGGACGATAGCTGTCATTTATAACTCTGCAGGTTTGTGAATTACAGGGCCCCGGAGCTCCTTTCTTCAACTAGCTTTCTTGTGAGCTGGCCGCAACACCACAGGATTGCTTCAGGCCCTAGTGTGGTTCCGGCATGGCACGCTGAGCCTTTGGTTAATTCCTCTTCCTGGTGGGAAATGAGAGTTAAATTTGCCCGTCCAGACACCTCCAGCTAGTCTCTCATTGGTTCTCCCTATTCCTGTTCATTTTCCGCAGAAATTGCAAACTGGGCCAAACAGGATTTTAAAGGCACTGACTCTCCAAGTGGGGAGAGTGTTAGTAAAGCGTCTGGAATGTGGCACCCGAGTACCAGGGGACGAAAACTGAGACACATTTGAACACGTTTCCCGATCACACGGTGGATCATACTCTGGGTTCCACATGCATGTTTTAGCTGAAGGAAGAATCCCTTAAACCTGGAGAGTTGAGACCCATGGAATGGGTACCATGCAATATGACTTCAAAGGGTCTGCATTTGCTCACCGAACCTCACCAATCCTATCACTGCTGCATTTATGCCGCTGTACACACGCTTGATTCTCTTTCGGAGACATATAAATCCATAGGTTTTAAGATTCTTACTAGTCAGGTATATTCTTAGGTGTTTAATATGGGGTGTTGAGTCCACTTCGTTGAGCAAGGAGTAGCTCTTGTCTATTACATATTTGGCTTATGGAACGGTATCTGTGCTAATTTCAATCTCTGGTTTTATGCAGCACCCCAACTCACCATTCCCCTTAAGCAAGCATAAGTTGGTTTTCTACATTTGAGACCCTGTTCTGTTTTGTAATTCAGTTCCTGTGTAGCCAAGTTTACGTTCCGTGTATTAGTGATATCTTATGATGTTTCTTTTTCTGTGTGACTTAGTTCACTTAGAATCATCGTACCTGAATCCACTCATTATGCTGCTACTGGCCTGATGACATAGATTTCATTGCTGAGTGATATTGCATTGTACGTAATACCACAACTTATTTATCCATTTTTCGCTTTCTGCGATATTGACCTTGTACCGTAAACGAGGTTCTTGTAAACAGAGCCGTCCCAAACTTTGGGGTGGCTGTGTCTTTTTGATTTTAATTTCCCTAAGCTATAGGACCATAAGTGGAAGTGCCCTAGGCTCTGTTGCTTTGTTTTTTAGATGTTTCAGGAAACACCATACACATCTCCAGAGTGGCTGTTTGCAATTTACATCCCGCCCATCAGCATAAGAAGGCTCCCAGTTCTCCATGGCCTGTCCTGCCTTTCAGGATTTTACACTTTTTTGAGATGGCCCTTTTGACCGGGGGGCAGTGAGACTTCATTGTAGTGCAGATTTCCTTTGCACGCTTGCTTGGTTGGCAAAAAAGGGCGTATGCATATTTTCCTGAATATATTCAGGAAAAAACGCATACGCCCTTTTTGGGCAAGTGCATCATTATGGACGTTCTGCCTCTTTTCCTATGCTTTACATGCAATTCCAGTCTACCTCCTGAAATCGGTTTCCTGCAATTCTGCCCCGCTTTCAAGTCCTCTTGGCAGCCTTACTTCAATATATTTTTGGACGATACCTGTTATTTATAAGTCTGCATGTTTGTGAATTGCAGGGCCCCTGAGCTCCTTTCTTCAACTCGCTTTCTTGTGAGCTGGCCGCAACACGGAAGGATTGCTTCAGGCCCTAGTGTGGTTCCGGCATGGCACGCTGAGCCTTTGGTTAATTTCACTTCCTGGTGGGAAATGAGAGTTAAATTTGCCCGTTAAGACACCTCCAGCTAGTCTCTCATTGGTTCTCCCTATTCCTGTTCCTTTTCCGCAGAAATTGCAAACTGGGCCAAACAGGAGGTTAAAGGCACTGACTCTCCAAGTGGGGAGAGTGTTAGTAAAGCGTCTGGAATGTTGCACCCGAGTACCAGGGATCGAAAACTGAGACACATTTGAACACATTTCCCCATCACACGGTGGATCATACTCTGGGTTCCACATGCATGTTTTAGCTGAAGGAAGAATCCCTTAATCCTGGAGAGTTGAGACCCATGTAATGGGTACCATGCAATATGACTTCAAAGGGTCTGCATTTGCTCACCGAACCTCACCAATCCTATCACTGCTGCGTTTATGCCGCTGTACACATGCTTGATTCTCTTTTGGAGACATATAAATCCATAGGTTTTAAGATTCTTACTAGTCAGGTATATTCTTAGGCGTTTAATATGGGGTGTTGAGTCCACTTCGTTGAGCAAGGAGTAGCTCTTGTCTATTACATATTTGGCTTATGGAAAGGTATCTGTGTTAATTTCTATCTCTGGTTTTATGCAGCACCCCAACTCACCTTTCCCCTTAAGCAAGCATAAGTTGGTTTTCTACATTTGAGACCCTATTCTGTTTTGTAATTCAGTTCCTGTGTAGCCAAGTTTACAGTCCGTGTATTAGTGATATATTATGATGTTTCTTTTTCTGTGTGACTTATTTCACTTAGAATCATCGTACATGAATCCACTCATTATGCTGCTACTGGCCTGATGACATAGATTTCATAGCTGAGTGATATTTCATTGTACGTAAGTACCACAACTTCTTTATCCATTTTTCGCTTTCTGTGATATTGAACTTGTACCGTCAACGAGTTTCTTGTAAACAGAGCCGTCCCAAACTTTGGGTTGGCTGTGTCTTTTTGATTTTAATTTCCCTAAGCTATAGGACCATAAGTGGAAGTGCCCTAGACTCTGTTGCTCCGTTTTTTAGATGTTTCAGGAAACACCATACACTTCTCCAGAGTGGCTGTTGGCAATTTACATCCCGCCCATCAGCATAAGAAGGCTCCCAGTTCTCCATGGCCTGTCCTGCCTTTCTGGATTTTACACTTTTTTCAGATGGCCCTTTTGACCAGAGGGCAGTGAGACTTCATTGTAGTGCAGATTTCCTTTGCAAGCTTGCTTGGTTGGCCAAAAAGGGCGTATGCGTTTTATCCTGAATATATTCAGGAAAAAACGCATACGCCCTTTTTGGCCAAGTGCATCATTGTGGACGTTCTGCCTCTTTTCCTATGCTTTACATGCAATTCCAGTCTACCTCCTGAAATCGGTTTCCTGCAATTCTGCCCAGCTTTCAAGTCCTCTTGGCAGCCTTACTTCAATATATTTTTGGATGATAGCTGTCATTTATAACTCTGCAGGTTTGTGAATTACAGTGCCCCTGAGCTCCTTTCTTCAACTCGCTTTCTTGTGAGCTGGCCGCAACACCGCAAGATTGCTTCAGGCCCTAGTGTGGTTCCGGCATGGCACACTGAGCCTTTGGTTAATACCTCTTCCTGGTGGGAAATGAGAGTTAAATTTGCCCGTCCAGACACCTCCATCTAGTCTCTCATTGGTTTTCCCTATTCCTGTTCATTTTCCGCAGAAATTGCAAACTGGGCCAAACAGAAGGTTAAAGGCACTGACTCTCCAAGTGGGGAGAGTGTTAGTAAAGCGTGTGGAATGTTGCACCCGAGTACCAGGGGACGAAAACTGAGACACATTTGAACACGTTTCCCGATCACACGGTGGATCATACTCTGGGTTCCATATGCATGTTTTAGATGAAGGAAGAATCCCTTAAACCTGGAGAGTTGAGACCCATGGAATGGGTACCATGCAATATGATTTCAAAGGGTCTGCATTTGCTCACCGATCCTCACCAATCCGATCACTGCTGCGTTTATGCCGCTGTACACACGCTTGATTCTCTTTCAGAGACATATAAATGCATAGGTTTTAAGATTCTTACTAGTCAGGTATATTCTTAGGCGTTTAATATGGGGTGTTGAGTCCACTTCGTTGAGCAAGCAGTAGCTCTTCTCTATTACATATTTGGCTTATGGAACGGTATCTGTGCTAATTTCAATCTCTGGTTTTATGCAGCACCCCAACTCACCATTCCCCTTAAGCAAGCATAAGTTGGTTTTCTACATTTGAGACACTGTTCTGTTTTGTAATTCAGTTCCTGTGTAGCCAAGTTTACATTCCATGCATTAGTGATAACTTATGATGTTTCTTTTTCTCTGTGACTTATTTTACTTAGAATCATCGTACCTGAATCCACTCATTATGCTGCTAAGGGCCTGATGACGTAGATTTCATTGCTGAGTGATATTGCATTGTACGTAAGTACCTCAACTTCTTTATCCATTTCTCGCTTTCTGCGATATTGAACTTGTACCGAATACGAGGTTCTTGTAAACAGAGCCGTCCCAAACTTTGGGGTGGCTGTGTCTTTTTGATTTTAATTTCCCTAAGCTATAGGACCATAAGTGGAAGTGCCCTAGGCTCTGTTGCTTTGTTTTTTAGATGTTTCAGGAAACACCATACACTTCTCCAGAGTGGCTGTTGGCAATTTACATCCCGCCCATCAGCATAAGAAGGCTCCCAGTTCTCCATGGCCTGTCCTCCCTTTCTGGATTTTACACTTTTTTCAGATGGCCCTTTTGACCGGGGGGCAGTGAGACTTCATTGTAGTGCAGATTTCTTTGCAAGCTTGCTTGGTTGGCCAAAAAGGGCGTATGCGTTTTTTCCTGAATATATTCAGGAAAAAACGCATACGCCCTTTTTGGCCAAGTGCATCATTGTGGACGTTCTGCCTCTTTTCCTATGCTTTACATGCAATTCCAGTCTACCTCCTGAAATTGGTTTCCTGCAATTCTGCCTCGCTTTCAAGTCCTCTTGGCAGGCTTACTTCAATATATTTTTGGACGATAGCTGTTATTTATAACTCTGCAGGTTTGTGAATTACAGGGCCCCGGAGCTCCTTTCTTCAACTCGCTTTCTTGTGAGCTGGCCGCAACACCACAGGATTGCTTCAGGCCCTAGTGTGGTTCCGGCATGGCACGTTGAGCCTTTGGTTAATTCCTCTTCCTGGTGGGAAATGAGCGTTAAATTTGCCCGTCCAGACACCTCCAGCTAGTCTCTCATTGGTTCTCCCTATTCCTGTTCATTTTCCCCAGAAATTGCAAACTGGGACAAAGAGGAGGTTAAAGGCACTGACTCTCCAAGTGGGGAGAGTGTTAGTAAAGCGTCTGGAATGTGGCACCCGAGTACCAGGGGACGAAAACTGAGACCCATTTGAACACGTTTCCCGATCACACGGTGGATCATACTCTGTTTTCCACATGCATGTTTTAGCTGAAGGAAGAATCCCTTAAACCTGGAGAGTTGAGACCCATGGAATGGGTACCATGCAATATGACTTCAAAGGGTCTGCATTTGCTCACCGAACCTCACCAATCCTATCACTGCTGCATTTATGCCGCTGTACACACGCTTGATTCTCTTTCGGAGACATATAAATCCATAGGTTTTAAGATTCTTACTAGTCAGGTATATTCTTAGGCGTTTAAGATGGGGTGTTGAGTCCACTTCGTTGAGCAAGGAGTAGCTCTTGTCTATTACATATTTGGCTTATGGAAAGGTATCTGTGCTGATTTCAATCTCTGGTTTTATGCAGCACCCCAACTCACCTTTCCCCTTAAGCAAGCATAAGTTGGTTTTCTACATTTGAGACCCTATTCTGTTTTGTAATTCAGTTCCTGTGTAGCCAAGTTTACATTCCGTGTATTAGTGATACCTTATGATGTTTCTTTTTCTGTGTGACTTATTTCACTTAGAATCATCGTACCTGAATCCACTCATTATGCTGCTACTGGCCTGATGACATAGATTTCATTGCTGAGTGATATTGCATTGTACATAAGTACCACAACTTCTTTATCCATTTTTCGCTTTCTGCGATATTGAACTTGTACCGAATACGAGGTTCTTGTAAACAGAGCCGTCCCAAACTTTGGGGTGGCTGTGTCTTTTTGATTTTAATTTCCCTTAGCTATAGGACCATAAGTGGAAGTGCCCTAGGCTCTGTTGCTTTGTTTTTTAGATGTTTCAGGAAACACCATACACTTCTCCAGAGTGGCTGTTGGCAATTTACATCCCGCCCATCAGCATAAGAAGGCTCCCAGTTCTCCATGGCCTGTCCTCCCTTTCTGGATTTTACACTTTTTCCAGATGGCCCTTTTGACCGGGGGGCAGTGAGACTTCATTGTAGTGCAGATTTCCTTTGCAAGCTTGCTTGGTTGGCCAAAAAGTGCGTATGCGTTTTTTCCTGAATATATTCAGGAAAAAACGCATACGCCCTTTTTGGCCAAGTGCATCATTGTGGACGTTCTGCCTCTTTTCCTATGCTTTACATGCAATTCCAGTCTACCTCCTGAAATCGGTTTCCTGCAATTCTGCCTCGCTTTCAAGTCCTCTTGGCAGCCTTACTTCAATATATTTTTGGACGATAGCTGTCATTTATAACTCTGCAGGTTTGTGAATTACAGGGCCCCGGAGATCCTTTCTTCAACTCGCTTTCTTGTGAGCTGGCCGCAACACCGCAGGATTGCTTCAGGCCCTAGTGTGGTTCCGGCATGGCACGCTGAGCCTTTGGTTAATTCCTCTTCCTGGTGGGAAATGAGAGTTAAATTTGCCCGTCCAGACACCTCCAGCTAGTCTCTCATTGGTTCTCCCTATTCCTGTTCATTTTCCACAGAAATTGCAAACTGGGCCAAACAGGAGTTTAAAGGCACTGACTCTCCAAGTGGGGAGAGTGTTAGTAAAGCGTCTGGAATGTTGCACCCGAGTACCAGGGGACGAAAACTGAGACCCATTTGAACACGTTTCCTGATCACACGGTGGATCATACTCTAGGTTCCACATGCATGTTTTAGCTGAAGGAAGAATCCCTTAAACCTGGAGATTTGAGACCCATGGAATGGGTACCATGCAATATGACTTCAAAGGGTCTGCATTTGCTCACCGAACCTCACCAATCCTATCACTGCTGCATTTATGCCGCTGTACACACGCTTGATTCTCTTTCGGAGACATATAAATCCATAGGTTTTAAGATTCTTACTAGTCAGGTATATTCTTAGGCGTTTAATATGGGGTGTTGAGTCCACTTCGTTGAGCAAGGAGTAGCTCTTGTCTATTACATATTTGGCTTATGGAATGGTATCTGTGCTAATTTCAATCTCTGGTTTTATGCAGCACCCCAACTCACCATTCCCCTTAAGCAAGCATAAGTTGGTTTTCTACATTTGAGACCCTGTTCTGTTTTGTAATTCAGTTCCTGTGTAGCCAAGTTTACATTCCGTGTATTAGTGATACCTTATGATGTTTCCTTTTCTGTGTGACTTATTTCACTTAGAATCATCGTACCTGAATCCACTCATTATGCTGCTACTGGCCTGATGACATAGATTTCATTGCTGAGTGATATTGCATTGTACATAAGTACCACAACTTCTTTATCCATTTTTCGCTTTCTGCGATATTGAACTTGTACCGTATACGAGGTTCTTGTAAACAGAGCCGTCCCAAACTTTGGGGTGGCTGTGTCTTTTTGATTTTAATTTCCCTAAGCTATAGGACCATAAGTGGAAGTGCCCTAGGCTCTGTTGCTTTGTTTTTTAGATGTTTCAGGAAACACCATACACTTCTCCAGAGTGGCTGTTGGCAATTTACATCCCGCCCATCAGCACAAGAAGGCTCCCAGTTCTCCATGGCCTGTCCTCCCTTTCTGGATTTTACACTTTTTTCAGATGGCCCTTTTGACCGGGGGGCAGTGAGACTTCATTGTAGTGCAGATTTCCTTTGCAAGCTTGCTTGGTTGGCCAAAAAGGGCGTATGCGTTTTTTCCTGAATATATTCAGGAAAAAACGCATACGCCCTTTTTGGCCAAGTGCATCATTGTGGACGTTCTGCCTCTTTTCCTATGCTTTACATGCAATTCCAGTCTACCTCCTGAAATCGGTTTTCTGCAATTCTGCCTCGCTTTCAAGTCCTCTTGGCAGCCTTACTTCAATATATTTTTGGACGATAGCTGTCATTTATAACTCTGCAGGTTTGTGAATTACAGGGCCCCGGAGATCCTTTCTTCAACTCGCTTTCTTGTGAGCTGGCCGCAACACCGCAGGATTGCTTCAGGCCCTAGTGTGGTTCCGGCATGGCACGCTGAGCCTTTGGTTAATTCCTCTTCCTGGTGGGAAATGAGAGTTAAATTTGCCCGTCCAGACACCTCCAGCTAGTCTCTCATTGGTTCTCCCTATTCCTGTTCATTTTCCACAGAAATTGCAAACTGGGCCAAACAGGAGT
Source organism: Grampus griseus (assembly GCF_964374135.1). Classification (NCBI taxonomy): domain Eukaryota; kingdom Metazoa; phylum Chordata; class Mammalia; order Artiodactyla; family Delphinidae; genus Grampus; species Grampus griseus. The sequence continues at coordinate 1,195,912 of NW_028133388.1, forward strand.
TTAAAGGCACTGACTCTCCAAGTGGGGAGAGTGTTAGTAAAGCGTCTGGAATGTTGCACCCGAGTACCAGGGGATGAAAACTGAGACACATTTGAACACGTTTCCCGATCACACGGTGGATCATACTCTAGGTTCCACATGCATGTTTTAGCTGAAGGAAGAATCCCTTAAACCTGGAGATTTGAGACCCATGGAATGGGTACCATGCAATATGACTTCAAAGGGTCTGCATTTGCTCACCGAACCTCACCAATCCTATCACTGCTGCATTTATGCCGCTGTACACACGCTTGATTCTCTTTCGGAGACATATAAATCCATAGGTTTTAAGATTCTTACTAGTCAGGTATATTCTTAGGCGTTTAATATGGGGTGTTGAGTCCACTTCGTTGAGCAAGGAGTAGCTCTTGTCTATTACATATTTGGCTTATGGAACGGTATCTGTGCTAATTTCAATCTCTGGTTTTATGCAGCACCCCAACTCACCATTCCCCTTAAGCAAGCATAAGTTGGTTTTCTACATTTGAGACCCTGTTCTGTTTTGTAATTCAGTTCCTGTGTAGCCAAGTTTACATTCCGTGTATTAGTGGTACCTTATGATGTTTCCTTTTCTGTGTGACTTATTTCACTTAGAATCATCGTACCTGAATCCACTCATGATGCTGCTACTGGCCTGATGACATAGATTTCATTGCTGAGTGATATTGCATTGTACGTAAGTACCACAACTTCTTTATCCATTTTTCGCTTTCTGCGATATTGAACTTGTACCGTATACGAGGTTCTTGTAAACAGAGCCGTCCCAAACTTTGGGGTGGCTGTGTCTTTTTGATTTTAATTTCCCTAAGCTATAGGACCATAAGTGGAAGTGCCCTAGGCTCTGTTGCTTTGTTTTTTAGATGTTTCAGGAAACACCATACACTTCTCCAGAGTGGCTGTTGGCAATTTACATCCCGCCCATCAGCATAAGAAGGCTCCCAGTTCTCCATGGCCTGTCCTCCCTTTCTGGATTTTACACTTTTTTCAGATGGCCCTTTTGACCGGGGGGCAGTGAGACTTCATTGTAGTGCAGATTTCCTTTGCAAGCTTGCTTGGTTGGCCAAAAAGAGCGTATGCGTTTTTTCCTGAATATATTCAGGAAAAAACGCATAAGCCCTTTTTGGCCAAGTGCATCATTGTGGACGTTCTGCCTCTTTTCCTATGCTTTACATGCAATTCCAGTCTACCTCCTGAAATCGGTTTCCTGCAATTCTGCCTCGCTTTCAAGTCCTCTTGGCAGCCTTACTTCAATATATTTTTGGACGATAGCTGTCATTTATAACTCTGCAGGTTTGTGAATTACAGGGCCCCGGAGCTCCTTTCTTCAACTCGCTTTCTTGTGAGCTGGCCGCAACACCACAGGATTGCTTCAGGCCCTAGTGTGGTTCCGGCATGGCACGCTGAGCCTTTGGTTAATTCCTCTTCCTGGTGGGAAATAAGAGTTAAATTTGCCCGTCCAGACACCTCCAGCTAGTCTCTCATTGGTTCTCCCTATTCCTGTTCATTTTCCGCAGAAATTGCAAACTGGGCCAAACAGGAGTTTAAAGGCACTGACTCTCCAAGTGGGGAGAGTGTTAGTAAAGCGTCTGGAATGTTGCACCCGAGTACCAGGGGACGAAAACTGAGACACATTTGAACACGTTTCCCGATCACATGGTGGATCATACTCTAGGTTCCACATGCATGTTTTAGCTGAAGGAAGAATCCCGTAAACCTGGAGATTTGAGACCCATGGAATGGGTACCATGCAATATGACTTCAAAGGGTCTGCATTTGCTCACCGAACCTCACCAATCCTATCACTGCTGCATTTATGCTGCTGTACACACGCTTGATTCTCTTTCGGAGACATATAAATCCATAGGTTTTAAGATTCTTACTAGTCAGGTATATACTTAGGCGTTTAATATGGGGTGTTGAGTCCACTTCGTTGAGCAAGGAGTAGCTCTTGTCTATTACATATTTGGCTTATGGAACGGTATCTGTGCTAATTTCAATCTCTGGTTTTATGCAGCACCCCAACTCACCATTCCCCTTAAGCAAGCATAAGTTGGTTTTCTACATTTGAGACCCTGTTCTGTTTTGTAATTCAGTTCCTGTGTAGCCAAGTTTACATTCCGTGTATTAGTGGTACCTTATGATGTTTCCTTTTCTGTGTGACTTATTTCACTTAGAATCATCGTACCTGAATCCACTCATTATGCTGCTACTGGCCTGATGACATAGATTTCATTGCTGAGTGATATTGCATTGTACGTAAGTACCACAACTTCTTTATCCATTTTTCGCTTTCTGCGATATTGAACTTGTACCGAATACGAGGTTCTTGTAAACAGAGCCGTCCCAAACTTTGGGGTGGCTGTGTCTTTTTGATTTTAATTTCCCTAAGCTATAGGACCATAAGTGGAAGTGCCCTAGGCTCTGTTGCTTTGTTTTTTAGATGTTTCAGGAAACACCATACACTTCTCCAGAGTGGCTGTTGGCAATTTACATCCCGCCCATCAGCATAAGAAGGCTCCCAGTTCTCCATGGCCTGTCCTCCCTTTCTGGATTTTACACTTTTTTCAGATGGCCCTTTTGACCGGGGGGCAGTGAGACTTCATTGTAGTGCAGATTTCTTTGCAAGCTTGCTTGGTTGGCCAAAAAGGGCGTATGCGTTTTTTCCTGAATATATTCAGGAAAAAACGCATACGCCCTTTTTGGCCAAGTGCATCATTGTGGACGTTCTGCCTCTTTTCCTATGCTTTACATGCAATTCCAGTCTACCTCCTGAAATCGGTTTCCTGCAATTCTGCCTCGCTTTCAAGTCCTCTTGGCAGGCTTACTTCAATATATTTTTGGACGATAGCTGTCATTTATAACTCTGCAGGTTTGTGAATTACAGGGCCCCGGAGCTCCTTTCTTCAACTCGCTTTCTTGTGAGCTGGCCGCAACACTGCAGGATTGCTTCAGGCCCTAGTGTGGTTCCGGCATGGCACGCTGAGCCTTTGGTTAATTCCTCTTCCTGGTGGGAAATGAGCGTTAAATTTGCCCGTCCAGACACCTCCAGCTAGTCTCTCATTGGTTCTCCCTATTCCTGTTCATTTTCCACAGAAATTGCAAACTGGGACAAACAGGAGGTTAAAGGCACTGACTCTCCAAGTGGGGAGAGTGTTAGTAAAGCGTCTGGAATGTGGCACCCGAGTACCAGGGGACGAAAACTGAGACCCATTTGAACACGTTTCCCGATCACACGGTGGATCATACTCTGTTTTCCACATGCATGTTTTAGCTGAAGGAAGAATCCCTTAAACCTGGAGAGTTGAGACCCATGGAATGGGTACCATGCAATATGACTTCAAAGGGTCTGCATTTGCTCACCGAACCTCACCAATCCTATCACTGCTGCATTTATGCCGCTGTACACACGCTTGATTCTCTTTCGGAGACATATAAATCCATACGTTTTAAGATTCTTACTAGTCAGGTATATTCTTAGGCGTTTAAGATGGGGTGTTGAGTCCACTTCGTTGAGCAAGGAGTAGCTCTTGTCTATTACATATTTGGCTTATGGAAAGGTATCTGTGCTGATTTCAATCTCTGGTTTTATGCAGCACCCCAACTCACCTTTCCCCTTAAGCAAGCATAAGTTGGTTTTCTACATTTGAGACCCTATTCTGTTTTGTAATTCAGTTCCTGTGTAGCCAAGTTTACATTCCGTGTATTAGTGATACCTTATGATGTTTCTTTTTCTGTGTGACTTATTTCACTTAGAATCATCGTACCTGAATCCACTCATTATGCTGCTACTGGCCTGATGACATAGATTTCATTGCTGAGTGATATTGCATTGTACGTAAGTACCACAACTTCTTTATCCATTTTTCGCTTTCTGCGATATTGAACTTGTACCGAATACGAGGTTCTTGTAAACAGAGCCGTCCCAAACTTTGGGGTGGCTGTGTCTTTTTGATTTTAATTTCCCTAAGCTATAGGACCATAAGTGGAAGTGCCCTAGGCTCTGTTGCTTTGTTTTTTAGATGTTTCAGGAAACACCATACACTTCTCCAGAGTGGCTGTTGGCAATTTACATCCCGCCCATCAGCATAAGAAGACTCCCAGTTCTCCATGGCCTGTCCTCTCTTTCTGGATTTTACACTTTTTTCAGATGGCCCTTTTTACCGGGGGGCAGTGAGACTTCATTGTAGTGCAGATTTCCTTTGCAAGCTTGCTTGGTTGGCCAAAAAGGGCGTATGCGTTTTTTCCTGAATATATTCAGGAAAAAACGCCTACGCCCTTTTTGGCCAAGTGCATCATTGTGGACGTTCTGCCTCTTTTCCTATGCTTTACATGCAATTCCAGTCTACCTCCTGAAATCTGTTTCCTGCAATTCTGCCTCGCTTTCAAGTCCTCTTGGCAGGCTTACTTCAATATATTTTTGGACGATAGCTGTCATTTATAACTCTGCAGGTTTGTGAATTACAGGGCCCCGGAGCTCCTTTCTTCAACTCGCTTTCTTGTGAGCTGGCCGCAACACCGCAGGATTGCTTCAGGCCCTAGTGTGGTTCCGGCATGGCACGCTGAGCCTTTGGTTAATTCCTCTTCCTGGTGGGAAATGAGAGTTAAATTTGCCCGTCCAGACACCTCCAGCTAGTCTCTCATTGGTTCTCCCTATTCCTGTTCATTTTCCGCAGAAATTGCAAACTGGGCCAAACAGGAGTTTAAAGGCACTGACTCTCCAAGTGGGGAGAGTGTTAGTAAAGCGTCTGGAATGTGGCACCCGAGTACCAGGGGACGAAAACTGAGACACATTTGAACACGTTTCCCGATCACACGGTGGATCATACTCTGGGTTCCACATGCATGTTTTAGCTGAAGGAAGAATCCCTTAAACCTGGAGAGTTGAGACCCATGGAATGGGTACCATGCAATATGACTTCAAAGGGTCTGCATTTGCTCACCGAACCTCACCAATCCTATCACTGCTGCATTTATGCCGCTGTACACATGCTTGATTCTCTTTCGGAGACATATAAATCCATAGGTTTTAAGATTCTTACTAGTCAGGTATATTCTTAGGCGTTTAATATGGGGTGTTGAGTCCACTTCGTTGAGCAAGGAGTAGCTCTTGTCTATTACATATTTGGCTTATGGAACGGTATCTGTGCTAATTTCAATCTCTGGTTTTATGCAGCACCCCAACTCACCATTCCCCTTAAGCAAGCATAAGTTGGTTTTCTACATTTGAGACCCTGTTCTGTTTTGTAATTCAGTTCCTGTGTAGCCAAGTTTACATTCCGTGTATTAGTGATACCTTATGATGTTTCCATTTCTGTGTGACTTATTTCACTTAGAATCATCGTACCTGAATCCACTCATTATGCTGCTACTGGCCTGATGACATAGATTTCATTGCTGAGTGATATTGCGTTGTACGTAAGTACCACAACTTCTTTATCCATTTTTCGCTTTCTGCGATATTGAACTTGTACCGAATACGAGGTTCTTGTAAACAGAGCCGTCCCAAACTTTGGGGTGGCTGTGTCTTTTTGATTTTAATTTCCCAAAGCTATAGGACCATAAGTGGAAGTGCCCTAGGCTCTGTTGCTTTGTTTTTTAGATGTTTCAGGAAACACCATACACTTCTCCAGAGTGGCTGTTGGCAATTTACATCCCATCCATCATCATAAGAAGGCTCCCAGTTCTCCATGGCCTGTCCTCCCTTTCTGGATTTTACACTTTTTTCAGATGGCCCTTTTGACCGGGGGGCAGTGAGACTTCATTGTAGTGCAGATTTCCTTTGCAAGCTTGCTTGGTTGGCCAAAAAGTGCGTATGCGTTTTTTCCTGAATATATTCAGGAAAAAACGCATACGCCCTTTTTGGCCAAGTGCATCATTGTGGACGTTCTGCCTCTTTTCCTATGCTTTACATGCAATTCCAGTCTACCTCCTGAAATCGGTTTCCTGCAATTCTGCCTCGCTTTCAAGTCCTCTTGGCAGGCTTACTTCAATATATTTTTGGACGATACCTGTCATTTATAACTCTGCAGGTTTGTGAATTACAGGGCCCCGGAGCTCCTTTCTTCAACTCGCTTTCTTGTGAGCTGGCCGCAACACCGCAGGATTGCTTCAGGCCCTAGTGTGGTTCTGGCATGGCACGCTGAGCCTTTGGTTAATTCCTCTTCCTGGTGGGAAATGAGAGTTAAATTTGCCCGTCCGGACACCTCCAGCTAGTCTCTCATTGGTTCTCCCTATTCCTGTTCATTTTCCGCAGAAATTGCAAACTGGGCCAAACAGGAGGTTAAAGGCACTGACTCTCCAAGTGGGGATAGTGTTAGTAAAGCGTCTGGAATGTTGCACCCGAGTACCAGGGGACGAAAACTGAGACACATTTGAACACGTTTCCCGATCACACGGTGGATCATACTCTGGGTTCCACATGCATGTTTTAGCTGAAGGAAGAATCCCTTAAACCTGGAGAGTTGAGACCCATGGAATGGGTACCGTGCAATATGACTTCAAAGGGTCTGCATTTGCTCACCGAACCTCACCAATCCTATCACTGCTGCATTTATGCCGCTGTACACATGCTTGATTCTCTTTCGGAGACATATAAATCCATAGGTTTTATGATTCTTACTAGTCAGGTATATTCTTAGACGTTTAATATGGGGTGTTGAGTCCACTTCGTTGAGCAAGGAGTAGCTCTTGTCTATTACATATTTGGCTTATGGAACGGTATCTGTGCTAATTTCAATCTCTGGTTTTATGCAGCACCCCAACTCACCATTCCCCTTAAGTAAGCATAAGTTGGTTTTCTACATTTGAGACCCTGGTCTGTTTTGTAATTCAGTTCCTGTGTAGCCAAGTTTACATTCCGTGTATTAGTGATACCTTATGATATTTCCTTTTCTGTGTGACTTATTTCACTTAGAATCATCGTACCTGAATCCACTCATTATGCTGCTACTGGCCTGATGACATAGATTTCATTGCTGAGTGATATTGCATTGTACGTAAGTACCACAACTTCTTTATCCATTTTTCGCTTTCTGCGATATTGAACTTGTACCGTATACGAGGTTCTTGTAAACAGAGCCGTCCCAAACTTTGGGGTGGCTGTGTCTTTTTGATTTTAATTTCCCTAAGCTATAGGACCATAAGTGGAAGTGCCCTAGGCTCTGTTGCTTTGTTTTTTAGATGTTTCAGGAAACACCATACACTTCTCCAGAGTGGCTGTTGGCAATTTACATCCCGCCCATCAGCATAAGAAGACTCCCAGTTCTCCATGGCCTGTCCTCTCTTTCTGGATTTTACACTTTTTTCAGATGGCCCTTTTGACCGGGGGGCAGTGAGACTTCATTGTAGTGCAGATTTCCTTTGCAAGCTTGCTTGGTTGGCCAAAAAGGGCGTATGCGTTTTTTCCTGAATATATTCAGGAAAAAACGCATACGCCCTTTTTGGCCAAGTGCATCATTGTGGACGTTCTGCCTCTTTTCCTATGCTTTACATGCAATTCCAGTCTACCTCCTGAAATCTGTTTCCTGCAATTCTGCCTCGCTTTCAAGTCCTCTTGGCAGGCTTACTTCAATATATTTTTGGACGATAGCTGTCATTTATAACTCTGCAGGTTTGTGAATTACAGGGCCCCGGAGCTCCTTTCTTCAACTCGCTTTCTTGTGAGCTGGCCGCAACACCGCAGGATTGCTTCAGGCCCTAGTGTGGTTCCGGCATGGCACGCTGAGCCTTTGGTTAATTCCTCTTCCTGGTGGGAAATGAGAGTTAAATTTGCCCGTCCAGACACCTCCAGCTAGTCTCTCATTGGTTCTCCCTATTCCTGTTCATTTTCCGCAGAAATTGCAAACTGGGCCAAACAGGAGTTTAAAGGCACTGACTCTCCAAGTGGGGAGAGTGTTAGTAAAGCGTCTGGAATGTGGCACCCGAGTACCAGGGGACGAAAACTGAGACACATTTGAACACGTTTCCCGATCACACGGTGGATCATACTCTGGGTTCCACATGCATGTTTTAGCTGAAGGAAGAATCCCTTAAACCTGGAGAGTTGAGACCCATGGAATGGGTACCATGCAATATGACTTCAAAGGGTCTGCATTTGCTCACCGAACCTCACCAATCCTATCACTGCTGCATTTATGCCGCTGTACACATGCTTGATTCTCTTTCGGAGACATATAAATCCATAGGTTTTAAGATTCTTACTAGTCAGGTATATTCTTAGGTGTTTAATATGGGGTGTTGAGTCCACTTCGTTGAGCAAGGAGTAGCTCTTGTCTATTACATATTTGGCTTATGGAACGGTATCTGTGCTAATTTCAATCTCTGGTTTTATGCAGCACCCCAACTCACCATTCCCCTTAAGCAAGCATAAGTTGGTTTTCTACATTTGAGACCCTGTTCTGTTTTGTAATTCAGTTCCTGTGTAGCCAAGTTTACATTCCGTGTATTAGTGATACCTTATGATGTTTCCTTTTCTGTGTGACTTATTTCACTTAGAATCATCGTACCTGAATCCACTCATTATGCTGCTACTGGCCTGATGACATAGATTTCATTGCTGAGTGATATTGCGTTGTACGTAAGTACCACAACTTCTTTATCCATTTTTCGCTTTCTGCGATATTGAACTTGTACCGAATACGAGGTTCTTGTAAACAGAGCCGTCCCAAACTTTGGGGTGGCTGTGTCTTTTTGATTTTAATTTCCCTAAGCTATAGGACCATAAGTGGAAGTGCCCTAGGCTCTGTTGCTTTGTTTTTTAGATGTTTCAGGAAACACCATACACTTCTCCAGAGTGGCTGTTGGCAATTTACATCCCATCCATCATCATAAGAAGGCTCCCAGTTCTCCATGGCCTGTCCTCCCTTTCTGGATTTTACACTTTTTTCAGATGGCCCTTTTGACCGAGGGGCAGTGAGACTTCATTGTAGTGCAGATTTCCTTTGCAAGCTTGCTTGGTTGGCCAAAAAGTGCGTATGCGTTTTTTCCTGAATATATTCAGGAAAAAACGCATACGCCCTTTTTGGCCAAGTGCATCATTGTGGACGTTCTGCCTCTTTTCCTATGCTTTACATGCAATTCCAGTCTACCTCCTGAAATCGGTTTCCTGCAATTCTGCCTCGCTTTCAAGTCCTCTTGGCAGGCTTACTTCAATATATTTTTGGACGATACCTGTCATTTATAACTCTGCAGGTTTGTGAATTACAGGGCCCCGGAGCTCCTTTCTTCAACTCGCTTTCTTGTGAGCTGGCCGCAACACCGCAGGATTGCTTCAGGCCCTAGTGTGGTTCTGCCATGGCACGCTGAGCCTTTGGTTAATTCCTCTTCCTGGTGGGAAATGAGAGTTAAATTTGCCCGTCCAGACACCTCCAGCTAGTCTCTCATTGGTTCTCCCTATTCCTGTTCATTTTCCGCAGAAATTGCAAACTGGGCCAAACAGGAGGTTAAAGGCACTGACTCTCCAAGTGGGGATAGTGTTAGTAAAGCGTCTGGAATGTTGCACCCGAGTACCAGGGGACGAAAACTGAGACACATTTGAACACGTTTCCCGATCACACGGTGGATCATACTCTGGGTTCCACATGCATGTTTTAGCTGAAGGAAGAATCCCTTAAACCTGGAGAGTTGAGACCCATGGAATGGGTACCATGCAATATGACTTCAAAGGGTCTGCATTTGCTCACCGAACCTCACCAATCCTATCACTGCTGCATTTATGCCGCTGTACACATGCTTGATTCTCTTTCGGAGACATATAAATCCATAGGTTTTATGATTCTTACTAGTCAGGTATATTCTTAGACGTTTAATATGGGGTGTTGAGTCCACTTCGTTGAGCAAGGAGTAGCTCTTGTCTATTACATATTTGGCTTATGGAACGGTATCTGTGCTAATTTCAATCTCTGGTTTTATGCAGCACCCCAACTCACCATTCCCCTTAAGTAAGCATAAGTTGGTTTTCTACATTTGAGACCCTGGTCTGTTTTGTAATTCAGTTCCTGTGTAGCCAAGTTTACATTCCGTGTATTAGTGATACCTTATGATGTTTCTTTTTCTGTGTGACTTATTTCACTTAGAATCATCGTACCTGAATCCACTCATTATGCTGCTACTGGCCTGATGACATAGATTTCATTGCTGAGTGATATTGCATTGTACGTAAGTACCACAACTTCTTTATCCATTTTTCGCTTTCTGCGATATTGAACTTGTACCGTAAACGAGGTTCTTGTAAACAGAGCCGTCCCAAACTTTAGCGTGGCTGTGTCTTTTTGATTTTAATTTCCCTAAGCTATAGGACCATAAGTGGAAGTGCCCTAGGCTCTGTTGCTTTGTTTTTTAGATGTTTCAGGAAACACCATACACTTCTCCAGAGTGGCTTTTTGCAATTTACATCGCACCCATCAGCATAACAAGGCTCCCAGTTCTCATTGGCCTGTCCTGCCTTTCTGGATTATACACTTTTTTCAGATGGCCCTTTTGACCGGGGGGCAGTGAGACTTCATTGTAATGCAGATTTCCTTTGCAAGCTTGCTTGGTTGGCCAAAAAGGGCGTATGCGTTTTTTCCTGAATATATTCAGGAAAAAACGCATACGCCCTTTTTGGCCAAGTGCATCATTGTGGACGTTCTGCCTCTTTTCCTACGCTTTACATGCAATTCCAGTCTACCTCCTGAAATCGGTTTCCTGCAATTCTGCCTCGCTTTCAAGTCCTCTTGGCAGGCTTACCTCAATATATTTTTGGACGATAGCTGTCATTTGTAACTCTGCAGGTTTGTGCATTACAGGGCCCCGGAGCTCCTTTCTTCAACTCGCTTTCTTGTGAGCTGGCCGCAACACCGCAGGATTGCTTCAGGCCCTAGTGTGGTTCCGGCATGGCACGCTGAGCCTTTGGTTAATTCCTCTTCCTGCTGGGAAATGAGAGTTAAATTTGCCCGTCCAGACACCTCCAGCTAATCTCTCATTGGTTCCCCTATTCCTGTTCATTTTCCGCAGAAATTGCAAACTGGGCCAAACAGGAGGTTAAAGACACTGACTCTCCAAGTGGGGAGAGTGTTAGTAAAGCGTCTGGAATGTTGCACCCGAGTACCAGGGGACGAAAACTGAGACACATTTGAACACGTTTCCCGATCACACGGTGGATCATACTCTAGGTTCCACATGCATGATTTAGCTGAAGGAAGAATCCCTTAAACCTGGAGAGTTGAGACCCATGGAATGGGTACCATGCAATATGACTTCAAAGGGTCTGCATTTGCTCACCGAACCTCACCAATCCTATCACTGCTGCATTTATGCCGCTGTACACACGCTTGATTCTCTTTCGGAGACATATAAATCCATAGGTTTTAAGATTCTTACTAGTCAGGTATATTCTTAGGCGTTTAATATGGGGTGTTGAGTCCACTTCGTTGAGCAAGGAGTAGCTCTTGTCTATTACATATTTGGCTTATGGAACGGTATCTGTGCTAATTTCAATCTCTGGTTTTATGCAGCACCCCAACTCACCATTCCTCTTAAGCAAGCATAAGTTGGTTTTCTACATTTGAGACCCTGTTCTGTTTTGTAATTCAGTTCCTGTGTAGCCAAGTTTACATTCCGTGTATTAGTGATACCTTATGATATTTCCTTTTCTGTGTGACTTATTTCACTTAGAATCATCGTACCTGAATCCACTCATTATGCTGCTACTGGCCTGATGACATAGATTTCATTGCTGAGTGATATTGCATTGTACGTAAGTACCACAACTTCTTTATCCATTTTTCGCTTTCTGCGATATTGAACTTGTACCGTATACGAGGTTCTTGTAAACAGAGCCGTCCCAAACTTTGGGGTGGCTGTGTCTTTTTGATTTTAATTTCCCTAAGCTATAGGACCATAAGTGGAAGTGCCCTAGGCTCTGTTGCTTTGTTTTTTAGATGTTTCAGGAAACACCATACACTTCTCCAGAGTGGCTGTTGGCAATTTACATCCCGCCCATCAGCATAAGAAGACTCCCAGTTCTCCATGGCCTGTCCTCTCTTTCTGGATTTTACACTTTTTTCAGATGGCCCTTTTGACCGGGGGGCAGTGAGACTTCATTGTAGTGCAGATTTCCTTTGCAAGCTTGCTTGGTTGGCCAAAAAGGGCGTATGCGTTTTTTCCTGAATATATTCAGGAAAAAACGCATACGCCCTTTTTGGCCAAGTGCATCATTGTGGACGTTCTGCCTCTTTTCCTATGCTTTACATGCAATTCCAGTCTACCTCCTGAAATCTGTTTCCTGCAATTCTGCCTCGCTTTCAAGTCCTCTTGGCAGGCTTACTTCAATATATTTTTGGACGATCGCTGTCATTTATAACTCTGCAGGTTTGTGAATTACAGGGCCCCGGAGCTCCTTTCTTCAACTCGCTTTCTTGTGAGCTGGCCGCAACACCGCAGGATTGCTTCAGGCCCTAGTGTGGTTCCGGCATGGCACGCTGAGCCTTTGGTTAATTCCTCTTCCTGGTGGGAAATGAGAGTTAAATTTGCCCGTCCAGACACCTCCAGCCAGTCTCTCATTGGTTCTCCCTATTCCTGTTCATTTTCCGCAGAAATTGCAAACTGGGCCAAACAGGAGTTTAAAGGCACTGACTCTCCAAGTGGGGAGAGTGTTAGTAAAGCGTCTGGAATGTGGCACCCGAGTACCAGGGGACGAAAACTGAGACACATTTGAACACGTTTCCCGATCACACGGTGGATCATACTCTGGGTTCCACATGCATGTTTTAGCTGAAGGAAGAATCCCTTAAACCTGGAGAGTTGAGACCCATGGAATGGGTACCATGCAATATGACTTCAAAGGGTCTGCATTTGCTCACCGAACCTCACCAATCCTATCACTGCTGCATTTATGCCGCTGTACACACGCTTGATTCTCTTTCGGAGACATATAAATCCATAGGTTTTAAGATTCTTACTAGTCAGGTATATTCTTAGGCGTTTAATATGGGGTGTTGAGTCCACTTCGTTGAGCAAGGAGTAGCTCTTGTCTATTACATATTTGGCTTATGCAACGGTATCTGTGCTAATTTCAATCTCTGGTTTTATGCAGCACCCCAACTCACCATTCCCCTTAAGCAAGCATAAGTTGGTTTTCTACATTTGAGACCCTGTTCTGTTTTGTAATTCAGTTCCTGTGTAGCCAAGTTTACATTCCGTGTATTAGTGATACCTTATGATGTTTCCTTTTCTGTGTGACTTATTTCACTTAGAATCATCGTACCTGAATCCACTCATTATGCTGCTACTGGCCTGATGACATAGATTTCATTGCTGAGTGATATTGCATTGTACGTAAGTATCACAACTTCTTTATCCATTTTTCGCTTTCTGCGATATTGAACTTGTACCGTATACGAGGTTCTTGTAAACAGAGCCGTCCCAAACTTTGGGGTGGCTGTGTCTTTTTGATTTTAATTTCCCTAAGCTATAGGACCATAAGTGGAAGTGCCCTAGGCTCTGTTGCTTTGTTTTTTAGATGTTTCAGGAAACACCATACACTTCTCCAGAGTGGCTGTTGGCAATTTACATCCCGCCCATCAGCATAAGAAGGCTCCCAGTTCTCCATGGCCTGTCCTCCCTTTCTGGATTTTACACTTTTTTCAGATGGCCCTTTTGACCGGGGGACAGTGAGACTTCATTGTAGTGCAGATTTCCTTTGCAAGCTTGCTTGGTTGGCCAAAAAGTGCGTATGCGTTTTTTCCTGAATATATTCAGGAAAAAACGCATACGCCCTTTTTGGCCAAGTGCATCATTGTGGACGTTCTGCCTCTTTTCCTATGCTTTACATGCAATTCCAGTCTACCTCCTGAAATCGGTTTCCTGCAATTCTGCCCCGCTTTCAAGTCCTCTTGGCAGCCTTACTTCAATATATTTTTGGATGATAGCTGTCATTTATAACTCTGCAGGTTTGTGAATTACAGGGCCCCTGAGCTCCTTTCTTCAACTCGCTTTCTTGTGAGCTGGCCTCAACACCGCAGGATTGCTTCAGGCCCTAGTGTGGTTCCGGCATGGCACGCTGAGCCTGTGGTTAATTCCTCTTCCTGGTGGGAAATGAGAGTTAAATTTGCCCGTCCGGACACCTCCAGCTAGTCTCTCATTGGTTCTCCCTATTCCTGTTCATTTTCCGCAGAAATTGCAAACTGGGCCAAACAGGAGGTTAAAGGCACTGACTCTCCAAGTGGGGATAGTGTTAGTAAAGCGTCTGGAATGTTGCACCCGAGTACCAGGGGACGAAAACTGAGACACATTTGAACACGTTTCCCGATCACACGGTGGATCATACTCTGGGTTCCACATGCATGTTTTAGCTGAAGGAAGAATCCCTTAAACCTGGAGAGTTGAGACCCATGGAATGGGTACCATGCAATATGACTTCAAAGGGTCTGCATTTGCTCACCGAACCTCACCAATCCTATCACTGCTGCATTTATGCCGCTGTACACACGCTTGATTCTCTTTCGGAGACATATAAATCCATAGGTTTTAAGATTCTTACTAGTCAGGTATATTTTTAGGCGTTTAATATGGGGTGTTGAGTCCACTTCGTTGAGCAAGGAGTAGCTCTTGTCTATTACATATTTGGCTTATGCAACGGTATCTGTGCTAATTTCAATCTCTGGTTTTATGCAGCACCCCAACTCACCATTCCCCTTAAGCAAGCATAAGTTGGTTTTCTACATTTGAGACCCTGTTCTGTTTTGTAATTCAGTTCCTGTGTAGCCAAGTTTACGTTCCGTGTATTAGTGATACCTTATGATGTTTCCTTTTCTGTGTGACTTATTTCACTTAGAATCATCGTACCTGAATCTACTCATTATGCTGCTACTGGCCTGATGACATAGATTTCATTGCTGAGTGATATTGCGTTGTACGTAAGTACCACAACTTCTTTATCCATTTTTCGCTTTCTGCGATATTGAACTTGTACCGTATACGAGGTTCTTGTAAACAGAGCCGTCCCAAACTTTGGGGTGGCTGTGTCTTTTTGATTTTAATTTCCCTAATCTATAGGACCATAAGTGGAAGTGCCCTAGGCTCTGTTGCTTTGTTTTTTAGATGTTTCAGGAAACACCATACACTTCTCCAGAGTGGCTGTTGGCAATTTACATCCCGCCCATCAGCATAAGAAGGCTCCCAGTTCTCCATGGCCTGTCCTCCCTTTCTGGATTTTACACTTTTTTCAGATGGCCCTTTTGACCGGGGGGCAGTGAGACTTCATTGTAGTGCAGATTTCCTTTGCAAGCTTGCTTGGTTGGCCAAAAAGGGCGTATGCGTTTTTTCCTGAATATATTCAGGAAAAAACGCATACGCCCTTTTTGGCCAAGTGCATCATTGTGGACGTTCTGCCTCTTTTCCTATGCTTTACATGCAATTCCAGTCTACCTCCTGAAATCGGTTTCCTGCAATTCTGCCCCGCTTTCAAGTCCTCTTGGCAGCCTTACTTCAATATATTTTTGGATGATAGCTGTCATTTATAACTCTGCAGATTTGTGAATTACAGGGCCCCTGAGCTCCTTTCTTCAACTCGCTTTCTTGTGAGCTGGCCTCAACACCGCAGGATTGCTTCAGGCCCTAGTGTGGTTCCGGCATGGCACGCTGAGCCTGTGGTTAATTCCTCTTCCTGGTGGGAAATGAGAGTTAAATTTGCCCGTCCGGACACCTCCAGCTAGTCTCTCATTGGTTCTCCCTATTCCTGTTCATTTTCCGCAGAAATTGCAAACTGGGACAAACAGGAGGTTAAAGGCACTGACTCTCCAAGTGGGGAGAGTGTTAGTAAAGTGTCTGGAATGTTGCACCCGAGTTCCAGGGGACGAAAACTGAGACACATTTGAACACGTTTCCCGATCACACGGTGGATCATACTCTGGGTTCCACATGCATGTTTTAGCTGAAGGAAGAATCCCTTAAACCTGGAGAGTTGAGACCCATGGAATGAGTACCATGCAGTATGACTTCAAAGGGTCTGCATTTGCTCACCGAACCTCACCAATCCTATCACTGCTGCGTTTATGCCGCTGTACACACGCTTGATTCTCTTTCGGAGACATATAAATCCATAGGTTTTAAGGTTCTTACTAGTCAGGTATATTCTTAGGCGTTTAATATGGGGTGTTGAGTCCACTTCGTTGAGCAAGGAGTAGCTCTTCTCTATTACATATTTGGCTTATGGAAAGGTATCTGTGTTAATTTCAATCTCTGGTTTTATGCAGCACCCCAACTCACCTTTCCCCTTAAGCAAGCATAAGTTGGTTTTCTACATTTGAGACCCTGTTCTGTTTTGTAATTCAGTTCCTGTGTAGCCAAGTTTACATTCCGTGTATTAGTGATATCTTATGATGTTTCTTTTTCTGTGTGACGTATTTCACTTAGAATCATCGTACCTGAATCCACTCATTATGCTTCTACTGGCCTGATGACATAGATTTCATGGCTGAGTGTTAATGCATTTTGTGTAAGTACCACAACTTCTTTATCCATTTTTCGCTTTCTGCGATTTTGAACTTGTACCATAAACGAGGTTCTTGTAAACAGAGCCGTCCCAAACATTGGGTGGGCTGTGTCTTTTTGATTTTAATTTCCCTAAGCTATAGGACCATAAGTGGAAGTGCCCTAGGCTCTGTTGCTTTGTTTTTTAGATGTTTCAGGAAACACCATACACTTTTTCAGAGTGGCTGTTAGCAATTTACATCCCGCCCATCAGCATAAGAAGGCTCCCAGTTCTCCATGGCCTGTCCTGCCTTTCTGGATTTTACACTTTTTTCAGATGGCCCTTTTGACCGGGGGGCAGTGAGACTTCATTGTAGTGCAGATTTCCTTTGCAAGCTTGCTTGGTTGGCCAAAAAGGGCGTATGCGTTTTTTCCTGAATATATTCAGGAAAAAACGCATACACCCTTTTTGGCCAAGTGCATCCTTGTGGACGTTCTGCCTCTTTTCCTATGCATTACATGCAATTCCAGTCTACCTCCTGAAATCGGTTTCCTGCAATTCTGCATCGCTTTCAAGTCCTCTTTGCAGCCTTACTTCAATATATTTTTGGAGGATAGCTGTCATTTATAACTCTGCAGGTTTGTGAATTACAGGGCCCCTGAGCTCCTTTCTTCAACTCTCTTTCTTGTGAGCTGGCCGCAACACCGCAGGATTGCTTTAGGACCTAGTGTGGTTCCGGCATTGCTCACTGAGCCTTTGGTAAATTCCTCTTCTTGGTGGGAAATGAGAGTTAAATATGCCCGTCCAGACACCTCCAGCCAGTCTCTCATTTGTTCTCCCTATTCCTGTTCATTTTCCGCAGAAATTGCAAACTGGGTCAAACAGGAGGTTAAAGGCACTGACTCTCCAAGTGGGGAGAGTGTTAGTAAAGCGTCTGGAATGTTGCACCCGAGTACCAGGGGACGAAAACTGAGACACATTTGAACACGTTTCCCGATCACACGGTGGATCATACTCTGGGTTCCACATGCATGTTTTAGCTGAAGGAAGAATCCCTTAAACCTGGAGAGTTGAGAACCATGGAATGGGTACCATGCAATATGATTTCAAAGGCTCTGCATTAGCTCACCGAACCTCACCAATCCTATCACTGCTGCGTTTAGGCTGCTGTACAGACGCTTGATTCTCTTTCGGAGACATTTAAATCCATAGGTTTTAAGATTCTTACTAGTCAGGTATATTCTTAGGCGTTTAATATGAGGTGTTGAGTCCACTTCGCTGAGCAAGGAGTAGCTCTTGTCTATTAAATATTTGGCTTATGGAAAGGTATCTGTGTTAATTTCAGTCTCTGGTTTTATGCAGCAACCGAACTTACCTTTCCACTTATGCAAGCATAAGTTGGTTTTCTACATTTGAGACCCTATTCTGTTTTCTAATTCAGTTCCTGTGTAGCCAAGTTTACATTCCGTGTATTAGTGATATCTTATGATGTTTCTTTTTCTGTGTGACTTAGTTCACTTAGAATCATCGTACCTGAATCCACTCATTATGCTGCTACTGGCCTGATGACATAGATTTCATTGCTGAGTGATATTGCATTGTACGTAATACCACAACTTATTTATCCATTTTTCGCTTTCTGCGATATTGAACTTGTACCGTAAACGAGGTTCTTGTAAACAGAGCCGTCCCAAACTTTGGGGTGGCTGTGTCTTTTTGATTTTAATTTCCCTAAGCTATAGGACCATAAGTGGAAGTGCCCTAGGCTCTGTTGCTCCGTTTTTTAGATGTTTCAGGAAACACCATACACTTCTCCAGAGTGGCTGTTGGCAATTTACATCCCGCCCATCAGCATAAGAAGGCTCCCAGTTCTCCATGGCCTGTCCTGCCTTTCTGGATTTTACACATTTTTCAGATGGCCCTTTTGACCAGAGGGCAGTGAGACTTCATTGTAGTGCAGATTTCCTTTGCAAGCTTGCTTGGTTGGCCAAAAAGGGCGTATGCGTTTTTTCCTGAATATATTCAGGAAAAAACGCATACGCCCTTTTTGGCCAAGTGCATCATTGTGGACGTTCTGCCTCTTTTCCTATGCTTTACATGCAATTCCAGTCTACCTCCTGAAATCGGTTTCCTGCAATTCTGCCTCGCTTTCAAGTCCTCTTGGCAGGCTTACTTCAATATATTTTTGGACGATAGCTGTCATTTATAACTCTGCAGGTTTGTGAATTACAGGGCCCCGGAGCTCCTTTCTTCAACTCGCTTTCTTGTGAGCTGGCCGCAACACCGCAGGATTGCTTCAGGCCCTAGTGTGGTTCCGGCATGGCACGCTGAGCCTTTGGTTAATTCCTCTTCCTGGTGGGAAATGAGAGTTAAATTTGCCCGTCCAGACACCTCCAGCTAGTCTCTCATTGGTTCTCCCTATTCCTGTTCATTTTCCGCAGAAATTGCAAACTGGGCCAAACAGGATTTTAAAGGCACTGACTCTCCAAGTGGGGAGAGTGTTAGTAAAGCGTCTGGAATGTGGCACCCGAGTACCAGGGGACGAAAACTGAGACACATTTGAACACGTTTCCCGATCACACGGTGGATCATACTCTAGGTTCCACATGCATGATTTAGCTGAAGGAAGAATCCCTTAAACCTGGAGAGTTGAGACCCATGGAATGGGTACCATGCAATATGACTTCAAAGGGTCTGCATTTGCTCACCGAACCTCACCAATCCTATCACTGCTGCATTTATGCCGCTGTACACACGCTTGATTCTCTTTCGGAGACATATAAATCCATAGGTTTTAAGATTCTTACTAGTCAGGTATATTCTTAGGCGTTTAATATGGGGTGTTGAGTCCACTTCGTTGAGCAAGGAGTAGCTCTTGTCTATTACATATTTGGCTTATGGAACGGTATCTGTGCTAATTTCAATCTCTGGTTTTATGCAGCACCCCAACTCACCATTCCTCTTAAGCAAGCATAAGTTGGTTTTCTACATTTGAGACCCTGTTCTGTTTTGTAATTCAGTTCCTGTGTAGCCAAGTTTACATTCCGTGTATTAGTGATACCTTATGATATTTCCTTTTCTGTGTGACTTATTTCACTTAGAATCATCGTACCTGAATCCACTCATTATGCTGCTACTGGCCTGATGACATAGATTTCATTGCTGAGTGATATTGCATTGTACGTAAGTACCACAACTTCTTTATCCATTTTTCGCTTTCTGCGATATTGAACTTGTACCGTATACGAGGTTCTTGTAAACAGAGCCGTCCCAAACTTTGGGGTGGCTGTGTCTTTTTGATTTTAATTTCCCTAAGCTATAGGACCATAAGTGGAAGTGCCCTAGGCTCTGTTGCTTTGTTTTTTAGATGTTTCAGGAAACACCATACACTTCTCCAGAGTGGCTGTTGGCAATTTACATCCCGCCCATCAGCATAAGAAGACTCCCAGTTCTCCATGGCCTGTCCTCTCTTTCTGGATTTTACACTTTTTTCAGATGGCCCTTTTGACCGGGGGGCAGTGAGACTTCATTGTAGTGCAGATTTCCTTTGCAAGCTTGCTTGGTTGGCCAAAAAGGGCGTATGCGTTTTTTCCTGAATATATTCAGGAAAAAACGCATACGCCCTTTTTGGCCAAGTGCATCATTGTGGACGTTCTGCCTCTTTTCCTATGCTTTACATGCAATTCCAGTCTACCTCCTGAAATCTGTTTCCTGCAATTCTGCCTCGCTTTCAAGTCCTCTTGGCAGGCTTACTTCAATATATTTTTGGACGATCGCTGTCATTTATAACTCTGCAGGTTTGTGAATTACAGGGCCCCGGAGCTCCTTTCTTCAACTCGCTTTCTTGTGAGCTGGCCGCAACACCGCAGGATTGCTTCAGGCCCTAGTGTGGTTCCGGCATGGCACGCTGAGCCTTTGGTTAATTCCTCTTCCTGGTGGGAAATGAGAGTTAAATTTGCCCGTCCAGACACCTCCAGCCAGTCTCTCATTGGTTCTCCCTATTCCTGTTCATTTTCCGCAGAAATTGCAAACTGGGCCAAACAGGAGTTTAAAGGCACTGACTCTCCAAGTGGGGAGAGTGTTAGTAAAGCGTCTGGAATGTGGCACCCGAGTACCAGGGGACGAAAACTGAGACACATTTGAACACGTTTCCCGATCACACGGTGGATCATACTCTGGGTTCCACATGCATGTTTTAGCTGAAGGAAGAATCCCTTAAACCTGGAGAGTTGAGACCCATGGAATGGGTACCATGCAATATGACTTCAAAGGGTCTGCATTTGCTCACCGAACCTCACCAATCCTATCACTGCTGCATTTATGCCGCTGTACACACGCTTGATTCTCTTTCGGAGACATATAAATCCATAGGTTTTAAGATTCTTACTAGTCAGGTATATTCTTAGGCGTTTAATATGGGGTGTTGAGTCCACTTCGTTGAGCAAGGAGTAGCTCTTGTCTATTACATATTTGGCTTATGCAACGGTATCTGTGCTAATTTCAATCTCTGGTTTTATGCAGCACCCCAACTCACCATTCCCCTTAAGCAAGCATAAGTTGGTTTTCTACATTTGAGACCCTGTTCTGTTTTGTAATTCAGTTCCTGTGTAGCCAAGTTTACATTCCGTGTATTAGTGATACCTTATGATGTTTCCTTTTCTGTGTGACTTATTTCACTTAGAATCATCGTACCTGAATCCACTCATTATGCTGCTACTGGCCTGATGACATAGATTTCATTGCTGAGTGATATTGCATTGTACGTAAGTATCACAACTTCTTTATCCATTTTTCGCTTTCTGCGATATTGAACTTGTACCGTATACGAGGTTCTTGTAAACAGAGCCGTCCCAAACTTTGGGGTGGCTGTGTCTTTTTGATTTTAATTTCCCTAAGCTATAGGACCATAAGTGGAAGTGCCCTAGGCTCTGTTGCTTTGTTTTTTAGATGTTTCAGGAAACACCATACACTTCTCCAGAGTGGCTGTTGGCAATTTACATCCCGCCCATCAGCATAAGAAGGCTCCCAGTTCTCCATGGCCTGTCCTCCCTTTCTGGATTTTACACTTTTTTCAGATGGCCCTTTTGACCGGGGGACAGTGAGACTTCATTGTAGTGCAGATTTCCTTTGCAAGCTTGCTTGGTTGGCCAAAAAGTGCGTATGCGTTTTTTCCTGAATATATTCAGGAAAAAACGCATACGCCCTTTTTGGCCAAGTGCATCATTGTGGACGTTCTGCCTCTTTTCCTATGCTTTACATGCAATTCCAGTCTACCTCCTGAAATCGGTTTCCTGCAATTCTGCCCCGCTTTCAAGTCCTCTTGGCAGCCTTACTTCAATATATTTTTGGATGATAGCTGTCATTTATAACTCTGCAGGTTTGTGAATTACAGGGCCCCTGAGCTCCTTTCTTCAACTCGCTTTCTTGTGAGCTGGCCTCAACACCGCAGGATTGCTTCAGGCCCTAGTGTGGTTCCGGCATGGCACGCTGAGCCTGTGGTTAATTCCTCTTCCTGGTGGGAAATGAGAGTTAAATTTGCCCGTCCGGACACCTCCAGCTAGTCTCTCATTGGTTCTCCCTATTCCTGTTCATTTTCCGCAGAAATTGCAAACTGGGCCAAACAGGAGGTTAAAGGCACTGACTCTCCAAGTGGGGATAGTGTTAGTAAAGCGTCTGGAATGTTGCACCCGAGTACCAGGGGACGAAAACTGAGACACATTTGAACACGTTTCCCGATCACACGGTGGATCATACTCTGGGTTCCACATGCATGTTTTAGCTGAAGGAAGAATCCCTTAAACCTGGAGAGTTGAGACCCATGGAATGGGTACCATGCAATATGACTTCAAAGGGTCTGCATTTGCTCACCGAACCTCACCAATCCTATCACTGCTGCATTTATGCCGCTGTACACACGCTTGATTCTCTTTCGGAGACATATAAATCCATAGGTTTTAAGATTCTTACTAGTCAGGTATATTTTTAGGCGTTTAATATGGGGTGTTGAGTCCACTTCGTTGAGCAAGGAGTAGCTCTTGTCTATTACATATTTGGCTTATGCAACGGTATCTGTGCTAATTTCAATCTCTGGTTTTATGCAGCACCCCAACTCACCATTCCCCTTAAGCAAGCATAAGTTGGTTTTCTACATTTGAGACCCTGTTCTGTTTTGTAATTCAGTTCCTGTGTAGCCAAGTTTACGTTCCGTGTATTAGTGATACCTTATGATGTTTCCTTTTCTGTGTGACTTATTTCACTTAGAATCATCGTACCTGAATCTACTCATTATGCTGCTACTGGCCTGATGACATAGATTTCATTGCTGAGTGATATTGCGTTGTACGTAAGTACCACAACTTCTTTATCCATTTTTCGCTTTCTGCGATATTGAACTTGTACCGTATACGAGGTTCTTGTAAACAGAGCCGTCCCAAACTTTGGGGTGGCTGTGTCTTTTTGATTTTAATTTCCCTAATCTATAGGACCATAAGTGGAAGTGCCCTAGGCTCTGTTGCTTTGTTTTTTAGATGTTTCAGGAAACACCATACACTTCTCCAGAGTGGCTGTTGGCAATTTACATCCCGCCCATCAGCATAAGAAGGCTCCCAGTTCTCCATGGCCTGTCCTCCCTTTCTGGATTTTACACTTTTTTCAGATGGCCCTTTTGACCGGGGGGCAGTGAGACTTCATTGTAGTGCAGATTTCCTTTGCAAGCTTGCTTGGTTGGCCAAAAAGGGCGTATGCGTTTTTTCCTGAATATATTCAGGAAAAAACGCATACGCCCTTTTTGGCCAAGTGCATCATTGTGGACGTTCTGCCTCTTTTCCTATGCTTTACATGCAATTCCAGTCTACCTCCTGAAATCGGTTTCCTGCAATTCTGCCCCGCTTTCAAGTCCTCTTGGCAGCCTTACTTCAATATATTTTTGGATGATAGCTGTCATTTATAACTCTGCAGATTTGTGAATTACAGGGCCCCTGAGCTCCTTTCTTCAACTCGCTTTCTTGTGAGCTGGCCTCAACACCGCAGGATTGCTTCAGGCCCTAGTGTGGTTCCGGCATGGCACGCTGAGCCTGTGGTTAATTCCTCTTCCTGGTGGGAAATGAGAGTTAAATTTGCCCGTCCGGACACCTCCAGCTAGTCTCTCATTGGTTCTCCCTATTCCTGTTCATTTTCCGCAGAAATTGCAAACTGGGACAAACAGGAGGTTAAAGGCACTGACTCTCCAAGTGGGGAGAGTGTTAGTAAAGTGTCTGGAATGTTGCACCCGAGTTCCAGGGGACGAAAACTGAGACACATTTGAACACGTTTCCCGATCACACGGTGGATCATACTCTGGGTTCCACATGCATGTTTTAGCTGAAGGAAGAATCCCTTAAACCTGGAGAGTTGAGACCCATGGAATGAGTACCATGCAGTATGACTTCAAAGGGTCTGCATTTGCTCACCGAACCTCACCAATCCTATCACTGCTGCGTTTATGCCGCTGTACACACGCTTGATTCTCTTTCGGAGACATATAAATCCATAGGTTTTAAGGTTCTTACTAGTCAGGTATATTCTTAGGCGTTTAATATGGGGTGTTGAGTCCACTTCGTTGAGCAAGGAGTAGCTCTTCTCTATTACATATTTGGCTTATGGAAAGGTATCTGTGTTAATTTCAATCTCTGGTTTTATGCAGCACCCCAACTCACCTTTCCCCTTAAGCAAGCATAAGTTGGTTTTCTACATTTGAGACCCTGTTCTGTTTTGTAATTCAGTTCCTGTGTAGCCAAGTTTACATTCCGTGTATTAGTGATATCTTATGATGTTTCTTTTTCTGTGTGACGTATTTCACTTAGAATCATCGTACCTGAATCCACTCATTATGCTTCTACTGGCCTGATGACATAGATTTCATGGCTGAGTGTTAATGCATTTTGTGTAAGTACCACAACTTCTTTATCCATTTTTCGCTTTCTGCGATTTTGAACTTGTACCATAAACGAGGTTCTTGTAAACAGAGCCGTCCCAAACATTGGGTGGGCTGTGTCTTTTTGATTTTAATTTCCCTAAGCTATAGGACCATAAGTGGAAGTGCCCTAGGCTCTGTTGCTTTGTTTTTTAGATGTTTCAGGAAACACCATACACTTTTTCAGAGTGGCTGTTAGCAATTTACATCCCGCCCATCAGCATAAGAAGGCTCCCAGTTCTCCATGGCCTGTCCTGCCTTTCTGGATTTTACACTTTTTTCAGATGGCCCTTTTGACCGGGGGGCAGTGAGACTTCATTGTAGTGCAGATTTCCTTTGCAAGCTTGCTTGGTTGGCCAAAAAGGGCGTATGCGTTTTTTCCTGAATATATTCAGGAAAAAACGCATACACCCTTTTTGGCCAAGTGCATCCTTGTGGACGTTCTGCCTCTTTTCCTATGCATTACATGCAATTCCAGTCTACCTCCTGAAATCGGTTTCCTGCAATTCTGCATCGCTTTCAAGTCCTCTTTGCAGCCTTACTTCAATATATTTTTGGAGGATAGCTGTCATTTATAACTCTGCAGGTTTGTGAATTACAGGGCCCCTGAGCTCCTTTCTTCAACTCTCTTTCTTGTGAGCTGGCCGCAACACCGCAGGATTGCTTTAGGACCTAGTGTGGTTCCGGCATTGCTCACTGAGCCTTTGGTAAATTCCTCTTCTTGGTGGGAAATGAGAGTTAAATATGCCCGTCCAGACACCTCCAGCCAGTCTCTCATTTGTTCTCCCTATTCCTGTTCATTTTCCGCAGAAATTGCAAACTGGGTCAAACAGGAGGTTAAAGGCACTGACTCTCCAAGTGGGGAGAGTGTTAGTAAAGCGTCTGGAATGTTGCACCCGAGTACCAGGGGACGAAAACTGAGACACATTTGAACACGTTTCCCGATCACACGGTGGATCATACTCTGGGTTCCACATGCATGTTTTAGCTGAAGGAAGAATCCCTTAAACCTGGAGAGTTGAGAACCATGGAATGGGTACCATGCAATATGATTTCAAAGGCTCTGCATTAGCTCACCGAACCTCACCAATCCTATCACTGCTGCGTTTAGGCTGCTGTACAGACGCTTGATTCTCTTTCGGAGACATTTAAATCCATAGGTTTTAAGATTCTTACTAGTCAGGTATATTCTTAGGCGTTTAATATGAGGTGTTGAGTCCACTTCGCTGAGCAAGGAGTAGCTCTTGTCTATTAAATATTTGGCTTATGGAAAGGTATCTGTGTTAATTTCAGTCTCTGGTTTTATGCAGCAACCGAACTTACCTTTCCACTTATGCAAGCATAAGTTGGTTTTCTACATTTGAGACCCTATTCTGTTTTCTAATTCAGTTCCTGTGTAGCCAAGTTTACATTCCGTGTATTAGTGATATCTTATGATGTTTCTTTTTCTGTGTGACTTAGTTCACTTAGAATCATCGTACCTGAATCCACTCATTATGCTGCTACTGGCCTGATGACATAGATTTCATTGCTGAGTGATATTGCATTGTACGTAATACCACAACTTATTTATCCATTTTTCGCTTTCTGCGATATTGAACTTGTACCGTAAACGAGGTTCTTGTAAACAGAGCCGTCCCAAACTTTGGGGTGGCTGTGTCTTTTTGATTTTAATTTCCCTAAGCTATAGGACCATAAGTGGAAGTGCCCTAGGCTCTGTTGCTCCGTTTTTTAGATGTTTCAGGAAACACCATACACTTCTCCAGAGTGGCTGTTGGCAATTTACATCCCGCCCATCAGCATAAGAAGGCTCCCAGTTCTCCATGGCCTGTCCTGCCTTTCTGGATTTTACACATTTTTCAGATGGCCCTTTTGACCAGAGGGCAGTGAGACTTCATTGTAGTGCAGATTTCCTTTGCAAGCTTGCTTGGTTGGCCAAAAAGGGCGTATGCGTTTTTTCCTGAATATATTCAGGAAAAAACGCATACGCCCTTTTTGGCCAAGTGCATCATTGTGGACGTTCTGCCTCTTTTCCTATGCTTTACATGCAATTCCAGTCTACCTCCTGAAATCGGTTTCCTGCAATTCTGCCTCGCTTTCAAGTCCTCTTGGCAGGCTTACTTCAATATATTTTTGGACGATAGCTGTCATTTATAACTCTGCAGGTTTGTGAATTACAGGGCCCCGGAGCTCCTTTCTTCAACTCGCTTTCTTGTGAGCTGGCCGCAACACCGCAGGATTGCTTCAGGCCCTAGTGTGGTTCCGGCATGGCACGCTGAGCCTTTGGTTAATTCCTCTTCCTGGTGGGAAATGAGAGTTAAATTTGCCCGTCCAGACACCTCCAGCTAGTCTCTCATTGGTTCTCCCTATTCCTGTTCATTTTCCGCAGAAATTGCAAACTGGGCCAAACAGGATTTTAAAGGCACTGACTCTCCAAGTGGGGAGAGTGTTAGTAAAGCGTCTGGAATGTGGCACCCGAGTACCAGGGGACGAAAACTGAGACACATTTGAACACGTTTCCCGATCACACGGTGGATCATACTCTGGGTTCCACATGCATGTTTTAGCTGAAGGAAGAATCCCTTAAACCTGGAGAGTTGAGACCCATGGAATGGGTACCATGCAATATGACTTCAAAGGGTCTGCATTTGCTCACCGAACCTCACCAATCCTATCACTGCTGCATTTATGCCGCTGTACACATGCTTGATTCTCTTTCGGAGACATATAAATCCATAGGTTTTAAGATTCTTACTAGTCAGGTATATTCTTAGGTGTTTAATATGGGGTGTTGAGTCCACTTCGTTGAGCAAGGAGTAGCTCTTGTCTATTACATATTTGGCTTATGGAACGGTATCTGTGCTAATTTCAATCTCTGGTTTTATGCAGCACCCCAACTCACCATTCCCCTTAAGCAAGCATAAGTTGGTTTTCTACATTTGAGACCCTGTTCTGTTTTGTAATTCAGTTCCTGTGTAGCCAAGTTTACATTCCGTGTATTAGTGATACCTTATGATGTTTCCTTTTCTGTGTGACTTATTTCACTTAGAATCATCGTACCTGAATCCACTCATTATGCTGCTACTGGCCTGATGACATAGATTTCATTGCTGAGTGATATTGCGTTGTACGTAAGTACCACAACTTCTTTATCCATTTTTCGCTTTCTGCGATATTGAACTTGTACCGAATACGAGGTTCTTGTAAACAGAGCCGTCCCAAACTTTGGGGTGGCTGTGTCTTTTTGATTTTAATTTCCCTAAGCTATAGGACCATAAGTGGAAGTGCCCTAGGCTCTGTTGCTTTGTTTTTTAGATGTTTCAGGAAACACCATACACTTCTCCAGAGTGGCTGTTGGCAATTTACATCCCGTCCATCAGCATAAGAAGGCTCCCAGTTCTCCATGGCCTGTCCTCCCTTTCTGGATTTTACACTTTTTTCAGATGGCCCTTTTGACCGGGGGGCAGTGAGACTTCATTGTAGTGCAGATTTCCTTTGCAAGCTTGCTTGGTTGGCCAAAAAGTGCGTATGCGTTTTTTCCTGAATATATTCAGGAAAAAACGCATACGCCCTTTTTGGCCAAGTGCATCATTGTGGACGTTCTGCCTCTTTTCCTATGCTTTACATGCAATTCCAGTCTACCTCCTGAAATCGGTTTCCTGCAATTCTGCCTCGCTTTCAAGTCCTCTTGGCAGGCTTACTTCAATATATTTTTGGACGATAGCTGTCATTTATAACTCTGCAGGTTTGTGAATTACAGGGCCCCGGAGCTCCTTTCTTCAACTCGCTTTCTTGTGAGCTGGCCGCAACACCGCAGGATTGCTTCAGGCCCTAGTGTGGTTCTGGCATGGCACGCTGAGCCTTTGGTTTATTCCTCTTCCTGGTGGGAAATGAGAGTTAAATTTGCCCGTCCAGACACCTCCAGCTAGTCTCTCATTGGTTCTCCCTATTCCTGTTCATTTTCCGCAGAAATTGCAAACTGGGCCAAACAGGAGGTTAAAGGCACTGACTCTCCAAGTGGGGATAGTGTTAGTAAAGCTTCTGGAATGTTGCACCCGAGTACCAGGGGACGAAAACTGAGACACATTTGAACACGTTTCCCGATCACACGGTGGATCATACTCTGGGTTCCACATGCATGTTTTAGCTGAAGGAAGAATCCCTTAAACCTGGAGAGTTGAGACCCATGGAATGGGTACCATGCAATATGACTTCAAAGGGTCTGCATTTGCTCACCGAACCTCACCAATCCTATCACTGCTGCATTTATGCCGCTGTACACATGCTTGATTCTCTTTCGGAGACATATAAATCCATAGTTTTTATGATTCTTACTAGTCAGGTATATTCTTAGGCGTTTAATATGGGGTGTTGAGTCCACTTTGTTGAGCAAGGAGTAGCTCTTGTCTATTACATATTTGGCTTATGGAACGGTATCTGTGCTAATTTCAATCTCTGGTTTTATGCAGCACCCCAACTCACCATTCCCCTTAAGTAAGCATAAGTTGGTTTTCTACATTTGAGACCCTGGTCTGTTTTGTAATTCAGTTCCTGTGTAGCCAAGTTTACATTCCGTGTATTAGTGATACCTTATGATGTTTCCTTTTCTGTGTGACTTATTTCACTTAGAATCATCGTACCTGAATCCACTCATTATGCTGCTACTGGCCTGATGACATAGATTTCATTGCTGAGTGATATTGCATTGTACGTAAGTACCACAACTTCTTTATCCATTTTTCGCTTTCTGCGATATTGAACTTGTACCGTATACGAGGTTCTTGTAAACAGAGCCGTCCCAAACTTTGGGGTGGCTGTGTTTTTTTGATTTTAATTTCCCTAAGCTATAGGACCATAAGTGGAAGTGCCCTAGGCTCTGTTGCTTTGTTTTTTAGATGTTTCAGGAAACACCATACACTTCTCCAGAGTGGCTGTTGGCAATTTACATCCCGCCCATCAGCATAAGAAGGCTCCCAGTTCTCCATGGCCTGTCCTCCCTTTCTGGATTTTACACTTTTTTCAGATGGCCCTTTTGACCAGGGGGCAGTGAGACTTCATTGTAGTGCAGATTTCCTTTGCAAGCTTGCTTGGTTGGCCAAAAAGGGCGTATGCGTTTTTTCCTGAATATATTAAGGAAAAAACGCATACGCCCTTTTTGGCCAAGTGCATCATTGTGGACGTTCTGCCTCTTTTCCTATGCTTTACATGCAATTCCAGTCTACCTCCTGAAATCGGTTTCCTGCAATTCTGCCTCGCTTTCAAGTCCTCTTGGCAGGCTTACTTCAATATATTTTTGGACGATAGCTGTCATTTATAACTCTGCAGGTTTGTGAATTACAGGGCCCCGGAGCTCCTTTCTTCAACTAGCTTTCTTGTGAGCTGGCCGCAACACCGCAGGATTGCTTCAGGCCCTAGTGTGGTTCCGGCATGGCACGCTGAGCCTTTGGTTAATTCCTCTTCCTGGTGGGAAATGAGAGTTAAATTTGCCCGTCCAGACACCTCCAGCTAGTCTCTCATTGGTTCTCCCTATTCCTGTTCATTTTCCGCAGAAATTGCAAACTGGGCCAAACAGGAGTTTAAAGGCACTGACTCTCCAAGTGGGGAGAGTGTTAGTAAAGCGTGTGGAATGTTGCACCCGAGTACCAGGGGACGAAAACTGAGACACATTTGAACACGTTTCCCGATCACACGGTGGATCATACTCTGGGTTCCACATGCATGTTTTAGCTGAAGGAAGAATCCCTTAAACCTGGAGAGTTGAGACCCATGGAATGGGTACCATGCAATATGACTTCAAAGGGTCTGCATTTGCTCACCGAACCTCACCAATCCTATCACTGCTGCATTTATGCCGCTGTACACACGCTTGATTCTCTTTCGGAGACATATAAATCCATAGGTTTTAAGATTCTTACTAGTCAGGTATATTCTTAGGCGTTTAATATGGGGTGTTGAGTCCACTTCGTTGAGCAAGGAGTAGCTCTTGTCTATTACATATTTGGCTTATGCAACGGTATCTGTGCTAATTTCAATCTCTGGTTTATGCAGCACCCCAACTCACCATTCCCCTTAAGCAAGCATAAGTTGGTTTTCTACATTTGAGACCCTGTTCTGTTTTGTAATTCAGTTCCTGTGTAGCCAAGTTTACGTTCCGTGTATTAGTGATACCTTATGATGTTTCCTTTTCTGTGTGACTTATTTCACTTAGAATCATCGTACCTGAATCTACTCATTATGCTGCTACTGGCCTGATGACATAGATTTCATTGCTGAGTGATATTGCGTTGTACGTAAGTACCACAACTTCTTTATCCATTTTTCGCTTTCTGCGATATTGAACTTGTACCGTATACGAGGTTCTTGTAAACAGAGCCGTCCCAAACTTTGGGGTGGCTGTGTCTTTTTGATTTTAATTTCCCTAAGCTATAGGACCATAAGTGGAAGTGCCCTAGGCTCTGTTGCTTTGTTTTTTAGATGTTTCAGGAAACACCATACACTTCTCCAGAGTGGCTGTTGGCAATTTACATCCCGCCCATCAGCATAAGAAGGCTCCCAGTTCTCCATGGCCTGTCCTCCCTTTCTGGATTTTACACTTTTTTCAGATGGCCCTTTTTACCGTGGGGCAGTGAGACTTCATTGTAGTGCAGATTTCCTTTGCAAGCTTGCTTGGTTGGCCAAAAAGGGCGTATGCGTTTTTTCCTGAATATATTCAGGAAAAAACGCATACGCCCTTTTTGGCCAAGTGCATCATTGTGGACGTTCTGCCTCTTTTCCTATGCTTTACATGCAATTCCAGTCTACCTCCTGAAATCGGTTTCCTGCAATTCTGCCCCGCTTTCAAGTCCTCTTGGCAGCCTTACTTCAATATATTTTTGGATGATAGTTGTCATTTATAACTCTGCAGGTTTGTGAATTACAGGGCCCCTGAGCTCCTTTCTTCAACTCGCTTTCTTGTGAGCTGGCCTCAACACCGCAGGATTGCTTCAGGCCCTAGTGTGGTTCCGGCATGGCACGCTGAGCCTTTGGTTAATTCCTCTTCCTGGTGGGAAATGAGAGTTAAATTTGCCCGTCCGGACACCTCCAGCTAGTCTCTCATTGGTTCTCCCTATTCCTGTTCATTTTCCGCAGAAATTGCAAACTGGGACAAACAGGAGGTTAAAGGCACTGACTCTCCAAGTGGGGAGAGTGTTAGTAAAGTGTCTGGAATGTTGCACCCGAGTTCCAGGGGATGAAAACTGAGACACATTTGAACACGTTTCCCGATCACACGGTGGATCATACTCTGGGTTCCACATGCATGTTTTAGCTGAAGGAAGAATCCCTTAAACCTGGAGAGTTGAGACCCATGGAATGAGTACCATGCAGTATGACTTCAAAGGGTCTGCATTTGCTCACCGAACCTCACCAATCCTATCACTGCTGCGTTTATGCCGCTGTACACACGCTTGATTCTCTTTCGGAGACATATAAATCCATAGGTTTTAAGGTTCTTACTAGTCAGGTATATTCTTAGGCGTTTAATATGGGGTGTTGAGTCCACTTCGTTGAGCAAGGAGTAGCTCTTCTCTATTACATATTTGGCTTATGGAAAGGTATCTGTGTTAATTTCAATCTCTGGTTTTATGCAGCACCCCAACTCACCTTTCCCCTTAAGCAAGCATAAGTTGGTTTTCTACATTTGAGACCCTGTTCTGTTTTGTAATTCAGTTCCTGTGTAGCCAAGTTTACATTCCGTGTATTAGTGATATCTTATGATGTTTCTTTTTCTGTGTGACGTATTTCACTTAGAATCATCGTACCTGAATCCACTCATTATGCTTCTACTGGCCTGATGACATAGATTTCATGGCTGAGTGTTAATGCATTTTGTGTAAGTACCACAACTTCTTTATCCATTTTTCGCTTTCTGCGATTTTGAACTTGTACCATAAACGAGGTTCTTGTAAACAGAGCCGTCCCAAACATTGGGTGGGCTGTGTCTTTTTGATTTTAATTTCCCTAAGCTATAGGACCATAAGTGGAAGTGCCCTAGGCTCTGTTGCTTTGTTTTTTAGATGATTCAGGAAACACCATACACTTTTTCAGAGTGGCTGTTAGCAATTTACATCCCGCCCATCAGCATAAGAAGGCTCCCAGTTCTCCATGGCCTGTCCTGCCTTTCTGGATTTTACACTTTTTTCAGATGGCCCTTTTGACCGGGGGGCAGTGAGACTTCATTGTAGTGCAGATTTCCTTTGCAAGCTTGCTTGGTTGGCCAAAAAGGGCGTATGCGTTTTTTCCTGAATATATTCAGGAAAAAACGCATACACCCTTTTTGGCCAAGTGCATCCTTGTGGACGTTCTGCCTCTTTTCCTATGCATTACATGCAATTCCAGTCTACCTCCTGAAATCGGTTTCCCGCAATTCTGCATCGCTTTCAAGTCCTCTTTGCAGCCTTACTTCAATATATTTTTGGAGGATAGCTGTCATTTATAACTCTGCAGGTTTGTGAATTACAGGGCCCCTGAGCTCCTTTCTTCAACTCTCTTTCTTGTGAGCTGGCCGCAACACCGCAGGATTGCTTTAGGACCTAGTGTGGTTCCGGCATTGCTCACTGAGCCTTTGGTAAATTCCTCTTCTTGGTGGGAAATGAGAGTTAAATATGCCCGTCCAGACACCTCCAGCCAGTCTCTCATTTGTTCTCCCTATTCCTGTTCATTTTCCGCAGAAATTGCAAACTGGGTCAAACAGGAGGTTAAAGGCACTGACTCTCCAAGTGGGGAGAGTGTTAGTAAAGCGTCTGGAATGTTGCACCCGAGTACCAGGGGACGAAAACTGAGACACATTTGAACACGTTTCCCGATCACACGGTGGATCATACTCTGGGTTCCACATGCATGTTTTAGCTGAAGGAAGAATCCCTTAAACCTGGAGAGTTGAGAACCATGGAATGGGTACCATGCAATATGATTTCAAAGGCTCTGCATTAGCTCACCGAACCTCACCAATCCTATCACTGCTGCGTTTAGGCTGCTGTACAGACGCTTGATTCTCTTTCGGAGACATTTAAATCCATAGGTTTTAAGATTCTTACTAGTCCGGTATATTCTTAGGCGTTTAATATGAGGTGTTGAGTCCACTTCGCTGAGCAAGGAGTAGCTCTTGTCTATTAAATATTTGGCTTATGGAAAGGTATCTGTGTTAATTTCAGTCTCTGGTTTTATGCAGCAACCGAACTTACCTTTCCACTTATGCAAGCATAAGTTGGTTTTCTACATTTGAGACCCTATTCTGTTTTCTAATTCAGTTCCTGTGTAGCCAAGTTTACATTCCGTGTATTAGTGATATCTTATGATGTTTCTTTTTCTGTGTGACTTAGTTCACTTAGAATCATCGTACCTGAATCCACTCATTATGCTTCTACTGGCCTGATGACATAGATTTCATTGCTGAGTGATATTGCATTGTACGTAATACCACAACTTATTTATCCATTTTTCGCTTTCTGCGATATTGACCTTGTACCGTAAACGAGGTTCTTGTAAACAGAGCCGTCCCAAACTTTGGGGTGGCTGTGTCTTTTTGATTTTAATTTCCCTAAGCTATAGGACCATAAGTGGAAGTGCCCTAGGCTCTGTTGCTTTGTTTTTTAGATGTTTCAGGAAACACCATACACATCTCCAGAGTGGCTGTTTGCAATTTACATCCCGCCCATCAGCATAAGAAGGCTCCCAGTTCTCCATGGCCTGTCCTGCCTTTCTGGATTTTACACTTTTTTGAGATGGCCCTTTTGACCGGGGGGCAGTGAGACTTCATTGTAGTGCAGATTTCCTTTGCACGCTTGCTTGGTTGGCAAAAAAGGGCGTATGCATATTTTCCTGAATATATTCAGGAAAAAACGTATACGCCCTTTTTGGGCAAGTGCATCATTATGGACGTTCTGCCTCTTTTCCTATGCTTTACATGCAATTCCAGTCTACCTCCTGAAATCGGTTTCCTGCAATTCTGCCCCGCTTTCAAGTCCTCTTGGCAGCCTTACTTCAATATATTTTTGGACGATACCTGTTATTTATAAGTCTGCATGTTTGTGAATTGCAGGGCCCCTGAGCTCCTTTCTTCAACTCGCTTTCTTGTGAGCTGGCCGCAACACGGAAGGATTGCTTCAGGCCCTAGTGTGGTTCCGGCATGGCACGCTGAGCCTTTGGTTAATTTCACTTCCTGGTGGGAAATGAGAGTTAAATTTGCCCGTTAAGACACCTCCAGCTAGTCTCTCATTGGTTCTCCCTATTCCTGTTCCTTTTCCGCAGAAATTGCAAACTGGGCCAAACAGGAGGTTAAAGGCACTGACTCTCCAAGTGGGGAGAGTGTTAGTAAAGCGTCTGGAATGTTGCACCCGAGTACCAGGGATCGAAAACTGAGACACATTTGAACACATTTCCCCATCACACGGTGGATCATACTCTGGGTTCCACATGCATGTTTTAGCTGAAGGAAGAATCCCTTAAACCTGGAGAGTTGAGACCCATGTAATGGGTACCATGCAATATGACTTCAAAGGGTCTGCATTTGCTCACCGAACCTCACCAATCCTATCACTGCTGCGTTTATGCCGCTGTACACATGCTTGATTCTCTTTCGGAGACATATAAATCCATAGGTTTTAAGATTCTTACTAGTCAGGTATATTCTTAGGCGTTTAATATGGGGTGTTGAGTCCACTTCGTTGAGCAAGGAGTAGCTCTTGTCTATTACATATTTGGCTTATGGAAAGGTATCTGTGTTAATTTCTATCTCTGGTTTTATGCAGCACCCCAACTCACCTTTCCCGTTAAGCAAGCATAAGTTGGTTTTCTACATTTGAGACCCTATTCTGTTTTGTAATTCAGTTCCTGTGTAGCCAAGTTTACATTCCGTGTATTAGTGATATATTATGATGTTTCTTTTTCTGTGTGACTTATTTCACTTAGAATCATCGTACATGAATCCACTCATTATGCTGCTACTGGCCTGATGACATAGATTTCATAGCTGAGTGATATTTCATTGTACGTAAGTACCACAACTTCTTTATCCATTTTTCGCTTTCTGTGATATTGAACTTGTACCGTCAACGAGTTTCTTGTAAACAGAGCCGTCCCAAACTTTGGGTTGGCTGTGTCTTTTTGATTTTAATTTCCCTAAGCTATAGGACCATAAGTGGAAGTGCCCTAGGCTCTGTTGCTCCGTTTTTTAGATGTTTCAGGAAACACCATACACTTCTCCAGAGTGGCTGTTGGCAATTTACATCCCGCCCATCAGCATAAGAAGGCTCCCAGTTCTCCATGGCCTGTCCTGCCTTTCTGGATTTTACACTTTTTTCAGATGGCCCTTTTGACCAGAGGGCAGTGAGACTTCATTGTAGTGCAGATTTCCTTTGCAAGCTTGCTTGGTTGGCCAAAAAGGGTGTATGCGTTTTATCCTGAATATATTCAGGAAAAAACGCATACGCCCTTTTTGGCCAAGTGCATCATTGTGGACGTTCTGCCTCTTTTCCTATGCTTTACATGCAATTCCAGTCTACCTCCTGAAATCGGTTTCCTGCAATTCTGCCCAGCTTTCAAGTCCTCTTGGCAGCCTTACTTCAATATATTTTTGGATGATAGCTGTCATTTATAACTCTGCAGGTTTGTGAATTACAGTGCCCCTGAGCTCCTTTCTTCAACTCGCTTTCTTGTGAGCTGGCCGCAACACCGCAAGATTGCTTCAGGCCCTAGTGTGGTTCTGGCATGGCACACTGAGCCTTTGGTTAATACCTCTTCCTGCTGGGAAATGAGAGTTAAATTTGCCCGTCCAGACACCTCCATCTAGGCTCTCATTGGTTTTCCCTATTCCTGTTCATTTTCCGCAGAAATTGCAAACTGGGCCAAACAGAAGGTTAAAGGCACTGACTCTCCAAGTGTGGAGAGTGTTAGTAAAGCGTGTGGAATGTTGCACCCGAGTACCAGGGGACGAAAACTGAGACACATTTGAACACGTTTCCCGATCAAACGGTGGATCATACTCTGGGTTCCATATGCATGTTTTAGATGAAGGAAGAATCCCTTAAACCTGGAGAGTTGAGACCCATGGAATGGGTACCATGCAATATGATTTCAAAGGGTCTGCATTTGCTCACCGATCCTCACCAATCCGATCACTGCTGCGTTTATGCCGCTGTACACACGCTTGATTCTCTTTCAGAGACATATAAATGCATAGGTTTTAAGATTCTTACTAGTCAGGTATATTCTTAGGCGTTTAATATGGGGTGTTGAGTCCACTTCGTTGAGCAAGCAGTAGCTCTTCTCTATTACATATTTGGCTTATGGAACGGTATCTGTGCTAATTTCAATCTCTGGTTTTATGCAGCACCCCAACTCACCATTCCCCTTAAGCAAGCATAAGTTGGTTTTCTACATTTGAGACCCTGTTCTGTTTTGTAATTCAGTTCCTGTGTAGCCAAGTTTACATTCCATGCATTAGTGATAACTTATGATGTTTCTTTTTCTCTGTGACTTATTTTACTTAGAATCATCGTACCTGAATCCACTCATTATGCTGCTAAGGGCCTGATGACATAGATTTCATTGCTGAGTGATATTGCATTGTACGTAAGTACCTCAACTTCTTTATCCATTTCTCGCTTTCTGCGATATTGAACGTGTACTGTAAATGAGGGTCTTGTAAACAGAGCCGTCCCAAACTTTGGGGTTGCTTTGTCTTTTTGATTTTAATTTCCCTAAGCTATAGGACCATAAGCGGAAGTGCCCTAGGCTCTGTTGCTTTGTTTTTTAGATGTTTCAGGAAATGCCATACACTTCTCCAGAGTGGCTTTTGGCAATTTACATCCCACCCATCAGCATAACAAGGCTCCCAGTTCTCCATGGCCTGTCCTGCCTTTCTGGATTATACACTTTTTTCAGATGGCCCTTTTGACTGGGGGGCAGTGAGACTTCATTGTAGTGCAGATTTCCTTTGCAAGCTTGCTTGGTTGGCCAAAAAGTGCGTATGCGTTTTTTCCTGAATATATTCAGGAAAAAACGCATACGCCCTTTTTGGCCAAGTGCATCATTGTCGACGTTCTGCCTGTTTTCCTATGCGTTACATGCAATTCCAGTCTACCTCCTGAAATCGGTTTCCTGCAATTCTGCCCAACATTCAAGTCCTCTTGGCTGCCATACTTCAATATATTTTTGGACGATAGCTGTCATTTATATCTCTGCAGCTTTGTGAATTACAGGGGCCCTGAGCTCCTTTCTTCAACTTGCTTTCTTGTGAGCTGGCCGCAACACTGCAGGATTGCTTCTGGCCCTAATGTGGTCCCGGCATGGCATGCTGAGCCTTTGATTAATTCCACCACCTGCTGGGAAATGAGAGTTAAATTTGCCCGTCCAGACACCTCCAGCTACTCACTCATTGGTTCTCCCTATTCCTGTTCCTTTTCCGCAGAAATTGCAAACTGGGCCAAACAGGAGGTTAAAGGCAGTGACTCTCCAAGTGGGGAGAGTGTTAGTAAAGCGTCTGGAATGTTGCACCCGAGTACCAGGGGACGAAAACTGAGACACATTTGAACACGTTTCCCGATCACATGGTGGATCATACTCTGGGTTCCACATGCATGTTTTAGCTGAAGGAAGAATTCCTTAAACCTGGAGAGTTGAGAACCATGGAATGGGTACCATGCAATATGAATTCAAAGGGTCTGCATTTGCTCACCGAACCTCACCAATCCTATCACTGCTGCTTTTATGTCGCTGTACACACGCTGGATTCTCTTTTGGAGACATATAAATCCATAGGTTTTAAGATTCTTACTAGTCAGGTATATTCCTAGGCGTTATTATGGGGTGTTGAGTCCACTTCGTTGAGGAAGCAGTAGCTCTTGTCTATTACATATTTGGCTTATGGAAAGGTATCTGTGCTAATTTCAATCTCTGGTTTTATGCAGCACCCCAACTCACCTTTCCCCTTAAGCAAGCATAAGTTGGTTTTGTACATTTGAGACCCTATTCTGTTTTGTATTTCAGTTCCTGTGTAGCCAAGTTTACATTCCATGTATTAGTGATACCTTATGATGTTTCTTTTTCTGTGTAACTTATTTCACTTCGAATCATCGTACCTGAATCCACTCATTATGCTGCTACTGGCCTGATGACATAGATTTCATTGCTGAGTGATATTGCATTGTACGTAAGTACCACAACTTCTTTATCCATTTTTCGCTTTCTGTGAT
This sequence comes from Grampus griseus, assembly GCF_964374135.1. Lineage (NCBI taxonomy): Eukaryota > Metazoa > Chordata > Mammalia > Artiodactyla > Delphinidae > Grampus > Grampus griseus. Next base: position 1,234,583 of record NW_028133388.1, read on the forward strand.
ATTGAACTTGTACCGTATACGAGGTTCTTGTAAACAGAGGCGTCCCAAACTTTGGGGTGGCTGTGTCTTTTTGATTTTAATTTCCCTTAGCTATAGGACCATAAGTGGAAGTGCCCTAGGCTCTGTTGCTTTGTTTTTTAGATGTTTCAGGAAACACCATACACTTCTCCAGAGTGGCTGTTGGCAATTTACATCCCGCCCATCAGCATAAGAAGGCTCCCAGTTCTCCATGGCCTGTCCTGCCTTTCTGGATTTTACACTTTTTTCAGATGGCCCTTTTGACCGGGGGGCAGTGAGACTTCATTGTAGTGCAGATTTCCTTTGCACGCTTGCTTGGTTGGCCAAAAAGTGCATATGCGTTTTTCCCTGAATATATTCAGGAAAAAACGCATACACCCTTTTTGGCCAAGTGCATCATTGTGGACTTTCTGCCTCTTTTCCTATGCTTTACATGCAATTCCAGTCTACCTTCTGAAATCGGTTTCCTGCAATTCTGCCCGCTTTCAAGTCCTCTTGGCAGCCTTACTTCAATATATTTTTGGACGATAGCTGTCATTTATAACTCTGCAGGTTTGTGAATTACAGGGCCCCGGAGATCCTTTCTTCAACTCGCTTTCTTGTGAGCTGGCCGCAACACCGCAGGATTGCTTCAGGCCCTAGTGTGGTTCCGGCATGGCACGCTGAGCCTTTGGTTAATTCCTCTTCCTGGTGGGAAATGAGAGTTAAATTTGCCCGTCCAGACACCTCCAGCTAGTCTCTCATTGGTTCTCCCTATTCCTGTTCATTTTCCGCAGAAATTGCAAACTGGGCCAAACAGGAGTTTAAAGGCACTGACTCTCCAAGTGGGGAGAGTGTTAGTAAAGCGTCTGGAATGTTGCACCCGAGTACCAGGGGACGAAAACTGAGACACATTTGAACACGTTTCCCGATCACACGGTGGATCATACTCTAGGTTCCACATGCATGTTTTAGCTGAAGGAAGAATCCCTTAAACCTGGAGATTTGAGACCCATGGAATGGGTACCATGCAATATGACTTCAAAGGGTCTGCATTTGCTCACCGAACCTCACCAATCCTATCACTGCTGCATTTATGCCGCTGTACACACGCTTGATTCTCTTTCAGAGACATATAAATCCATAGGTTTTAAGATTCTTACTTGTCAGGTATATTCTTAGGCGTTTAAGATGGGGTGTTGAGTCCACTTCGTTGAGCAAGGAGTAGCTCTTGTCTATTACATATTTGGCTTATGGAAAAGTATCTGTGCTGATTTCAATCTCTGGTTTTATGCAGCACCCCAACTCACCTTTCCCCTTAAGCAAGCATAAGTTGGTTTTCTACATTTGAGACCCTATTCTGTTTTGTAATTCAGTTCCTGTGTAGCCAAGTTTACATTCCGTGTATTAGTGATACCTTATGATGTTTCTTTTTCTGTGTGACTTATTTCACTTAGAATCATCGTACCTGAATCCACTCATTATGCTGCTACTGGCCTGATGACATGGATTTCATTGCTGAGTGATATTGCATTGTACGTAAGTACCACAACTTCTTTATCCATTTTTCGCTTTCTGCGATATTGAACTTGTACCGAATACGAGGTTCTTGTAAACAGAGCTGTCCCAAATTTTGGGGTGGCTGTGTCTTTTTGATTTTAATTTCCCTAAGCTATAGGACCATAAGTGGAAGTGCCCTAGGCTCTGTTGCTTTGTTTTTTAGATGTTTCAGGAAACACCATACACTTCTCCAGAGTGGCTGTTGGTAATTTACATCCCGCCCATCAGCATAAGAAGGCTCCCAGTTCTCCATGGCCTGTCCTCCCTTTCTGGATTTTACACTTTTTTCAGATGGCCCTTTTGACCGGGGGGCAGTGAGACTTCATTGTAGTGCAGATTTCCTTTGCAAGCTTGCTTGGTTGGCCAAAAAGGGCGTATGCGTTTTTTCCTGAATATATTCAGGAAAAAACGCATACGCCCTTTTTGGCCAAGTGCATCATTGTGGACGTTCTGCCTCTTTTCTTATGCTTTACATGCAATTCCAGTCTACCTCCTGAAATCGGTTTCCTGCAATTCTGCCTCGCTTTCAAGTCCTCTTGGCAGCCTTACTTCAATATATTTTTGGACGATAGCTGTCATTTATAACTCTGCAGGTTTGTGAATTACAGGGCCCCGGAGCTCCTTTCTTCAACTCGCTTTCTTGTGAGCTGGCCGCAACACCGCAGGATTGCTTCAGGCCCTAGTGTGGTTCCGGCATGGCACGCTGAGCCTTTGGTTAATTCCTCTTCCTGGTGGGAAATGAGAGTTAAATTTGCCCGTCCAGACACCTCCAGCTAGTCTCTCATTGGTTCTCCCTATTCCTGTTCATTTTCCGCAGAAATTGCAAACTGGGCCAAACAGGAGTTTAAAGGCACTGACTCTCCAAGTGGGGAGAGTGTTAGTAAAGCGTCTGGAATGTTGCACCCGAGTACCAGGGGACGAAAACTGAGACACATTTGAACACGTTTCCCGATCACACGGTGGATCATACTCTAGGTTCCACATGCATGTTTTAGCTGAAGGAAGAATCCCTTAAACCTGGAGATTTGAGACCCATGGAATGGGTACCATGCAATATGACTTCAAAGGGTCTGCATTTGCTCACCGAACCTCACCTATCCTATCACTGCTGCATTTATGCCGCTGTACACACGCTTGATTCTCTTTCGGAGACATATAAATCCATAGGTTTTAAGATTCTTACTAGTCAGGTATATTCTTAGGCGTTTAATATGGGGTGTTGAGTCCACTTCGTTGAGCAAGGAGTAGCTCTTGTCTATTACATATTTGGCTTATGGAATGGTATCTGTGCTAATTTCAATCTCTGGTTTTATGCAGCACCCCAACTCACCATTCCCCTTAAGCAAGCATAAGTTGGTTTTCTACGTTTGAGACCCTGTTCTGTTTTGTAATTCAGTTCCTGTGTAGCCAAGTTTACATTCCGTGTATTAGTGATACCTTATGATGTTTCCTTTTCTGTGTGACTTATTTCACTTAGAATCATCGTACCTGAATCCACTCATTATGCTGCTACTGGCCTGATGACATAGATTTCATTGCTGAGTGATATTTCATTGTACGTAAGTACCACAACTTCTTTATCCATTTTTCGCTTTCTGCGATATTGAACTTGTACCGTATACGAGGTTCTTGTAAACAGAGCCGTCCCAAACTTTGGGGTGGCTGTGTCTTTTTGATTTTAATTTCGCTAAGCTATAGGACCATAAGTGGAAGTGCCCTAGGCTCTGTTGCTTTGTTTTTTAGATGTTTCAGGAAACACCATACACTTCTCCAGAGTGGCTGTTGGCAATTTACATCCCGCCCATCAGCATAAGAAGGCTCCCAGTTCTCCATGGCCTGTCCTCCCTTTCTGGATTTTACACTTTTTTCAGATGGCCCTTTTGACCGGGGGGCAGTGAGACTTCATTGTAGTGCAGATTTCCTTTGCAAGCTTGCTTGGTTGGCCAAAAAGGGCGTATGCGTTTTTTCCTGAATATATTCAGGAAAAAACGCATACGCCCTTTTTGGCCAAGTGCATCATTGTGGACGTTCTGCCTCTTTTCCTATGCTTTACATGCAATTCCAGTCTACCTCCTGAAATCGGTTTCCTGCAATTCTGCCTCGCTTTCAAGTCCTCTTGGCAGGCTTACTTCAATATATTTTTGGACGATAGCTGTCATTTATAACTCTGCAGGTTTGTGAATTACAGGGCCCCGGAGCTCCTTTCTTCAACTAGCTTTCTTGTGAGCTGGCCGCAACACCGCAGGATTGCTTCAGGCCCTAGTGTGGTTCCGGCATGGCATGCTGAGCCTTTGGTTAATTCCTCTTCCTGGTGGGAAATGAGAGTTAAATTTGCCCGTCCAGACACCTCCAGCTAGTCTCTCATTGGTTCTCCCTATTCCTGTTCATTTTCCGCAGAAATTGCAAACTGGGCCAAACAGGAGTTTAAAGGCACTGACTCTCCAAGTGGGGATAGTGTTAGTAAAGCGTCTGGAATGTTGCACCCGAGTACCAGGGGACGAAAACTGAGACACATTTGAACACGTTTCCCGATCACACGGTGGATCATACTCTGGGTTCCACATGCATGTTTTAGCTGAAGGAAGAATCCCTTAAACCTGGAGAGTTGAGACCCATGGAATGGGTACCATGCAGTATGACTTCAAAGGGTCTGCATTTGCTCACCGAACCTCACCAATCCTATCACTGCTGCATTTATGCCGCTGTACACACGCTTGATTCTCTTTCAGAGACATATAATTCCATAGGTTTTAAGATTCTTACTAGTCAGGTATATTCTTAGGCGTTTAATATGAGGTGTTGAGTCCACTTCGTTGAGCAAGGAGTAGCTCTTGTCTATTACATATTTGGCTTATGGAACGGTATCTGTGCTAATTTCAATCTCTGGTTTTATGCAGCACCCCAACTCACCATTCCCCTTAAGCAAGCATAAGTTGGTTTTCTACATTTGAGACCCTGTTCTGTTTTGTAATTCAGTTCCTGTGTAGCCAAGTTTACATTCCGTGTATTAGTGGTACCTTATGATGTTTCCTTTTCTGTGTGACTTATTTCACTTAGAATCATCGTACCTGAATCCACTCATTATGCTGCTACTGGCCTGATGACATAGATTTCATTGCTGAGTGATATTGCATTGTACGTAAGTACCACAACTTCTTTATCCATTTTTCGCTTTCTGCGATATTGAACTTGTACCGAATACGAGGTTCTTGTAAACAGAGCCGTCCCAAACTTTGGGGTGGCTGTGTCTTTTTGATTTTAATTTCCCTAAGCTATAGGACCATAAGTGGAAGTGCCCTAGGCTCTGTTGCTTTGTTTTTTAGATGTTTCAGGAAACACCATACACTTCTCCAGAGTGGCTGTTGGCAATTTACATCCCGCCCATCAGCATAAGAAGGCTCCCAGTTCTCCATGGCCTGTCCTCCCTTTCTGGATTTTACACTTTTTTCAGATGGCCCTTTTGACCGGGGGGCAGTGAGACTTCATTGTAGTGCAGATTTCTTTGCAAGCTTGCTTGGTTGGCCAAAAAGGGCGTATGCGTTTTTTCCTGAATATATTCAGGAAAAAACGCATACGCCCTTTTTGGCCAAGTGCATCATTGTGGACGTTCTGCCTCTTTTCCTATGCTTTACATGCAATTCCAGTCTACCTCCTGAAATTGGTTTCCTGCAATTCTGCCTCGCTTTCAAGTCCTCTTGGCAGGCTTACTTCAATATATTTTTGGACGATAGCTGTCATTTATAACTCTGCAGGTTTGTGAATTACAGGGCCCCGGAGCTCCTTTCTTCAACTCGCTTTCTTGTGAGCTGGCCGCAACACCGCAGGATTGCTTCAGGCCCTAGTGTGGTTCCGGCATGGCACGTTGAGCCTTTGGTTAATTCCTCTTCCTGGTGGGAAATGAGCGTTAAATTTGCCCGTCCAGACACCTCCAGCTAGTCTCTCATTGGTTCTCCCTATTCCTGTTCATTTTCCACAGAAATTGCAAACTGGGACAAACAGGAGGTTAAAGGCACTGACTCTCCAAGTGGGGAGAGTGTTAGTAAAGCGTCTGGAATGTGGCACCCGAGTACCAGGGGACGAAAACTGAGACCCATTTGAACACGTTTCCCGATCACACGGTGGATCATACTCTGTTTTCCACATGCATGTTTTAGCTGAAGGAAGAATCCCTTAAACCTGGAGAGTTGAGACCCATGGAATGGGTACCATGCAATATGACTTCAAAGGGTCTGCATTTGCTCACCGAACCTCACCAATCCTATCACTGCTGCATTTATGCCGCTGTACACACGCTTGATTCTCTTTCGGAGACATATAAATCCATAAGTTTTAAGATTCTTACTAGTCAGGTATATTCTTAGGCGTTTAAGATGGGGTGTTGAGTCCACTTCGTTGAGCAAGGAGTAGCTCTTGTCTATTACATATTTGGCTTATGGAAAGGTATCTGTGCTGATTTCAATCTCTGGTTTTATGCAGCACCCCAACTCACCTTTCCCCTTAAGCAAGCATAAGTTGGTTTTCTACATTTGAGACCCTATTCTGTTTTGTAATTCAGTTCCTGTGTAGCCAAGTTTACATTCCGTGTATTAGTGATACCTTATGATGTTTTTTTTTCTGTGTGACTTATTTCACTTAGAATCATCGTACCTGAATCCACTCATTATGCTGCTACTGGCCTGATGACATAGATTTCATTGCTGAGTGATATTGCATTGTACGTAAGTACCACAACTTCTTTATCCATTTTTCGCTTTCTGCGATATTGAACTTGTACCGAATACGAGGTTCTTGTAAACAGAGCCGTCCCAAACTTTGGGGTGGCTGTGTCTTTTTGATTTTAATTTCCCTTAGCTATAGGACCATAAGTGGAAGTGCCCTAGGCTCTGTTGCTTTGTTTTTTAGATGTTTCAGGAAACACCATACACTTCTCCAGAGTGGCTGTTGGCAATTTACATCCCGCCCATCAGCATAAGAAGGCTCCCAGTTCTCCATGGCCTGTCCTCCCTTTCTGGATTTTACACTTTTTCCAGATGGCCCTTTTGACCGGGGGGCAGTGAGACTTCATTGTAGTGCAGATTTCCTTTGCAAGCTTGCTTGGTTGGCCAAAAAGTGCGTATGCGTTTTTTCCTGAATATATTCAGGAAAAAACGCATACGCCCTTTTTGGCCAAGTGCATCATTGTGGACGTTCTGCCTCTTTTCCTATGCTTTACATGCAATTCCAGTCTACCTCCTGAAATCGGTTTCCTGCAATTCTGCCTCGCTTTCAAGTCCTCTTGGCAGGCTTACTTCAATATATTTTTGGACGATAGCTGTCATTTATAACTCTGCAGGTTTGTGAATTACAGGGCCCCGGAGATCCTTTCTTCAACTCGCTTTCTTGTGAGCTGGCCGCAACACCGCAGGATTGCTTCAGGCCCTAGTGTGGTTCCGGCATGGCACACTGAGCCTTTGGTTAATTCCTCTTCCTGGTGGGAAATGAGAGTTAAATTTGCCCGTCCAGACACCTCCAGCTAGTCTCTCATTGGTTCTCCCTATTCCTGTTCATTTTCCGCAGAAATTGCAAACTGGGCCAAACAGGAGTTTAAAGGCACTGACTCTCCAAGTGGGGAGAGTGTTAGTAAAGCGTCTGGAATGTTGCACCCGAGTACCAGGGGACGAAAACTGAGACCCATTTGAACACGTTTCCCGATCACACGGTGGATCATACTCTAGGTTCCACATGCATGTTTTAGCTGAAGGAAGAATCCCTTAAACCTGGAGATTTGAGACCCATGGAATGGGTACCATGCAATATGACTTCAAAGGGTCTGCATTTGCTCACCGAACCTCACCAATCCTATCACTGCTGCATTTATGCCGCTGTACACACGCTTGATTCTCTTTCGGAGACATATAAATCCATAGGTTTTAAGATTCTTACTAGTCAGGTATATTCTTAGGCGTTTAATATGGGGTGTTGAGTCCACTTCGTTGAGCAAGGAGTAGCTCTTGTCTATTACATATTTGGCTTATGGAATGGTATCTGTGCTAATTTCAATCTCTGGTTTTATGCAGCACCCCAACTCACCATTCCCCTTAAGCAAGCATAAGTTGGTTTTCTACATTTGAGACCCTGTTCTGTTTTGTAATTCAGTTCCTGTGTAGCCAAGTTTACATTCCGTGTATTAGTGATACCTTATGATGTTTCCTTTTCTGTGTGACTTATTTCACTTAGAATCATCGTACCTGAATCCACTCATTATGCTGCTACTGGCCTGATGACATAGATTTCATTGCTGAGTGATATTGCATTGTACGTAAGTACCACAACTTCTTTATCCATTTTTCGCTTTCTGCGATATTGAACTTGTACCGTATACGAGGTTCTTGTAAACAGAGCCGTCCCAAACTTTGGGGTGGCTGTGTCTTTTTGATTTTAATTTCCCTAAGCTATAGGACCATAAGTGGAAGTGCCCTAGGCTCTGTTGCTTTGTTTTTTAGATGTTTCAGGAAACACCATACACTTCTCCAGAGTGGCTGTTGGCAATTTACATCCCGCCCATCAGCACAAGAAGGCTCCCAGTTCTCCATGGCCTGTCCTCCCTTTCTGGATTTTACACTTTTTTCAGATGGCCCTTTTGACCGGGGGGCAGTGAGACTTCATTGTAGTGCAGATTTCCTTTGCAAGCTTGCTTGGTTGGCCAAAAAGGGCGTATGCGTTTTTTCCTGAATATATTCAGGAAAAAACGCATACGCCCTTTTTGGCCAAGTGCATCTTTGTGGACGTTCTGCCTCTTTTCCTATGCTTTACATGCAATTCCAGTCTACCTCCTGAAATCGGTTTCCTGCAATTCTGCCTCGCTTTCAAGTCCTCTTGGCAGGCTTACTTCAATATATTTTTGGACGATAGCTGTCATTTATAACTCTGCAGGTTTGTGAATTACAGGGACCCGGAGCTCCTTTCTTCAACTCGCTTTCTTGTGAGCTGGCCGCAACACCGCAGGATTGCTTCAGGCCCTAGTGTGGTTCCGGCATGGCACGCTGAGCCTTTGGTTAATTCCTCTTCCTGGTGGGAAATGAGCGTTAAATTTGCCCGTCCAGACACCTCCAGCTAGTCTCTCATTGGTTCTCCCTATTCCTGTTCATTTTCCACAGAAATTGCAAACTGGGACAAACAGGAGGTTAAAGGCACTGACTCTCCAAGTGGGGAGAGTGTTAGTAAAGCGTCTGGAATGTGGCACCCGAGTACCAGGGGACGAAAACTGAGACCCATTTGAACACGTTTCCCGATCACACGGTGGATCATACTCTGTTTTCCACATGCATGTTTTAGCTGAAGGAAGAATCCCTTAAACCTGGAGAGTTGAGACCCATGGAATGGGTACCATGCAATATGACTTCAAAGGGTCTGCATTTGCTCACCGAACCTCACCAATCCTATCACTGCTGCATTTATGCCGCTGTACACACGCTTGATTCTCTTTCGGAGACATATAAATCCATAGGTTTTAAGATTCTTACTAGTCAGGTATATTCTTAGGCGTTTAAGATGGGGTGTTGAGTCCACTTCGTTGAGCAAGGAGTAGCTCTTGTCTATTACATATTTGGCTTATGGAAAGGTATCTGTGCTGATTTCAATCTCTGGTTTTATGCAGCACCCCAACTCACCTTTCCCCTTAAGCAAGCATAAGTTGGTTTTCTACATTTGAGACCCTATTCTGTTTTGTAATTCAGTTCCTGTGTAGCCAAGTTTACATTCCGTGTATTAGTGATACCTTATGATGTTTCTTTTTCTGTGTGACTTATTTCACTTAGAATCATCGTACCTGAATCCACTCATTATGCTGCTACTGGCCTGATGACATAGATTTCATTGCTGAGTGATATTGCATTGTACGTAAGTACCACAACTTCTTTATCCATTTTTCGCTTTCTGCGATATTGAACTTGTACCGAATACGAGGTTCTTGTAAACAGAGCCGTCCCAAACTTTGGGGTGGCTGTGTCTTTTTGATTTTAATTTCCCTTAGCTATAGGACCATAAGTGGAAGTGCCCTAGGCTCTGTTGCTTTGTTTTTTAGATGTTTCAGGAAACACCATACACTTCTCCAGAGTGGCTGTTGGCAATTTACATCCCGCCCATCAGCATAAGAAGGCTCCCAGTTCTCCATGGCCTGTCCTCCCTTTCTGGATTTTACACTTTTTCCAGATGGCCCTTTTGACCGGGGGGCAGTGAAACTTCATTGTAGTGCAGATTTCCTTTGCAAGCTTGCTTGGTTGGCCAAAAAGTGCGTATGCGTTTTTTCCTGAATATATTCAGGAAAAAACGCATACGCCCTTTTTGGCCAAGTGCATCATTGTGGACGTTCTGCCTCTTTTCCTATGCTTTACATGCAATTCCAGTCTACCTCCTGAAATCGGTTTCCTGCAATTCTGCCTCGCTTTCAAGTCCTCTTGGCAGCCTTACTTCAATATATTTTTGGACGATAGCTGTCATTTATAACTCTGCAGGTTTGTGAATTACAGGGCCCCGGAGCTCCTTTCTTCAACTCGCTTTCTTGTGAGCTGGCCGCAACACCGCAGGATTGCTTCAGGCCCTAGTGTGGTTCCGGCATGGCACGTTGAGCCTTTGGTTAATTCCTCTTCCTGGTGGGAAATGAGCGTTAAATTTGCCCGTCCAGACACCTCCAGCTAGTCTCTCATTGGTTCTCCCTATTCCTGTTCATTTTCCACAGAAATTGCAAACTGGGACAAACAGGAGGTTAAAGGCACTGACTCTCCAAGTGGGGAGAGTGTTAGTAAAGCGTCTGGAATGTGGCACCCGAGTACCAGGGGACGAAAACTGAGACCCATTTGAACACGTTTCCCGATCACACGGTGGATCATACTCTGTTTTCCACATGCATGTTTTAGCTGAAGGAAGAATCCCTTAAACCTGGAGAGTTGAGACCCATGGAATGGGTACCATGCAATATGACTTCAAAGGGTCTGCATTTGCTCACCGAACCTCACCAATCCTATCACTGCTGCATTTATGCCGCTGTACACACGCTTGATTCTCTTTCGGAGACATATAAATCCATAGGTTTTAAGATTCTTACTAGTCAGGTATATTCTTAGGCGTTTAAGATGGGGTGTTGAGTCCACTTCGTTGAGCAAGGAGTAGCTCTTGTCTATTACATATTTGGCTTATGGAAAGGTATCTGTGCTGATTTCAATCTCTGGTTTTATGCAGCACCCCAACTCACCTTTCCCCTTAAGCAAGCATAAGTTGGTTTTCTACATTTGAGACCCTATTCTGTTTTGTAATTCAGTTCCTGTGTAGCCAAGTTTACATTCCGTGTATTAGTGATACCTTATGATGTTTCTTTTTCTGTGTGACTTATTTCACTTAGAATCATCGTACCTGAATCCACTCATTATGCTGCTACTGGCCTGATGACATAGATTTCATTGCTGAGTGATATTGCATTGTACGTAAGTACCACAACTTCTTTATCCATTTTTCGCTTTCTGCGATATTGAACTTGTACCGAATACGAGGTTCTTGTAAACAGAGCCGTCCCAAACTTTGGGGTGGCTGTGTCTTTTTGATTTTAATTTCCCTTAGCTATAGGACCATAAGTGGAAGTGCCCTAGGCTCTGTTGCTTTGTTTTTTAGATGTTTCAGGAAACACCATACTCTTCTCCAGAGTGGCTGTTGGCAATTTACATCCCGCCCATCAGCATAAGAAGGCTCCCAGTTCTCCATGGCCTGTCCTCCCTTTCTGGATTTTACACTTTTTCCAGATGGCCCTTTTGACCGGGGGGCAGTGAGACTTCATTGTAGTGCAGATTTCCTTTGCAAGCTTGCTTGGTTGGCCAAAAAGTGCGTATGCGTTTTTTCCTGAATATATTCAGGAAAAAACGCATACGCCCTTTTTGGCCAAGTGCATCATTGTGGACGTTCTGCCTCTTTTCCTATGCTTTACATGCAATTCCAGTCTACCTCCTGAAATCGGTTTCCTGCAATTCTGCCTCGCTTTCAAGTCCTCTTGGCAGCCTTACTTCAATATATTTTTGGACGATAGCTGTCATTTATAACTCTGCAGGTTTGTGAATTACAGGGCCCCGGAGATCCTTTCTTCAACTCGCTTTCTTGTGAGCTGGCCGCAACACCGCAGGATTGCTTCAGGCCCTAGTGTGGTTCCGGCATGGCACACTGAGCCTTTGGTTAATTCCTCTTCCTGGTGGGAAATGAGAGTTAAATTTGCCCGTCCAGACACCTCCAGCTAGTCTCTCATTGGTTCTCCCTATTCCTGTTCATTTTCCGCAGAAATTGCAAACTGGGCCAAACAGGAGTTTAAAGGCACTGACTCTCCAAGTGGGGAGAGTGTTAGTAAAGCGTCTGGAATGTTGCACCCGAGTACCAGGGGACGAAAACTGAGACACATTTGAACACGTTTCCCGATCACACGGTGGATCATACTCTAGGTTCCACATGCATGTTTTAGCTGAAGGAAGAATCCCTTAAACCTGGAGATTTGAGACCCATGGAATGGGTACCATGCAATATGACTTCAAAGGGTCTGCATTTGCTCACCGAACCTCACCAATCCTATCACTGCTGCATTTATGCCGCTGTACACACGCTTGATTCTCTTTCGGAGACATATAAATCCATAGGTTTTAAGATTCTTACTAGTCAGGTATATTCTTAGGCGTTTAATATGGGGTGTTGAGTCCACTTCGTTGAGCAAGGAGTAGCTCTTGTCTATTACATATTTGGCTTATGGAATGGTATCTGTGCTAATTTCAATCTCTGGTTTTATGCAGCACCCCAACTCACCATTCCCCTTAAGCAAGCATAAGTTGGTTTTCTACATTTGAGACCCTGTTCTGTTTTGTAATTCAGTTCCTGTGTAGCCAAGTTTACATTCCGTGTATTAGTGATACCTTATGATGTTTCCTTTTCTGTGTGACTTATTTCACTTAGAATCATCGTACCTGAATCCACTCATTATGCTGCTACTGGCCTGATGACATAGATTTCATTGCTGAGTGATATTGCATTGTACGTAAGTACCACAACTTCTTTATCCATTTTTCGCTTTCTGCGATATTGAACTTGTACCGAATACGAGGTTCTTGTAAACAGAGCCGTCCCAAACTTTGGGGTGGCTGTGTCTTTTTGATTTTAATTTCCCTTAGCTATAGGACCATAAGTGGAAGTGCCCTAGGCTCTGTTGCTTTGTTTTTTAGATGTTTCAGGAAACACCATACACTTCTCCAGAGTGGCTGTTGGCAATTTACATCCCGCCCATCAGCATAAGAAGGCTCCCAGTTCTCCATGGCCTGTCCTCCCTTTCTGGATTTTACACTTTTTCCAGATGGCCCTTTTGACCGGGGGGCAGTGAAACTTCATTGTAGTGCAGATTTCCTTTGCAAGCTTGCTTGGTTGGCCAAAAAGTGCGTATGCGTTTTTTCCTGAATATATTCAGGAAAAAACGCATACGCCCTTTTTGGCCAAGTGCATCATTGTGGACGTTCTGCCTCTTTTCCTATGCTTTACATGCAATTCCAGTCTACCTCCTGAAATCGGTTTCCTGCAATTCTGCCTCGCTTTCAAGTCCTCTTGGCAGCCTTACTTCAATATATTTTTGGACGATAGCTGTCATTTATAACTCTGCAGGTTTGTGAATTACAGGGCCCCGGAGCTCCTTTCTTCAACTCGCTTTCTTGTGAGCTGGCCGCAACACCGCAGGATTGCTTCAGGCCCTAGTGTGGTTCCGGCATGGCACGTTGAGCCTTTGGTTAATTCCTCTTCCTGGTGGGAAATGAGCGTTAAATTTGCCCGTCCAGACACCTCCAGCTAGTCTCTCATTGGTTCTCCCTATTCCTGTTCATTTTCCACAGAAATTGCAAACTGGGACAAACAGGAGGTTAAAGGCACTGACTCTCCAAGTGGGGAGAGTGTTAGTAAAGCGTCTGGAATGTGGCACCCGAGTACCAGGGGACGAAAACTGAGACCCATTTGAACACGTTTCCCGATCACACGGTGGATCATACTCTGTTTTCCACATGCATGTTTTAGCTGAAGGAAGAATCCCTTAAACCTGGAGAGTTGAGACCCATGGAATGGGTACCATGCAATATGACTTCAAAGGGTCTGCATTTGCTCACCGAACCTCACCAATCCTATCACTGCTGCATTTATGCCGCTGTACACACGCTTGATTCTCTTTCGGAGACATATAAATCCATAGGTTTTAAGATTCTTACTAGTCAGGTATATTCTTAGGCGTTTAAGATGGGGTGTTGAGTCCACTTCGTTGAGCAAGGAGTAGCTCTTGTCTATTACATATTTGGCTTATGGAAAGGTATCTGTGCTGATTTCAATCTCTGGTTTTATGCAGCACCCCAACTCACCTTTCCCCTTAAGCAAGCATAAGTTGGTTTTCTACATTTGAGACCCTATTCTGTTTTGTAATTCAGTTCCTGTGTAGCCAAGTTTACATTCCGTGTATTAGTGATACCTTATGATGTTTCTTTTTCTGTGTGACTTATTTCACTTAGAATCATCGTACCTGAATCCACTCATTATGCTGCTACTGGCCTGATGACATAGATTTCATTGCTGAGTGATATTGCATTGTACGTAAGTACCACAACTTCTTTATCCATTTTTCGCTTTCTGCGATATTGAACTTGTACCGAATACGAGGTTCTTGTAAACAGAGCCGTCCCAAACTTTGGGGTGGCTGTGTCTTTTTGATTTTAATTTCCCTTAGCTATAGGACCATAAGTGGAAGTGCCCTAGGCTCTGTTGCTTTGTTTTTTAGATGTTTCAGGAAACACCATACTCTTCTCCAGAGTGGCTGTTGGCAATTTACATCCCGCCCATCAGCATAAGAAGGCTCCCAGTTCTCCATGGCCTGTCCTCCCTTTCTGGATTTTACACTTTTTCCAGATGGCCCTTTTGACCGGGGGGCAGTGAGACTTCATTGTAGTGCAGATTTCCTTTGCAAGCTTGCTTGGTTGGCCAAAAAGTGCGTATGCGTTTTTTCCTGAATATATTCAGGAAAAAACGCATACGCCCTTTTTGGCCAAGTGCATCATTGTGGACGTTCTGCCTCTTTTCCTATGCTTTACATGCAATTCCAGTCTACCTCCTGAAATCGGTTTCCTGCAATTCTGCCTCGCTTTCAAGTCCTCTTGGCAGGCTTACTTCAATATATTTTTGGACGATAGCTGTCATTTATAACTCTGCAGGTTTGTGAATTACAGGGCCCCGGAGATCCTTTCTTCAACTCGCTTTCTTGTGAGCTGGCCGCAACACCGCAGGATTGCTTCAGGCCCTAGTGTGGTTCCGGCATGGCACACTGAGCCTTTGGTTAATTCCTCTTCCTGGTGGGAAATGAGAGTTAAATTTGCCCGTCCAGACACCTCCAGCTAGTCTCTCATTGGTTCTCCCTATTCCTGTTCATTTTCCGCAGAAATTGCAAACTGGGCCAAACAGGAGTTTAAAGGCACTGACTCTCCAAGTGGGGAGAGTGTTAGTAAAGCGTCTGGAATGTTGCACCCGAGTACCAGGGGACGAAAACTGAGACACATTTGAACACGTTTCCCGATCACACGGTGGATCATACTCTAGGTTCCACATGCATGTTTTAGCTGAAGGAAGAATCCCTTAAACCTGGAGATTTGAGACCCATGGAATGGGTACCATGCAATATGACTTCAA
Organism: Grampus griseus; assembly: GCF_964374135.1. Lineage (NCBI taxonomy): Eukaryota > Metazoa > Chordata > Mammalia > Artiodactyla > Delphinidae > Grampus > Grampus griseus. The sequence continues at coordinate 1,249,844 of NW_028133388.1, forward strand.
AGGGTCTGCATTTGCTCACCGAACCTCACCAATCCTATCACTGCTGCATTTATGCCGCTGTACACACGCTTGATTCTCTTTCGGAGACATATAAATCCATAGGTTTTAAGATTCTTACTAGTCAGGTATATTCTTAGGCGTTTAATATGGGGTGTTGAGTCCACTTCGTTGAGCAAGGAGTAGCTCTTGTCTATTACATATTTGGCTTATGGAATGGTATCTGTGCTAATTTCAATCTCTGGTTTTATGCAGCACCCCAACTCACCATTCCCCTTAAGCAAGCATAAGTTGGTTTTCTACATTTGAGACCCTGTTCTGTTTTGTAATTCAGTTCCTGTGTAGCCAAGTTTACATTCCGTGTATTAGTGATACCTTATGATGTTTCCTTTTCTGTGTGACTTATTTCACTTAGAATCATCGTACCTGAATCCACTCATTATGCTGCTACTGGCCTGATGACATAGATTTCATTGCTGAGTGATATTGCATTGTACGTAAGTACCACAACTTCTTTATCCATTTTTCGCTTTCTGCGATATTGAACTTGTACCGTATACGAGGTTCTTGTAAACAGAGCCGTCCCAAACTTTGGGGTGGCTGTGTCTTTTTGATTTTAATTTCCCTAAGCTATAGGACCATAAGTGGAAGTGCCCTAGGCTCTGTTGCTTTGTTTTTTAGATGTTTCAGGAAACACCATACACTTCTCCAGAGTGGCTGTTGGCAATTTACATCCCGCCCATCAGCACAAGAAGGCTCCCAGTTCTCCATGGCCTGTCCTCCCTTTCTGGATTTTACACTTTTTTCAGATGGCCCTTTTGACCGGGGGGCAGTGAGACTTCATTGTAGTGCAGATTTCCTTTGCAAGCTTGCTTGGTTGGCCAAAAAGGGCGTATGCGTTTTTTCCTGAATATATTCAGGAAAAAACGCATACGCCCTTTTTGGCCAAGTGCATCATTGTGGACGTTCTGCCTCTTTTCCTATGCTTTACATGCAATTCCAGTCTACCTCCTGAAATCGGTTTCCTGCAATTCTGCCTCGCTTTCAAGTCCTCTTGGCAGCCTTACTTCAATATATTTTTGGACGATAGCTGTCATTTATAACTCTGCAGGTTTGTGAATTACAGGGCCCCGGAGCTCCTTTCTTCAACTCGCTTTCTTGTGAGCTGGCCGCAACACCGCAGGATTGCTTCAGGCCCTAGTGTGGTTCCGGCATGGCACGTTGAGCCTTTGGTTAATTCCTCTTCCTGGTGGGAAATGAGCGTTAAATTTGCCCGTCCAGACACCTCCAGCTAGTCTCTCATTGGTTCTCCCTATTCCTGTTCATTTTCCACAGAAATTGCAAACTGGGACAAACAGGAGGTTAAAGGCACTGACTCTCCAAGTGGGGAGAGTGTTAGTAAAGCGTCTGGAATGTGGCACCCGAGTACCAGGGGACGAAAACTGAGACCCATTTGAACACGTTTCCCGATCACACGGTGGATCATACTCTGTTTTCCACATGCATGTTTTAGCTGAAGGAAGAATCCCTTAAACCTGGAGAGTTGAGACCCATGGAATGGGTACCATGCAATATGACTTCAAAGGGTCTGCATTTGCTCACCGAACCTCACCAATCCTATCACTGCTGCATTTATGCCGCTGTACACACGCTTGATTCTCTTTCGGAGACATATAAATCCATAGGTTTTAAGATTCTTACTAGTCAGGTATATTCTTAGGCGTTTAAGATGGGGTGTTGAGTCCACTTCGTTGAGCAAGGAGTAGCTCTTGTCTATTACATATTTGGCTTATGGAAAGGTATCTGTGCTGATTTCAATCTCTGGTTTTATGCAGCACCCCAACTCACCTTTCCCCTTAAGCAAGCATAAGTTGGTTTTCTACATTTGAGACCCTATTCTGTTTTGTAATTCAGTTCCTGTGTAGCCAAGTTTACATTCCGTGTATTAGTGATACCTTATGATGTTTCTTTTTCTGTGTGACTTATTTCACTTAGAATCATCGTACCTGAATCCACTCATTATGCTGCTACTGGCCTGATGACATAGATTTCATTGCTGAGTGATATTGCATTGTACGTAAGTACCACAACTTCTTTATCCATTTTTCGCTTTCTGCGATATTGAACTTGTACCGAATACGAGGTTCTTGTAAACAGAGCCGTCCCAAACTTTGGGGTGGCTGTGTCTTTTTGATTTTAATTTCCCTTAGCTATAGGACCATAAGTGGAAGTGCCCTAGGCTCTGTTGCTTTGTTTTTTAGATGTTTCAGGAAACACCATACTCTTCTCCAGAGTGGCTGTTGGCAATTTACATCCCGCCCATCAGCATAAGAAGGCTCCCAGTTCTCCATGGCCTGTCCTCCCTTTCTGGATTTTACACTTTTTCCAGATGGCCCTTTTGACCGGGGGGCAGTGAGACTTCATTGTAGTGCAGATTTCCTTTGCAAGCTTGCTTGGTTGGCCAAAAAGTGCGTATGCGTTTTTTCCTGAATATATTCAGGAAAAAACGCATACGCCCTTTTTGGCCAAGTGCATCATTGTGGACGTTCTGCCTCTTTTCCTATGCTTTACATGCAATTCCAGTCTACCTCCTGAAATCGGTTTCCTGCAATTCTGCCTCGCTTTCAAGTCCTCTTGGCAGCCTTACTTCAATATATTTTTGGACGATAGCTGTCATTTATAACTCTGCAGGTTTGTGAATTACAGGGCCCCGGAGATCCTTTCTTCAACTCGCTTTCTTGTGAGCTGGCCGCAACACCGCAGGATTGCTTCAGGCCCTAGTGTGGTTCCGGCATGGCACACTGAGCCTTTGGTTAATTCCTCTTCCTGGTGGGAAATGAGAGTTAAATTTGCCCGTCCAGACACCTCCAGCTAGTCTCTCATTGGTTCTCCCTATTCCTGTTCATTTTCCGCAGAAATTGCAAACTGGGCCAAACAGGAGTTTAAAGGCACTGACTCTCCAAGTGGGGAGAGTGTTAGTAAAGCATCTGGAATGTTGCACCCGAGTACCAGGGGACGAAAACTGAGACACATTTGAACACGTTTCCCGATCACACGGTGGATCATACTCTAGGTTCCACATGCATGTTTTAGCTGAAGGAAGAATCCCTTAAACCTGGAGATTTGAGACCCATGGAATGGGTACCATGCAATATGACTTCAAAGGGTCTGCATTTGCTCACCGAACCTCACCAATCCTATCACTGCTGCATTTATGCCGCTGTACACACGCTTGATTCTCTTTCGGAGACATATAAATCCATAGGTTTTAAGATTCTTACTAGTCAGGTATATTCTTAGGCGTTTAATATGGGGTGTTGAGTCCACTTCGTTGAGCAAGGAGTAGCTCTTGTCTATTACATATTTGGCTTATGGAATGGTATCTGTGCTAATTTCAATCTCTGGTTTTATGCAGCACCCCAACTCACCATTCCCCTTAAGCAAGCATAAGTTGGTTTTCTACATTTGAGACCCTGTTCTGTTTTGTAATTCAGTTCCTGTGTAGCCAAGTTTACATTCCGTGTATTAGTGATACCTTATGATGTTTCCTTTTCTGTGTGACTTATTTCACTTAGAATCATCGTACCTGAATCCACTCATTATGCTGCTACTGGCCTGATGACATAGATTTCATTGCTGAGTGATATTGCATTGTACGTAAGTACCACAACTTCTTTATCCATTTTTCGCTTTCTGCGATATTGAACTTGTACCGTATACGAGGTTCTTGTAAACAGAGCCGTCCCAAACTTTGGGGTGGCTGTGTCTTTTTGATTTTAATTTCCCTAAGCTATAGGACCATAAGTGGAAGTGCCCTAAGCTCTGTTGCTTTGTTTTTTAGATGTTTCAGGAAACACCATACACTTCTCCAGAGTGGCTGTTGGCAATTTACATCCCGCCCATCAGCACAAGAAGGCTCCCAGTTCTCCATGGCCTGTCCTCCCTTTCTGGATTTTACACTTTTTTCAGATGGCCCTTTTGACCGGGGGGCAGTGAGACTTCATTGTAGTGCAGATTTCCTTTGCAAGCTTGCTTGGTTGGCCAAAAAGGGCGTATGCGTTTTTTCCTGAATATATTCAGGAAAAAACGCATACGCCCTTTTTGGCCAAGTGCATCTTTGTGGACGTTCTGCCTCTTTTCCTATGCTTTACATGCAATTCCAGTCTACCTCCTGAAATCGGTTTCCTGCAATTCTGCCCCGCTTTCAAGTCCTCTTGGCAGGCTTACTTCAATATATTTTTGGACGATAGCTGTCATTTATAACTCTGCAGGTTTGTGAATTACAGGGCCCCGGAGCTCCTTTCTTCAACTCGCTTTCTTGTGAGCTGGCCGCAACACCGCAGGATTGCTTCAGGCCCTAGTGTGGTTCCGGCATGGCACGCTGAGCCTTTGGTTAATTCCTCTTCCTGGTGGGAAATGAGCGTTAAATTTGCCCGTCCAGACACCTCCAGCTAGTCTCTCATTGGTTCTCCCTATTCCTGTTCATTTTCCACAGAAATTGCAAACTGGGACAAACAGGAGGTTAAAGGCACTGACTCTCCAAGTGGGGAGAGTGTTAGTAAAGCGTCTGGAATGTGGCACCCGAGTACCAGGGGACGAAAACTGAGACCCATTTGAACACGTTTCCCGATCACACAGTGGATCATACTCTGTTTTCCACATGCATGTTTTAGCTGAAGGAAGAATCCCTTAAACCTGGAGAGTTGAGACCCATGTAATGGGTACCATGCAATATGACTTCAAAGGGTCTGCATTTGCTCACCGAACCTCACCAATCCTATCACTGCTGCATTTATGCCGCTGTACACACGCTTGATTCTCTTTCGGAGACATATAAATCCATAGGTTTTAAGATTCTTACTAGTCAGGTATATTCTTAGGCGTTTAATATGGGGTGTTGAGTCCACTTCGTTGAGCAAGGAGTAGCTCTTGTCTATTACATATTTGGCTTATGCAACGGTATCTGTGCTAATTTCAATCTCTGGTTTTATGCAGCACCCCAACTCACCATTCCCCTTAAGCAAGCATAAGTTGGTTTTCTACATTTGAGACCCTGTTCTGTTTTGTAATTCAGTTCCTGTGTAGCCAAGTTTACATTCCGTGTATTAGTGATACCTTATTATGTTTCCTTTTCTGTGTGACTTATTTCACTTAGAATCATCGTACCTGAATCCACTCATTATGCTGCTACTGGCCTGATGACATAGATTTCATTGCTGAGTGATATTGCATTGTACGTAATACCACAACTTATTTATCCATTTTTTGCTTTCTGCGATATTGACCTTGTACCGTAAACGAGGTTCTTGTAAACAGAGCCGTCCCAAACTTTGGGGTGGCTGTGTCTTTTTGATTTTAATTTCCCTAAGCTATAGGACCATAAGTGGAAGTGCCCTAGGCTCTGTTGCTTTGTTTTTTAGATGTTTCAGGAAACACCATACACATCTCCAGAGTGGCTGTTTGCAATTTACATCCCGCCCATCAGCATAAGAAGACTCCCAGTTCTCCATGGCCTGTCCTGCCTTTCTGGATTTTACACTTTTTTGAGATGGCCCTTTTGACCGGGGGGCAGTGAGACTTCATTGTAGTGCAGATTTCCTTTGCACGCTTGCTTGGTTGGCAAAAAAGGGCGTATGCATATTTTCCTGAATATATTCAGGAAAAAACGCATACGCCCTTTTTGGGCAAGTGCATCATTATGGACGTTCTGCCTCTTTTCCTATGCTTTACATGCAATTCCAGTCTACCTCCTGAAATCGGTTTCCTGCAATTCTGCCCCGCTTTCAAGTCCTCTTGGCAGCCTTACTTCAATATATTTTTGGACGATACCTGTTATTTATAAGTCTGCATGTTTGTGAATTGCAGGGCCCCTGAGCTCCTTTCTTCAACTCGCTTTCTTGTGAGCTGGCCGCAACACCGCATGATTGCTTCAGGCCCTAGTGTGGTTCCGGTATGGCACACTGAGCCTTTGGTTAATACCTCTTCCTGCTGGGAAATGAGAGTTAAATTTGCCCGTCCAGACACCTCCATCTAGTCTCTCATTGGTTTTCCCTATTCCTGTTCATTTTCCGCAGAAATTGCAAACTGGGCCAAACAGAAGGTTAAAGGCACTGACTCTCCAAGTGGGGAGAGTGTTAGTAAAGCGTGTGGAATGTTGCACCCGAGTACCAGGGGACGAAAACTGAGACACATTTGAACACGTTTCCCGATCACACGGTGGATCATACTCTGGGTTCCATATGCATGTTTTAGATGAAGGAAGAATCCCTTAAACCTGGAGAGTTGAGACCCATGGAATGGGTACCATGCAATATGATTTCAAAGGGTCTGCATTTGCTCACCGATCCTCACCAATCCGATCACTGCTGCGTTTATGCCGCTGTACACACGCTTGATTCTCTTTCAGAGACATATAAATGCATAGGTTTTAAGATTCTTACTAGTCAGGTATATTCTTAGGCGTTTAATATGGGGTGTTGAGTCCACTTCTTTGAGCAAGCAGTAGCTCTTCTCTATTACATATTTGGCTTATGGAACGGTATCTGTGCTAATTTCAATCTCTGGTTTTATGCAGCACCCCAACTCACCATTCCCCTTAAGCAAGCATAAGTTGGTTTTCTACATTTGAGACCCTGTTCTGTTTTGTAATTCAGTTCCTGTGTAGCCAAGTTTACATTCCATGCATTAGTGATAACTTACGATGTTTCTTTTTCTCTGTGACTTATTTTACTTAGAATCATCGTACCTGAATCCACTCATTATGCTGCTAAGGGCCTGATGACATAGATTTCATTGCTGAGTGATATTGCATTGTACGTAAGTACCTCAACTTCTTTATCCATTTCTCGCTTTCTGCGATATTGAACTTGTACTGTAAATGAGGGTCTTGTAAACAGAGCCGTCCCAAACTTTGGGGTTGCTTTGTCTTTTTGATTTTAATTTCCCTAAGCTATAGGACCATAAGTGGAAGTGCCCTAGGCTCTGTTGCTTTGTTTTTTAGATGTTTCAGGAAATGCCATACACTTCTCCAGAGTGGCTTTTGGCAATTTACATCCCATCCATCAGCATAACAAGGCTCCCAGTTCTCCATGGCCTGTCCTGCCTTTCTGGATTATACACTTTTTTCAGATGGCCCTTTTGACCGGGGGGCAGTGAGACTTCATTGTAGTGCAGATTTCCTTTGCAAGCTTGCTTGGTTGGCCAAAAAGTGCGTATGCGTTTTTTCCTGAATATATTCAGGAAAAAACGCATACGCCCTTTTTGGCCAAGTGCATCATTGTCGACGTTCTGCCTGTTTTCCTATGCGTTACATGCAATTCCAGTCTACCTCCTGAAATCGGTTTCCTGCAATTCTGCCCAACATTCAAGTCCTCTTGGCTGCCATACTTCAATATATTTTTGGACGATAGCTGTCATTTATATCTCTGCAGGTTTGTGAATTACAGGGGCCCTGAGCTCCTTTCTTCAACTTGATTTCTTGTGAGCTGGCCGCAACACTGCAGGATTGCTTCTGGCCCTAATGTGGTCCCGGCATGGCATGCTGAGCCTTTGATTAATTCCACCACCTGCTGGGAAATGAGAGTTAAATTTGCCCGTCCAGACACCTCCAGCTACTCATTCATTGGTTCTCCCTATTCCTGTTCCTTTTCCGCAGAAATTGCAAACTGGGCCAAACAGGAGGTTAAAGGCAGTGACTCTCCAAGTGGGGAGAGTGTTAGTAAAGCGTCTGGAATGTTGCACCCGAGTACCAGGGGACGAAAACTGAGACACATTTGAACACGTTTCCCGATCACATGGTGGATCATACTCTGGGTTCCACATGCATGTTTTAGCTGAAGGAAGAATTCCTTAAACCTGGAGAGTTGAGAACCATGGAATGGGTACCATGCAATATGAATTCAAAGGGTCTGCATTTGCTCACCGAACCTCACCAATCCTATCACTGCTGCTTTTATGTCGCTGTACACACGCTAGATTCTCTTTTGGAGACATATAAATCCATAGGTTTTAAGATTCTTACTAGTCAGGTATATTTCTAGGCGTTATTATGGGGTGTTGAGTCCACTTCGTTGAGGAAGCAGTAGCTCTTGTCTATTACATATTTGGCTTATGGAAAGGTATCTGTGCTAATTTCAATCTCTGGTTTTATGCAGCACCCCAACTCACCTTTCCCCTTAAGCAAGCATAAGTTGGTTTTCTACATTTGAGACCCTATTCTGTTTTGTATTTCAGTTCCTGTGTAGCCAAGTTTACATTCCGTGTATTAGTGATACCTTAGGATGTTTCTTTTTCTGTGTGACTTATTTCACTTAGAATCATCGTACCTGAATCCACTCATTATGCTGCTATTGGCCTGATGACATAGATTTCATTGCTGAGTGATATTGCATTGTACGTAAGTACCACAACTTCTTTATCCATTTTTCGCTTTCTGCGATATTGAACTTGTACCGTATACGAGGTTCTTGTAAACAGAGCCGTCCCAAACTTTGGGGTGGCTGTGTCTTTTTGATTTTAATTTCCCTAAGCTATAGGACCATAAGTGGAAGTGCCCTAGGCTCTGTTGCTTTCTTTTTTAGATGTTTCAGGAAACACCATACACTTCTCCAGAGTGGCAGTTGGCAATTTACATCCCGCCCATCAGCATAAGAAGGCTCCCAGTTCTCCATGGCCTGTCCTGACTTTCTGGATTTTACACTTTTTTCAGATTGCCCTTTTGACCAGGGGGCAGTGAGACTTCATTGTAGTGCAGATTTCCTTTGCAAGCTTGCTTGGTTGGCCAAAAAGGGCGTATGCGTTTTTTCCTGAATATATTCAGGAAAAAACGCATACGCCCTTTTTGGCCAAGTGCATCATTGTGGACTTTCTGCCTCTTTTCCTATGCTTTACATGCAATTCCAGTCTACCTCCTGAAATCGGTTTCCTGCAATTCTGCCCCGCTTTCAAGTCCTCTTGGCAGCCTTACTTCAATATATTTTTGGACGATAGCTGTCATTTATAACTCTGCAGGTTGGTGAATTACAGGGCCCCTGAGCTCCTTTCTTCAACTTGCTTTCTTGTGAGCTGGCCGCAACACTGCAGGATTGCTTCAGGCCCTAGTGTGGTTCCGGCATGGCACGCTGAGCCTTTGGTTAATTCCTCTTCCTGGTGGGAAATGAGAGTTAAATTTGTCCGTCCAGACACCTCCAGCTAGTCTCTCATTTGTTCTCCCTATTCCTGTTCATTTTCCGCAGAAATTGCAAACTGGGCCAAACAGGAGGTTAAAGGCACTGACTCTCCAAGTGGGGAGAGTCTTAGTAAAGCGTCTGGAAGGTTGCACCCGAGTACCAGGGGATGAAAACTGAGACACATTTGAACACGTTTCCCGATCACACGGTGGATCATACTCTGGGTTCCACATGCATGTTTTAGCTGAAGGAAGAATCCCTTAAACCTGGAGAGTTGAGACCCATGGAATGGGTACCATGCAATATGACTTCAAAGGGTCTGCATTTGCTCACCGAACCTCACCAATCCTATCACTGGTGCGTTTATGCCGCTGTACACATGCTTGATTCTCTTTCGGAGACATATAAATCCATAGGTTTTAAGATTCTTACTAGTCAGGTATTTTCTTAGGCATTTAATATGGCGTCTTGAGTCCAATTCGTTGAGCAAGGAGTAGCTCTTGTCTATTACATATTTTGCTTATGGAACGGTATCTGTGCCAATTTCAATCTCTGGTTTCATGCAGCACCCCAACTCACCTTTCCCCTTAAGCAATCGTAAGTTGGTTTTCTACATTTGAGTCCCTGTTCTGTTTAGTAATTCAGTTCCTGTGTAGCCAAGTTTACATTCCGTGTATTAGTGATATCTTATGATGTTTAATTTTCTGTGTGACTTATTTTACTTAGAATCATTGTACCTCCATCCACTCATTATGCTGCTACTGGCTTGATGACATAGATTTCATTCCTGAGTGATATTGCATTGTACGTAAGTACCACAACTTCTTTATCCATTTTTCGCTTTCTGCGATATTGAACTTGTACCGTAAACGAGGTTCTTGTAAACAGAGCCGTCCCAAACTTTGGGGTGGCTGTGTCTTTTTGATTTTAAATTCCGTAATCTATAGGACCATAAGTGGAAGTGCCCTAGGCTCTGTTGCTTTGTTTTTTAGATGTTTCAGGAAACACCATACACTTCTCCAGAGTGGCTGTTGGCAATTTACATCCCGCCCATCAGCATAACAAGGCTCCCAGTTCTCCATGGCCTGTCCTGCCTTTCTGGATTATACACTTTTTTCAGATGGCCCTTTTGACCGGGGGGCAGTGAGACTTCATTGTAGTGCAGATTTCCTTTGCAAGCTTGCTTGGTTGGCCAAAAAGGGCGTATGTGTTTTTTTCTGAATAAATTCAGGAAAAAACGCATACGCCCTTTTTGGCCAAGTGCATCATTGTGGACGTTCTGCCTCTTTTCCTATGCTTTACATGCAATTCCAGTCTACCTCCTGAAATCGGTTTCCTGCAATTCTGCCCCGCTTTCAAGTCCTCTTGGCAGCCTTACTTCAATATATTTTTGGACGATAGCTGACATTTATAACTCTGCAGGTTTGTGAATTATAGTGCCCCTGAGCTCCTTTCTTCAAGTCGCTTTCTTGTGAGCTGGCCGCAACACCGCAGGATTGCTTCAGGCCCTAGTGTGGTTTTGGCATGGCTCGCTGAGCCTTTGGTTAATTCCTCTTCCTGGTGGGCAATGAGAGTTAAATTTGCCCGTCCAGACACCTCCAGCTAGTCTCTCATTGGTTCTCCCTATTCCTGTTCATTTTCCGCAGAAATTGCAAACTGGGCCAAACAGGAGGTTAAAAGCCCTGACTCTCCAAGTAGGGAGAGTGTTAGTAAAGCATCTGGAATGTTGCACCCGAGTACCAGGGGATGAAAACTGAGACACATTTGAACACGTTTCCCGATCACACGGTGGATCATACTCTGTTTTCCACATGCATGTTTTAGCTGAAGGAAGAATCCCTTAAACCTGGAGAGTTGAGACCCATGGAATGGGTACCATGCAATATGACTTCAAAGGGTCTGCATTTGCTCACCGAACCTCACCAATCCGATCACTGCTGCGTTTATGCCGCTGTACACACGCTTGATTCTCTTTCGGAGACATATAAATCCATAGGTTTTAAGATTGTTACTAGTCAAGTATATTCTTAGGCGTTTAATATGGCGTCTTGAGTCCACTTCGTTGAGCAAGGAGTAGCTCTTGTCTATTACATATTTGGCTTATGGAACGGTATCTGTGCCAATTTCAATCTCTGGTTTCATGCAGCACCCCAACTCACCATTCCCCTTAAGCAAGCATAAGCTGATTTTGTACATTTGAGTCCCTGTTCTGTTTTGTAATTCAGTTCCTGTGTAGCCAAGTTTACATTCCGTGTATTAGTGATATCTTAGAATTTTTAATTTTCTCTGTGACTTATTTCACTGAGAATCATCGTACCTGCATCCACTCATTATGCTGCTCCGGCCTGATGACACAGATTTCATTGCTGAGTGATATTGCATTGTACGTAAGTACCACAACTTCTTTATCCATTTTTCGCTTTCTGCGATATTGAACTTGTACCATAAACGAGGTTCTTGTAAACAGAGCCGTCCCAAACTTTGGGGTGGCTGTGTCTTTTTTTTTTTTTTTTAACATCTTTATTGGGGTATAATTGCTTTACAATGGTGTGTTAGTTTCTGCTTTATAACAAAGTGAATCAGTCATACATAAACATATGTTCCCATATGTCTTCCCTGTTGCGTCTCCCTCCCTCCCACCCTCCCCATCCCACCCCTCCAGGCTGTCACAAAGCACCGAGCCAATATCCCTGTGCCATGCGGCTGCTTCCCACTAGCTATCTACCTTACTGCGTTTGTTAGTGTGTATATGCCCATGACTCTCTCTCGCCCTGTCATAGCTCACCCTTCCCCCTCCCCATAACCTCAAGTCCGTTCTCTAGGAGGTGTGTGTCTTTATTCCTGCCTTACCCCTAGGTTCTTCATGACATTTTTTTTTCTTAAATTCCATATATATGTGTTAGCATACGGTATTTGTCTTTCTCTTTCTGACTTACTTCACTCTGTATGACAGACTCTAGGTCTATCCACCTCATTACAAATAGCTCAATTTCGTTTCTTTTTATGGCTGAGTAATATTCCATTGTATATATGTGCCACATCTTCTTTATCCATTCATCCGATGACGGGCACTTAGGTTGTTTCCATCTCCGGGCTATTGTAAATAGAGCTGCAATGAACATTTTGGTACATGACTCTTTTTGAATTTTGGTTTTCTCAGGGTATATGCCCAGTAGTGGAATTGCTGGGTCATATGGTAGTTCTATTTGTAGTTTTTTAAGGAACCTCCATACTGTTCTCCATAGTGGCTGAACCAATTCACATTCCCACCAGCAGTGCAAGAGTGTTCCCTTTTCTCCACACCCTCTCCAGCATTTATTGTTTCTAGATTTTTTGATGATGGCCATTCTGACTGGTGTGAGATGATATCTCATTGTAGTTTTGATTTGCATTTCTCTAATGATTAACGATGTTGAGCATTCTTTCATGTGTTTGTTGGCAGTCTGTATATCTTCTTTGGAGAAATGTCTATTTAGGTCTTCTGCCCATTTTTGGATTGGGTTGTTTGTTTTCTTGTTATTGAGCTGCATGAGCTGCTTGTAAATTTTGGAGATTAATCCTTTGTCGGTTGCTTCATTTGCAAATATTTTCTCCCATTCTGAGGGTTGTCTTTTGGTCTTGTTTATGGTTTCCTTTGCTGTGCAAAAGCTTTGAAGTTTCATTAGGTCCCATTTGTTTATTTTTGTTTTTATTTCCATTACTCTAGGAGGTGGGTCAGAAAGGATCTTGCTTTGATTTATGTCATAGAGTGTTCTGCCTATGTTTTCCTCTAAGAGTTTGATAGTTTCTGGCCTTACATTTAGGTCTTTAATCCATTTTGAGCTTATTTTTGTGTATGGTGTTAGGGAGTGATCTAATCTCATACTTTTACATGTACCTGTCCAGTTTTCCCAGCACCACTTATTGAAGAGGGTGTCCTTTCTCCATTGTACATTACTGCCACCTTTATCAAAGATAAGGTGTCCATATGTGCATGGGTTTATCTCTGGGCTTTCTATCCTGTTCCATTGATCTATCTTTCTGTTTTTGTGCCAGTACCATACTGTCTTGATGACTGTAGCTTTGTAGTATAGTCTGAAGTCAGGGAGCCTGATTCCTCCAGTTCCTTCTTTCGTTCTCAAGATTGCTTTGGCTATTCGGGGTCTTTTGTGTTTCCATACAAATTGTGAAAGTTTTTGTTCTAGTTCTGTGAAAAATGCCAGTGGTAGTTTGATAGGGATTGCATTGAATCTATAGATTGCTTTGGGTAGTAGAGTCATTTTCACAATGTTGATTCTTCCAATCCAAGAACATGGTATATCTCTCCATCTATTTATATCATCTTTAATTTCTTTCATCAGTGTCTTATAATTTTCTGCATACAGGTCTTTTGTCTCCTTAGGTAGGTTTATTCCTAGATATTTTATTCTTTTTGTTGCAATGGTAAATGGGAGTGTTTTCTTGATTTCACTTTCAGATTTTTCATCATTAGTATATAGGAATGCCAGAGATTTCTGTGCATTAATTTTGTATCCTGCCACTTTACCAAATTCATTGATTAGCTCTAGTAGTTTTCTGGTAGCATCTTTAGGGTTCTCTATGTATAGGATCATGTCATCTGCAAACAGTGACAGCTTTACTTCTTCTTTTCCAATTTGGATTCCTTTTATTTCCTTTTCTTCTCTGATTGCTGTGGCTAAAACTTCCAAAACAATGTTGAATAATAGTGGTGAGAGTGGGCAACCTTGTCTTGTTCCTGATCTTAGTGGAAATGCTTTCAGTTTTTCACCATTGAGGATGATGTTTGCTGTGGGCTTGTCATATATGGCCTTTATTATGTTGAGGAAAGTTCCCTCTATGCCTACTTTCTGCAGGGTTTTTATCATAAATGGGTGTTGAATTTTGTCAAAAGCTTTCTCTGCATCTATTGAGATGATCATATGGTTTTTCTCCTTCAATTTGTTAATATGGTTTATCACATTGATAGATTTGCGTATATTGAAGAATCCTTGCATTCCTGGAATAAACCCCACTTGATCATGGTGTATGATCCTTTTAATGTGCTGTTGGATTCTGTTTGCTAGTATTTTGTTGAGGATTTTTGCATCTATGTTCATCAGTGATATTGGCCTGTAGTTTTCTTTCTTTGTGACATCCTTGTCTGGTTTTGGTATCAAGGTGATGGTGGCCTCGTAGAAGGAGTTAGGGAGTGGTCCTCCCTCTGCTATATTTTGGAAGAGTTTGAGAAGGATAGGTGTTAGCTCTTCTCTAAATGTTTGATAGAATTCGCCTGTGAAGCCATCTGGTCCTGGGCTTTTCTTTGTTGGAAGATTTTTAATCACAGTTTCAATTTCAGTGCTTGTGATTGGCCTGTTCATATTTTCTATTTCTTCCTGATTCAGTCTTGGCAGGTTGTGCATTTCTAAGAATTTGTCCATTTCTTCCAGATTGTCCATTTTATTGGCATAGAGTTGCTTGTAGTAATCTCTCATGATCTCTTTTATCTCTGCAGTGTCAGTTGTTACCTCTCCTTTTTCATTTCTAATTCTATTGATTTGAGTCTTCTCCCTTTTTTTCTTGATGAGTCTGGCTAGTGGTTTATCTATTTTGTTTATCTTCTCAAAGAACCAGCTTTTAGTTTTATTGATCTTTGCTATTGTTTCCTTCATTTCTTTTTCATTTATTTCTGATCTGATTTTTATGATTTCTTTCCTTCTGCTAGCTTTGGGGTTTTTTTGTTCTTCTTTCTCTAATTGCTTGAGGTGCAAGGTTAGGTTGTTTATTCGAGATGTTTCCTGCTTCTTCAGGTGGGCTTGTATTGCTATAAACTTCCCCCTTAGAACTGCTTTTGCTGCATCCCACAGGTTTTGGGTCGTTGTGTCTCCATTGTCATTTGTTTCTAGGTATTTTTTGATTTCCTCTTTGATTTCTTCAGTGATCTCTTCATTATTAAGTAGTGTATTGTTTAGCCTCCATGTGTTTGTATTTTTTACAGATCTTTTCCTGTAATTGATATCTAGTCTCATGGCGTTGTGGTCAGAAAAGATATTTGATACAATTTCAATTTTCTTAAATTTCCCAAGGCTTGATTTGTGACCTAAGATATGATCTATCCTGGAGAATGTTCCATGAGCACTTGAGAAAAATGTGTATTCTGTTGTTTTTGGATGGAGTGTCCTATAAATATCAATTAAGTCCATCTTGTTTAATGTATCATTTAAAGCTTGTGTTTCCTTATTTATTTTCATTTTGGATGATCTGTCCATGGGTGAAAGTGGGGTGTTTAAGTCCCCTACTATGAATGTGTTACTGTCGATTTCCCCTTTTATGGCTGTTAGTATTTGCCTTATGTATTGAGGTGCTCCTATGTTGGGTGCATAAATATTTACAATTGTTATATCTTCTTCTTGGATCGATCCCTTGATCATTATGTAGTGTCCTTCTTTGTCTCTTTTAATAGTCCTTATTTTAAAGTCTATTTTGTCTGATATGAGAATTGCTACTCCAGCTTTCTTTTGGCTTCCATTTGCATGGAATA